>NC_069122.1:24457642-25819779 GCF_026914265.1 Mya arenaria
ATGTTTGAACGCAATACACACCCTGCTGACACGCAATTAAAACGCAAAGCAAACTGTTTCCACAGCGTTTAAAGGTTAAACGCAAAAATTAATGGACACAACACGCAAGAACCTGCTGACACGCAATCAAAACGCAAAGCAAACTGTTTCCACAGCGTTTAAAGGTTAAACGCACAAATTACTAGACACAACACGCAAGAACCTGCAGGGTTACGCAACATAGGTGTTACCATAACACAAGAGCAACAACCTAAGGACTTGTATATTATATTGCGTTAAATTATCGTCTTAACATGTTTTTGCCCGTTTGTCTGTAACCACCAATTCACCGATGGGTATGGGGCTTAGCCCCGCCATCAAGTTTCAAGTTGGGAACAAACATAAAAAATATTGGATTTAACCAAAAAGATTATTGACTGATATAGTGATCATGTAGATTAAATGTTGCCTTACTCTCAGCTGGCTGAATTTTTCTTTGCGACTTGTAATAAAAAGAAGACATGTGAATGAGTATAACAACTTATGTTAAAAGACTGGCACTATATAAAATATAAACGAATCTCCCAGTCTTATCCTTTGCGCATATTGTAGTAATAGGTCCCGTTGTCTGTGTGTCACTCGAGGGGACGACGATCAAACACAGCGACGCCGTTTGTGCTCCTGGCAAGTTTTTTCATCTCCACGAACAATTCTCTCAATCATCATTACAACACCGAGCGCACTGAAAATACACAAGCAGAAAAAGGACAGCAAGAACACCGTTTAATGCCTTGATGCTGTAACAAACTTTACTGTTTACTCTACATGTGAAAAACAATGGGGAGTGGGAGGGCGGGTGTAAATTTATGTATGCTATCCTACAGACGACGAAAACGGAAAGGAAGAGCTATGACAGACTGGTTAATAATTGCAGCCTTAAATCTTGATATGTGATTACATTCGATCCCAGAATCGGAAGCAGTCTATAAAAATTAATTGCACTTCCGGCTGTCAGAAAGTGTAAACAAACGACCACAATGCGTCAAAATTACAAAGTTGTGTATTACTGCGACTACATAAACAATTCTTACAGAACTTAAATAGAGCGGTTTATTTCCTAAAAATAAATGTCGTTATGCCTATAAAGTCATAACGAATATTATTTTATAAGTGAAATAAACTGTAACAAACGCCAGCTCTTAAACATATCATTTTATTGAGTTGCAACTTTTTAAACAGAGACAATATCGTGGATGACATCGCAATATATAACCTCAATGTACTACGTACTTATTGTAATAAAATTCAAAACAAAAAGTGGACATATGCGGCCGCGAAAAACGGAACTGCAAGGGTTCGCTTTAAGGCGCCAAGCAGTCCGTTAAAAATACAACCAGCCGAGATAAGGGCAGATAATTTGTATTTTTACCCCCCTTTGCTAAATATTTAAAGTTAAACTTAACGCAATGTTTGTACGCAATACACACCCTGCTGACACGCAATTAAAACGCAAAGCAAACTGTTTCCACAGCGTTTAAAGGTTAAACGCAAAAATTACTGGACACAACACGCAAGAACCTGCTGACACGCAATCAAAACGCAAAGCAAACTGTTTCCACAGCGTTTAAAGGTTAAACGCACAAATTACTAGACACAACACGCAAGAACCTGCAGGGTTACGCAACATAGGTGTTACCATAACACAAGAGCAACAACCTAAGGACTTGTATATTATATTGCGTTAAATTATCGTCTTAACATGTTTTTGCCCGTTTGTCTGTAACCACCAATTCACCGATGGGTATGGGGCTTAGCCCCGCCATCAAGTTTCAAGTTGGGAACAAACATAAAAAATATTGGATTTAACCAAAAAGATTATTGACTGATATAGTGATCATGTAGATTAAATGTTGCCCTACTCTCAGCTGGCTGAATTTTTCCGCCACAGAAACTTGGTTTCCCCCAAAAAATTCGCCCGACATAATTAGCAGCTCAAGTTTTTAACTTATTTTTAAAATCGCGTCTCTGAGGTAATCGAGATAAAATTCGATTCCGACGTCATTTAAATGGACGCCGTCATTTCTAAAGAAATGATCTCCTGCCTTAATGTCGCAAGTAATCGCATCAGACGGACCCCCGGATGCAGCTATCAACCTCCCCAATCTATTTATTCGCATCCGTTTGTGTTCGATCGCTTTCGCATCGCTCGCACCCAACCACTTGCGGCGTTGAATTATATCTATCCATACTATGGTGGCGGCCGGGAAAGCGGTTCTAATGTAACAGAGCTCCTTATTATGCCCCCACAAAGTGGCGGCATATAGGGTTGCCCTTGTCCGTACGTACGTCTGTCTGTCTGTACGTACGTACGTCCCGAAGATTGTTTCCGATCTAATTCTTGAAAACCGTTTGTCCAATCCTCACCAAACTTTAAACACATGTTTGTGACCATAATATCTTGATCAAGTTCGATAGTCATGGAAATCGCTTTAGTCATTTAGGAGTTACGGCCCTTTTTTGCCAAAAATACTTCAAAAATATATGTTTCCAATCTAATTCTTGAAAAGTATGTGTCCAATCCTCACCAAACTTTACATACATGATTGTGACCATAATATCTTGATCAAGTTCGATAGCCATGGAAATCGCTTTTGTCATTTAGGAGTTACGGCCCTTTATTTGCAAAAAAAGACTTGAAAAATACGTCCCGAAGATTGTTTCCGATCTAATTCTTGAAAACTGTTTGTCCAATCCTCACCAAACTTTTAACACATGTTTGTGACCATAATACCTTGATCAAGTTCGATAGCCATGGAAATCGCTTTAATCATTTAGGAGTGTGGGCCCTTTATTTCCCAACAATACTTAAAAAATATCTTATCCGATCTAATTTTTGAAAAGGATTTGCCCTTGTGCAGATTATCCTGAATAATCATTATGGCTTATTTTCTGTGACAAAAAATCGAAGTGGGGGCATCCGTGTCCTATGGACACATTTCTAGTTTATGATGTTTTTGAGTCTAAAAATTGACTCTGACACGAGATCATTACCACCGAGGTGAATAAAAACAGCCCTTGGTGGACTTTGAAACAATACCTTAGTTTCGATGGCACGGCGCAGCCCGTGCCACCCAAGGCCCCTTACCCCGTACCATCCTAACTCGCATGAAGTGCGTAGGTTCACTTTCCCCGTGTCCCTCGCCCGGACGCCACCCCAATATGGTAGAGAATCCCCAACTATCCAGATGTCTGAAAAGTGGTAAATAGCAGCCCTATGATAGACCTAGATGTTGTAGACACATAAAACTATATATTTTTCTTCGGTTTAAAAAATACTGTAAAATCCCGCCTTCACTGGCTACGGTCTTATGTAGCGCTTGTAGCAATTCGAACGCCAGCGGCCCAGTTGCATAATTTGCTCATTTGACATACCTAAAGAAGCCAAATCGGTAGCCCGGCCTATTCTAAAACTGTGCGTTCTGTAATGGCCTCTCGCATACGCAGTTTTTTGAATGCACTTAGAAAGAACACTTGCCACTTGCTGCCTGGTAACCGCCCTCCCGTTATTGTGGCAGAACAAAGGGCCCTTAGATAAAGCGCGTGTTTTACAATATTCACGCATCGCCAAAACAGGGCAGATTGTTTTTTCCGCTTCTGCTGGGAGCTTTAATGTCAATGGAGTCGTTTTTTGACTTGTTTTGTGTGTTTTTAACGTGATTGAAATACTTTTCAAATTGATTTTGCAATCATCCGTTAACAATGTCGGGTTACTCGTGGAATTACTCGAAACTAACTCACCGACGCGAAAAAGGCCAAAATATGCTAATGTAAATATTGTGTGAAACAGACTCGCCTCGTATTGCGTATAACAAACTTCTGTTAGTACGGAACATACCTCCCTTAAGATGTTTTTCGTCAGGGGGGCGCGGTTGTCTTTTGATGGTCTACCTCGTCGAAAACCTTCTAACATTTTTTGTATAATGAATGACTTTTGAAAATCAAACCATCCATGAAGTTTATGAAAGTAATTAATTGCTGCTATGTATGTTGCGATAGTGCTCGCTGCGCGACCTATTTCAAAACTATACGCAATGAACAAAACTATGTGTTGTTCGTTAGCTGGCCAATCTCGATCGATCATATACTTTTCGCGAAACATTTTGAACGCGTTCAGGCCAGTAGCATACGCCAATTGTGTATTCGGAGCTATTCCGGCCGCAAGAAGTTTTCCAGCTCGATGTTGAATATTTTCCAAAGAAGGCTGGGTACCTGTCGCGGTTCGCGTTCTGCATTTGGGGCCAATAGTCTGAACTTCTCGTACTGAAAACGAGACAATGCATCGCAAATTAAGTTACTTTTCCCGCTAACATGTTGTCCCTTTATCACTGCATTTAATCTGAGGCATTTTAGGGTTAGAAGTCTAACCAAGCGCATGACATTGGGGTTTTTAGACGAAAGTTTATTCATAATCTGAACCACCGCTGCATTATCGCAATTAAACTTTATTTTTTTGTTTGTGAACCTATCCTCCCAAATAAAGAACGCAACTAATATAGGGAATAACTCGAGTAACGTGATGTCCCTAGTCAAACCTGAGTTATGCCAGGAGTCGGGCCATTTTGCACTACACCATTCACCTTGAAAATATATTCCAAACCCCAAACCTACGCCTCCCGCACTGTCTGAGAAAAACTCTACATCCTCATTTGATATCCAAAAACTGTCGTGAAAGATAGAAACTCCGTCATGCGACCTAAAAAATTCGAGCCACATCAACAAATCGTGTTTTATATCTTTATTAACTCTTATGTGATGATACGGTTTTGTTAAACCGCATATTGAGTCAATTAGGCGCCGACAGAAAGGTCTACCCATTGGTATAGCTCTGCAACAAAAATTTAACGAGCCAATTAAAGATTGCATAGCCTTTAATGTTGTTTTTTGCTTAGCCAAGACAACAGTTATCTTTTCGATGACCTGCTCTATTTTATCTCGCGGTATTTTAACAGTCATGTTATTAGAATTCAGCTCTAAGCCTAGAAAAACTAATATTTCGGTCGGTCCCTCCGTTTTTTCTTCCGCAATTGGTACTTTTATGTCCGCCATAGTATTTATAAAAATATGCATGATTGACGCACAAGCCTCTACATTTTTGGCCCCCCTAAAAAATCATCCAAATAGTGCAGCAACTCGCCTGATGACATTTTTTTTCTAACACAATATTCTAGTAACGTTGAAAAACTTTCAAAGGTGCTGCAACTTATAGAAGCGCCAAAAGGTAATGCCTTATCAACGAAATATTGCTCTTTATGTTTAAAGCCTAACAGTTCGAAATCGACTTGCCTAATGGGCATTAGCCGAAAAGCATTTTTGATGTCCATTTTGAACAATTTGCAATTTTTTCCTAATCTTTGAATCATGGCAACAGCTTCGTCAAAACCAGTATATTGTACAGATGCTATGTTTGGATCTATATAATCGTTTACCGACTCCCCTTCCGGGAATGAAAGGTGGTGGATCATACGAAATTTATTCACATCCGGCGCATTTGGGTTACTGGTTTTCTTAGGCACTAGACCTAGTGGTGAGACAATTAAATTCTCAAAAGGGGGGAACTGAAAGGGCCCGCAACCCGTTTTTCAGCAATTTCTGCATTTATTTTTTGTGATACAATATCTGGCCGAGCAAGAGCTGAACGAAGATTTTTTGAATTTCGCGCCACACGTGGCCCGGCATAATGTATTGGGAAACCTTCTTTAAATCCTTTAAGAATAATCTGTAACTTGTTAAAATCAAATCCTTCCGAATGCAATTGTAATTTATGTACATCTATTGGGTGGGGGACAAATTCATAACGTCCAAATTATTTGGCTCATTGGCGGGCACCTCGAAAGAAGGGTCTCCCCCTGCCGCGAAAAACAATTTGGCGGCCTCTGTTGGCGGCTGGTGAGCGTGTAACAGCAAATTGGTTCGACCCCCCGCCGCAGCTCGCTGCAGGGTGCTGACCGCCACAGCTTGAACATGTATGGCTAAAACGACAATTTGGCCACCTACAATTGCCACTGCTGTATTCGTGGCATGTGAATTTGCGGGTCGATGGAATTTGCCCAGTGTGACTGACGGGTTCGCTGTTCTGTGTGCAGCGCCACCACAGATCTGTGTTTATATGGGCCCAAGATGACGGATTAATCGCCTGGCGTAGCCGAAACTGTTCGTCATAAGCCCGCCATGCGAAACCCCCCTTTTTAGAGCTCTCTCTGATGTTAAACATATAGTGTAGTAATTCATTGGCCTTACTTGGAAATCTTGCGAGATACACTCCCGAAAAAATAATAAAGGCGTCAGTCCATTTTTCGATGTTACTGATTTTTTCCCTACACTCACGTGGCTTTGACTCAATTTGCCCGGCGTCATTTAGCCGCAAAATGTTACTACTAGCATAGTCTTGCAATTCAATGGAACCCTTTAACATAAGAGCCAAATTAATAAAACTTCCATTTTGAATTTGTTCCCTCAATGGCTGTGGAACATGTGCAGCCAAGTCGTCATCACTAAGACGAACAACTGAAATTGGCAAAGTGGTCTCTGGACCTTGACTTTGACCTGGTGAATCAGTGCCCTCACCACCCCCCGGAATAATTTTTGAGGCCAATATAATTTTCTCAAAATCAATCAGATTCTCACCCGCAGGTTTCTCTGGTACATCTTCCAAATTTCCCTCGACCAGGTCCTCTTCCACCTGATGTTTTCTTTTCCTTCGAGCCTTAGGCATCTCTGTGCAATTTTAACTTAAAATAATGTGAAGAAAACAATGAAAATACTTCGATTTAATACGATTTTATGAAGCTGTAAATTTATGTATGCTATCCTACAGACGACGAAAACGGAAAGGAAGAGCTATGACAGACTGGTTAATAATTTCAGCCTTAAATCTTGATATCTGATTACATTCGATCCCAGAATCGGAAGCAGTCTATAAAAATTAATTGCACTTCCGGCTGTCAGAAAGTGTAAACAAACGACCACAATGCGTCAAAATTACAAAGTTGTGTATTACTGCGACTACATAAACAATTCTTACAGAACTTAAATAGAGCGGTTTATTTCCTAAAAATAAATGTCGTTATGCCTATAAAGTCATAACGAATACTTATATACAGTCATAAAGTCATACAGTTATACATCCATCTTTCCATCCATCTGTTCATCCATCCATCCATATATTCATCTATCCATACATACATACATACATACATACATACATACATACATACATACATACATACATACATACATACATACATACATACATACATACATACATACATACATACATACATACATACAAACGTACGTACGTACGTACGTACGTACGTACGTACGTACGTACGTACGTACGTACGTACATACATACATACATACAGTCATACATACAGTCATACATACATACAGTCATACAGTCATCCATCCATCTATCCATCTATACATACATACATACATACATGCATGCATGCATGCATGCATGCATGCATGCATGCATACATACATACATACATACATACATACATACATACATCCATACATCCATCCATCAATCCATCTTTCTCTCAGTCCATCCATCCATCCATCCACCCACCCACCCGCCCATCCACACAATCACCCACATAATCCATCCATCCATCCATCCATCCATCCATCCATCCATCTATACATACTTACAAACATACATACATCTATACATACTTACAAACATACAAACATACATACATACATACATACATACATACATACATACATACATACATACATACATACATACATACATACATACATACATACATACATACCTACCTACCTACCTACCTACCTACCTACCTACCTACCTACCTACCTACCTACCTACCTACCTACCTACCTACCTACCTACCTACCTACCTACCTACCTACCTACCTACATACCAACAGATATCCATCCATCCATCCATCCATCCATACATACATACATACATAAATTTATTGCGATTTGATTGGCTGACGGGTCATCGATTCGTGTGAGCCTATGTAATTGTTGGGTTACGTACATTTCCTACATGATATAATTGATAGTGTAATAAGTATTGAATTGTCATTGACTTTTCTGGTTAATCCATTCATTAACAATCATATTATTTTAAATAAGACAAACATTCTCCGAAACGTTTTTCCTGAGCTTTGATGAATCGGGTTCTAAGGTTCGTAAGCCAAAGTTTAAAAAACCTCTAGCCTACGAGTTTTAGGACGAGTTATTAAATACCATTTTAATGTGCCCAAAGGTGTGTTATTTCTGTACAAGATAAACGTGGTATTTGAATCTTGATGTTGCCTTTTTATTTAATCAGTATGTATGATTGTTTATTTATAAAAGTTGTTTTTATTAAACATATTTTATAGTTTTATTTTACAATAATAATATTGGCTAGTCCATTTCGATCACGTGACCCTTCATGGTACAACATTGAGACGTCAATAAAGGCGGGAATGATGAATACATACAAAAATGAACATAGCAAAATGAACGTAGAAAATAACTCGGGAACTAGGTTACGGTTTCTGATAGAACTCGCAGGGTAAAAAGTAATTTAGGCTCAAGAAGGTCAATCAGGACTTACCATTGCAGATTGTCTTGGAAGATGATAAATGCGGTGAAGACATCGTGCAGATAAATCCTCCATCTGAAAGACCGAGCGAGATAAATTGAAATACCTCGAAAAGTATGCAGTGAAATGTGAACTAACATAATACTAGTATTCAAAATGTTTAAGGAGCATTATAATTTTCAATGAAACCACTAAGTTGTTTCAATGTTTACATAATGACCAATGTGTGATTGATTACCTAGTTTTCATGTTCAATTAAAAAATGTATTCTATTTATAATATATAAAAGTCAGAAAATGTTGGGCACTTCTCAATTTACAATGTCATATAATGTTTCGTAAAATGTTTCTGGAGTAGAACACAACACCTTAAATTTAGTCTAAATAAGTATTGTTAACAGTACGGAAAAATATCAGCAGAGATTTATAATTGAATGAAATGGCTTCTCTGGAATGTGTTCCCTGAAACCAGATAAAAAAGAGTAGAGTATAAAGATATGGGAACATCCACAAATATGACTACAGCATATTCGATTATCAACACTAAAACACTTTTATGAAACATGATATTATGTTAGTTAATTGTGACCTTAATACCATTCTTTAACCTCCTAAAGAAAACAACAAAATCAATAAATGGTATTATTTTGGAAGTCTCAATGAAGCACTTGGGAAAGCGATTAACGCATGCAGCACAAACTTGCAAAATGAGCAAAGTATGTCTCGTAAACAACGTGCTTGCAAAAATTGGAGCTTACAGACGTGGTCGACTGGCCGAGGAAAAACTGAGATAAAACCCTCCTTCTGCAGAAAACTAAGACACCTCTGCCCGTTTGTCATCCAGAATAGAGGATTTGTCTCGTACCACTACATGTCGGACATCGTCACCCGTAAGCACCTTAACAAATATGTATAAAACAAACATATCATTTATATGATTCAGGTATACGTACTATATCAAGATATACAGTTGTCAATTAGAACGCTTTGTATACAAGTAAGAACAAATTGATCATTCATATGATAAAATTGCATACTAACAGAAAACTTTCACCTTAAATATTTACTTGTAAAATTTAACAATCAATTGTATCGATGTGAACGTATCGGCTTCCCAGCGCTGAATGCCTTTATATACATATGCGCACGAACTCCTCGTGCATATAAATCACTCGTGCTTATAAATCGCCACCTTGTGGTTATTCCATTACAAACAAGAGAAAATAATTTTCTTCTAATTCGTTTTACTCAAACGCAGAAAATAATATATATTGAAATAATGTGATTTGACACCAACCCCTGCCAACATTTCACTGTCGTCAGACAAAAATTGATTCTTTGCTTTTGGCATACGATGAACATGATTGACCTGCATCGAATGTTAACCTTAGATATGAATGAAAAGGTTCTATCTGACATTTTGACCAAAGAATCCTTAAATGACAAAAAACACCATGCCACATAATTGCTGTTTTTAGGAGCACGCACATAACAAAGAATGGTCAAATGATGAATCATACAAAATTATGTGAGTGGAAGAAACATAAGGTAATTTATATGGTTATGAAACAGGAATGAATGACCAGAGCGTTAATATTATTCTGTTTAATCTGACAGCCAAAATAAAGGCACTGGGGACCTTAATTTGGAACACATGTGTAATGTTACAAATTCTGACAGCCTAAATGAGGCAAGGATGAGACAACATACAGTATGATTTTGATGTAAGGAATTCTAAGAGTTAATATGACCCCGCAGATGTCATTGACAATGAACAAACACTATTAATCTGAGAAATCGTGACAACCAAAGTGATATCAATTGTATAACTTACACTTATGATGATCATTGGACCAAAGAATGCAGAAGCAATTAGCGCAGGTGGCGAAGAAGTCAACGGATATTGGCATCTGTTAACATCAGAATTACGAGCAAACCATGTGAAACAACGGAAAAGGAAACCGGAACAACGGAAGTCAAATGAAGAGGATGATAGATTTTTTATCGATTAAATTATTAAAGTGTCATATTTGTACAGCGTTGCTAATATTCCCCCAGCCTATGGCGATCACTCATAAGTTCTTACAGTAGAGCAATGGCCATATGAAATGCGAATGTCACCGCCCCATTAAATTTTGACCATTTTCTCAACTTTTAATACTTGGTCAAAAAATGTCCGCATTTTTACTACTAGGCTTATCTCTGTAGTTTTTGGACTAGGGCACCTAGTTCATAGCCGTAACCGCGATGTCTGCATTTTCAAGCCGCATCTGGGGGTTCACTGACGTAATGTATTCATACGCTGTATTTTGATTGGATTGCCGTTAGCGAATTTGAATAATCAAAGTAGTACCAGAACTGATTACAATGAAAACATCCAATAACAATAGTTCTCCTAACAAGACAAGCTAATTGTATGTTCTTTTAATGAAGCACAAGAAATGGGTACGTAGCGAGTGAGTTAATCGGGTTAACTACATGAATGTTCTTGCATACGGTCAGATTAACTGCAATAAGAATATGAACATATTGGAAAAGTACGCATCGACATTTTCCGTTCAAAGCTCTTTATTGATAGACTGGTAGCCGCTATTTCTTTTATCCGAAAAGCGACCAGTATCAGCTAACCACGGTGCCCGTCGCGCATTCGAAATGTCTTGTGGGTCCGTAAACCGAATCAAGCGTGCGGTCTAAGTAGTAAACAACCAGGATATTTTTTTTATTTTTTTTAAAAGTATTGTTATCCTTTGTATAGAATGTTGGTATTAATTTATTAACAGGGCTGTTCTTTTTTTCGACATAATTTGCATGTTTCCGTGACATTTTCTTTTTAAATACAAAGTTTCTTATTTAACTAATCATTGCATGGCACTCAGCATTTTTTAAATACAGCATGATTTTTGGTATTGATTGTTTAAATACTATTAATGTAAAATAAAAACCATACGCCGCGTATCTGTATAACGTTATAACTTGTGTTTTTGAGGAAAAGTAAATTCGGGTACCAGTCTACTGTATTGACTCATTTACTCTGATCAGAGCGGCCGAATGATTCACACATGTACATGTTATCACTACTTCCGGATACTGATGATGTGAATTTTATACGTGTTATATTGAAGAAAATTATCAATAAAGTCGCCATTGAATGATTACCACCATCAAACGGATTTATTGTTATCTTACCGTGGATAGCATGTTTAATTTGACACGTTGAATTTCAAGCAATACAAGTTCGTTTGATAAAATCATGTGATTTCAATTTTGCAAAATGGAGATAAAGAAATCAAATATGCGCATACTTATTTATGAAGTTTCATTCTAAATGAAGCCAAATGTATGAATATGCGCACAGCATCTGGCTTATGAATATGATGAGTGTTTACCTATGTGCATAGAAATGTCCTGGAGCCATTCTCAGTGTAAGTACATTTTGTTCAATGACATTGTGTGATAAACCATCGGCATTTGCCTGCTCACTTTTGATTTTTACTCTTATCATGCACCAGTCAATTGTTACCACCCCCCCCCCCCTCGGGGTATACTAGGGAAAAGGGCAGTGTTTTCACCTTTCAGGTGTCCTCGCAGTGCCTGATGATTGCGGTGGTTTTGTCTTCCCGCAAAATATAGCGGGGAATTACCCTTACCTAAGATCCTTGGGGTGCGAGGTTATTTGGTAGGGATTTTACCACCAGTTCGTTCCCGCAGGGTAGGGCAGGGATTTTATAGGGGATTGGTTGGACTGAAAGTCAAAGTATTCCCCAGATCTGGAGGAGGGGGGGGGGGGTGCGGGCGTGGTTACATTTGACTGGTGCATAAAGTTCTTTTTCTGAAGACGCTTTGTGCTCACTTTTTGTTTCCTAGCCAAGAATGAAAATCAGTAATCACCCAATGTTGTGGCATAGTGAAGTAATGTAGATTTAACCTCACAACAGTCTTTCTCAAATGCTGTCCATGCTTTTTAATGCTTAAGAATAACTTACCTGGCGATGTCAGGCCAGAAATCGTCTTGGCATGAGATTAGATTACTATGGATCAGTATGCACCAGTCAATTGTAGCCAGGGCCCCCACATCCGGGGGTAAACCGGGGAAATGGGCCGTGTTTTTACCTTTCAGGTGGCCCCGCAGTATCGGGTCTTCGTGGAAAATACAGTGCGGATGTGGCTTAACCTAATGTCCCTTGGGTGCTGGGGGGATTTGGTGGGGACTTTGCCATCAGATCATCCCGCAGGGCGGGGATTTTAGCTTGGGTTGGCTGAACCGAAAGTAAAAGTCCCCGCTATTCCCTGGACCGGGGGGGGGGGCATGGTTACAATTGACTGATGCATAAGCTTTCGTGTACAGTCCCTTTAATAAACAACAAGTGAAGCTAATGTTGTATTAAATTTGAGACAAACAAAAGGAAGACAGTACAAAGTTCAAAAAGTGTGACCAATTTGAGAATACCCGGTACCTTACGTAATTTATAAATTTTCATGCGATTCAGACAATTTAAATGCTAGAAATCACAAAAAACCCATTCCCTTGAATTATTCCTGTCATAGTTTAAACTCATAATCAAATTTCAATGCACAGCATTTGAAATAATTTTAAACAGATGAAAAACTGTTATTTTTAAAAAGCACAATACATTGTTTATCTTTTATGTGACCTAACATTAATATAAAAATTTATTCAGCTAATAATTTAGAGACTTTTCTTGCACTTGAATGTGAACAAGTATGCTTGGGATTGAACACTAAGAAAAGCAAATTTCAAAGAATGAAATTAAATTAAGCACAAAATATACAAAAATTGAAACTCTTTAGACTTTCAAAACTTTAACATTTATACTAAATACGGTTACATAAAATGATGAATACATTTGTAGGATTTGATATCCCACTAAATGTAACCGTCGGCTTCGTTCATTCTAAACTCTCTCTCAGTGAGAAGGAATAAATTTTATTCACTGCAGTTGTTTTCTAACTTTATGAAAATAAGTACAATGGAAACAATGCATTTACTACTGTTGATCAGTGCAGATTGTGGGAGGTCATGGTTGATTTCACTGAACCACCAATAAGCCCTGCCGAAATTGGATTCTAATTGGTCAGTCAGGTGTTTTTGGTAGGCATAATTAGTATGAATCTTAATTTTAACCATCATTTATGAATGTTTACAAAATCATTGAATATTGAAATAACAAGCGAAATGTTAGTTTGAATGATGAAAGCCATGAAATATGTAAAGTATTCAAAAAGAGACCATTTTCCAGCTTGTGTAAGTATCGAGAAAATTATTAAGTAAAATTATTTATTGTTTATCTGGAAAATGTTGAAATCTCATGTTTAAGCTTGATTGGTATGTTATTGCAATATGTTTTATTCATTGCAATATTAATGTAAAACATTTTTATGTTGACTTAAGTTTGTAGATAAAAACTAATGGTATAGGTGATATGAGAATCTTAAGTCTTTAAAATCCATTTTGGTATTGTGAGTTTTTTGCTACAGTCTTGATCAGTTTAGCTTTTGAAGATTTTCAAAGTAACTGCAAAACAAGTCCAGCTGTCTAGAAAGACTATTTCAAACCCTTACCAGATAAAATTTCTAGTGTTTTCAAATTACTACCTTGGCAATGGTTTTATCATAACATAGGATATTAATGCTAATGGTTTTAAAGAAAATGCTAGTGTTTTTGTATTCGGAATGATATATCATAAGTGGCACTAAATTGAACATAATTTATAGTTCTCATTTATAAAACACATAGCCCCAAGTACATGTTGATCTAAGATTTAAGGCTTGGATGGAGTCAGGTCAAGAAAATTGCATGTAACATTGTTAATACATTGTACTTTCCAACGCAAGAACTGTTTGTTTATTCAAGTAAATAAAGCAATCCCCACACCAAGGAAATGTAGTATTGCTTAACCAGCTCAATTGACATCATGAGTTGGACATTAAATTGCTGCAATTAAAGGCAAATCTATATATTAGAATTATTCAAACTTTGATTTAGCAACCTTATTATAGTTTAATATATGAACTACTTTTGCGAAATGAAAGCATTTTTAGATTTACAAGGACGAGTAAAAGTATTTGTAGTAAAGTAAATGTACTGCAACACCTGATACATGTTGCCTAGGAATTCTACAAATTCTAGGCACTCCAAATGTTACAGTTCTATTCAATTCGGAGTGCCTGAAATGAAAGCTTCTTGATTCTACATTCAACATCTTTCTGTATGACCAATGACCAGGAGAATCATAAACCTACAATCATTTGCAACTACTGAGATAGTGAGCTACCAGGACAGAGACAGAGGACAATACACGAATGGCCAACTGTTGCATTTATTGATGTCTTTTACAAATATTATCCAAAGTATGGCTCTGTGGTTAAATGTTCCCTTGAAAAAGAGGTGACAGGTTTTCTATATAGGATATAATTACATCATTGAAAATCTTCTCTGAAACTGCAAATAACAGACCTTTGATATAAAATGACTTAATCAAATTAAAGAAGTATGTGTACTTTGGTTAACATACGCAAACCACGTAAATTAATTTGTTTAGGTCTGATTTAACGACATTGAGATTTTCAAAAGAACTATGACTTTATCTGATTAAACACTTTAGCCCCCCCCCCCAGCCCCTCCTCCCTCTACCCACACTTTTAAAATTTCCTTTGCAGCTTGCAAGCAGTTTTAGTCTAAAGTTTAAGCTAGCCTATTAAACAGTGACCCCTTGTGATGTGAAACGATTTGTTTAATGCTTAGAACATGGTTATCAACATTCCCCTAAATGAAGCCCTCGTCCATCAGTGCTTTCAGCACTTTGATTTATTGTACTGTTCTATAAAATTTTATGCCGTTTACCGTTGTTGCAATTATTCGAGTATATTTTTACTGATTTCAAACTTGACTATAAGTTTGTCATACCAATAGCTGAACTTTACTACTTATAAGCTGGCTATATTCAAACCAACATGTTGGTTTTGATGGTTCTCGTCTTCGATGAATTTCAGTGCTTTGATTTTCGCGTTAAACGTTTTACATCAAAGGGACATGACTTTGTTATAGTTTGGCTCAGTCACCATATTGACAATGTATCCACTTAAAGCGATCGTTGGAGGATCAATAACGGGCCTTACATATCATTTACAATCCTTAAAGATTTGGCCCTATACAGACCATACATATTCTTATATCAGCATTTTCTTATCTCTGTTTACATTTCAATAGGTTTGTATAAAGGTAATTAACATGTTTACAAACTAAAAGGAATCAGTCGTAATAAATAAACAATGACTAATTACAGATCTGCGACAGTTTTTGTTAGTTAAGAAATAAAATCTGATTTTAACAAACTTAAACGCTTTATTATGATGAGTGCGGCCTTTCCTTCTACTTTTTGTGTTGGTTTGAAAGTGGCCTTGCTGGAATTGCAGTTTGAGTGAATAGTGTATAACGGTAAGTATTCCTACCGTGTAATATTTGTTCATAGATTTTTAATAATCGCTTCAGTTTGAAATTGATTTTACATAGTGCATGCTGGTTAATGCGTTAAATCAAAAAGTTAGTTCATGCACGTTTTAAAAGGAGCTATGAAGTTATGCTTCATTGTAGTGAAGAAAGCAAGTTACAATCAATGTGCACATTATACGCTCAGCACGCGAGCGAGGAAGGTCGTGTACTTTGTCATATCGATTATATTTAGAAGGATTAAGCATCGAATTGCATACAATTCTCTCTTTATGTCATCTTCAATAATTAATAACTTTTAATATATTGCCTTTTTATAATTGTTAACACTACTTATGTTATAAGGCTTACATATGTAATACTTCCATTTGTCTTACAGGTATATAAGTATAATATGAACATTATATTATGATTCATGAGCATTTTAAAACCTCTAAAAAGCGTATGTTTGAATGAAATAATATGACTTGCCGATTTACAATTACTGCTATCTATCTTATGCTAGTATTACAATGAAGGGAGTTTTGCAATTCAATCTTCAAATTTAAAATGAAATTTAAATGATGCATTTTAAGATGTTTTTGGTAATAATGTAATCAGGTTATTTAGTTTTTCCATTCTAAACATTGAACTGGACATTTTGTACTGAGTTTAACTTTACAAAATGTGTTTAATTGTATGCAGTTTTCTTTAAACTAGTCTTAATTATTTTTTCTCCCACCTCAGATAAGTACATCCAATAATTTAACCATCCTAGAAATTCTTATCTTGCCCACGGGCGAAGATAAAATGCCCGTATGGAACTCCTTTTTAATGGTCACCACATTATAATTACCTCCCTTGTTGAAGACGTTTGTCTGTAGCATCATGGAAACCTGTCTTGTGAGAATATTTAGAACGCCAATTAATTATTTCTCGCTTCAAATGTCACCAAAAAACAGTTTTCACGCACCTTTCAAGAAATAATGCTTCACTTTACTTAGAACTATTTAAAGACCGTTTTGACTATTAACATAATCTGAATCATTGCGCGCATATCCATGACAACCACGAATTATCGCATATCCATACGTGATTATTTTCACTAAGCACTAAAGAGTTCTAGCAAAAATGCATTTTTATTTAATTTTGTTAAACTGAGGTGGGAGAAAAAGCATCTACCATAGCCGCTCGTGTAAGATAGGTTCATCCCGACCCTCGCGCAGGGTGTTTTGCGGAAACTCGGTAAACCTCGTTTCCACAAAACACCCTACGCTCGGGTCGGAATGAACCTATCTTACACGCTCGGCCATGAAAGATACTTATAATCAAATCTACATTAAAAGATGTGCACCATTAACTTGTATTTTATTCGATTTAAAGAAACATTTGTTCTCGGTTGCCTTTAAAAATGTCTAAATACATATACATGTATATAAATGTTTGTGTGTGTGTGTGCGTGAATGTGTGCGTGCGTGCGTTCGTGCGTGCGTGCGTGCGTGCGTGCGTGCGTGTGTGTGTGTATGTATATATATCCCATTACATGTATTTAAATATAACAATGCTTCAAATTATGTCGGATACGTTTCCACGGAGGCGCTGATGCCCATGCCGGGTTTCTCCCGAGCAACAGGAGCCAAACCCCGCCCCATGGTGGGCAGTATATGGCTACACATTTCTAGTCACAAAAGCTCCCCCCCCACCCCCCACCCCCCATGGTGGGCAGTATATGGCTCACCATCTCCAGCCCCCCCCCCCCCCCCCCAATGATTTGTTCATAGATTTTCTAAAGAACTTATTGCTCCATATTTAAAAAAAAATATGTAATAACATATTTCAGAATGGTGTCTCTCCTTGGGTGCAGGGTAAAGGGGCTGTTGTCATAGTACTTCTGATTGTATTTTTATCCTGCATGATTTAATTCAGAATACTTTTCCGAACAAACATATACTATATTGTGCATTTGTTAAGTACAAAAAAGCTTTTGATACTGCTCTCCATAATGCAGTGTGGATTTAATTAGTAGAACCTGGCGTTAGTTTCAAGATGATAAACTTGATAAAATATGTGTAAAGTAGTGCTAAGTGCTGTATTAAGGATGCTAGTAATATGTTTTACTCAGATATGTTTGATAAATCACTTAGTGTTAAACAAGGGGAGCTATTACTTCCCTTTAAATTCATTTTGTTTATCTACGATGTTAAAGACTCTATTGACTTTTACAATTTAACTGAGTCAGATATGTTTACATTATATACTTTTATGCTAGTGTTTGCTTATGATATCGCATCATTTACCACTGATCCTGTTAGTTTACAACATCAGCTTAAGAGAATTAATATGTTTTCACGCTACTGGGCCCATGGTTTAAAATTTAACATAAAAACTAAAGTATGAGCGTTTGAAAGCAGGAAATGCCATTGTAATTTCAGATGGACAAGTATTGAAATTTGTTGAAGTGGTTGATAACTGTTGTTATTTTGTTATTAACTTTTCTTAACTGGTTACATTAATTATGCTGTAAAAATGCCAAATGCACATAGAAATATAAGTGTAATCCATATCAAAATCAGCCAACCGATAACCATTCTGTTTAACAAATCAGACATAGCAGAATGCCACATTTTTTCTGGCATGACGTTTATTAGCATTATGATAAAGATTGAATTGTTTTGTACGCACAGGGTGCATTAATGTTATTACATGTACTATGATACATACTGATTTCACTGTACAAACTACTGACGAAGGGAACCGTCCGAGCTTGCCTAAATGTTGGAATTTTAATGTCTGTTGTTTAACACCAAAAATATGTTTGCAGAATGTTAAATGGAGTTTATCTAACTCGCCATGAACATATGCTCCGAAAATCTCCGATCCATGTTAAAAAATTGGTACAACTAGAGCATCAAACAATTATAATTTAGTTGTAATGTCTAGTGATAATCTTCTAAACACAGATAGTAGACGGTTGTCATTCTCGTTAATCAGAGTGATGATGCTATGCGTACCCCGTTAGATTTATCAACATCGAACCTTTGATAAATTGGAACGATGGCTGTATACCTGTAAAGCTTTTTAACTCAAAGAGTAAGCGACCAATATGTTCAAACGTGGAATGATCAGCCCAAAATGGTATATTATTGTAGAATCAAACAAAACAAAGTATTTGAAGAATATGGTGTGTCAAAAATGACAACCATCGTAAAAAAATAGATTTAGACTGTTCACTGGAAATAGAGACAGGTTGATGTATTAATAAAAGTAGAGAAAATATTAAATGTAAACTTTGTTCATAAAATACTGTTGAGTCTGACAATGTAGTCTTTGTTCACAAAATACTGTTGAGTCTATATAATGATTTTCTTACTTTGTATTACAGCCTACTCAGCACTTAGAAATAAATGTCGCATTAAATATATGTGACCAAATTTGGCTAAATTTAAATATTTTATGTCAGCAAAGAGGGATTTGTTTTACAATACTTAGCTAAGTATGTATATAGTGCTATGAAATTGAGACAAGAACAGCTAGAATTGTATCTGCTTCTGTTTGACGTAATAAAGTGGTTATATTTTTTTCTTATATACGAATAGCATATTGCTTTTGTCAATAGATATATTTTTGTCATTTCGTAATTTCTATATCATTATACTTTTTGTGTCTTGGCCATAAGTAGATAGTCAAGTTGAAAATGGCAAAAGGCAAACATGCCGATTCGTCTTACCCCTGCAAACTCTGTTTCGTACACAATTGTATACATGACACATGGTAGCAACTTGCATAAACTGTATATTAAAGGAACTGATTATACCTCTGCTTTTATTTGAATTGGTTTGTATCGTATTATCGGTTATAATTAGTACATGTAGGTATGTTTTGTCATTTCAACTTGTGTAGTGCTTTTGCAAAATGTGTACTTCTTTGTTTATTAAGCTTAACTATATTGTAATGGAAATAGTATTATGGTTTAATTATACTTTGCCGCAAATAGATTGTGTGTGTTTTCTTGGCTTGTCTTGATATATGCATGCCAGCAATGATGGTGTTGATGTCGTCATGAAAATATGTCAAAGACAAATTAAAAACAGTTAAAGACTACTCACATAACTGAAAACGAAAATTAGAATTATCGATAGCGTTTCCATTGTATTGTAATAATAAAGTTATCAGGTCAACAACTAAAATCGAAACGTTGAATACGTGCGGTGAAAACCGATACCTTTGTACGGAAAACAGTTGACTCATGCATTAGACAATGACGCCAGGAACTTAATCTTTGTATGGAGCTTTCATTGTGTATTCTAAATTGAAAGCTTGAATACTACAGAATACTAATTAAACAGTTTATAACTCATATTTATTGACGCGTCAAATTCAAGTCTGACGCTGTAGAAACATCGAATCTAAATATTTCTAAGAATGATGTTCATTGAATAAAAAAGTATTCTGCAATAGTATGTTTCTTAAAGTTGATCAAGCAGCGATTAAAAGCTATTGATCTTGTGTCTGGGTTATCCTGATATTATTAGAACTGGCTGGAAATAACCCAGCATTAATGATGTCTGTTGTAAAAAACGCAATTATAGAGAAAATTACGCGCGTGCGTGAAATGACATGAGACGAGGTAACCTTGGGGAAAAGGAGCATGAGTCATACAAGTCTTGTGCAATCATTGACAAATCATTGGCTTTTATCCCTTAAACTTGCCTGTTTCCAGGCACATTCTGCAGTAGACGACCAGCGGCGAGGGAGGCAGACGGAAGAAGGGACAGATGGTGATTGTTTTTGAAAGACATGTGATATTAAAGGTTTGAAGGATTTACAAATACAGAAGCCTTTAAGGGGTAAGCAAAATTGTATTAATATACTGTAAATCAAACATTACACACATATATCACTGTTATCCATAGCACTAGCATTCAAATCATAATAAAATCGAATGTTCATTTAAAGATATCCTGTTTAATTTTCAGTTTCAAATTTTGAATTTGGGAAAGTATTCAGGATATAGCTCTACCACAAATACATTTATTTCAGTTGTATTTCATTTAATCTGACAATCCATGTTTAATATTTGTCTTTCTCTATATGACTGTGCAACTAAAACAAAAAGAACGAGTTTCTATTAGTATAGCAATATTTCATATCTGTTTTATGTAAACAAAATGCGTTGTTATACATAATGAATGATACAGGCACATATAATAAACACATAAAACTCATTGTGTTCATTTCAGCAAGCCGCCATGTCTAGCGGAAGGGGCGGTGGGGGATGCCCCCAGGATAACATCCTGTGTTGTCCTATCTGTATGGACATCTACAAGTCGCCGCGCATGCTTCCTTGTCAACACACTCTCTGCGAAACCTGCCTCCACTCCTACATCGTCAACAAGTCACGTGAGCGTGTGCTCGTGTCCGACTTCCCGTGCCCTGTTTGCCGTGTGAGCACACCTGCGCCACGTGCATTTACGCGTATTGACACGTGGGCATCGCTTTTCCCGCTTAATCACTTGCTCGTGTCCCTTCTTGATTCGAGCTTTCAAGACATGTTGGACCGTTCAGAGACCGGCTCTAACTCAAGTTTGCCGTCCGAAAGGTGTTCCGAACATGGCGGGAAACCTATTGAATTCTTTTGCACTGAACATAACTCAAAGCTTTGTAGTAAATGTTTCAAGAATGCCCACCGTCAGTGCGAGGTTTTGGACATTGAGGAGCACGTTGAATTTACATTGCGTTTTAATACCGTAAAATCTGACGTTGAAAACGTCTTAGGTTACTTGATAGAGGCCATAACGAAGTTAAAATCAAACATTGATCTGCTGTGCTTACAAAAGACAACCATTCTTAACGAAGTCAAAGAGTTGAGGGGAAAAGTAGAAGCTTTGTTTAACTCGATTGAAATTGAAATCAAAGATCACGTTAATGTACAGCATGACGGAGAAATTGTTGTATTAAAGGCGCAATGCGAGAAATATGAAAGAATCAAGGCTGAGATCAGCGCCTCGGAAACAACCTTAAAGGAATTACCCATATCTGGAAATATTGGACATTCCCTTGAGAAAATTACAGTCGTCGAAAACGAAATTAAGAGTCAGTTGGCATTCATCCAAAGTTGCCATGCTAATATCAAACAAATTAAGTTAGAATTTGCAATCGACAATCAATTGCTTTCATTTCTGAACTCATTCAGCCAGATTGGGACAATAAATGCTAACTACTTTGACTCAAATGTACAGGACCCGCCTGAGCTCCAATCAAGAGGTTGTACCTTGAACGAATCCTTCGTACCGTCCCGCGACATATCAACAACTTCCGAGGACCTCCAACCCTCCAGTCCGCTTTCCCGCCACGTATCACCGCGTGCCATCTTTATTGCCAGACCACCTGCTACTATTTCCGCTGTCACTGACGGTGAATCACAAGGCGCCTCAAGCCAGATGGAAACGTTGACACAGCCCCGGCAGCCCAAAGAGCCGAAGAGGCCGAAGACCGTCCCTATTGAGTCAACTGCTCCGACGCCCGTCGTCCGCCCGCGACCTGAGAGACCAGAAGTGAAGGGAATGATACCACACTTTCTTCCTAGGTCCTGCTCGAGCCCTATCGGGCATACTCCTAGCGTTGGTCCGAGTAACACGGATGTACCCGGTAGATATATCGTGAACACAACGCAAGAATTATTACCAAACGGAAGTAATTATCCGGACGAACATCGCGGCCATTCATCTGGTTTTCCCGCGATTTTAGTCACCGGAATTGCAAACAGTCCGTCCATTTCCGGCAAGCCGCCGGTAACCGAGAAGCCGAAGCATCGCTCGTGGCAGTACGTTAACATGGTAACCAGCCCCGGCGAGCACTCGACCGCCCGAAGAAACTCGGAAAGCGGAGAGACGTCTGAAGACGCTACTGTAGCCAGAAGCTTATTTCGAAGCCGCTCTTCGTCCGCGTCAAACAGTAAGGAAGAAAAATCAAACGTTTCTTCTGGTGCAGCGTCTAGCACCATTGACGACAAGTTTGCGACGTCAGTTAGCGCTGCAACCGTTTCGTTTAATCAGCTAATACGTAGCTTCCAAAGCAAGGCAAATACCCAGATGAAGGAGTCTGAAAATTCACCCGTTTATGAAAACTCTCTCCTTGCTTCTTGCGCGTCAACTCCAACCGGCGAAAAGTCATTTTCGTTTTGTGCGGCGCCAAATGCTTCCGAGGCACGTATCCCAAAACATTGTACGCGAATGAAAGATATCGCCATCAGAATAGAGTGCGACGTCCGCGAATGCACGATTACGGGATCTGTTGAAATCGCCGATAGCCGCTTGATTCTTATAGATTGTAATAACAGTAAGGTGAAGCTGTTTGATACTGATTTGACATACGCGGCTCATTTAGATATGGCAAAAGAACCATGGAACGTTACAACAATTTCCTCAAACGAAATCGCCGTTACGGTTCCGTTAGAGAAAACAATCCACGTGATACGTGTTGCGACGTCATGTATGTCAACATTACGCTGCATTGCGACAAAACGTGAGTGTTGGGGCATCACGTATCTAGACCGAAAGTTTATAACCACCACGAAGGATGACGGCAACCAAGTTGCGTTTCTAGACGGAAACGGCCGGGAGTTACAAATCGTTAATTTTTCCTCACGGGAAAATCCAAACATATTGCGTCCAGTTTCCCTTTCACCGTCCAAAAATGGCAATTTTTTGTACGTCTGTTGTGAAGGACAGTCTGGTACGAAGGGTTCTATCGTAAGTATGTCCATAGGCGGCGACGTTCTTAACGTTTACACTTTTAAGGAACTTGATCGGCCATATAGCGCGGCTATTGATCCTTACAACGATAATGTCTACGTAACAGCAATACGTTCCGCTAACGTTCTTGCGTTGACGGAAGGTGGATCCTCGGTAAAGACGCTACTGTCACGTGACGTTGGTCTCACGCGCCCACAGCACATCCACGTGACGTCATGGGACGACAAAACGGTTCTCATCCTAACCGAACGACGCTCGGACAGAGCAAATGTTTATTGTATGAATTAGAATTTTGCTTTTAATATGTCTGTCCGATTTGAAGTTTACATCTTTCAATCTATATGTTCAGCTAACGTCACAAATATTTGAAAACAGTTGTTGTTGCATAACTTTATTGTTGAAACATTCACATATATTTAATGCAGACAGGTGTCATTGTTTAACCATGATAAGTATATACTATTGTGAAGTTTTCGTCTTTGCAAATGTTGTTTATGAAATATTTTGTTTTGCATGTGGTGTTGATTTATTTACTTTTGAAAACATTTACGGCGTGATGTGCTTTTATTTTAAATCGATTGAAGTGGTTTGTTTGCAAGTCTTATACGAGTATTGTATTTTAAAATGGGAAATCGGCATCACCGGTGTGTGCGTTTTGTATGTAACAATAAAAAATGTTTTATAGGAAAAGGTGTTGTCTAGATTTTATGATCAATATTCATTACAGTTATCGATAAAAATCGCACATGTTCATTAATGTGTTGTGTGAATACGCAACCTAGGTTCAAACAACATGAGGTCAACAAACGCACATGAGAAACGTCCTATGCTATAGATACCATTAAACTTAGTGTATCCTATACTATAGATACCATTAAACATAATGTATCCTATACTATAGATACCATTAAACTAAGTGTATCCTACACTATAGATACCATTAAACTAAGTGTATCCTATACTATAGATACCATTAAACATAATGTATCCTATACTATAGATACCATTAAACTTAGTGTATCCTATACTATAGATACCATTAAACTAAGTGTATCCTATACTATAGATACCATTAAACTAAGTGTATCCTATACTATAGATACCATTAAACTAAGTGTATCCTATACTATAGATACCATTAAACTAAGTGTATCCTATACTATAGATACCATTAAACATAATGTATCCTATACTATAGATACCATTAAACTAAGTGTATCCTACACTATAGATACCATTAAACTAAGTGTATCCTATACTATAGATACCATTAAACATAATGTATCCTATACTATAGATACCATTAAACTAAGTGTATCCTATACTATAGATACCATTAAACTAAGTGTATCCTATACTATAGATACCATTAAACATAATGTATCCTATACTATAGATACCATTAAACATAATGTATCCTATACTATAGATACCATTAAACATAATGTATCCTATACTATAGATACCATTAAACTAAGTGTATCCTACACTATAAATACCATTAAACTTAGTGTATCCTATACTATAGATACCATTAAACTTAGTGTATCCTATACTATAGATACCATTAAACTAAGTGTATCCTATACTATAGATACCATTAAACTTAGTGTATCCTATACTATAGATACCAAAATAATCAAATGTTTTTATTTCACAAAATTTGGCAAGACTTAAAAGTCTTGCTTTCCCATTCCACGACCCAAGTAGATTAAGTGTTGGTCGGTCGGTCATTAAATCGTTTGGTTATTTTATTCTCCAAAACAGGGTAATAACGTATACGTGTTGGCTCTATAGGGGCATGTTTGTGTCAAGCCCGCTTGCGGTGAGTGAGATATAGTTGCCACAGTGGCGGTTCCGTGTATGTGCGTGCGTTCATGCGTCCGTTCGAACTCACGAACTCAACTTTGTCTGGACTGCATCTTGACCATGCATTATAGCACTTTCAAAATACCTGCCATGAACGTTCACCATCGCGTACATGACAAAGGTCTGTACCTCAAAGGTCCATGTCAAGGTAAGAGGTTAGGGAAAGGAACTTTTATTATGGGACTTTTCATTCTTGAAGTATAATTTAATGCTAATGACTTACATTTTGTTGTGTTTGAGTCAAGTATCATTTTGCATACATCTCATTTCATGTCATATTTGCGTACTAATTACTATTATATAGACAAAACATGTTGTAATATCATATATTATTTTATTCGACATGAAATCATTTATAATCCATCCTGTTTCAAAATCATAGTCCATAGTGTCATAATATAGATGATTCGTAATGTCCATAATAAGGTTCGCAATGTCCATGGTCCAAAGTATCCATAATTGGTTTAAATAGAGCCGAGTGATAGCGGAAATTTCCGAAAGACGTAAGGAGGAGTTAAGGCGGAGCTTTCTATAAATTAAATTAAATTCATCTCGTAAACATGTTCAACTGCGAATGAAAAGTCACCACCATACAATGTACTTTGAAGAACTACGAACTGAAATCTGTCTTTTACACCACCGCAATGTAAAACTCGCCATGTGACTTTCACCGAATGACGTGTGTTTACCATACACAACTTTATAAACACGACTGAATCGTCTGTTGAATAGATGCAACGAGGATAAAACTCCAATCGGTACAATGAAAAATGAAAATGTGCAGTGTAAAATGTAAACATACAACCGATGAGTTGGCAGTTGTAAAATGTAAATTGGTAAATCATCAATGTTACAAACCTAAAATACACACATACACGTCTGTACTTTTGGCAACGAATGGCCTCCATATACCACACCACGTAACGGAGCGTTTCATGATGAACGGTTACTCATCTTTCGAAACGGAAATACAGGGTGAGGAATCACGTGACTTCAACGGGGTTCTCACATGTGTCATAACGGTTCAAAACCGATGTAAACAAGCAAGAAAGTAACAGTTATTTCTAAATAACCTTTTTGAGAGAAAAGATGGGAAAAAATTTCTTAGCCTATAAAAGACTATACTATTTTCTGCTTCTACAAGTGTGAAATATTTTGGATTTACTTGTAATATAACGATGGAATCCTTGGCCAAAATTTCGAATCGACAGGATTTTGTAAAACGATGCAACGCTGTTTGCGCCGTGAGTCTTTGTTTTGTATACGTTTCTTAGTAATTAGTAATATTTAAGAACTCAAACATGTGTTAATATGTTGATTTTACTCATTTTATTCATTAAACGAATTGTTTGGTAAATTTATTTTAGTTCTTTTAATGAATATCGATATTTCAAGAGAGGCTGTTGTTAACGTGAATTTTATATTTGTTGTTGTTAACGTGAATTCTTCTCATAACATGCTTAATTGATTTAATAAGTAGTTTGAACTACTCTCTCAACATTGACGGTAATGCATTTAACACTTAACTTTTATTCCAAATAATAATTATTTTATGAAATGAATATATATCCATCAATTTGTTTAATTAAAATTGTTAAATTTATATTCTAGGTTGGCCGTCATGGTGATTCGTCCAAATCATGCATTGTCCTTCTGTAAGAGATGGAGTTTCACCTTATGTGTTTCACCAAATGTTGACAAAAGATGAATAAATTTAATTGATGCAGTGATGAGTACATTCAAATGGAAGACAAAATATATTCCAGCCAACTCCGTTCCATGTACATCCCCGTATGGTGATACGGATTTTTCAATAAGGCGTGCTGTATTTTCACTGTTGGATATGAAAAAGGAATTTGATATGCATATAATAAATATGTTTATAACATAACTTACGGCGCAGGAGTGATATAACCCCATGCAATGATTTTTATATATAACTGGTGTAATAACCATGCAAATAAGATAAAAAAAAACAAAGGTTTTTTTTTTTTCATTTTATTATGTAAGCATTCCGGATCGTTTATGGGTTACATCTTCATTTCGGTTCGATTCCCGCATCTCCCAATTTTGGGCACATTACGGGCACCTGATTTAACTCATACCGATCTCTATTTGGAGAAAAGTTAATGATGGTACCAGTATAGCCCTAAAATCGCTGTGATATTAATGTTAAAACCGACGAGGCTCGTAATTTTGCCATTGCTTAATCCTGTCGGCGTGATCACCACTAACAATTATGTACATCGAACAACATCACATCATTTTAAACCAAAAACTGAGATTCTAGATAAAAACAGAGTAGCGCCATATCAAAATATTTTGCATTTGAGTAATCTTTTCAACAATCGCCAACAAAAACATCCTGATATAGATGTTTGGTACTTTGATTTGCTTTCCACAGTATGTGCGCTGAGTGATGACGCTGAGTGATGACTTTCCACAGTACGTGCGCTGAGTAATGATTTTCCACAGTACGAACTTTGAATGATGACATGCCACAGTTCGAGCGCTGAGTGATGACTTTCCACAGTGCAAGCGCTCAGTGATGACTTTCCACAGTATGTATGCTGAGTGATGCCGCTGTGTGATGACTTTCCAGAGTACATGCGCTGTGTGATGACTTCCCACAGTAAGTGCGCTAAAATATGATTTTCCACTGTACGTGAGCTGAGTGATGACTTTCCACAGTACGTGCGCTAAGTGGTGGCGCTGAGTAATGACTTTCCACAGTACGTGCTCTGAATGATGACTTTCCACAGTACGTGCGCTAAATGATGACTTTCCACAGTACGTGCGCTAAGTGATGACTTTCCACAGTACGTGCTCTGAGTGATGATTTTCCACAGTACGTGCGCTAAGTGATGGCGCTGAGTAATGATTTTCCACAGTACGTGCGCCAAGTGATGACTTTCCACAGTAAGTGCGCTAAAATATGATTTTCCACTGTACGTGAGCTGAGTGATGACTTTCCACAGTACGTGCTCTGAATGCTGACTTTCAACAGTACGTGCGCTAAATGATGACTTTCCACAGTACGTGCTCTGAGCAATGACTTTCCACAATACGTGCGCTAAGTGATGGCGCTGAGTAATGACTTTCCACAGTACGTGCTTTGAGTGATGACTTTTCACAGTACGTACGCTAAGTGATGACTTTCCACATTACATACACTATGTGATGACCTTTAACAATACGGGCGCTGAGTGATGACTTTCCACAGTACGTGCGCTAAGTGATGACTTTCCACATAACATACACTAAGTGATGATCTTTAACAATACGGGCGCTGAGTGAAGACTTTCCACAGTGTTTGTGCTGATTGATGACTTTCCACAGTACGTGCGCTGAGTGATGACTTACCACAGTATGTGCGCTAAGTGGTGGCGCTGAGTAATGACTTTCCACAGTACGTGCGCTAAGTGATGACTTTCCACAGTACGTACGCTAAGTGATGACTTTCCACATTACATACACTATGTGATGACCTTTAACAATACGGGCGCTGAGTGATGACTTTCCACAGTACGTGCGCTAAGTGATGACTTTCCACATAACATACACTAAGTGATGATCTTTAACAATACGGGCGCTGAGTGAAGACTTTCCACAGTGTTTGTGCTGATTGATGACTTTCCACAGTACGTGCGCTGAGTGATGACTTACCACAGTATGTGCGCTAAGTGATGACTTTCCACAGTAGGTGCGCTGAGTGATGACTTTCCACAGTACGTACGCTGAGTGATGACTTACCACAGTATGTGCGCTAAGTGATGACTTTCCACAGTACGTGCGCTAAGTGATGACTTTCCACAGTACATGCGCCGAGTGATGACTTTCCACAGTATGTGCGCTGAGTGATGACTCTCCACAGTACGTAAGCTGAATGATGACTTTCCACAGTACGTGCAATGAGTGATGACTTTCAACAGTACGTGCGCTGAGTGAAAACTTTCCGCAGTACGTAAGCTGAATGATGACTTTCCACAGTACGTACAATGAGGGATAACTTTTAAAAATGCGTGCGCTGAGTGAAGACTTTCATAAATACGTACGCTGAGTGATGACTTTCCTAAGTACGTACGCTGAGTGATGACTTTCCACAGTACGTGCGCTAAGTGATGGCGCTGAGTAATGACTTTCCACAGTACGTGCTCTGAGTGATGACTTTCCACAGTACGTGCGCTAAGTGATAACTTTCCACATTACATACACTATGTGATGACCTTTAACAATACAGGCGCTGAGTGATGACTTTCCACAGTACGTGCGCTAAGTGATGACTTTCCACATTACATACACTAAGTGATGACCTTTAACAATACGGGCGCTGAGTGAAGACTTTCAACAGTGTTTGTGCTGATTATGTATGCTAAGTGATGACTTTCCGCAGACCGTACGCTGTGTGATGACTTTCCACATTGCGTAAGCTGAGTGATGACTTTCCACAGTGTGTATGCTGTGTGTTGACTTTCAACAGTCCGTACGCCGCGTGATGACTTTCCAAAGTGCGTACGCTGAGTGTTGACTTTTCATAGTACGAACGCTGTGTGATGACTTTTCATTGTATGTGCGCTGAGTGATGACTTTCCACAGACCGTACGCTGAGTGATGACTTTCCAGAGTACATACGCTGAGTGATGACTTTTCACTGTATATGCGCTGAGTGATGACTTTTCAAAGTACATACGCTGAGTGATGACTTTCCACAGTACGTACGCTGAGTGATGACTTTCCACAGTACGTACGCTGTAGGGTGACTTTTCACTGTATGTGCGCTGAGTGGTGACTTTCCAAAGAACATACGCTGAGTGATGACTTTCCATAGTACGTGCGCTGAGTGATGACTTTCCAAAGAACATACGCTGAGTGATGACTTTCCATAGTACGTGCGCTGAATGATGACTTTTCACTGTATGTGCGCTAAGTGATGACTTTCCAAAGAACATACGCTGAGTGATAATTTTACACTGTACGTACGCTGAGTGATAACTTTCCACAGTACGTGCGCTGAGTAATGAGTTTTCATAGTATTAGCGCTGAGTGATGACTTTCCATAGAACGTGCGCTGAGTAATGAGTTTTCATAGTATCAGCGCTGAGTGATGACTTTTCAACGATTTGTTTTCTTTCTTAACTTACTAGGTTTTGCATATTTGTAACCAACGATTATGGCTGTGTACAAATTCTTAGCCCATTCATGATATGATCAATGCGGTGATTTTCAGTGTTGTTTTTTTTAAATGCGATTGTAAGTGGCAATGCCGAAAAAATGCAATTATAAAACATTTTGTCGTGTATCTGGATAAATACATACCAATAGCCTTTGATAGAAGCATGGTAAAGCCCCCTTTGTTTGGATGGAGTTTGCCGATTACTAGTATGTAAATGTTTTTAAGATATTTCTTGTAAGCTCTATTTTTCTGATTGTAATAATAAAATTTGGTTATTGACCTTCCAGTTAAAATAGTGTTGTATTTAATGACGTTCAGATTAAGAGGTTAAAAAGGTTCAAACATAAACAACAATATTAGTCAATCGTAAATATAAACAACTTATTGACCGATAGCAATATCGTTATTTTAGTACTTAGTAATATAAAACGTAAAATGACCAATACTGCTATTGATCGACTGTCATGACGCGTGAATAGAAGCGTAACGTACGAACGTGATTATTAACGTTTTAATGAACTGTATTGAGGACTTATCACTGGTACGACTCGGGTCATTTTGGATAGCACAGGTTTGCTTTAATAATAACTAAATAATGTTTATGATGGGAAAATATGTTGTTTGCCAATTGTAAATTTTAAAGTCTGAAATATAAATAACGTTGTAAAATAAATGAATTTTAACCTAACCGTTGTAAATATAGGCCTTATATTCATTTTCTTATCTGTTGTTGTTGTTGTTGTTTTAGTTGTTTTTTTTTTCTTTTTGTTATTGTTCTTGAATTTTCGTAGATGAGGGGAGATCACATGGATACACACATTTCCGTTATATAAATCATAACATTCTTCAAGGAAAGCGAAAAAAAAATCAGGTCCGTAGCTCAATTTTCTTACACTTCAGTCATTTGCCCAACGTTTTTATTCAGAATAGCTTCACTACCATACATATGACGGCAAGTTTCGGATGTGACACGTTATGATCCTGTCCATCGACAAAGGGTTAAAAGCGCCGAAAGAAAAAAAATGGACAAACAAATAAAATTCGTAGGAAAATGATTCAACAAATTGCAAACGGCTTATATTTCACTTCCATTTTTCGTTCGTTCATTAATTACTCTAATAAGTAATTGTATTACTGTTTGAACAAGCAATACCATCCGCGTGAGCATGTAGCGAGTAACAAGTATTGTCTGCTCTTCCCACGTCCGTGTAGGCAGTTTCGAAAAAAGGATTGTACTCTTACACTTACTATCTATTTCACTTTAGATGCCACCGTTGAAGACGATGTGTTTGCTAATGTATGATAACCCGGAAATAGTTTGCCAAAGAACCATGAAACTCTATCGGTATATTGCCTTAGTAAATGTACCCTATTGTGTTGGTTCGGTCGATCAGAAGTCAAGGCCACAGTCAACGCTTTTTGGAAATCTTGCTTCATACTAACTCAATAGCAATTTGGCCCAAGCCCATAAAACCCCAGGAGTAAATTGACATTGACCAAAATATAACTCTAATGTGTTGGTGTCAGAGTAGTTCAAAGTACAAGGTCAAAGCTAGTGTTTTTTTAAAACTATTACCACACAACAGCCGAGAACAGTTTGACATATGAGCGTTAAACAAACTCCACTAGGTTGCCGTTGACTCTATTGTTTTTGGGGATAAGAAGATAGACAGCCAGGTCACTACAAACGGTTTTGGTTTTAATCCACACAGTAACTTGAAAATGGGTTTTCCAAGTACCGGGAAACTCCATTCATTTGGGGATCAATTGGTCAAAGATCAAGAGCACAGCCAAATATTTTTATCGTGTAAATGTTTCCGACAAGGCAGCGCTCAGATAGGTTGAAACATTCTTTATTGATCTTTGATGTTTACACTTAAAATACAATAACATGTCCAGTAAAGAAAATCATGCAAGTTCATTGGTTAATTATCTTTAAGGCACAGGAGTCAAAACAGAGCAGGCAAGCATCTGCTGTGATCCTGTTTAAGGCACAGGAGTCAAAACCTAGCAGGCAAACATCTGCTGTAATCCTATTTATAGCACAGGAGTCAAAACCTAGCAGGCAAACATCTGCTGTAATCCTATTTATAGCACAGGAGTCAAAACCTAGAAGGCAAACATCTGCTGTGATCCTATTTAATGCACAGGAGTCAAAACCTAGCAGGCAAACATCTGCTGTGATCCTGTTCAATGCACAGGAGTCAAAACCTAGCAGGCAAACATCTGCTGTGATCCTGTTTAAGGCACAGAAGTCAAAACCTAGAAGGCAAACATCTGCTGTGATCCTATTTATAGCACAGGAGTCAAACCTAGAATGCAAACATCTGCTGTGATCTTATTTATAGCACAGGGGTTAAAACCTAGCAGGCAAACATCTGCTGTGATCCTGTTTAAGGCACAGGAGTCAAAACCTAGAAGGCAAACATCTGCTGTGATCCTGTTTATAGCACAGGAGTTAAAACCTAGCAGGCAAACATCTGCTGTGATCCTGTTCAAGGCACATGAGTCAAAACCTAGAAGGCAAACATCTGCTGTAATCCTATTTATAGCACAGGAGTCAAAACCTAGAAGGCAAACATCTGCTGAGATCCTATTTATAGCACAGGAGTTAAAACCTAGCAGGCAAACATCTGCTGTGATCCTGTTCAAGGCACATGAGTCAAAACCTAGAAGGCAAACATCTGCTGTGATCCTATTTATAGCACAGGAGTCAAAACCTAGAAGGCAAACATCTGCTGTGATCCTATTTATACCACAGGAGTTAAAACCTAGCAAGCAAACATCTGCTGTGATCCTGTTTAAGGCACAGGAGGCACAGGAGTCAAAACCTAGCAGGCAAACATCTGCTGTGATCATGTTTAAGGCACAGGAGGCACAGGAGTCAAAACCTAGCAGGCAAACATCTGCTGTGATCCTGTTCAAGGCACATGAGTCAAAACCTAGAAGGCAAACATCTGCTGTAATCCTATTTAAGGCACAGGAGGCACATGAGTCAAAACCTAGCAGGCAAACATCTGCTGTGATTCTACTTAAGGCACAGGAGTCAAAACCTAGAATGCAAACATCTGCTGTGATCCTGTTTAAGGCACGGGGGCACAGGAGTCAAACATCTGCTGTGATCCTGTTTAAAGTTGTGGAGTCAAAACCTCAAACCCAAACATCTGCTGTGATCCTGTTTAAAGTTGTGAAGTCAAAACCTCAAACCCAAACATCTGCTGTGATCCTGTTTAAAGTTGTGGAGTCAAAACCTCAAACCCAAATGCTGTGATCCTGTTTAAAGTTGTGAAGTCAAAACCTCAAACCCAAACATCTGCTGTGATCCTGTTTAAAGTTGTGGAGTCAAAACCTCAAACCCAAACATCTGCTGTGATCCTGTTTAAAGTTGTGAAGTCAAAACCTCAAACCCAAACATCTGCTGTGATCCTGTTTAAAGTTTTGGAGTCAAAACCTCAAACCCAAACATCTGCTGTGATCCTGTTTAAAGTTATGGAGTCAAAACCTCAAACCCAAACATCTGCTGTGATCCTGTTTAAAGTTATGGAGTCAAAACCTCAAACCCAAACATCTGCTGTGATCCTGTTTAAAGTTATGGAGTCAAAACCTCAAACCCAAACATCTGCTGTGATCCTGTTTAAAGTTATGGAGTCAAAACCTCAAACCCAAACATCTGCTGTGATCCTGTTTAAAGTTATGGAGTCAAAACCTCAAACCCAAACATCTGCTGTGATCCTGTTTAAAGTTATGGAGTCAAAACCTCAAACCCAAACATCTGCTGTGATCCTGTTTAAAGTTATGGAGTCAAAACCTCAAACCCAACCATCTGCTGTGATCCTGTTTAAAGTTATGGAGTCAAAACCTCAAACCCAACCATCTGCTGTGATCCTGTTTAAAGTTTTGAAGTCAAAACCTCAAACCCAAACATCTGCTGTGATCCTGTTTAAAGTTATGGAGTCAAAACCTCAAACCCAAACATCTGCTGTGATCCTGTTTAAAGTTATGAAGTCAAAACCTCAAACCCAAACATCTGCTGTGATCCTGTTTAAAGTTATGAAGTCAAAACCTCAAACCCAAACATCTGCTGTGATCCTGTTTAAAGTTATGGAGTCAAAACCTCAAACCCAAACATCTGCTGTGATCCTGTTTAAAGTTGTGAAGTCAAAACCTCAAACCCAAACATCTGCTGTGATCCTGTTTAAAGTTATGAAGTCAAAACCTCAAACCCAAACATCTGCTGTGATCCTGTTTAAAGTTGTGAAGTCAAAACCTCAAACCCAAACATCTGCTGTGATCCTGTTTAAAGTTGTGAAGTCAAAACCTCAAACCCAAACATCTGCTGTGATCCTGTTTAAAGTTGTGAAGTCAAAACCTCAAACCCAAACATCTGCTGTGATCCTGTTTAAAGTTGTGGAGTCAAAACCTCAAACCCAAACATCTGCTGTGATCCTGTTTAAAGTTGTGAAGTCAAAACCTCAAACCCAAACATCTGCTGTGATCCTGTTTAAAGTTGTGAAGTCAAAACCTCAAACCCAAACATCTGCTGTGATCCTGTTTAAAGTTATGGAGTCAAAACCTCAAACCCAAACATCTGCTGTGATCCTGTTTAAAGTTATGGAGTCAAAACCTCAAACCCAAACATCTGCTGTGATCCTGTTTAAAGTTGTGAAGTCAAAACCTCAAACCCAAACATCTGCTGTGAACCTGTTTAAAGTTGTGAAGTCAAAACCTCAAACCCAAACATCTGCTGTGATCCTGTTTAAAGTTATAGAGTCAAAACCTCAAACCCAAACATCTGCTGTGATCCTGTTTAAAGTTGTGAAGTCAAAACCTCAAACCCAAACATCTGCTGTGAACCTGTTTAAAGTTGTGAAGTCAAAACCTCAAACCCAAACATCTGCTGTGATCCTGTTTAAAGTTATGGAGTCAAAACCTCAAACCCAAACATCTGCTGTGATCCTGTTTAAAGTTTTGAAGTCAAAACCTCAAACCCAAACATCTGCTGTGATCCTGTTTAAGGTTGTGAAGTTAAAACCTCAAACCCAAACATCTGCTGTGATCCTGTTTAAGGCACATGAGGCACAGGAGTCAAACACTAGCAGTCAGTCAATCAACGTAAGACAAGCAAAACAACAAACTCAGACTATATGAATATTACAACAAACGGTTTATATTTCTACCAATAAATGCTCGGAACTGTTGGTAAAAATGTACGTTTAATACAGCATACACACAGCATTCCTGTGCAAACATTTTTCAATTAAAGCAAAGTTTAACCGCTACGTTAAATCGGAGAGAATAAACATAATGAGTATTTTAACATGACTGTAGTATTAGTAATAGCACGCGTTATTCAATCCAAGATGAAGGTGCAGAGCAAAAGAGTATCTAGGCAAGACAAAACTTACAAATAGGAAACCTTAATACTAAAATATATGCGATTGGCAAAATGAGACACATTTATTATATATACTATTACAAAAGTTAATGTTTTTTCCAGAATGCGATCAACTGTGACCGGTGTACTATTCCTTGCAGTCTGTCTGATCGCACGGGCGGACGCACAAACGCGGAGAAATGTTACACCACGTATGTATATACACACCGTCGCCTCAGTTCCGAAAAAAGAGATATACCATTGAAATATCTTATAAGATCTTTCCGGGTTGTTTTTGTTATCAACATTAAGGTTAGATATTAATATATCTCCTTATGCTCTTACTCGTCTTTGATCTCCCTTGTACATATTTTGTTTAATGGCCAATATATGGTAACGGAATTTAAAAATCTGTGTGTGTGTGTGTGGGTGTGGGTGTGTGTGTGTGTGTGTGTCAGGGATTACCATTGGAGGTTGTAAACAAATTTACATATTTAGGTAGAGTCTTTAGCACAGGGTGATCACGTATGCATGCTATAAAACGTTATCTGGTAAAGCACATGAACAAATTTCCTAATATTACACCTGAACATAAATTGAAAATAAAAAACTTTTTGACAAACTTATTAGACCTATCCTGTTATATGGTTCAGAAGTTTGGGGATTTTCAAACAGATTGTTAATTGAAAGGAAACAAACCCAATTGATAAAATATGTACTTTCGGTTAAAACAACAACACAAACTGACTTTGTATATGCAGAGACGGGCAGATTAGATCTACTGTCGCAAATCATTATACATATAATTAAATACTGGCTTAAAGTTTTAAGTAGGCCGAATGATAATATGTAATAACCATCTATAATGTAATGATTATTGATGTTGTAAAACTCCCAAATAAAACAAACTGGGCAGTACATGTTAAAACAATATTGAGTAATATGGGGTTTAAACATGTGTAGCTTGCAAAAGTCTTTGGTGGTATTTCAGGTTTTGTGTCATTTTTGAAGCAAAGAATATGAGATATTTATGCTAAAAATTTAAACAGCAGATTGTCAGACTCCTCAAGAGCTTTATTTTATGGAAACATTTCTAATTTTGAATTAAAACCCTATTTTAAGTGTATTAATGTACAGGAATTCAGAATTGATTTAAGCCAGTTAAGATTATCGTCGCATCGGTTTAATATAGAAATTGGTAGGTGAAATAATACAATTTTGGAACAAAGTCTTTGCCCACATTGTTATGTCTCAGAAGACGAATTTCCTTTCTTGATTGAATGCAGCCTGTATACAAACATTAGATCTAAATATATTCCAAGATATTATCGTACTCATCCAAATATATTTAAAACCATAGAATTGCTGAATACAGATCATACTGGTTTGTTCAAGAATCTTTCTATTTTCGTGTATAAAGCATTTGCTCAGAGAAAGAATTTCATTACTTTACATGATAGATGAGTATTATATGTTTTAGTATCAGCCATTAAATAGTTGTAAAAGGATTTGTACGTAATAATTCTTTTGATTAACATTTGCTACTATTTGTGTAACTGTAAAAAGTCTCAACTAGTTAAAAACACTAAAAACAAGCAATCGTTCAGATTATACATTCAATAACGTTTGTGTTAAGGCCTCTAGAAACGTAGGTTAAAATCTGGGAGAAACTTACACGTGTGGCCTCCGGGTAGGCGTATTTATATTAAGAGAAAAGTGATATAACTTACTTACCAGGTGAAAATATCCTCCCAAAAAACCAAAATCCCTTGGACCACCCCAATTTTATTCCGCATCACACATTTCCCTCACCTAAGATTCGGCAAACACAAAACACGTTGGATCCCCTAAGAACCTGCGATTGTCAAAACACCGTCTACTTTATACATCCTGCAAACAAAATATCTCAAAACTGCTACATTCGTTACTAGAATGTCTGGTAGTACCGGCGGTGGGCCGGTGCGCGGAGAGCGAGCAGCGCCAATACTGGACCTACAGCGTCAAGGTTGGTGCGTGCACCCGCCTCTTCGGTTGCTACGGGGCACGTGATCGGAACGTCTTCATGTCGCGTTTACAATGTGAGCGGAACTGCTATTTGACCTCAGGGGGCCCTGATCCTCTACCTTCGACAATCGGTATGCGTGGTCATAATTATTACCGTTATGTGATACACTCGCCTGATAATACGAATATGAATCAGATCATGTTGTAAATCTCCCCTACGCGGTATTTTCATTCTGATCCTACAACTGTTATGTAAGCTAATAATGCGAAAAAAATAAAACCTTCAAATGAGAAATAATAATAAATTGCAAACAAGAAACGTTGAAGCAATAAACAACGCTAAGTCTGGCAAGCAATTGCGAAATATCATTGTGAATGGCCTTATGGCCATTTATTGTTTCCAGAGTGCAAGGTAAACCCGTTTCCCGGGCGTTGTACGGACAGTGAGAGACGCTCCTACTGGAGTTATAGCTCCAAGACGGAAACTTGTGTCCAGATAACCGGCTGTTACTCGCTCAGCGACCAGAATATCTTCACCACGCGCATGCGCTGCCAGAAAGGGTGCGTGTTCACGCGGACTTCCGCCGTACTGGAAGTTCCTCCGCCGATATTTGGGACCGGAAGTGGGCATGGAAATATAGTTGTGAAGCCGACTGAACCTGCATATACACTAGATATTGGTATGATTGGTCTTTTCCTGAAATATGAGATCTTTGTACAAGCCGAGTTCATTCAAACGTTATGCATTTATTCATTATTATATAGAGATGTCGCTGCCTTTTTAAGTTTATTTAAATAGCATAAACATAAAATCAAAAGTATACGGTTTGCAGCATTTTTTTCCATTACAATTCTCACTCCTGTTAACCAAAGAATGTCGTGTGAACCCGTCCCCCGGGGTGTGCCGCTCGGTGGAGAGACGCGAGTTCTACAGCTACTCCTCTAAGACCGGAACTTGCGTCCTTATCTTCGGCTGCTACTCCCTGCACGACCGGAACGTGTTCTTGGAACGTGACTCCTGCATCCTGGGCTGCCTGCACGCGGCCGGTGAGACACCGGGTGGCGAGTGGATCAGAGACAGACGTGAGTGGGTTATTTTTGTTGTATTTTCCTTGTTTTTTTCATAATTGAAAACGTTTAGGTATGCTTACCCCTGTAATGTAGCAGGCTAGAAATACGCCAGTGTCCAGAAGAACCAACGTAAAAAGATGAAAAATAGACAAGAACACAACCAACTTTTCATTTAAATAATTTTGAAAGGCTTTGACTTCTGTCTAATATATGTAATATTTGATATCTAGGGCATTTGGCTGATTCTTTTCGGACTTTATGGGGATATTTGAAAGTATGAATGCATACATGGCGTTAGTTATATCTTACTGTTTGTAAAAAGCATATTTTAGGTTCTAAAATATAATGGTTTATCCCATGTTGAATAAACACTTGGTTCCATATATGTGACGTCGTCAACGAAAACGAATCTTGTGGAGATGCGCGCTCGAGGACTGAAAACAAACGTGACCAAGACGTGTATAATTAAATACAATCGAAACTCGATGGCTCGATATTCTAGGGACCGGCCAAAGTACTTCGAGCCTCGAGAATATCGAGCCAAGCGGGATTGCTTACAGAATGTTATTTTTTTCATTTGTTACATAAAGTCTTATTTACCTCGTTTGTTATTGGCTACGCTATCTCCGCAAGAGAAGGAAGCGTATTTATTGGGCATAGTTACGCACCCTAAATTTCGTAATTTGACTTATTCGATTATTAGAAAAATATCATTTTATTTTTTTTATTTATAATAAAAATACATTTATGCGAAAACAAGCAATTGTAAACAGTGGGTAACACAAACATAGCTTAAAAGTTATATCAAAATGCATAGTAATTTAGGGAGGGATAACAATTAGAGACAGAACTTAAAGTGATGGCATGTTTATTCAAACTGTTAAACCATTTAAATTCGATAATAATTATAATATCAGTCAAGCAATTTTAATCGATTAGCGCCTTGTGCTAAATGAAGCCAATCAAACAAATCAAGGTGTGAGATTCTTAATTGAACCTGCGAAAATGACATCGACCCAAGCAAACAAATCATAGTGTGAAATTCTTGTTTGGGACCGCGAAAACGACTTCGAGCGTGGAGAAATATCGACTCTCAAGATATCGAGCCATCCGATCGAAATTTATATGAACAAAGAGCAAATAAAAATCGGTCCTTATAATTTGGTTCGAGCCAACGAGGATATCGAGCCATGAGATATCGAGCCAACGAGTTTCGACTGTAATGCATTTCAAAAAGTCAATTATTGGTACAATACTTTACACAAATGAAAACGTAACGTTTTCCTTCATTGAAGCCCCGGTCACATTTTATAGTCTACATTACTCAGACAACCCACGTGAAGTCGTCACGATTACTATGATAATCAGTAATAACAAAATCATTTGCGACTGTCCACAAAATATCCCATAAAAAATCAAAAAAACCTGCAAAATATCAATAGTTTTGACATAAAACTCCCGATAGTTCGACATGTGGCTGTGATTGACATAAACATTCATATACACCATTAAGAAAGTAGGATTGACAGATATTGACGTTTTTATGGGATCTTTCCTTGCAATAAACGCGTTCAATGCATTGTTTTTCTTCTTGCAAAAGCAAATAAATCGACAATTTCCATTCATATTTTAGGCGTCGTGTCTATCGTGACTTTGTTCTAAACACGAAACATATCTCAATGCAATGATGAAAATACATTTTCAATGCTCAGTTTTTTGCCAGTTGCAAATTCGATTTTTCTACATTCCGAGTAGCTCCTTTTCGTCACATGATATATTATTACAGATTATCAACATTAACATTTAAAAAAAAGTCTCCGGGCCAGTTGGAAAAGTCTCGTCTCTCATGGGATTCCGTCAACCCCTATAGTTTCAAAAAGTAAAATTCCTTATTAAGATTATGTCATTTTCTCCATTAAGTCATATGAAGCTCAGGAAATTTAATGATATATATAACTTGTTTTGTATTTATCTCTTATGTTGAGTTGTGCGCTACAATTTCTATTTTTAAACAATTAGGGTATGTTGTTTTATTGACGTTTTTATTTCAGAAATGAGAGTAATCCAAGAATAACATTTTCATAAAGGATGAAAGGCGGGTACCTTACCACTCGATCATACTAACCCAATAGACCCCTACCACCGGCAGAACAGAATAATGTATACTGATATAAACTAAAATAACAAGTTTTCTTTTCCGGTATAGAATGTTACCTCACTCCATCTCCCGGTCGTTGTGACATCATCCCAAACCGCATCCTCTGGAGTTACAGCACCAAGATTGACGCGTGCGCGGAGATATTCGGTTGCTACAGCGCACGCGATCGAAACGTTTTCCTCACGCGTAGCAGTTGCAGACGAGAATGCGAGGGCAATTCAACAGGCATTGATCCAACGATGCCAGATATGGGCATTAAAATCTCTCTTGGTAGGCGTATATTTTTACAACTTTAATGTGTGTACATTGTAAACTATTAAAGAAGTCTACTGATAATATTATCAAAATCATTAAATTGACGTGTCACTCAGCGTGAAACATTCCAATAACGAGTGTTAAGCAATCTATATCTTGTTCTATCTCCAGAATGTCGCATCAACCCGTCCGCGGGTGTGTGCCGGGATACAGAAAAGCGGACATTTTTCACATATTCGAGTAAGACTGGCGACTGTGCGGTTATTTATGGCTGCTACAGCATCCGGGACCGCAACGTTTTTGTAACAAAGGCCGATTGCAGACGAGGCTGCTTCCTTACCGAAGGTGGAACCACGGCCGGCACCATGGAGGCTCGTATGTATCGACTGAAGAATGATACAGATATGGGCTTTTCACATTTAAATTGGTGTGACAACTCTTAATGGCCACATATGTATCAACTTGAATTTTGTTAAATGAAGGTGTTGATGTTCTCATTGATTATTTTTATTTGTTGCTGTTGTTGTTGTTCTTGTTTTGCTTGCTGTTGTTGGTTGTTGTTTTTATTGCATATAAAACATTAACTGCCAATACAAATTTGACGTTTTCGAAAGTGTTGATACAAATTAAAATATAGGTAAACAAGTTTATAAATGACAAACAAGCAGTCCCTTTTTACAAGGATCACGCTTAGTTAACTATTGGCCAAATGAAACGTTACACTTAAATGTGTGCACAAGTTTTTTTCGAGAACCTGGTACTTGTTGATAACTATCGTCGGCAACCACTTTACTTAATTCCGTTATAGTTCATAAAGCATAGAGTAGTAGGAGTATCTGACGATGGTAGATTACCAGTACCAAACATAAAATACGCTTGCAATACCAAACAGATGAAAACAAACAACAACGCCATATTGTGATCAGATGCAGATTTTCCCCATATTATGACAAAAGCTAAAGCATTATGTTTTCTTCCCTAGAGTGTAACATCCATCCGTCCCAAGGTGCGTGTCGTGACGAGGAGAAACGCAATTACTACACCTACAGCACGAAAACATCATCCTGTGTGGAGATATACGGGTGTTATGGTATCCGCGACCGGAACGTCTTCCTAACGCGACAAGGCTGTCACCAGGCGTGCACTGTAAGCTCCCTTGGGCCGGTGACGCTCCCGAGTATCGGAGTAGGAACGCTTTCAGTGACTAAAACCGGAGATTATACCATATCGCCAGGTAACATAAGTCTGTGTGTGATGAATCAGTAGTCAGGTTGTTGTTTTTTCTCCTATTAGAAACGAGAAAAAAGGCTCATGTGTACAATCGGCTGCACATACATAGATGCATGCGTTTAATCATTTTTCATTACTGAGATCCAATGTGTCATTGTATAAGAAATACAATTTAACCCGAGGGACAACAGCGTCAACATAATATCAGCCTTATCAGTGCCGTAGCTACACTGAGGCACACCGAGGCAGCTGCCTTAGTGTTTTTGGGTGCATATAACAATTTATATAGCTCTAAAAATAACTTTTTTCGACTTACTTCATTTGCAAACACAGACCATCGACCAAAGATACTATAGAATGCAGGAAATCGCTCCTTGCAAAAAAAGTTTCCGGGAGGGGGGGGGACATGCCCCCGGACCCCCATAGACTGTTCTGCCTCGGTGGGTTTTTTTAATCTGGCTACGGCACTGCTTATGTACGTTGGGTATCTATCTATTACTTTTCTCCTCCTCCGATCCTTTCACCGAACTGTTTACATTGACCGATAAGGTGAACCGTTCAGATATGCTCTATTAAGATGCCATTTTTTACTCTTTCTACACACAGAGTGTCGTGTGAACCCAAGCCCGGATGTGTGTCAGGAGACCCAGATGACCGAATATTTCACATACAGGTTACATATAACTATAATATTTATTTTTTAAAAGGGGTTCGTTTTAGCATTATGCTTTGAACAGTCCTATCTTCCACCTAAGTAAGTATTTGTCGAGGTCTTATTTGGAGTTTTCTTTATCTAAAAAAACATCATCAATAGAAAGTTCGGCGAGTTCAAGCATGTTAACATTTCTTCCTCAAAAACTGTGGTTGTTTAGAGGACTGAATGGGAATAGTTTACGTAAATACAATTCAGTGGATATATCACTCTGCAATATCGAATATTTGATAATTTCAAAACAAGGAGCAAACAATTAGTTATTGTTTTACCTCCAGTGCCAAGTCGGAAAGTTGTGTGCGCATCCGGGGCTGTTACAGCGTGTACGATCGGAACATATTCCTGTCACGTGACGACTGCTATCGGTCATGCTTCATCTATGGCGGCACCACGCAGCCGCCGGATGCCGTTGACGCACGTAAGTTCATATTAACCAGGTTTTCAACGAAATTCAGGTTATTTGAATGAAAATGTCATTGGATGGGGCGCTCGTCAAACATTGGTTTCCGCCAATTTACCTAAGTTAGCGTTGGTGGATAGTAATGAAAAGTTATGTATAGGAAGCTTATGTGAAAAGTGAGCTTGGGATTTCTATTGAAGGGGGGGGGGGGCGGAGGTCACGGTCAGTGTCTGTATTACTAAAAATAGAAAATATGGATTCTGCCTAATATCTTATGTTAGAATTGATGAATATTAGTAGAAGTTGATATGTATGTAGATAATGTGAAGAGCTAGATTGGGGCTGCTTTTGATGGCGTTGAGGTCGAGGTCAAGGTTACTGTTAGTAGAAAAATGGTTCTCGCCCAATTATAAACGTTAGAATTGAAGGATAGTAATGAAAGTTTATGTGTAGATAGCTTATGTGAAGATCTAGCTTTGGTTTGCTTTTGAGGAGATGGGGTCAAAGTCAATGTCACTGTTACTGAAAATAGAAAAATGGTTTCCGTCAGAACTCTTTAGTTAGAACCGATGGATAGTGATCAAAGTTGATGGTTGTTGGGAGTAGGTTGCTTATTGTGAAGAGCTAGATTTGGATTGCTTTTGAGGGACATGGGTCAAGCTTAAGATGACTGTTACTAAATAATAGTAAATATAGAAAAATAGTTTCCATCCAACAACTCAAGTCAGAATTGCTGGATAGTGATGAAAGTATGTGTGTAGGTAATATGTGAAAAGCTAGCTCGGAAATACCTTTGAATGAATAAAGATAAAGGCTGCTACTTCTTCCTAACTCGTACAAAAACAAATCTGATTGCCCTTATTCAAAACCTGATTTCGTCGCATTTCGGCGCTTCTAGTTGTAATTATAAATTCCATTATTTGTTTGTCCTGCTGGATTTTAGTATTTCACATGAGTGTGTTTAGTTCATATCACTCATGTTTTTATATTCCCTCGTCCAAGAAATTCTAGAATATTTATTTATATGAATTAATCCTTAAACTTTGGTACGTCCCGGATGGTGGTCCGGGGACACCGTGTTAAACCGGGAAGACTACAGTGGCACCATAGTAAATCGGGATGCTCCGTGATGAACCGTGTTGATCCGGCTTGATACGGCATACCGTCTGGATGTTTTAAAATGTTTAACACAACCGTGGTAATTCGGGGCGCTTTGGAATACTTCACTCACGGTAGACATACGGTGAACTCCGGAGTTAGGGCGGAAAAGCTCTGGCGTTTGGCGGTAATGCCCCGTTTTGTACCGATTGAGTTAAGGACTGACACGGTCTAATTTGGTTAAGCAGACGGTTTGCAACGGACTGGCCCGGGTTGCCATGGTCTATGCCGGATCATTCCGTTTCCACGACGGTATTTAAGACGGCGAAGTTACGATCAGACAGGTTGTATTTACGGTTAGCCCGGATAAATTCTCGGAGTGTAAAAATTGAGAGCATTAAACATCAGCAAGATTAATTATATGATCCAGACCAACAACAGACTCAAATTGGTAACCAGTCAGTTGTAGATGTCGCATCAGCAGACAGCTTGCACTATAGTGATTGCAAGGGCTGAGTTGTTATACAACAGATGACACCAACGAAGACACCAAAGAAATACAGTGTGGGTTCGTCCTTGGTTACAGGGGAGACTTCAATTCAGACATTACTCCAGACTTCTAGAGGAAATGCGGATTGTAGATGTTCCGAACCTTCTTCCTTCGGGTTGATCCTAGGACTTTCCATGAACTGCTGCAGAGGTTAGCGCATCGGATATCCAAACAAGATTCATGGTACAGGAAGTCTTAAATTAACCATCACTTTGCGATACCTATCCAGCGGGGACAGTTATCTCTCACTGATGTATGATGTAGAGTGGCTTACAACACCATCTCCAACTTCTCGGTTTATATATCGTCACCTTAGTGCAATAACTCAATAACTGCATAAAGAAATAGAAGCAGATATTGCGTTATTGCACTAAGGTGACGATATATACTATGCGGTTATAACCGGTGAACACCGGATTACACCGCGGCTTCACCGGCGCACGACCGGGATTCTTCCGGGTTGGATCGGCAGGACAGGGACACGATCGGGGTGTCACCGGCTGGTACCGGGACACGACCTGAGTAACATCGGGTGAACCGGGAAACTCAACGGCGCGACACCGTAAATCCACCGTGCCAGACCGGGGTAATCCGGGATTAAACGGGGGCGTCCGGCTTCTTAACCGGTAGCACTCCGGAGGAGCAACGGGAATATAATAATGTAATTATCTTTGGGGCACAAATGTCCCGGATAATACCGGATCAACCTGGTATACCGGCAAGTTTTCTCTCTCTCTCTCTCTCTCTCTCTCTCTCTCTCTCTCTCTCTCTCTCTCTCATTATTATTTGATTAAATTAAATCCAAACCATTGAACACACGATGACGAAAATTTTGGTAGCCCTTGACGATCATGAGAAAACATATGGTCGACAAGGTTTGTGACGGTTGACGTTGGTGTGGGTGTGATGGCAGACCGGATAATTGTGTTGGAAAGACAACGGGGAGAGCTTCGGTAAGATGTAGCTTACTTAAAGTCACAATCGATGCGGAATAATTAGTTTTTTTACAAATAATCCTGATGAAAACTCTACAGGAAACGAGCCGGCCGACGTCACCGAAACCAAGCCTAAACAAGCAACACAGGACACCGTCGAGATCGCGAGTGCCGGGAACAGTCCGCCATATTATTGCGAAATTCACATTTTTCATGGACAGAGAGGTAGTTAGACGAGAGTAAAATCATCTGGGACAGTCTGTCAAATGTATTAACAGTTCCTACCGGAAGTGCAGGACAAGCCCAAAATAAAGAACGCTAGGACGAAGGAAAAGCGGGCATGGATTGTGTACGACACCCTGTATGTAGACGATTAGCCGGTAGGGTTATATGGACACGCGGGGGGGGGGGGGGGGGGGTCTCGTTCATGGCCTCACAACGGAGAAGAAGGAGAGTGTCATTTGTAATTTAAACAGCTGGGTTGGAAGTAACAAGGATTATGTTTTACAAGATATATTTAATTGTTGAATTGACAGTCCTGATTGTAATTTCGCTGTACGGGCCTCAGTCGACAGATCAACTTATAGCCACGGGATAAAATTGTTAGATATTTGATTAGTTTTCGCCTTATTTACGGCCGTATAAGTAATACCAATCATTTACATTTGTGTCACATAACAGAAGTTTTGTGATTGATTATTTGAAATGGAATAAACGCATTCAAAACTTGCAGTAATGCTAAAGATGTATAATTGAAAACTATTAAGAAGTGCGCGTAATTTGTATCATAAAGTCAAATCTTGTGTTAAATCAGTGTCATCATAGGCGGATTTCTTTAGTTATGCTGTTGGCTTGCGTCACGGGGTATGTCCCTTTAAAGTTTTCTTTTTTTGGTAGAAGATCTTGAGTTGTATTTGCAAAATGGTTTTAACTCACGGTTACAGATGAATGAAATTGTCTTTATATCATTCACTCAATTCTATATTCGGTTATTATTCCACAGTTTTAAGAAAAAACACACAAGAAAAAAGTTGATGCATAGCATCAAGTCGGCGCTATGAAATTAGAAGAAAAACGTGCATGCAGATAACCAAAAATGGTTATTATTTAAATTATAATGTTTTGTTTTATGTTGGGTGTACATTTTCTCGAAGGACATTATGGTTAATAATATTGTTACAATAGTTTAAGCCCGGAATTATAGATATTTTGTTTTTCCCCCAAGCTAATCCTCCGGTTTAAACAAAATTATAACAAAAATATACATTCGTTTCTTCGGATGCAATAGAGTCAATGGTCTAAAACATAGATTTCAATAGCATGAAATTCACCTTTTATTTGTACCGGCATGTTATGTGAATTTCTTGCTTTATATTTTGTATAAGTTTTTGTAACACATTTAACTCATATGAGTATATAGAACGTAGATAAAAATACTATACATCAAATGGGAATTATCTGGAGTTCATTCTTTCGAATGACATTTTAAAAACAAACAATTAAGCTCAAGGTTAATTTTTCAAAACTCGGCATTTTTGCTGTCACCAAGGGAGATTACTGCATAAAGGATATTTTAATAGTACCGTGTAACCATCATTTATTTGATATCAATCGAAACACCTCGGCCTGTATCTATCTCGGAGATGGCCGAGTTGTTATGATTGAGTTGGTATTTAAAATCAAAATTTTCATAATGATAAGCAGGGCTATTATAATTTAAGGTTTCATTATCAATTAAAGTGTAAAGTTTTATAAAACAAACTAAACTTCATATTTTATCAGGCAACGTGGAAACTATTGAAAGCATTGTTCTGCAATTTATGAACTAGTCCCTAAGTTGGAATATCAAATATAACTCAATGCTATTACATTCGGTCAAAGGTATGAAGAGGTGGATTAATTGCATGGTGGTTTATTAGGTAGTATGATATTTGGTCTTGACGACTATGAATATATAGTTCTTCCTATTAATAAGATTAAAACGTGGACATATTAGTAAATAGTGAAGTTCGTCGCCAATATCGTTTAGATTTCTATTCACTTGTGATACAGCAAAATGTTCAAAGGTCCGGGAAAACCCGCTTGTTAATGTAAAATGCTGAATTAAAATATAACTGGATTCAAGAAAATATTCATTTATTGCATTGTCTAAACCCGCTATATTCTTGAAATATGCATGAAAGTGATTTTAGCTCGACCGCGAAAATGCCCTACTGCACTTCTGCGTATTTCCGGTCAGTGTACTCTTGTTTACAATCAGTTTGCCGATATAGGCGTCCACCGTGTATCGTCATGCCGCCTAATGGAATATGGACTTATAATGGCCATGACATGCATGGTGTGAACGATATTCACTATCCTAGTGTTGTATTTCATTATACGTTAGCCTAAACCAGGATTACTTGAATGGTAAAGCCCTTAGGCACTTAATAATTTGTTTTATGACATCAATATATATGCAAAAAGCTTTATGACATCAAACTTAAAATTATATGTCATTTAATTAATGCATGTATTCGCTCTATCTTGAATTATGCAACAGAAGTTTGGGGGTACATAGAATCCATAGAGTAAGAACGAATCCTTTTAACATTTTGTAAATGATTATTGAGAGTGAAAAATAATACCTGCTTTGCAAGTGTATATGGGGAATAAGGCAGATACCCACTATATATAGATATATACGTGCGTATTATAAAATATTGGTTCAAGGTAGTTTCCTCTGATCATATTATCAAAACAGTATCAGCAAGCTGTTTATTATTGTTTTAAATATTGTCGTAACCGGATGTATACTATTAAACAGATATTGGATGTTTTTGGTTTTAGTTCTTCGATAATGTTTCAACATTTAAAATTAGAATACATGATTCGTTTAGACAATATTGGTATGTTACGCTTAGAATATGATACTTATTAAGATATCCTGCGGAAAAATAATACTTTACTTTAGTACATTACTGTTTGTATATCACTACAAACCGGTAGATACGCCAGAAATAACATAGCTCAAAACCAAAGGTGTTGTCTGCGTTGCAATTATTTTGGTATTTTCTCTTTAGGTGTTTGTCTTTTTTTTTTAACTATGTTAGAAAAAGGTGCATAAATAAGTTATATTTCGTTAGGCCATACGTGTTTATAATTGTTAAAATCCAAAAGCATAATGGAACTGATAACACTTTGTTACGGAGTCCCTTGAAGAAAGGTCGAATATTACTAATGTCAGGACGTTATGTAACAGAACTGGTTCAACTTCTCGTTCATATAGATTGTCAAACATTTGATGTACCGTGTTTTGTTTAGTGAGTTTGAGTTTTGTTTTGTATTTTTTTTTAATATTAATATTTTCGTTTGTTACTATGCACAAACACGTTGGCATATTTTATTATATATCGTCCCATTGGTGCAAAAGGTACTAAACAACATTTTGACCAAAATTGACTTTTCGCTATTTTTTTTTAGAAATAACTTTTTTCTACCTTGTCTAAAAAGATCTCCCCTGAATATTGAATACTGACTGAGATATGAGTTCGTGCAGTTTGGTACCAAGTGAAATTGGTGCTTTTGATTGGTGGAAAAAGGTACCATATGCCATCTGGTGTATGCAAGAAGGTGCTATAAGACACATGGTACCTTTCTGCATTGAAATATTTTAACACATTATATATATTTTTTATGCAAAAAGGAGCCTTATGGCATGTGGTACCTTATTGCATGAGATGATTCTAAAGCATTAGATACATATTGGGATGTAAAAGGGAGCCATATGACTTGTGGTACCTTCTTGCATAAAATGATTTTAACTAAATAAGTTTACAAAGTGTGCAATAAGTGACCAAGTGGCATATGGTTCTTTTTTGCATAAATTACTAAGACTAAAATGTTAACATTTTACAATATATAATAGATGATTATATGGTACCTTTATGTACTGATAGCAATACACAATTTTCTACTAATTAACACTGATAACTGTGATATCATGTAACAAGTGTCCGATAAGTTATTGTCAATTTTTGTGGGATAAGAAACAATGTTGTTGACTTCACATTCGAGAAGTGTAATTTGTTCATAAGGACAGAAGATTAAGAAGGGAGATATGGATACCATAACAAATATAAGTATTGTTTTCTGTCACCTACAAAACAAAATTAAGTAATAATGCTTATAACTTTATTTGGGGTGCGTTGAATATTACTGAATGTATTATTAGTCTGTAAAGTAATGGTATTTTGGATTTATCCGTTTTAATTTGGCATTGCGATATGTATTATGGAGTGTGTATTTAGCGTAATATACATCTAAATATGTTTTATGAATTTAGTAAGGTAGTTATAACAAAATTATGTTTCAGTAAGATTACATGGTAAGATGAGCGACGCCAAATAGATTAAAGTGAAATTACACAAAATTCAATATGTAGAGATACTATAGCATCAAACAGAACTATTCATGACAAGCCTGCTACACAGAGTTCCAATTCTGAAGATGAATTTTCATTAACAGATATACAAAAGTGTGAAGGATTGAGGTAACCCGTCAAATTAAAATGAATAGATCTAAGTGAAGGTTACAATGACATTGATCTGGATGAAACTTACAAACCAAGCAAGGATCAATTAACTTCCACTGATACAGGAAATGAGACTGTATTAGGAAACAATAAACGGAAAACAGAGGTTTTAGCGAGAAAATTCATGGAAGAAAATTCCGAAACATATCAAGATCTAGCAAATGAAGACTCGAATAAAAGAAGCAGGAAAGAACACAGAGAGATGTCCATCAAAAACTAATGAACAGTATAACACTCTCACAAAATAAGAGATGCAAACAGACAATAAAATTAGCAATTAGAGTCACTTGGAAAGAGCAAAGAGTATAAGTATAACGTTACATACAATCCAACAATTGTACGACAGTCACACATCACGACTGGATAACTTTCTTATCAGCAATGAACATAAGCGAGCTAACGTCCGTGGAGATGGAAACTGCTTTTTCAGAGCACCAAAAGAAAGATAAAATGAATTTATAACTGATGATGTTTCAGAAAGAAGTAAAAACCAGTGTAACATTATATTGCAAACCAGTGAACATTCTGTTCAAACAAGCCCATAGGGTACCGCAGTTCACCAGTGAAATCAAAATGTTAAGAACAATCTTACAATCTTTGTTTCTACAAGCCAAAACAGGACCAATGTTTCGTGTGTGAATTATATAGAAGGTAGCATGCAGATGTTAGTACTAATTAAAACTTGACCAAAGAATACGAAGAACTTCAGTTAAATAAAGTAAATGAAATAGAAGAGACGGAGAAGGTCAAAGAGAGAGAGAGCAAAAGCTTTCAGTAGTGTTTACGTTGAAACGTTGGACTCACAAAGCAGTGCTTAGGCCTTACAACTCTCTTTTCATATGTCAGTGAGCTAAACTACTGTATAAAACTATGTGACCATTTGACCATTTATTCGTTGTGAAATAAACAAGTATTGTGTCACCTTTGGAACAAGACCCATTGCAAACGAGGCTCCTCCGAGGTAGCTACATGTCTCATAAAAACACTTGTAAGTTTGTTAAAAAGGTTATGTGCAAGAGATTGTGTACATCTCTGACAAAACTGAAACCAGTATGTAACGTCATCCTTTCTGTTCACACCTACAATTACCACAACTCACACCCCTTTGTCACAAGTTCCTTGTGTCAGGACAATCTCAAATGGAATGTGATTCTGTTCACTCAAGTATAGAAACAGCAAAAAACGTATGTGTGTGATCGTCGCACACGAAAGACATACCTGTATGTTGTGGTTTCAATCAAAAACAACCATATGGTAGAGTACAATAAATTTGTGAAAAAATACTGTCCAAACTTAAAATTGTAAACCACTTGTATGCGCAGAAAGTGGCTACATGTTAAATTGATTAGGTAAGAAAATCCTCACCCAAAAATACATTTGTGAACTATTCGTTTGAAATGGACTCATTACTAGAAATAGGTATACCAACTATAACAAGGTAGACGGAAATGTTGGCCTTTGCACAAAGGAGATCGTTTCATCACCTCTCAATTAATGTCAGCATAACAAACATAGTATTTCAAAATGAACAGATTCATTTTTTATACTGGAAAATGCTTTCCTTTTGTAGTAAAATCATGTATAATTTCTGTGCGGAAAACAGTGAACACTATCTAGTGCATACATATAATCAGTGTGTAATGCAAAACTGTTTACATGTGTAATAATTATGATAAACGTTAGTACATTTACACTGAACTGGAATTAAAAATCATGATACATAGCCTTGTTCTTTGTAATATTGTTCAAATTTTTGCACCATAAATGAATTATTATAACGTTTACTATACTATAATACTATACATATAATCACTTATATTTGACATATTGTACCAAATGTTGCAATATTAAAGATCAATGAACATTTTTTATGTTTTGTGTTTGACATTTATGCCTAAAATATAAAGCAAAAAGGTACCATATGACATAAGGCCCCTTAAAGCATGCAGATTTATCTGATTATTCCAACTGAGGTTTATGCAACAAGGTCACGGTGGAGAACCCACGTGACTTATTTGGTAAAGTGCACGGCAACAAATGTCAACAAGTCTCGATTCAGGTAAGGTTTTTAAAGATAACTTTCTTAATGTTTGGAGAATTTTTGTGAAATAAAGACCATAAACCCCGCATTTAAGAGCTCCATCCACGGTAATAAAGAACGTTCTCTAATATCCGAAAGTTTTCCTGAAAATCTTGACCAACTGATTTCTCAGAGTTGAAATCTAAGGCAAAGTACACGGCTTTTGTCAAATCTATCGGTTTACTTCATGCTATCCGTAAATAATTCATACAAAAATCTTATTTTAAGCAAATTTTATGTATTTTAAATTTTTCAGCGTGTATTGTGGAACTTCTTATAATTATTTCAAAGGCGAAAATGAACTAACACCAAATGATAAAGTACACGGACATTTTAGGTTTGATAAAGTACACGGTCGTTTACAACCTTCAGTGTATATACTCATTATTTCACTGACTGGTGCTAAAACGAGTTATTATAAATATATTTATTATTTCTATTCTTCAAATTCATTATTGAACATTGCTCCATGTTTGAAAAGACGCATTGTAATGGAATGGCAAGGGAAGAATGGACGCATTTTAACAGTTAGACCGACAGAGTCGCCTAAATGATGGGCTCATTTTCATGAATCATGGAAACATGTGTTATCACTCTAAAATTCAGTCCCGTATTTTAACAATATATTCGCAATTGACATATAAAGGGCTTGAAGTTTTTGTAAAGGGTGTTCCATTTCTTTTTCGTATCGTATATGTAAAACGTGTTTGTATTCATTATACATGGTAAACATAACACATAACTGCTTAATAACTCTTCATTTTGTCAATTTTGAGAAAGAAAAGTGTCAGCGCTTTTTCTGCCCATTTTGGGAAAAAGACCTTAGACATTTTGGGAAATTTTGCGTCGTGAAAATGCGGAAATTGGGAAATTTTACAGTGAAAAGAAAAAGCTGCCTAGTCGCCTGTGAATAAGGAAATGATTTAATATTTAAGTTTATTATCCCTTTAAAAGACCCACAATGGCTGAAATATCAATCCTTTGGGTGTAAATATCTATTGCAATAAATCATGACAGATAATATTTCATATCTCTGAATGTGATGAAAATCAATGATTTCTGAGTTCAATTACCAAAAAAACTTCACATCACATAATTTATTTGGATGTTGTAAATGAACCAGTACAGGTAAAAAGAATTTCTAAAAAAAAAAAGAAAAAAAAAAATTGTTTTTTTTTTGAATGGGATTTTTTTCTGAAGTTTGGGAAAAATATCTTATATTTTGCTTTGGGAATGGGTCCGATAGTCGGACCCGTGGGTACTATAGAAAAAGCCCTGAGTGTTTTTGAACTTCTAATGTCTTCGATTGCTAGCTGATTTGAAAGACTTGTAATTTTGTGATATTTGTTTCATTTCAGAATATGAAGACTCCGACTTTATGCAAAGAATGCGGAATGGCATTTCAAAATAAAAACAAAACAAACATCTAGTAGACCACGATAGAAGGCATTCTGGTCGATTGCCATCGTTTTTGCGGGAAAGTGTTTACACAGACACAGGTTAGTTTTTAGCTTTATTTTTTTCGCCGAGAAATAAGAATATACTAACAGTTATACTTTTATTACGACTCCCCTCGTGTAGAGGTTAAGATTTGCCGTCGTCTGACTGTGTTTTCAATTTTGTTTTAGGGGTGGCGTTTTTCACATACCGGGTAATAATGTGGTCCATGTTTCAGTGGACAGGGTCGTTCAGTTTTATGGTGCTGATTACACGATCAAACACTCATTGCGTGGCAGTAATATAGTGTTTTTTTTATAAATTATATTCAAGTACTGACATTGCCAGCAATTCTCGCTAACTTGTGACAGTACATGTCTTGTTTTTATAGGTGCAGCAATCACGGCGAGACAAAGTTGCACGTTTGCAAATAGTGTGGCAAAACTGCCTTTGCAAGACTTGAAGATACACGAAAGACGCGAAAGCGGCCAATTGAAGCTAACCTGTGGTGTGTGTGGGTTCAAATTGGGTGACACGACCAATCTCAGTGACCAGATTTCTACTAGACACAGGGTTATGACACGTCACAAATGTCTACAGTGTCGCTCAGCATTCAAGTTCAAATCTGGACTCAGCAGGCAATTTAAGGCGAAACACACCTAATCATGACACAATGAAAGATTACAATGGTCTAGTTAGAAGTGCATTCAAGTATGTTGCCGAGTTAAAATAACGTTTTCATGAGTTTAACATTTTATTAAGATAAATAGCAAAACGTACTGTTACCAAATGGTGCTCTTTCAAAATGTTCGTTTGTCTTACAGTACTGAAAAAAATGCAGTGTAAAAATGGTATGAAAACGGATTGAGCATAAAACATTTTCACAAGGTTTAGATATGCATTGTTGTCATTTTCCCATTTATTTCCTGTAAACTCTTAACTGCATGTATCTTATATAATTCAGCAAGCTTTGAAACACAATTATTTTGTAATCACATTTCAGCATTTAGTCTGGAACATTTTAATGTTCCATGCTCAGCTCTTATCTAGATGTTCAAGTCTTAGTCCTAGCCTGTAAGTTGGTAATATAGTGTGCTCTCATTCCTCCTTGCTGTTTCCCGTCTAACTCTGAGCCTCCATCTTTACAATGAGTTCCTGTCTGTATTGTTCGAACGACCGCAGTTTTACTGATGTAGATCAGATAATATTTGTTCAGACTGAACCAAATAAAAGATTCAGCGTTACCTGAAAGGTATGAACAATATGCTTTAAACGTGGAAATATATATAAACTAATTGTGATGTGCAAAACATATCAAAATAGGAACATTCATGAAATTTATAATCACCACAAACGGGCCGCTAACTACAGAGATGTTTTATTCGCCGTCAGTCCAGATTGTAATTTATAAGTAAAACTATCTGATTTTTGAAGAAATGTATGTATGATTCTGTATTGATCATATTTAAAAGTAATCGAACTTATAATGGCAGACTTTCTCTTAAATTATTTCATAGACTATCTTTCAACTCCTCATTAAATATGATTGCTAAATATTTAGTTATTTAGGTGTGCGTTATAATGCAAAATTTATTGTTACAACATAGATAGAAACTAAACACTATACATTCTGACTTCACGGATAGAAAATGCTTATATAACGATTAGTTTGTAAACCGCGCTCTACATTCAAACATAAACTAAAATGACCGTGTACTTTATCATCCTAAAATGTCCGTGTACTTTATCAATTTGGTTTTAGTTCATTTTTACCTTTGAAATAACTAGAAGTTAAACAATACACGCTGAAAACTATAAAATATATAAAACTTTTTAAAATAAGATTTTGGTATGAATTATTTACGGCTTACATGAGGTAAACCGATAGATTTGTCAAAAGCCGTGTACTTTGCCTTAGATTTCAACTCTGAGAAATCAGTTGGTCAAGATTTTCAGGAAAACTTTCGGATATTAGAGAACGTTCTTTATTACCGTGGATGGAGCTCTTAAATGCGGGGTTTATGGTCTTTATTTCACAAAAATTCTCCAAATATTAAGAAAGTTATCTTTAAAAACCTTACCTGAATCGAGACTTGTTGACATTTGTTGCCGTGCACTTTACCAAATAAGTCACGTGGGTTCTCCACCGTGAAGGTACTAATTGCCATATGGCTCCTTTTCACATTATTTGTTTTACCTAATCACCTTATGCAAGAAGGTACCATGATACAAATTTAACTAATTAACATTAATTGTCCATTGTATTGATTTGCAATTCAAGGAACAATTTAAATAAACCATTTGAGATAAGTGATAAAAGATTCAAAGTCGCAAAATCGTTTTCTGATTTTTTTAGGAACCGCCAAACCTTTAAACTCAATTTACTCGAAAGTATGAAAATGTCGCTTGGTACCTTTTTGCACCAATGGGACGATATATTGTACGAGTTGTTGCCGATGTATATTCTACAAGTCCGAATTATACTGTCTGTCTGTATGTCTGTCCACTTGTCTCATTTATTTTTAAAGTCGTGATTTATGGAGGCTATTCGTTGCCAAAAGTCCAGACATGTTAATTCCCACAATGTGCTTCATAATCGTACTAAATGTCTCTTACATTTGTCAATGTTGACGTGCTATTTGTTGTTTCTATGCGTAAGTTTTTTCCGTACTGATTTTACATTTGTCATTATAAAAGACAAAATGCATAATTGCCAGATCTAAACTGTATAAACTCAATAAAACATCGATCGTATAATTTGCTTTTAACAATATGATGGTGTAATTTAGAAAGTCGAATCATGCATATGTAAAACTGCAATCGTACAGTCGACACTCGCATTCGTAAAATGAACACTTGCAGACCTACAAGTCCAGGTTTACAAAAGTCAATTGACAAATTCAGAAATACAAGGATAGGCGATTTCGCCTATACCTTATATGGTAAATGTCACGAAAAAAACGAAGGTGAATGAGCGGAACTAACGAATCGGATTTTCTTTCGTTTATTTCCGTAAAATCTGGCCAGGGAGATAACATCTTCGGCTACAGTACGGTTCAAATCCCAGTCGGAGCACTATCTTTTTATTTCACAATAAACACTTCATTTAAAAAATAAAGAAATTGAAAATCAATGTTCCTGAATGGGTTATATGTCACCATATTATTCAGTCAATGACAGTTGGGTGTATCTGAGCTGGAATTTGTAGTGCCACTGTCAATTTTTTTTAATTATGTAAAAGGGACTTATTAAAGGCCATCGGACAATGAGCATAGTCTTTCTCCTTAAAATTCCCCCAAGCAAGCATTTTTTTTATTTATTTTATTTATGAGTGGACCATGGACGGCTCTTCCAGAGGAAGAACAGCGCTTCAACCTATTTGTGCCCCCAAGTTACGAATTACTGGGTCCGCCACTGTCAGGGGTGTACCTAGCCATACGCCCGTGCGTATACATCAGTATTAGCTCCTTAAAATGACAAGAGCTCAAAATTCAAAATCTTAAATAAGGCTAAGGTAGTGAACATACATGTATATACAGGGTTGTTTTTTTACATAATTTCTGCTGGCGTCAAAAATGCTTGAATGGATCTGTGAAAAACTTTTTTTAATATTCTTGAAAGCGAGACACCTCTCCGGCTCCCGCACAATTTGATACATTAAGAATAAACTTATGAAATTTCTTTAAATGACGAAACCTTACTCAAGCATACAGGCGTAAAGTTCAAAATGCTTCCTTCAGGTACGCCCCTGACTTAGTCATTCTTAAATGCCGTCCTCGCCTGGACGGCATTTTAGAATGACTAGCACCTGACTGTGAACCATAGGCATAAACAGTCAAGTAGGGGATGTCAAGAACATGAATAAATAGAGATATAGAGAGCCTTTTTTCCATATATGAGAAAATAACGCGCGATTTTCACGCTCCTAATGGGCAAGGGCCGCTTCACCTAAATGTGAAAAAAGTCCGGACTATTGTGTGTGGGTGGGGTATTAAAAGGTAGCCGCAAGTAATTTGCTTTATTAGCAATAAATGAAATTGCATCTATATGATTGTTACAAATTAACTGTTACTTCCGAACTCTGTTAGACTTACATGGTCCTTCGTTTAAGAAACGCGTTTCAAGCCAGGGGCGTAGGTAGCCCTCTATTCATGTGGATTCATAATTTTGCTAGGGGGTCCCCTCGGAAAAGGGCGTTCTGAGGTGCTTTAATTAGTACTGGAGAATGAGCAGTATTAGGATTGTCAAGTACGCATACTGCAACTTCGGCCGAGTTTTTATTATATTTTTGTCAGAATCATGTGCATTTAGCAGCGTACTCGCGAATAGGCAGCTACGCACATGCAAGCTTGAATATGTATAAACATATCTCAAAAAGACTGCCGTGAAGTGTTTAAATTTCATTTCCGGTACATTAACGAAAATGTATCAAGACATTTCAAACCAGGACCAATACGGACCAGACACTTCGGCGCTGGCTCAGGGACACTTCGGACCATGATGTTTTGTTTCTAGTTTAGGTCCAGTGTGTTTTATAAATATTACTTTATCATTTAGATGGTTTGCTCATTTCTTCTTAATAAATATTCTTACCAAATCATAGTCTAAAATGTCTTAATATAGATGATCCGTAATGCCCATAATAAGGTTCGCAATATCCATGGTCCAAGTGTCTAAAATTGATTTAAATAGAGCCGAATGATAGCGGAAATTTCCGAGAGCCAAAGGAGGAGTAAAGGGCGGGTGAAGGCGGAGCTATCTATAAATAAAATAAAATTAATCTCGTAAACATGTTCAACTGCGGATGAAAAGTAACCATCATACAATGTACTTCGTAGAACTACGAACTGAAATCTGTCTTCTACAAACCGCATAGTAAAAATCGGCTTGTAAAGTTACAGAATGACGAGTGTTTACCATAAACAACTCTATAAACACGACTAAATCTTCTGTTGAATAGATGCAACGAGAATAAAACTCCAATCGGCACAATGAAAAATGAAAAAGTACAGTGTGAAATGTAAACATACAACCGATGCGTTGGCGTTTGTAAAATGTGCATTGGTAAATCGTCAATGTTACAAACTGTGACATATAAAACACACGCATACACGTCTGGACTTTTGGCAACGAACAGCCTCCATAGGTGATTGGGCAATTGTTTAGGTCACTTTCGTCCCTTTCTTTACCAAAAATGCGCATTTCAACCTTGTTCATCTTCCTGTTTCCTTCAAAAGTGGTTCCATGCAGAAATCTGGTTGCTATGGCAACCAAAAGAATCAAATTGACAATATCTTTCCAGAAACGCTGGTCTGACTTCAAAATAATTTCACAGATATGTTCCTTAGATAACCCCAGCTATTAAGTTTTTTTCAAGCCATGTTGGTTCGTCAAAAAATCGCCTTTTTTCACAATATCGCCATATTGAAAACTTTGAAAATGTTCTCATTTTTATTAGAATAACCTATCAATAAAATATAAATATTTAAACAACGAAAATATAATCTTCTTTTAGAGTGTTACTTAAGTCCAACTCCGGGTCGCTGTCGTGAACAGGAAAAACATAACTTCTTCACGTACAACACGAAAACCGCCACATGCACGCAGAAATTCGGTTGCTATAGCATCCGGGACAGGAATGTGTACCTCACGCGCCAGGGGTGTATCAACGCGTGTCATCCGGATAATACGTCACCAACAACACCAAGTGTGTCAATACAGAGCGTAGCTATGCGTAAGTGTTTTACATTTTTAATGGATCAACATGTAACCAAAACGTGTATAGCTATACACAAAATGGATTTTGAAATAGCAGACATGTCTGAAACAGTACGCATGGTTAAACGGCCGCACTTAGTAAGGCTGCGGTAAAGCTCATACAGAAATGAACGGGCGTTGAATTGACTAAAATATAATCACAATATTTGCTTTGCTGAGCATTATGTGGCTTTGGAGGCTTAATTAAGTCGATCCCATCTTAAGCTACTTGCACGCTTTATTGGCATTAGTGTCACCACGCTTAAATCTAATTGGAACTTGATGGACATGAATTGAGATATGTATGGTAACATGTATGTTTTCAGAATGTCGCGTGAACCCGTCTCCAGGGCGGTGCGCAGATGCAGACAGACGGACGTTTTACAGCTACAGCACGAAAACTCACGCGTGTACGGAGATCTATGGTTGCTATAGCATCCGGGACCGGAATGTGTTTATGACCCGGCTCGCCTGTCAGGGGTTATGCTTTGCTGATGGGAATCAGCCTCCAGGAACTGACCCGCGTAAGAACGTATCAATGTTGTAATTCCTAATTAAAATTGGGTTTAAAAAATCAATTGTTGAGCTCACTCAAAGATGTGATGTTTCGGCATTACCTAGCCTTTTATAAACGTAAGCCGTGGAGAATTTAATATTTTTTAAATAAAGCTAAGATAACTAAACAAATTTTTGAAACTTGCATGGTCATACTGGTGAATAGTTTATGGCCTATCGGGTTCACTCATTTCCTTTATTTACAGAGTGCTACATCAATCCTTCCCCAAGTATCTGCGCGGTAAGCGAGCGCCATCGTTTCTTTAGCTACAGCTTAAAGACTCGCACATGCGTCCAAATCTATGGCTGCTACAGCGTCCGCGACAGGAACGTCTTCCCATCCCACCAACAGTGCCGCCGACGGTGTGAACAGGTAGACCCCAGTGCGTCGGGAATCGCCAAAGAGACAACAACATTGTCGCAATTCGACAGCAGTTTCATTTCCATGTCTTCTAATGGTGGTGCCAGCATTGATAACCTCAAAGAACGCACTAGAAACGTCCTTGACGAAACACGAGGTGCAACAGGAAGTTCCATTATTTGGAACGCTCCTGGTGGCATCGGTATTCCTACACAAGTTCTCGATTCCGCAACTAACGCAGCTGAATCCACACATAAAGGTGGCAAGGTAGATATCAGATTTCAAGACACAGGGCGAGGAAACAGGGTGGATGTACGTGGCGATTCCTCTAATATGTTAGATCTAAGGTTTCAAGGCAAGGGAACAAGAGTTGATATTCGAGGTAATAACAGAAACCCCATGGTAGATATACGCTTCCAGGATCCTGGAAGTATGAACATAGATGACCTAAAACGAAGGGCAACAGATAATGTCAATACAGTTGATCTGAGGAGAGAACATTCGCCAAAGAACTTTGTTGACATAAGAAATAATAAAACCTTCAATATGGTTGATATCAGAAATGATAAAACCTCATATATGATTGATATCAGAAATGATAAAACATCCAATATGGTTGATATCAGAAATGATATAACCTCCAACATGGTTGATATCAGGAAAAATGGGTCCCCTGATATGGTTGATATTAGTAGTAGCAAAACGCCTAATGTAGTTGATATCAGAAATGACAGAAGACCCAACAGGATTGATATTCGAAGCAATAGGTCCCCTAATATAGCTGATATCATAAATGACAAAAGGCATAATCTGGTAGATATCAGAAACATACAAGCTCGCAGTAATATGGTTAATATCAGAGGCACAAATAAAGAAAATATAAATCAAGTTGATCCACGTTTGCTTCCTAAACGGGTTGGTAATATCGACAACATCAAAAGACAGCAATCAAATGGTGGATTTGATGTTGTCGACATCCGAACACTGGATAATACCGGTAGAATCATGGTGGACATGAGAGGAAGTAAATCAACTAGACCAAATATGGTCGATATCAGAAACACACAAGAAGGTAGATCAACGACGATAGATATTCGAAATCAGAATCAAAACAGTCCAAATATGATAGACAGCAGAAATAACAATGGCGGAACTCAAAATATGGTTGATATACGCAGTGCTTCTGGGTCATCGGACATACGGTTTATGAGACCTGGCAGACAAAATAGAGTGGATATCAGGGAACATAGTACGAATAACAAGGTTGATATACGAGACAATCAAAACATAAATGAAAATATGGTTGATATAAGAAATTCGAGGCAAAACGTTAAGCGCAAGTTTGACATTAGAAATCAAGGTAGAAGTGAAACAGCGTTCGTGGATATCAGAAAACAAGGCCAAGAATCGCCCTCCAGAATAGATATCAGAAATAGTGAACAGAGAAAAATAAATATGGTTGATATCCAAAAGCACCCAGACCACTCTCTAGCGATGGCAGATATCCAAGATAAAGGCGGAATTGGGACACTATTTGTTGATATCAGAGACCAAAATCAAGGTTCCACAAATACGGCTGATATTCGAAAAGGTCAAGATCGATCCGACATAGTGGATATTCCAAATGAAGGCCAAACATTTAGAAATATGGTTGACATTCGAAAAAAAGGCCAAACAAATAGGAACATGGTTGACAAAAGGCATTCGAAAAATCAAGCGACAATGGTCGATATTAGGAACCAACCACAAGACAAACCTAACATGGTCGATGTCATTAACAGCGTAGAGAGAACAGTAGATATCAGATTCAAGAGGCCAGGCCCTGTCGATGTAAGAGGAAAATTAACCCAGACACAGAATAATGTCGATGTCTGGAATAATCAAAACACCAATGACATGGTTGACCTTAGGAGACAAAATCAAGAGAGAACTAGCATGGTGGATATCAGAAATACCCATGAGGCTGGTTCAAACATGGTTGACATGAGGCCTGCTTCTGAAAGTATGACTGATATAAGATTTTCAAGACCCAGTCGAAACAATCGAGTCGATATTAGGGCCGGTCGAGAAGAAAGGCAAAACCTGGTAGATTTTCGAAACAATATAGTCGATATAAGAGCCGGCTCTGGACAAAGCAAAAACCTGGTAGATATTCGAAACAATGTTGTCGATATTACAGCCAGCGCTGGACAAGGCCAAAACATGGTAGATATTCGAAACAATAAAGCCGATGTTAGCATAGGCCCTAAACAAGGCCAAAACATGGTAGACATTAGACATGGTTCTGGACAAAGTCAAAATATGGTAGATATTCGAAATAATGGAGTCGACATGAGAGCCGGCCCTGGACAAAGTCAAAATATGGTAGATATTCGAAACAATGGTGTGTATATAGGCGATGGATCTGGACAAAGTCAAAATATGGTAGATATTCGAAACAATGGTGTGTATATAGGCGATGGACCTGGACAAAGTCAAAATACGGTAGATATTCGAAACAATGGTGTCGATATTATAGATGGTTCAGGACAAGGCCAAAATATGGTAGATATTCGAAACAATGGTGTCGATATTAGAGATGGTTCTGGACAAGGCCAAAATATGGTAGATATTCGAAACAATGGTGTGTATATAGGCGATGGACCTGGACAAAGTCAAAATATGGTAGATATTCGAAACAATGGTGTGTATATAGGCGATGGACCTGGACAAAGTCAAAATATGGTAGATATTCGAAACAATGGTGTCGATATTAGAGGCGGCCCTGGACAAAGTCAAAACATGGTAGATATTCGAAATGATGGAGTCGACATTAGAGGCGGTCCTAGACAACATCAAAACATGGTAGATATTCGAAATAAAAGAGTTGATATCAGAAACCTTCCGCAGAATAATACTCAAATGATTGACATAATAAACAAAACTAAAAGTTCATTTGTGGATATCAGAAGTCAGATACAAAATGGGCAAAACATGGTCGATGTCAGGAACGGCAGACAAAATGGGCAAAATATGGTTGATATCAGAAACGAAAGACAAAATGGGCGAAACATGGTCGATGTCAGAAACGGGAAACAAAATGGGCGAAATATGGTTGATATCAGAAACGGAAGACAAAATGGGAGAAATTTGGATGATATCAGAAACCAGAGAAAAAATGGGGCAAACATGATCGATATCAGAAATCAAGGCCAAGGAATTAAAAATCAAGGACATAATGGACCAAATATGATTGATATCAGGAGACAGGATCAAAACAACCCGAACATAGTTGATGTACGCAATCAAAATCAAGACATATCAACTTTGATAGATATTAGAAACCATGGTCAAACGGCTCTAAATATGCTTGACATTAGAAATCAAAACCAAAATTCCAGAAACATGGTCGATATCCGAAATCAAGATCAAGGAGGAATAAACAGCAAAAATGCTGATATACGAGCGCAAGAACCAGATGCTCCAAATATGGTCGATATTAGAAATCAGAATCAAGACAGCGTTACCATCGTAAACAGTGGAAATGCGGGCCAAGAAAGTGGGAAACAGGGTTTTAAAAACGGAGTTGACGTCAGGGGCGAGACTTCCAGTTCGACTAGTATGACTGATATCCGTAACACAACACATAATGGTGCAAACATGGTCGATATCAGACACCAAGGACAGGACAACGTTAATCGCGTTGATGTCAGAAATGCAGTGCAGGGACCTGTGAATATGATCGACATAAGGCAACCGTTTTCGGGTACAGTTGGTATAAGATTCCGAAGGCCTGGTAGGAAAAACAGAGTTGATCTAATGGAACAAACAGGGGACTCCAAAAATATGGTTGATATAAGAAACACAGGGACCGGAACCAACATGGTTGACATCAGAAATTCAGGAAATGGTAATGAAAAGATGGCTGATATTAGAAATCGAGTTAGTGATATTAGATTTCAAGGGCCAGAGAGAAATAGCATGGTTGATATAAGAAATAGCCAACTAAATATTGTAACTTTGAACGAAACTCAAAGTTCATTTGTGGATATCAGAAGTCAGATACAAAATGGGCAAAACATGGTCGATGTCAGAAACGGCAGACAAAATGGGCAAAATATGGTTGATATCAGAAACGAAAGACAAAATGGGCGAAACATGGTCGATGTCAGAAACTGGAAACAAAATGGGCGAAATTTATTTGATATCAGAAACCAGAGAAAAAATGGGGCAAACATGATCGATATCAGAAATCAAGGCCAAGGAATTAAAAATCAAGGACAGAATGGACCAAATATGATTGATATCAGGAGACAGGATCAAAACAACCCGAACATAGTTGATGTACGCAATCAAAATCAAGACATATCAACTTTGATAGATATTAAAAACCATGGTCAAACGGCTCTAAATATGCTTGACATTAGAAATCAAAACCAAAATACCAAAAACATGGTCGATATCCGAAATCAAGATCAAGGAGGAATACACATGGTTGATATCCGAAGTCGAAGACATGACACACGAACTGTGGCTGATATCAGAAAACAAGCGCAGGCAGAATCAAACATGGAAGATATCAGAACTCAAGCGCAGGACACACGAAACGTGGTCGATATCCGAAATCAGCAACAAGATCAAAATATGGTGGATATCAAAAATGATAGTCAAAATACTGATACTCTCGATATTCGAAATCAGGAGCAAGGCAAAGTCAATGTGGTACAAGATAAAGGCTCAACAAACTTCGTTGACATAAGAAACCAAGGACAAAGGAACAAGAATGGAGGTCCGGTGGACAATACAACTGACATTATTGTTATGGGTACGATGTTCTCACCAAAAAGGAAACGATACCACGTTCATAATCCAAGAAAAATTACAAAATAGCAATATCATTATTATCCTATACATTCGAACAGGGTTATCGTCTATACATGTAAAGAAGTCAACTTAGAAAGGCAGAAAACTTGCTGAAAATACTCTGATTCCTCTGCATCGTTTCTTTTTTAGTTCAGTATTCAAGGGTACGATTAACACAAACATTATTGCTAAATAATTCAAACGTCTTTTTCAACAGATCTTTTGTCCTACGCACGCTTAAAACTGTTCCAGAGATCAACATTTTACGGAATCACTTTATTATGAAATACCATTCATTTGGCACCTACAACGGCGAATTCGATAAAGAACGACCATATGATTGAGAGATATTTAGAGCATAATGAAAATAGTATTTAATATTGTATTGACGTGACGTTGATTTCAGACGAGACCCAGACGTCTGGGATGATCAGTTACGTGCCTACCCAGGATATAGACGCTCTCACGGACCTGCCCATCATTAACTTAGGAGGTGGCATAAGGATTGCCAGAGGTAAATATCATTTCAATGACGATGGTTGTATTATTTTCGGTTTGAGTGATATCAAAGAGCAATTGGTGTTTTATATATGCAAACATTTAAACATCCAGCGTTTAATTTCTTAATAATCGTTTATGTGAGGCTTTTTTATAAAGATTATATTAGCCTTAGTAACAATGGTTCCTTCAAACAGCCAGTGTATCTGGTACATCAATACATACACTGAACTTAATTGTTAATGAAAAATGATAAAACTAGTACTACTTCACAGAGTGTCTGATCTCCCCAACCCCTGGGATCTGCATGGACAGCCAGCGGAAGACATTTTGGACGTTTAGCACGAAGACGAACAGTTGTACACGCATAACAGGATGTTTCGACATTCACGATCGGAACACGTGGCTGACCCAGATAGGTTGCCGCCGGAACTGCTTCAAGAACGACAGCATCGAGGAGCCCGTCGGTGTACTACCCCTAGGTACGTTGCGTCATTGGTTTCTCTGTGTATACTTTTAAGTTAATTATATAAAAATTCATAAGGTTTAAAGGTGGAATACATTCTTTGTTGGCACGTTTGGTATAATCCCGTTACATATCCATTATTCCATTTGTTCATTGTCTCTTTCGATCATTTTTTGTTTTTCAATGTGTGTTTAGAAATCAGACACGTTTTCTTTAGGTAAAAATGGCTCATAGTTGCGTGAAAGTGTATTTTAAGTCTATTTATTCATATTTCAGAGTGTCAGTTAAACCCTACCCAAGGGCGTTGCATCCCGAGCGAACAGCGATCGGTGTGGGTGTATAACACGAAACTAGCGGCCTGTACTCAGGTGACCGGATGCTACGACTTCCATGACCGAAACGTGTGGTCCTCAAAACAGAGGTACGAGACTTGTTAAACTGTGTACCAAGTAATACCAATTTTACATTCATGCTCTGTGAAAAGTCAAACAGTGTGGATGTCCTGATTACGGGATGTTATGACTTCAACCTGCTTACCGGGGGCTTTGATTTTAACTTGATAACAGGGGCCTATCACTTTAACCTGCGTACGAGGTGCTAAGACATCAACAATCTATAGGGATGGTTTGTCTTCAACCTGCTTACGAGATGCTAATACTTCAACCTGCTTACGGGGGTATGATTTCAACAAGCTTACGCGGGGCTATGACTTCAACATGCTTCCCTGGGGCTATGACTTCAACATGCTTACGGAGGGGTATGACTTCAACCTACGTACGAGGTGCTATTAATTTAACATGCTTACGGGGTGCTATGACTTCAGCCTGCTTACGGTAGGGCTATGACTTCAACCTGCGTAGTGGGTGTTATAACTTCAACATGCTTAAGGGGGCTTTGACTTCAACCTGCGTGCGGGGGCTATGACTTCAACCTGCGTATGGGGGCTATGATTTCAACATGCTTACGGAGGGCTTTGACTTCAACATGCTTACGGGGGGGGGGGGCTATGACTTCAACCTGCGTACGGGGGGACTATGATTTCAACATGGTTACGGGGGGGGGGGGGGGGCTATGAATTCAACATGGTTACGGGATGCTATGACTTCAACATGCTTACGGGGGCTATGAATTCAACATGCTTACGAAGGGCTAATTACTTCAACCTGCGTACTGGGTGTTATAACTTCAACATGCTTGCGAAGGGCTATGAATTCAACATGCTTATGGAGGGCTTATTACTTTAACCTGCGTACTTGGTGTTATGACTTAAACATGATTACGGGGGGCTTATGACTTCAACCTGCGTACTGGGTGTAACTATAATTTAAACATGCTTACGGCGGCTATGACTTAAACTTGGTTACGGGGTGCTATGACTTCAGCCTGCTTACAGGGGTTTATGACTTCAACATGCTTACGGGGTGCTATGACTTCAACCTGCGTACGGGGTGCTTTGACTTCAACATGCTTACTGGGTGCTATGACTTCAACATGCTTACGGGGGGCTATGACTTCAACCTGCGTACGAGCAACTTCGGCTTCAGCATGCTTTTTGGGGCCGATGACTTCAACCTGCGTACGAGGTGCTAAGATTTCAACGTGCTATAGGGTTGGTTTGACTTTAACCTTCCTATTAGATGCTATTACTTCAACCTGCGTACGGGGGGCTATGACTTCAACATGCTTACGTGAGGCTATGACACGCGTACTTGTCGTTTGTTTTAACGATATGAGCCACAGGGTACAAGTATAGCGCTTATAGCGTATGCAAGTTATAGCAAAGGCCACTCTAGTACGCCATTCCTGAATACATGCATATGTGTAATTACTCCATTTGTTACAATATATATTGGTCACAGACTATTAAATAAGTTCCCTGTGTATTCTATAGACAATTGACAAATTTGTCCGCGAAGTTTAAACAACGTTAGAAAAAAAGATACGTGTAAAATCAATGCTGTGAAAATGTAAACAAAAAAAAATGACGGTAAAGTTGGGAGGTAGTTGGTAGTTAGTAGTTGGGGATTCCAATATTCAACAACCTACTAGTTGCCAGTTAGGGATTCGAAAAATCAGAGTTAGATGTTTATATAAAGCTACTCGACTATTTCCAGTTGGTTATTCGCGAATATTCAGTTACCAACCAGTTGGTAATCGGGGATTCAGATTGTTTTCTTCTTTTTATGGTTAAGATATACAAATGTAAAGAAATCAAACAATTTTGTGTTTTTTTTTTCATGAACAAATATATATCTTTTTGACAAACGCTGTTTTAAATCACTATTTTTCTTACATTCACAAGTCGGATATTCGACCATTTTTCAGTCGGTTATTCGCGAATATCCAACTACCAACCAGTATCTTCGTAACAAACACTGTTTTAAATCACCTTTATTCGTATATTCGCCAGTCGGATATTCGTCCATTTCCTGTCGATTATTCGCGAATATCCAACTACCTAGTTGGGGATTAAGATTTTGTCATGTTTATAGTTATAAGGTACATATCTAAAAAAAAATCAAACTCCAAATACATTTTTATGCATGTACACAGATGTATCTTCGTAAAAAACAATGTTTTCATCACCTTAATTCTTACATTCGCCAGTCGGATATTGGTCCGTTGACAGTCGCGAATTCGCGAATGTTCAACTACAAACCAGTTGGTACTTGGGGACTTTTTTATGGTTGAAAGGTACACATGTAAGGAAATCAAACAGTTTTGGTGTTTTTATTCATGTTGTACACATATGTATCTTTGTATCAAACACTAGTTTTATTCACTATTGCTCGTACATCCGCCAGTCGGAGGATATTCGACCATTTGCAGTCCATTATTCACGAATATTTTAAAAATATTATTTTTCGATTTCCCAACTTGCAACCAGAATTGGCAGATCCAGCATGTTCAGCATGTGTTTTGAAATCATAAATTATTCAGCTTCAAAACCTATCCATATGGAAAGTAGCAAATGATCTGAGATGGTATAACCATGCTTTGATTCACTGTCATATGTCAATTAAAAGAAAAAGCGCAAGTAACAATGAGTATGCACTTACGAATTGGTGTATTTTGCCCTATACTGCATGTATCTGCCTACGTCCACCATAACATTACAGCGTTATGCTAAGGTTACTGACATGACAGACATAAGGCGAGTACGCACCTGATATCAATCTAAAGCAATCACTTATTAGAACGTTTTAACTCATGTTTACCTTCATTCAAATTATCTAAAATATAGAGATTCACATGTAAACGTATTCAGCCGCGTCTGTGATATCTTGCATCAAAATAGCTGTGTGAAGTTAGCTAAACATACGACATTGGACATTGGACATTCAAGATCGAATGTTGTGCTGGCACGACATTGGACATTGGACATTCAAAATCGAATGTTGTGCTGGCACGACATTGGACATTGGACATTGGGATTTCAAAAATGAATGTCGTGCTAGCACGACATTGGACATTCAAAAATGAATGTCGTGCCAGCACGACATTGGACATTGGACATTGGGATTTCAAAAATGAATGTCGTGCTAGCACGACATTGGACATTGGACATTCAAAATCGAATGTTGTGCTGGCACGACATTGGACATTCAAAATCGAATGTTGTGCTGGCACGACATTCATTTTTGAATGTCCAATGTCCAATGTCGTGCTAGCACGACTTTCACTTTTGAATGTCCAATGTCCAATGTCGTGCCAGCACAACATTCGATTTTGAATGTCCAATGTCCAATGTCGTGCTAGCACGACTTTCACTTTTGAATGTCCAATGTCCAATGTCGTGCCAGCACAGCATTCGATTTTGAATGTCCAATGTCGTGCCAGCACAACATTCAATTTTGAATGTCCAATGTCCAATGTCGTGCTAGCACGACATTCATTTTTGAAATCCCAATGCCCAATGTCGTGCTGGCACGACTTTCACTTTTGAATGTCCAATGTCCAATGTCGTGCTAGCACGACTTTCACTTTTGAATGTCCAATGTCCAATGTCGTACTAGCACGACATTCATTTTTAAAATCCCAATGTCCAATGTCCAATGTCGTGCTGGCACGACATTCATTTTTGAATGTCCAAAATCCAATGTCGTGCTAGCACGACTTTCACTTTTGAATGTCCAATGTCCAATGTCGTGCCAGCACAACATTCGATTTTGAATGTCTAATGTCCAATGTCGTGCTAGCACGACTTTCACTTTTGAATGTCCAATGTCCAATGTCGTGCCAGCACAACATTCGATTTTGAATGTCCAATGTCCAATGTCGTGCTAGCACGACATTCATTTTTGAATGTCCAATGTCCAATGTCGTGCTAGCACGACTTCACTTTTGAATGTCCAATGTCCAATGTCGTGCCAGCACAACATTCGATTTTGAATGTACAATGTCCAATGTCGTGCCAGCACAGCATTCAATTTTGAATGTCCAATGTCGTGCTAGCACGACATTCATTTTTAAAATCCCAATGCCCAATGTCCAATGTCGTGCTGGCACGACTTTCACTTTTGAATGTCCAATGTCCAATGTCGTGCTAGCACGACTTTCACTTTGGAATGTCCAATGTCCAATGTCGTGCTGGCACGACTTCACTTTTGAATGTCCAATGTCCAATGTCGTGCCAGCACAACATTCGATTTTGAATGTACAATGTCCAATGTCGTGCCAGCACAGCATTCAATTTTGAATGTCCAATGTCGTGCTAGCACGACATTCATTTTTAAAATACCAATGCCCAATGTCCAATGTCGTGCTGGCACGACTTTCACTTTTGAATGTCCAATGTCCAATGTCGTGCTAGCACGACTTTCACTTTTGAATGTCCAATGTCCAATGTCGTGCTGGCACGACATTCATTTTTGAAATCCAAATGTCCAATGTCGTGCTGGCACGACATTCATTTTTGAATGTCCAATGTCCAATGTCGTGCTAGCACGACTTTCACTTTTGAATGTCCAATGTCCAATGTCGTGCCAGCACAACATTCGATTTTGAATGTCCAATGTCCAATGTCGTGCTAGCACGAGTTTCACTTTTGAATGTCCAAAGTTCAATGTCGTGCCAGCACAACATTCGATTTTGAATGTCCAATGTCGTTTTAGCACGACTTTCACTTTTGAATGTCCAATGTACAATGTCGTTCCAGCACAACATTCGATTTTGAATGTCCAATGTCTAGCTAGCACGACTTTCACTTTTGAATGTCCAATGTCCAATATCGTGCCAGCACAACATTCGATTTTGAATGTCCAATGTCGTGCTAGCACGACATTCATTTTTGAAATCCCAATGTCCAATGTCCAATGTCGTGCTGTCACGACATTCATTTTTGAATGTCCAATGTCCAATGTCGTGCTGGCACGACATTCATTTTTGAATGTCCAATGTCCAATGTCGTGCTAGCACGACTTTCACTTTTGAATGTCCAATGTCCAATGTCGTGCCAGCACAACATTCATTTTTGAATGTCCAATGTCCAATGTCGTGCTGTCACGACTTTCACTTTTGAATGTCCAATATTCGATTTTGAATGTCCAATGTCGTGCCAGCACAACATTCGATTTTGAATGTCCAATGTCGTGCTAGCACGACATTCATTTTTGAAATCCCATTGTCCAATGTCCAATGTCGTGCTGGCACGACATTCATTTTTGAATGTTCAATGTCCAATGTCGTACCAGCACGACTTTCAATTTTGAATGTCCGATGTCCAATGTCGTCCCAGCTCAACATTCGATTTTGAATATCGAATGTCCAATGTCGTGCCAGCACAACATTCGATCTTGAATGTCCAATGTCCAATGTCGTATGTTTAGCTAACTTCACACTGCTCGTCTAGCAGTGTATTCAAAATGTCGTAAGAGAGTAATAGCTTGAGTTGTGTTTGTTAAAGCACAAAATAAGGAATTTCGCGGTCCATACGGATGGTATAGGTCTATACCGAAACTAGAGGCCTGTACAGACATTTAGGTTTATGATTGCAATAGCACATATAAATTCGACTGGTACCGGTTCTTAGTATAGATTATAGTTACTGTATACCAAATTTAAGAAATATATTCCAAGGAAGCGACAGCGACCGTTGGAATAACCGTATGATTTCTTCGTTATACATGAACTATTACCTATTTATATACTAATCAATTTAGTCACATACACCAATAACTAACTGAGTGGTTAACTATGAATGCCCCGTTTGAAGCGATGAACTATAACATAAAATATTGATCTTTGAGGTGCCGAACGAAGTGCCGACTGACTGCTGCCATCGTAGCGCCGAAAATATCGTATGACGTCAAGGGTCTCCGTATAGCTGGCGGTACGTATTTTTTTTAACTTTTTTAACTCAACAGGAACTGATGTACGCTAAAGGAAAACATACTATCTGTAATAAGTCTGTGTTCGTAGAGTTTTTTTAGCTTTTGCAAGATACCATCGCCATTTGATGATCATGCAACTCGTGTCTGCTAGTAAAACTGACTGATTGACATTATATACTTAATGCCCCCTCCTCCCCCCTCCCCCTTTCCTATTCAGAATGTCACATCAACCCGTCCCCGGGGCGATGTATTGAGAGTGAGCAACGGACGTTTTGGACGTTCAGCAGCAAGACCTCCGCCTGCACGCGCGTCACCGGATGTTACAACATCCGCGATCGTAACACGTGGCTCTCCCGCCGCGCATGCCAGTCAGGATGTATCCTCAGCCAGGGCAAGATCAGCATAGAGCCAAGGCCGATGGGTATGTGTGATTATTTTTTGAGATTCAAAAGAATATCAGTAGCTTATGGCTATATTTGAAATCAGACCATTTAGATCACATAGAAGGGGAAATAAAATATTTTTTTGGTAAATATAGTTTTTCATCGAATTAATTCCATGTACCACGATCATCAAAATTTCAAATTTGTTCTTGGACATTTAATTCAATCTTTACATATACGCCCCCAGATGTATACCTTGTAATGATCATGTCGTCTCCCCAACCCAGAGTGCCGACTGGTCCCATCCCCCGGGCGCTGCATAGACGCACAGAAACGCCCAGTATGGACGTTCAGTGAGAAACTTGATGCATGCGTTAAGATTGACGGATGTTACGATTTCCACGACCGCAACGTCTGGCCCTCTGAGAACGCTTGCGTTGAACGTTGCAACGCAAACGTTACAAACGTCATTGATAACTCGGAATACGAAATCGCATTGGGTATGGGTCGGCGCTCGAAAGGGAAGATAATATATTTAATGATAGAATTTTGATTTAATAGTTAAAAATAGTTTCATATTTAAGTACAGAAAATGCTGTTTAACCAAAATACTCATTGACGGTAGTGTCACTAACGTCTTGTTATGTGTCCGCCTCTCGCCTACAATAGTGTAGATTCGATTACATTGATTCGGCAGGTGAGCTTTCTCATGGTCTTACATAAAAAATCAACATTATTGATTTCTTCCCCTGCAGGAAACGGACTAAAATTTAGTTCTTTACAGTTCAGTTTGTAGATCAGCTTTTGTCAACATCGAACTGAAATAGATAAGAATAAACTAATGTGTGGGACTTGTAAAATACTTATATTTATAACTATACTAGCATTGATTTTGTTTTGACTGAATCGGTTTAGCAATGTGCATATTTTTAAAGGACTTTAACAAGTGCCCACTTATATTTTCCATCCAGAGTGCCATCTAAACCCTACCCCCGGTCGGTGCCAGGCGAGCGAGACGAGAAACTTATGGACCTTTTCTACCAAGGCAGGGGTGTGTGTACCTATTTCTGGCTGCTACACCATGAGGGACCGGAACATGTGGCCGTCCAAACGCCTGTGCCGCCGCTCTTGTCTCCGTCCGAAGACCCCTTCCGGTGGCTCTTCCGATGCTTATGTCGCTCCAGGTAATGTGGCAAGTTTCACATGTTCAGTTTTATTTCAAGAATTAAGCGTTTTATGTAAATTTTCGGACATAACCCATGTATTAAACGTCGGAACCTTCTGTTGTACTTCCAAAATGTATTACTACGTGTGTTTTATTAGTCGGCGCCCTTCCTTAGTCGGACCATATTTGATATTACTCAAGAAATTGTTCCAAGTAAGGGACCAGTTCATAAATTGCAGAACAATGCTTTCGATATTTTCCACGTTGCACGATTAAATGTGAAGTTCAATGTGTCTATAAAAAAATATTTCTTTGAAATTTTTGATTTTATATACCAACTTCCCCCCAAATAGATGAAGGTTACGCAGTACTATTACAATATCCTTTATGTTCTAACACTACTATGCAGTAGTCTCGCTTGGCAAGCAGCAAAAAAGCGAGTTTTGAAAAATTAACATTGAGCTTAATTGTTTGATTCGAAAATGTCATTCGAAAGAATGAATTTCAGATAATTCCCTCTTAAAGTATAGTATTTTTATCTCCTATTCTATTAACTCATAAGAGTAAAATGTGTTCACAAAAACATAAACAATATATAAAGCCCGGATTACACATAACATGCCGGTACAAATAAAAGGTGAATTTCATGCTATTAAAACTCATGTATTAGACCATTGACTCTATTGTTTTCGAAGTAACGTGTGTATATTTTTGGTAAGTTTTGTTTGTACCGGGGGATTAGCTTGAGAAAACCAAAATATCTATAATTCCGAGCTTAAACTATTGTAACAATATTATCAACCATAAATGTATACACAACATGTTATCATTGAAATAATAACCTTTTTTGGTTATCTACATGCACGTTTTTCTGATTTTATTGCGCCGACTTGATGCTATGCATCAATTTTTTCTTGTATTACATTATGTACCAAGTCCTTTATATGTTCTGCAAAATGTTTTCATGAATTCGTCGTAATAGCTATGTTGTGGCTTTGAACTTATATTTTGACATTGTTTGGTTATATTATATACGTACATAATCTTTACAATGTAGACAACCTAACATTACATCTTGTGCATCCTTTATTATATAATAGATAAATGAAGAAGAGATTACATTACATACATTTATATAAACACAATTATAAGTGAGATCGAATATGTACATATTAATTACATGTGAAAAGACAATAGAAATGAAACTTCAATGTCTATAAGTTAATATATGTATATATATACATCTATGTGCAAGCACTTATGACGTAACAATACTATATCGATTAAAGGAAAATAATTGCGCTAGTTAATTCGTGTCGCAGTTATTACTTAATACAGAATAACACAAGGGCATATAATGATTTCATAAAACTATAATTGTTTTTAATACCAATAGTCTTATGCCTAATTGAACCGAAAGCGAAAATGATTAGACATGGATATGGGAATCATAATATGATCTGTGATAAATTATTAAGTCATCGTTATCTGATTTGATTAGCATAAAGATGTTTAGTGCGAATTATATGTTGTCAAATTAAGACGAAAGCGAAAGAAATTAGACAAATGTTTGGCTTTTACGTATTTTATAATAATTTATTATATTGCATTGACGAGTAGGGGTTCTGATAGCGGGGAAGTATTGACACAGTTGAATGCTACGTGAATGTAATGTCCTAAATGGTTTACATAAGTAAATGTGAATATTTTGAAATGACCTTGTACAGAGATAAACGTAATTCGCCGGACAGTCTGTAAAACCGGAATACATCGCGACTATTTGCTTCTGATAGCTTAGCGTACGAAAGCTAGCAAACATAGCATTACCTTACATTGAATGCATTTTACGCTATAGTAAGTGTCGAATACTATCATTATTGCTGCAAAAGAAAAGTATATGGTGCCCGACGGATTCAGTTTGCATTTTACATTGTGGGCAAATATACACGGCGTAGAAAACAGTTCACTTGACTGGCAGTACGGAAGGTGTTCTCTGAACAATTGTGGGAATTTCCAAGACATACATGGAGCGATTTCACTTTGTATGCTGATAAAATCGAACGTTGTTTCATCAATTGATAGCCTTCGATAGAAATCATTAGAAACGCACTGTCTTATAGATTTCTTTACACGTAGTTTCCATATCGATATTTCAAGAAATTGTCCGCTTTCAGTATATGTCTTCAGAAAATTATGTTCATGTTATTCATACTTTCCAAGAATTTTGAATATATCTGGGGAAAAAAGCCATGTATACTTTGTGGTCCTTAATGAATTGTACAAGTCGATAACTGAATAGTATCTTTACACTCTTCTGGTTTGCTGAGTGACACATTAAGCCTAGAATGAATAGTTTCCTTTTATCAATTTCATATTCAGTAGGAATAAGACCTACAGATGATAGAGCAATGTCGGTTGTTATAGATTTCGGTAAACACTGCATAGCTTTAATACATTGTCGGTGCACGCGTTTTTCTTTCGTTTATGCGGTGATTTTCAACGTATTTTTTATGTGTCAAAAAGGCACGCTTTCGCCGCATAAAAAGCAATTGAAACACATACTAGTACAATAGTGGTTGATAAAGTTTCATCAAGGTCGGTCTAAGTTTTTTGTGTCCACTTAACCAAGCTTTGAACTAGACTTTTAGAGACGTAAATTCTGACAAAGATTTAGTAAGATCGGTTTAAATGTGAACCAAACTAGTAGATCTGTCTGCGAAAACGTTTGAAATGACGTTTAACCCGACTAAAGGCTGGAATAAATGTTACGACAAAGCACAACACCATCATTTGGGACAATCAGAAAACTGAATCGCCGTATGACGTAACATATATTCTCACCTTATTGTCAGACTGACGGGATGTACCCTTGACAATGCGCACTTTCAACGTCATTTCAAACGTTTCTAGAAAAGTCATTTGTTTACGACGGACAAACAACAGAAATCCAACAATCCTCACAGCTCCACATGTGCTCTTTGTGCTCAGATGAGCTAAGAACTATTTGCGTGTCAAGAACCACTGGTAATTGTGCGATTGTGAAATTTATTCACGTCTAGGTCATCAGCGTATATCTCTGGTTACCAGGGCAACGAAAGGAAAACTTGAAGATTATATTGCTTCCAAAAATTTCAACACAATATTAGTTTTGGTCACTTGAACAAGAGGACTCAGGTGATTGATATAGAGTCATCATGGACATCTTTCTTTCATTGATTGTGTTTTTTATGCACTAGTAACCAAGAAAATGTGAAAACTCCAAGGGGAGTAATTAATTATTTTCAACGGGCCCACGGGCAAAGATAAAACAAGTACCCGTATGGAACTCCTTTTTTAATTGTCATCACCCAATTACCTCCCTTGTTGAAGACTGTCGACTGTAGCATCATGGAAACCTTGTCTTGTGGCAATATTAAAAATGCTATTTAATTATTTCCCACTTCAAATGGCACCATAAAAATGTTTTCACGCACCATTCAAGAATTAATGCTGCACTCTCCTCAGAACTATTTGAAGACCGGTGTGACTGTTCACATAATCTGAATCACTGCGCGCATATCAATGACAACCACGGATGACCGAGAATATAAGTATCTTCCATGGCCGAGAGTGTAAGATAGGTTAATTCCGACCCGAGCGTAGGGTGTTTTGCGGAAACGAGATTTACCGAGTTTCCGCAAAACACCCTGCGCGAGGGTTGGGATGAACCTATCTTACACGAGCGGCTATGGTAGATGCTTTTTCTCCCACCTCAGTTAAACAAAATTAAGTAAAAATTTATTTTTTGGCCGGAACTCTTTTGTGCGTAGTGAAAATAATTGCGTACGGATATGCAATAATTCGTGGTTGTCATAGATATTCGCGCAATGATTCAGAGTATGTAAATGGTCTAATCGGTCTTTAAATAGTTCTAAGAAGAGTGAAGCATTATTTCTTGAATGGTGCGTGAAAACTGTTTTCTGGTGACATTTGAAGCGAGGAATAATTAACTCGCGTTCTAAATATTGCCACCAGACAATGTTTCCATGGTGCTACAGACGACAGTCTTCAACAAGGGAGGTAATTATAATGTGACCATTAAAAGATGTTCCATACGGGCATTTTATCTTCGCCCGTGGGCAAGATAAGAATTTCTAGCATGGTTAAATTAATGGATCTACTTATCTGATGTGGGAAGAAAGAATTTCTAGCATGGTTAAAATTCTGGATCTACTTATCTGAGGTGGGAGAAAGCGGCATCTTCCCCGCAGAATTCCTGAGTGGTCTGAGAAGGCAGGTACGGGGGTCAACACAATGATGGAAAGCAGCGGTCAAGGAAGCGGGTCTATCGTGAGCTGGAGCAAAGGCTCATCAGGCTTAAGCAGCACCAGCTGCAAACTTGCGATATGGATATAATGACATATGCTGATGCTGTTTCCCATTTATTCAAACTGAAGTAAATGTTTGTGAATAGGTAGCATGGTAAATGTGTGTGAATAGGTAGCATAAAAGGGTTATATTATTGGTTAATATAAGTTTTAATTTCATATCAATCAATACATCAATTATAAATATTTTAACATGTGTTATATTTATACTGTTAGAATGTGTTTTTGGAAAATATAATTATATCTATAGTGTGCTGTGTAATTACATATTCATAATTTAATATCAATTCTTTGTTGTTTTATGTTCTTATTAGTAGTGCTGAACACTTATCTTTTTTATAAATATTCATCATTTACTCCCAGTGCTTTGATATTCTACAGTTTTCTTCATAGTCCAGTACATTCTTGCAAATGAAATTTAAGAACAACTTTCTCAAAACTACAAACGCAACTTTTTCAGCGCAGTATAGCAATTTTCGCCAATTATCACCCATCAACTCTATTGTTACAACACACAATACATCTCCCCAACCCCAACCTCAATGTTTATAGGTAAAATTAGCGGTTGGGAAAGTGGGAACACACCGTTCATGCATGTGATTTTAACAATTGACCAAATGAAGTATAGTCAAAACAAAAAGTCAAATCATGTTTTAGTATGTATACAATATACATTATGCGCATCCATTTAGAGAGAGTTGAGATATCTTAAACTATACAATTAAAAAAAAATATACATAAAAATGTCAAAGTTTTATTATACGGAGACGCAAAAAATGATAGTATAATTTCATGGAATAGAGCAATCTGTATAAATTTCGTCATATCTTTGCTATACATAAGTTCCTCAAGTTTGTAAGTATTTGAATGAGTTTTGTAATAAAAAAATTCTTCCTATCTTTAGAAAGCACATTCGAACAAATGGTGGTATTCATAAGCGAGAGAATTACTGGGACACAGGTTGCAGAAACGATGCTTCCGTTCAATATTTAGAAATTTACCTGTTTCTATTGGTAAACTATGATTCATAGGTCGAAATTTACACAGAGACAGAAAAAAATATTGAGTTGAGGTGACAAAGCTAACTTCCTATGTAACTTTCATTATCCCGACCATCATCTCGCAAATGTATTATTCAGGATGCTTAAAGGAACCACTGCAGTTTCCGTGCCTGCCCAATCAGAATACCGATTGGTTCCGATATGACGTCACTTCCGGTGCGTGCCTATCAGTTAGTGGCTGTTTCCGGTCAGGGGAGATAAACACGTTCAAGACGAAACGGAGTTGTGAGATGAGTTGTTTTGGCAGGCGACCGGACACAGGTCTCAGTGCCATCGCCCTAGGTAAACTCAAGAATATACGCTGTGTCAAAACTGGAACGTGTTTCATTGTTTTATATACTTCTATTAAGTATTTTATCGGGTCGTATAAGTATTACCCATACATGGCAGTTGTAATATTTATAAATTTGATTGCAATGTCAAATCGATATGAATGTTTAACAACTTGTGTTGCCTTTTATGTACAAGTTATACGTAAATAATTAAGGAAGATAAAAAAGAGAAAACACACAACTTATTGTTTTTCGACTAGCAAATGGTCTGACATACATATTCAATAACTTATTGTTTTCCTGCATTTCTCCACAGAGTGTCGTTTGAACCCGACATCAGGTGTATGCCATCCGTCAGACCGGAAGTCGTTTTGGAGTTTCAGTCAGAAAACCGGAAGTTGTGTGGAAATCACCGGCTGTTATACTATAAGGGACAGAAACATTTGGCTGAATCGGAATATGTGCACGTCCCAGTGCCTGCGGCAGGGGGAGGACGCGCGGCCGTTTGTGCTGCCAAACTTTCTCGCAAACGGCGCCGCTGAAAGCAGCGTTACGTCTGAAGACATTCGGCGCGGACGCCGCGGGAAACCCCTCACAAGAAACTCCAATCCGAGCTCTGTGGTGGATGCTTCTGGTCAGCCACACGATGGGGCTTTTGTTGTCGCGGATGTTATAACGACATTTGAAGTAGACGTTCCTGTTGTGGGACCACTTCTGGCTGGAAACGTGGCGTCCGAAAGTATGACTAGATTTAACGCTCCGCCGCCTCCCCCTACGACACCCACATTCATGGACAACCGGCACGGCTTGCTACCGGCAATGGCTGCTATGGGGGAAATGGACAATGTTATGTCTAGTTAAACATTTATGTTGTATGTATCTTTTGTAAAACTATGTAAACGACTATATTAATGCTATTGTTTTGCTATGTTATTGTTCGCCTGTAGTTTTATTACATAGTACTGGCCTATCCAGTCCTTAAAACAAGCTTAATAAGTATTTAATCAATATGTTATTCAACTTAGATTAACTAAAACAAATATTTCAGTTGATAAAAAAAAGTGCTGAACATTGTCATATGGATATTGCGAATGTATACTGCTCGAAAGGAAAACAGCTCACCATCTACATCCAACTACAAAAACGGTTTGAACCAACTTGTTGACAACAATTGATGTAGAAACAGTTGAACATACCAGAATCGAATTTCGACTTATAACATCACGGACTGTGTATTCATAGATCATTGGATCGTTGTCATAAGTAAACACAAACTTAAAATATTACAAGCGTAAAATATGGAATTTAAGTAGTTTTGCTATATTTCTACAAAAAAAACATACACCATGGTACGTGCGTGCGTGCGACTATGTGTGCGTCTGTGTCACATTTGTTCACTTATTAACTAAACAATTATAATGTAAACAGTACCAGGATAACATCCAGTGAAAGAATGATAACAAATAAAGATAACTCTATACAAATATTAATTTTGAGATCAAACAATCTCTTTTTGAGATTTAAACTATTAAATGAATTAAAGAATTCAAAACCACAGTGTTCTAGTTGCTAAACATTTTCAAAATGCCCTATGCATGGCAGCGTTAAAGCCTGGACACAGGAGCACCAATGGTCAGTGCCACCTGCCCAACTAACAACCAGATGAAAAATAATTATCGATTAAAAAAATGGCATTTGCGATAGAATATAAACTACAGCTATCACTCTTGCAATCACTACACAATTGGCATTGGTAGCCATTTTAGTTCAGTTTGAGAAACTTCAAAAAACCTAAAACTTATATTAACCCTTTGGGCGGCAAATATGTCACACAAAATTCCAGCCAGTGCCAGGTTTATTTCAGGCTTTCTCAGAATGTAACGCCTACCTATTTTTAACTGGCATATTTTCCACATTTTTTAAGATATCTTGGTTCAATTTGGACAAGTAATAGAAAAACATTAACATACATATAAAAGACACTTTTATTTATTTGTTCTGTACCTCAAATACTGATTGAGTCAACTTTCATATAAAGCAAAAATAATAGTTAAAGAAAATACCAAAATATGCAATATTTCCTGCATAGAAAAAAACCTACCAGCATAAATATTTTTCATTTGAATGATTTCCATTTATAGTTTAAATCAACACATGAAACATCTATAAAAACTACAAACATTTATTCACAACACAAAGTGTGATTCATACTTTTTTCCAATCACACATTCTGACATATTTTTTACCCTTTTTGACTAATATTTAAAAATTATACACAATTCTAGCTTCGGCTTGTTTGATGTTTTCGTGTGAATGGTTAAGTTCATGGCATGGCATGAAGCACATAGGGATTTCAGTCTGGTCTAATTTAGTGTCCTCGTATTGTACACGACCATTGGCTCATCGGCGACAAATTTTCCTCCACCACGAGCACGTCCTCGTTGCATCACAGGGAGGAATCTGAAATATTAATTAGCAATTTTTTTTTTATAAATGTTCTGTTTAGAATTTGTATGCATTACTGATACAGTTTGATGATAACGCAAGAATAATATTTAAGATGCAGGAATACCAGTGGTTCTCATTTCTGAGCCAAGCTTTATTTTTGTATTACCGTAAATACATTACAAATGAATTAAATAAATACTACACGTTGATCTGTAGCAAAATAAAAACAAACCATGCATAGATGCTTAAATGTTGTTTTTGAAGGAAAAAATACTATTAAAAAATTGCTATAAAAGCAGCATAAGAACAAAGAAGTTAAAAATACACACCTGAAGTTTCTACCTGGACAGGTGTAGCAGGTGAAGATGACTGATTGGAAACTGTTGGGGTTTTTTCACTGTAACTGTCATCCAAATACCAGTCTACCTAAATGCCCGTCAACGAGTCTTTTGAAGAGTTTTGGACTAGGGCACTTTTGGCCTAGTTCATAGCGATACAAACGATTGCTGAATTTTCAAAACGAATTAAGGGGTTCACTGACGTAATGTATTCATACGCTGTATTTTTATTGGATTTCCGTTAGCAAATTTGAATAATCAAAGTAGTACCAGGACTGATAACAATGAAAACATCCAATAAAAATAATTCTCCTGACAAGACAAGTTAACTGTATGTTCTTTAATGAAGCACAAGATATGTTTACGTATCGAGTGAGTTAATCGGGTTAACTACATGAATGTTCTTGCATACGGTCAGATTATATGCAATAAGACTATGAACATATTGGAAAAATATGCATCGAAATTTTTCCGTTCAATGCTCTGTATTGATAGACTGGTACCCTCTTTCTCTTTTATCAGAAAAGAGACCATTATCAGCTAACGTGCCTGTCGCGCATTCGAAATGTCTTGTGAATAGCGTTACAGGGATACCAAAAAACTGTCAAAATAATAAAAAAGTATCCCTGATCGCTCTAGTCCGAATCCAATTCACTGCCATTCACGATAAAATTCAGCACTTCTTGCCCAGTACATATACGTTTCCGTTTAGCGGGAGCCATATTGAAACAAACGCAATCTTCCAAAACGTATTCAACCTTAAAATGGCTATAGATTTGTCATTTGTTCAGACACGTATTTTCAATAATCAGGAAATGAATTATTGTAAGAGCCGGTGTTTTGATACTTTTTACAATCGAAAATCGCATTCGAAACTCGTCGGCCATTTTATTGAAACAACCTCGGATGTATTTGGACGGTTTTCATACTCAAAAAGCGGTACGTTTGAGTCCGCTGCAAGTAGATCGCATAGTAATTTTATTTAGCAGTTAAAATGTATGACTTAACTCTTGGGAATCTTGATAAATTTGAATAATACACTTCATTGGCAATCAATGTAAACTTAGATAAATTCAACTGTAAAACACTACAATTAAACAATTATATAATTTAAAGATTGACGAATTACTTCAACTGATGTACCGGCATACATCCGAGGTTGTTTTCGATAAAAAAAAATGGCCGAGATGTTCCGAATGTCCAAAATCGCGGTTTAGGTTAGAGAGCAGTAATTAAATGTCATCTGCAATCGCTGAACTGAAAGGCCTAGTTTAAGCCTTTTTTAAGTGCCCCACCCCCCCCCCCCCCCCCCCCCCCTAAAACCGTGTATTTGTACACAACCTCTGTTAATTGATCTTAATCTAATTGCCTTATTGTCTGATCAGATCTCCAATCTAAGTATCCTGCTGTGCAGTTTGGGATATTTCAAGATGGAAATGGACCCTAAATGGCCCTGAGCCAATAAACGAATACACAGGAAATTGACCTTACGACAGGATTTGACTGACAGGTCCTATCAGCCAATCAGAATGTAGGGCTGATAAGCCGTGTTGCTATCCGCCATTTTGTCCGTCAAACTGACCAGAGTCCGTCATATACATGCGCTGGCAATTCCTCGCCTTTTTAAGTATTATGGTAAAAAGGTGTTGTCATGGCACTTGTAATTCGGTTACAAGGTAGCCAGGCCAACTAAAGATGGCTTCCAATTCGTTCCGTATTCGAAACCAGCGAGTTATTTAGAAAAATGCAAGTGCTGTATCAGACTCTGTGGAAGACCTCATCAACAGCTGAACTTGGAAATTTTGAAAGATCGTTCAAAGGCGAAACATCTAAACGTCTGTACAAAAGTATTTTTTTGGACAAAACTACTTATTTCAATCCGCTCATTAATACTGAAATTGTCCGTGCATGACCTAAATAAGTGTTACTATTTTTAAACTATAAACATCGTACATTTATGCTTTGGCTTGTGTTGTCAAATCGGCATTAATTGCAATTTAATATCAGGTTCAACATGGACACGATAAATTTCATTCAAGATAGAGGTATTTTTGTTGATACCGTTATGTAGTTTTTATAAACTGCTTTGCTTTCAAAGTAAATCAGGAAATATCGTACAACTAAATTTTTGTCCGAACCATCGCATGCTTCCGAATCTCATCTACTCGTATGGTTCCTATGTAAACAATGGCTTTTGTAGCTGTCATTCCGACACATTTCATAGATTTCTTATTTTCATATCAGCACTTTGTCGACGGGAAATCCAATCAAGAAAACCCTGACCCTCAAGCAGCTATTGTATTTGACCAGCTCACACCAGCTAGGCCTCCTCCAAAACTCAGATAAATATTTGAGCCACCAAAAAAAAAAAACGAGAACAGATCGGTCTGAATCGTTAAGGTATTATTTTCTGTATAAAACAATTTATTTCACTGTACATTTAAATCAATTATTATGTTGATTAGAACTTGATTCTGCCAAACATGTGCTGTAAAGACTTAGACTTATTATGAATAAAGAACAAGTCAAACATGTACATATTTTCATTGTTATTCTTATATTTTGGGCCATTTACGTAAATCTACAATATTTAATGATAGTTCATCCAATGTTCAGAGTCCGGATCACATGCACACTCGATTAACAGTATTCTTAAAGTTGCACTCTCACAGAATTCTAGTTTGACACTTTTTGTCTCAGAATCGGCTTATTTTGGCATTCTTTAAATTAAGACCTAATATATAAATCACAAAGCAAACTTCTCCGAGCCAAAATATGATAAATGCAATCGAATCCTGTGTAAGTTGTCAAAGTGATCAATCTGTGAAAGTGCAGCTTTAACAGTGAAAAATAACTTCTGCTAATGCTATATATTTTAAAATATATTTGCCATTGCAATAAAGAGATATTCACCTACAACATCATACATAAACACCAAAGAAATATCAAAGTTTAAGTAATGTTTGCAAAACAACAATGTATTTAATAAATCTGATATTAAATACGCAACAACTGGTGTTATACTCCAGAACTGAAGCTAACATCATAGAGGTACATCCTTCCAAGAATCCATCAAAACAACATGCTGAACAACTTCAAGAACTCTCTTCAAAAGACCACACTTTCCTGAAATAAATAAAAGATGCCAATATTAAAATAAATCAGTTACATGTATTGTTAAATATTTTAATACTAGCTGTAAATGCTACTGCCTTTGATGTTTGCTTTCTACATGTATATCATAATGAAATGTTGACAAGATAATAGCTAATGTTTTGTGGTTGTTGTTTTTTCTCTGGACAAAGTCCATTACTTTGGTACAGCAAAGTAAAACTAAATGTTATAAAAAGCTTTAAAATAGGTCCTACCGATTATTTGTAAAACTTGTCATCACTGGTTTTCTCTTGCGGTTGATATTGCCTGGACTGGCAAATATCATGTGTGTGTGTGTGGGGGGGGGGCGGTTTCCGGTCTGATGCTAGGTCCCCTGTGGCGGTAGGCTTGTTGAAGACAATAATAAGGGGACTTCCTTATCTCCATCAATCAGAATACTTTAATGGTGTCAACGGTAAATAGCAGGAGACCCTCCACCAGCCTTAACCGGTAAATGGGGGGAGGGTAGTGTGTGTGGGTTAGAACCAGCTGCCCGGTCAGCTTAGTTGGTTAGAGCGCCGGGCTAGTGTTCTGGTGGTTGTGAGTTCGAGCCCCACACCGGGGGCACTCTTCCTCCCAGGTCTACTTTTACAGCCAGAGTGTGTGAACATGTTCCACAATTTCTGTAAGAACAAAAAGCAAAGCATGTGAATGTTTGAGCAATGCAATAGTTAAAGATTGGTATCACCCACGATTGTCACTTGTCAACTATTACATTATTATTCATAAGGGGGAGTGTTCAATCGCTTAGAACTGAAACTTTTTATGCATAACCCCAATAAACCATTTCTGCTCATACTGTAGAGTACAAGGTTATACTGTATGGCTGGCATGTAACTGTTATTTAATGTCACTTCCGGGTTCCCCATTCGGGCCATTTCTGATTTACTCATATTGTGCGATGATTTAATCTTTGTTTCAACAATACTGTAAGAAGGACCGGTGTTATTAAAAGTTAAACTTACCCTTGTTTGCATTTACAGTATGCGTCACACACACGCTTTTCCTTTGTATCGATGTCAATGTTGACAACATGGCGGCTATCCGATTTTCTCTGACTTGGATAGATTTCACCCCGTAAATGTTAGATATCGTCATTTTCTAAAGATATATCGAGCCTTCCGATGTAGCAGCCAGTTACAAATTCCTTTGACTTCTATTTTTTTCGCATTGTTATGTGACATGTATGATAATTTGTCAGGAATATCGGAAAGCGAAACGACGCGAGACGCCATTACTTCCTCGTTTGTTTGACGGACATAGACAGAGTTCGCTCCCTTGATATCAGGGGGCGTGGCTTAGAAGCCGCTGTCGTAAGGTCAATTGGCCCCTACTGTGACACCAGTGCAATTAGCAGGATATGCACAACTGGGGATTATCATGCCAAACATTCCTTAAACTAGGCCTTTAAGGGGAAAGGCTACACTCCACTAAACAAATTCGTGCTCGTGAAAAATAAGATGTGTTAATGACCTGAACCAAAATGACCCGGTTTATTCAAGATGACGAATCAACAAATGTCCGTGGAATTTCCGAAGTCATGTGGGATTTAAGGCATCAAAATGCAGTATAACAATGGATTGTTAGTGCAAAGAAGGTAAATTAAAAATAATTAACTGAATAACATCATCACCTTGTGGTCATATTGGCTGAATTTAACGCAATACCATTAATGACTTGAATCACATCTGGTGAAAGGTCATGATCACCCACTATTAAAAGTAAAATGACAGTAAAACACGGAAATTCGAACTCAATGAAAATCCAAACAACAATAACGTCGTTGTGCTTCGTGCCATAAAACTACAAGTTTGAGATCAGTAGGTGTTAATAATATAGATGTGAAAAATAATGATAATGACTCAATACGACTCGCACTTTGAGAGGGTAGGTCACGTGATCAGGTGAAGAAGTAAAAAATTCGAGCTCTGCTAGATTTTGTGTTTTTTTTCTTTGGTATGTTTAAATTTATGGAGCTGTTGAAGACAGAAAATATGACTATATTAAGAAATCTTAGTTTGTATTGTAAAAGGGCATTGGAATACAGAAATACTATTGTTAATTGATTTGTACTGTAAGAAATATAAATAATTAATCCTACCACAGAATTTGTACCAAACACATGATCTGTTTATATGGAGTATTTACAGGATAGTAGAATCAGCCACTGGCACTGAAATATAAAAGATTACACAACGAATCCTTGCCAATTTAAAGTCAATACAGACTACAGTATGGTTAAATATAAGTTGTTATAAATGTATCCCTGTATATTTCTGTGTTGTCTACATTTAAGCTCTGTTGATTAAGTTTAGAAGGTAGATTGACCGTGATCTTAATATGTCTTTATTGTATTATTTAAATTATATAATTACTACATATTTCAACAATGTTTACTTATCTGACGTGCAAGTTGACATTTGCTGTCTCGAAGTTAGTTAGAAATGTTAATCCTATGCTAAGTGTCATGACTTAGTTTACACATAGACATCCTCGGAACACATACAGATTTATAGTTAAACGACACATATCATATATTACTTCTTTAATATAAACAATGGTACTTTATGCTTTTCAAGATCATAACATCACGTGTTATCCGATTTATTAAATGTCCGGAATGATACGTATATTAGGTCACGTGATCGTATATGACTACAGTCCGGTTACCGGTTTCCGCGAATGAATATAGTTAAACTTGAAAAGCTTGATACGTCAATAATACTTTTATTTAAAATAAACTCTAAAATATATAATGTGCTACGATATACTATTAGCGTTGTACAGTTTGTCTATAAAGGTATCATTAAATAGTTGTTTTAAGAATGCTACATCCTCGTTTTCATTTAACTCACAAACAAGTATTGCTCTATGATATTGTATTTCTTTTCCTTTATTTGTTTGTCTGTCTGGTGTTTGTTTGGTGTTCTGTCTTGTTTTTTGTAGTATTTTTTTTTTTTTTTTTTTTTTTTTTGTATTTACCTGACACGTGAATAAGTAGTTTACTATATTTATTTATATATACATATCATCATACATATTGAATGTTATTTGAATATTTCATGAAATATGTATATGTTTATAGACAATGTACCATGTACACGTCGGAATAAATATTTCTGTCTGTCTGTCTGTGAGTCACAGTTGTCTTTTTTGCAAACAAACACAAATAATTTAAGATTTGAACATCAATAACGTCAAGTGTTAGCCAAAATATCTGCGTTCAGGGTACTTTATTAGCCTTTTAATATTAATTTTGTTCCCTGAAGGCCATGTTGACCGATTCATACCATTGTCAAATATTTTCTTCGACTGTAACACTCCAATATTGAAAACTGCATTGTTAAATAAAAACAAAAACGTTAAACAAAAAATATCTTTAGCCAATACCATTGTCTAATTATAAAACAATTAGGATATGGTCGTGAAGAGTGGCCAAAACAAAACTCGTCAAAGACTCTGAAGCGACTGTTTATTTGGACTAGGTAAGTATTAAACTCCCAACATGATTTTTGTTTGCAGAACTGCATCATGGTCCAAATTTCATTCCAGTAGCATAACAAATACGCCAAAAGGACTCAATCAAGATAAACGAAGCACAACATTTACAGATGTTTACAAAACAGTACACATCGTCCAAAGTTCAATGTCGTACACGAAATAAAGAAAGTAGGCATTAGTTAAGGTAATCCGAGAACAACAACGATAAATTGTTTTCCAAACATGGTCAAAATTTCACTGCAGCAGCTTCAAAAGTAAAAAATTAAGTGAAAAGGTCACAATCATAGTCATCCAAACACAACATTTATAATTATTTTAAAAACTGTACATTTTGTCCAAACTTTAAAAATATGAAAGTAGGTCAAAAGGTTACAGTAAAGGACATCCAAGGACAACATTGATAATTGTTTTGAAAACTTACACATGGTCTAACTTTCGTTGCAGTACCTTAGAATAGGAAAGAGGATCAAAAGGTAACAAGTACAAAATTGCTGTAGGAGACAGCAAAAAAGGCTTGCTCTAAATCGATCCATAGCAATGTACAGTTAGTGTTTTGTGAGGGGGCGAAATGGGCAGTTTCAGTACTGACACATGGAAATTTTAATCAGCCTAGGTTTGTTTTATTACATATATATAATGCAAACATGGTTGAGTTCACAAATCGTATTCAAATAATGCAGGACATCTTTCAAGCTTTATTTTACTTTGAGACAGATTTTGAGTAATATACATTGAAACGTTTTGTAATGAGAACTTTGTTTAAAAAAATTAAAAAAGCTGCGTTTTGTGTATTTTGAAGTGCTGAAATTAGAAAAAATAGGCACTACAAATGACTATAAGGCTAATTTGTTCTTGTCATGTTAGTCAGGACACAATGTAAAATGGGGCGAAATGAACTGAGAAATAAAAAGTGGCACTTTTATTCATAATTTGAAATTGAAACAATATAAATGCAAGTTAAAAAAAAGAAGTGAATAGAAATGAGTGTGACATGATATTCAGAATGCAATCAACAATATATGGTTTTCAAACACAGATGTGTCCTTTAAGTATGAAATATGCAACATGTAATACACAGTTTCATATTATATACAGGTACTAATAAAACAAGAGGGCACTGAAGGACCTGTATCGCTCACCTGATCCAATTCAAGTGTGAAATAAGTGTTTTCAGGGCGAGGGCAATTGTGACAAAACTCTTCCCTATCAGCCTTAGACCACAATTTTAAACGATCATCTTCATTTCAGCTACTTTAGATCATATAAGTTAAAGTAAGATGGTGAATTGGTTATATGGGCTTTACCGCATACCAATTCAGGTTATATGGTGCCAAACAGGACTAAAGATTTGGGTTTCACATCTCATTCACATCCAAATATAATCATGAGGTATGGACTCAAAACATTAATACCTGCTGGAATTAAAAATATATTACTTAGATCCTTCCTAGTGACCGATTTTTTTTTAATATCACGGATGACCCAGTTGCATTCCTTACCTTGCTGTAATAAGTACATTCTGACCAGGTTTCATATAGATAAAGTAGAAAATATGGCCTCAACAGTGTTTTAACAATGTTTTCTGTGATTTGACTTCGTGACCTAGTTTTTGAACTCAGGTTACCCAGTTTCAAACCTGACATAGACTTCATAAACACAAACATTCTGACATAGTTTCACGGTGATTAAAGAGAGAATGTAACCTCTACAGTGTTTACAAAGTTTTTCTATGATTTCACCTAGTGGCCTGGTTTTTGACCTCTGATTACCCAATTTCAAACTCTTCCTAAAGATCATCAAGAATAACATTCTGATCAAGTTCCTTGAACATATGGTCATAAATGTGTCCTCTAGAGTGTTAACATGCTTTTCCTATTATTTGACCTGGTGACCTAGTTTTTGACCGCACAGAACCCAGATTCGAACTTGGCCTAGAACTAATCAATATAAACATTCTGAGTAAGTTATATGAACATACAGTCATAAATATGACCTCTAGAGTGCTTAAAAGCTTTTCCTATGATTTTACCTAATGACCTAGTTTTTGACCACACACGACCCGGATTCAAACTTGACTTAGAGATTGTTGATATAAACATTCTGACCAACTTTCATGAAGATACATTATAAATGTGACCTCTAGAGTGTTAACAAGGTTTTCCTTAAATTTGACCTGGTGATCTAGTTTTTGACCGAACATGACCCAGATTCGAACTTGGCCTCAAGCTAATCAATATAAACCTTCTGACTAAGTTTCATGAACATACAGTCATAAATGTGACCTCTAAGGTGCTAACAAGCTTTTCCTATGATTTGTCCTAATGACCTAGTTTTTGACCACAAATAACCCAGATTTAAACTTAACTTAAAGATTATTATTATTAACATTCTGACCAACTTTCATGAACATACAGTTATAAATGAGACCTCTAGGGTGTTTACAAGCTTTTCCTTCAATTTGACCTGGTGACCTAGTTTTTGACCGCACATGACCCAGATTCAAAATTGACCTAGAAATCATAAATATTAACATTTTGACCAAGTTTCCTGAAGATATTGTTATAAATGTGACCTTTATAGTGTTAAAAAGCTTTTCCTTTTGGTTGACCTGGTGACCTAGTTTTTAACCCCAGATGACCCAATATCAAACTCGTCCAAGTTTTTATTGAGGATAACATTCTGACCAAGTTTCATTAAGATTGTGCCAAAATTGTGATTTCTAGAGTGTTAACAGTCAAATTATTGACGACGGACGACTACGACAGACGACGGACACAGGGCGATCACAATAGCTCACCTTGAGCACTTCATGCTTAGGTGAGCTAAAAACTGAGAAATAGCAAACTTAAAGTCTTAAATGAATTGTTTGAAATTAATAAATGGATGTTAACATAGTGTTTATTTATACCATTCAGACGATTGCGCTTGTTATCGGTGCGAACGACATTGGCCGTAGATCACAGTGTGTGTATACTACGTGATAAATTACGTCATTAATGCTACGTCGTAAGGCAATATTTTGCTTCAAATGAAGACTTAGAAAACTTAATACTGGATCAGCAGCTGCAATTGTAGAGGGAATAAAATGGAGAGCCAGGAGGAAAGCCACTTGTCAGACCTGGTGAACGTTCAGTACTCACATGCCGTCAGTTTACAACAAATAGACGAAACAACGCAATTAAAGAAAGCATTAATTACATACCCGTGTTTGTTTTAGCATTTCAATCAGAATGAAAAATCCGGACCAACTGAAATCTCCGAACTGTTACGGAAATCGTTCGGAAGTTTACCTAATTTCCGGACCAAATTAGAATACGCATTGCTATGTTTCATATATATATTATTTATTAATCAATATATTTTATTATGTTAGGTTACAATAATAATAATAGTATTAATAATAACAATAATAATAATAATAATAATAATAATAATAATAATAATAATAATAATAATAATAATAATAACACAGACAGACAGACGCACAAACATACATACATACATACAGAGAGACATTCATACAGACGCACAGACATTTTCACAGACAATCAAACATAGGGACATACATACATACAGACTGACATACATATAGACAGACAGACATACTTACAGGCGCACAGACAGCCGCACATACAGATGCATGTACAGACAGACGCACATACAGCCATACATACAGACAGACGCACAAACAGACGCACAGACAGACATAATAAAATATATTTAATTATAGATTCAATATCTATCAAACATAGCAATGCGTATTTTAATTTGGTCCGGTCCGGCCAGTCTTTTTATACCAACACAAAATTAGGAAAATTCCGAACGATTTCCCTAACAGTTCGGAGATTCCCGTTGGTCCGGATTTGGTCCGGTCCCGCCAGTCTTTTATACCCAACCATTCTTTGCGCATGCTCAAAAATTGAAAGGAGTTATTGACCTCCGGGCCTCTGTTTATACGCCTCGAAATCGACAAATTACATTATTTCTTTACACCTTTTGCCAATTAGGTAAAAAAAACATTTTTACAAAAGATAAATCGAAATCACTCTAACAGTAGTCAAACAAATATCATTCTCTAATTCTAAATTTTCAACCACACTTTTCTGTGCATACACTTACAATCGAAAGGTTAAAATCAATCATTTCCGTCTCCAGTACGATCTCATAAACCAATCACTAAAAAAGAAATCTAGGTCATCTAAGCACAATATTGATATTTGTTTTCAAAGTTGTACACATGGTCTAAATTTCATTGCGGTAGCTTCAAAAATAAAATGTATGTCAAAAAGTCACATTCTAGGTCATCAAGGCACAACATTGCTTTTTGTTTTGAAAACTGTACAAATGGTACAACTTTTATTGAAGAAGCTTAAAAAATAAGAAATTATGTGAAAGAACACAATCAACGTTATCCAAGCACAATTTTGATTTTTGTTTTCGAATAAAAGGTCTTAATTTCATGGCTTAAGCTTCAAAATTAAATGTATGTTAAAAGGTTGCAGGTTAGGTCATCAAAACACAACACTAAGTATTGCTTTCAATACTGTCTAAATTGCTATAGCTCTAAAAATAGGTCAAAAAGGTCCCAGTCAGGGTCATCCGAGGACGATATATATATATTTGGTTTTTTTTTTCTTTTGGATGGAAACAAGAGTTCTGAATTAAATTCATTTTCAACAACTTTGAAAGAGCACCACCTAAGGAACATCCCCGTTGATTTTTATCATAACTGTCCAGGGGGTTGAGCGATCTTGTTTCAAGCAATAAACATGAAGCAACCTGCCAGTCAAACTACTCGATCCAATACCCGACTTACAAATCAGCTTCAAGATAAGGCGGGGCCTTACAGATGCCTGTTGCTACCCGCCATGACCTTCTACAATCTGCTCTTATGAACAGTATTGTTATACACTGCTTTTTCATTCAAATGTCACAAATGAAAGTGTCAAAATTATATTGAGTATGGCTATGATCATTTGTAACTCATTTGCTGCTTGATATAACAGTTTTGCATTGCATTTAAATTAGAAATAAATGCATTGCAAAGAAACAACCAGGTTAATTTAATAGTATTAATAAATCATTAAACTAGTATAAACTAAGTTATTCATTATGGAGAAAAAAGGAAAACAGAGAAACCCGGAGTTTTGAGATGTTTCTTAAAACAAATTAATGCGACCTTTGTTATAAACCTAAATTTGAAATTAAAAATAGACAGTCTTTCCATTGTGAAAAATTCTAGTTGTTATTTATCAATAAGTTATTTTATTCAAATTAACTTAATAATAATCTTATCGTCTGCTTCTGCATACTAGTCGGAGCTTACTTAGGGGCCACTTGACAAGGTATGCTTAGCCTGATGATTGTGGATGACATACATGTACTACGCATTATAGAAACTGGATATAATGATAGCTCACTTTGAGCATTTTGAAAGAAACAGCAGGACACAGGAACATCATAGAACATACTATTGAGTTTTTAATGTATTTCAAAGTATGGAATCATCCATGGTCAATTTATATATTTCTAAATGATATACAAATAGGCACCCACATACAAAGTAAAAAGATGTGCATAAACTAGTTTTGTGTATTGCATATATTTACAAACTTGTGGAAAATAGCTACAAGGAAGCAAGTACAGTCAGCATAAATAAAACTGAGAATATGTTGAATGTATCAGGTAATGTCAACATAAATTACAAGATAGAGAACATGTCAGGGCATTATCATGTAGGAATTTAAATGTCAAGATGAAACATTCTCAAATGTTCATATAAATTTCTTTAATATAATGACAATGCATTTGAAAGTGACACTCTTATTCAATATCAATACAGACACATGTATAAGAATTATAAAAATTGAGTAATAAACCTTTAACTACTTCCTAAATAATGCATTCATGGAAAATATTCACTACTGAACTTGCTGAATACGCAAAAATATTAAATGATTGGTGAATGCTAAAAGATTTACTGCGATTTACTATCGTACCAAAGGGTAGAAATACTGTGTTTTCTGCACCTTTCTTTCATATTAAAATCGATATCCTTAATAGAAACAATTGATTTCGACATTATTCTTCCTTTTTGGTATATTAAAACAATTGTATTCATTGTGGTAAATATTTTTTGTGATTAAGAGTGCATCTTTAAATAAAACCTGTGTGTTGGAACTCACGTGCCACTAAGACAAAGGGTCATCTTAAGTGGAGGAGGTGATGATATCTGATCAGGGATTCCTTTAAGACTGATGAAACTAGAAGAATGAACTAGAACTAAATCCTCAACATAAATATCTAAGTTTTACTCTGAAACATGTAACAGTGTGTGTATACCAAGTGATAAATTGCGTCATAAATGCTACTTCGGAAGGCATTATTTTTCTTCGAATGAAGACTTAAAACAAAGATAATTTTTCTAGTTTTTCGCCATTTTAAATGAAACATAGCGCAGTCTACACCGCTTACGGAGCCCCGCCTTCGATCTTTTATAAAACTTTAATAAAAACACTTCGACCAACTTTTTCACAATACGTCCGTCTGACGGAGCACTGTCACAACATTATTTTGAAAACAGGTGTCGAAGTGTTCGAAGAAACTAACCACCTTATCAAACTTCAGTAATAAAACGAAGGCGGGGCTCTTTTAGCGGCATAAACTGCCCTTTATTTTATTTAAAATGGTGCAGTAAAAGAAAAGTTATCTTTGATTTAAGTCTTGATTTTAAGCAAAATGTTGCCTTCCGACGTAGCATTCATGACGTAATTTATCGCGTGGTATACACATACTGTGTATGCTTCAGGAACTTTCAGAATTTTCCACTTTTGTCCAACTAGATAGATACTTACAATGTTAAATAATTTGTAACTATAAATTGCAAACTCCACAAAAGTGTATCTAAAGAATTCATTTGATATCAAGACTTATTGAGAATGTGGCCATAAAATAACATGGACACCTGTTTTTGATATTCTTAACTTCCAAGCCTTTACTTTTGAAAAGTTCACCAACAAGTTTTTGTACTTCGAACGAGATTTGGACAATATTTTGGGGAGTAAATGTGCTTCCAAACTTCCTTTAATGGAAACCTTGCATCTTATTGCACCATGCAATTTTATCTAGTATCTAAACGGTACAAAATCGCAGAGGTTTTACTCTTATGGAAATATGCAAACCTTTTTATGAAATTCTATGGCTAAATCTCAATGATGAAACTCCCTAGTTTCAAATGTGGATCAGGAGTCATCAGGAGTACATTTGTAATTACAAAATTCACAGTTTATTCAACAAGTTCAGGAAATGTGTAAGTAAGTAAGCGTTTGTCAAGCTTACTAACATATTTCCTGGACGAGTTGAATAAAACAGTCTATTATAATATATGATGACGAGTGTCAGATTCTTTTTATCAAAATGTTCTTCAAGAAAAGACAGCAAAAACAACCGACCTGTTTTACCTGCTCTATTGAAAAAAGAATACCACAAAGCGATGCTATTCCCCGCGCTACATGCATTGCAGAAATGTTTTACTCGGAATTATTTCAAACCACAGAATCATGCGATCATTCTTATACTGTTTGTACGAAGAATACATATAAAGATGATATCAAGTACAGCAGTAGGAATAACAAAACAAAAACTAAACTCTTTCTTTTTAATCGTGACATCATAATGATCTCGGGTAAGATGACGTCATAAGTAACTATGTGTTCATGACGTCATTTCCTATTTAAACCCATTTAGTACCCAACGCGATTTAAAATTTTATCATGAAATCATGATAAGTATGACATTTTCCTCTTAAGAATTGGTTGGAAATTTGTTTTTAACTGTTTTCATATCAATTTTCATCACAATGAATACAAAATGATAAATAAATCATTTGAAAATTGCTTGTTAAAACTATTCTGGCCAATGAATTTGTTAACAAACATTTGGAGTAATACTATAAGTTTCATGGTCAGGAGTTGACCTGATAGGGGATATTCGGGGTAAAGGAAACTATATTGGGTGTGAGTGAATCTCGAACCTAAATATGGATTCTTGCCCCCCCCCCCCCCTATATCCAATATTAAGTCACCTACTTACCCTGTAACGTAGTATGTATCACGTCGACAACCTGTTTACATGTTTAAATATTTCATTTATTCATCAGAATATTCATCAAAATCCGAATATAGACGCCATTTTGGTATAATATAAATTTGGAAAAATGTGGTGTCACCGCGTGACTTGTCCTGAACCAACAACGTTTTGTCATTAATGTTGGAGTCGTGATATTTTTTATGACCAATAGTAATAGACCAATATTATATTAATATACCTCATGTGTATTTAGGACAGAAAACATGTGATATAAGGTACGTATACAAGTAATAGAAAACATGAAAAAAATCTTAATGACAAGACATTATTAAGAATGGGCGGAGTGATTGTAGATAATGAGCACTGTTTAATCATTAAACTAATTACGTCGGGTCGGCTTACTGACTTAGAATACAACTTCATTGTCTGATACATTGTCAACGTAAAATCTAGTGCAGGGGTTGTGCATCAGGTGAGTGACAGTCAGTAGGCTGAGGTTAAACAAATCTCAAGGGTTGAAACTGTTAATGATTATAGCTCTTTATTTATGCCTATCTGAAATTGCATTGGCTTAAATGTAGGTTTATTCTAAATATGTTATTGTTAAGGGTTCGTTATTTCTTAGTCTTAACTAATAGATGTTCAAAATAGGATTCATCTTATCCGTAAACATCTTTTAAAACAAGTTTTAAAAAAGGGTGTTTTGAAAATATCGATATTGTATTAAGGAAAAGCATTTTATGTTTGTCAGGTTTTAACTGACATCTCCAAATGCTTTATCTTTTGGAACAGGCTATGCGATAACCAAGAAATCAGTAAAGTCCAAGATATACACATTGCCACAAAATCAACCAAATCACAATTTTGATCACAAGTCACTCACTGTGCAAGACTGTTAAAACATTGCGATGTTAAAATTGCACATTTTCTTTCGGATTAAAAAAAAAAGTCAGAGGCTGTCAGACCGAATGACTGACACTTCTTTTTTATAATTGTTCACGCTGTCTTCAGAAATAAATAAAAATAACAAATAAGGAAAATGTAACGTTCCGCTGTAGAGGAAAGTGCTTTCATGGTATGTTGATGTCCTTGATTATATATGCAAATTTGCATAACCAGGTCTTTGTGTGGAGTGAGAATATATGTATATAAAAGACCAGTTGACCCCTTCAAGGTTAAGTATGCTATTCTCTGAAGGGATCTGTTGGCCGCGCACATTACAGTAGTATGGCTTGTTTTTATTGATCTTTTATAGACATACATGTATAATGCTTGATAGGAATACCATAAAGAATAAATTGCCCAAAATTGCAACAGAACAATTTAATCAATTGTACTTGAAAAATTTGCCAAAAAAATGTCAAAATCCTGTCTACATTCTAGTATTTTGATCATTTTTTCTGTGAAAAAGAATTGTTTGGGCTACTAAAACACTGTAAATATCTGTTAAGTTATACTAGTATACATTTAATCAGTATTGATATCCAGAGCATGCACAATTAAGTTACAAATTATCTTTTACATTGTTAATTCTAACATACAAGAAAATACTGTAAATTACACTTACCTTAAAAATGTCTAGTCAATGATAGAGATTATGTAGTAGATTTCAATTCTAGGCATTTAAGGCTGGGGCTTAGCACCGTCCCGATAATATAACCGGGCTAGCTCCGTATCCTAATGCCAGGATCAGTTTTTATTGTAACTTTATCTTATTGGGAATTTAATACTTGACTAGTCCAAATAAACAGCCGCTTCATAGTCTTTGACAATTTTTGTTTTGCGACTCTTCATGTCCATATCCAACTTGTTTTTCTAGCCAAGAATGACATTTCCCAGCACTAAATTACACTTACCTTAAAAATGTCTAGTCAATGATAGAGAATATGTAGTAGATTTCAATTCTAGGCATTTAAGGCTGGGGCTTAGCACCGTCCCGATAATACAACCGGGCTAGCTCCGTATCCTAATGCCAGGATCAGTTTTTATTGTAACTTTTTCTTATTGGGAATTTAATACTTGACTAGTCCAAATAAACAGCCGCTTCATAGTCTTTGACAATTTTTGTTTTGCGACTCTTCATGTCCATATCCAACTTGTTCTTCTAGCCAAGAATGACATTTCCCAGCACTAAGTATATTTAGTCCAAATAATTGTACATTGAAGGATTTTTTTATGATTTTTGAAATGTCGAATCCCGTAAAACACGTCTATTATTTTAGACTATAAGTATATTATGTATAACTTTTGTGTTTCTATTTAACAATGCAGTGTTTAATATTTAAGTGTTACAGTTGAAGAAATAATTTTACAGTGGTATGAATCAGTCAACATAGCATTAAGGGAACACAATTAATATTAAGATTCTAAAAAAATACCCTAAACGAAGATTCTTTTTGGCTAATACTTGACATGTTCAAATCTTGAATGACTTGTTTTTTTGCAAAAATATGACAACAGTGACTCACAGTGCGAGTAGTTTTGAGTTATTATCATTATTTTTCACATCTATATTTTACATAATTAACATCTACTTATGGCACGAAGCACTCAATGAAAACAATAACGTCGTTTACGTTATTGTTGTTTGGATTTTCATTAAGTTCGAATTTCCATGTTTTACTGCCATTTTACTTTTAAAAGTGGGTGACCATGACCTTTCACCAGATGTATTTCAGTCATTAATGGTATTGCGTTAAATTCAGCCAATATGACTTCAAGGTGATGATGTTATTCAGTTAATTATTTTTAATTTACCTGTTTTACACTAACAATCCATTGTTATACTGCAGTTTGATGCCTAAAATCCCACTTGACATCGGAAATTCCACGGACATCTGTTGTTTCGTCCGCCATTTTGAATAAACCGGGTCATTTTGGGTCAGGTCATTAACACATCGTATTTTGATGCTTCTACTTAAAGAGTCTACATTATGATAAAGTTTAAAATATAAATCTTAAAAAAGTAATGAAAACATTCTGTTTAGCAACCATGTACTTCAGCATTCAGTTCGAAACATTTTTAGTAAGAACTACTGCGTCTGGCGCATGAATATATTTCCTGTAAGGTGATTTGGATGATATAAACGATGAAAGTAAACTAGCAATTTAGTGAAATACAGAGGTCGTATTTCCGCATTAATATATCACTCTGTTTATGCGTTTCAAGCTGCATATGGTCAACATAGTTCTTAGTTTGATACCTCTTGTACTTCTGTTTACATATTATTTGAAATTCTGCAGCAACAATAAAATCCATCTTCGTATTGAAAACATTAAATACCGAACTATTTCCATCGCCGTTGGTGTAAGCTAAATACTAGTAAGTAAATTGGTCTGTATATTTGACGGCTAATGTGCCTACTTAGGGGCACCGTCCAAAAATGAGTGGTAGATATTGGATGCAACTTAACAAATTGGTAGATAACAATGTGCAATTGTACACCTCACCTTTCCTTAAATGTGTTGATAAGAAAACATTACTTTTTAGGCCATTGGTATGAATTGCATGTAACTTGGTCGAATACAGTTTTATATTCTATGCTTTAGAACATCAGAAATCTCAGAATTAGCATCACTGATATTGTTAAAAATACTTAATTTTATTACTTAAAAAAAAATCTAAAAATTAACAAAAACGGTATTCTATTTATAGGAGGGCTTTCAAAACAGTTCACTGCCATTTATAGCTAGGGCGGCGTTCGTGGGTATAAATCTCTTTCACTGATACTTCTAGTTTTAAATCAAGTTACATTCAATTGAGCGGAAACCATTTTTCTATTTTTGGTAACAGTTTCAATGACTCCACCATCTAAAATGCGATCCCGATCTAGGTATTTAAACACCAACTCACTATCCATCAATCTTATATCATGCTGAGCTAAACCATAAAATACTGACTTTTTTAACCCCGTTTTCTTTAAAAACTGGTCAAAAAGGAATGTTTCAGCTACTATAAATAAATTGACTTCAAGAAGAAATATAAGTTCATGACCATATCAGCTGATATATGTCTGAGTAAAGTAAACAACATTGTAGATTATTTATGTTCTTCCCAAAACAATGCAAAAAAAAATACTTTCCGATGGATTTCGAAAAACATTTTTAGATATCTGGATAAATTATGATATTGTTTTCATTATTGTACATTGTATCAGCTAATGTTTCTTAAACGTATTGTACAGATGGTTTAGTAACATGCGACTCACCTTAAATTCACATATATAACATAATGATCCGGTTTTAGACAATAAGCCAGTTCAAAGGTAATTTAAAGCTTGTACTTTAAGAATATATATGTTTATCATAGTCTGCATTCGCTCGAAATGCCTTTAAATGTTGTCTAAAAATAATCATTTCACATTGAATTATAGAGGAAATGACAATGGTGGTGTGTAACCTGTAGGTCGAGCTGAACTAAAGGCATTTACATCAAATTAGGAATTCGTAGGTAAGTAAAATTCTTTTTATTGTTTAAGCATATAATTTAACAAATGTGTATATCTTTAATGTAATGCAATAGATTCTAAATTCGGTCAAATTGATGGAAATTGGTTGATGGAAAAGAAAGCGGAAGTGAAATTTGATACCCTGACATTGAAAATTTAAACAGACACAAAATCCAGCAGATATTCTCTTTTTGCATACTAATGATCACTGAAAAGGGACATAAGCATTTTTACATCATTTCACCGCAGCCAACTATCAATACAATTAATGATGGATCTTAGGAGTGAATTTTAAGTTTCAGTTAAAATAAACTGTCTTTTTGGCAATGTTATTGTATTTACTCAACTCACGGTTACTGTAGGTTGGACAGCACAGCCGTAGATTAGAATGAATCCCTCAAACACGTGTTGTCGGGTCCAGGGTTAGCAGTTCGAGAGCGCCGCTCGCTGCCACGCATGCGCAAAGCTTACTTGATTCATATACCGAAATATAACCGGCTAACATATACTAATACTTTCACCACAATGTTGTAGATGAATTTAAAATTGCAGATGGACGATTTTAGCAATGTTGATTTATGTGCATAACATACCATCTTATTAGGTTCAGGTAAATTGAAATACATTTCTGTAATGAAGAAGATGATCATGATGATTATGAAATTAATAGACTGATGGAAAGGAATACTGTCTCCAAGTAAGAAGAAATTCTAAGCATGTCTGGTTTTAATGCTTTCAAAATGCATCTGGGTACTCAATAAGATGAGATTAACCTTTGAATTATTAAAATCTGATAGCAAAATGTCCAAAAGACTATATATTTCATAAAATTTGTCCTGAAAATCTTTCAATTCATGAGCTTTTCTGCATATTTATCACATTTATGACCACATAAAAGGTTGTGTATGCCTAAAATGAGTGTTTAAATGCCTTTTTCAAGCTTTAACAGTATTAGCAGATAGTTTTATACGTGTAAAACATTGCTTTTGTGTCTTGCTTGCAGATCATGATGTGCCAATAAGCTCCAGTTAGCTGAGCCTTTTTCCTCCCACCGGTAGTCCTTCAATCTGAATCCAGGAGATGCAGCTCTGAATCCAATAATTCAGGAGAATGAATATGTAAGTCAACTCTGTAGTACTTGTTTGTGTGTAAATGATCACAAGAGTGAGATTTATAGCAAATCAGGTGTAAATAAGCAACTTATAGACATTGGTGAAGTGCTGTACTCTGATTTTAATGCCAAATCTAGCCTTCAAAACAGATACTTAAAGTAAAATAAAAATAAAAATGGGCATATTAATGCTATCTCTGCATTTTCTACATCATGTAGCCACCTCATACATGAAAACACTAGTAGTTGTCATGAATCTTTCAGTTTTTTTTTTTTTTTACAATTTCTTTTGTTGCGCCATTTGTCCCTGAAGCAAACAGTTTGGCATATAGTGGTGTTTAGACTGTCTATAAACACATTATCACTAAATTTCTTTTGTTAAACTGAACAGTATTGTTACCTTTATATAAGTGGATAAGAACAGCAAAATTTTGACAAGTTGAAGCATTTCAGTTTGGCTCTATGTCATTTTTAGCTCTACTTGCCAAAGGTCAGAACAGCTTATGCGATGGTAATTTGTACGTAGTATGTGCGTCTGTAAACAATTCATATTTACACGATACAGCCTTCAGTTTTGCTGGTATCTTGATGAAACCTGTACAGTATTTACATATCCATTAGAGCTCGGTTTCTTTTGAAAACCAGCCAGATCCGACCATGCTTGATTAGATATGGGCCTTGATCGTATAAAAATCCTGTAAACAATTGCTCATTAACACGATACAACCTTCAGTTTTGATTGTATCTCGATGAAACTTGTACTGAGTATCTACATATCCATAAGAGCTTGGTTCCTTTCGAAAACCAGCCAGATCCGCTCAGGCATGCCTAGATTATGGGCCTTGATAGTATAAAAAAAATCAGTTTGTCAGTTAACAATTGTTCGTTAACATCATACAGCTTTCAGCTTTGATTGTATCTCGATGAAACTTGTACAGTATCTACATATCCATAAGAGCTCGGTTCCTTTTGAAAACCAGCCAGATCCACTCAGCCAGTAGAGCATATGCCCTTTTGGGCCTCTTGTTTATATAAAACTCTAAGTGCAAAAGAAGTGCGAAAACCTTATTTTGCTTAGAAAAAAACTTATAAGAGTAGGCAGGTCATTTTTGTGGTGCTGTTCTGTAGACACCATTGAAAGCAACAAGGAAAACTTTACTTGGTCAGATTATTCCAATGCATAAGGAAATAATGGCTCTTTAAAGGTTTGCAGCTTACCATTTGAGGGAAATGGCTGTTTCTGCTTTTTATGAAAATACCACAGGTGCTAATACTTGTCTCAATCATTTATTGTTTAATATATCATTTCCAAACTTTCAGTATGTGTTGCATATAGCCTGCAGATGAACTATATGAGTTTTGAAGTCTGTTCCCCCCTCTATCATGCAATGAATATTAATGACTATGTATGTGGTACATGTACTTTCAGAAAACTGAAGCCTTCAGGAAGTCAATGCCACCATGGTATTGATTTATTCAGCTCTGATGTACTCAGCTGTGATGTAACACGCCTTCAAGCCACTATCCGAAGAACATTCAGACGTTCTAAATGGACCATTGCCCTGTTGCCATGGAAATCATTATGAGGAGGAGCACACAAACTGTCACTTGTTTTGGATATCAGATGTACCACGAACTGACCATAAACTTTTCAGATGCTCTGTTTATTTCATCAGCCAATTTCGATGTAAATTTTACTGAATAATAACAAACAGTCTTACTCATAAGCATCTCTTACTCATTCGTATTCCACAACTAAACATGCTTGCAATTACACTGTGCCATCTATCATAATATAGCAATGCTGCAATGTCCACATTTTTTTTGTACCAGTTGTTGCTTTATACTGAAACTTTTATTGAAAGTGGTGCATTAACACTGACGACACATCAATGTTTCGTTCATACATTTGTACATGTTCTTTCAGTGTTGATAATGTTGACATATTTCATGTACATTTACACATGTGTTTATTGCCAACCTCATCAAAACATGCATAGTTTGCTCACATACATATTTCCAAAACAGACATTTACTGAATGTATTACTACTTTACGTTGATTTTGATATGTAAATAAAACATTGTACTACTTGTTTGTACAAAACACTTTTCATTTGCTATGTTGTTTGTTTCCATGTTCTATCTGCATACAGATGGTATTATCATATCAATTTTTAGCTCGACTATTCGTAGAATATGGAGAGCTATACTACTCACCCAAGTGTCGGCGTCACACCTTGGTTAAGGATTTGCGTGCAAGCACACATAGGTTAATATCTCAGTTACTTCTTGAGGTATCTTATTGAGACTTGATACAATGGTACTCAACCATCCAACCTACTTAATTAACCAAGTTAGATAACTCTACTTTGCATTTAATGCAAATTATAGGCTTTTATTATTTGACTAAGAAATTCCGGTTAAGGTTTTGCATGCAAGCACACATAGGTAAATATCTCATTAAGTACTTGAGGTATTGCATTGAGACTTGAAACAATGTTACTCAACCATCCAACCTACTTAATAAACCAAGTAAGATAACTCTACTTTGCATTTAATGCAAATTATAGGCTTTTATTATTTGACGTAGAAATTCTGGTTAAGGTTTTGCGTGCAAGCACACATAGGTTAATATCTCATTAAGTACTTGAGGTATTGCATTGAGACTTGATACAATGGTACTCAACAATCCAATCTACTGAATTCACAAAGTTAGATAACTGTAGTTTGCATTTAATCCAAATAATAGGACTTTATTATTCGACTTAAAAATTCAGGTTAAGGTTTTGTGTGCAAGCACACATAGGTTAATATCTCAGCAGCTACTTGAGGTATTGCATTGAGACATGTTACAAGGTACTCAACCATCCAACCTAATTAATTAACCAAGTAAGATAACTTGACTTTGCATTTAATGCAAATGATAGGCCTTTATTATTCGACTTAGATATTTTGATTAAGGTTTTGTGTGCAAGCACACATTATATAAATATCAAAGCAACTACGTGATGTATTGCATTGAGACTCATAAAATTGTACTCAACCATCAAACTTCCCCATGTAAGATAGCTCTAGTTTCATTAAATGCAAATAGTTGCCCTTTATTATTCGACATAGAAATTCTAGTTAAGGTTTTGCGTGTAAGCACACATAGGTAAATTTCTCAGCAACTACTCGATGTATTGCATTGAGACTTTATAGAATGGTATTCAACCACTAAATGTCATTGAATAACCAAGATATATAACTGTATTTTGCAAATAATTGCCCTTTATTATTAGACTTAAACATTCTGGTTGAAATTTTCCATGTAACCACATTTCTGTTTATATCTCACCACATGATTTGCATTGAAATCTTATCTAACAGCGATCCATGCATGTTTCGCCAAAACTTTTCAATCCTTACACTGAAAAGCGGCGGAATAGTCGAGCCCGCTGTCTCTGTGCCAGCTCTTGTTCAAAATTAACGTGATGTTCATTTCCATTGTGAAACTTATCCCTTGGGAACGTTCAAACATATCCTACATACATTATTTTTTATCTTACACTGTATATATATGTTTTATATGTATATATCACGCCTAATAAAATTGAAGCCTGTCAACTCGTACGTTGTTGTAAAACATATCAACCCCACCTTTCAACTTCCCTGTGTGTTCCTATCAATTCGTTTCTGAAATTCCTGTCATCATTTGAATAAATTGCTTACTCTCTCGGGGCCACCGTTCCTCAGCGCTTTCAGCGCTTTGATTTTTATAACGCTTCTGGTTCAGGTTCATTGTAGGAAAAACGGTTTTTGATCCACGCCTAATTCATTCTATAAAAGATATTCAAATTGGGAAAATAAATTATATATACGTGAAAAAGAGCGAACACTAGACCAGGGGCTACATGTTTATGTCTAGATAGTCCAGTATGGATGATAATTATCCCGCACATGCATATTAAAATGGAAAAAATCGGGCGGGGGCCGGTGGAAAAAAACAAACAAAAAAAACATTATCATCAACAACAACAACACCACCACAAACATATCATGTTCGAATCTGGTCAAGTTGACCAGTATTTAAAAAAAAGAATTGCATAGATATACAAATATGTGCATGTATACTGATTTATAATGTTTATGAAGCTGCTGTCTTTTTTTCGTTGTGCTATGGTTCATAAATGAGCTTGTAATGTATGTCTTTTGCGTTATGCTTTTCAGTGCAGTTAAATGGTTTTAGCTACTTGTTTTAATGTATACTATGCTTGTTTTAGTGTGCTCTTTTCATTTGTTCAGTGGCTACCTGTCAATACTGCTCTATTAATATTGTTTTTATCTCATTAATTGTTATGTATTTAAGCGATTTTAGTCACTCAATTGTGCTTGCCAAATGTTTTTCCTTAATATGTAAAGTATTTTTGCATGTTATTTCTTTAAGCATGTTAACATATCAGTGTTTAAGCATGTTAACATATCAGTGTTTAAGCATGTTAACATATCAGTGTTTAAGCATGTTAACATATCAGTCTTTAAGCATGTTAACATATCAGTGTTTAAGCATGTTAACATATCAGTCTTTAAGCATGTTAACATATCAGTGTTTATATAGACTTGTAGTACGTTTTTAACTTATATTTATAATGATAATTTATAACTTAATTTTTGGACGGTACTGCGAAGCAGTGCCGTTCATAGGTATCATGCTACTTTTCGACAAGCATGCCATTCGGAACTCCTCGGCCATTTTTTTCAAAAACAACCTCGGATGTATTTGGACGGTTTACATACTCAAAAAAGAGGTACGTTTAAGTCCGCTGCAAGTAGATCGCGTAGTAATTTTATTTAGCAGGTAATTTTTATGACTTTACTCTTGGAAATCTTAATTATGTTCGCAATAATATACTTCACCGACACTCAATTTAAACTCCGATCAATAAATACAATTCTATAACACTACATTTCATTTATGATATAATTCAAAATTTTAAGAACTTCTTCAACTGATGTACCGGCATACATCCGAGGTTGTTTTTGAAAAAATGGCCGAGGAGCTCCGAATGCAAGCATGCATCATTTGTTCCCCGGCTTCATACCTCAAACAGAAGCGTCCAGGAACCAGTTTTAAACGGAAGTGCACGGCCAAATAAAATAAACCTTTTGTCCGCTATTCATAAGTACGCGAGTCAAGTAGCGCCCAAAGGCGGCTGATTCATATTGTAAAATATATTCTTCGACTGTAACTCCACAATATTCACAGTGTATTGTTAAATAAAAACACAATGGTTACACATGAATTGTTTGTAGGTTATACCTTTCTCTTATGACACTAGTGTTTTATGAAAAACGTATTCAGATCGGCTTCTTTCAACAAAACATCGCCATTTGGAACTATCTTAGCAGGTGCGCGTTGTCTTGCGCTAAAAGACTGACCCGATAGCTGACCATATAAATAAAGAGGGAAAACGCTGGCCAGAAAATTGAAAATTGAATTATTTCTGTTGAATTAATTTTTATGGGTTATTTTGATTTCCTTGTACTATTGAATGTATTATACCTGATTTATCATAAATATTTGTATAATTTATAAGAGCGTTTAGTTAAGGATGGATGACTTTTTAATCATTTGTAGATATAGAAGTATCAATCTAGATCTAGGCCACACCACGTACATTAAATAAATTTCAAAACTAGGCGACCCATAACACTTAAAAAAAATATCAAAATATTTTCATTCATTTTTTGGTCAGCCTTTTCCTCCATATCCATTGTTCAGCCCTTAGGTCTGCATTTTAGTATTCAAGGAATTTGATTGATATGTTTCAAATAATGTATGAATACACATCGTTCCAAGCATCTTCCAATCATCGGCCGGCATGTTTCGGTGAGTGACTACTCATTGTGTACACACCGGTCAGTAAGACCGGTGTGTACACAATGAGTGACTACTTACAATAGAGTTTTCGAACGAAATTAGTTTGTTCTTTATTTTGGTATATTGTTCTGATATTTTGAAAATGATATGTAGGAGCACATACAGTTGAAAAATTAGTTCGGTCAGTTATTAAGCTATAGATATCTTACTTTGTAGGAAATTAGAAGTTTTGTTGCTATTATTATTTTCGTTCACGGTTCAGTTTAAATTCTTCCTATTGACAGGAGTCCTACACACGCTGTCACAGAACAAAACAAGGACTATGAATGCGACTAACTCTAACGTCTATGTGTATAGTGAGTATTATTTTTGCCATCTAAAACTTGAAATTATTGTGCATCAGCTTTGTATAGCCTGTCGGTCTGTATTTAACTGCATTATAGTCGGTGTTTACATCCAAGTCTAAAAATAGACGTAGAAAGTAGGTTAAAGTAGGGTTACTCAATAGACTGCGTAACTATTATAGTTAATTTAGGTTTGATTTGTGTATTAACTGTTTTTATTGCAAATGCTAAAAATTCATGGTGCTGCAAGTATCGAGTGTGCAATTACACAGCTCAGAAACAATTTATTCATTTGTTTTGTTTAGGCCTGAAAAAATACATTTGGCTTGGCGCGAGCGGCAAACCATCACAGACGGCAACGCCCAGATGATCCAGCTGACCTTGAATTCCAGTTGGAGCGGGAATTCATCGGCGAGGAGTTTATCCTTGACGATATACGGGTCGACGGTCAGCGCCATATCATCTTCGCGACGCAGCAGCAGCTACACCACCTCCGACAGTCTAGGAGATGGTTCATAGACGGGACCTTCAAGCTGGTGAAACATCCGTTTTATCAGCTCGCCACCATCCACTGCTTTGTAAAGAAGGGTGAGGACACAAAGCAGGTCCCACTTGTCTACGTACTGATGTCACGAAGAACTAAACACGACTACATAGAGGTGCTGAGAAGTCTGCTACGACACATAGGCCAGCCCTTGGTGGAGTGGTTCATGCTGGACTTCGAGGCCGCCACATGGCAGGCAATCCGAGAAGTTTTCAGCGAACATCTGCTGACCCGCATCCAACGTAAGAAGTATGCTTCAATTCATGGACGACTCTTCGACGCCTGGGACCACTACGAGGAGGACGAGCTCACCACCATCGTCCAACTACTTCGGACGATCAGCAACATTGCGGGACTGGGACCAACGAATCCTTCAGACGACGTACACGACGGTGACATGACGAATTAAAATCAGAATCTAACTCATGTCCATTTATTTTTCATTATTGACTTTGTCATATATATGCCCATGAATTTCATAATCTGACTGTAAGTGTAAAATGCATAGTCATGTATGTCACATAAATAAATATATTGAGATTGTTGTGTAAATGATGTGTCAAATATTGTGTTTATTAAAGTTGCATAAATAACTGTTAACTTTTTAACTTTAAGATTGTTGAGTTAAAAATATATATGCTATCCTGTTTATATTTATTAAATAGTTTTAAACACCCAGATTTCTTCATTTATTAACAATGCTATTTTAAATAAAAAATATGCAAAAACACGGTTTTGAGTAATAAACGATTTCACACACTACGCATGTCAACATACACATCAGAAGGTAAAATATTCAATAAAATGATCTAGTCTACTAAATTATTCCTTTCTTCCTAAATTGGTGTTTGCTCACACCTAATAAATTGGACATAATAGTTGCATTAATTGCTACTTATAATAAGGTTGACGAACTGTAAAAATATGTTGACGAAACAACTACCCATTTTGTACTATAAAATAAGGTAGACGAAATGGTAAGGTGACGAAACATCCGGTACCCCCCGACCCCACGTACGGTATAGGCGCTGACCCTACCGTTTTTATAGTCAGTTTGAAAAAAAATGAAAACTGATGTGCGTTCAAAGTGTAACGGTCCGCAGTAGGGGGCGGATGTGCGTTATAATATTCCGTATAAAACGGAATTACGTTCGGTATACGTATGTAAACTTGGTTGGTAATATGCAAATTAGCAAAACCCAGTATCTGTTAGAATAGAGAAGTTAGTGTATATAAAGACCAGTGGGCCCCTTCAGGGTCGATCATGCTTTTCTCTGAAGGGATCTGTTGGTGTTTCATTGGCGTCGCACGTTACAGTAGTTTAAAACCTTAAATGCTTATACAGAAGATAACTTTAACACCATTCTCCAATGATGAAAATGACATTCCTATATAAAGCCTAATAAAATAAATAAATAAAAAAAGATAAATACCCTACCTATTTTTTAAAAGGATGTAACCCTAACCAAACAATTATTTTTTTTAGGCCTTATTGCCCACCAAAGGAAGCAACACTTTCAAATAATTCAGTTCTTTTCCAAAAACTCAAAAAAGCTATTACAGGTCAAGATCGCTTTATTGGGAGATTTCAATTATGATCAAAATGAAAGAGCTTCTATTGCACACTTATATCATACCAATTTCAATCTACGCCAGTTAATAGATTCAGTTACAACTGATTATGGCTCATATTAATACCATATATACACAAACTTGGATTCAACTTGTTTAAGATCTTACGGCACTCTAGAATCATACTTCTGTGATTACATACCATTGTACCTGTACTGAAAGTAGGCTAAATTTTAGTTAAATGCTATAATATGATTGACAGTAAGTTACGAACTATGCTTCTTTGACTGAAAAAGTGCTCACAAAGGTAACAATGCACCTGCCTGACTAATATAATAACTATGTGTTTACACAATATTATATCACATTAAGGATCTAATGGCCCCTGAGATCCCTCCCCCCCCCCCCAAAAAAAAAAGTTACCCGGAAAAAAATATTTGGTAGCTTTCAGTTGTTTAAGTTAATAGTCAAGTTTGCTTCAAATTTAAAGTCAGGAGAGCCCTCAAAAGAGCTTCTTAAAAGCCATTTTTTCTTCTACAGCAGTGCGCTTTTGACCCAAAGAGCGCCCCATAAACCCATGGCCAAAATGTTTCAGCCCTCCGGCTGCCAGGTCAATCACATCCCTGAGAAGTCTGTATGAATATTTAACACCCCTGACATTGACAGTTCCTCCTCTAAAAAAGGACTAATAAATAGAGTAATATTTTCTTCTTATCAAAACTGATATTGTGCAAAACAATGTTAGATGTTTTTGTATATCAATGACTAGGTAAAGCCCTCACTGGGGGCTGTATTTATTAAGCAACTTTGATTGAAGCCAGTGGTCGAAATAAGCACCAGCCCACAAGCCCTGCACTGGTAAAATGACTTCCGGGCTTGCTCAAATTCTGAATTTTATATAGCACGGCTTGTTCAAAAATATGATTTCATGCAATAGCATAAGAATTCGGGCTTGTTCATCCAAAAGTCTAATTTCGATGACAAGGATAAGGCTAAGATCAATACTGAATACTGGCCCTGGTCTCAACATTTATCACTGTATAGCAACACTATTAATTCAACCGTTATTTTATCATTTTTAATTATCATTTTTAATTATTGATTGGAGTTGTTTTAATTTTTTCCAGCATCTAAAGCACAGTATTGACGCACTACAAATGAACCTTATTCTTCAATTTCCATACAAAAAATCATTAAGCTGATCAATTGATAAAATAGACATCGCCATTTTAAAATGAAACATATGTATTTGCAGATCAATTCCGTCAATGAAGCCTTTGAAAAAAGAGGGCCATACCCCAGTCTTTGCCTGTGGGAATGTGGTGTAACACAGAAGGTCAGATGGCATTCCATGATGGAATAACATTTCTTACCAAATTCAGCAGGTCAAAAGTGCTCTTTACCATCCAAAGACAGTATTTGGCAGACTAGGAACAAGAAATTCCACTACATGTAATAGCGGTTTGGTTGTGCATGAACAGCAAATGCATCCGGTGCTGGTTTGTTAACATGCAAGGGCTGCCACTGTCTTCCTTTAGGATAACAAGGATGTCAGTTTCCAGCAAAATAATCCAGGTATGGAATCTTTCATATATCATACATTTTTTCAATCCATTTTACCTTCAAATATAAATTTAACTACTGAAAAATATCTAACTATCAACTTGCTGATATATCAGTTTCTATGTTTGCCCTAAACTTCTTCACACAGCCACCACTTACATGTATATAACTTTGCTTTTGTATAGTGCTAGTACATATTTTTTGTGTTTCTCTGTTAATGTAAATCACCTAGTTTATTAATCATTTTCTTCTTGTCTTCTAATGCAGGAAGAACCCCAGGTCTTACTGTTCAAGACGCAATGAGGTTGTGACCATCAGGCTCAAAGCTGTGGAGAAAGATGTCTGGCCGGGAGACATACTGATGTTATGCTTTACTGATGTTATTGCCAACACCTACAAACCATTCACTACAACTACCACAACGAACAATGTACTGATAATGCAGGTGAAGATAATTTTAGAATAACCATCAGATATCTAGAAAATTTAAGCTGAGTGTCATTTATTTGGTCCAAAAGCCTATGATCTTTTGTCAGATCAATAACCATACTTAAAACAACAAGCATTAATGCTGTTTGAATTTTTTTTTTCATTTTTGTTTCATTCAGCTTAAGATTTGTGTTTGTCTAGATGATACATCATACATTTTAAAGAAAAAAACAACACTCGTTGCCAAATACAATACATTCTTTATTTTGTCTCTAATTTCAGCTGTATTTCTTATTGATTGTTTAAAATATGTTAGTTGATAGGTATTTTGAAGTATTCAAGGTTTGAATTTATAATTAGCATATGTGAACATTTGCAGAAAATCTGAGCTACCTTTGTGAAAGAGGCCAAGAGAGGATTGGATGGTGGAGTTTCAGATGACACAATGCTGACTGTTTCCACCCAGCTGATTTTGCTTCCTACAGGCAACAGAAGGAAGTCTTCACTTTTATTTTAAACAATTCAGTTTTAATGCCCCCAATTTGTCAAGATAACATGTAACTGAACAGATTGAAATTACACCAACTTCCTTCATTAACACAAACTATCTGTGTACCTGGATCATCAGCTTGAACAGTATACTACTTCAACTACAATTTCCTCATATTCAAACATTACTAGAAAGGTCTGAAAGGCAATTATACTAAATGAAGAATGATAAACTCCTGTGTTATAAATTCTGCTGCAACTTGAGATGACCAGTATGTACAGACAGTGCCAAATTTATTGCATTTATTACTTGTGTCTTATCTGACAGTGCTCTATGCATAGATATTGTATTTGAAGTAAACTATGATTTTATTAACATGCGATTTTTCACTCTGTATTGATGTTCACATACTTCAATTTCTGTTGCCATACCAGTGTCATTAACAGATAATCTAGATGAATGTGTTTTTATTTATTTCTACCACTGTTGTCTATGAACATTTTCATATCATATAGTTAGTACACTTCATTATATATACAGGGCAGTCAATGTCTTATTTCCGATAACTCGGCAATAAGCCTCTTGACATTTCTGCTTTGAATTGTCTATATATTTTTCATTTCTTTCTAAGTTTGAAGTCTAATCACTGTTTAAAAACAGGCTCTACTTATAGCTGCCTAGAAATGTCTTCCAACTTGATAATTAATTAAAATAACAATAACCTAATTCCCTTATGGAAACATATTCCAAACATTCCTTAACAGCTATGAAATTATTTTTGGACAAACCTTTTTGCAGTTTACAGCCTTAAACAAATCAAGATTTCCCCCAACCAAATGCACTGCTTAACCTATAAATAAATGATTTTTAGCTCGACTATTCGAAGAATAGGTGAGCTATACTACTCGCTCCAGCGTCGGCGTCCGGTTAAAGTTTTAGGGCAAGTTGGGATTTTCACTTATAAGTCCAATACCCTACATTCAATTGACTTAATACTTCATGAAGTTGTTCAGGGCCATCACATGATGAGGTTAGTTAACTCCATATTATTCTTTAAACAGATTATGGCCCCTGATTGACTATGGAACTTAGGTTAAAGTTTTAGGGCATGTTGGAATATTTATTAATAACTTCTATATCCTTTGTTCAAATGACTTAATACTTCACACAGTTGTTCAGGACCATCACACAATGAGGTTACATAACTCCATATTATCCTAAATACAAGTTATGGCCCCTGATTGACTTAGGGCAGGTTAAGTTTTAGGGCAAGTTGGGATTTTCACTGAAAACTCCAATACCATTCATTCAATTGACTTAATACTTCACACAGTTGTTCAGAGCCATCACATAATGAGGTTAGATAACTCCATATTATTCTTTACACAGATTATGGCCCCTGATTGACTATGGAACTTAGGTTAAAGTTTTAGGGCAGGTTGGGATATTGTTTAATAACTTCTATACCCTTCATTCAATTGACTTAATACTTCACACAATTGTTCAGGACCATCACCCAATGAGGTTACATAACTCCATATCCTAAATACAAGTTATGGCCCCTGATTGACTTAGGTTAAAGTTTTAGGCAAGCAAAAGTTGGGATTTTAATAAAAACCTCTATACCGTTCATTAAATGCACTTATTAAAATTCAAAATTATTTAAGACCATCTTACAACAAGAAACATAACTCCATTTTAAGCCTTAATACAAATTATGGCCCTTGATTTTTTTGATTTTTATTTTTGTCTAATTTCCTTCTTAACCACATTTTCATTATGGGAAATCAAGTTATTTAAATGACTTTGTTTGGGCGGGCTGGTGGGAGGGCAGCATTAAAGTCAACTTATGTATCGAATAATTTCAGTTAGGTTTGACATAAAGAGACCAAACTTGGTATTATTACATCGTTATTGTATTCTAAGTCAAAGCGGCGTAGTCGAGCCCGCTGTCTTACGACGGCTCTTGTTGACATATTGTAATCATTTTCACTCATTGCATATTTTTTCTGCTACAATGTTATAGCGTTTTCATGTGTATCATTTAGATTCATTGTTTTCACATTATTACTTCACTCATGATTCAGTGCTTATCTCATTTTATGTAAATTTCTTTTTGTTCAATTGTAAATAATGACAAATGCTGCTCAAAAGAGTGTGATAATGGATATACTCTTCCTGTCATTCATGTTATTTGATAATTGTCAGCTGCGTCATCTTCCATGAATTGCATTACTTTCACTTTGCCTCAGATTTAATAGTATGTGTGGTGGTTTTATGTTGTTGCTATTAGAACAGGGGTTATTTTGATAAGCCAAATATCCTGTACATTATCATTTCGCCAAAGTAGTTCATTATAGATTCATATAACACTACAGACTGGTTAATTGTAATGGTATTTTTTTTTCAATTCTTTTAAAAGAAATCCATCCTTTGATATAGCCTTCATATTACACCATTGTTTCCTAGAGCTTTACCTTGCATTTTTGTCATTCAGGCATGGTTGAAATACATTTCAAGGGGACACCAGATGATACAATTGCAAGATGAAAAATAACTGTCCAAAACTTATGTAATTCATATCTTAGTGTACATTTTAATTGAGTTTTTGGACAGAGTAAATTCCATTTATTTAAAAAAAAAGCTTCTGAGTGTGTCTTGTAAAAATCACAGGACCCCTACATGCTATTCTTTAGTGTATACACATAGCTGAGAAAGGGATAGAAATATTTATTTTTTCATTTACAATATTGCATTTTTTTACCTCATACTAGCCAGGGCTTTCATTAAGAATTTGAAACTGGAAGTATGAACTTCCTGTGAACCACTTTTGGAAGTTTTACACTAAAATATGGAAGTTTAAGTCTCCATAATACAATATCTTTTTCAACTATTTTTCAACAAATATATTAAAAATCAAATAATTTTCACTTTTACTTATATTATTATAATTCCTTTTACTTAAAAACACTTAAACTGATTGAAATTATGACTATAAAAGTAATATTAACAAAAGGCTTTGATTTTTTGTACTTCCAAGCTTTCAACTTTGAAAGTTTTCTTCAAAATTATGGAAGTTTTTGTACTTCCAAGGAATCAATTTGGAAGTTTTAACCCATTTCTAGGGAGTAATGTACTTCCAAACTTCCTTTAACGGAAGCCCTGATACTAGCCCTAATTCATAAGTTCAGTCTGTTTTAAGGAAAAATTGAACTTGCTGATTTTGGTACTTTTGGTTCACCCCCAATTGATCTAATAAACCCTGGTATAATATTGATAATTATGGAGAAATAAAGACATACTTTATAAGTAATATTAATTGGACTCAACTACAGACCTATTCAGATTATGAAATAAAATACTGCATAATAACTTTTATTAAATCATAGACCAACTATAAAAACGCACAAAAGAGAATGTTTCCTTTTCATATACCTTGTTCTTTTTTTCTGAAATTGAACTGCTGGTGTTAAGGCATTGGTCTAAGACAGGTGTTGTTGACTGTTGATATGTAAATTTAACCAGCTACATCATATGCATACACCACTGTCAGCATTTTAACTGCTACAGCTAATGAAAAACCTCCAATAGCTATACTCTTATATTTGCTGCCATTTATAAATCATATTCAACATTTTATTGTTTTAATCTATTTTGGATTACATTTTTCCTTTGAAATTCATTAAAAACATTTACAACCTATCAATAAAATTTATATCTGTATGCACTTCAGTGTTCATGTTTTGTGGTTTCCTTCTTACCAAAGCCAAAATAGTTGTTGTCATAGCCTATTAGTTGTTACCCAATTGTTTATCATTGCCGTGCTTAAGCTAGGCATAAAAAGCAGAAGGCAGTGACCTGCTTCCCTTTCCCGACTCGTTGCTGTATTACTATTCCCCACTGTGTCCTTTTGTTTGACAGAGCTTCCATCAATAATTATCAATTATATTTGATATTCAAAATGTCAATTCAAAAAAGTTTAAAAATAATACAGACACATAATTGTGATACTTATTTGAGATAAAAGCAACCCTTACCATTTGTATTGGTATTGAGAGTAGTTACAACACACATACATTGACCCTTGCAAATGCCCCATTAGCGCTCTTTCAATGCACATCAGAAGATCACAGTCTGACCTTGCACCCTGCCCTTTTTTCCTGAATTCCCACTTAAGAAACTTTCTTCTACAAAACAATACCAGACTAGGAGTGATGTACTGTCTGATTCAATCTCCTCTTTCCACACATGTGACATTCATACAACCAGTTGTAACTCTCCTGCTGCCAGCTTTAAGCAGTACCGTCCCTCAGCACTTTCAGTGCTTTGATTACTCTTGCGATGAATGTCTTAATATTACTGCTCTATATACAGGATATCTGTTTGTTATTGGATAATCCTGTTTGGTCCGACAATAGCTTATAGCTAATGTCACTCTGTCTGAATGTAAACGACATTAAGTAAAGATCATCTAATTTTATCTTGTCTTGTCAAAATATCGGGAACTCTAGTAACACATATTCACGGTTCAAGTAAACTAAAGCTAGACTAATATCACGCGTGTTTCTTAACGCTAGTCCCATGAAAGCAACACCATATTATTAAGTCAAAGCAATGAACCATGGAAACTATTTCCTCAAAAATGGTATGATTGTTTGTATCATAAATCATTTTTCAACCACCAGTATCGCTTGGAATATTTCAGGAATGACCCGGCCTCCTTAACCACACAAGTACGTGGACAGCGGCTAACCGACCGACCGACCTCATGATGGCTGTCAGACTTTTCAACCCAAAGACTTTTCAACCCCTTTGTCATTTGTGAAATCAAAGACTTTTCAACCCCTTTGTCAATTCAACCCCTAAAAGTGCTAAGACTTTTCAACCCCACCTAAAACAAAGACTGTTCAACCCCTAATAAACGAAGACTTCAACCCCTTAATTTCTCACCTTTTTAACAAACTAACTACAGCAGTAAACAATTTATTTTGAATTTTCTTTTAAAAATCAAGAAAATATTATGACAGAAAATATGTAATACATACAAAATATACATACTTGAAACACATGATTATACAATAATTCATTAAATATTTACATTGAAATAAATAAAAAAAATGCTCGACTGTCCATTTAGCTATTTAGTCGCTTAGCCATAAATCTTCCCTATCTCCCTGAGGAGATCCTCACACAATATATCATGTGCATGGTACTGCTCCCTATAATAATTGAAACAGCATTTGTCTTTGTTTTAGTTTTTTGAAACACTTTTTTTTAAACATTTTGTCATCAATAAAAAGGACAATAAAATGAGTTGAACTTCAAATAAAATTCTTCATAATATTTCAAAATATCTAGATTTAGCAGACGAAGTTAAAGAAATACAAAAATATACATTGAGTTCAAAGTTGTAAGAAATGTATTATAGATTGAGTTTCAAATGCTTTTAAATTACGAATAGAATAACATATAATTATAATTTAATATGTCAAGCCAAGATGAAACATTTTAACACAGAGAATAAACATTATGCCAATTATCAAAAATCTCGGGAAGAGAATAAAGTTTTTTCATCACTAAGTGCTAAATGCTTGTAAAATGTGTTGATAAAATGTTACATAAGTGTAACATAAGATTTTTTTAATGTTTTTTTTATTTCTCAGATTAAAACAAAACCAAGACATTATATTATAAAGTGGTATATATGTAAAAAAAATGCTATAAGCATTGTATTGTCTTTTCATAAATGCAATTAAAGAATGGAATGAAGGTCGCACATTCATTAATGGGCAACATATGTGACATGGTCATAAATTCCTAAGGGATTAAGGGGCTTCATAACACCTTTAATTGAGGTTAAAGTAACTTGAAAGTGACATTTAATTAAGGTTGTAATACCCTGATGGCCATCATTCCAAACTATGAGCAGCTTGATAAATTTTGTGTATGATTTTCTGGATATAAAACCAAACAAAAAATATATTTTATTTATTTATACCCCAAATATCAGAATTTTTAGATAATACATTATCAAGAACTAAAATCAAACTGTACTGAAATAGCAATATGGTACCACAAAAAAATGTTTCGACTGTTGAACTTTGTACATAATATATGTGAATTCGCTGAAATATATAATACCCTTTTAGAATAATACAACAATTGTTTGGGGTAACCAGGCATCAAAATCTTACTTTACTGTACCATTGTTAATGTTCGGAATATTTTAGCATATTGAAAAACACTAACCATTTAGTGCTTAGTAAATCAAGGCAAAGCCTTTGTAAATTTCATCCAATACTTTGTGGAGAAAATTGTAACAAATAAGACAAACAAATCTTTAATTGTATTTCAATAACAATTTGTTTCTTTGCAAAAAACAATGAAAAAGACAACACCTGGCTGACAAAAATAAAAGTGGTTGAAAAGTCTTTGATATAGGGGTTGAAAAGTCTTCAAATTGGCCATTAAAATAGTTCAACTAGGGTTTGAAAAGTCTTTGAATTAGGGGGTGAAAAGTCCAAACAGGTAGACGTTGAAAAGTCTTTAAAATAGGGGTTGAAGAGTCTAAGGGTTGAAAAGTCTTCGTTTTGAGAAGGGGTTGAAAAGTCTTGGGGTTTAAAAGTCCTGCTCCCCTCATGATGACGGCGGACTGCACCATCATCTGGGATGATAAACTAGGCGGAACAGAAAGATCAAGACTGTTGTCATTTATGTTTTGTCTTTTTCACTTCGGATGAAGAACATTGTCAAATGCGATTAAATTTTCAAAATGTTAATTATCATAAGTATTAGGATATCAAGCCATAACATGAAACAAGAACGTGTGATTTGTTTTAATATCTGACTTAAATTTATGGCCCTAATTTCTCGAAACCTTTTAAGCTTAACAGGCTTAATTTGCTTATTTCAATTGGCCAAAATACATACTTATAGTGATTTTTTATAAATGAAAAATGGTTTATTGTGATAATCGTAACGATAAATCATATCTTAAGTATTAAAACATTTAAAGAAATATATGAAACGCAAAATATTGAAAGACAAAATTAGCGGGTTTAGCTTAATCCTGATATAAGAGACTTAAGAAGTTTCGAGAAATTGGGACAGACGATCAAGTCATGAGTCACTTTTCGGCACTGACCGCGCTTGGTCACTGTATATATGTTATAAATAATTCATTGCAATTTTAAAGAGTTTAAGTTTGATGTTGGTAAGGGAAAATAAAACAATGTCACCGATACAACGCGAAATTGACGTGGCTTATCAACGTTTTAATACAGACGTCGGAATTTACGAAAAATACTGAATTTCAAAGTGCTTCATATGCTAATTTTTTGACGAAATATCAATTGCAAATTTATCTTATCAAATAATGTGAATAAATGCGTTGTCTTATTGAGTGGGATGGAGTGTTCCAAGTACATTATAACGCACACTTAGTTGAATAAGGAATAAGGAAAAAGTTTCCTATTCCTTATTCAAACTCGAATAAGGAACAGAAACGGTGAATTTTCAACTTTTTAAGAAAGTCATTTTTTGATCAAATAACTTTGCAGAAGTTGTCTACATAAAAAGTTTTAAGAAATGCATTGGCTATTCAAGAGTGTGTTTGTACTTCAAGTGCTTTAAAAACGTACCAAACTCCGAATACGGAACAGAAATCTTGAACACGCTAAAAACTTATCTTACTCGTTTCATCACTTTTTGACAAAATAACTATGCAGAAGTTGTCTTCACAAAAAGATTAAAGAAATGCATTGTCTATTCAAGCGAGTTTTAGCGCATAAAGTGCTTCTAAAACGCTCCAAAAACCGAATAAGGAATAGACGCTTGATATTAATTGATTTAAAGTTATACGAAATACTAAAGACTTTGAAAGATATAATGCCTGGATAAGGACAGGCCAGGTATGTTCATTGTGATAATTAATTATAAGTGTATTACTTATGTTTTAATTGTTGTAATGAACCACTGTGAAATTCTTCAAACATGTTCAGTGTAAATATTTGTATTTTTTCATAATTGATATCATCATGAAATATTTATTGTATTGCAAATATCCTCTAGAAATTCAGATAAAATTATTATATTATTGGTTTGTTGACAAAATAAGTTTGTCCAACGTTGGATTAAACTGGTTACACATATTTTTTGAATAACGAAAGAGAACACACTCCAACAATGATAAATACAATTATAGTAAAACAAACTTTAATTGACCTTCAAACCTTAAATAATTATGATCTTTCTCGTGTCCTGTTGTGGTTCAAGAGGTGGCTCGTTTCTTTATATCCAGAAAAAACAATCAATGATATTTTTGCGCAAGCCCAACACGCTACCACATCCGATTCTGGTCACACAGAATGCCCAAATAAGCAAAGCCAATAACCATAAGCATCTAGGTCTTACTTTTTCTAACGAACATCTTATATAATGGCTTCGACCGAAAGAGCTTGGCAAAGTATTGTATACTTTTTATTACGTTTGTTGTATCACGGTGAAGCTTAGAGAGCATGTATTTTTTTTATTTTTTTCTTTATTTGATCCCAAACGATAATAAACGGACTTCTCATATATTGGCTCTAACCAACAGACATTGGCAACGTGTTGTTTTAAAACATTCTATCACGTTTGTGGTATCACGGTCCAGCTTAGAGAAAATGTACTTTTCTTTGAGTCGATCCCTGTTTGAGTATGTGGACACTGTGTGAGACAACTGTTATCCGAGGATTAAATAACGACATTAAGGTAGTTCAAATAAGGTCCTAAAGAATCATTACAGGTTTAAAACTTGCGCAATGTTGATAGGCTTCTCAACCAACTTCTTTGGGACAATCTATCCGAACGTAGACGAAAACGCCGTAAAACTAAAAATCAAAAATCACCTTACCCCTTCTTATCTTTCGGATTTTCTCCACCACGAATATGGCCTGCTGACGACGAACATGGCCTGATGATGCCCTTCTACCTAAACACGATGTCCCAACCATTAATTCACACGAGTTCCATGCATTAGTGTACCTTATTTTAACAAGAACCATCCGTGCATGAAACAAACATCATTCTGATGGGTAAACTCAACATCATTATCTTTTTACAGCGGTCAACATTAGTCTAACCCTATATATAACGTCGGTGGTCGGCGGAAGCAACAAATTAGCCATAACTGCTTAAACGTTGGTGCCGTTTTGCTAATAGAGTTTGGCATGGCCTCTGTAATTGTTTTGTAGCCAATGTCAGCCGTAAATTCTCTTTTGGCAACGAATCAATCGAGCGTATTATGCAAAATACTAGTTCCTTACTCCTTATTTCTTATTCGACGTATTGTGCATTATAAAGTACTTGAAACGCTCCACCCAACTCAATAAGACAAAAAAAATATTCAAATTATTTGATAAGATCAATGTTCAATTGATTTTTCGTCAAAAAATGAGCAAATTAAGCACTTTAAAATTGAGTATTTTTAAAATATATATATATATATATATATATATATATATATATATATATATATATATATATATATATATATATATTATATATATATATATATATATATATATATATATATATATATATATGTTCCTTATTCGGATTTTGGAGCGTTTTTAAAGCACTTTAAGCGCCAAAACTCTCTTGAATAGACAATGCATTTCTTTAAACTTTTTATATAGACAATTTCTGCATAGTTATTTTGTCGAAAAGTGATAAAACGAGTAAGTTTATTTTCTGACGTTCTCAAAATTTCTGTTCCTTATTCGGAGCTTGGTACGTTTTTAAAGCACTTAAAGTACAAAAACTCTCTTGAATAGACGATGCCTTTCTTTAAACTTTTTGTATAGACAACTTCTGCATAGTTGTTTTGTCGAAAAGTGATAAAACGAGTAAGTTAATTTTTTGACGTTTTCAAAATTTCTGTTCCTTATTCGGAGTTTAGTACGTTATTAAAGCACTTTAAGTACTAACACTCTGTTGAATTGACATTTCTTTAAACTTTTTTGTAGACAACTTCTGCATAGTTATTTGATCAAAAAATGTCTTACTAAAAAAGTTGAAAATTCCCGTTTCTCTTGCTTATTCGAGTTCGAATAAGGAATAGGGAACTAGTTCCTTATTTCTTATTCGACTTCTTGTGCGTTATAAAGCAATTGAAACCCTCCATCCCTTTAAATAAGTCGATTCATTTATTTAAATTGTTTAATAAAATCAATTTTTGATATTTCGTCAAAAAATGAGCAAATTAAGCGCTTTGAAATTGATTTTTCTTTGCGTAAATTCTGTTCCTTATTCGGATTTTCGAGCGTTTTTAAAGCACTTAAAGCACTAAAACTCTCTTGAATAGACAATGCATTTCTGTAAACTTTTTATGTAAACCACTTCTGCATAGTTATTTGAAAAAAAATGTATTACTTAAAAAGTTTTTATTCCTTATTCGAGTTTGAATAAGGAATAGGGAACTTATTCATTATTCGATTCTTTTTCTATGTTCGTGCATTATGTTGTTCACAAAGTTGTTTAAATGTTATGAAAATACGAAACACATAACAAAGAAGTGATTTTATGCATATCAACAGTTATTTATTTTGAATAAGGAGTAAGGAACTAGTTCCATATTCCTAGTTCGAAAAGGGAAAACAGAATAAGGAACTAACTTATTGTCCATTCGAATGAATACGTCATAGCACACAAAAGGAAGCGCCTTCCTTATTGACATGAGAATACGAAGTGTGAATGTGTGCCTTTTGTTGGATTCTTCCGAATGTCGACCTGGCCTTCTACATCCCTTTATTGTTTACAACAAAAACTGTAGAGAAATCCCAAAATTCTGCTATTTATGGAAGTAATTAATGCCAGCCATGTATGTCCTTATCGTAGTTGCACTGCAGTTGTTTTGAAAACAGTAAGTTATGGACCTTACTATATGATGTTTGGGGTGTTTCAGACGGTAACTCCTTAGTGCCTTGACCCCTGTTCTGTATATTGTGTGTTTGGGGCAATGGCGTGTCGCAAAAGGTCTACGGCTCCACGCTGAAGACGTTCCACAAATGTACCGGAGGTAGCTGCGGTGCCATGTCTGCTTCCGGAGCTAGGCATCTGAACCTGTCCATCTGAAACCGGGACAAAGCGTCGCATATTCCACTGTTAGTGCCTGATACATGCGTAGCTGTAACAAGAAGATTAAACTGAAGTAATTTCATAGTAATCGTTCTAACAATGGACATTACTCTGTCAGATTTTGACGTTAGAATGTTTAAAATTTGTACCACAGCCGAATATTACCGCAATTAAATCTACTGCGCTTATTCCTAAGGCCCCAGATACTTGTAGCTACTAAAATAGGAAATATTTCAAGGACTGTGATGTCTTTTGTTATACCCTCGTTTTGCCATCCGTCAGGCCAAATCGCTGCTAACGACTGACCCTGAAAAAACAAACCGAAACCACGACCTTGCCCTCCTGCGCTTTCAGAGAAAAATTGTACATCCTCATTCGACAACCAAAAACGATCGTGAATCAAAGCGCTGATAGCGCTGCATGAACAGGGTTTTATACGGGTTTTCACCATTATGATTCACGATCATGTGTGTATTAATAAGGTGCTGATATGTTGCACATCGAATCTAAGAGTCCCCGTGTAAAACAACCACATGGGCCGCCCCAGGTGTATTGAAGCATGATGGTAAATGAAAAATTAATATTTTAATGACAATAAAAATTAATGTCGCTGTGTAAGAAGGCAAACAAGGACGGAGAATGTAACCAATCCAATCTGAACTCCATCATTTGGTGTTACATATGAGTATATATATACTAATCAAACTTTACTCATAAGAAAGAGTTTGCATATGTTTGGCTTGTTATTCACAAAACAACTTCGAAAATACAACAGATTAAAGAGAAATAGTTTCTTAATTAAAATGATGAAAATCTAAATAATTGATTTCAAACAATTGTAGATGAAACACCTAAAAAAGTTATTAAATCCTCGATATTTTCTCATATTTACACCAAACCAGCAAAAATAGAAATCGATTCATTTCAATAAAATTCCATTTTCAAAAATAAATGCACAAACATCCGTCTATACGTACACTATAAAAAGTGTAAATATATATATATATAATAAAGTAAGCATAAAATCTTTCATTTCAAAACTTTTTATCCATCATTTGTCTATATGGTCAGCAACTCTCTTTTATTTCTATATCGTCAGGTAACTCGTCAGCACTTTAGTACGTGCCTGTCATGCGTGCGTTTGTTATTCCCACGTGGGCTATCGCGTGATGTTTTTAGCATGGAAACTGTGCGATCATTGAGATCAATGAGACCATTGTTGCTTTCTAGGTCATTCCAGGTTTTAAGATGAGAATACATTTGCAATTCCTATATGCCCAGGTTACCATATGTAGCAGTTTGATAGTTCAAACAACAAACAGTGTTCTTCAATATCTCTATATTCAACATAATCGAATGTAGATATCGGAGCGTTCTGAAAATATAAATATAAACACTCATAAGATAATGAATACTAACATGTTTATAAGTTAACATCGTAAACAGTCTAATATCTTATATGATTTAATCGTGTGCAGTGACAGATTAAATTAAATGGCTCAAGCATATAAAACACATATATAATACAAGCGATTACAACAACAACACAGTACATCATAAAACAAAACATTGACATGGAACTTACTGATTTATGGAATCAAACACTCCTACTCCCTCGTACCCCCATGGTGACTTCTGTTATCCATGCATGTTACCATCTGTAACCAAACCCACATATTAGTATATGGAAAGAGGCTAAAAGAATATCACGGAACTGGCATTCTCGTTTAAAATCTGCTGATGTCGTGAAAGTACATGACAAAACTAAATAAATGCAGCTGTATGAAATAATGATCATTCCAATCCATTGCTAACCCAAGACAAACACAAAAGACTACAAATGCAAATCAATACTAGCCATCAGAACATCAGATTCCAAGTAAGTCTCGGCTTTCAGTGATATTGGATGGCTTAATATAGAAAATAAGATAAAGCAACTACGACTAAACCATGTACATAAAATCTTTAATAGCAAATGCCCATCATACTAACATGAACATTTTACTTTAGTCTCATCCACACATTCTTACAACAGTAGACATAGTGCTGGAAATTTTAAAGTGCCACAGGCTGACAGTTTTATATTAAATACTTTCTTTAATCAAGCAATCCAGGACTGGAACAGTCTTCCAATAAAGTTAAAAGAATTGAAAAATAAGCATACTTTTAAAAAAGAAGTGAAATCACATCTCATTGTTGGTATGAAATGTGCAGAAATGGAAGATTTCCTATTTTATTAATTGTTATTCATTTAATTTTGCATATCAGTTCAAAGATTTTTGTCATATTATGCTAAAGTGTCATATGGTTTTAACAGTCGGTTGCATTATAACTGTAAAAGTTCGATCTCAAACATTTAATCATTCTTTAACTGGTCAAGATAACATGCATGTTATTTTTGTATAAGAAAACCTAATTTAAACAGCTTACAACTGAGATTTTGGCAAATAATTCTATTTGTCATAAGGACCCCATTGGAAATAAGTTGAATAACTTTAATGGGTTATCCTGTGTTATATATTTGTCACATTGAATTAAATCTTTATTAACGCACGTATGTATCCATTTGAAGCATTCTAATGATGTTGTGCTTTAGTATAGATATCATCACTAATACTTTGTTAATCAGTCTGTGTTGTAACTTTATGAGATATTTGGTTTGTTACTATGGCATATATATCTATGCACGAATAAATCTATCTATCTATCTATCTATCTATCTATCTATCTATCTAATCTATCTATCTATCTATCTATCTATCTATCTATCTAAGTAAAACAATCAAGTTTTCTAAAACAAAGTAAAACAAACATATCTGTAGACTTCAACTGCGCACGACAATCAATCAAGCTTGAGATTTCCCGCTTATTCTTTACAAGGGCAAGGGAGACAAATCTGATTAACTTACCGCATTATCTCATTACAGGATTATCTCTCTTCTACTGTAAATTCACTTGGCTTCATTATTGTGTCACGTGATTGAATGATGCGCTTTGAGTGGATAGTAATTCTTTGTTTACGTTTCGATGATCATTTTTGGCGCAGGGATACTACTTTAATGTTATCTTTATCTAAGTTCAACAGATTAAATGATTTAAATAGATATTGCGTTATGATTGCTTCTTGCTTTGTCAAATCTACCTCGGTCATTTGAAACATAGCTTGCAATTTATATAGTCTGCACTTTATCAAACTATATTTTTGGTGGTAAATCGGCAGGCGACATTTGTTACTATTAATAGGAATTTTATGTTGTGAGTGTCGAGTTTGTGGCTACACTACGCCGCTAAATCTCTCAAAGAACCAGAGCCACAAAGCCAGCTCTAACCTCACTGCTTTTTTTTTAAATTCGAACATAATGGCTTGGAGAAACCACATATGATATCGCGTAATGAGACGTATCCAAAAGGGCGCCCGGCCACAATTACCCTGCAACAAAAAATGAGGGAGCCGATGAGGGATTGAATTTCCTTCGCTTTGCCTTTTCTCTCTGGAGTATAGCCTGGATTTTAGATATGACCTCATTGACTATCCCCTGGGACCCGAATCACCATTTGCCTAGTGTCTAATTCCAAACCCAGAAAAACAAGAACTTCCGCTGGGCCTTCCGTCTTATCAGAAGCCATGAGTACATTAAGTTGATGCATGGTGTTTTCAAACGTGTTCATCACCTGCGAACAGGCGGATCTTGACCCATCTCCACCCAGGAAATCATCTAGGTAGTGTATCAACAAACCCGATGACAATCGACATTTAACACAATGTTCTACAATCGTTGCGAAACGTTCAAATGTTGCGCAGCTGATCGACGCTCCAAAAGGCAAAGTTTTATCAAAGTAAAAGAAGTCCTGAAAATGGAATTATAATAGCGGAAAATCTTGAGGTTATATTGGAAACTATTGAACTATACCAATTTAAATGAAACAAAGCACAGTCCATGCCGCTTAATGAGCCCCGTCTTCGTTTAATTACCGGAGTTTGATAAGGTGATTAGTTTCATCAAACACTTCGACATACCTGATTCCAAAATAATGTTTTGACAGTGCTCCGTCAGACGGCCGTATTGTTAAAAGATTTGTCGAAGTGTTTTAAGAAACTAAACTCTCAAACTCTGGTAAAAGACCGAATGCGGGGCTCCGTTCGCGGCGTAGACTGCGCTATGTTTCATCTAAAATGGTGAAGAGATAGTGACGTTATCTTTGTTTTAAGTCTTCATTCGAAGCAAAATTTTGTCTTCCGACGCAGCATTTATGACGCAATTTATCACGTGGTATACACACACTGACCAGGTCTATAAAAAAATGTAAGCTACTGAAACAAAAAAAGAAAACAAGAGCTCTCACAGAGACAGCGCGCTCAACTATTCCACCGCTTTTCAGTGCGAGGATTGAAAAGTTTTGGCGAAACATGCATGGATCACTGTAAAATTAGATTAGAATGCCAGCAAGGATTTGTGTGAAATTCAAAAAAAAAATTCAGCCTTTAATGAAATACAGACTTAATGGAAATGCCATGCAATACATAAATGGATTATAGGTTGTATACAATAATATTCTTAGTCCAATAATAAAGGGCCATTATTTGCAAAAAAAGTTATCTTACTTGGTTATTCAAGTAGGTTGGGTGGTTGATTACCATAGTATAAAGTCTCAATGCAATACATCAAATCGTTGCTGAGATATTAACCTCTGTGTGCTTACATGCAAAACCTTAACCAGAATTTCTAAGTCGAATAATAAAGGGCAATTATTTGCATTAAATGTAAACTAGATTTATCTAACTTGGTTAATTTAGTAGGTTGGATGGTTGACTACCATTGTATAGTCTCAATGCAATACATCAAATCGTTGCTGAGATATTAACCTCTGTGTGCTTACATGCAAAACCTTAACCAGAATTTCTAAGTCGAATAATAAAGGGCAATTATTTGCATTAAATGCAAACTAGAGTTATCTAACATGGTCAATTAAGTAAGTTGGATGGTTAAGTACCATTGTATAAAGTCCTAATGCAATACATAAAGTAGTTGCTGAGATATTAACCTATGTGTGCTTACATGCAAAACAGAATTTCTAAGTCAAATAATAAAGGCCCATTTTTTTGCATTATTTTTAAATAATTGTTATCTAACTTCATTAATTTAGTACCGTAGGTTAGATAGTTGGGAATACATATCCCAAGTTTCAATGCAATAAATGATGTATTTACTGAGATAATGACTTAGAGGTGCTTACATGCAAAACCATAACCAAGGTGTGACGCCGACGCAATGGTGAGAAGTATAGCTCTCCTTATTCTTCGAACAGTCAAGCTAAAAATGCTTTTGGATAGATTGAGCCGCTACCTTAAAACCCCCAAAGGATTTGTAGTCTTCTGCTTAACAACATAGACTACAGCATTAAAATTGAAGAGTTTCAAGCGGAGGTTTTCATAAGGGGTGTGCTACCTTAATATACATGATAAGATTTAGTGACTGTGAACTGCACTTCCTCTCATTGCCATCAATCTATATTCCAAGCTTTATTTCAATCCCACCTGTAAAACTGTTTGCTAAAGGAAAAAAAGGGAAAAAAAGCTTCTGGATGGATTTGAACCACTACCTTGAAACCCTCAAAAGATTTGTAGTCCTGTGCTTAACAACATAGGCATTAAATTTAAAGACTTTCAACTTGAGGTTTTCATTAGGGGTGTGCTACCTTATTATACATGATAGGTTTATGGTGCTTAAGCACTGTGGTTCCACTCACTGCCATCTATCTTGAAACCAAATTTATGGCCCGGACAAGCACCAATTTTGAAAAACATGGTTAAGGGGAGATAACTTAATAAATATACATGATGGATTATGGTTCTTGTGCACTGCACTTCCTCTCATTGCCATCTTTCTACATATCAGTTTTATTTCAATCCCATCAGTAGTTTTGAGTATATTTTTCAGACAAGAGTGTGATGGACGGAAGGACATAGCGGCAATTAAATGCTCTCCCTTTGGGAAGCATAAAAATCACATTTTGTAGTAGTTTTTCCAAAATGCAAGCTAAATTGTATGCGAAGGAAACGTTATTTCAGAAATGACATCATTGAAATTGTGTCCTAGCCCTGAACACGCTAAGGTTTGATTTAAAAACGAGACAAAGCTTCAATTTCAAAACAGTAAAACAAATCAAAACGTTATTTCAATGTTTGTTACAGCAGTGAAATAGCATTTTTATTTCACTGATAAATCTCTATAAATCAATGAAAGCATACATTCAATTTCTATTTAGTATGACTCATATATTGCATGTATTCCATGATTTTTACATTAGTACAATGTAATTCATTATCAATCAATACTTACAACACACAATAGTTTGTCTCAATGGGTACTGAGCAGCTCCTGTTATAGCCCCTTGATATTAAAAAAACAAACTTTTATCTACCTTGGGGCTGGGACCAATAACAAACTACTTCCAGCTGGGTGAATTAACTTTTGTCTACAGACATGAAAAAACTATACACAAAAGCTGTATCTTAAGTATCACTTACTTTAAAAGAACATGTATAGTTATAAGCAATTATTCAACATATATCATTTAATAAAAACTTTTTTAAATTTCAAATCTGTTTGAAATGTATTTGTAACACAATTGGGATAAAAATAGAATGCTTTATATATATAATAGGTTACAATATCTCAAAATGTCATTTTTGGCCAGAATGATCATGTTCCCATTCCCATCCATACATTTATATATATATTTACACCTCAACTTCCATTCCTTAAATGAACTGCCTTTCGGCAATTGTGTTCATCAATAGATGGCTAAACTTCTCGGATAGATGTAAATACCACGCAGCAGTATTAGTTTACAAGACGTTGAATAGCATGGCTCCATCATATATGTCAGAATTAGTAACAGTTTCAGACAATAATGTATATATGCTAAGATCAATGGCACACAAAGATATTGTTTTACAAACTAGACCTCGTACTAATTATATGAAAGCATCGTTTACATATTACAGCAGAATTGTTTGGAATAATATACCTTTGGAAATACGAGAATCAAAAAACTTTAATACGTATAAAATAAAGGTCAAACAGTACCTCATAGGAAACTTGTGATTATACAAATTGTGATGTTTTATTCATAATTATATTTAACTGAGAGTATCTGTCTAATATTGATTCAACATCATCATCATGTCATCATATGCATCATTATCGTCAGCATCAACAGCATACTTATAATCATCATCATCATCGTCATCGTTGTTAGCATCGTCTTCATGTTTGTCTTATGATTATTTGCCATATTTTCATTCTGTTTCAGAGGGCCATATCGAAAATAAGATTCTGTAGTTTTGTACATGATCTTAATATGTCACCTTCTTAAAATAAAGATATTATTATTATTATTATTATTATGAACGCAACATCTTCGGATATGTTCGGATCATAATTCATTGCATAACAATATAATGAAAGCTATTGATCTTGTTATTGGTTGTATTGTGTCTGCAGGTCAGATCTTGTTATTGGTTGTATTGTGTCCTTCGGACTCCACACACATTGACCAACCCAATTGCGTTCATACCCCGATAATGACATCAACCCCGCAATTCATTCCTTAAATAGTATACTTTACATATATGTGTCAAATCTTTGTATTTATAAAATCATTCGGTCCATATAACACTGTATTTTACTAAAATTCTTCTTTTATGACGTCAGCGGTCCAGCGAATATAATAGGCCAGTCCAGCCTGTAAAAAAATATTTTATGGACCATTGACTTCATAAAACTGATGAGAGCGGCTTTCTGATTTTCACATTGGTGAAAAATTATGGCAAGTAGACATGGCCAGACGGTCAATAAAACAAATGAAGAGCAACAGATATTGAATCGTAATCGAATGGCTAACACCTCAGTCCATATGCACCTGTAAAGTTGCTTTCCGATCCTTATAATATCATATGACCCTCAATTGTGTGTTATATTTCTTAGATATTATCAATATGTATTCTGTTGATCAAAGGAAACAGAAATTAAGGAAATGCAGTATTTGCGGCAAATTTGATTGAATATTTGAAATAAATTACTAACTACAATTTTCTAAGTTAAAGAATGCTCTTACAAGTAATTGAAATCAATTATATAAATACAGCTGTCTACATTACATTACATTACAACAAATCTTAACAATTTACAGGAATTTACTACTAACAAGAGTTTAAGTAGGACAGTGTGCTTGACTAAACGCCACTTTGTTTTAGAAATTTATGTATATGTGTCTGTCAAAAGCAATAAAAAATAAGTCAAATAAAAATGCTGCCATGCAACAAAACCAGGTTTTCAATGATTGACAGAAGAACTTTAGACTTTGTTGTAAGATTCAGTTTCAACTTTTTTTTCATTTTAGTAACAGCAGGGTTTAAGCTGTCAGAAGAGTTTTGGAAGGGTGCTACACCTTTTTCCCTTCTACCCATATGGAGACCAGCATGTGCACCCTTCTGCAATCATAGAATTAAATGACTGTCAAATATTTCTCTTTGTTTTGTTTAATACTTAAAATAAGATTACAAATACATACAAACATAACATATCTGGCAGTTGAAACCTAATTTTACTTCAATTAAATACAATTAAAAACATTTTCTGCCAAATTTAAAAAGTTCAAGTTCATAGCCCATTTCAATATGCCCTTTTAACCCTAAGCACCCTGTCCCTTTATTGCAGCACCCTGCCCTTTTTAAATCCTGACTTAAACTCTAGTAACAGTGACCTTGACCTTGACGCTAGGGGCCCCAAACACAATCCAATGGAAGTCCTCCATAAACTCTTCCTACATGACAAGTTTGGTCACAATATGTCAACCCTAACTTAAGTTACTAGTACCAAACAGTTATCTATTTTAATAACGGTGAGCTAGACCCTAGGGCCCACCCAAAGCAATCCAATTAAAGGTCTCTATAAACTCTTCCTATACACCAAGTTTGATCACAATATGTCAACCCTAACTTAAGTTTTTCACAACTAACTATTTTTATATTTTTAGCAACAGTGACTGTGACCTTGACCATGACTCTCAGGGCTCCAATCACAATCCCATTAAAGTTCTCTATAAACTTTTTATATATACCAAGTTTGGTCGCAATATTCTGTAACAACCATTTTTCTATTTATAGTAACAGTGACCTTGACCCTAGGGGCCCTACACGCAGTCCCATGAAAGGTCTCCATAAACTCTTCCTATATATCAAGTTTGGTCACTATCTTTTGTCAAAAATCAAGGGCCAAAATTTGTATTCAGGGTTAATATGGAGTGATGTTACCTAATTGCAAAATGGTCGTCAATAATTGTGTGAAGTATTAAATCAATTGAATGAAGGGTATACAAGTAATTAATAAAAATCCCAACTTGCCCTAGAATTTTAACCTGCCATAAAACTTTAACCTACGGTAAGTTCCTTAGTCAATCAAGGGCCATAATTTGTGTTTATGATAATATGGAGTTATGTAACCTCATTGTGTAATGGTCCTGAACATCTGGGTGAAGTACAACGTGAATTGCATGAAGGGTATTGGAGTTATAAGTGAAAATGTCAAATTGCCTTAAAACTTTAACCAGAAGCCAAAGCTGACTCTGACACCGATGCCGGAGCAAGTAGTAAAGCCTTATTATTTTTCAAATAGTCAAGCTAATAACCAATTATAAGAATATAAATATTTCTATCACAATGTATACTGTGGCAACTTGGATTGCATTTTCCGCGTAACTATCACAAATGTCCCGTAGCATGCAACCATAATGTGGAAGCCTAGTCCAAGTACACTCCTCTGCTCATAAAGGTAGAGTTGGCAGACACATATACTGCTGAGGGTCGCACATGCCAGCGCCGCTCGTCTCTTATGGGGATAGCAGATCAGATATGCCTGAAGGTAACAACATATTAATGCTTTTTTTTAACAATGGTTACCCACATATTTCAAGCTTTGCATGATTATCCCCAACAAAGTTAACAGCAAGCCCAGATTATTTGATTGTTATGGAAAAAATTACAGGTTCTTCATTTCATGCTAAAAAAAATGAATACAATCGTTACTGTGAAATAATTTTATATCAAATTATAATGTAATTTTCATTGTTTTGTACCAACAGTTGGATGGCGAGCATGTACAGGGATTCTGACAATGAAATTTTGACAGGTGCATAAACCCCTAACTGTAAAAGTGACTTGGATGGATTTTGATGCCTAAAACACCTTAGCATACAAGGATTTTAACAAATCTCCCTGCTCGAGGGCTACGATAATGGTTTTGCACAACAAATTCTTAGAATTTTCAGTTTGTCTAAAAACTCTCAGTCTGCCTGCAGCCCTTCAAAAATAATGTGTGCCAAAATCTATTGTTGTGACTCTCAGGTACAATTGTACTTTCATTGAAAATTAATGCAAATAGTGACATATAGTACGATACATAAAAATGATAAGATCGTGGAGAAACCCGTTACCTGGTAGAGGGACAGGAAACAACTAACAATGAAGGTGAAACCAGTCTGGTAGTGGTCAATATCAAATGTCTGAAACAACCATACATAAAGGATAATTGTTTGTTTCAGTGTAGGATCATAATATATTTCACAGAGTGAGCACACAAAGCATAGCCACAAGTCCATTATTTGTATTTTATAGATAATATAGAGTTATGTAATCTAATTGTGTGATGGCCGTAAACAACTGTGTGAATTATTAAGTCAATTGAAAGAAGGGTGTAAAAGAAATTAGTGAAAATCCCATCTTGCCCTAAAACTTAAACCAGAAAAAATGTGCCTTAAAACTTTAATCTAAGTTCCTAAGCCAATCAGCCGCCATAATTTCAATCAGAGGCAATAATTTATATTTAGGAAAATATGGAGTTATGTAACCTCATTGTGTGATGGTCCTGAACAGCTGTGTGAAGTTTAAAGTGAATTGAATGAAAAGTATTCACTATTGGAGTTAAAAGTGGGAATGGCAACTTGCCTTTAAACTTTTACCTGACACAGACGCTGTTGCAGACACCGGGGAGGGTAGTATAGCACCCTTATTCTTCAAAAAGTCAAGATTAAAAAGCACTAAGTAAGCACCAATAGCTTGATTAAGACATCTATAGCAAATGGGACATTTAGGACACAACCTTGTTTACAATGGTTTCAAGTTGGTTACAAATTTAAGGTAGCATTATGGACTTAGGGCATACAAATGGATGGAGTTAGTAGCCCCTAGCCCAGAGTCAATCATTAGGCAAATATAAGTCATTTACAATTTATTTGATGAATTTATTATAAAAGCATGTTTTTGTGATGTTTTTCTTTTCAAATCAAGCTTTGACTTTGGGCCGAAAGTCCAGTGATGTGACACAATTTTTCTGACTCACGCAAAATCAAAACAATGGACTGTATTATTTTTTTCTGTATATGCATATGAATTATTCAAAACAAATACTCACTTTACGATAATCGACATTCAACATTGTCATGAATGACTAAAGCAAAATGGCCAATATTCTAGCAGTAGCTAATATCTCATCAACTTACTGTGTCCATGTGTGCATGAGTATCATTTATGATGTGGACGCCTCGTGAGAAGTTCAGCAGGGCGCAGAAACAACACAGAGAAAGGGAGAGAACTCCTAAAACATGCAGGGGAAGGTAACGGGTGTATGGCATGGCTGAAAAAGAGTAGCATATATATGGATAATAATGAAATTTATGATCTGATAATAATACTATTGTCATTTATTATATTCAGAGTTTTCTAGACATGAGCGTACTTGTAATCTTCATTAAACAAGAACAAGAAAATACTAAGTCTGTTTTTAACAAATGAGTCTAATAATTTATGTATTAAAAACTTGTACATATTTGATTTCAAAAACAAAAGTTCTTACAATAAACACGTTTTAATGACAACAATTTAGATTCATTAAATACATTAATCAGGATACAAACTTGCACAATGTGCTTTGAGAACCCACCAACTGTACACTTAATGTTATCCCCGGCTTTCCTCTGTCCAAATCCGGGCCTCAATTCCTCCTCACCGATCATATAGGGGGGTCGCAACCGCAGCTCCTCACTTAGATCCTGCAGATTCACACATGTACTTAAGTGCCGTGGATTGTTGTATCGCTGTTTTAACTTCTGTAGGAGAATGTCTGAAGAGTAAGAATAAGCGTAAAATAGAAATAATGTATGTCTGGTATGTCTGAAAGGTGTACAGTTGTGTTTTCACTTCCTATGCCTTAAATGTACATATGATTAAAGGTTTTAGCCAGGTTTTAAAATGGGCAGGGTACTGCAGAAACAAGGCAGGGGGCTTAGGTTAATGTTTTGGGCTGTGAATAAAAATAATAAATTTGACAAAACATGTTAGATATGTAGGTAATTTTAACTTTCAACTACCAGATACATTACGTTAAATGATGTATGTATTTATAAGCATATAATAAGCTTTTAAAAATAGGATTTTTGATTGTTTAAAGTATTCAAATGTAAGAAGGCAGAAGGGTACTAGGTACATATATTTGCTGGTCTCCCATGAGGGCAGAGGGTGCTACCAGACAAGAGAGCCATGAAACGCTCACCTGAGTGAGTTTCAAAACTTAAAACTTTTTTTATGAGAATGACTGAGTTTATTGGTTTAAGACAATGCAACTAGGGATTAAACTATGATCGAGTATTGTCAAATGTTGTAGTGGTTAAGGTCATCCTAGCACAACATTAATATTTGTTTTTGAAACTGTACACATGGTCCAAATTGTATAGTTGTAGTTTCATAAATTAGAAATTAGGTCAAAATGTCACTGTATAGGGTATCCAAGAACAAGATTAATATTGGAAGAGTAAGAATAAGCGTAAAAACTGTATACCTGGACCAAATATCATTGATGAAGCTTCAAAAATAAGCAAGTAGGTCAAAAGGGGTGAGGCCAGCTTTGACGCCAGGGACATAATTTGAACAACCTTGGTAGAGGGTCATCATATGATGCTACATAACAAATATCAAATGTCTGGGCCATGTGGTTTGAGAATAAAAGATTTTCAATGCTTTCCCTACATAAGTCTATAGGAAACTTGTGAACCCCTGGGCATTTGGCCAGTTTTGTACCCAGGAGCATAATTTGAACAAACTTGGAGGACCACTGTATGATGCTACATATTTTTTTCTTATTTAAATCTAAAGGGAACTTGTTTTGATTTTAAGAGGAACCAATTGGACAAACTTGATAGAAACATTACTTTATGATGTCAAATATCAAGGGTCTGAGCCTAGCATTTTTAGACAAAAAGATTTTCAAACATTTCCCTATATAAGTATATTACTTGTGACACACAGGGCAGAGCCAATTATGATCCCAGGTGCACCATTTGAACAAACTTAGTAGAGGACCACTAGACCATGTAGCAGACCATAAATAAAGCTCTAGGCCTCATGGTTTTGTAAAGAATATATTTAAAGTTTATTTCCTTTTGGTTGTCATGGCAACCAAACTTCTGCATGGAATTCATTTCTTTGAAAGGGCACCATCCCAGTGAAGTTTCATCAAAATTGGCAAGGCGATTGAGGAGGAATGTTGTTTAAAGCATTGTCGTTGGAAACGAGCCGGATGGACAATCGGACGCTAGACGGTGGTGGATGGGAAAAGCTCACCATAACCACTACATGAATATGTTCAGGCGAGCTGAAAAGGACAGGGTATAGCACCTTCCTGTCATTATTTAGCTAAAACTCTACATGATTGTACTCATGAGTTTATAGAAGTACTTACCCGTCATAGAAATAAAACATTCAATGGACCAACAAGTCCAAATTCTTACATTACCATTTTGGCATAAAAATTGTTACAAACGCTGCTATATGAAATTCATGTTTTGAAAAAGCCCTGCAAACATTTTACCAGTGCATGGCTTGCAGGCTTGTGCTGATATTGACAACTTCTTACCAAAGTCAATCAATGCATAAGGTCGTTGCACACTCATGACACGCTGTTTATCATAGAAAACGAGAAACTCGCGCTGAAGGTCAAACAAGAAGGAGAAGGCTAGCACCTGGGGATAGGTCACGTCACACAGAACAAGCAGTGATAGGTCAAGAGCCGTGATGGAACTGTTGAATATAGAAATACATGTTACTATGAGACTTGAAAGCAACTGTAATTAAAAATATCAATATAACAGCAATGTAAAATTACAGATTAAATAGAATTTAAGGCAGGAAACTAAGCCATTATAATAGTTCTACAACCATTAGTATCGTAGGTCAAATAGAATTGTCACAGGAGTGATTAATACCCCTGAATTTCGCCTGGACAGAAACTGTTTTTTTAGGAGCCCATAACTCGTGTTTCTTAGCATGTTTTCAAAGATATAAACTAGAACAGAAAGTTGCATTGTGCCTGTTACACTGTCTGTCAAAACCATGGTAATTTTACTGCTTCGATTTAATGGCCTGTTAAGCGCTATATTGGACAGTTTCATGTTATTTTCATCTGGAAAAAATGTTTAACTAGTTGTTTGAAACATCGTCAAAATGATTAATTTGCAGGCTTTAAAAGTATGTCCATTTCAGACCCTAATGTTCGCCGTATACAAGAACAGGTGCACATATAGTTTTCAAGTCTTGGTAAAGTAAATCAACACCATTTGTGTAAACATCATCAATTTTGCGCAAAACGGCAAGCATTGAATACAGCAAGGGGATTGTTCATGTCTGTCAATCATTGTTCGGTTGTCACATCCGTTTTGGTCAAACATATTACTGCCAAATTATTTCCTGGTTTGTTTAGGACATTAAGCCTTTTATGAAGTTGATGATTTGTCACTCAATATATATTTTGTAGAAGTTTGTTTTCTGAATAAATCTATTGGATATATACCTGTGGTGCAATAACCAAAAGTACTTTTTGTGGTGCCCATTACAGTTTGACAATTTTATCGATGAATGGAATTGACAGTTGACTTGAAAAATTTTCATTTGTAACATTCGATCAATTTTTGCTGATTTTTTTTTACAAGTTACTAGAAATTTCCCTTGCAGATTTTGTTTGTAGTTTAAGAGTTTAAAGAACAAAGGCAATTGATATCCAGTGATTACATATACATGCGTGCATATTGAGAATGTCAAATGTTCATGTACAACAGCCACTTAGACTTAAACAAGTCTGACTCTCAAATGTAACGTCCATGTAATGTTAGTAACTCCGAGCTCAGATTATGTAGCTGATCTGAATAATTACACAATGTCAGGTATGTCTGTGCATACATTTCAGAGTATGCTTATCCGTTGTGTCAATTTCATATGAAGTTACATGCCAGAAATATAAAATTGATCATAAAAAAGTAACATCCATCACTTTGAAAAACATCATTGTAAAAAGTCGGTTAATAGTGCTACCTTCAATTCAATTCGAGCTTCAAGAAGAATAACAACAATTCTTTAACAAGATCTGTCGTAAGACAGCGCACTGGACTATGCCTCTTTGACTAAGAAGTGAATACAATAACGATATAATATGTGCCTGTCAAAAGCAATAAAAACAAGAGATGTTTGTCAAACATTATGCCCCCTGAGCGCCAAGTTGCCAGAAATATTTGGACAATTGAATGAAATATGCATGGACTGAAATGACAGCTGATTTGTCATTGGATGCATATGAGGCAGGTCATCTACTGGTCATACCTAATCTTCATGTCAAGTTTGATGACCATAGGTCCGGGAATTGTTGAGTTATCACTCGGACAAGCTTTGGTCTTCCAACAGACCGACCGACATGTGCAAAGCAATTATATAACCCCTCTGCTTCGAAGGGGGGCATAATTAAACTAGATGTTCACTGAAAACTGATACTTCAACTCATGCATTTAGTGACATATAAATTTCTACTGTCTACTATATAAGAAAATAAAATATGGACAATCAGAAAACCTTTTTTCAGCTTACAGTCACACTGACCTTGACCTTTGACCCACTGACCTCAAAATCAATAGGGTTCATCTGCTGGTCATGACCAATAAGCCTACCTAGTATGAGGTCCCTGGGTCAAAGCGTTCTCAAGTTATTGATCGGAAACCGTTTTTCATGTTAAGGTCACACTGACCTTGACCTTTGACCTCAAAATCAATAGGGTTCATCTGCTGGTCATGACCAATACACCTACCAAGTATGAGGTTCCTGGGTCAAAGCGTTCTCAAGTTATTGATCGGAAACCGTTTTTCATGTAAAGGTCACACTGACCTTGACCTTTGACCCACTGACCTCAAAATCAATAGGGTTCATCTGCTGGTCATGACCAATAAGCCTACCTAGTATGAGGTCCCTGGGTCAAAGCGTTCTCAAGTTATTGATCGGAAACCGTTTTTCATGTTAAGGTCACACTGACCTTGACCTTTGACCCACTGACCTCAAAATCAATAGGGTTCATCTGCTGGTCATGACCAATACACCTACCAAGTATGAGGTTCCTGGGTCAAAGCGTTCTCAAGTTATTGATCGGAAACCGTTTTTCATGTAAAGGTCACACTGACCTTGACCTTTGACCCACTGACCTCAAAATCAATAGGGTTCATCTGCTGGTGATGACCAATACACATACCAAGTATGAGGTCCCTCGGTCAAAGCGTTCTCAAGTTATTGATCGGAAACCATTTGGTATTCCGACCGACCGACCGACCGACAGACCGACCGACCGACCGACCGACCGACCGACCGACATGTGCAAAACAATATACCCCACTTTTTTCAAAAGGGGGCATAAATATCAAATTATAAAGTGAATAAGAATCGTGATGTGACAAAACTGGGTATTTAATGAATGGCAGAAGAGATTCAGTTTCAAGTGCTGTCTTCTATTTTTTGTAGCAGTGACCTTGATCCTAGGGATGTCCTCCATAAACACTTCCTACATATCAAGTATTGTCACAGTATGTCAACCATAACTAAAGTTATTCAGTACCAAACAGTAATCTATTTTTAGTAACAGTGACCTTGACCCTAGGGGGCCAAAAGGCAATCCAATAAAAGCTCTGCATAAACTTGTCCTTTATACCAAGTTAGGTTACACTATGTCAGCCCTTACTTGAGTTATTCAGTACTAACCATATTTCTATTTTTAGCAACAGTGACCTTGACCTATACCATAACTCTCGGGCCCAAAACATAATCTCAGGAAAGGTCTCTATAAACTCTTCCTATATACCAAGTTTGGTCACCCTATGTAGACCCTTACTTTTTATTTATACAAGTTATTCAATAGCAACCATTTTTCTTTTGATAGTAACTTTGACCTTGACCTTAGGGGCCTCAAACACATTACCATGAAAGGTCTCCATAAACTCTTTGCATATATCAAGTTTGATCATTTTATGTCAAACCCAGCTAAAATTATTCGATACATAAGGTGACTTTGACGCTGCCCTCCCGAACCAGCCCGCCCTAACAATGACACAAGTCATTCTAAAAAATTGTTTTTACTTTATGAAAACCTGGTTAAGAATATAAAAATGTTCCTGTCTAAAGAACTTAAAATAAAAATAAAAATATAAAAAATCAATCAAAGGGCATAATTTGTATTTAGGGTTAAAATGGAGTTATGAGACCTTATTGTAAGATGGTCGTCATTAATTGTGCTAAGTATTAACTGCATTAAATGAAGGGTATAAAAGTGTGTTTTTATTGAAATCCAAACTTGCCTTAAAACTTTAACCTGCCCTCAAACTTTAACCCAAGTTTCTAAGTCATTCAGGGGCCATTACTTGTATTAAAGATAATATGGAGTTATGTAACCTTGTTGTGTGATGGTCCTGAACAACTGTGTGAAGTATTAAGTCTATTGAACGAAGGTTATAGAAGTTATTAATAAATATCCCAACCTGCCCTAAAATTTTAACCCAAGTTCCTAAGTCAATCAGGAGCCATAACTTGTATAAAGGATAATATGGAGTTATCTAACCTCTTTATATGATGGCCCTGAACAACTGTGTGAAGTATTAAGTGAATAAAATGAGGGGTATTGAAGTTGTAGAGTGAAAATCCCAACTTGCCCTAAAACTTTAACTGGACGCCAACGCTGGGGCGAGTAGTAAAGCCCTCCTTATTCTTCGAATAGTCCAGCTAATAAAACAAATGCCTTCTTCAGCAATGAGCAGTAGAATGTCATAAAACACAAAAGAAATTCATGTCAATGTAATGTCCGTCATATTTACAGGTTCATAAAATTTTGCTAATATGTTGAAAAACGCAGGTCCAACTATCTTTTGGGGGCTTTTTTCAATTAGTTGAATAATCATTTAACCTAAAAAAAAAAACAAGAAAAATACAGCTAAATTATAATTCTGATTTTTCATTTGTGACGGACATTATTTTTTTCGCTTATCTGATATGGAGCCAATAAATCTGTGATTAGCTGAAATAGATTCGTTATTGTACACTGCACTTCCTCCTATTGTGCTTTACCATCGTATGAAGTTTATCATTGTATGAAGTTTACCATTATATGAAGTTCAAGTAAATTCAATCCAGTAGTTTTCAAATTAAACTCAGAACAAGAAATAGTAAACAAGAGGCCCAAAAGGGCCTATGCTCTACTGGCATGGCTCTTTTGGTCATTTTCAATCCAGAGCATGTACGTTTGAGTAATAGGCAACAGATATATAGTTCACTTTTAGTGTTTGGGTTAGCTAAAAACACTGCACGTTCAACATCTGAGGACAGGAAGTGTTGTAAGCAGATTAGTTGCATGAGCTATTTTAATATGTGCCAAGTAAAGGTAATCTGAGGGTAAAAAATATTTGCTTTCAAAACCGTACTCATCGTCAAAATTTCATTTCTGTAGCTTTAAAAATAAAAAGTCGGTCAAAGGTCAAAGTCAAGGACATCCGAGGACAACATTAATGCTTGTGTGCAAAACTGTTCACATGGTCAAAATTTCATTACTGTAGCTTTAAAATTTAATAAATAAGTCAAAAGGGGTGCGGCCAGCTTTTGCCCAAGGGGCATTATTTCAAATGTTTTCAATTGCATCATATGATGCTCCACAACAAATATCAAAGGTATGGGCCTTGTGGTTTGAAACAAGAAAATTTTGAAAATATTTCTTAAATAAGTAAAATAAGGAAAATTGTGACACCCAGGGCAGTGCCAGTTATGACCCAAGGGGCATAATTTGAACAACCATGGTAGTGGACCACTAAATAAAGCCTTGTTTAGGTTTTTAATATTTCCCAATTTAAGGGGGGGGGGGAGTCTGTCCCTTACAAAGAAAAGAGAACTCTTCCCTGGGCCTCCGTCGAGGTCGTTTGCATTTGCCGCACTGGTAATGACCAGTAATGACCCCAGGGGCATAATTTGAACAAACCTTCACAAGCAATTGTGACTTTACATGTAAACTTGGCTAAAAATAGACTTCCCTCATGTAGACTTGGCTAAAAATAGACTTAGCTTAAAATAGCATTTTTTATACTTTCCAAGACCCATAATCCAGGCATGCATGGGCAGATCTGGCTGGTTTTCAAAATGAACCAAGTTCTAATGGATATCTAAATACTGTACAAGTTTCATCGAGATATAATCAAAACTAAAGACTGTATCATGTTCACAAGCAATTGTTTACAGATGAACTGATTTTTTAATACTTTCAAGGCCCATAATCTAGGCATGCATGGTCAGATCTGGCTGGTTTTCGAAAGAACCGAGCTCTAATGGATATCTAAATACTGTACAAGTTTCATCGAGATACAATCAAAACTGAAGACTGTATCGTGTTCACAAGCTAGTTTTTACACAATAGCATTTTTTTATACTATCAAGGGCCATAATCTAGGCATGCATGGGCGGATCTGGCTGATTTTCGAAAGGAACCAAGCTCTAATGGATATCTAAATACTGTACAAGTTTCATCGAGATACAATCAAAACTGAAGACTGTATTGTGTTCACAAGCTAGTTTTTACACAATAGCATTGTTTTATACTATCAAGGGCCATAATCTAGGCATGCATGGGCGGATCTGGCTGGTTTTCGAAAGGAACTGAGCTCTAATGGATATCTAGATACTGTACAAGTTTCATTGAGATACAATCAAAAATGAAGACTGTATCGTGTTCACAAGCAATTGTTTACAGACACACGGACGAACATACTACGTACACATTACCATCGCATAAGCTCTTCTGGCCTTTGGCCAGTAGAGCTAAAAAGGGCAATAACTCTGTAATTAGCTTAAAATAGAGAATTGTTCTTATACACTGCACTTTCTTCATTGTGCTTCAACGTCGTATGAAATTCAGTCAGTAGTTTTCAAGTTATACTCCGAACAAAAATTGCAACGGACCGACCAACGAAAGTGTGACTCCAATAATTAACCCCCCCCAAACTTTGTTTGTGATGACTGATGAATGTCAATCAGGGGTTGATAACCCAGATGTCATCGCATGACAAATACTAAAATAACTGATATAATACATACTGTATAGCATAGGTACTGCTATGCAAGGTCCATCTATCAGGGAACTTGGCAGACAAACGAGACAGCATCTTAAGTTTTCTATAAGCCTCCTCAAGTCCTAGATGCATTGACATGAGCGGGCTGTCTGAGTTTGCTACCAGCGTCAGCCCATCTGTACTACGGCTCACAACAGCAAAATGTATCATTCTGAGTAAAGTAGAATAGAACACAAGTAGCATTTAAACTGCCACATAAGTCCTGAAGCAATATACAACAAAAATTAGTTTTAAAATCTTTAAACATATAAGCTGATAAACAAAGCGAGTTTCCAATATATTCTAAATAGATTTGCATGCAAAATTATACATTGATTTCTGAAGTGTATCACGGCCCCTAACACCATATGTTTGATAAAAATTCCTCTTATGTACTAGATATTAAACAGCATTAAAAAAATATGTTATGATTCTTATTAGGCCTATAAAAAGGGTTTGTTTCTGGCTACATGCCCCAAAAGGTTGTCATTTGGAACAAAGAACTTATGCACGTGTGTTGCTGAAAACAATTCTAGTTGTGAAATAAGCAAATGCAATATTTTTTAACAAAATATTTTGGATATCCCATTTTTTTGTGATTTTTTTTTATTTTATTCTTGGCAATATCTTTTATTTTTAAATCATTGGCAAATAAATGGGGTTGGTCTGGTTACCAGAAACAAACCTATTTCTTTAGGCCTTAGGAAAATAAAATTGGTTAAATGTAATAACTATGCGATAAAGTGATCAAATACAGCATAGGAGTACAAAAAAACAACAGTACTGAGTAGATCCAGCATGTTCACAATTATTCCGCTCCTCATTGAAACTTAAAACCTATGTGATCCGTTGCCAATAACTCTCAACCTAGATATATATAATTTCATTCCAAAAAAAACACACAAAAAAACACAAGATATACAAACACAGAAACACAAGGATATAACAAGAGCTGTCACAGAGACAGCGCGCTCGACTATTCCGCCGCTTTTCAATGTAAGGATTGAAAAGTTTTGGCGAAACATGCATGGATCACTTTTAGATTAGATTTCAATGCAATTCATGGTGTGCTGAGATATAAACATAAAAGTGGTTCCATGCAAAATATAAACAAGAATTTCTAAGTCTAATAATAAAGGGCCATTATTTGCAAAATACAGTTATCTAACTTGTTTATTCAATTAAGTTGGGTGGTTGAATACCATTGTCAGGGGCGTAGCTTGACGAAAATATATGTGTAGGCCACGTTTTAGGGGGCCCGGGGACATGCTCCCCACCCACTCCAGAAGCTAGGTGATTGTTGGTGCGTTTTGGCGTATATTTCGTTATTGTTAAAACATTAAAGAGAGCAACAGAATCATTATGCTTTACCTTAAATTAATTGTGTACATATTTTAGCTAAAGAAGACAGGCCATAGAAGTAAAACATTGTACATTTTATTAATTAAATTTCACTCAATATTAATGCATTTTGTTGCCAAAATCAAAGTTAATTATATGTGTATTTGCACAAACAATGCCTTATATATATATATATATATATATATATATATATATATATATATATATATATATATATATATATATAATGTCGCTTTCTACAGCACAGTTGACTTTCCATGATCATTAAAAAAACTCTAGCTTCCGGCATTTTCGCGACGCAAACACATTGATGACGCGGTCAACATCTATAATCATGCTCTTGTGGCTGTGGATTAGGGCCAAGGATGACAACCTGTCGCTTTTCATTGTCGTTTGCAGGAAGTTTATTTATTTGTTTCATTCCACAAAACGACCTTTCACAAGAGGCTGATGTAGGTGGCATAGTAAGAAGAACCTCGAATATTGTAAATATGCTAGGATACAGGTCCTTGTTGGTCTGCTTCGTGGTCTCTTGTAGTCTAGATAAACTTGCGGCTGCGATGCTCCATCTCACATTCCATTCTGTTTTAAATGTATCAAATGTTTTGTGGCGATCAGGGGCCTTAGCAGCATAAATTGATGGCAGCATGTCGTCCTGCAGAATTTCCAGTTTTGAAGGCAATAAATGTTGTGCACTGTATCTGTCTTCGAAGACATTGTACAAAGGTTAATCTGAAGTAGTCAGATGGTGTTTGCACCTCACGATTTGCCCTGTTTTCCTGTCGACCAACTCTTCTTGGCATTGATGGTTGAATGTCGAAGCCTGAGCTTATATCCGTTGCTTTCATGTACAGTCCATTCTACACATCAGGATCATCCCTCCAGTCATTGCACAATTTGACAATGATGTATGTTTCTTCAACAGCATGTAGTAGATCATTGCCTTCCCTCTGAAGAAGATTTGTCAGGTTCACGGTAGTACCCAATGTGTTGCGCCACTACAAGTGAGATAATGAATTCAAAGCGCAGTACAGCGGACAAATACTGGCCGGCCTTCTCGTCTCCGTCTTCATTAATGGTTTCAAGTGAGTGGACATCTATGAGGAACGCATTTTGGAACGTTTCGAGTGCATCCGCACGACTGATTCATCGTGTCTCACATAACGAGTGAAGCTTAGTGCGCCGGTTCATTTCCTCTTTCGTTGCAACTTCTCTAGAAAGCTCGTCCTGAAACGCTGCTAGACGATTTGCTGAAAAATTGAACAAGAATCCAATGTCCTGAACTGTGTCCATCAATGTTCGGACACTCGGATGGAAACTGGTACTGGAGGCATGCTTGCCAAGTTCTTTCTAGCAGTTGTTGTTTCGTATCTTTATCTATTGAAGTCAAAGTGAGACTATCGAAATCAGGATACGTAGGACTATGTTCGGCAATATTGGCACCAGACCGTTTATAATTTCAAATAATAAAGCGCCCGCAAACTTATACCAAGCCGATTGGAAATGTTTAATGTAAGGCGTCAACACGCAGTCTACTGGTATGCAACTTATGATAAATTATATACGGAACATTAATGTCGTGTGAAAATGTACGTTAGAGCAAAGGAAAACGATATATTTGAAATACCAGGTTTCCGATATACTAAAGCGCATTTGTCGGAATTTCATATTTTAGCCCCCTCACCCTCCTATGCCTTCAGTTTTTATTGCAGATTTGGCATTTTTATTTTTTCGGTTTTTCTGAAAAATGTGTAGGCCGCGGCCTACAAGGCCTATAGGAAGCTACGCCCCTGATTGTATAAAGTCTCAATGCAATACATCAAATAGTTGCTGAGATATTATCCTATGTGTGCTAACATGCAAGACCTTAACCAGAATTTCTAAGTCGCATAATAAAGGGGCAAAAATTATATATTATAAAAGATAGAGTTATCTTATTTGATTAAATAAGAAGGTTAAATAGATGGGAGCCTGTGTGTAAATTTTCAATGCAATACATGACGTATTCGCTGAGGTATTGACTTAAAAGTGGTTACATGCAAAACCTTAACCAGAATTTCTATGTCGAATAAAAAAGGGGCCATTATTTTAATTTAATGCAAACTGGAGTTATCTTACTTGGTTATTTAAGTAGATGGTTGAGTACCATTGTATAAAGTATCAATGCAATCCATCAAGTAATTGCTAAGATATTAACCTATGTGTGCTTACATGCAAAACCTTAACCAGAATTTCTTAGTCAAATAATAAAGGCCCATAATTTGCATTATATTCAAAAAAGTGTTATCTGGGAATATGTATCTAATTTTTCAATGCAATACATGATATATTTGCTGAGATATTGACTTAAATGTGCTAACATGCAAAACCTTAACCAGAATTTCTAAGTTGAATAATAAAGGGCAATTATTTTGCATTAAATGCAAACTAGAGTTATCTAACTTGGTTAATTAAGTACGTTGAATGGTTGACTACCATTGTATAAAGTTTCAATGCAATACCTCAAGTAGTTGCTGAGATATTAACCTATGTGTGCTTACACGCAAAACCTTAACCAGAATTTCTAAGTCGAATAATAAAGGGCAATTATTTGCATTAAATGCAAACTAGAGATATCTAACTTGGTTAATTAAGTACGTTGGATGGTTGACTAACATTGTATTAAGTCTCAATGCAATACCTCAAGTAGTTGCTGAGATATTAACCTATGTGTGCTTACACGCAAAACCTTAACCAGAATTTCTAAGTCGAATAATAAAGGGCAATTATTTGCATTAAATGTAAACTAGAGTTATCTAACTTGGTTAATTTAGTAGGTTGGATGGTTGACTACCATTGTATCAAGTATCAATGCAATACCTCAAGTAGTTGCTGAGATATTAACCTATGTGTACTTACACGCAAAACCTTAACCAGAATTTCTAAGTCGAATAATTAAGGGCAATTATTTGTATTAAATGCAAACTAGAGTTATCTAACTTGGTTAATTTAGTAGGTTGGATAGTTGACTACCATTGTATCAAGTATCAATGCAATACCTCAAGTAGTTGCTGAGATATTAACCTATGTGTGCTTACATGCAAAACCTTAACCAGAATTTCTAAGTCAAATAATAAAGGGCAATTATTTGCATTAAATGCAAACTAGAGTTATCTAACTTGGTTAATTTAGTAGGTTGGATGGTTGAGTACCATTGTATCAAGTATCAATGCAATACCTCAAGTAGTTGCTGAGATATTAACCTATGTGTGCTTACACGCAAAACCTTGACCAGAATTTCTAAGTCGAATAATAAAGGCCTATTATTTGCATTATATTCAAATAATTGTTATCAAACTTCATTAATTTAGTATGTAAGATAGTTGGGAATACATATATTCAAAGTTTCAATGCAATAACTGATGTATTTACTGAGATAATGACTTAAAGGTGCTTACATGCAAAACCTTAACCAAGGTGTGACGCCAACGCTGACGCCAGGGGGAGTAGTATAGCTCTCTTTATTCTTTGAATAGTCGAGCTAATAATAATAATGTCAATAATGTATAATATTAATAATTTAAACAAAGTCAAGCTGCAAATACATTAAAGACAAATACACAAGGTCAACAAAACAGTCGCCTCCCAGATATTTTTACTTATTATGACCAATGGCAAATACATTTTTGGTTATGAAAATATAATTGAGCTACAGCCGTGTCATTTATTGCCAAAGTGTGAAGGGCACTATCATCTGTGCCCATGGACACAAAAGGGCAGGGTATTGGGCAATGAACAACACAATTTTCGATATTGTATTATTCAGCAGTAATCAAAGATTAGAGTAGTGATGTAAAACAATGACAGTACTTGCAAACTGCAGACGACTTACTAGTTTTATCGCATTTTTATATTCAAAAATAGGTTGCAGTATAATATCTTCATATTTCTCATAATAAAAATGTCAGAGCCAAATCACCCTTGGAATTTTTTCGTGTTCCAACACGTTTTTTCAAAAGCATCCAATGCTCAGTGGTTCAAATACTCTTAGCTGCATAATGATGAGGTAAAAATATATATATTTAACATGAACGCTAAACATGAAATATGTCAAACTAAATATTCATTTACTGAATTTAAATAAAATACAGATGGTTAGATTAAAATAAATTGTTTCAATATTACTCAATGTATACATATATTAATGTGTTTGATATGACATCCAAAGTTACTTTTTAATTTATGTCCTATAAATTACGCTCAAAATGCACCATTACGTACAAGAAAGTATCAAATTGTCATGGTGAAGTTGGCTCCCTGCCTCAAAAGATTGTGCCCCTTATAATGCCCCCTTTTAAACGTCAATCCCTGGACTCCCCAATGTATGAATGTCATGATTTTAACTTTTATTCAAGTGCTGATGTTAACATTGTTTTACTGGTAAGTATCAATGTCATAAATGGTAAACTTATATGTATATGTATTTTAATGTAGTCTGAAACAAGAGGTCCAAAAGGGCCTATGCTCTACTGGCATGGCTCTTGTGGTCATTTTTAATCCAGAGCATGTATGTATGGGTAAAAGGCAACAGACATATAGTTCACATTTTGTGTTTGGGCTACCTGAAAACGTTGCACATTCAACATCTGAGCCCAGAAAGTATTGTAAGCAGATTAGTTGCATGAACTATTTTAATATGTGCCAAGTAAAAGTCATCTGACAAAAAAATGCTTTCAAAACTGTACTCATGGTCAAAAGGTCAAAGTCAAGGGCATCCGAGGCCAACATTGATCAATTTAAACAAACATTCACAAGCAATTGTGCTGAGATAGATGCACAAACACACAAACAGATTTTCAAAACTTTACCAATTTAAGTTGACCAAACCTGTGAACCCTGGGCGTGGCCAGTAATGTCACCAGGTGCATAACTTGAACAAACATTCACAACCAATTTTGTTAAGATGAATGCGCTAACTACAGACATTTAAAGCTAAAAAATGGCCTTTGGGCTTTCAACAAGAACAAGGCAGAGTAATTCACAAAATTAACTGCAGTACCAAAATGCAAATTGTCTCCCTTAATCCTAGACTTGAATTTACATGTACAAGTAAACTTGACTAAAAATAGAATTTGCTCATGCAGACCTGCATGGCTTAAAATAAGATAACTAAAAATAGCATTTCTTTAAAACTTTCAAGGCCCATAATCTAGGCATGCATAGGCGGATATGGCTGGTTTTCAAAAGGAACCAAGCTCTAATTGATATCTAAATACTGAACAAGTTTCATCGAAACTGAAGACTGTATCGCGTTAACAAGAAATTGTTTACAGACGCACAGAGGCACATACTACGTACACATTACCATCGGATAAGCTCTTCTGGCCTTTGGCCAGTAGAGCTAAAAACAAATCCTAAGTTAAAATAATTGGCTTAATCAGTTTTCGTTAATTTAAAGCTGTATCAAACGATTGATGTGAGTCCTGAAAATGAGTTAAAATGTGTTTAAAGCAACATTATTTAACAGAATAATCTGTGCCATCCACCACCAACTCCCCAGTATAAAATACCTTTTGGTGCCTCTGCAAAAACAAACAAAACTACTAACAATAACATACCTTCAATAAATTAGAACATACTGTTACATATAGTTGGCAATTCATTTTCCAGATAAATTATAATACAAATAGCAATATCAAAAACCAATCACTTTTGACACCAAGATTTACATAAACAAGAAACAAGAGCGGTCACAGACAGCTATATCCCCCGCCTCATGGGGACATTTTTTGTAAGGAAAGCCAATCAATGATAAGGTTAGTTTCTCAGGATACGAAATGCGTAAAATTAAGAAAGGGCAATAACTCTTTCAAAAATGGTTGAATCGCGAAAGCCCGACAATATGCGCTGTGTCACTATATAGTCATCAATCTGTGAAAGTTTGGTAGAAATTGAATGAAAAATGTAAGATGAGTTGTGAAGAAATCAATTTCAAATGTAAAAAAAGGGCAATAACTCTTTCAAAAAAGCCGAATCGCGAAAGCCCGACAATAAACCTGCGTCACTATATAGTCATCAATCTGTGAAAGTTTGGTAGAAATCGCACGAAAAACATAAGAGGATTTGCGAAGGAACCAATTTTAAATGTAAAATAAGCAAAGGGCTATAACTCTTTCAAAAATGGTCAAATCGCAAAAGCCAGACAATATGCGCTGTGTCACTTTATGATCATCAATTTGTGAAAGTTTGGTAGAAATCGCATGAAAAACGTAAGAGGAGTTGCGAAGAAACCAATTTTAAATGTAAAATAAGCAAAGGGCAATTTCTCTTTCAAAAATGGTCGAATCAGGAAAGCCCGTCAATATGGGCTGCTTCACTATATGATCATTAATCTGTGAAAGTTTGGTAGAAATCGCATGAAAAACGTAAGAGGAGTTGCGAAAAAAACAATTTTAAATGTAAAATAAGCAAGGGGCAATAACTCTTTCAAAAATAGTCAAATCAGGAAAGCCCGACAATATGCGCTGCTTCACTTTATGATCATCAATCTGTGAAAGTTTGGTAGAAATCGCATGAAAAACGTAAGAGGAGTTGCGAAGAAACCAATTTTAAATGTAAAATAAGCAAAGGACAATAACTCTTTCAAAAATGGTCAAGTCAGGAAATCCCGACAATATGCGCTGCTTCACTTTATGATCATCAATCTGTGAAAGTTTGGTAGAAATCGTATGAAAACCGTAAGAGGAGTTGCGAAGAAACCAATTTTAAATGTAAAACAAGCAAAGGGCAATAACTCTTTCAAAAATGGTCGATCGGAAAAACCCGACAATATGCGCTGCTTCACTTTATGATCATCAATCTGAAAAAGTTTGGTAGAAATCGCACAAAAAACGTAAGAGGAGTTGTGAAGAAAACAATTTTAAATGTAAAATAAGCAAAGGGCAATAACTCTTTAAAAAATGGTCTAATCAGGAAAGCCCGACAATATGCGCTGCTTCACTTTATGATCATCAATCTGTGATAGTTTGGTAGGAATCGCATGAAAAATGTAAGAGGAGTTGCGAAGAAACCAATTTTGTCATTGTATCGTTTTTGATGATTCAAAAACTGTAGTTGATTGTGATAATTTGCAATTACTCGTTAAAATAGAATTGTCATTAAATAGCCAGCAATATGTATTATTTCAAACCTGTCACATTAAAGTTTCAGTTTAAAATGGACGTTCCAAATCAGCCTAAAAGTTTTAAATTTCCAAAGAGAACTTTTGGCACTAAAAAAACTGAACACAGGGCATTCAACTCGCAATGATTCCAAAGTCACTCGTGGCTTCACTATGCAGAGGTAAACTGCGCTAATTTGTTGTTTAACATACGTTGTGAGACTGCACAAATATGAATATAGTAAATAAATACTGGTGTTCATAATAATTTATGATTGCACAATAATTAACATGTCGCTGTTGACTCATAATGTTATTTTTATGCTTGCATGCTACAGATCGTGTGTTCTGCTTTACTTGTATGACGGCGATGAAAGGCGGCAAGGTTGGCAACACGAAAGTTGAGAGCAGGTTTATCAGCACCGGCTTCACCAATTGGAGAGACGCAACGAAAACGTTCCGAAAACATGAACAGTCTGATTGCCACAAAGAGGCCGTTGAGAGACATGTAACTCTACCTGCCCAGACTAAAGACATCGGAGAAGCTCTTTCCGCAGCCCATTCGGAAGAGAAAGCAAACAACAGAGCACAGCTCATGACCATACTGCGCAACATATGGTTCCTCTCACGCAGTGTTCTCAATAAGAACCGGCTGCCGGCCAAAATGGACAGTTCAAATGGCAATAGGGCCGGTTCAAATTTGGAAAACTAAATTAATTTTCAGTAGAATAAGTAGAAGCTGGTCGGTTACTTTACCATTTGAGACGTTTTAACCGAAACTTATTGAGAACCCTTCTCACGACAAGGTCTGGCGCTCCGTGGACACGATGAAGAAGAAGGCAACTTCATGCAGCTACTGAAACTGCAAGGCCAAGCGGACCCTACCATCCTGTCAAGGATCGAGAAGAAATCAGACAAATATACTTAATCAGACAAATATACTTCACAGCCCATCCAAAATAAGATTATTCAGATCATGTCACTAGGGATACTCAGGAAGGTCGCCAATAGCGTGCTTGAAGATGCGTTCTTCACGATCATGGTGGATGAAACCACAGACGTATCCAACTGAGAGCAAGATGTGCTAGAACTGAGACATGTAGACAGTGAGCTTAATGTGCAGGAAGATTTCATCGGACTATAGGCTGTGCCATCCATCGATGCTCAGACCATTACCAATGTAATTAAAGACACTCTACTACGCATGAGACTGCAACTATGCAAGTGCCGTTGGCAAAGCTACAACGGAGCCAGTAATATGTCAGGCGCAAAGCGTGTGGTCGCCGCAAACATCACTGCAGAAGAACCAAGTGCCATCTATACACACTGCTATGGACATGCTCTCATCTTGGCTGTTGGTGATACAATATGCGGCGTAAGGTTATGCAGGACTCACTGGACGCAGTATGTGAGAGTTCTAAGCCTGTGAAGTTCTTACCCAAATGTGAAGGACAGTTTGAAAAACTGAGAAAGGAGATGAGCCCCTACACACCTGGATTTCGAGTGCTGTGCCCGACTAGATGGACTGTTACGGCAGAGTGTTTGAAAAGTGTCTTAGACAATTACTCCATTCTCCAGAAATTGTGGGACACCACCTATGAGACCACAAAAGACACTGAGACCAAAGTGCACATCGTTGGTGTGAAGAGTCAGATGGCCTCATTTGACTTTCTCTATGGTGTGACACTTGGGTATAAACTGTTAAAGCACAGCGACAACCTAAGCAAGGCTCTACAACACAAAGACATGTCAGCTTCTGAAGGTCACTTTCTTGCCCATGTGACAGTGTCTACATTAGGCAAACTACGCACCGACGACACATATGATCAGTTCTGGGGATCAATTGACACCAAACTCAACAACGTTGATGTCAACGAACCAACACTACCTCGGAGACGTAAATTGCCAAAACGTTACAAAACGGAGCGACGCAGACCATGTGTATCCGAATTCACCAAAGGACCTACATCACAAGCAGTACTTTGAGGTGTTGGACATGGCGAATAACTGCATCCAAGATTGGTTCGACCAACAAGGATTCCGGCTATATAGACGTCTACAGGACTCACTTCTGAAGAGCGCTGTAGAGGACCCTACCGCAGCTGACGATATCAAGCATGTCATGGAAGTATTCAAAGGCAACATTAACGAGGTAGCGTTTGGAGCCCAGGTAGATTCACTCCACACTCTCCTACAGCGCAGATACGACAACCTCAATTCAGTGACATTGTGTGACATTGTGAAGGTGTTTCTGGACATGAAGCCTACATCATGGTTGTTGTTTTCGGAAGTTGTGACTGTCCTTAAGCTTGTACTTATGATGCCAGCAACGAATGCTACCAGCAAACGGTCATTCTCGGCATTTGGCGGCTAAAAACCTACCTGTGATCAACAATGACCCAGGAAAGACTGACCCATTTGATGATCCTCCATGTCCACAAGGAGACCACTGACATTATGAACTTAGAGACTGTGGCGAATGAGTTTGTCAGTGGTATGGAACACCGAGTTTCCATTTTCGGCAGGTTCTGAATGATCGTGCTTTGATTATTCAACAAAGTGTGCATATTCATGTATTAAATTACTGTGACAATTTATAACTGTATTTGGTACAGAAATAGAAAATATGAAATAAATATGAAGTAAATGTATTAGTGATTAAATATTACTAAATGATAATAGTTTTATATCTATTAACTATTTTAACCGAAAAAGGTTTAGATAAAACCCTGAAAATAAAACCTAAACTCAATGGAAATCGCATTTTTCAATGCTTAAAATTGAAAAAAAATCGAAGGGAGGGGAAACCCCTCCCGAGCCCACCCCTTACGCAGCCCCAATGTCAATTTCCTTCCTACGCTCCTGATATATTAATTACTGATTTTAACAAGATTGTAACTGTGTATTAAATAGCTGATTAGCACAAATATCAAATGACTGGTGGGTCCTCAAAAGGTAGAAATACCATGTTTGCTGCACCTTTCTTTCCATTTAAATATGGTATCCTTCTTTAAACTTAAAAACATTGTTTTTGATATTTATTCATCCTTTTCTTTAAATTAAATCAATGGCATAAATTGTGGTACATCTTATTTGGGAGTAAGTACAGGTATGCATCTTTAAGATTCCCAAGGCTTCATTATTAAATAGAAATTACTATACTATCATGTTGCACATTATTAAATGTAAAAAAAATTGAAATTGTAAACAATCCAAACATGTATACTTTGGAGGTTGTTTGTGAAGGAAAATGGCTCCGATTGGCATGTTTAGCCAGTTGGGTTTTTTTTAATTACAAACCTAGTCTAAAATAATAGACATGTTGTACGGGATTCTTCCAATCCCTAACGTCATGAAGGATTTGCCATGTCAAAAATCGTAAAAAAAATCCGTCGACGTACAATTATTTCGACTAATCACAAACCATTCACTGATTCAGCTTTAAAGCTAGCCACAATAATGTGCGTTTAGGGAACTTTTTTAACATTTGGATATTCATTTTGGTCGCCAAATCAAAAATCGTCAAAGACACTGATGCGGCTGTTTATATGGACTACTTCAAAGCATACTGTACATGTATTATAAAGATGGAAAGTAGCAAATCTGAATGGTCTGATAACCATGCTTTGATTCACTGGCATGTCTTCTAAAAAAAAAAAAAGATAAAAAAATGTAACACTTAGTAGTCACCTCCGAATTCGTGTAATTTGCCCTGTATACAGTAAATTTAAAAGATAACTCAAATGAATAAGTAAGGAATCGCGAAATCATATTGCTAACTGCACAAACTATTGATGGAAGTTAATAAATTATCGTTCTTGGAATGCGAAAAAATCGTTAAAAAATGTTATGTTGCTGTACTATTTATTACCTCAAGGCTTATAAAACGATGATCCAAAACGAAAAATAATATAGATTTGAAAGAAAAGCTGAAGCTTTGAAAATATAAACATTACAGCAGTTTACATGTTAAAACTATTATCCGGTACCCGGTATTATAAGTACTGAATCTATTGTCCTTTCCGATAACTCGATTATCTTTCCCTGAATACTCTTCAAGTGGGCATGCGCAAAAAGCGGAAATTTACTTCCGGGGACTACACAAACCAGGAAGTAAACAGCAACAAGTGAAAATGGAAAGTAAAGATTCAAAACTAATAAAGAAAACGGGCAGGAAAACCCCTAAGTACTGTTGTATTTGTAAAGGAATTTACAGAGGAAAGGTTATTGATGGGAGAAAAGTGTCATTGCACCGTTTTCCTCAGAACAAACGTTTAAAACGTGTGTGGGTGCAGCGATGTAAAACGGTCATGAGATCGTTCCAGTGGAATGAACACAGACGATTGTGTAGTGAGCATTTTGTTGGCTTCAGAGGACCTTCATTCCAGCATACACTTCCATCTATGTTTCCAACTGAGACTGGTGCTACCAAAACCTTCCAGCCAACGGTATTTTTTATTTCTTATATTAGTTTAAGTTCTTCCTTACATGCACCTCAAAATGAATTATGTTATATCAACGGTGCTTAAAAACAATGTCACAGCACTTATTTGTAAATTTTGTAATTTAAGAAATGATTAAAGAATTGTTTTCAAATACAGCCTGGAAAAATGTGTACCATATAGCCTGGCAGATTTTGTACTAAAACATTTATCTTATACAGTTTCATTTGCAATTTCAGCTCCTTGATGAAGACGTAGGTGATGATGATGATGGTGATACGGTCAATGACGATTTAGACCTAGAACTGTCAAATGATGATAGTATACAGCCACAACTGTCATTTGTATCCCCTTCCGGGCATGCCATTGATACCTCTGTCCACCTGCATGATTACTGCATGGGACCAGTACTACAGCCACAGAATCAGTCCTTTAGGTATTGTTCAATATATATATATATTGCTTCTTGTGCTATGAAATCGATCTGATAAGTTAATTACTTCTGATCATTTTTCTTCATTCTTTAACAAAAATAGGAAAATTTAAGTGTTTGTAAATGTTTAAGGCCAAAAAAACAAACATTTGGTTAGGGTTACCAGACTGTACATGTAAGATGTGGTAAATGGGTACATGATCAATTTGTATATGTTTCAGATGTTGTGACACACAGACTGAGAACAACTGTGCAGTGATGGAAGTACAAACTGAAGAAAGTTTCCTGGGAAAAACAGCAGACTTCAGTTCACAAACAGAACATTCTACTAGAGACTTTGGTGTACAATGTCAGCTACCTATGCTCACATATGATGACGTAAAATACAATGACGATTTGGTCAGTTTTTACACCGGAATCCCTAATCGAGTTGTGTTTGAAGCTTTGTTTGATGAAATCAAGGATGAAGCTGAAGTGCGGACATCAAGGCGGAAACTTAACTATAAAGATTCAGATGGAGGACGGCCAAGAACTCTAAGTGTTCTGGATGAATTTTTCATGGTGCTGATGCGCCTACGTCTAGGTCTGTTATTTGAAGATCTAGGTACTAGGTTTTGCATATCCACTTCACAATGTAGTGACATTGTTGAAAGATGGATCAACTATTTACATGTACAATTATCCTTTCTTGTTCAATGGCCATCTCGTGAGGTAGTGAAAAATAACATGCCTGAACAATTTAAAGAGAAATATTCTAACACTAGAATTATTATCGACTGCACTGAAATTTACAGTGAAACATCCAGTTCTCTTTCTTTGAAAAGTTTAATGTACAGTGATTACAAGTCTCACATGACTCATAAGATTTTGGTGGGTATAAGCCCAAATGGTGTTGTAACTTTTGTTTCTGACTGTTGGGTGGGCTGTACCAGTGACAAGAAACTCACAGAAAAATGTGGACTCTTGGACTTGCTTGAAGAAGGAGGCGCCATAATGGTTGATAAGGGTTTCACTATTACAGACCTTACTACTCCAAGAGGCATTCATCTCATTATTCCACCATTTAAACAGAAAGGAAAACAATTCTCTAAACGTGAGGTTCTCCTTACAAAAGATATTGCAAGTTTACGAATACATGTTGAAAGGCAAATGGAGAGAATCAAGAACTTTCGAATATTGCATGGCAATATTCCTATAACACAGTCAAGGAGAATTTCTAAAGTGTTCAAAATATGCACATATTTGACAAATCTATGGCCACCACTTGTTCAATAATAACTCATGTGTCAATGAAAGCGTTTGTATATATCAAGCATTAGATTTAGGGATAAAAACTTGTATACTTCTAACTAGAACAATGAAATTACAATTTTGTTTTAAAATCATTTTTTCGAGCAAGTTATATGATAACATATGAGATTACACATTTGATTCAGGTTTGACAAAAATGGATAAGGAAATATGCTCATGTGAATGGATTTCAAGATTTGATTTGAAACATGTATGCATTAACTGATCAATTTATTGATATAATTTTTTGTTTGTGAAACATCTGCTTTGTATTTTGTGGTTTTATTATTTGTAACATTTCTAAGAATAAAAGTCAAAGATCACTTATTAAGTTTGGCTCTGAAATGAGTTTTTTTTTATTTGCCATGTGTAATTGATCTACCACGTACTTCAAATCATTAGTATTGAATTGCTTAAAGGATTTTTCAGTATGAACCATTTTCATATCAGTTTCATAATTGAACTAAGTGGAAATAAGAATAGGCAAGAGTGCCATAGATCAAACTGAAATGCCCGACAAATGTTAACTTTAAGATACATTAGATTAAAAAAACTAGCCCCATGCTAAATATGTCCCAATGTTTAAAGGGACTGTACACCAGATTGGCACCAATAAAGTTTTTTTCTGTAACAAATCTCAGGACAAATTATTTAATAAAATGTTTTACTCTTCTGATATGATAATGGTAAAGAAATACCAAAATGTAAAAGAAAATTGAGCTATGGATTGAACTAGTGTCACCAAAATAGCTGTCCAGTGTTGTATCCACTTTGCTACGAAGGCTTATCCGAAACCATATGAATGCTTAAGCTAATATACCTTACTTGGTTATATCCCATGATATCATCAACTAGCAAATCACGCATAAGAATGAATTCTACTAGGTATACATACCCAGTAAAAAAAAATTAATGGAGAAATATGGAAAAAATAATGCGAAAATAAATTAATTGTATACTACGGTATGTGGTACTTCAGTTAGTTAGTTTCAATGCATTGTACACATTGATACCAAGTTTATGTCAGTTTTTGACAAGTTTCTTTTTTTTTTCGATATTTCATCACACGGTGTATAGCCCCTTTAAGTTTTGCACCCTGCAAACATAAGAAAGTAACACTCATTTGTTGTTTTTAATTAGCAAGTCAGAAAAGGAGAACAACTCGACAGTCTTGAGTTATGGGCCGTGCAGTAGCTACATGCAAACCAATATTCAATTGAACATCTTCAATTGTTTTAGAGTAAAACTCAGCTACTTCTTTAAACAATGGCAATATAAACGCTATCACTATCCTGCACACAAAATGCAATAATAACACACTTGAAAGGTTAAACATATGTCCATTTATTAAGCTCAGAAATACATCCCTGAAAACTAGATAAATGGAAAGGAAAAGTAGAAAAGGTCAAACATAAAACAAGGAAATAATTAAAGTAGATTTACAGCATCGCATAATCACAATATGTTGACAAAAGTACACATACTTTCAAAATACTGCCCAAAATTTAGATTTACAACTTTTTTATTCATGGTTTCAAATTATAGTAACAATACAGTCATTTTGGAGTTTCATTTTGAATATAGTTATGAAAATAACTGAAAGCAAACAAGATATTCACATAAATTGCCATTATTGATCATTCAAATGTACATGTATAAACAACACATAACTAGACGATGTACAAATCAATTGAACAGACTCATTCCCCTTTTAACACGTTGTGCGTACAGTTCAGGAATGTATGATTCAAGGCAAAATCTGTCAAGTTGACACAACATTTTCAGCCAAAATGATTCACAAAATGCAATTCTCTGTATAGAAAGACCTACACATGTCCAAACTACAAAATCACACCATTTCCTCCCGGTGATTCCCATCTGCCCTTGGACCTGGTAGTAATATTTGTGTGTTTCCTTGAGTAACACCTTGCCATTCTCTAACTGACAAAAAAAATCATTGTCTTCACAGCATTCCTCAGGCGTTTGCATCCTCCATTTCTTAGAGGCAGGACACTTAATCTCAACCAGACCAACACTTTCTGTACAATGTGAACAGAACACAAGCCCATCTGGACTGGCACCAAGGTAGGGTCTGTCGGCACATACAACTAGACCACTGTCTTTAACTGCTAGTCCTTTGTGGTCAGTTTGCATTGCTTTCGCATACATTCTCTTTGCAGCCTTCTCATGTTTAATTCCATATTCTGTGTACTTGCTTGTGAAATTGGAATACAACATCTGCCGCAGGAGTCCGTCAGGTTCAGTTGATTCTTTCCTACGACAGATGCTGCCAAAGTTTGAAGCTGTTAGGCGTTCTTTTCTGGCCTCTTGCCATTTCCCACTTTTTTGGCCCCTTGTTAAGATTTCAGTTAATTGAATTTCTTCAGCGCTTTGCTTCAAAGAGTCAAAATGATCCAAAAACACTGTCTTACTAGAACTGTCCCTCAAGTTTACACTATCATGGTAGTTGAATGGCACAGAATGTAACACAGGGAGATCTGGTTCATTTTCAGTTGTTTCAATTTCAAAGTTTTTTAACCAGCCTACATTCAACTTCGAACCAACCAGTTTCTGCCTAAATCTGTCAATGTTAACAGTGCATCCATTGATAGAGTTCAGTTCATGGTTTTTGTTTACAGAAACTTTACGTACTGACACGTTGTACAGTTTCTTCTTTGAGAACATAAGATCTTCAGATTTCCTAGGCGACAGCTTACGTTTCCGTGGTGCAGACAGCATGCTGAAGTTGTTCCAGGCACAGGGTTTGGATGTTGGAGCAAGGGTTTTTTTACGCGTCAGGTCTTCAAGTCCATACAGCAGGGCACCAATATGGTTGCAGCATTCACCTTCACTAGATGAAAATAAAAAAATTCATTTACATGTGTGCCTTTTTACTTGTTATACTTACATGTATATTCCAAAACATTAAAGTTTGAAAATGGAGGTGAATACACAGTATTTTACACTTAGTATTTCCTGGTAGGCCATGAACATACAAAACACAAACAGTGCCATAAGTAAACACCAACACGGTGAAGGGAGTTCATTGAATCAATACATAAGCTCGCCTGTTCTTTCATTCAGAAAAAAATAGCAAAACTCAGCTAACCATGAAAGCCAAAATTATGACAGTTATAACATGTGCTTTTTTGTCTCTTGTAACAAGTGTACCAAGTTTGATAAGAAGATATGAAATAGTTTGAAGAATGCCCCAAGTTTAAGTATTTGATAATACTGACAAAATAGCCTAGCGTGTGTGGGTTTGACACCTTTCATCAATGCAGATCAGAGACTTTGATTTATCACAAATTAATTCAACTTACCCAGCTGGACAGTTGCAGAACGCGGAGTGTATGCAGCCAGTCACTTTCGACAGAAGGATCCAGGGTTGGTACTCTGGTGACTTTCTTTTGTCTGCAGTTGGAAATGATGGCAGCACGGAAGCTTGAACATAACAGTGGCTGCACTCTTCGCTTATGAGATGGACCTGAAGAATAAATTATAAATAATATTTTAATTTAAATGACAATAAATAAACATCATAGAACATATGAAAATTGTACAAAATACATTATTTTTTTTAAAATTAAGATAAGTATATAGTCAGTGTGGCTAGCCCCGCCTACATAAAAATGTTGAGTACATTTTTCACACCAAATTATTTTTATGTCCAAGTCAAAATAGTCCCCTTGAGCTAATTATATAACTAGATGAAGTAAACATGGCAGAAAAAACAGCCTCAGACTTATTATAAACTCACTATTTGACATACCTCAACTTTCTGTACATGTCCGTCCACATAATAAGTCCTCGCCTTCAATTGACGTTTCGAGTCTCTTTTCAGTACAATGTAGTTGTATATATCCTTTTCCTCTACAGCAGGAAACAGATCAATAGTGGACTTCCATGCCTTCAGTGTTGATGGCGGTGGAAGACCCTCGCCACATGGGAGGATAAAGCGTTCGGTTGCTCTTCTCTCTCTTTCTTCCCGATCTCTCTCCTCCAGCACGCGTTTGTCAGTTATAGAAAGTCTATATGCGCCTTTTATCCTCTCAATCAATTCGCATTTAAGACCTGATACATTCAATTTCCGGTTCGCAAGGTATCTTTTCAAATCGACGACCTTAAATGGTGTCAACTCATTGTTATTCATACACGCCCCAGTGATCTCATTGTCTACGTCGGCCATCTTGCAAAATGTATTCCCCGGAAGTAGGAAATGGAGTAGCCTCCCTTAGAAATCAGGGGAAGTAACCAAGTTATCGGAAAGGACAATTATGCCTTGGGCACGCGCGTTTACAAGCCGGTAACGAGACTTGCCGATCCGGACCGGAAAAAAACATGATTGATATTATTTTCTTGTACAGTATATCTAAAATTATCAATTTGTAGAAACATTGACGTAAAAAACGCACTTTTATACATTTCACATAATTTAAGCGCGTGCGATTTTTACGATTATTTATTTTCAATTTTAATTAAAAGTCTTGCATGTACTTATATATTTGTTTGCGCTTTATTATAAATGCATAATATACTTTTCATAAATCATACACTAAAAGGAATAAGAAGAGGCGCGTTTTTGCGGGTGACTCGTCTGACATCGAGTCGTGACGCGCACTACAGGGGCGTAGCTTGACGAAAATATATGTGTAGGCCACTTTCTAGGGGAGGGGGGTACGAGGCTGATGTAGGTGGCATAGTAAGAAGAACCTCGAATATTGTAAATATGCTAGGATACAGGTCCTTGTTGGTCTGCTCGAGGGTCTTTTGTAGTCCAGATGGACTTACGTCTGCGATGCTCGATCTGACCTTCCATCGTGCAATTTCTTTTTTAAATGTGTCAAATGTTTCGTTAAGATCAGGGGAAAAAGCAGCATATAAGTTGATGGCAGCATGTCGTTCTGCAGAATGTCCAGTTTTGAAGGCAACAAATGTTGTGCACTGTATCTGTCTTCATTTCTCAGGAAACCGCTGTCTTGTATAAATGATTAATGAAGACATTGTACAAGGCTATTCTGAAGTAGTCAGATCCTGTTTGCACCTTAGGATTTGCTCTGTTTTGTTGTCGACCAACTCTTCTTGGCATTGATGGTTTAATGTCGAAGCCTGAGCTTGTATGTACAGTCCATTACACACATCAGGATCAGCACTCGCGTCATTGCACAATTTGACAATGACGTTTGTTTCTTCAATAGCATTTAATAGATCATTGTCTTCCTTCTGAAGTAGATTTGTCAGCTTCACGGTAGTACCCAATATGTGTTGCGCCACTACAAGTGAGATTATGAATTCAAAACGCAGTAAAGCGGCCAAATACTGGCCGTCCTTCTCGTCTCCGTCTTCATTAAGAGTTTCAAGTGCGCGGATCACTACGGGGAACGCATTTTGGAACGTTTCGAGTGCGTCCGCACGACTGGATCACCGTGTCTCACATAACGAACGAAGCTTAGTGTGCCGGTTCATTTCCTCTTTCGTTGCGACGTCACTAGAAGGCTGGAACGCTGCTAGACGTTTTGCTGAATGATTGAACACGAATCCAATGTCCTGAACTGTTGCCATCATAGTTCGGATACAGGGAATGTTCGAACTATGGACAAACGCTAGACTCAAGCAGTGCTACTTGCAATGCACATAAATTTTCGCGCGGCGAACGTTCACGCACGAGAGCCTTGAGCCCAGGATATTTTCCAGACATGTTGGCGACACTGTCGTAATACTGGCAGTGGCGTAACTGCCGTTACGCACAATACGCCCGTGCGTACAATTCGTCGCACAAGTCAGAAAATATTTGGGGCCAAAAATGCAATTAAAACTAAAGGGTAAAGAAGGTTCGCGGGCCGCCTTTTTTAATATGTGAGACAATAGGATCTAAAAAAATCCTATTATTCAGTAAGAGCCTCGTTTATAAAAGTTTGTTTCGTGTTGAAAATGTTAAATGAGCTTAGGAAAACCTTTAAACAAACGTTCATTTGCATTTTTGTTATTTAAGACAATTACCATTTTTGAATTTCTTACGAAGCTGTTTTAAACATAGCATTTTTGAATTGAATATTCGTTGATTAAATGCTGATGAATGTGTACTAAGAAAATTTATTTTGCTATACAGTACCATTCTGACCTATGATAAAATATTTTAATATATATTTATATGTGAACTGAAACAGAGACTAAAAATGTATATGTACAAAAATGGTTTGCTGAAGTTCATAATTCATCTAGAGCCAAAACGTTTGTATTGTTCGCAGATTGTAAGTTACAGCCATTTTTGTGTGATGTAAATATAGTTAAATTTAGCAAAGCATTGATGAGATCTAACCTTTCGTCACACCGGTAAGAAATTAAGGCCGGTAGATGGCACAAACATACTCCTATATCTATATTTGAAAGACAAAGGCAAGTTTGCCATTAAATAGTTGATGAATGTACTGTATTTAGTTATTTAAGAAGACAATACATACATAAATACTATTAAAATAGACCAAACATAACCAAACTTGTTGAACCTTAACAAATACAAATAAGACTATTCAAAGGAAATAAGCAATGTTTATCCACAAGGCTCTTGAATTCAGAGTTCCTGTTTTTATGATGTAAAATAACTAATTTAAATGATATTTGTAACCACTGTCTCCTCACTATGGTTATTTTGTATTCTATATGTACTGTCTATGTTCAATTTGTGTTTCGAAAGTACCTTGTTAGTATAAATATACGTGTTTTTATATATATTGTGACCTACGATCGATTAATAGAAGTGCATTTAATTAAATATATTATGAATAACATTGATGTATGTTCATGGGCTTATGGCCTTTATGTATAAGAATAAACTATGAAACTTCATTATCACAACTCGAGGCATGTGATTCCACTCACGGTGTCTGGTTGGTGATATTTTCTTCTATGGGGTCAACCCTATCAATTTTTCTCTCTCCGCCCCCCCCCCCCCCCCCACACACACACCTAAGTAGATTATAATATTATAATATTTAGCCATGCTGGACATCCTTATCATGCTCATGGCTAAAGATTATAAGTATGTATCATGTGATTCCGGTACGGATTGAAAAATTCGACCCGAGGGCACACGCGTAAGCCGATAACGAGGCTTGCCGAGTTACCGGCCACGCAGTGTGGCCGAGGGTTGGATTTTTTTTTATCCGGACCGGAAAAAAGATAATTGATATTTTTTCTTGCATATCTAAAATTATCAATTTGTGGAAAAATTGACGTAGAAAACGAACTTTTGTACATTTCACCGAAACGCGCGTGCGACGTTGTTTACTGACGTCATAAAGCCCAGTAATTTGAAATCACTATTGACGTCAAATAGTTCCTCAAAAATCGCGTGTTAATGATTATTTATTTTCAATTTTAATTTAAAGTCTTGCATACTTATATATTTGATTTCGCTTTATTGAAATGGCATAATATACTTTTCATTAACCACACAATAAAAGAAATAAGAAGTAGCGCGTTGTTGCACGTGACTCATCTTACATGGGGGTATAAGACGGGGTTTTCCAGCACTGGTCACATGAACGGAAACACACGCCCGGTATGCAAAAAAAATACCCGTAATGAATTACTCTTGTCATCACATAATTGCCTCCCTTGTTGAAGACCGTCGTCTGTAGCAAATTGGAAACATAATGCATTTGATATGGTATTATTTTAAATGTGGAAACGTTGTAAATCTTTTTTCCGCATTACACGCTTGGCTCGGGTTGGGATGAACCTTTCTTACACAAAATACCATGACATTATCATCTTGCGAGGGAATGTCATTTTCATTGTAAGTCAATTTCTTTGTCAGTGCTTCTTATTAGTTCCTGATTTCTTCTGGAGAACCATAAGTTGACCATTTTCGAAGCAAGGGATTTAACTGAAGTGTAGGCAGGTTTATAATAAACCTTTAGGAATGGCAATTTTGTTATTGAATGTAATTGTTTCTTGTCTGTTGAATTTCTTCCACTTTGGAACGTACATGGGACGACTTTGGCTGAAGTGTATTTTGCCTTCCATTTTAGTGTATCAAATGAGAGAGCAATACAAACTATAAAATAGAATAACATAAGCATATTATGACATGTTTGTTAAGCATACCGATTATACCGATTAAACATAGCCAGAATTATTTAGATGTGAAGAAGTTCACGTTAACGGAAGCACATATAGGATTCACGTTTACGACAGCATTTATTGAAAGTGCGATATTTATTGGAAAAAAACCTTATTCACGAACGTTTTATGAAAGTAATGAGCAAACATAACTTTTAACGCATGTCTGATTTCTTAACTATTACAAATGACTAAGAAATATGTACAAATATTAATATGCACAGAATCACGGCGCGCACAGCGTAGCATCGTTCTACAAAATTCCTTCGAGTTGAAATTTTGGCCAAGGCATGCATTGTTAAAATCAAAGCAAATCTAAAATAGTTTACACGTGTAGAAGCAGAAAATAACATAGTCTTTTATAGGTTAAGAAATATTTTGCTATCTTTTCTCTCAAAAAAATATTTAGGAATTACTGTCACTCTCTTGCCTGTTTACATCGGTTTTGAACCGTGGTGGCATATGTGAGAACCCCGTTGAAGTCACGTGATTCCTCACCCTCATTGTGAGGGAACGGACACCGGATATAGCTCAAAAAGTGATAAATCGATAAGCGTTTAATTTTGACACATGGAATATTTTCTAACATTTTTTTGTATTTTATGGTTATATATTTACCAAAATCGAAGAGTTTCAAATAACTTGACCCTGTGCAATATACGACTATGATGGAAATGTGTCTCCTCTTTTGTATAATAACCCAATTCTCGCCGAAAGTTGCATGATCGCTCACAAATGTTCATTTATGTGGTACGATTTCAAACATAAATCAACAAATTGAAAATAAGAATAAAAACTGAATCGAGCGAATTCATTGCAATTACATTATCTAGTAATGTGTAAGATATCAATACGAAATGTTTTGTTGTTACGGAGATATTCGTACCTTTTGATGCCCTTGCGGTGAACTGGGGATAGATGAAGCAAATAAATAACTGCACAGGGGAGAGCTATTAAGTGGACTGAGGATAGTAACGATGTAATTAGAATAACGAGAATGTTAAAATGATAACGGCCATTTACCTATACGATGCTGTCCATATCGAGGGATGAGAGCAAAAATAAAAATGTTGTTGTTTTTTATCTGTATGCACTTAAAATTGTTTCATTCATACAGATTAGTTAACCATGATGTGTTTTTCACAAGCATCAACGTTCGAGTCGCAAATATCTGAATATTCAAAATACGCCGGTTATCTGATTTATTGATGAACACAAAACATATGGCCGTAGAATTTATGTGGTGTTTGCTATTCATAGATGTAGTATTGCTTTGTAAATCAAGTAAGTACGTTTTTGTACACAGAAAGTCATCAGTAAGGAATGAGATATTGTGATCAAATTTGGAACACGTGAAGTTTTTTCTAAGCTTGGGTCGATGTTGCTGTTACTTAGGACAAAATAATAGTCTCTACTCGTTCACTTCAGTGACAGTATGTATTGTGACCAACCCTGATATTTAAGCAGGCAGCTAGCATATATACGTTTATTTAGGAGAGCATGGATCAAACTCATTGTTAACTAAAGTTTGCTTAATAATTTCTCATCAAATTGTACTCTCACTTTTTGCAGATTATTTGAAAGTTCGAAATAGACATACATGTACATGTGTATTGTATATTAACTGTGTTACTATCAATTTTTTTTCAATTTTACACGTTATCACCAGGACACATTTCTCAACTTTGAAACTATCCTCAGTACACAATACGGCTATCCCCAGTACAGTACTGTGAACAGATTCAGTGCTGCTGTGTAGTTGTACTCATCCCCGACACAAGCACACTTTATACACGCAAACTTGAGATGACGTTGGTCCCAAGACTTAAGCTCAAGCTTGCCCATTTGACAACATGTACGATGGCACCACAACTTACAATTATCACAATAAATTGAGTCAAGTGCACATGCCTCAAGGCAGACACTACACGGAAAGGTTCCCATTTTATGAACAAATACAGCAGAAATATACAGAAACAATTAATTATCCGTTTAAATATCAAATAATACGTATATCCAACACTACATGTTCATAGCATAAAAAATAAAAACATAGCAATGACAATTGCCATTTCTGATACATTTTATACTTACCATATCTTCTCAAATTCTTTTTCGGCATAAAATAATTACTGCCATTGTACTAAACTTCTTTAATTTTACCGCCGAGTATGTTATGTCAACTTTCTCGGATATTTGATGTATCACCTTAACCGCTAAGTGCGAAAGGCGCGAAAGTAACGGCACGTGAGAGTCGTGATCCTCGTCTTTGATAGATATAGATCAAAGACAAGAGTAATTATTAAACGATATTATAGAACTAATATATTGGATAGTGGTTACTTACAGAAAAAACAAACCAAAAGACACAAACTACTACTGTATTAATATTAAGATACTTGATTGAATTTATTTCTTTACACTTAGTAGATTTCTTTCCCAAATATTGGATTTCACATGTCAAAATGTGGATTTCACTTAGCTTTCAGATCTATTTTCAACATATTTATCTAACTTCTTCATTTTTGGACCAATTCCATTTAAATTTTAAATATAAACCGATGATAATGCCTTTTCAATTATTTGTTCAACAAAAAAATAATTTGTTAAAAATAAATGAGTTATGAGTGGATTTCACGTCTGAAAAAGTGGATTTCACTTGTCAAAATGTGGATTTCACTTCGATTTCCGATCTTTTTTCAAAATAGGTCTACAACTTTCTTATTTTTGGATCAATTTGGATAAAATTTGAAATATAAACCCATTATGAAGCCCTTTCAATTATTTGTTTAACAAAAAAAAAATAATTTGATAAAAAGAAATGAGTTATGAGTGGATTTCACGTCTGAAAAAGTGGATTTCACTTGTCAAAATGTGGATTTCATTTCGATTTCCGAAAAATTGCTCTAACTTCTTCATTTCTTGATATATTTCAATAAAATTTGAAATGTAAACTCTTTATTAGGCACTTTCCAAAATGTATTCAAAAAATAAAAATTACTAATTAATAAAACTGAGTTAGGAGTGGATTTCACTTCTCGAAAACTGGATTTTACCTCGATTTCCGATCTATTTTCGAAAAATTGCCCTAACTTCTTCATTTTTTGACCAATTTCAATAAAATTTGAAATATAAACTCTTCATGAGGCACTTTCTAATAATTATACAAAACAGAAAATTATTTATTAAAATTAATGAGTTATGAGTGGATTTCACTTCTCGAAAACTGGATTTCACCTCGATTTCCGATCTATTTTCGAAAAATTGCTCAAACTTCTTCATTTTTTGACCAATTTCAACAAAATTTGAAATATAAACCCTTCATGAGGCACTTTCTAATAATTATACAAAAACAGAAAATTATTTATTAAAATTAATGAGTTATGAGTGGATTTCACTTATCGGAATCTGGATTTCACCTCGATTTCCGATCTATTTTTGGAAAAAAAATGAAAAATTGCTCTTACTTCTTTATTTTTTGACCAATTTCAATAAAATTTGAAATATAAACCCTTCATGAGGCACTTTCTAATATGTATACAAAAAAAATTATTAATTAAAATAACTGAGTTCTGAGTGGATTTCACGTTTTGAGTGGATTTCACGTATTCCTGTATCACCCCGCACCGCTTTAAAACTACTTATGGTATTAAAATAAAACTTGGTATATGGATAGGTGGCAATGACAAAAAGTACAGTGCACAAGCACCCAAATTCTGTCGTGTTCATTAATGTACCACACCCCTAATAAAATGTTCAACTTGAAACTCTTCAATTTCAATGCTTTAGCCTATGTTGTTAAGCAGAATACTACAAATATTTTGAGAATTTCATGGATGCAGTTCGATGCACCATAATATGCTTGTTGGCCTTGACATTCCTTGTTTTTCAACATATAACAAATGCTTAAACTATTAAACGGCGCCCTTTGATGCTTTGCATCAATGGTCTTTCTTGTTAAATTGGTAAAGAATTAAAAAAAAGTTAGACCCTAGGGCCGCGTTTTTCGTAAAAATTAAATACAGTATGGATTTTGATAAACGACAGTGCGGATTTAGGCAGGTGCGTGTTTACACAATTACGTCATTGATATCTGTTTAAAACACATGAGTACACCATGTGCAGCGAACAAAAATGCTGGTTTGTAAAACCTTGGAAGAGGCTTTAAGGAAAATCCAGGAGCTGGAAATGCAAGATAATTTGTGCCTGACTCTAGTACGAACAATTTTGGGAAGACGGTATTAAATATTTCCATAATTTTATGCATTATTTAACAATTGATGCTTGCAAATCATTTTTTTCAGCAAAGCACATCCATTTCACAGTGATTTGGTGGGAATGAGCTGAATTTTGACCTTTACAAAATTTAGTGACATTTAACCTAAACTAACCTAAACAAGTTAAACAAATGACAATTGGCTTTATAATGGTAGTCCTAGCTGGGCCTCATGTTCTACAGCACTGTAGTTTATCAAATGACCATATATCTTTATACTGGTGATCGAAGCTCGGGGACACGTTCTAGAGCACTGTAGTTTATGAAATAACCATATATCTTTTATACAGGTAGTCATAGCTCGGGGACACGTTCTAAAGCACTTTAGTTTATCAAATGACCATATATCTTTATACTGGTAGTCATAGCTCGGGGACACGTTCTAAAGCACTGAAGTTTATCAAATGACCATACATGTATATCTTTATACAGGTAGTAATAGCATTGGAACACGTTCTAAAGCACTGTAGTTTATCAAATGACCATATATCTTTATACAGGTAGTCATAGCTCGAGGACACGTTCTAAGGCACTGTAGTTTATCAAATGACCATATATCGTTATACTGGTAGTAATAGCTTTGGGACACGTTCTGAAGCACTGTAGTTTATCAAATGACCATATATCTTTATACTGGTGATCATAGGTGGGGGACACATTCTAAAGCACTGTAGTTTATCAAATGACCATATATCTTTATACAGGTAGTCATAGCTTGGGGACACGTTCTAAAGCACTGTAGTTTATCAAATGACCATATATCTTTATACTGGTAGTAATAGCTTTGGGACACGTTCTAAAGCACTGTAGTTTATCAAATGACCATATATCTTTATACAGGTAGTAATAGCTTTGGGACACATTCTAAAGCACTGTAGTTTATCAAATGACCATATATCTTTATACAGGTAGTTATAGCTCGGGGACACGTTCTAAAGCACTGTAGTTTATCAAATGACCATATATCTTTATACAGGTAGTCATAGCTGGGGGACACGTTCTAAAGCACTGTAGTTTATCAAATGACCATATATCTTTATACAGGTATTCATAGCTGTGGGACACGTTCTAAAGCACTGTAGTTTATCAAATGACCATATATCTTTATACTGGTAGTCATAGCTGGGGGACACGTTCTAAAGCACTGTAGTTTATCAAATGACCATATATCTTTATACAGGTAGTTATAGCTGGGGGACACGTTCTAAAGCACTGTAGTTTATCAAATGACCATATATCTTTATACTGATGATCATAGCTGGGGGACACGTTCTAAAGCATTGTAGTTTATCAAATCACCATATATATTTATACAGGTAGTCATAGCTGGGGGACACGTTCTAAAGCACTGTAGTTTATCAAATGACCATATATCTCTATACTGGTTATCGTAGCTTTGGGACACGTTCTAAAGCATTGTAGTTTATCAAATGACCATATATCTTTATACAGGTAGTCATAGCTTTGGGACACGTTCTAAAGTACTGTAGTTTATCAAATGACCATATATCTCTATACTGGTTATTGTAGCTTTGGGACACGTTCTAAAGCATTGTAGTTTATCAAATCACCATATATATTTATACAGGTAGTCATAGCTGGGGGACACGTTCTAAAGCACTGTAGTTTATCAAATGACCATATATCTCTATACTGGTTATCGTAGCTTTGGGACACGTTCTAAAGCATTGTAGTTTATCAAATGACCATATATCTTTATACAGGTAGTCATAGCTTTGGGACACGTTCTAAAGTACTGTAGTTTATCAAATGACCATATATCTCTATACTGGTTATTGTAGCTTTGGGACACGTTCTAAAGCACTGTAGTTTAACAGATGACTGTATATACCCCGGTACATATCTATACTTAACACTGGTTGATATGACAGGAAGTATATTGTCTTCAGCTGTGTTCTTATTCCACTGACCATACACATTTATATTAGAGATTTTGACTGGACTTTACCTTAAAAGCTCTGTTTTTTAATTAAATTCTCTTACCATATATCTCTATAAAGGTGACTTTCTCATGCACTGTAGGTCAATTGACAGATGTTCATTTTTTTTAGATTTGGCCTAAAAAGACCTGTAGCAGTTAACAAGCTATTAGATGCACAATAGCACAAAATGACCACCACCACTATCACCCTAAAGTGTGTGCTTGGTGTCTGTCTACACATGCTTGCTTCTGGAATGTTGAAGAACAAACTGTGTTGAAACGCCAACTGGTAAGACTGTGCTTTGTGTTTGTAATTTTGTATGATAAGACGTTTATTGTTTCCGCCAGGCCTAAAGGAAATGTCTATGAACAAGTACAGGTCTATACACAAGTACAGGATTGAAATATAAACAACGATTTAAAGAGTATTGAGTTGATGAGTGAGAACAAAAATGATATACCCATGTACATTTACATGTTCAATAAATAGTGCATCTCATACTCTGAATAATAATTCATTTTGCTATTAGGAGTTGGTCATGGACCTTTGCCGCCCTTCATCCAGAGCCTTCCACAGAGATGGCAGATATATCACTGCCTGGACCAACAGTTGACCATGCCGTTGAGTCCATGATATCAGTAGCAGCCATGAAAACATCTACAGAATTACATCTGCCTATTAATGGATACATTCTGCACCACTTCCATGTGTAAGAATAAAACTTTTCAAGTCCTCAGCATAAGCATTTCTGTATTTAAAACGAAAAATAATTAAAAACAAATTAAATATAGTTTTAAATAATTATATACAGGCAAAGTAAATGATATAATTTGTTTCATGAATGTGTTTTTTATGCCCCCGAAGGTGGGCATATTAAAATCGCACCGTCCGTCCGTCCGTCCGGGTCTGTAACTTTACCTTGTATGGACAGATTTTAAAATAACTTGCCACATGTGTTCCACATACCAAGGCGACGCGTGGCGTGCAAGACCCGTGTCTCTACCTCAAAGGTCAAGGTCACACTTAGTGTTTATTCACAATGGAGTGCTGCATATAAGGACATAGAGTATAGGTTGTCGTGTCCGGGCTGTAACTTTCTCTTGTATGGACAGATTTTAAAATAACGTGCCACATGTGTACCACATACCAAGACGACGTGTCGCGTGCAAGACCCGTGTCCCTACCTCAAAGGTCAAGGTCACACTTAGTGTTTATTCACAATGGAGTGCTGCATATAAGCATAGAGTATAGGTTGTCGTGTCCGGGCTGTAACTTTCCCTCGTATGGACAGATTTTAAAATAACTTGCCACATGTGTTCCACATACCAAGACGACGTGTCGCGTGCAAGACCCGTGTCCCTACCTCAAAGGTCAAGGTCACACTTAGTGTTTATTCACAATGGAGTGCTGCATATAAGGACATAGAGTATAGGTTGTCGTGTCCGGGCTGTAACTTTCTCTTGTATGGACAGATTTTAAAATAACGTGCCACATGTGTACCACATACCAAGACGACGTGTCGCGTGCAAGACCCGTGTCCCTACCTCAAAGGTCAAGGTCACACTTAGTGTTTATTCATAATGGAGTGCTGCATATAAGCATAGAGTATAGGTTGTCGTGTCCGGGCTGTAACTTTCCCTCGTATGGACAGATTTTAAAATAACTTGCCACATGTGTTCCACATACCAAGACGACGTGTCGCGTGCAAGACCCGTGTCCCTACCTCAAAGGTCAAGGTCACACTTAGTGTTTATTCACAATGGAGTGCTGCATATAAGGACATAGAGTATAGGTTGTCGTGTCCGGGCTGTAACTTTCTCTTGTATGGACAGATTTTAAAATAACGTGCCACATGTGTACCACATACCAAGACGACGTGTCGCGTACAAGACCCGTGTCCCTACCTCAAAGGTCAAGGTCACACTTAGTGTTTATTCACAATGGAGTGCTGCATATAAGCATATAAGCATAGAGTATAGGTTGTCGTGTCCGGGCTGTAACTTTCCCTTGTATGGACAGATTTTAAAATAACTTGCCACATGTGTTCCACATACCAAGACGACGTGTCGCGTGCAAGACCCGTGTCCCTACCTCAAAGGTCAAGGTCACACTTAGTGTTTATTCACAATGGAGTGCTGCATATAAGGACATAGAGTATAGGTTGTCGTGTCCGGGCTGTAACTTTCTCTTGTATGGTCAGATTTTAAAATAACTTGCCACATGTGTTCCAAATACCAAGACGACGTGTCGCCTGCAAGACCCGTGTCCCTACCTCAAAGGTCAAGGTCACACTTAGTGTTTATTCACAATGGAGTGCTGCATATAAGGACATAGAGTATAGTTTGTCATGTCCGGGCTGTAACTTTCCCTTGTAGGGACAGATTTTAAAATAACTTGCCAAATGTGTTCCACATACCAAGACGACGTGTCGCGTGCAAGACCCGTGTCCCTACCTCAAAGGTCAAGATCACACTTAGTGTTTATTCACAATGGAGTGCTGCATATAAGGACATAGAGTATAGGTTGTCGTGTCCGGGCTGTAACTTTACCTTGTATGGTCAGATTTTAAAATAACTTGCCACATGTGTTCCACATACCAAGACGACGTGTCGTGTGCAAGACCCGTGTCCCTACCTCAAAGGTCAAGGTCACACATAGTGTTTATTCACAATGGAGTGCTGCATATAAGGACATAGAGTATAGGTTGTCGTGTACGGGCTGTAACTTTCCCTTGTATGGACAGATTTTAAAATAACTTGCCACATGTGTTCCACATACCAAGACGACGTGTTGCGTGCAAGACCCGTGTCCCTACCTCAAAGGTCAAGGTCACACTTAGTGTTTATTCACAATGGAGTGCTGCATACAAGGACATAGGGTATAGGTTGTCGTGTCCGGGCTGTAACTTTCCCTTGTAAAGACAGATTTTAAAATAACTTGCTACATGTGTTCCACATACGAAGACGACGTGTCCTGTGCAAGACCCATGTCCCTACCTCTAAGGTGAAAGATACACTAAGTGTTTATTCACAAGGGAATTCTGAATATAAGGACATAACAGTGTAGGTTGTCAAGTATGGGTGTTTTTATTTTATGTTCAGAGTAAATTTAAAATAACTTGCCATATGTATTTGACACATAAAGGCAAGATCAACTTTTCATGTACTGACCTTGTTCGTAGGTCAATGTCACATTCGGGGGCATTCGTCACATACTGTGACAGCTCTTGTTTTTAATTGCGGTTTAAGCAACAGTGTGCACCAGATGATCAAATTGCAAGTTTATTAAGTTTAGCAGTTATTTCATATTTTTCCATTCAAAAAGATTACTGGGTATGTCTACCTAGTAGAATTAATTTCTTATGCGTGATTGGCTAGTCGATGTTATCACATGATATTACCAAGTTAGGTGTATAGCTTTAATATACCACTTGATTGAAGTAAGCCTTCGTAGCACAGTTGATACAACACTGGACTTCAATTTTGGTGACACATTTTTTTTTTACATGTTGTGTACTTTTTTTACAATTATGACATAAAAACGTAACACATTCTGTTAAATAATTGTCCTGAGATATGTTACAGAAAAAAAACTTTTTTAGTGCCAATCTGGTGTACAGTCCCTTTAAGGCCTTATAAATACCGTACTTGTGGACTTATTGTTTATGATAGTCTGTTTAATCATTTTATTGTATATGGGCAACATTTTATGTAACATCACTTTATGTAAAAACAAGAGGCCCAAAAGGGCCTATGCTCTACTGGCATGGCTTTTGTGGTCATATCAATCCAGAGCATGTATGTATGGGTAAAAGGCAACAGACATATGGTTTATGTTTTGTGTTTGGCTTACCTGAAAACGTAGCACGTTCAACATCTGAGCCCAGAAAGTATTGTAAGCAGATTAGTTCCATGAACTATTTTAATATGTGCCAAGTAAAAGTCATCTGACAAAAAAAAAATGCTTTCGAAACTGTACTCATACCGTATTATATCATGCATAGGACGCACTTTTTACCCCAAATTCTCGTCTTAAAAAGTGCCTGCGTCCTTTCTATGCTATTAGAATTGCATCTGTTTTTTCCAAGTCCATTTCGGGTCGAAAATATTGGGTCGAAAATATTGGACCGGGGAAGAACGCGGTAATAGTAAGTATCTGTACTGCGTCACCGAAGAGAACAACTGACATAGGTAAAATCACGCAAGTTAACACACGCAGAAATATATTGAATGTTTACTTTAAAATGATTTATTGAGAAATAAATTGAAAAAAAAATACGAGTGTTTACTTTTTTATAAAAGGGACGCTACTCACAAAAACTCGATGTGAGTCAGCATTTTAACTGGATTGAGTTATAACGGCAACGGAAAATCGGGAAAGGAGGTTAATATCAATTAATCGTTGTTCATGATTTTAATGTTTCGATATTATACAAAACATTTTGTTGCATGTTACTGTTTTAAAAAAATAATAAAGGAATGTGCATAACGCAAAGTAGCATAATTGTCAATATCAAATCTTTTCAAATGTGCGAAGGTGTGAAAAACACCCGCTGTCTGTCATTAGAAAAATGGTTGTTTGTTCGCACTTTACCTGACGTGCCTTCCGCTGGCAAGACTAATTACCGACACGCATTAATTATGCCTACATGCTTTAATCCGCGCAGCGACAAGCCTTATCAAAACAATCCTCAGTTTTGACAATACAGTTTTGTTGCGATTGCAACGGTTGCAACGGTTGACTGTCATTCAGAAGGCATGTCGGGACTATTGCAACGGTTGCAACGGTTGACTCTCAGTCGGGACTATTACAGCATTTGTACAAGTCTTATAATATGCGTGAATGTTCTCAAAATGTCAAGACATATATCTTTGTTATGTATGCTAAATTACCAAAATACGACGATAATTATCGAAATACACAAGACAGTTATCGAAATATGCCTAATATACAATTTTTTGTTTGTTTTTTTACTTCAATATATGTTATAAATACTTTACCAACCTCAATTTTTCGGCTCCGATTTTAACATTTTTCCGCTGCGTCCTATCTTATATATTAAGGGGTTTTACCCGTTTTCTCAACTATTTTTTTTGCCTGCGTCCTATCTATGCTAGCGTCCTATATATGATATAATACGGTAGTAAAAATTTCTGTAGTTTTAAAAGTTAAAAAAAGTTGGTCAAAAGGTCAAAGTCAAGGGCATGCTAGGACAACATTGATCAATTTGAACAAACATTCACAATCAATTGTGCTGAGATGGATGCACGAACACACAAAAAGATTTTCAAACCTTTCCAGATTTATGTTTACCAAACCTGTGAACCCTGGGTGTGGCCAGTAATGACACCAGGTGCATAACTTAAACATTCACAACCAATTTTGTTAATATGAATGCGCAAACTACAGAACTTAAAGCTAAAAAATGGCCTTTGGGCTTTCAACAAGAACAAGGCAGAGTAATTCACAAAATCAGCTGCAGAAGCAAAAAGCAAATTGTCTCTCAAAATCCTAGACTTGCAAATTGTCTCCCTTAACTCTAGACTTGAATTTACATGTACATGTAAACTTGGCTAAAAATAGAATTTGCTCATGCAGACCTGGCTAAAAATAGAGAGCATTTCTTTAAAACTTTCATGGCCCAATGGCCATAATCTAGGCATTCATGGGCGGATCTGGCTGGTTTTCGAAAGGAACCGAGCTCTAATGGATATCTAGATACTGTACAAGTTTCATTGAGATACAATAAAAACTGAAGACTGTATCGTGTTCACAACCAATTGTTTACACAATAGCATTTTTTTTATACTATCAAGGGCCATAATCTAGGCATGCATGGGCGGATCTGGCTGGTTTTCGAAAGGAACCCAGCTCTAATGGATATCTAAATACTGTACAAGTTTCATCGAGATACAATCAAAACTGAAGACTGTATCGTGTTCACAAGCAATTGTTTACAGACGCACGACCGCACGGACGCACGGATGCACATACTACGTACACATTACCATCGCATAAGCTCTTCTGGCCTTTGGCCAGTAGAGCTAAAAATTATAAAAAGTCACTGTGAATATAAACAGTTTTCAAATATGTACATTAAAATTGCAGGCTGTCAGTTTGAAACGTCTCTACTCTGACAGAAGGAAGGAAATGAATACCCAGGATTGTTCCTCAGGAAAATCTCTTCAACAGGCTGTTGTCAGTTTGCATGCTCTTTGGATGGAATTACCCTACCTTGGCTTGCAGAGAATCTGTGATATAAAAGACCTTTTGTGCTGCATTGTGTCATTGATTTATTGACCTTAAAGATATTTTATATGTATTATGCCACTATTGTAAAAACAAATGGGCATATGTTTTAGCATATGTTTTGAAACAGACACATTTATATTTCAAACAGACACATTTATATTTTTGAATAACTTGAAAATACATTTTGCAGGTTGACTTCACACCATGAAACATTAATGGTAGGTTATATTTGACCAGAACATGACAAGTATTGTTTTCGGAGTTTTTTGGTCGAAGGTGAAGGTAATGGCAAACAGTGGTTATTCTGCACAATGACCCTTGAATTCTTTGACCTAGGACCATTAATATTTAGTGATTGATATATCAGTCCAACTCATATGTGAAAGGGACATGATGAAATTGAGCAAGAGCTTATTAGCATTGCAAATTATTATTTGTGCATTTTTAGCTCGACTATTCGAAGAATTGGTGGGCTATACTATCGTTAACAATTCTGCGTTAAAGTTTGCATTTTATGTAATAAAATCAAGAGTTTTTATCCAATGGTAATCAAACTTGGTCAGACTATTTGTCGGCATGTTATCTTGAAGATGTATGAATATGGGTCATCCCGGGTCAAATTCTAGGTCACTAGGTCATATCTTAGGAAAATCATTCCACATCATAAATTGAACAATTTTTGTCAAATCTTTATGAAACTTGTTCAGAATATTTGTCTGCATAATATCTTAAAAGTTCTATAATATGGGTCATCCCCGGTCAAAACCTAGGTCACAAGGTCAAATCTTAGAAGAAAGAATTCCACAGTCATAAAAATTCATTAATTTTAGTCAAATCTTTTTTAAACTTGGTCAGAATATTTGTCTACATGTTGTCTTAATCATTTGTCAAATCTTAGGAAATACTTTCCTGATGTCATAAAAAAAAATCTATGCTTACCAAAGCTATCCATATCAGTTAATAACTAAATTCAATTGTTATTTTATAAACACACATCCCAATCATGAATTTCAGATCTAACCATATTTTTCAAAAATTTAAATTTTAATTAACTTTAAAAATATTTGTGTACATGAAATCTTAGATGATAGTGTTTCATCTAGGGTCAAAAACTAGGTCTCTGGGACAGATCTTATTGGAAAAGCTGATGTATTTATAAAATGTTCGTTTTTCCTCACACAAATGGAATAGTTTCTGTTGATCAGGTTATTTGTATGAATGATATCTCCGATAAATATAAATATGGGTCTTTTTGGTTAAAAATACTAGGTCATTAGCTCAAATCCTAGGTTTGCAAAATTGCATTGTCAAATAAAAAATCAAGCTTTATGCGGCGTTGCCGCGTTGGCGTCTTGTTATTTTTTTATTTTGACAGGCACATTTTTATAATCTTAACCAAATCAAACCTTGTTTTGTCACGTTGTGATTCTTATTCACTTTTTTTATTTGATTGTTTTATTGCTTTTTACAGGCACATATCACACTATTATTGTATTTACGTCCAATTCCATGAGGCGTAGTAGAGCGCACTGTTTTACGACGGCTCTTGTTAACCTGTAAAGTGAAACCTGGTTATAAAAATGACATGACTGTGTCATTGTGATGGCAGGCCAGGAGGAGGGCAGCATCAAATACATCTACAAACTTAGTATACAAAGTATTATAGAATTGCTTTCGGGGCCCATAGGATCAAGGTCACTAAAACAAAAAAACTATTGAAACTTTATCGCACAACAAAGGCTTAATTAATTAGGTTTGTCTGTCAATCATAGAAAACTTTTTTTTTTTTTGCATTGCAGCATTTCATGCTTAATTTTTATTTTGTCTCTTTATTGCATATTACCTTTATCATTATTGTATTCATTTCTAAGACAAAGCAGCTTATAGTTGAGGACACTGCCCCATGACAGCTCTTGTATATCCTAAAAAGAATACAATAGTGATATACCCTGATATAGGTAGTTTTGGTACATAATCACGGTTTTAATTTTAGCTTTACTGGCCAAAGATCAGAATATCTGATGTGATGGTAATGTGTACGTAGTATGTGCTTCCTAGCGCCTGTAAACAATTGCTTGTGAACACCATACAGTCTTAAGTTATGATTGTATCTCAATAAAACAGTATTTAGATATCCAATAGAGCTCGGTTCCTTTCGAAAACCAGTCAGATCTGCCCATGCATGCCTAGATTATGGGCCTTGAATGTCTGTGCGACTGTAAACAATTGCTTGTGAACATGGTACAGTCTTCAGTTTTAATTGTATATAGATGAAACTTGTACAGTATTAAGATATCAATTAGAGCTTGGTTCCTTTCGAAAACCAGATCTGCCCATGCATGCCTAGATTATGGGCCTCAAAAGTAAAAAAAAAATGCTATTTTTAGCCAAGTCTGCATGAGCAAAGTCTAATTTTAGACAAGTTTACATGTAAAGTCACAAATTCATGTGAAAAATTGTTCAAATTAGGCCCCTGGGGTCATTATTGGCCATGCCACTGGGTTCACCGGTTTGGTATACTAAACTGGGAAATGTTTGAAAATCTTTATGTCTAAAACAACTATGCAGACCCTTGTTATTTTGAATAAGGATTATTTAAGTGGTCTGCTACCATGGTTGTTCAAATTATGCCCCTAGGGTCAAAACTGGCACTGCCCCCAGGGGTCACAAGTTTTTAAGAAATGTTTTCAAAATCTTCTTGTTTCAAACCACAAGGCTCATATCTTTGATATTTGTTGTGGAGCATTATATGTAGACCGTCTAGCAAAACAGTTGAAATTATGTGCCCTGGGCCGGGGCCACCATCCATTTTGTCCTTTTAAAGCTACAAAAATGAAATTTTGACCAATAGTACAGTTTTGTAGCAAATTTTATTCTCCTCAGATGACCTTTACTTGGCACATATTAGAATACTAGTAGTTCATGCAACTAATCTGCTTACAACACTTTCTGTTCTCAGATGTTAAATGTGCAACGTTTTAAGCTAATCCAAACACAAAACGTGAACAATATGTTTGTTGGCTATTACTCATACATACATGCTCTGGATCAAAAATAACCACATGAGCCATGACACTAGAGCATAGGCACTCATGGGCCTCTTGTTTTTTTTAGAAAAAAAGCATACTGACCAACCCTATTTATTTTAGAGAAGTTAGCTGAAACTAAGAACTTTTTTTACCTTACTTTTATATTAGATTGTGTATTGCTAAGATTTTTGCTTAAAGCTCCATTTAAGGTAACTGTTCATCTCAAATGTAATAGCTTTTGTCTTCAAACTTAAAAGTTCATTGAACCAGTGGGTTCATCATGATGCACATCTGTAAATGTTTCTCCCTAATATGAGCTTTTATGTATGCAAACAGAACATTGAACAATTGGCTTTCCGTGTAAAGTAAACCCTGTCCAGAACATTTGTCAAATTGCTGTGTCAGCACTTGTTTGAATGGATTTATTTTATTTTCATATTATGATTTCAAATAAAGTATTTAAAAATGTTGATTTCTTGTATGAAGTGATTACTACAATCCTTATAAGGTCAACAGGAAGCTTGAAAAAGTATCTGTTACATGTATTAAGGCATGATTAAAATCATTTTTCCATTTTGCAAAAAGCAGATGGTTAATTTATACCACCTTCAGGTAGTCATGATGAACTCTTCAAAGATATCCCAGGTAAAGGTAGTCACGATAAACTATTTCAAGTTATCCCAGGTATGCATGGTCACCTCTTAAAAGATATCCCAGGTATTCATGATCACCTCTTCAAAGATATCCCAGTTATTCATGATCACCTCTTCAAAGATATCCCAGTTATATATGATCACCTCTTCAAAGATATCTATCCCAGGTAGTCATGATCACCTCTTCAAAGATATCCCAGGCAGTCATGATCAACTCTTCAAAGATATCCTAGGTAGTCATGATCAACTCTTTAAAAATATCCCAGATATTCATGATCACCTCTTCAAAAATATCTCAGGTATTCATGATCACCTCTTCAAAGATATCCTAGGTAGTCATGATCAACTCTTTAAAAATATCCCAGATATTCATGATCACCAACTATTAAAAGATATCCCAGATATTCATGATCACCTTTAAAAGATATCCCAGGTAGTCATGATCCCCTCTTCACAGATATCCCAGGTAGTGATGATCAACTCTTAAAAAATATCCCAGATATTCATGATCCCCTCTTCAAAGATATCCCAGGTAGTAATTATCAACTCTTAAAAGATAACCCAGGTAGTCATGATCAACTCTTTAAGATTTCCCTTTGTAACCATGCAGTTGATGCAAGCATACTTTAAAGCCCTGGTGAAGGGGAGATCAATGCAAACTGAACATGGATGGTTTGTGTGGAAATGAGCCCACTTTTTTGGTAGAAAGTTCTATGTGATTAGTTAAACAACAGGTCAAATTGCAGATGATGTTAGCAAAATGATGCATGAAGTTAAATGACAGGCCATAGCTGTCAGACTTGAATGGAAATTCACTTGGTGATTTAAGCGTGAACAAAAGCCAAGATCAATCAATGCTTCAGACCCTTGATCTATGTATTCTAGCGTGATTTGCAAACAAAAGTGTATAATAGTTACTGTGTACTTTCAGGAGAATTAATTTGTGGCACAGTTCACATAAGTTCCGCTTATGTTGATTTTTCCATGCAGATAAGTAACCATACTTGTATGAAAAATTATTTCTCAATTTCACCAAGCATAGAAAACTACCAACAATGGAAGTGTTTTTGTCACAGACTCAATCATGTCATCTAAAATCCACACAATTCTTTCATATTATTTCAATCTTCTCTTCAACTTTAGCCCATTTCAGATGAACTTTTTTCAAAGCACAGTAAAAAAGACCTTTATCATATAGTTTCTTGTAATTCCTCGGGTGAATCCAATTCCGTTTAACTAGTAGTTGCTTCACATAATCCAACCTATTTTTGTATATCTTCTTAATCCAATGTAACTCCTCAGGTGAATCCAATTGTTGATCTAGTAGTTTTCTTCACATAAATGTAAACCTATTCTTGTAGATCACTTTCTTAATCCAATGTGACCTTTTTTCTCTAATTCCATTTTTATGTCTTCACTAAACCAAAAGTTACCTATTTCTTAACACATCCAGAGAAGACTTTCTTTCAAGTCTTTACTGATTCTAACCACATTTCTTACACTTGTATAGATCCTGAGTTTTATCTGTAGACTTCAAATCAAACTTTTTTTCATAGTTTTCCAAACTTAACATCTCTTTGCTCCTCAAGTGTATCCAGGTGAACATCCAATTTCAAGTCATGATTCCAGATGATCAGTTGATAAACTGCATTGCTTAAGATTTAGAACTTCACATCAGCTGTCACCGCCATAACTACTCATATGAAGCATTGAAGGCTGGGGCGTAACCAGCGTTATGCACTTACGCATGTGTGTAACATCAATTTGAAAAATGAAAAAATAAATATGGCAAAAAATGGCATCAAATTCAAGGGCTAAGCTAAATATTGATATCAGAATAAAGGGAAGATCAGCTATAGTAAGCATTTTTTCTCTGTGTTGGATAGCTTACTGAGCCTAAATCAATCACTTGGTGACTACAAGGTCGGCTGCCCCGAACCTATAAATCCCTCCAAATACACATCAGTGCCCAACATGTTAGTTCTATATTTCATTTTTTTTTCCTTGGGGAGCCCCCCTACGGCTACAGGGATATTCCTCCTTCAACACCATCCCCCTTTCATGCCTATGCTCTACTGGCATGGCTTTTGTGGTCATATCAATCCAGAGCATCTATGTATGGGCAAAAGGCAACAGACATATACTTTATGTTTTGTGTTTAGGTTACCAGAAAACGTAGCACGTTCAACATCTGAGCCCAGAAAGTATTGTAAGCAGATTAGTTGCATGAACTATTTTAATATGTGCCAAGTAAAAGTCATCTGACAAAAAAAAAAATGCTTTCAAAACTGTACTCATAGTAAAAATTTCTGTAGTTTTAGAAGTTAAAAAAAGTTGGTCAAAAGGTCGAAGTCAAGGGCATCCTAGGACAACATTGATCAATTTGAACAAACATTCACAATCAATTGTGCTGAGATGGATGCACGAACACACAAAAAGATTTTCAAACCTTTCCAGATTTATGTTTACCAAACCTGTGAACCCTGGGTGTGGCCAGTAATGACACCAGGTGCATAACTTAAACATTCACAACCAATTTTGTTAAGATGAATGTGCAAACTACAGAACTTAAAGCTAAAAAATGGCCTTTGGGCTTTCAACAAGAACAAGGCAGAGTAATTCACAAAATCAGCTGCAGAAGCAAAAAGCAAATTGTCTCTCAAAATCCTAGACTTGCAAATTGTCTCCCTTAACTCTAGACTTGAATTTACATGTACATGTAAACTTGGCTAAAAATAGAATTCGCTCATGCAGACCTGGCTAAAAATAGAAAGCATTTCTTTAAAACTTTCATGGCCTATTATCTAGGCATTTATGGACGGATCTGGCTGGTTTTCGAAAGGAACCGAGCTCTAATGGATATCTATATACTGTACAAGTTTCATTGAGATACAATCAAAACTGAAGACTGTATCGTGTTCACAAGCAATTGTTTACAGACACACGACTGCATGGACGCACGAACTTTCATGGCCTATAATCTAGGCATTTATGGACGGATCTGGCTGGTTTTCGAAAGGAACCGAGCTCTAATGGATATCTATATACTGTACAAGTTTCATCGAGATACAATCAAAACTGAAGACTGTATCGTGTTCACAAGCAATTGTTTACAGACGCACGACCGCACGGACGCACGGATGCACATACTACGTACACATTACCATCGCATAAGCTCTTCTGGCCTTTGGCCAGTAGAGCTAAAAACTATTTTTATCATTTTTTTATGTTATGAATAATGCAGAAAAAAATCCAGTGCATAAAAATTTATTTTGTTTTTTGTGGGGTTCAAACCCACGCCAGGAAAAACCAAGTTAACAGTAAAAAACAGCCCGCTAGTCAACACAGCCACCGGGACTTTAACAAAAATGGTGGATATGTTGGCCCCTTAAGGAAACATTCATTATATCACATGATACATTGTCAATCAACCAATCAAACAACACATCAGCCGTAATTAATTTTGAATACACAATTGAAATTGTGGTCTTCAACATTATTTTGCTAAAGGGTTCCAGCTTTTGCTATTTTTGTTTTAACACTCCTTATGATTTAACACTTAACAAATTACGTGTCCCCAAGCTATTACTACAAATATAGAGATATATGGTCATTTGATAAACTACAGTGCCTTAGAACATGTCCCCCAGCTGTGACCACCAGCATAGAGATATATGGTCATTTGATAAACTACAGTGCTTTAGAACGTGTCCCCCAGCTATGACTACCAGTATAAGGATATATGATCATTTGATAAACTACAGTGGTTTAGAACGTGTCCCCCAGCTATGATCACCAGTATAAAGATATATGGTCATTTGATAAACTACAGTGCTTTAGAACGTGTCCCCCAGCTATGACTACCAGTATAAGGATATATGATCATTTGATAAACTACAGTGCTTTAGAACGTGTCCCAAAGCTATTACTACCAGTATAAGGATATATGATCATTTGATAAACTACTGTGCTTAAGAACGTGTCCCCCAACTATGACCACCAGCATAGAGATATATGGTCATTTGATAAACTATAGTGCTTTAGAACGTGTCCCCCAGCTATGACTACCAGTATTAGGATATATGATCATTTGATAAACTACAGTGCTTTAGAACGTGTCCACCAGCTATGATCACCAGTATAAAGATATATGGTCATTTGATAAACTACAGTGCTTTAGAACGTGTCCCCCACCTATGATCACCAGTATAAAGATATATGGTCATTTGATAAACTACAGTGCTTTAGAACGTGTCCCCCACCTATGATCACCAGTATAAAGATATATGGTCATTTGATAAACTACATTGCTTTAGAACGTGTCCCCCACCTATGATCACCAGTATAAAGATATATGGTCATTTGATAAACTACAGTGCTTTAGAAAGTGTCCCAAAGCTATGACTACCAGTATAGAGATATATGGTCATTTGATAAACTACAGTGCTTTAGAACCTGTCCCAAAGCTATGACTACCAGTATAAAGATATACGGTCATTTGATAAACTACAGTGCTTTAGAACGTGTCCCAAAGCTATTACTACCAGTTTAGAGATATATGGTCATTTGATAAACTACAGTGCTTTAGAACGTGTTCCCCAGCTGTGACCACCAGCATAGAGATATATGGTCATTTGATAAACTACAGTGCTTTAGAACGTGTCCCCCAGCTATGACTACCAGTATAAGGATATATGATCATTTGATAAACAACAGGGCTTTAGAACATGTCCCCGAGCTATGACTACCTGTATAAAGATAATATGGTCATTTGATAAACTACAGTGCTTTAGGACGTGTCCCCCAGCTATGACTACCAGTATAAGGATATATGTTCATTTGATAAACTACAGTGCTTTAGAACGTGTCCCCCAGCTATGACCACCAGCATAGAGATATATGGTCATTTGATAAACTACAGTGCTTTAGAACGTGTCCCCAAGCTATGACTACCAGTATAAGGATATATGATCATTTGATAAACTACAGTGCTTTAGAACGTGTCCACCAGCTATGATCACCAGTATAAAGATATATGGTCATTTGATAAACTACAGTGCTTTAGAACATGTCCCCGAGCTTTGATCACCAGTATAAAGATATATGGTCATTTGATAAACTACAGTGCTTTAGAACGTGTCCCCCACCTATGATCACCAGTATAAAGATATATGGTCATTTGATAAACTACAGTGCTTTAGAACGTGTCCCCCACCTATGATCACCAGTATAAAGATATATGGTCATTTGATAAACTACAGTGCTTTAGAACGTGTCCCCCAGCTATGACTACCAGTATAGAGATATATGGTCATTTGATAAACTACAGTGCTTTAGAACGTGTTCCCCAGCTATGACTACCAGTGTAAAGATGTATGGTCATTTGATAAACTACAATGCTTTAAAACGTGTCCTCGAGCTATGACTACCTGTATAAAGATATATGGTCCTTTGATAAACTACAGTGCTTTAGAACGTGTCCACCAGTTATGACTACCAGTATAAAGATATATGGTCTTTTGATAAACTACAGTGCTTTAGAACGTGTCCCCCAGCTATGACTACCAGTATAAAGATATATGGTCAACTGTTAAAACTACAGTGCTTTAGAACGTGTCCCCCAGCTATGACCACCAGCATAGAGATATATGGTCATTTGATAAACTACAGTGCTTTTGAACGTGTTCCAAAGCAAGCTACAGTCATATGATTTACAGTCAAAATACTTCAAAATGTAATGGATGTCTTAAATTTCAGTGTCAAAGTTGGATGCTTTTCATGATGAACATAAATAAAGGATTGATAGGTATTAAAATTAAAACAATGGACCTTTGTTTACACCTTCTAAAATACTAGGCACAATAATGCGAGTATAGGGAACTTTCGCCTATTCAAAAACCGTTAAAGACTCAGAAGCGGCTGTTTAGATGGAGTACTAAAATACTACAGTAAATTATAGTGTATTAGCTAAATCTAAATCAAAGATAAAGTACAGTGTAGATCTTCCTTTATTTCTTAATTGTTTGATTTACCCTAATTATTTCATAAAATAATCATGGGAAAATGTGGCAACTACTTACATTATTATTTTATATCAACACAATCAAAATTGAGTTCATTTTGACAAGAGAAATTTATGATAAACATTGTCAACCTTAAAACATTGTCAACCTTAATACTGTACTTTGCTGCAAGCGCAAATTTTCTATTTACACAAATATCTATGACGTAAATAGACCATCCAAGCACCTGCTGAAATCCGCACTGTCGTTTATCTGGCAATACTACAATCCGTACTGTACCTTAGGCTAACCCGCGTTTTTCTTACCATTGCCTCTGTAGAGCAATCGGAACTCCTCGGCTAGTATCAAGATATGGCTATCTCGAAGCTTGCCGGAGATGGCCGAGTTGTTACGATTGGTATATGGTGCTACGGTAACGTTCACCCATGCACATCCTTCGCAAATTATTTTGCCTCTCGAATGCATCATTGGTCGCAAGTATAATCATACTTTCTATTTACTTAATAGATTTTTGTTTACTTTCTTTATGTAATTACTGGTAGGTAGTTGTCATTTTGAATTTTCGAAACTCGCAAGGTTTCCATAGCCCCGTGTAATTGGCCCTACCCTATACGATAATACGTAGACTACTAATCATTTCCCTATACATTTCAATTCAAACAGGCAACACTTCAGATTGGATAAAAATGGCATACCTAGTTTTTCACGTAAATGACAACCATACATTCCTTTAAATGCAGTTGAAACCCAATTGATTTAACGAATATGAAAGGTACAGTGTATCTTTCATAGATATAGACTAATTATAGAGAGCGTATCCCACCGGGGATGAGCAGAAAAGTCACGTGACCACAAATGCAAACGCCAGTAGTATTTTGGCTCGATTGATCGTCAATCAAGGTAAGTTTCTTATCGATATTTTTGTTATACGAAAAAGTTCGTTCAAATGATATAGCGCAAAAAAAGAATGCATTGTTTTGTCTTTCGATCGGTGTATTGGTCACCATTCATGTCTGCATAGTTTCCGAGAACACTTCGATACAAATTGTGTCCATGAATGCAAACGCACGTAGGTAGTGTTTTAATGTCACATATTTTGATAAATTGCCACATTTTATTTAAATGTTTGTTTTTCAGTTGTTCAATAATTGTTTTTAATTGCTTTATGAATACTTTGTGCGATGCAATATGTACAAAAATGCATTTTCTGAAGTATTTCCAATTTGGCAAACGTACGTAGTCTACCTAAAATGGCAAACGCACGAAGGCATCTTATATAATAATAATAATAATAATAATAATAATAATAATGAGTTATCGTATATGTCGAAAGCTTTTAAAACGTTTTATTCTTTCTATATCCATAACTATTGCTGTAAGATTTTTGAATTTATATTTAATTATTATTATGATCATAATGCTTATGGGCATATGCATAAGGGAAAGTGAAACGCTTTTTGTCGTTTTACTAAGCTAGATAAGCCATCTTTTACGATTTTAATAAGCGTTTGTTTGCACGAGACATATTTTTTATGAAAATGCCTTTACAGATGATATTCTTTGAACAAACTACAATTTGTGTAAAATATTTTGCGATGTAAATCAAGTGGCGCTTAATTAATGAATGACAGTGTCTGTTTCAGTGATGTCATTTGTTTGCCACGTTTGTGGGAATGCGTTGAAAACGACATGGGGGCTGAAATTGCGTGAGCGCCGCCATGACGGTGTAAAAGCATTAACATGCTGTTAGAAACAGTTGTACACCACGGAGAGCTTGACGCGGCATATGTAAGTGTATTCTAGTATTAAAAAATGCTTATATTATTCTTGTTTTATTCTATATTATTCTATAATTAAGCAATTATCTACCAGTCACAAGCTCAGGCGTTTTTATTAAAGGTTACCAAAATATTGCAATTACAAGTATTTTAATTGCATACTTTTAAAGGCATACATGTATTTATACAGGTGCACCACACATGGATCCAATAAGCAGTTTCTGTGCCCGAAATGCATGCAGGAGGTCACCACACATACGTACCTGAAAAGGCATTGGCGAGGAGAAGATGGCACGACACGTTATACGTGCGACATGTGTGGGATTTCAATGGAGGAGAAATAGACCTGAAGGCCCATATGGACGGCCATACTGGCGAGAAATCATACCAGTGCGCTGAATGTGGGAAATGTTATCGGCATAGAAGTAGATTGTGCAAGCAAATGTTATTAAACACACCAAATAAAACATAAACTTTTAGATAATAAGTATCTTTCATGGCCGAGAGTGCAAGGTTCATCCCAACCCGAACATAGAGTGTATTGCGGAAGCGGGGTTTACCGTGTTTCCGCAAAACACACTGCGAGAGGGGTGGGATAAACCTATCTTACACGAGCGGCGATGATCCTGGAAAAACCTGGAAATCTTTTGTGCGAAGTGAATATAATGCGCGTATAAATTTGTAATAATTCCTGGTTGTTATGGATATGCGTGCAGTGATTCAGATTATGTTTATGTTATGATTAAATATTTATAGTTCTAAAAAGAGGACAGCGTTATTTCTTGAATGGACAGGGTTCGAATTTAACTTTGAGGAGCACTCGCAAAATTTTGCGAGTGCTTTTTGAGGCAACTCGCAAAATGAAAAATCAACTTGCAATTTTATTATTTTCTTTATTCCCTTATAATATTGTCTAATTAAAGTAGATATTTACAACTAAGACATATTATGAATATTAAAAGGATCCATCTTGAGTGACTCAACTACTATAAATTGTAGTTGGCTTATTCTTTTCTTTTTTTGGGGGGTGGGGAGGGGGGTACAGATGACTCATCGGATGCTAGCCGCTTTTTGATAACAAAGCTGTCCAATAATTTGACATTGTTCACTTTGAGGGGGGTATATTTACCCTCGCCATCGGGTAATTCCCATTCGGCGAGAACGCTACAGATTTCATTAACTGATTAAGTTTGTAAGTATTAAAAACAATAACAGTATAAATTTAGAATAAATAAAAGCAACAGTAAATGTAGCATGGATGCTTTGGACTATAAAATATATCGGAAGTTTATTCACTTTGACAGTTGAGCGGATATATTCAAAGGTTGATGGGGTTTTACGAGAGTTCGCGAAAGCGCTAAATTTAGCCAATAATTGAGCTTGGTGATTACGTCATGTCAACTCATTTGTTTTCACTTTGTATTATGCACACCTCGGAGCATCCCCGGAAAGATTCGAGATAAAACTCGGCCTTTTCCGTATTTGTTCTATTTTTGAAAACTTACTAGAGCGTGACTCCATATTGTTGTCTCTTAACTGGTAGTGATGCCACTTATAGATTGTTTACACTCGACTTTGTAGCAAAGTTAATGTTTATTTTACTTTCCTTTTAACATTTTGTGGTCTAGAAAAAAACCACTCGCAAAATTTTGCGAGCTTGAATAAAAGCCACTCGCAATTTGCAAATGCCGCTCGCATTTTGCGAGTATGCGAGTCTAAATTCGAACCCTGATGGAGCGAGAAAACTTTTCTATTGCTCCATTTGAAGCGAGAAATAATCAATTTTGATTTTTAAAATTGCCACGAGACGATGTTTCCATGATGCTACAGACGACAGTCGTCTACAAGGGAGGTAATTGTGTGATGACGATTGAAAAAAATGAATTCCATACGAGTGCTTGTTTTATCTTGGCCCTTGCCAAATTTTTAGGTCAACTTGTCTGATGTGGAAGAAAGTAGAATCTCAGGCAGATCATAACAAAAGTATTGTTTATTAATTAATCGTTATGTTATTTGATTACTTATCTTTGATTTTATCTGATTATCTGTGATCGCTTTTATTGTCAATCATTTTATTCAATGTATAAAACTAATCTAAGATATACAGTTATAGATTAAATGAAGAACATTTCCATTATAATGTCTTTATTTCTGTAAAACAGCACTTATACATACAGTTCAAAGAGTATTTTCAGTGATATAAACATTGTTCCGGGTAGAGCATACATTGTCATTGTATCATCGCAATATCATTTTATGGTTATCATTATCACAATATCTGTCATTAACAATTATCATGACAGTATTATCATCACAACATGAAGAATGGTTAAATAAACGGTTCATTAAAGATGTTTAAATTATGTTCAAATGAAACGTTTATCCCCATGCGATCTGTTACCAGCATCTTAGAATCGTTGCATCTGGCCCGCTCCCAGCACACACCAATGGTTCCCTTCTGGAATGCATTTCTGTTTATCAAAACAGTCCCGTACTGTACTGTACTCCGACTCTTTGTATCAAACGTGTGGTTCCTGAAATGTGACATTACAACAGCTGTTCTAAATGTTCGAGATAAACATTTAACAAGCATTGTTAATTTAGTTAAGTCTGTATACCACCGGAATGGCCGGATGAGAGTTTGTTCGAGAACTCATATTTCCCGCAACACTCCCGCATAATATCGTGTCAATGTTTGTTACGTATCATAAATTTATAAAACTTTCATTATGATGGATATTTAATAATAAGGCGGATAAAGATCTTCAATATTTTGAACACATTTTCAGTTTTTAAAGGCTAATGAAATATTCGTTTGTTCCTTATTATAAGATGCCTACGTGCGTTTGCCATTTTAGGTAGACTACGTACGTTTGCCAAATTGGAAATACTTCAGAAAATGCATTTTTGTACATATTGCATTGCACAAAGTATTCATAAAGCAATTAAAAACAATTATTGAACAACTGAAAAACAAACATTTAAATAAAATGTGGCAATTTATCAAAATATGTGACATTAAAACACTACCTACGTGCGTTTGCATTCATGGACACAATTTGTATCGAAGTGTTCTCGGAAACTATGCAAACATGAATGGTGACCAATACACCGATCGAAAGACAAAACAATGCATTCTTTTTTGCGCTATGTCATTTGAACGAACTTTTTCGTATAACAAAAATATCGATAAGAAACTTACCTTGATTGACGATCAATCGAGCCAAAATACTACTGGCGTTTGCATTTGTGGTCACGTGACTTTTTTTGCTCATCCCCGGTGTATCCTGGACCTCATCCTGATACTTTTTACTGATGCATTTATTTATAACGTTTATTTTATTTTTTTGCTTGATTTTTATCCTAATTCTGAGACAAAAATAAGATTGATATTGCTCAATACTGTTTTATTTATTTAAACTTATTATACATGTATGTTTTTTTCAATTTCTAGACAACAGATTCTTTTGTAAGAGTACTGTTACCCAGCTACACAAGATGAGGGTGAGACTTGTCCCGGCACTGGAAGATAACTACATGTACTTACTGATTGATGAGACCTCCGGACAATGTGCTGCAGTAGATCCTGTAGAACCAGATAAGGTAATTGGAATTTGTATAAAATATATTCTAAATTAAAATCATAATAATTATTGCAAACATTATTCCAAACATTCAAATCTGATTTTATATGAGTTTTATTTTGGTTACATTTTAACTGTCATTTTATTCACATATTTATCCATGTTAACAGTTTTATCAATATTTATATTGGTATGTTTTAATTTGGTATGTGTTAAATTTGTAACACTGAAAGTCAGAGCGCAAGAAAAAGTGTGTAATTGTGTAAGTTTGCAATTGATTTTGAACCTCTTTGCATATCAAAATTTATTGAATAAAGTAGCAATATCCTTCTTCTTCCAAATAATACGCAGGAGCATCATCACATATGCAAACTATATATACGGTTGTTGTGATGCGTGTATTATGTGCAGATAAAAGCCATTAAATTCCTGTACAATGTATACAGCTCAGTAGTGGTGGCCTGCCTGCCTATCCTTATAGGCATCCAATGTCTTAGCAGTGGCGATGTGCTCTGGCAGCTGGTTTCTCAGGCGAAAACCAGCTGGAAAGGAGTGGCAGCTAGTAGTCCATTCTGCAGAAAGGTAGCATATATCGCATGCTAAGGCCGCACATGTTAAGAGTGGTTGGATGCAGGAACATGTTACATGGATGAGGTTGTGTGCCATACGGTACATCATCACCAGTCTGTTCAATGTCAGCTGATCTTTTCTGTAGAAAATCCCAGCCAAGGTTTCTTATCATCTAGCTGGTGCTGTTTGTGGTCTTGTAGTCTCCCATGACAAACCTGGCTGCTCTTAATGGGCAGATTACCTTGGTCAGGGTCGATAACCAGCCATGTCACCTTAGTTACTCCAGAGTTATGACCCTTGAATTGATAAAAACTTTTAGCTCTCTAAATTTAGCTTTAAACGTACAACCACTTATCACCAAACTTAGTGTCCTTAAAACTAGAAGGGGCGTATTTTGTGATAGTTGGCTCTCTTCTTTTGAAGAGAAGAAATGGAAGAAAAGGCAGACATTGATATGAGAGAAAAAACATGTACTGAAACAGGGTAAGGATTTGTTTATTCAATAGGTTGAAAAATGTTTGTTCCTTTCCTAATAGTGATATTGACCCTGACATCAGTCCAACATTAAATATTGATTTAAAACAGTTGTTGACAGTACATAGTAGTTGAAAACTGTTCAGAATGGGAATTTTTTTAACATTTAATTGAATTTAAAATTCTTGCAATGAATCTAGCAAGCCCAAAACCGAGTTCAAACATATAATGCAAACATACCTGTCACAATGACAGTTCCATATATGTGTGTAAGTGCGTCACTGTGTGTGTAAGTAACCTTGTCCGGACTGTATCTTGACCATCTATTATAAGATTTTTAAAAATCTTGCCATGATGGTTCACCATGATGAAGCGGCTTATTACAGGTTGTGTGTTTGTGTGTGTGTGCATCAGTTACTAGCGTCCATCCTACCTGAACCTTGTTTCAAAAAACTTGCCATGGAGATTCACAATCGTCCGTCTGTCTGAACCTCTATTTTATATATAGCACATAGTAGAACGTAACCAAATGCACTGTCATAATAAACCAGGGCTTTTTCACAAAAAATTGTGAAGAGGCCTAACCTTTTCATTTTGGGAAATTTAAACGCATGAAATTCTGCAATTTTGGAAATTTATATGCGTAAATTTCTCAAAATGGGAAATTCCACATATGAGGACTGAAGACACCTTGGGTCAAGGTATCCATATGAAACTTGGAACTCATGTTACAAAAAACAGGCTCATATCTTACATGTGAGTCTACTTCTAGCTGATTTTTTTTTAATTATGACCTTTTTTAATATGAAATGTGTACAAACACTCCACAGGGTCAAGCTTGAAAGGTCTAAAATGTATGGACTTCCAATTGATACACATGTAGATCTTATCGGGGGAGAAATCATGTCTTTGACTTCGCTTTTTTAACATGACGCAATGACAAGAGAGGGAGAGAGATTAGTTTTAATCTTCATAGAGTTGATTCTAAATCGAGGGATAGTATTGATAACAATATAATTTTATGGACTAATTTGTCCTCGAATAACGTTTAAATTATACAGCATTCTTCGTATGTCAACCTAAAAGATAAAAAGAATAATTAATTTGCTCAAACAAAATAAATTTTTATTGTAAATTTTTGAAGTAAGATCTTCCTTTTTGGAAAAAATATCTGTGAACTTTGAAAAAAAATCTCTGGAAATTGGGAAAATATGCCAAGAGGTGAAAAAGCCCTGTAAACATAAATATTATCTGCTTATTGTTCAACGTTTTTATGCCTCCGAAGGTGGGCATATTCGAATCGCACCATCCGTACGTCCATCCGTCCCTGTGTTCGGCTCAATAACTCGTGTCCGGGTTCAAGGTCACACTTAGTGTTTATTCACAATGGAATGCTGCATATAAGGACGTAGAGTATAAGTTGTCGTGTCCGGGCTGTAACTTTCTCTTGCATGTACAGATTTTAAAATGACTTGCCACATGTGTTTGACGTACCAAGACGATGTGTCGCGTGCAAGACCCGTGTCCCTACCTCTAAGGTCAAGGTCCCACTTAGGTGTCTATTCAAAATGGAATGCTGCATATAAGGACATAGAGTATAGGTTGTCGTGTCCAGGCTATAACTTTCTCTTGTATGGACAGATTTTAAAATAACTTGCCACATGTGTTCAACATACCAAGACGATGTGTCGCGTGCATGACCCGTGTCCCTACCTCTAAGGTGAAAGATACACTGAGTGTTTATTCACAATGGAATGTTGAATATAAGGACATAAGAATGTAGGTTGTCAAGTATGGGTGGTATTTTTTTCTGTTCAGTGGCAATTTAAAATAACTTGCCATATGTATTTGACACATAAAGGCAAGCTCAACTTTTAATGTACTGACCTTGTTCATAGGTCAATGTCACATTCGGGGGCATTCGTCACATCCTGTGACAGCTCTTGTTTTACAATATTTCATGTTAAGTATGATGTGCAATTGTCCCAAAAATAGTGGTGCACCTCATAATATTTATGTACACCTCTTCATTGTTACGACATTCCGGAGCACCTCCTTATTTAGACCTGTACCTTTCAATATGGACATGGTAGGGGTAGTGAATGGGAAGGTAATTTGGCATTACAAATACATCATGACATCATTGTGTTTTGATACAGCCATTTTCAAGCACAGTTATACATGAACATACTTATGTTAAGGAAACAAATTTAATTGCCTTTTGTTATAATTATTAACATATGTTACTGGTCGTGTTTTAATTACATTCATATAAATGCACACTTATTCTGTTTCTGCCGGGAACAAGAACTGCATGTAATTTCCAAGACAAACATAAAAGGTGCTTAAACATAAACAAATTGGCCATATAGTACCCATGTTTAAAGTGCACAAGAAATAAATACGAAAATTTGTTATAATTCAGCTAAAAATGTCCGACAACGTTTTATTTTGACTTAAAACAGAGTTTCAAGTCCCGCAATTATCTGTTTTCAAACAAGCAATCGTTCAGCTTATACATTCAATAACATTTTAGTTTTCAACTTTTCTAAGAATAAGTAGGCTTTACTCGCCTGGCGTCAGCGTTGTTGTCAGTGTCAGCGTCTGGTTAAAGTTTTAGTGCAAGTTGGCATTTTTACCTATAACTCCTATACCCTTCAAACAATTCACTTCATACTTCACACAGATGTTCAGGACCATCACACAATGAGGTTACATGACTCCATATTATCCTAAATACACATTATGGCCCCTGATTGACTTAAGAACATGGGTTAATTTAGATTTAGGGCAGGTTGGGATTTTTATCAATAACTTCTATACCCTTCATTCAATTGACTTAATACTTCACACAATTATTGACGACTATCTTACCATTAGGTTACATAACTCCATATTAAACCTAAGTACAAATTATGGCCTATGGCTCTTTAACCAGGTTTTCAACGAAAACCAGGTTATTAGAATGAGGTTGTCGTTGGGCGGGCGGGCGTCAAACATTGGTTTCTGCCCAATAACTTTAGTTAGCATTGATAGATATTGATGAAACTTGGTGTGTAAGTTGCTTATGTGAAGAGCTAGCTTGGGATTGCTTTTGAGTGGGGAGGGGCTAAGGTCAAGGTCACTATTACTGAAAATAGAAAAATGGTCAAGGTCACTGTTACTTAAAATAGAAAAATGGTTTCTGCCCAATAACTTTAGTTAGCATTGACAGATATTGATGAAACTTGGTGTGTAGGTAGCTTATGTGAAGAGCTAGCTTGGGATTGCTTTTGAGGGGGTTGGGCTAAGGTCAAGGTCGCCTGTAAATAAAATAAAAATGGTTTCTGCCCAATAACTTTAGTTAGGATTGATAGATATTGACGAAAGTTGGTGTGTAGGTAGCTTATGTGAAGAGCTAGCTTGGGATTGCTATTGAGGGGGGAGGGGCTAAGGTCAAGGTCACTGTTACTTAAAATAGAAAAATGATTTCTGCCCAATACGTTTAGTTAGCATTGACCGATATTGATGAAACTTGGTGTGTAAGTTGCTTATGTGAAGAGCTAGCTTGGGATTGCTTTTGAGTGGGGAGGGGCTAAGGTCAAGGTCACTATTACTGAAAATAGAAAAATGGTCAATGTCACTGTTACTTAAATTAGAAAAATGGTTTCTGCCCAATAACTTTAGTTAGCATGGACCAATATTGATGAAACTTGGTGTGTAGGTAGTTTATGTACAGAGCTAGCTTGTAATTGCTTTTGAGGGGGGTGGGGCTAAGGTCAAGGTCGCCTGTTACTAAAAACGGAAAAATGGTTTCTACCCAATAACATAAGTTAGCATTGATAGATATTGATGAAACTTAGTGTGTAGGTAGCTTATGTGTAGAGCTAGCTTGGAATTGCTTTTGAGTGGGGAGGGGCTAAGGTCAAGGTCACTATTACTGAAAATAGAAAAATGGTCAAGGTCACTGTTACTTAAAATAGAAAAATGGTTTCTGCCCAATAACTTTAGTTAGCATTGACAGATATTGATAAAACTTGGTTTGTAGGTAGCTTATGTGAAGAGCTAGCTTGGGATTGCTTTTGAGGGGGTTGGGCTAAGGTCAAGGTCGCCTGTAAATAAAAATAGAAAAATGGTTTCTGCCCAATAACTTAAGTTAGGATTGATGGATATTGACGAAAGTTGGTGTGTAGGTAGCTTATGTGAAGAGCTAGCTTGGGATTGCTATTGAGGGGGGAGGGGCTAAGGTCAAGGTCACTGTTGCTTAAAATAGAAAAATGGTTTCTGCCCAATAACTTTAGTTAGCATTGACCGATATTGATGAAACTTGGTGTGTAAGTTGCTTATGTGAAGAGCTAGCTTGGGATTGCTTTTGAGTGGGGAGGGGCTAAAGTCAAGGTCACTATTACTAAAAATAGAAAAATGGTTTCTGCCCAATAACTTTAGTTAGGATTGACAGATATTGATGAAACTTGGTGTGTAGGTAGCATGTGAAGAGCTAGCTTGGGATTGCTTTTGAGTGGGGAGGGGCTATGGTCAATGTCACTGTTACTTGAAATAGAAAAATGGTGTCCGCCCAATAACTTTAGTTAGCATTGATAGATATTGATAAAACTTGGTGTGTAGGTAGCTTATGTTCAGAGCTAGCTTGGGATTGCTTTTGAGGGGGATGGAGCTAAGGTCAAGGTCACTGTTACTAAAAATAGAAAAATGGTTTCTGCCCAATAACTTTAGTTAGGATTGATAGATATTGACGAAATTTTGTGTGTAGGTACTAGTAGCTTATGTGAAGAGCAAGCTTGGAATTTCTTTTGAGGGGGGTGGGGTCAAGGTCACTGTTACTAAAAATAGAAAAATGGTTTCTGCCCAATAACTTTAGTTAGCATTGATAGATATTGATGAAACTTAGAGCGAAGGTAGCTTATGTGAAGAGCTAGCTAGGGAGGTGGGGTCAAGGTCACTGTTCCTAAAAATAGAAAAATGTTTTTCTGCCCAACAACTTAGTTAGAATTGATGAATATGTTAAGCCATTTACTCAAATATTGCTCAGCAAACAGTGAATTTACATTGAAATTGACATTTGCATTTTATATAAGTGTTAGTAATCAGATTAAACATTTTGCTTTGTAAAAATAAATTGTCATTGGTATTCAGTGATGTTGGCTTGCAGAAAGTTAAATCATTGTCATATGCAAAAAAATAGGTAAAAGATATTCACATGAGACTTAGTATGAATGTTGAAGCGAAACTAAACACATAAGATACTTAATTAGAGTAATTTTCAGTTACGTCTCTTTTTGATAAAAGTAAAGATAAAGTCATACAACAAATTAATTGGCTATAATTTATGATTGCCCATAACAAAAACCTGGTTTCGTCGCATTGTGGCGCTTCTAGTTTCATATTGTTTACCAGGGATACCTGGTTAATATCAGAATGGCATGCATCATTGTTCGGGCAGGTCGTTGGAGGTCAGTGTCAAACTCACCATTGGTATGGAATAATTTTAGTAGGGTTTGACATTTAGTGACCAAACTTGGTATGAAGATTTTTTGGAGACCTTTCATGGGATTGCGTTTGGGACCCCTAAGATCAAGGTCAAGGTCGTTGCTACTTTGCATGAAGAAGGTTGGTGCTGAATAACTTAAGTAAGTAAGGGTTGACAGACTAGGTGAAAACGCTAATATTTTACCTGTCAAAATGTTTCAGAGGAAGTATTAAAAGGCCAAATTTTGGGTTAAGTTACTGTTTGATTAAGTGCAACAAATTTAACATTTAAATTAAAACATCATTCATAACTTCATGTATTTAAAATATATAACATTCTGTCATTTGTTACTCTGTAAATGCTAAATTAATTTTATGCTTCGGAAGAATTTTTGTCCTCAATTTCTTTCACAATTCGCTGACTGGTATCTTCAACCAATTATGACCTAGTGGAATTTAGAGTTAAAACAATAATAAATTATAGTAACCAGAGCTTCTAATAGTTTGGAACATCAATCGGTCCAGACATGGCGACGTAAGCGGGGTACTCAGCTTTCAATTACTCTGTAGTTAATCAAGCGTGTTGCTGTTGAAATCCTATATGTTTAGGTTAATTAATTCGGAATTTTAATGCTTTCGCGGATTAACAATGACAATTGCATTTATCTATAAAACCGATTTTAACCAGCGATGCTTCTTTATTACAAATTAATTTTAACAGTTTGGTAATCAACAAACGGATATATCATGTAATGATCGACGACGAAATAGCATATTGCCATGTGAAAATATGGACCGATTTTGACACTTAATCAGGATAGCTGCAAGCACATTATTTGCTTGTGTCTTCTGCGACCTGACCAATACAGGTGATTAGACCGATTGCAAGCTTCTGCTAATAAACAGATATAGAGTGTCCAGCGTAGCATAGCTGAAAAAGCAGCTGATCGCATTGGTCTGATGGAAACTAGGACACTTTTATTGGGGGTAATGTGTGATTGACCCAAGAATGTTTGTGAATTACAACTTTTACTGACTTAATGATTTTGGACAGAAATTATAAAAAAAAATGAGAAAATTTCAGACCAAAAATCGTTCCAGACCGGCAAATTGCCAGTTTTTAAAAGCCCTGATAGTAACTTGTATATTAACCATTGCATGACTTAATAGAATCAAGTTAAAAATTCTGTTCCAGTGTTTGACACTAATGGGGTCCCAGGATCCCAAGGACACCAATTTTTGGGTTCGGTATTCCATCGGAACACTTAAATTTTGACCAACTAAAGCTAAATATCAATAAATAGTTAGCGTTTTATTAATGTATTACCTAAATTTGGGTCCCCCTAAATTTTTTAAAAGTGCATGTAAAAATGATATTAATATTAATAAGTCCCACACACTAAAGCGAAAGTATGACTGACTTTTTGACTATAGATACGTCATGAATCTATAAATAAACAGATCATTTCATAGTGCGCATGCAGGTTAACGCTTCTGTTTTGTTGTTGACATTATAAACAAGGTCAGAGGTGACATAGATTTATTATCGGTACAATAATTATGTTGAATTAGTTTGTGTCAGAACCGCCCAAAAAAGATGCCAACACTACTCACTTTGATGCCTTATTATGCACCAGTCAATTGTACCACGGCTCTCCCAGTTCCGGGGAATAGTGGGGACCGCATTCACCTGGTACTGCGGGGCCATCTGGAAGGTAAAAACACGGCCCATTTTCCCAGCTAACCCCGGTATACCCCGGGACCTAGGGGGGCTGTGGTTACAATTGACTGGTGCATAATAATGATGCGACCTGTTGTTACAGTAACATTTACGGCACAAAAGACCGGAATCCTACTATTCAACTTTCTTTGTTTTATGTTTGATAAAAACAATATAGAAATAAAATACCCAAAGTTTTATGAATGCAATCAATGTATAATATTTTACGACATTTTGGCGTAAAAATAATGTACACAATTTTTCGGTTGTCTGCTCTTCCAGTACGTATGCACTACACTGTTGGGCAGTCTGATTGATTGATTGATCAGCAGCTCTACTAAATATAAACTTGAGTTTTCACAAGCAAGATGTTATATTCCTACTGTTTCTCAATCAAAAGCACAGACATATGACAAGACCCTGAACCATGACATATGACAAGACCCTGAACCGTGACATATTTTTTGCATATTTTCAGAAAATCTAAAAAAAGTAACAACGCCTGAAATTTTTTGTTAACATTGTATCCATCTTTGTTTTTGACTGAAAACAAAAGGGACTTAGACATTCTACCATTTTGAACCCAATCTACTGACTTGGAGATCCAAATCTTCCTCTCTGCCATTGCCAGAGGTTCATATGTCTGACATTGTGCTACTAACTTGTCATTACATGCTGTTGAAAATATGTACTGTATTATGTGGTGTATACTTGAATTACAAATTGAAAAGTAAAAGACATTGTATTTACACGTTAAATTTAATAATTAAACAGGCTAATTAATGAAACAAAATTGTAAAAAATGGAAGGGACTCCTAATTTAAGGAAGGGACACCTGATTTCAAATGTTGGTGCCCCTTCGGGATCCCTTGGGAAAATGGTAAGTGTCGACCCCTGCTCTTCAGATCTTTAAGGCCATTTTTTTTTATTAATTGGTTAACAGATTTTTTTTTTAAAATGTCAGGCAGGTGGTGGGGGAAAAAAAGAAAGGAACACAGATAAGTTTTTCATTTTTTTAAAATACATGTATTTTCATATTCTAGGTGGTGAACCCCAAAACCCAAAGATCAAAATATCAACAAACAGAAAAGACAGGTTCATAGACACATATGAATGACATTTGAAAATGAATAAATGCTTAAGTATGTTTTGTTTTCTATGCAACACAATGTCTGCAATGCCTCAATATTATAATAAATATTGATATGTATTCAAATGCTCACTTTGTCCTACACACATGTTTGGCTTTACAGTCCGATGTTTTCACCTACCAATTTCAGATTTAAATTAATGTAATCATGATGTAAGCATTTTATTCACTTCACCTTGAAATAAAAAAATATTGTCACATAAAATCAATATTATTACAAAATTTCTGTTTTCTGTTTTAGTGTCACTTTTTGTTGTTTATTTAAAAGGAATTCCTGACTGCAAAAGTTTTCCCATTTGCAACACTATTGCCACATATTGGCCTTACAATGAAATATGCCTGTGTCTGACCAGCAATTGGCTCCTCATTGCTTGGCACTACTTCTTCTCAATAGAAAAAGGACACTGTAGCAAATTTCACTGACACACACCTGTATAAGAAAATATTATGTATAAACGTTACATTGCTCCAAGACTCAATTATTTTTAAATGGAATAAGGAAATATAAATAAGGAAATATAAATAATAATACTTAATTAAATAAATATATTTAGCAATGCATTTTTGAAGTTAAGATATTTTTCTGCATCTTTAGAAAAATTGAAGTTATCCATGATTTTGATTATTTGAATAGAAGGTGGTCTCCATATATGTTTAACAATTAATGCCCCCTCAGACAAACACAGTTTTGTGGCATGAGCTTGGGTCTGGGAATAGGGTAGCTCTACAGGATAAGGTTAATTTTTCTTCAACAACCAGCGTCTTGAGTGGTTCATGTTGAGATGCTGCTGACAATAAACGACACGTCTTCTTTACCCATAGTTTGAACAGAGAGCGAAGCTTTGAACCTGGGCTACAATAAAGAACAGATTTTTTTTAAAATAGAAAGTAGTAATAAAATGCCACTTAATTGCCACAAGACTTTAAAAGTTAAAGTGGGTTAAACACACTATAAAAACATTTAAAGTCATTTACAGGTGTTGTCAGTCTATACAGAGTCTACCTGGGCTACACAACCAGCACATTCCTTTGCTTCACTTAACTTGAATCAAATCACTACAGTGACTGATGCCAGCAAGACGACAGGTTCGAACCTGGGACCTTTCAATTGGTATACTACCATAGCGAAAAAGAAATCATGTTATATGATTAAACATGTTAAGATGTGTACAAACATGTTTTTTGCCTCATTGATCACGTTGGTCAATCATGTCTTATAAACATGTTTGACCATCAAACATGATTGTGGATGAAAATTACAATTTGTTCAATAAAACATCTGTATTTATTTCAACTAATATTATAATGTCTTTCAGGGAGAGGAAAATATCATAAGGATTGTTTTTTTCTGCAAACAATCTTACAAGAAATCAACATATTCAATCATGAATAAACATGATAAATTTATAAAAAAAAAAAAATCAAACAAATCTCTCTTTTTTCTTGTTACTTTCATCAAATAAGTTATTCTTTTGGATAAAAAAGTATCCATACATTTCAACTTTGTGTAAAAATAGCCTTAAACGCTTTAATAAGTACTGACACATTGACCCATTACTTAGAGAATAACATACATGATCAAACATGGCTGAACATGATAAATTCAAAGTCGATATTTTTTAACAAATAAGCATTTTTTAAATTACGTCTTACAACAGGATATTACTTTCTGTGAAAACATTGATAAAAAGAATAGTTTCAGTTGTTTTGTTTACAATTTTTTTTTATAGGAAAGCAAACATGTTTAAACATGACTGAATTTTGAATATAACAATTTTTTTAGACACCTCAGAGCATGATTCAGCATCTCCTGGGTTATTATCCTAGAATCCATCTGCTAGGCCATAAATGGAGGTTAAACATATCGTCCCCATTTTCAACAATTTTACAGCATTTATCGGAATACAAGATAGGCATTGATATAAAGCATCAAAGGGCACTGGGAAGAAGTACATGTAGCAAAATTAATTAAAATGGTAAATTAAGGTGGGATCTTAATGTCAGAAGCCGGGGATTATGTACCACAATATGAGGCATAAATTGATAGTGGGATATATTACCCTGTACTGTAGCCATAAAAGCTAAATTACTAGGTAAGCTAAAAGTTACAAAAATCACATAATTATGTTCCTACCAGTTACAAATATACAACAGGCTAAATAAAATATCATTTCATCGGTCAAAATTGAAATATAGCTGATATGTCCGACTGTCTAATGGACATTCGCATTAACTGGGTCCACATATTGCTACCAAACTTGGTAAATGGGAAAAGTTTATAGAGACCTTTCATGGGATTGTGTTTGGGGCCCCGAGAGTCATGGTCAAGGGCAAGGTCACTGTTGTTAAAAATAGAGAACTGGTTAGTAGTGAATAACTTAAGTTAGGGTTGACAATTATTGTTACCAAACTAGGTAGAGTTTATGGAGAGCTTCCATGGGATTGCGTTTTAGGCCCCTAGGGTCAATGTTGCTGTGATTCAAAATAGATTATTGTTGGGTACTGAATAACGTAAGTTGACATATTGGACCAAAGTTGGTATGTACATGTAGGAAGAGTTTATGGAGGACTTCCATGGGATAGTGTTTGGGGCCCCTAGGGTCAAGGTCAATGTCACTGTTACTAAAATAGTAAAAAAACAAACTGAATCTCACAACAAAGGCTGAAGTTCATCTGTCAATCATTGAAAACCTGGTAATGTCGCAATGCGGCATTTCTTCTTTACTTTGACTTTTTATCCCCCGCGGAATCGAAGATTTCAAGAGGGGGATATTGTTTTGGCGTTGTCCGTCTGTCCGTACGTACGTCAAGGACCATATCTTGGTAGGCATTGATCAGAAAAAAATCAAACTTGGTCAGAATGTTCCCCTTGATCAAATCTCAACCACTTTACTAAGTGGGTCACTTGGGGTCAAAAACTAGGACACTAGGTCAAATCTTAGAAAAATCTTTGGAACATACTAGAGGCATTATACATGGTCAAATATTCATGAAACTTAATCAGAATGTTTTCCTTGATGAACTCTTAGTTGTAAATAAAACTGGGTCACATTGATAAAAAATTAGGTCACCAGGTCAAATCTTTCAAAAATCTTGTCCGAAACTATTTTATGGTGGTGATTGGTCTGATTAAGTTCAAACATGGTCAGAATGTTCTTTTGGGTTAAATTTTGACTGCGTTTTAAAAGTGTGTCATATGGGTCAAAAACTAGGTCACTAGGTCATATCTTACAGAAATCTTGGGATAGGTCACTAGCTCATATCTTACAGAAATCTTTGGATAGGTCACTAGGTCATATCTTACAGAAATCTTGGGAACACTCAAGAGGCAATACATCTGCTCTAATTTCCATGAAACTTAATCAGAATGTTTGCCTCGATGAAATCTTGGAATTGTTTGAAACTAGTAGGTCATGTGGGGTCAAAAATGAGGTCACTGGGTCAAATCTTAAAAAAACCTTGTAGACACTCTAGAGGCTATATTTTTGCAATATGTCTGGATCAATCTTCATGAAACTTGATCAGAATGTTTGCCTTGATGAAATCTTAGATTAGTTTGGAACTGGGTAACATGGAGTCATAAACTAGGTTTCTTGTTCAATTCTAAATGTTACATTATATACAATATTTTTTTTATTTCAAACTCAAACTCATATATATATATATATTTCATCAACAATTGATTTCCATTCCTTGACTTAGCCCAATCAGGCGGGGGATATCATTCAACAAATTTGCTTGTTTTAATGTTTTTTACAGGCACATATTACATTCATTTCTAAGACAAAGCGATGTATAGTCGAGCACACTGTCCTATGACAGCTCTTCTTTGTTAAGGCCTCTAGGTTAAAAAAAACAAAATGAGCATACACGTCTGGCCTCTGTGTATGTGTCAACAATCAATCATTGAAAACCTGGTTTCTTCACATTGTGGCATTCCTTGTGTATTTTTACTTCTCTCCATAACTCCATATGTAATTGAGGTTCAGACTTCAAACTTCATACACAAATAAATGGGTTGAGTAGAAGTGATGTGCAAAAGAAACATCATTTTGTGTATGGTATTTTTAGAGCTATTGCCCTTTGATTATTTGACATTTGTTTTACCTATCTCCATAAATTTATATATTATTGAGGTATTGACTGCAACTGTACAAAAGAATCATTATTTTGTGTTTGGTATTTTTAGAAATATTGCCTTATTCTGTGTGTTTTTTTTAGCTTTATTGTCCTTCGGTTACTTTTATACTTATTTTATTTCATAATATTTAGTCATGCTATGATAGTTAAGTACATCAACTTTTTAGATACTGTTGGCAGTAAAAAAAGAGAATGTGGAGCTGTCATGCGTTCTAACCACCCATCATCACTGGGACCATGCTGGGGGAAATGAGGAGTTTGTCAAGAAAGCCGGCTCTATGCCTGTGTATGGGGGAGATGATAGGATAGGTGCACTTACAGAGAAAGTCACACATGGGACAAAAATAAAGGTTGGTTTCACAATTCATGAAATTAACTATATTTTTATGCCCCCTAAGGTGGTCATATTAAATTGCTCCATCCGTCCCTGCTTCTGGCCGGTTGTTACTTTGTCATGGAGGGAGGAATTTTACTTGACACATGTGTTCGTTACACATGCATGCATGACCCAAGTCCCTGCCTCAATTTTCGAGGTCACACTTATAGTTTTATCATTATGGGATGCTGCATAAAGACATATACATATAGTCAAGTCAATGATGTAACTTTGTACTGCAAGTAAGGATTTTAAAAGAAATTGGCACATATGTTCAGTATATTAAAGGGGAGCAGGACTTTTCAACCCCAAGACCTTTCAACCCCTTCTCAAAACGAAGACTTTTCAACCCTTAGACTTTTCAACCCCTATTTCAAAGACTTTTCAACCCCTACCTGTTTGGACTTTTCAACTCCTATATCAAAGACTTTTCAATTCACTATAACCTAAATAAAAAGGTGTCATGAAGCCCCTTAATCCCTTAAGAATTTATGACCATGTCACACCTGCTGCCCATTAACGGATGTGCGACCTTCATCCATCGTATAGCATTTTTTTTACATATATATTTTTTATATATATATATATATATATATATATATATATATATATATATATATATATATATATATATATATATATATATAAGCCAATTTAAGCTGCACTCTCACAGATATACCATTTTCACAACTTTTTTTAATTTTTGTCTTGGAAAGAGCAAATTTTTCCGTAAATATCTACAAACCAATAATAAAAGATTGCTGACAAAAGATCAGATCGCAGATTTACAAATTTCCGTTCGAAAATTAATGTTTTATGGCATAAGCCGTTACTAACGGTTTAAGAAAAATGCATAAAATATCAATTTTGGATCTATTTTTTGTCAGCAGTCTTGTATCACTAGTTGCCATCGATTTTCGCTAAAATTGGCTCGTTCCAAGGCAAAAAATAAATTAGTTGTCAAAACGTTCAATATGTGAGAGTGCAGCTTTAATAATAGAATGATTTTTTTAATCTGAGAAAAAAACATTAATACAATCTTATGTCACACTGGTTTATGTTTGTAACATTTTATCAACACATTTTAAAAGCAGTGATAAAACCCCTTTTATTCTTCCGGCCATAATGTTGTTTATTCACTGTTTAAAACTGTTTCATCTAGGCTTGATATAATTATTATTCTATGTTATTCTATTTGTAATTTGAAAGCATTTGAAACTCAATATATACTTTTGTATTTCTGCTAAATATAGATATTTTGAAAAATTGTGAAGAATTTTATTTGAAGTTCAACACATTTAGGTGTATTTTTTATTGATGAAAAAATATGTTTTAAAAAATGTTTATTAATTCTATGTATTTTGGACAAACTAAAAGAAAAAAAATAAATATTCTGTTTCAATTAATTGTGGGAGCAGTACCATGCACATGATATAATGTGTGAGGATTTCCTCAGGGAGATAGAAGATTTATTGCTAAGCGACTAAACAGCTTTTAATGAACTGACACACTTCACACTTACAGGTTTATCATTATGGAATGCAGCATACATGCACATAAAAAGAGTATAGTTGGTCATATCAGTGCTGAAACTTTGAAGCTTTAAACTTTGATTCAAAAGAATCAATTAAAACAGTTTTGTGCTGTTTACCGTACAGGCAATTTCTGCTTACAGACTAACATTGATGACATCATCCCTTTGTAATTCCGTTTACTAAAACCCAGTCTCTGGGCTCCATAATCACAGGGAAACTGCATTAATTGATAAGACTGTGGTGAATTATACGGTAACTATGGATTGATCAAATTGTAACCTATTAAATTTGTTAGTGATCTAAACAAAATTACACTCTTTTATTTAATAAAAAAGTAAAATGAAAACAAAAAGTAAAATCAACAAAAAAAGGTCTGGAGACTGGAGTTTAAACCGACCGAAAATAATTTTGAACTTTTTGTCACATATTTTCCCATTGTTAAATTGGGTTTAGGGATTCTCAGATTTTTTGTGGACACCCTCATTTTTGTACGGGTCACCCAATCTTCTAGGTGGTTGATCTGGCGAGTCACTAAATAACAAAGTAAGTGTCACGCCCTGCATAAGAAACTCAATCCTACCTCAAAAAGGGTACTAGGGTAAGACATGGACTGAACTGCGTAATGCGCTAGGGTATGACAGGGAGTGAACTACATAATGCACTAGGGTATGACAAGTACTAAACTACATAGTGCACTAGGGTAAGACATGAACTGAACTGCGGGATGTACAAGGGAGACATGGACTGAACTGGGTAATGCACTAGGGTAAGACAAGGACTGAGCTACATAGTGCACTAGGGTAAGACTTTAACTCAACTGTGGAGTGTACTGGGGTAAGACATGGACTGAACCACTGAGTGAACTAGGGTAAGACATGGACTAAACTATGTAGTGCACTAGAGTAAGACATGGACTGAACTGCTTAATGCACTAGGGTAAGACATAGACTGAACTGTGGAGTGTACTAGGGTAAGACAAGGACTTAACTACTGAGTGAACTAGGGTAAGACAAGGACTAACTTACATAGTGCACTAGGGTAAGACATGGACTGAACTGCAGAGCGTTCTAGGGTAAGACAAGGACTGAACTACGTAGTGCACTAGGGTAATACAAGGACTAAACTATGTAATGCACTAGGGTAAGACAAGGACTGAACTATATAGTGTACAAGGGTAAGACAAGGACTATACTACATAATGCACAAAAGTAAGACATGGACTGAAATGCTTAATGCACTAGGGTAAGACATGGACTGAACTGCGGAGTGTACTAGGATAAGACATGGAATGAACTGTGGAGTGTAGTAGGTAAAACATGGACTGAACTACTAAATGAAATAGGATAAGACATGGGCTGAACTACGTAGTGCACTAGGGTAAGATAAGGACTAACCTACATAGTGCACTAGGGTAAGACATGGACTGATCTGCGGAGTGTACTAGAGTAAAACAGGGACAGAACTACGTAGTGCACTAGGGTAAGACAAGGACTGAACTACGTAGTGCACTAGGGTAAGACAAGGACTAAACTACGTAATGCATTAGTGTAAGACATGGACTAAACTATGTAATGCACTAGGGTAAGACAAGGACTGAACTATATAGTGTACAAGGGTAAGACAAGGACTATACTACATAATGCACAAAAGTAAGACATGGACTGAAATGCTTAATGCACTAGGGTAAGACATGGACTGAACTGCGGAGTGTACTAGGATAAGACATGGAATGAACTGTGGAGTGAAGTAGGTAAAACATGGACTGAACTACTAAATGAAATAGGATAAGACATGGGCTGAACTACGTAGTGCACTAGGGTAAGATAAGGACTAACCTACATAGTGCACTAGGGTAAGACATGGACTGATCTACGGAGTGTACTAGGGTAAGAAGGGACTGAACTACGTAATGCACTAGGGTAAGACATGGACTGAACTACGTAGTGTACTAGGGTAAGACAAGGACCTGACTACATAATGCACTAGGGTAAGACATGGACTGAACTGCTTAATGCACTAGGGTAAGACATGGACTGAACTGCTGAGTGTAGGATGGTAAGACATGGACTGAACTACGTAGTGTACTAGGGTAAGACAAGGAATGAACTACATAGTGCACTAGGGTAAGACATGGTCTGAACTGCGGAGTGTACTAGGGTAAGACATGGACTGAACTACGAAATAAACTAGGGTAAGACAAGGACTGAACTACGTAGTGCACTAGGGTAATACAAGGACTGAACTACCTAGTGGACTAGGGTAAGACATGGACTGACCTGCAGAGTGTACTAGGGTAACCCATGGGCTGAACAACGTAGTGCACTAGGGTAAGACAAGGACTGAACTAGCTAGTTCACTAGGGTCAGACAAGGACTGCACTATGAAGAACATAAGGTTCAGACAAGGACTGAACTGCATAGTATACTAGGATAAGTCAATGACTGAAAGTAAGACAATGACTGAACTACATAGTCTTCTAGAGTGTAACAAGGACTGAACTACGTAGTGCACTAGGGTAAGACAATGACTGAACTATGTAGTACATTAGGGTAAGACAAGGGCTGAACTGCATACTTTACTAGGGTAAGGCAATGACTGAACTATGGAGTGTACTAGGGTAAGACAAGGACTGAACTACTGAGTGCACTAGAGTAAAACAATGACTGAACTAAATAGAGAACTTGGGTAAGACATGGACTAAACTACGGAGTGCACTAGGGTAAGACAATGACTGAACTAGGTAGTGCACTAAGGTCAGATATGGAATGAACTGTGGAGTGTACTAAGGTAAGACAATGACTGAACTACGTAGTTCACTCAGATAAGACATGGACTGAACTAAGTAGTGCACTAGGATAAGACAAGGATTTAACTACAGAGTGCCCTAGGGTCAGAAATGAACTAAACTACGTAGTGCACTTAGGTTAGACAAGGACTGCACTGCATAGTGCACTATGGTAAGACAAGGACTGAACTGCATAGTGTACTAGGGTATGACAAGGACTAAATTGCATAGTGCACTATGGTAGGACGAGGACTGAACTACGTAGTGCACAAGGGTAAGACAATGACTGAACTATTGAGTGTACTAGGGTAAGACAAGGACTAAACTATGAAGTGTACTAGAGTATGTAACTACATAGCACACTAGGGTAAGAAAATGACAGAATTATGAGTGCACTAGGGTAAGACAAGGACTGAACTGCATAGTGCACTATGGTAAGAAGAGGACTGAACTACATAGTGCACAAGGGTAAGACAATGACTGAACTATGTAGTGCACTAGAGTATGGCAAGGTCTAAACTATGTTGTGCACTAGTGTAAGACAAGGACTGAACTACGTAGTGCACTAGAGTAAGACAAGGACTGAACTACGTAGTGCACTAGAGTAAGACAAGGACTGAACTACGTAGTGCACTAGAGTAAGACAAGGACTGAACTATGTAGTGCACTAGAGTAAGACAAGGACTGAACTACGTAGTGCACTAGAGTAAGGCAAGGACTGAACTACATAGTGCACTAGAGTAAGACAAGGACTGAACTACGTAGTGCACTAGAGTAAGACAAGGACTGAACTACGTAGTGCACTAGAGTAAGACAAGGACTGAACTATGTAGTGCACTAGAGTAAGACAATGACTGAACTACGTAGTGCACTAGGGTAAGACAATGACTGAACTACGTAGTGCACTAGAGTAAGACAAGGACTGAACTACGTAGTGCACTAGAGTAAGACAAGGACTGAACTACGTAGTGCACTAGAGTATGGCAAGGACTGAACTACATAGTGCACTAGAGTAAGACAAGGACTGAACTACGTAGTGCACTAGAGTATGGCAAGGACTGAACTACATAGTGCACTAGAGTAAGACAAGGACTGAACTACGTAGTGCACTAAAGTAAGACAAGAAGTGCACTAGAGTAAGACAAGGACTGAACTACGTAGTGCACTAGAGTAAGACAAGGACTGAACTACGTAGTGCACTAGAGTAAGACAAGGACTGAACTACGTAGTGCACTAGTGTAAGACAAGGACTGAACTATGTAATGCACTAGGGTAAGACAAGGACTGAACTACGTAGTGCACTAGAGTAAGACAAGGACTGAACTACGTAGTGCACTAAAGTAAGACAAGAAGTGCACTAGAGTAAGACAAGGACTGAACTACGTAGTGCACTAGAGTAAGACAAGGACTGAACTACGTAGTGCACTAGAGTAAGACAAGGACTGAACTACGTAGTGCACTAGAGTAAGACAAGGACTGAACTACGTAGTGCACTAAAGTAAGACAAGAAGTGCACTAGAGTAAGACAAGGACTGAACTACGTAGTGCACTGGAGTAAGACAATGACTGAACTACGTAGTGCACTAGAGTAAGACAAGGACTGAACTACGTAGTGCACTAGAGTATGGCAAGGACTGAACTACATAGTGCACTAGAGTAAGACAAGGACTGAACTACGTAGTGCACTAAAGTAAGACAAGAAGTGCACTAGAGTAAGACAATGACTGAACTACGTAGTGCACTAGAGGAAGACAATGACTGAACTATGTAGTGCACTAGAGTAAAACAAGGACTGAACTACATAGTGCACTCCATTATGACAAGGACTGAACTATGTAGTGCACTAGAGTAAGACGATGACTGAACTATGTAGTGCACTAGAATAAGACAAGGACTGAACTACGTAGTGCACTAGAGTAAGACAAGGACTGAACTATGTAGTGCACTAGAGTAAGACAATGACTGAACTACATAGTGCACTAGAGTAAGACAAGGACTGAACTAGGTAGTGCACTAGAGTAAGACAAGGACTGAACTATGTAGTGCACTAGAGTAAGACAATGACTGAACTACATAGTGCACTAGAGTAAGACAAGGACTGAACTACGTAGTGCACTAGAGTAAGACAATGACTGAACTACATAGTGCACTAGAGTAAGACAAGGACTGAACTAGGTAGTGCACTAGAGTAAGACAAGGACTGAACTATGTAGTGCACTAGAGAAAGACAAGGACTGAACTACGTAGTTAACTAGGGTCAGACAATGACTGAACTATGTAGTGCACTAGAGAAAGACAAGGACTGAACTACATAGTGCACTAGAGTATGACAAATGACTGAACTATGTAGTGCACTAGAGAAAGACAATGACTGAACTACATAGTGCACTAGAGTATGACAAGGACTGAACTAGGTAGTGCACTAGAGTAAGACAAGGACTGAACTACGTAGTTAACTAGGGTCAGACAATGACTGAACTACATAGTGCACTAGAGTAAGACAAGGACTGAACTACATAGTGCACTAGAGTATGACAAGGACTGAACTACATAGTGCACTTGAGTAAGACAATGACTGAACTATGTAGTGCACTAGAGAAAGACAAGGACTGAACTATGTAGTTTACTAGGGTCAGACAAGGACTGCACTATGTAGTACATTAGTTTAAGACAAGGACTAAACTGCATAGTGTACTAGGGTAAGACAATGACTGAAAGTAAGACAAGGACTGAACTACACAGTGTACTAGGGTGACACAAAGACTGAACTACATAGTGTACTCTGTTAAGACAATAACTGAACTGCGTAGTGCACTAGATTAAGACAAGGACTGAACTACCTAGTTCACTGGGGTCAGACAAGGAATGCACTATGAAGTATATAAGGTTCGGACAAGGGCTGAACTGCATAGTTTACTAGGATAAGACAATGACTGAAAGTAAGACAATGACTGAACTACATAGTGTTCTAGAGTATAACAAGGACTGTACTATGTAGTGCACTAGGGTAAGACAAGGACTGAATTGCATAGTGTACTAGTGTATGGTAAGGACTGAAGTATGTAGTGCACTAGGGTAAGACAAGGATTGAACTACAAAGTTAACTAGGGTAAGACCAGGACTGAACTGCATACTGTACTGGGGTAAGACAAGGACAGAACTGCATAGTGTACAGGGTTAAACCAGGACTGAACTATGTAGTGTACTCGGGTAAGACAATGACTGAACTACGTAGTGGACTAAGGTAAGACAAGGACTGAACTACATTGTTTACTAGGGTAGGAAAATGACTGAACTACGTAGTGCACTAGGGTAAGACAAGGAATGAACTAGGTAGTGAACTAGGTTAAGACAATGACTGAACTACACTAGTACACTTCATAGTTGAGTCAACATTTTACCCTAGTGAACTACATAGTTCAGTCCTTGTCTTACCCTAGTCAACTATGTAGTTCAGTCCTTGTCTTACCCTATTGCACTACTTAGTTCAGTCATTGTCATACCCTAGTACTCTACGTAGATCAGTCATTGGCTTAACCTAGTAGTTCAGTCCTTGTCATACCCTAGTACACTTCATAGTTCAGTCCTTGTCTTACCCTAGTCAACTATATAGTTCAGTCAATTGTCATACCCTAGTGCACTACTTAGTTCAGTCACTGTCATACCCTAGTACACTACTTTGTTAAGTCATACCCTAGTACACTACGTAGTTCAGTCCTTGTTTTACCCTTGTGCACTACGTAGTTCAGTCCTTGTCTTACCCTAGTGCACTATGTTGTTCATTCAGTCCTTGTCACACGCTTGTAAACTATGTCGTTCAGTCCTTGTCTTACCCTAGTGCACTACATAGTTTAGTCATTGTCTTACCCTAGTACACTACGCAGTTCGGTTATTGTCTTACCCTAGTACACAACGTAGATCAGTCCTTCTCTTACCCTAGTGCACTATGCAGTTCAGTCCTTGTCTAACCTTAGTAAATAATGTAGATCAATCCTTGTCTTACCCTAGTGCACTACATAGTAAAGTCCTTGTCATACTCTAGTACACTGTGCAGTTCAGTCCTTGTCTTACCCTAGTAAATAATGCAGTTCAATCCTTGTCTTACCCCAGTGCACTACGTAGTTCAGTCCTTGTAATACTCTAGTGCTCTACATAGTTCAGTCCTTGTCTTAAGGAGTCATTGGGTCAAAGGTCAAGTTTACAGTGACCTTGAATGCGAAAATGTTTTGAATGATAACTCGACAATGCCTGCACCCATGGCCCTCAAACCTGACTTTGAGTTGTGTCTGACCTGTAGATGACCCCTTATGATTTTAGAGGTCATCGGGTCAAAGGTGACTTTGAACGAAAAAAGCTTGTCTGTGTGATAACTTTGTCAATGCCTGTACCCATGGTCCTCAAACTTGACATTTAGGTTTTTGGTGACCAGCTGATGACTCTTATGGATTGTGGGTCATAGAGTCAAAGGTCATGGTCATAACACACTCTATCCTCACACTTTGATTGGTCATAATCTTAAAACTGCCACAACAGCATCCAATGTCAGTGACAAATCAGTTGTCAATTCGGTCCATGCATATTTTATTCAATTGTCCATATAATCCTGACAACATGGCGCTCAGGGGGGGCATAATGTTTGACAAACATCTCTTGTTTAGTTCTGTAATGGTTAATGTTTTTCAGTCTCTTTTATTACCAGATTCAAATTGTTTGGAAATAAAATCTTAGTAGAACAAAAAATATCCAGATAATTCTTCTGCCATGATTTCTACGCAGCTGACCGGTTATAAATAGTGCACAGTCATAAGCAAAACTTTGTCTCCACGAGTAAAATGGAGCAATAAATTAAAATAAAAACAATCATATGTTCTCAGGTGGGGAATCTGAATGTTGAGTGTTTATTCACACCTTGTCATACATCTGGCCACATCTGCTACTATGTGACAGGAGATGAGGCAGATCCTGCAGTGTTTACAGGTAAGTGGAGTGTCTATTCACACATTGTCATACATCCGGATAATCTGCTACTATGTGACAAGTGGTGAGGCAGATCCTGCAGTGTTTACAGGTAAGTGGAGTGTCTATTCACAAATTGTCATACATCCGGACACATCTGCTACTATGTGACAGGAGATGAGGCAGATCCTGCAGTGTTTACAGGTAAGTGGAGTGTCTATTCACACATTGTCATACATCAGGACACATCTGCTACTATGTGACAGGAGATGAGGCAGATCCTGCAGTGTTTACAGGTAAGTGGAGTGTCTATTCACACATTGTCATACATCCGGACACATCTGCTACTATGTGACAGGAGATGAGGCAGATCCTGCAGTGTTTACAGGTAAGTGGAGTGTCTATTCACACATTGTCATACATCCGGACACATCTGCTACTATGTGACAGGAGATGAGGCAGATCCTGCAGTGTTTACAGGTATGTGGAGTGTCTATTCACACATTGTCATACATCCGGACACATCTGCTACTATGTGACAAGTGGTGAGGCAGATCCTGCAGTGTTTACAGGTAACTGGAGTGTCTATTCACACATTGTCATACATCCGGACACATCTGCTACTATGTGACAGGAGATGAGGCAGATCCTGCAGTGTTTACAGGTATGTGGAGTGTCTATTCACACATTGTCATACATCCGGACACATCTGCTACTATGTGACAGGTGGTGAGGCAGATCCTGCAGTGTTTACAGGTAAGTGGAGTGTCTATTCACAAATTGTCATACATCCGGACACATCTGCTACTATGTGACAGGAGGTGAGGCAGATCCTGCAGTGTTTACAGGTAAGTGGAGTGTCTATTCACACATTGTCATACATCCGGACACATCTGCTACTATGTGACAGGAGATGAGGCAGATCCTGCAGTGTTTACAGGTATGTGGAGTGTCTATTCACACATTGTCATACATTCGGACACATCTGCTACTATGTGACAGGAGATGAGGCAGATCCTGCAGTGTTTACAGGTAAGTGGAGTGTCTATTCACACATTGTCATACATCCGGACACATCTGCTACTATGTGACAGGAGATGAGGCAGATCCTGCAGTGTTTACAGGTATGTGGAGTGTCTATTCACACATTGTCATACATCCGGACACATCTGCTACTATGTGACAGGAGGTGAGGCAGATCCTGCAGTGTTTACAGGTAAGTGGAGTGTCTATTCACACATTGTCATACATTCGGACACATCTGCTACTATGTGACAGGAGATGAGGCAGATCCTGCAGTGTTTACAGGTATGTGGAGTGTCTATTCACACATTGTCATACATTCGGACACATCTGCTACTATGTGACAGGAGATGAGGCAGATCCTGCAGTGTTTACAGGTATGTGGAGTGTCTATTCACACATTGTCATACATCTGGCCACATCTGCTACTATGTGATAGGAGATGAGGCAGATCCTGCAGTGTTTACAGGTAAGTGGAGTGTCTATTCACACCTTGTCATACATCCGGACACATCTGCTACTATGTGACAAGTGGTGAGGCAGATCCTGCAGTGTTTACAGGTAAGTGGAGTGTCTATTCACAAATTGTCATACATCCGGACACATCTGCTACTATGTGACAGGAGGTGAGGCAGATCCTGCAGTGTTTACAGGTAAGTGGAGTGTCTATTCACAAATTGTCATACATCCGGACACATCTGCTACTATGTGACAGGAGATGAGGCAGATCCTGCAGTGTTTACAGGTAAGTGGAGTGTCTATTCACACATTGTCATACATCCGGACACATCTGCTACTATGTGACAGGAGATGAGGCAGATCCTGCAGTGTTTACAGGTATGTGGAGTGTCTATTCACAAATTGTCATACATCCGGACACATCTGCTACTATGTGACAGGAGATGAGGCAGATCCTGCAGTGTTTACAGGTAAGTGGAGTGTCTATTCACACATTGTCATACATTCGGACACATCTGCTACTATGTGACAGGAGATGAGGCAGATCCTGCAGTGTTTACAGGTAAGTGGAGTGTCTATTCACACATTGTCATACATCCGGACACATCTGCTACTATGTGACAGGAGATAAGGCAGATCCTGCAGTGTTTACAGGTAAGTGGAGTGTCTATTCACAAATTGTCATACATCCGGACACATCTGCTACTATGTGACAGGAGATAAGGCAGATCCTGCAGTGTTTACAGGTAAGTGGAGTGTCTATTCACACATTGTCATACATCCGGACACATCTGCTTCTATGTGATAGGAGATGAGGCAGATCCTGCAGTGTTTACAGGTATGTGGAGTGTCTATTCACACATTGTCATACATCCGGACACATCTGCTACTATGTGACAGGAGATGAGGCAGATCCTGCAGTGTTTACAGGTAAGTGGAGTGTCTATTCACAAATTGTCATACATTCGGACACATCTGCTACTATGTGACAGGAGATGAGGCAGATCCTGCAGTGTTTACAGGTAAGTGGAGTGTCTATTCACACATTGTCATACATCCGGACACATCTGCTACTATGTGACAGGAGATGAGGCAGATCCTGCAGTGTTTACAGGTATGTGGAGTGTCTATTCACACATTGTCATACATCCGGACACATCTGCTACTGTAGACAGGAGATGAGGCAGATCCTGCAGTGTTTACAGGTGCCTATAACTGTTTAACTGTATAAGCCAATGTTTTGTAACAAATCAGCTTGTATATGATATTTTATATGATTTTTGTATTTATTTCAATGACCATTTAATGATTTATAACGCAATGCATTATATAATTGTGATGTTTATTATCTTTAGATAGGGATGACTTATTGTAACCAAACTTGGAATAGAAGGTTTCTGTTACTCCAAGTAAAAATACAATTGAAAATTAATATCTTTAGATTCAGTTGACATTTTGTGAGCAAACTTGGTATATACATGTAGTACGAATGTATAGAGACCTTTTTTTTAGCTCACCTGAGCATGAAGTGCTCAAGGTGAGCTATTGTGATCGCCCTGTGTCCGTCGTCCGTCGTCGTCATTTGTCGTCAACAATTTGACTGTTAACACTCTATAGGTCACAATTTGGGCACTATCTTAATGAAACTTGGTCAGAATGTTACCCTCAATAAAATCTTGGATGAGTTCGATATTGGGTCATCGGGGGTTAAAAACTAGGTCACCAGGTCAAATTAAAGGAAAAGCTTGTTAACACTCTAGAGGTCACATTTATAATTGTATCTTCAGGAAACTTGGTCAGAATGTTAATATTAATGCTCTCTAGGTCAAGTTCGATTCTGGGTCAAGTGCGGTAAAAAACTAGGTCACCAGGTCAGATTGAAGGGAAAAGCTTGTTAGCACTTTAAGAGGTCACATTTATAATTGTATGTTCATGAAACTTAGTCAGAATGTTTATATTAATTAGCTTAAGGCCAAGTTCAAATCTGGGTCATGTGCGGTCAAAAACTAGGTCACCAGGTCAAATTAAAGGAAAAGCTTGTTAACACTCTAGAGGTCACATTTATAAAGGTTTCTTCATGAAAGTTGTTCAGAATGTTAACATAAATTATCTCTAAGTCAAGTTTAAAACTGGGTCATGTGTGGTCAAAAACTAGGTCATAAGGTCAAATCATAGAAAAAACTTGTTAGCACTCTAGAGGTCATATTGATGACTGTATCATAGGGAGTCTTGGTAAGAATGTTTATATTGATTACCTCTAGGCCAAGTTCGAATCTGGGTAATGTGCAGTCAAAAACTAGGTAACCAGGTCAATTATAAGAAAAAGCTTGTTAACACTCTAGAGGTCACATTTATAACTGTATCTTAATGACAGTTGGTCAGAATGTTTATATTAGTAATCTCTAAGTCAAGTTTAAATCTAGGTCAATTGTGGTCAAAAACTAGGTCATTAGGTCAAATCATAGGAAAAGCTTGTTAGCACGCTAGAGGTGACATTTATGACTGTATGTTCATGAAACTAAGTCAGAATGTTTATATTGATTAGCTCTAGGCCAAGTTTGAATCTGGATCATATGCGGTCAAAACTAGGTCACCAGGTCAAATTTAAAGGAAAAGCTTGTTAATACTCTAGAGGTCACATTTATGAATGTTTCTTTATGAAAGTTGGTCATAAGGTTTATATTAATAATCTCTATGTCAAGTTTAAATCTGGGTCATGTGTGGTCAAAATCTAGGTCATTAGGTCAAATCATAGGAAAAGCTTGTTAGCACTCTAGAGGTGACATTTATGATTGTATGTCCTTGAAACTTAGTCAGAATGTTTATATTGATTAGCTCTAGGCCAAGTTTGAATCTGGGTCATGTGCTGTCAAAAACTAGGTCACCAGGTCAAAAAATAGGAAAAGTATTTTAACACTCTAGAGACCACATTTATGACCATATGTTCATGGAACTTGATCAGAATGTTATTGTTGATGATCTTTATTGGATCAGGTGAGTGATTCAGGGCCTTCAGGGCCCTCTTGTTTGGATTGAGTTTTTGGCTCCTAAGGTCAATGGGGAAGGTCACTGTTTCTGAAAAGCACACAAAATATATTGAAACTGAATAGCATTAGTTGGATTGACATAACTTGGTATACAGGAAGTGTTTATGAAGATCTTTTATGGCTGTTGATCATTGAAAACATGGTTTTGTTGCATTGTGGTGTTTCTTGTAGGGTTTAGCTCACCTGAGCACTTCGTGCTCTGATTGAGCTTTTCCAATGACCCACCATCCGGCAGACGTCATCCTTCTAGCTTTCATCAACAATTGTTTCAAACAACATCTCCTCCTAAACTGCCTTTCCAATTTAGATAGAACTTCACTGGTATGTTCCTTCCAATAGTGTTCAAAGAAACTAATTTCATGCTGAACTCTGGTTGCCATAGCAACTGAAGGAAATACTATAAAAAAAATCTTGTGTGAAACCGCTAGGCCCAGACCCTTGATATTTTGTATGTAGCATCATACAGTGTCCTTCAGATTTGTTCAAATTATGCCCTTGGGACAAAACTGGCCAGAATTTACCAAAAAGTTTGTTGTAAACTGTCAATTTTGTTTTTAGAGTTTTTTTATAGCCTTTTCACGGTAGCATTGGCATATGCATACTAACTACTAGTAAACTCAACTATAGTGTTTTTGTTATAGACTTATTTGTCTTTCACTTAGAATCATATTTAAAAAAGGACGAAAATATTTTCATATGCCGACAAACAATGCTTAAAATGGGCTATGAAAGCTCTTGTTTGTTGAAAGAATAGTTTCAATTCTATATTTTAATTATTTATGCCAAAAATTGTTAATCATTATTTAAATCATTGTATATATTTAAAATAATATTTCCCAGGTGACACCTTATTCAGCGGGGGTTGTGGCCGGTTCTTTGAGGGAACGGCCCCACAGATGTATGATGCGTTGATTAATATACTTGGGAAACTGCCTGCTCACACGGTATGTTATGATGGTATTACATAATGCATGGGCTCATCTAACTTGTAAGGAATAACGACTCTTGAGTTATTTTCACGAAATAGTGTTGGTGTTAGTGTCGTTATTGTAAAGTCTCATAACACATACTAAAAAAAATAGTTTAGCATTATACTTCCTGATCAACAGGGAACAATGGATCAGTGATGTAATTTGCTTCACGTTCTCTTGTCTTTTGCTTACTGGCGCACAAAGTGCAAAGGGTGAGCTATTATGATAGGCTGATTGTCTGTCAAAATCTTTTCCATAGCCACTTAGACAATGTCAACCAAAATTCATAGGAATGTACCTTATATGGTCCACTTCCAAATTCCTTCATTTAAAGTGATTCCATGCATAACTCTGGTTGCCATAGCAACTAAAAGGAAAATCTTCTTCTAAGAAACTGCTGGCCCGATTTCAACATTACTTCACTGAAATTCTCCTTAGGTGACCCAGCATCAAATTCTCTTACCCGATGTTGATTTATAAAAACACTTAGCCACCAAGGGGTGAAGCTGCTTTTCACTTTATAATTTGTATGTCAAAATGGAAAACTTTGAAAATCTTTTCCTCAGAATTCACTTGACTGATTCTAAAATAATTTCACAGAAATGTTCCTATGGTGACCCTCTGTCAAATTCTTCAGCACATGTTGATTAATAAAAAAAAACTTTGCTGCTAGGAACGGGGCAACATTTCTCCATATGTTGGTATGAAAAACTTTGAAAATCTCTTCAGAAACCATTAACCAGATTTCAAAACTATTTTCACAGGTGTTGTTTTTTATGCGATGGTAATGTGTACGTAGTATGTGCATCCGTGCGTTCGTGCGTCCCTGCGTCTGTAAACAATTGCTTGTGAACACGATACAGTCTTCAGTTTTGATTGTATCTCGATGAAACTTGTACAGTATCTAGATATCCATTAGAGCTCGGTTCCTTTCAAAAACCAGCCAGATCGGCCGATGCATGCCTTGATTATGGCCCTTGATAGTATTAAAAAATGCTATTGTGTAAACAATTGGTTGTGAACACGATACAGTCTTCATTTTTGATTGTATCTCGATGAAACTTGTACAGTATCTAGATATCCATTAGAGTTCGGTTCCTTTCGAAAACCAGCCAGATCGGCCGATGCATGCCTTGATTATGGCCCTTGATAGTATTAAAAAATGCTATTGTGTAAACAATTGGTTGTGAACACGATACAGTCTTCATTTTTGATTGTATCTCGATGAAACTTGTACAGTATCTAGATATCCATTAGATTTCGGTTCCTTTCGAAAACCAGCCAGATCCGCCCATGCATGCTTAGATTATGGCCCTTGATAGTATAAAAAAAATGCTATTGTGTGAACACTAGCTTGTGAACACGATACAGTCTTCAGTTCTGATTGTATCGTGATGAAACTTGTACAGTATTTAGATATCCATTAGAGCTCGGTTCCTTTCGAAAACCAGCCAGATCAGCCCATGCATGCCTGGATTATGGGTCTTGAAAGTATAAAAAATGCTATTTTAAGCCAAGTCTATATTTAGCCAAGTCTACATGAGCGAAGTCTATTTTTACCCAAGTTTACATGTAAAGTCACAATTGCTTGTAAAGGTTTGTTCAAATTATGCCCCTGGGTTCATTACTGCCCCCCCTCCCCTTCCCCCCCAAGGAAATGCCCACCAGTGCGGCTAATGCAAACGACCTCGGAAACGTTGGCCGAGGTTCAGGGAAGAGTTCTCTTTTCTTTGTAAGGGACGGATTCCCCCCCCCCCCCCTCCCCCTTAAATTGGGAAATGTTAAAAACCTTTTTGTCTGAAACCACTATGCAAATCCTTGCTATTTTGAACAAGGCGTTATTTAGTGGTCCACTACAATTGTTGTTCAAATTATGCCCCTTGGCTGGGTGTCACAATTTTCCTAGAGACTTATTTAAGAAATATTTTCAAAATCTTCTTGTTTCAAACCACAAGGCCCTTTGATATTTGTTGTGGAGCATCATATGATGCAATTGAAAACATTTGAAATAATGCCCCATGGGCAAAAGCTGGCCCCACCCCTTTTGACTTACTTATTAATTTTTAAAGCTACAGTAATGAAATTTTGACCATGTGAACAGTTTTGCAAACAAGCATTAATTTTGTCCTCGGATGTCCTTGACTTTGACCTTTGACCGACTTTTTATTTTTAAAGCTACAGAAATGAAATTTTGACGATGAGTACGGTTTTGAAAGCAAATATATTTTACCCTCAGATTACCTTTACTTGGCACATATTAAAATAGTTCATGCAACTAATCTGCTTACAACACTTCCTGTCCTCAGATGTTGAACATGCAGCATTTTCAGCTAACCCAAACACAAAAAGTGAACTATATATGTGTTGTCTATAACTCAAACGTACATGCTCTGGATTGAAAATGACCACAAGAGCCATGCCAATAGAGCATAGGCCCTTTTGGGCCTCTTGTTTGCTATTGTTTTTACTGTTTTACTTTTTTCTATTTTTTTTTTTATACTTATTTTATTGTTTAACAGTCATTGAAGATACCAACTTAACACTTTATGGACTTATTAACAGAAACAATGTGCTGTAAGAGTTATGGCCCTTAGTAACTTTTTAAACAAATACATATTTTCTGCCCTTAGTACTTAGTAGCTCTACTGAATGAAAGATCTTCTTAATGAAAACATGTTATTTTGATTCTGACAAAAACAGAGCTACACCAACCACACATTTTTTTCAGATTTTGCTTGTCGGCATTTTTCATTACTGCGGACGTTATCTTTTTAATCTAATTTTCACTAAACCCCGCAATATAAGCAATAATGCCCAGTGCTACCATTTCTATAATTTTCCCGCGTGCCATACTTGGAATTTGGAAAAGGGAAAAATCGTTTTAAAAACTGCATTTTATTATAATGTGACCTTTTTATGTACCGGTACTCTTATTTACAATGTTTTAGTTTAAATTTCAGACGGTTTTCTGTGATCACGAGTATTCAATCTAGTATCTCGGTTAATATTGTGTTTGATATTTTAGAGGGTTTTCTGTGATCACGAGTATTCAATCTAGTATCTGGTGTAATATTGTGTTTGATATTTCAGAGGGTTTTCTGTGATCACGAGTATTCAATCTAGTATCTGGTGTAATATTGTGTTTGATATTTTAGAGGGTTTTCTGTGATCATGAGTATTCAATCTAGTATCTCGTGTAATATTGTGTTTGATATTTCAGAGGTTTTTTTGTGATCATGAGTATTCAATCTAGTATCTCGTGTAATATTGTGTTTGATATTTCAGAGGTTTTTTTGTGATCATGAGTATTCAATCTAGTATCTGGTGTAATATTGTGTTTGATATTTCAGAGGTTTTTTTGTGATCATGAGTATTCAATCTAGTATCTGGTGTAATATTGTGTTTGATATTTCAGAGGGTTTTCTGTGATCACGAGTATTCAATCTAGTATCTGGTGTAATATTGTGTTTGATATTTTAGAGGGTTTTCTGTGATCACGAGTATTCAATCTAGTATCTCGTGTAATATTGTGTTTGATATTTTAGAGGGTTTTCTGTGATCACGAGTATTCAATCTAGTATCTGGTGTAATATTGTGTTTGATATTTTAGAGGGTTTTCTGTGATCATGAGTATTCAATCTAGTATCTCGTGTAATATTGTGTTTGATATTTTAGAGGGTTTTCTGTGATTACGAGTATTCAATCTAGTATCGGGTGTAATATTGTGTTTGATATTTCAGAGGGTTTTCTGTGATCACGAGTATTCAATCTAGTATCTGGTGTAATTTTGTGTTTGATATTTTAGAGGTTTTTTTGTGATCACGAGTATTCGATCTAGTATCTGGTGTAATATTGTGTTTGATATTTCAGAGGGTTTTCTGTGATCACTAGTTTCCAATCTAGTATTTTGTGTAATATTGTGTTTGATATTTCAGACGGTTTTCTGTGATCACGAGTATTCAATCTAGTATCTGGTGTAATATTGTGTTTGATATTTCAGAGGGTATTCTGTGATCACAAGTATTCAATATTGTGTTTGATATTTCAGAGGGTTTTCTTTGATCACGAGTATTCAATCTAGTATCTTGTGTAATATTTTGTTTGATATTTCAGACGGTTTTCTGTGATCAAGAGTATTCAATCTAGTATCTCGTGTAATATTGTGTTTGATATTTTCGGCGGTTTTCTGTGATCATGAGTATCTAATCTAGTATCTCGTGTAACATATTGTTTGATACTTCAGAGGGTTTTCTGTGATCATGAGTATCTAATCTAGTATCTCGTGTAACATATTGTTTGATACTTCAGAGGGTTTTCTGTGATCATGAGTATTTAATCTAGTATCTCGTGTAATATATTGTTTGATACTTCAGAGGGTTTTCTGTGATCACGAGTATTCAATCTAGTATCTGGTGTAATATTGTGTTTGATATTTCAGAGGTTTTCTGTGGTCACGAGTGTTCAATCTAGTATCTTGTGTAATATATTGTTTGATACTTCAGAGGGTATTCTAAGGTAATGAGTAATCAATCTAGTGTTATTTTGTGTTTGATATTTCAGAGGGTATTCTGTGGTCACCAGTGTTCAATCTAGTATCTTGTGTAATATTATGTTTGATATTTTAGGGGGTATTCTGTGGTCACGAGTATTCAATCTAGTATCTTGTGTAATATTGTGTTTGATATTTCAGAAGGTATTCTGTGGTCATGAGTATTCAGTCCAGAATCTCAAATATGGACACCATGTGGAACCAGACAATGCTGACATAACAGAGCGGTTGAATTGGGCTATGGTATATGTTTACTGAAAGGTCTCTTTTTATTTGCAACTCTACAAACAAAATGGGACCTTATAGGTCTTCAAGGAAATAATACCATCGTTAATAAGTTTATAGTTCTTAAAACTATATGTTGATATTGATTCAATCATTAACCATTCATTAGTATTGATTCGATCAATATCATGAAATAAATCTGTTTTTGTATTATGTCAACATGAATTTATTACAGTAATACTGTGATAAACATGATTTGCCTGGCAAAGCAAATTGATTGTTGGGAGAATCATATTTAAAATCAGTTTGCTAAAATATTGTATGATAAGTCTTGGCATTTAAAAGAACTAGTATTCTCAGTGTTGCTTCCATGTGTTACTCTGAAAATAAATTGATGAAATAAGTAGCACCCTTGATTGTTTGTACATTGAAGAAGCAGAGATCCAGTAGCCTTCCAACCATACCAACTACAATAGCAGATGAGTTCAAGATCAACCCCTTTATGAGAGTTGGGTGAGATTTTGTACAGAGATATTAACGCTAGAACTGCGCTATTAAGAAATCTCTCCTAGGTACAAAAATGCTACTAAGATTCTTGATGGAATAGCCAAAAACAAGTCTTATACTGAATATTGAATAAAGGAGATCTTTAGAGACAGATGCTTTAGATATCCATCTGTTGTTGTTGTTTTTGTGTGTATCAAAATACACTCATCACCTTGGCCAAGGTATTTTGCAACTTGATGTCGCACCAAAGTCTAAATATTAGTGACACTCTTATTCAAAATCAATACATACACATGTATAACAAACATAGACTTTGAGTGATAAACCTTTAATAACTTACTAAATTATGCATTTATGGAAAATATTATTTTCTGATTACAAGATTGTAACCGTGAATGGTGAGTGCTAAAAGATTTACTTTGAACTACTATCGTTTTAAGGTAGAAATACCATGTTTTATGCTCCTTCTTTCAAATTAAACTCGGTATCCTTCATAAGAACCTTTGTTTTTGACATTTATTCATCCTTTTTGAAACAGTAGAACAATTGTATTAATTGGTGAAAATCTTGTTTGGGTGTAAGAGTGGATCTTTAAGTATTATAGTCATATTTAAATATATCATGATTTGTAAGAAAATACAAAAGACAAGTCATGGTAAAATATTTCTCACCACAGCTTGGTACAAACATTAAGCGACTTTATAAATATCACTAGATGGCTACAGACCCTACCATTAAATGTATAACCTAATCTAAGTCATATCAGATTTTTTTTTATATTTTGCTTTCATGAATGCCACTTTAAATTAGTGGTATAAAGTAATGATTGATAATGAACAACTTTTCAACTTTCCTGGTGGTGTTAAACACGGCTGTCATTAATAACATGTCTGCTACTAAAGGTGCATACTTCATTGTTGCGAGATATATTTTAGATTTTAACATATAGGGCCTAAAAAAAAAATATGTCCGTTTCGGGTAACCCGACCCTACCTATAAAAATGCGCCGACCCTAATTATTTTTTTCCGTTTCTGAGCAAAAAAAAATATTTGTTAGCGAATAGAGAGTTACGAAGGGCGGATAAATGCAGATTTTAATCAGAATTATTGTTTATATGATAAAACAAAGTCAGGCAATGACAGTAATGTAGGAAAGACTGCCATGTGCAAAAAAAACACTCTGAACTTACGACAGATTTTGAAAATAAAAATAAAAAAAGATCCCTACCTACCCTACCTAGAAATTTTGGGAAGGTTACCCTAAACAAACAATTATTTTTGTTGGCCTAGGCAATTTTTTTTTTTAATTAACAGTTACATACAAATACAGTTAAGATCAGTTGGCTTACAGAATCTACCTTACTTGCTCATATGGCATGAGCATTACAATGTAGAGTTTTACCCATTATCTTTTATGTAACTAGAAATGTATATTAGGTAATAGGTCAAATTTTCAAAAATCAGAAAAAGGTGCTCAGATAAATATACTTTTCACACTATGTTTTTTAACATTCAGTGTGTCTACTATTACAAACAGGTTTTTAGACTGTGATCAGGTCTTGCAAAACATGAAAAAATATCTTATTCGTAAGATTACCTTAGAAATTAAAGAAAAAAAAATGCAAATACACTTGAAGTTTATTTTAGATTGTCCCAAAAATCGGTCACTTTACATGGATAAAATAATAAACGCAATAGTCATGTTGCTGTCTCATCTTTGTTTCCCCGTTTAAAATAGTGCATAATGGGTTTTTTTTCAGTTTAAAACATACATGTTTATGAGTATATAAAAAATTTACCAATGATATTTTAAAACGTACTGGGATTTACCTGGTAGGCAACCCTAGTAAATTTATATTTGGAAAAATGCACAAAAACTACGAAAGATGCATGTGTCGTAAGCGACGTGATGCATCAGTAAATATGATTCAATACCTTGTACTCAACGATGTAAATTTTATGCAAGTTTTTACTAATTCTTTTTTTTATTGCAATTGTATCTCCTGTTGTTTAGCCCCTTTAAACGATGAAATGAAACGAACACATGATTTGACACTGAAATTCTTTTTTATTTCACGATCTGAGGTATATAGGGATAGAATTACCCCACCCACCATAAACAACACATCTTGGGTTTCAGTTGTTAAAAGTATATTGTTTTGAATAATAATGGTGTTGCCTTTATGTAACGCAAGCGCAATAATTTAATGTTGTCAATAGCAGGCACGATGTAACTCCTCTGTGTTAAAATGTTACCGTAATATAAAGGTCTAAGGTAAAAAAAAAATATACCTTATGCTATTTAGATTTTTGTAAGATTTTACGGTAAATATTGGACAATTAAAACAAAACAAAAACAATATAGAAAGGAAATTGTTATCAATACAAACTATTTATTTACTCTCAAACATTATTGAGAATATTAAGGTAAATTACTGTTTTGGGCAAACAAGATGAAATGTTTAAATACCATGTCCATGTCGGATTTTAAAACTATTGTGTTTAAATTGCTTCACTATATAACATATTCTTGTGTTTTATACAGATGCAAACAAACTCATATTTCATATGCAATGCCCATAAGAGTCCATCACTCTGCAGCCGTATTGCATGTGTTGGATGGAATATTTTACCAACACGTGATTTCCATGCCATCATATGGCGGTGGATATCAATTCAACGAATTTGTTTGTTATAAATGTATTGCTATGCAACTATATATTTAGCCATTCTAATAATTATTTTGGTTTTGGTTTTAGTGAATCATGTGTACATAAACATGTTGGCGGAGAAAATGACCCCATCAAGGTGATGCAACTCATCCGTAAGGAAAAGGATACCTTCCAAGCAAAGTGAATAGAAGACAATAAACATGTTCTAGTACATTTGTTTAATATATCAAAACGCTTATAGAAATAATCAAATGCTTTTTTGCCTAGCCTTCTTTTTTACTCCCCTTCTTGAAAAGCGATGCCCTTAAGTAATGTGGACGATAAAGGTTCTCGAAATAATGTTTCATTGTAAAACTGTTCTTCTGAAGACATTTCTACAACTTATTTGCAAGTCAGAAAAAGGAAAAAAGTTAAAGGTTCTGGATGAAGGTTATATTCCGTCCATGCAAATCAAACTATTTTTCACCTTTGCAAAAACCACGCACAAAGCTTTCTGTTTTAAACTGTTATGTGCTTGTGAATTCTGTGTTTGATTGTGAATTGCATGATCAAAACAGTTGAACTCGTATCGTTTATTGGAAATAAGTAGTTTTAAAAACACTCAAGGTGACCACTAGTGAAAACAACTGGCAGATTTCACAAAAAAGGCAATTATTTGGCCCATTTGCTTTCATTTATTGTTATTGCCAGTCAACGTCATATATACAGCAATTGCCTTTCCCAACCCAATAAGAACACCTAATAGAAGTGATTTGTATTAAAATAATTAAAATATTGTGTTAAATAAGGTAAAAAAATGTAAAAATATGCCGATATTTAGGACAAAAAAGACAGAAAATCTTCCCGGTACCAATATACCACTTTTTTGAGGATGCTTTTCAGTAACATCTGGTAAGTATTTAATTCTTGTCTGTTGAATAATGTTTGCAAGAAATGTTAATTAAAACAATAATATATATCTAAAATGATTGCATTTCGTTCGTAATATACTTAAATTTTCGGTAATTGCGCATGGTGATAACGTTACGGTAATCTGTCCTCGAATTGTTGTGTAACATTAGCAGACATGATCCACTGCTAACTGTTTTAAGCCTAAACACACCTTTATTAAATCACTGAAAACAAAGACTACGTGTCGGATAAAAACAGTATTGCATGTAACAAGAAATTGGTCATTCCCGATCATAGTTTTTTAGGTCTAAAAATGTGTTAATGTTACACAAAATCGATTCTGTCCCATTTAAGCATGACGATAGCACCTTTTCTATTCGTGAATAATTTACACCGACTGAGGGTTAACATCCGGGTAGCGATTACTTTTATATTGGACTGGTTCACAGTTGACATTGAAATGATAAAAATAGTGGTGAATACCGTTGATAAAAACTTAATCCAAGTTTGGCTCATTCTGTCCTTCGATGTAACATTAACATTATGTCACGCTAGCATTAAGACAAGCGCTTAATAAAGCAAGAAAATCGTTGAAATTTGATGACTTTCCCAGAGTCAATTATTCGAACATAACAATGTCGTCTGTAAACTATCGTTTGTAAGTATTCATTCATTAGGTACGTAGTTTATATTGAATTCATACCGCTTTTGTGTTTGATATCGTTATTTATTGGACAGAATTAAGAATGCAAACGTTATAAAATGGACATAAATATAGATGATAACGTGACAAATGGACATAACTGCAAATGTTACATTGGACAGAAACCTTTTTTTTATAAAACACATATTTATGTTTTGTTTTTTGTCATCCATTGTATGCTTTTGATACAAGCTTAACTGTTTAATACTTAATCTGAATTTGATTAAGTAAACTGAATGCTTATGTTATAATTGGGACAGAAATATGTTTGTTAATGTGACAAAAGGACTTTTCCCCTAATGTTACATAGGACAGAAGCAGAGTTTGACATCACCAAGAGAGAATGCTTGAGATGAACGTCAATATTTGTATGCTCATTTTGTGATTCATTGTGTTTCTTATTTGACAAATCTTATTTTTGACACAAACTTGTGTTATATATTGTATCTTTACCTTATTTTAGTCACCTTAATCCTAGTGTTACATTTTGGACAGAACAATGTATGCTATTGGACAATAGGACATCTCCCCTGGTGTTACTTTTGGATTCCTGTTTGACCCCCCCCCCCCCCCCAGAGTATATAAAAGTTTAAGAACATTGTTTCTGTGCTTCTAAAACGGTTCAATCTAGTGACTGTTTTTATTCAATTTCAAACCGTCCCAGATTAAATTAACTGAATGCCAGTGATAACGATAAATTAGTTAAAGGCCTAGTTTAGGTCCATTTTCATAATAAAACATTGAAAACTGCACAGCAGGTCTTATCAGATTGGAGATCTGATAAGACTTTTTCTATTTTCCCTGAACCCCACCCCTGGACCTAGGGTGTGTGGTTACAATTGACTGGTGCATTATGACCAGTGGTATTGTGGCGCAAGTTGACGAACTAAATGTTGTTCCATGTGGAAGGAGTCTGATGAATAGATTTACAGATAATAAATTGACGTTGTATTCTTGTAGTATTTCAAACAAAACTGTTTTTTGAATGTAGCAAAACAATAAGAAGTGTTAGTAAAAGTAGTATCTAAAATGATCTGTTGCTAAAAATTTAAAATGTTTGAATTGATGGCATTTACGTTCGAGTGTTTTGTTTTAGTTTGTAAGATTGTGAAGACAGCTCTGTGAATTTAATCTCTCAAATCTGCTCCCTTGGTAGAAAACATTACGTATTGTGTTAGTTTTGTGAGGCAATGAGAAAGTACCCCTGGTGGGGATCAAACCAAACCCACGACTTCTTGTGTTAGAGGCAGACATATATAACTTAGAACACTCTCATATCTCAACAGAAAGTATGTAATAATTTTATTATCTCTTTCTGAACCATACCCTTGAAGACAAGAAGATGATGTGTAAATCGTCTGAATTGTTTGACTGTTGTAATTTACTTACATTGAACATTATTTTATAAGAATTGTCCTTTGCTGTGTCGGGTTGGATTATATGCAAGGTTACTGCGGGTGGGGTGGTTCTTGTTACAGTTTTTAAAGTTCTGGATGTTTGTTTGCCTTTTTTATGATAAGATCTTTTGATCAGTGTTCATGTCACTCTGTAGGCATATACAGTTCGGGGTAAAGATTTCTGATCAATCTCTAATGACACTGTGTATATGTACACAACCTCTGTAAATGGATCTTAATCTAATGCACCAGTCAATTGTAACCACGCCCCCCCCCCCAGGTCCGGGGAATAGCGGGGACTTTGACTTTCGGTTCAGCAAACCCCGGGTAAAATCCCCGCCCTGCGGGGACGAACTGATGGTAAAACCCCGGCCAAATGCCCCCCGCACCCCAGAGACTCTATATAAGTCAATATTTCCGCTATCTTGGCACTAAGACAAAACCACCGCACTCACACGGCCATGCGGGGCCACCTGGAAAGTAAAAACACGGCCCTTTTCCCCGGCTATCCCCAGTATACCCCCGGACCTGGGGGCCGTGGTTACAATTGATTGGTGCATAATTGCCTAATTGTCTTATCAGATCTCTGATCTGAGTATCCTGCTGCGCAGTATGGGATATTTTAAGATAGAAATGGACCCTTAATGGCCCTGAGCCGATAAACCTACCGGTAAACACAGGAAATTGGCCCCTACTGTCAAACCAGTGTGATTAGAAGGAGATGCACAGCAGGGGATTATCATGCCAAATATTCCTTAAATTAGGCCTTAAAAGGGGGAGGGTCACTTTAAAAGGCTTAAACTAGGGCTTTAAGACACACAACAGTCTGATCTTTAGTTCTATTGTTGGTTTTTCGTATTGGAAGTTATTCTATCCAGATTGGTATATTTTTTTACGAGATTGTTTAATCAAACTGCTGCGGGAACAGTGTTTCCAGGATTCGTCATTCAGTCTGACACCATATAAACTTAGGTCAGCAGTGTATTTATAAATCAGCATGAACAAAACTAGTAGGAACTATATGAGAAGCAATAGAATTATATTGTAACAACAGGTTATTAAAATCTCAAATGAGTAAAACATTATAACAACATTTAAACTAAATGAAGAGTCGAAGAAACTATTTTCAACTGTAGAACTAGAAGCTCATAAAATGTATACGTCTGTCACACTGCAACTTCGTCAAATCTTGTATGATTATTATGATTTTTTTGTGATTATCAATTGACTGTGTTTATCAATCATTTATATAGTTTGTTTTATACTGTATCAAGCTCAAACAGTCTGTGATAGGTCTGTATTTTATTTTGTTGTGAAACATTCTGTCCAACTGCTAATGTGACATACTGCTAATGTTACTCATTCTGTCTTTTGGTAACACTAGCACATACTCGCAATTAGCAATTTATAATATATATGTTTAATATCAAAGGTAATGATAATTGCACCATACTAGAGACATTTATATTACCACAACAAAACATTTATGTTTATAGCTTATCTGATCTGATATAAAAAGAAAACCTATGTTTGCAGAAAACATTTTCTGTCTTGTCCAATTAGGGTTTGTTTCAATAAATTTATTTGAGAAAAACGAAACAATCTTTATTTTTTGTCTGTACAATCTGTTTTATAGATAAATAAACCATTTAGTGCAAGACAAAATACTTCTTTGGATTAAAATATTAAAAAAAAAAAAAGTTTTTACCGGCAATATTGTAACACTAGCACAAATGGTATGGTGATACAAAATTCTTTTTTTTTATAAAAATGCATGAATAAATCATTGCAAATGTTCTAAAATATGATAGATAAGAAATTGCTGTAAAAGATTATGTTGAAATCAAAAATCTGCAATAAATTTTAAAAATCGATATTCGCCGGGAACTTTTTGGTCACCAAAACGTGAAATCTGCCAACTGCGTTACAACTGCGGAGAATCGTTGGAGCCACAACTTTTTGTTTTGTGTTGAAAATGCTCCTACCCGTCTTCCATTGTGATGAAAATTAGTTGAAAATGGAAATCTTCTTGCATTTCAATCCTTTTTTTAGAAAAATCTTCACCAAAGAGATGACCCGCTATTGCAATGGTCCTTGGCATTAAACACAAGGATGAAAAATAAGAATGCGTTTCAAGCTTTCCGTTGTAAAGTTGATCTGAACAAAAGCTTTCCGATTCCTGCACAGCATCTACTATACTTGTTCATTTTTACGCAGTTAGCATTGAATTCAACTGCAGCCGATTGCATAAACGTTGGCTAGATTTAACCCCTGGTTAAAGTTGTCCAGCGAATAACTTGAACCAAGTAAGCCATTTTATCCAAACCGTTTATAACCAAGCATGATTAGAACATGCATTGCCTGCCGAAATTATACAATACAAAATGGCTTTCAAGATAAATATGTGTGGTACATAGTGCAGCCTCTTGTTCAATCTAACCTATGAAGTGTTTGTGTTAAGTTATTAAACCGATTGGCGGGAGAAGCGTTCGTGGATATTTGTTCTAGAACGGGTTGGGTTTTCTCCCCTGACCTGGTTTGTAAATAATGAGCGGTAGAAGTCTCCTAAAGGGCGTACGAGCTACATCGAATCGTTGAGAGTGCGGGAAAAGCGTATACATACCATGCATACTGACGCTGGGTGGCCTTGGCCAAAGAAAGCAAGTGTGCCGAAACCTCTTGCCACTCTATTTGACATCGGTGGGCATGGACGGTTGAGGGGCTGGACGTTACTTACGCGGGCATTAGCATGCGGCACCTTAATAAGTTATTATTGATATGGGCTCAGGATGGTCATACTTAAGGAAGCATATTACTGCCGTAAGGTAACCTGATAGCGCTCGCGAATTGTTCGTGTTAAACACTGAATTTTCGCGACAATTTACTAGCTATTTAGTTAATATTATCGATACTTTTTTGGTAAGATAAATATCATAAGAATAGACCTAAAAACAGGTGTGAAAGTGCCCAAAACTAGCACCTATTACCCTTTTTACTATACGGGATACAATGGCTTTTTCAAGAAGGCAATCTCTAGTGTCATATAATTTTCATATGCATGACTATATTTGTTTGTTTTTATTAGTCGTATTTTTGTCAATCAGTTTATTTTTCCGACTCATGTAGTTGTTAAAACATTTGTTTCCATTTATCTGATATGCTTGATATTGTTCTGTATGTTATTAAATAAATTTGTGATGTATGTGATGCCATGTACATACCGTTGTTTGTTAAAGAAACGTTTTTACATGTGTTAATTTATTCATTATTCCAAATTATTTCCGTTGGAATATGCTCTATTTCTATCTCAGTGTGGACATACCACGTGGTTTGTGACGTCACATTTAGTTATAACGTGAAGTAAAATACCGCTCGACTCAAAAAGGATTATCGCTGTAAGTGTGTTATTTTAATATCAATTTTTATAAAACCTAGCGGAGGCTAAGCGGAAAAATGTACACTACACTTGGTTACTAAGCGGCATGTTGAGTAATTTATAGTTTTTTCAAAAATCGTGGGCAAATGCTGAAAATGGACAAAATATTGTTTGTTATGACGAGAAGCAAATTACGTTTCTGGTCCAAAAAGTTGTTTATATATATATTCATCATGTTTGCCTTAAAACGGAAGTCTCGGAATGCATATTCTATCCTCAGGGTATATACATACCTACAAATAAGGCATACGGTATATAGAAATATCAAATGTTTGTATTTTGTTATGACGAAAAGCATAACCTATTTGGTTATGACGAAAAGCAGTTGTTAGGAACAATTGCCGACCTCGCTCCATCTTGCAATGAGCCCACTTTGAACCTGTTTTGCATCGAGCATCGGTTATGTTTTACAGCAATTAAAAGACATATACATATATGACAACTACATGTCACTGCTAAGTATGCCACTCAATTTATTGATCAGAAAACTTCATGATTCCAACAACACGTTGCATGTTCTTCATAAGCTTGTCTGGTATTTTTTGACAAAAATGGAGTTTATGTGTTATCGGAAGGTTAGAAGTGCGCCTACATGTAGTTCACATTAATTGTGTTTCAATTAAAACCCTTAAAACATTTGAATGTAAGTTAAACAAACGTTCATTGAAGTTAACGTTGCCATTTTGTCTTTTTTCATTATCAAACTTGATTAAATGCATATTGATAGGCATATGTTAAAGTGGATACGTCAGTGATAAACCTTGATGTCGAACAACTGAAGCAAAACCATGTTTATCGGCACAATAAAGATGGTCATTGATTTAATCAAACAAAATGTTTTCTTTTTTCAGAATGATGCGGCCTCCCCTTGCCATGGGGAAGCTCTGCAGGCGAGCAAAGAAAAAACAAGGGGGAGGACGTAATTTCGTTTCATGCAAACATTAAGTGAGAAAAATGTTTCAAGGCAAACAAAATGGCGGATTTAGAATGAAAAGAACTGATTCAGGAACCAACTTTTGCCTGGTAAGTGGATGTTTTCTTAAAATTTTGAGTGTATGCGTCCAGTATGTGGCGAAAATTATCTTAGTTAGGTATCATAACTTTAAAGATAAAAAAGTTATTGAAAAGATTGTGGCTTAGGAGGCAACGTTTACAAACGTGCTGATTTTATCCACAATTTTTCGTATTTTCTCGGCAAATATGGCATATCGATGCATGTTGTAACTGTGCTTGCATGTATGTATTCCTATTTTCAAAACTTCATGGTTATTGCTCGACTGTACACGTTTCCTGGACGATTTTTTGTTCCTTAACCCCCCATTTTGTTTATTGCAAGCACATTATCCACATTTTGGTGAAATGTAAACAAACTTCTACACAATTGTTAAGCCTTGAGAGGATACGTTTTTAGTTCTGAGAATCGCTAATGGTCACGAGTCTTTCAGTTTGGCATGTGATGTGTATCATAATTTGAAGTCAACGACTTTTTCACTTCAGGAACTTCACCATGGCCCGATTTAGAAGGCGAACGATCCTCACGTTATACAGAAAATCACAAAAGACCGCAGTGGCAAAGATATCCGTCAATACAAGAACAGAAAATGCTAGCCTGTCGCCGATGAAAAAAGCTCGCTTCTGTAACTACAACGCCCAAAGTAGTTAGATTTTCAGTGTACAAAAAGAGATGTTTAACGTCTTTAACTAGTAACACCCAAAAGCACACGATAAGCCCTCGAAATACCACATAAACATATGCGCGTTTAACGCGCCTGATAAAATATGGAAAGTATTCAATGAAGTCAATTTCCTACAAGATATTTGAAGACACATTAAAATGATATGATTCGGAAAACACCTCCGCCATGCATTATTCTGAGGAGACGAAAGATTTCTATCGGACTTGTTTGGCATGTTCATTCCCTGCTGTGCATCCCTTGTTTATTGCACTGGGTCACAGAAGGGGTATTTGTTTATTGACACAGGGGCATTTGGAGCTGACACTTTTAGCGTAGATAGTCTCATTGTCTCACTAATACATAATCAATTCATGTATAATTTGTATATCCAATGTATTTATTAATTTGACCGATGGGATATAAATAATAAACAAATAAGAGTAATACGTGTTTTAATAGTTATACAACTGATACATTTCAATCCACTTTAAATACATGGTCACCATTGTAATATCCAAATTGTGAAGCATCATGGTTAATTCATATTAATGGGCTTTTATATACATGTATAAAATATAACATTACTCTTATTCTTATTCTAAAGCATTGTAATAATAATAATAATAATAGTTTTATTATAATTTGAAAAAGTAAAAACAAAACAAGAAAAATATAAGACAAGTTCATTTGTTCATTCCTATAATAAAACATCTAGGTCACTCAGGCTTGAGAACTGATAGACAGCAGACAGCAATACAGATAAAGATCAAAACACAGAAGTTGTTTACTATACACGGATGGGGGAGCTCACTTATAGATGACTTAAACAAGGCCTTTAAATGCTATATTGTGGCACTAAGGTTTTCCAATGTGACAGTTTCTTGAGTATTTTCTGGCGAAGCAGCTTGTAGTCCTATGTCTTCATCTAATTCGTCGCTTTCAGCATTTATTTTAATTGTCACATACCCGTGAACCCCTGTACTGATTGAATTTCCATTATTTCGCTCTCCGCGACTCACTGCACTTTTTCTCACATTCACTTGAAATTAATTTTTCATGCTTCTGTTCACGTGGTATTTCGATGGATACACTTTTCCGGGCTCAAGTTCGTTCCTGAAATGAAAAAAGTCATTGACTTCAAATTATGATACACATCACATACCAAACTGAAAGACTCGTGATAATTAGCGATTCTCAGAACTAAAAACGTAGCCTCTCAAGGCTAAACAATTGTGCAGAAGTTTGTTTACATTTCACCAAAATGTGGATAATGTGCTTGCAATAAACAAAATGGGGGGGGGGGGGGGGGTAAGGAAAAAAAATCGGCCAGGAAACGTGTACAGTCGAGTAATAACCAAGTTTTGAAAATAGGAATACATACATGCAAGCACCGTTACAACACGATCGATATGCCATATTTGCCGAGAAAATACGAAAACTTGTGGATAAAATCAACACGTTTATTTGTACACATTGCCTCCTAAGCCACAATCTTTTCAATAACTTTTTAATCTTTAAAGTTTTGATACCTAACTAAGATGTCTCATTTAATGTTTGCATGAAACGAAATTACGTCCTCTCCCTTGTTTTTTCTTTGCTCGCCTGCAGCGCTTCCCCATGGCAAGGGGAGGCCGCATCATTCAGAAAAAAGAAAACATTGTGTTTGATTAAATCATTGACCCTCTTTATTGTGCCGGTAAACATGGTTTTGCTCCAGTTGTTCGACATCAAGGTTTATCACTATGTATCCACTTTAACATGTGTCTATAAATATGCATTTAATCAAGTTGCACTTCTAACCTACCGACGACACATAAACTCCATTTTTGTCAAAAAATACCAGACAAGCTTATGAAGAACATGCAACGTGTTGTTGGAATCATTAAGTTTTCTGATCAATAAATTGAGTGACATACTTAGCAGTGACATGTAGTTGTCATATATGTATATGTCTTTTAATTGCTGTAAAACATAACCGATGCTCGATGCAAAACAGGTTCAAAGTGGGCTCATTGCAAGATGGAGCGAGGTCGGCAATTGTTCCTAACAACTGCTTTTCGTCATAACCAAATAGGTTATGCTTTTCGTCATAACAAAATACAAACATTTGATATTTCTATATACCGTATGCCTTATTTGTAGATAGAATATGCATTCCGAGACTTCCGTTTTAAGGCCAACATGGTAAATATATATATATAGACAACTTTTTGGACAGAAACGTAATTTGCTTCTCGTCATAACAAACAATACTTTGTCCATTTTCAGCATTTGCCCACGATTTTTGAAAAAAACTATAAATTACTCAACATGCCGCTTAGTAACCAAGTGTAGTGTACATTTTTCCGCTTAGCCTCCGCTAGGTTATATAAAAATTGATATAAAAATAACACACTTACAGCGATAATCCTTTTTGAGTCGAGAGGTATTTTACTTCACGTTATAACTAAATGTGACGTCACAAACCACGTGGTATGTCCACACTGTATCTCTAAGTTTAACTTTGTCCAACTTGTAAGTATTTTGTTTAGAAATGTATTCTTTATATTTAATAGGTAAGATATATTTCGATGAAGAACTCGCTCAAGTAATATTTTACCACCAAATGTATTTGTTTCAATGAGATATAGAGGATATTTGTTTATTTCAGTGTAAGATTGTATTTTATTTCACGAGTGTCATAGAAAAACATATTTTCACGAGTGGCGAATCCACGAGTGAAAATGTAGTTTTTTTATGATCACGAGTTTAATTAAAATGTTTCTTTTATGCTTATTTTCGGAGTTTTATTTGTTTTTTATTTATTTCTGAATTACCCCCCCCCCCCCCCTTTGAAAAGGGTGGGCTTTACGCTGCTACCCGTGGGGCGCCCCTCATGCATAATTATAGCTGTCAACTTTTCTACTTTCGGTTTGCTGAGAAATAGTTATCTGCTATTCATTCTTATAGCTTAATATTCGCTCGTTTTTTATTGCAAAGCTTTATGAACAGTAAACAATGAAGTATTATTAGTGCACATATGTTCCAAAAATAATGAAAACACTTTTTTAATTTAAGATGGACATGAATCATAACCAAATTACCACGCCGCTATTTAAAGAATGAAAATTTGGAAGGTCAAATGTGTTAGCAAAACAAATGTGGATACTCATTGGATTTTAACCATTTTTCTTAGTTTAAGACTGCATGTACGCGTGTTTTTATAGTAAGTTAATATTCAGTCATCTTACTGTCAGAGACCAGTCTGTTTCGCTTTAAAATGTTTGTTTTCCAGATATTAAAAGAGTAAATGCCACGCTAGTTTGTTGACACATTTTGAGGTGTGTGTGGGGTAAAAAATATCTGATCTATCTGTAAATTGTTGTGTGAATTCTCCAGGAAGCTCATTTTACGTACTACAATGGTTAACAGTTCAAAATACATTTGAACGATGATATCAAATTTTATTTATGTTGTTAACAGTTGTTTTTGTCTGTAATTTGTTTGGTATGAAAGCAAATGTTCGAACATTCAGCTTCAAAGATCAGTAAAATGTTTGATAAACGGGATAACCGGTAATAAACGGTAAGTTGTTAATTTCCAATTATATATATTTATTTAAATTTATAAAACATTTCTCTTATATTTTTTTAAACATTTTTTGACATAATTTATTGAGGTCCAGTGTTCTGTTTTGATCAAGGCAAGTACATGTAACAACAAAGGAATTTTAAGTAGTTCTGAAAGTTGATATTTTCACTCCTTGTTTTGCAATGAAAATATCAAATTGATATTTTCACTGTTGGTATTTCACTTGTAAAACCCCATATTTCATCGAAAAGCATGAAAGAAATGGTACCAACCAACTGCCATTTTTGTAATCGTCATGTAATCTTCTAATCAAGATTGTTTTACTGTTGATAAGACTATATTAAAATCGAACACTTTTAATCCACCATTTTTATAATCCTGTTTCTTGCCATCTTTTCCATATATATGCAAAACGTTACAGAAACATGCTCAGTAGCAAAAAGTTTTAACATAAACCCGGTTTAGTGGCAATGGGCAAACGCCAAAGACATAGAACGCAAAATCACAAACAAGAAACATAGAACAGCACAAAACTCTACAAACAGCACAGTGCATAAATACTATTTATGTAATTGTCCAAGGTCAAAGTTATGTTATGTAACAGGAAAGTCGAACTAGTATGGATTGAAGGAAAACAAACACCGTTTGAATGAAAAACGGGCATTTATTAAAATGCCATAAATATTGTTGATTTATTCCAAAGGTAATTTAGAAAAGTTTTCCGAAAAACATATCTGGGTGGACCAAAACCGCCCACCCCTAGACGTATATGTTAACAAAGTGGTCAGAAAGAAAACATACAAATACAAAAACAACATAAAATCTCAAAATTAACAAAGTATGGTGAACACATTCGGAAGAACAGTAGTTATAAGGCAATGAAAAATACAAAACGCTGCCCAGAAAAGCAAAACAATTACAACAATAATTGGTAAATCTTAAAGTACGAGGTGGTAAGTGAAATAAACGGAGAAAAGAAAACAAGGTAGACTCTAAAAAGAGCGTCCATAAAATTAGAAGGAAAATATAAAATGGAGGAGGTGGGGAGGTGGTGGTAAAAATATCTTCCAGAGACTGGCGAGCGCTTAGCATACGCCAGAGAGAACAAAGAAGAATGGCAGACGCATTCTGATTGGCCTGTAGCGTCACGTGGCACAAAAAGGGGGAAATTGAATTGGCTCCTCGGATAAAGTGCCCGTATGGCTAATTCCCGAGATATTGCCTAAATCCCGTGCCACGGCCGTACAGAAATGAATTGAACAACGGCCATAAATAATTTTATGTTTGCATAAAATTGCATTTATGTAATTGTCCAAGGTCAAAGTTATGTTATGTAACAGGAAAGTCGAACTAGTATGGATTGAAGGAAAACAAACACCGTTTGAATGAAAAACGGGCATTTATTAAAATGCCATAAATATTGTTGATTTATTCCAAAGGTAATTTAGAAAAGTTTTCCGAAAAACATATCTGGGTGGACCAAAACCGCCAAAAGGAAACGCCGCACAGAGAGACGAGACTGTGTGAAAGAGGTATGGGAACATGAAATGGGCAGGAATAATAAAAACAGAACCATGTCCGGATTGTCAACACATGAGCGTAGGTTAGAGGACGATGTGGCAACACGCGGGCCATGGTAGCCAATGCGGAAACCGAAAGTGAAACCTTGAAGAAGGTAATCAGTGAAAGGATAATCATCTAAAAACTGTACAAGAACATGGATGTTAATGGAGGTGACTGGGTCGAAATTATTTAGGCGGCAGGGGGTTGGCAGATGGTTTGGCTGGAGGGGTTCTGCCGGCTTGTTCCTTATTGGTGAACTTACAGTTGTAGGCTGGGTGGGGACCAAGGCAGTAGCCGCAGATGTGGGGGTGGGGGCAATGTTGCGAACGACATTTTGTGCTGCGGTTGAAGTTCCAACAAGTGTTCGGGTGAAATCGTCTAGGGCAGGAAGGGCAGGAGGTGTTGGCTTGTTGATGGGAACGAAAGGACTGAGTCGGAGGATGGTAGGATGTAGAGGCCATTAGCAAAAACTCAGTGTGAAGGCGATCCCAAGGGAGAAGGACGGATTCCCGTAACATACGAAATTGCGTGTCGTATTGGGCAAAAGCTAAACCAGGACGACGAGCAGCCAAATCACGGACAATCTCGCCATACTTCATGAGCTGGGGAGTTTCGAAAGGGAATTTGGCCGTGTATATAGCCACGAAGCGAAGAAAGGCAGTAGTCCAAGTGTCGATGGAGGTAATTTTGCGTAATCGTGAAGATGCTTGGACAGAGATGTTGGAATGTTGATCTAAGTTGAGGGTGTACTGTACAGGAGTCTGAGAGGAAGAAGAAAGGGAGGGTAGTAGAGACGCAAGGTCAATGAATTTGTTGCGCCATATGTCATGTTGGATCGATTTTTTAACCTGATGAGAAATTGGTGTGCTGATCGGTTCAGCATAATGAATGCCGTTACCTGGTAAAATATTGTGTCCATGGTACTGGACGGCTTGGGAGACGTCCTGGAAATCGTCATCTGATGTGTCATCGTCAATGATGGCTTGTGCGGAGAAAGGAGCAGGTCGAGAATGGTTCGGTGGATGGACGGACGCCGGAAATGAAGAAGCCTGTGGTTGGGTAGGAAGTGGAGTCGGAGGGAAAGGTGCATGGTCAGGAATGACGTTGTGAATGTCAAGGTCCTGAGAATCTGCAGAGTCCTCAAGTGGCAGATTCACACATGATCGGTTTTGAAGGTTATGCGGAGCATGACGATCAGCGCTGTCCTCATTGGGAAGTGGTAACAGGGAAGGGCGTTTACGTGAACGCTTCGCGGGAGTTTGTACCGTTGATGGGCCCTTGCTCGTTGTAGCTGCAGCCGTCTCAAGTGAATGCTTGGTCGGCGGCGTACTGGCAGGAGTGGGCTGTACTGTTAGGTTAGCGCAGCAGGAGCAAGCACTGGTGGTGGAAGTCCGTTTCCGTTTAGACGAACGTTTCATCTGAAATTGAATAAGGTGACCAATAGAAAGACTTCAAAAAGGAGCCCGATTACCTATGGCCAGTGCTTAAAGGAGGAAATAATCCAGGTAACCCATAACAGTAGCTACTGTAATGGGACTGCTCTGGTAAAAGAAGAAAGGCATGGACTGATGACTAAACCATGCAAAGAGTAGGAACATGGTGTGATAACTAAACCATGTAAGAACACAGAAAACACTGTGGGATTGTTAAAGCTAATGGCATGGACTGATAACTAAACCATGCTAAAATTTAGAAACATGGTGTGATAACTAAACCATGTATCAGCCCGAAGACTGAGAAGAAAAGGCGAATTAAGGCATGGACTGATAACTAAACCATGCTAAAAATTAGGAACATGGTATGATAACTAAACCATGTAGCAGCCCGAAGACTGAGCGGAAAACCGCAAATGAAGGCATGGACTGATAACTAAACCATGCTTAAAAGTGGAAAAACACGGTGTGATAACTAAACCGTGTACAGCCTGAAGAATGAGTAGAAAAGCTTGTATGGCATGGACTGATAACTAAACCATGCAAGTATGTAGAAATGAAGCATTATTTAGCGGACCAAATAGAAATAAATGGTAATTAAACTGAACGTAACCAATGAACGATATGACAGGCATTAGAAAGCCACACCAAAAAGGGGATAAAGTTCATATACGTATCTTGCTTAGTTATTAGCAGATGGACCCCTTCAAGGCGGCGACCACTGCAGCACGGACATTGCTCAGTAAACGAAGCTGGCCGGCATTCGATAGGTGGCAACCATCAGAAGAAAAGTTGCGGTGTTGGCATTCCGCAGACCAAAAACCTTTCATCCGCCAAACGTACGAGCGGCCATGTGTTGTCCCGTTAAGCATCGACATCAATTGCATATTCATGTCATCAACCCTGGCATTAAACCAGGCTGTATCCACGGGGTACTTCACAGGAATAGAGGGCACATGCCTATGCAGGGTCTGCAGGACAATAACCTTTGGCACCGATAGCACGAAAAGTAAAGTGTCAACAAGGTCCGTAATCTGGCGGGAAACACTTGTAGGTGAGACAATAGGATCGTATATATCACAGGTACCAACGACCAGCACAACAACGTCAGGGCTGAAATCGCGTACCACGCAAAGATTGTCACGTAATGTCTGAACTGAAGCGCCTGGGAAGCCCGAGTATTGAACAAGGGGGGGTCCATGGAGATCCATATGGAAATTCGCTGAAGAAGATTGTCGAATGAAGTCCCGTAGACGTTTCACAAATGAGTGTCCGAACAGTTGAATCCTCTGAGTATTGGCCGCCGCCATGTTGGATGACGTAATAGTTATTCCAAAGTTGCCACCTTCGTGTGCAAATAACACGTTAAAAATGGGTCGCCGCCCCGGAGAAAAAGATCCAAAAGGAAAATGTTTACAATAATGAACAATGTACTATAATAAATAACCTTGCAAATATTGCAAATCCTAGCAAGTATAAAAATATCTTCCAGAGACTGGCGAGCGCTTAGCATACGCCAGAGAGAACAAAGAAGAATGGCAGACGCATTCTGATTGGGCTGTAGCGTCACGTGGCACAAAAAGGGGGAAATTGATTGGCTCCTCGGATAAAGTGCCCGTATGGCTAATTCCCGAGATATTGCCTAAATCCCGTGCCACGGCCGTACAGAAATGAATTGAACAACGGCCATAAATAATTTTATGTTTGCATAAAATTGCATATATATATAGATAATTGGTATGTTTATCAAGAATTGTTAGGTACCGCCTTGGAACGGTCAGTAAAATGTAAATTTACTGGGGGTTTAAACCAGTTTATGTGCACAAACCTCACTCTTATCCCAACCAATTCTTAATAAAGATAAAACGCAAAAGGTAAATCTTATCAAAGTATGCATTAACTTGAGGAAACTTATCAATAAAACAAATAATAATAAAAAACGAAAAGGTAACCCCCAAGTACTTCAATGATTAGAGATCCCAACACTATCTGCAGACGGAGGGAAACAGAGCACCTAATGCAAATACTTTTCAAAGATACGATGCAGTCATCGTTAGAAACCAAAAACATCACACACAGTCTGCCTTATAAAATAAAAGGTTTAAAACTGTGTGATCATAGAGTTTCATAATAAAAAGCATTATTGTACTAAAACTGGGAACAAATAAAAATAAAACATTATTAAAAATAAAAGCGACTTGTATATGCTATTTTCTCCTTCCAGATGATTTGAAAACGTAAAATATTTGAAGAAAAATAAGTCACAGCCAAAACATTCGGAGTCAGTCAACACGTGTCCGCCAAAAAAGGTTTTAAAGATAACATGAATTAGCAAATTCTTCATAAAAATCCATCCAATAAAAATGTAAAGGTGTTTAATAATTTCTTTTTATAAATTGTGTTTATGTAAATTAAAAATCTAAGGAAGTATTTTTATCTCAAAGGGGTCGACCCAGGTTTGTTAAAAATCTTTCTAATATTATATGCAGACGATATTGTATGTTTTTTCTAATTCAGAACAATAATTGCAAGCGAACTTTAATTTATTAGAGGAATATTGTAACAAATGGAAACTTATGGTCAAGGAAGGCAAAATTAAAATAAACTAACATAACATTTTATTCAGCATTAAATGACATATCATCTATAGCCAAAATGCAAAACATATGAAATAAATCATATTAACAAATCATCGTGAAGAGCAAAGACATAGTCAATAGAGAAGTATACTATATATCAGATCAAATTCTCAACATAATTAGGTTCTCGATCGTAACAAAAATGCATGATATAAATATTTACTAACATTGTGCATAGTTTTTCTGCTGTCTGATGACAAAAGGGTAATAAATTTTTGTTTTGTTGGTCAATGGCAAAATTATGGTTTAAAGAATTGTTTTCTTAGATTATGATATTTTGGACATACTAAAAGAAAATGATATTCATTTTCGATGGCATTCATTTTACAAAAGGTACATTCTTTCTGTTCTTGGGATGTTATGATGTCTTCACGTTTCGATTAATAGGTCATGTGAGGAAACTCGAAATTTTGTAAGGGCAATTCTATATTTATTTATGTCTATACTATCTAGATATTTTTCTTGCTTGAGTTCATTTTAGCTCGACTATTCGAAGAATATGGAGAGCTATACTACTCACCCAGGCGTCGGCGTCACACCTTGGTTAAGGTTTTGCGTGCAAGCACACATAGGTTAATATCTCAGAAACTACTTGAGGTATTGCATTGAGACTTGAAATAATGGTACTCAACCATCCAACCTACTTAATGAACAAAGTTAGATAACTCTAGTTTGCATTTAATTCAAATAATTGCCCTTTATTATTCGACTTAGAAATTCTGGTTAAGGTTTTGTGTGCAAGCACACATAGGTTAATGTCTCAGCAACTACTTGATGTATTGTATTGAGACTTGATACAATGGTACTCAACCATGCAACATAATTAATTAACCAAGTTAGATAATCTACTTTGCATTTAATGCAAATAATAGGCCTTTATTATTCGACTAAGATATTCTGGTTAAGGATTTGCGTCCAAGCACACATAGGTTAATATCTCAGCAACTACTTGAAGTATTTCATTCAGACTTGATAAAATGGTACTCAACTATCCAACCTACTTAATTAACCAAGTTAGATAACTCTAATAATTGCATTTAATGCAAATAATTGCCCTTTATTATTCGACTTAGAAATTCTGGTTAAGGTTTTGTGTGCAAGCACAAATTATTTTAATATCAAAGCAACTACTTGATGTATTGCATTGAGACTCCATACAATGGTACTCAACCTTCCAACCTACTTAATTAACCATGTAAGATAACTCTAGTTCCATTTAATGCAAATAATTGCCCTTTATTATTCGACATAGAAATTCTGGTTAAGGTTTTGCGTATAAGCACACATAGGTTAATTTCTCAGCAACTACTCGATGTATTGCATTGAGACTTAATAGAATGGTATTCAACCACTCAACGTAATTGAATAACCAAGAATATAACTGTATTTTGCAAATAATTGCCCTTTATTATTAGACTTGAACATTCTGGTTGAAATTTTCCATGTAACCACATTTATGTTAATATCTCAGCACATTATGAATTGCATTGAAATCTAATCTAACAGTGATCCATGCATGTTTCGCCAAAACCTTTCAATCCTTACACTGAAAAGCGGCGGAATTGTCGAGCGCGCTGTCTCTGTGACAGCTCGTGTTATACCAGCGATATGCTTCTAGTCTGTTTGATTCATTAATATCTGTATTCCACGACTGTTTATAAATGCCAATCATTCTTCGTCGTATTATTTCGATCGAAATCGCTGGTATATCTTGATTTAACCATATTTCTGACATTCCAATTTCATCTAATATTTTCTTGATTTGATATGCCCAATTCATGCCACTGTATGTATTATTGTTGTCAACGTCACTTTTTAACATTCTGTATGTATTTTTTATTAATGATGTATTATAAGAGTTTAATATTCGTATCCAATACTTAAGCATTCTTATTTTTCGTTCAGTTATCATTGGGTGCCTTCCTAGTTCAAAAATAAAGGCGGTGAGATTCGTACTTTTCCTGTCGTTTAAAACTTTTCTCATAAATTTGCAATGAATTAGTTCAATGTTTTTTGCTGGATGGAATCCAATGATTTCTGAACCATAATTAAGAATTGATCCAATGAGACTATCAAAAAGATTTGTTTTTTCTTTGATGTTAAGGTCTAGCTGATTATAAACGATAAATAAATTATGTAAGGCATAAAGGGAATGTTGTGCAATGTGTTTCTGTGTCCTACTCCAGTTTCCATTCTTGAACAAGGTTATACCCAAGTATTTAAATGATTCAACAATTTCTAGATTTGTATTATTCATGTTAAAGATAAAGTTAGATTTTCTACCTCTGTCGAATATCATAATTTTAGTTTTTAATGTATTAACTTTGAGATCCCATATTCAACAGTACACTTGTAAATCATCAAGATTGATTGTAAGGCCAGAGGAGTATGAGCAAAAATAACAGAGCGTCATCGGCAAGCAAAAGCAGATACAATTTAACATCGTTTATGGTGCAAATCCCTTCTATATTATGATTAATATTTGATAAAATATCGTTAACGAAGAATAAAAACATCAAACTTGAACTGGGGTCTCCCTGTTTCACGCCGATATTTGATGTAAAGAATGGAGATAGGTTTGTTTTATATCGTACACATGCCTTAGCGACACTATACATCGCCTTGATAGCCTTTACGAAACGGGTGCTTATATTTTCAGTTATTAACTTATAGAATAGATGTGATCTTGTAATTTTATCAAAACACTTCTCATAGTCAAACAAAACAACAATACAGTTTCATCTTTGAGGAAAGTGTTTTTGCTATAATTAAATGTAAAATATACACACAATCAATCGTAGACTTTCCTTTTTGAAATCAAAATTGATTTTCGATTATTTTATTATTAATTCTACTCCACGTTGTTAGTCTATTAAGTAATATTGAGAATAAATTTTCGAAAGAATATTAATGAGAGTTATTCCTCTATAATTATTTGGCTCGTCTTCATTTCACACTTTAAAAACAGGTACTATTATACCATCCTCAAAGGATCTGGGGTATTCTCCTGCGATTGAATGCGATTGAATATTTTCGATAGAAACGGTGATATATCTAAATACAGTTTTATAAATTTCCGCGACTATTCCATTTAAACCGCTACATTTATTATCGTTTTGGGAAAAAACAGCTACTTTAATTTCTGCCAATGTTATTTCTTTGTCAAGATACTCATCGCTAATGTTTGTTCTTAATTCTTGGTTTTCATTATAATCGGAAGTACTATATAATGTTTTAAAATGGTCATATAAGTCTGACGCATTTAAATTCTCAGATTTGGGTTAACTTTTTTATATTGGCTTTTAATTTTATTCCAAAATTCCTTGGGTTTTTATTTACTCAGGTTTGCCAAAATTTCTTTTTCTTTTATATTAAATTTAGTCTTATGTTTTCGTTTCAACCTATTGTAGCAAGACTTTGCTACAATGTATTCATGTCGTAAGTTGGCACATGTTTTATTACGAACAAATTTATTTCTAGCCTTTTTAAAATGAGCTCTAGCACTAAAACATTCTGCATTAAACCACGGCTTTTTGTTTGAGTGCAATTTTCTTGTAGTTGTATTATTTTGCTTTTTGGCAGACATACACGAAGACAAATCTTGAATTATCTGTATGAACGAATTCGTTATACCATCAATATTTATATTAGTGTTTAATTGTTCTACTAGTAAAGACAATTGATCACTTTTTAGTAACAAATTTCTTTTAAGTTCCTCATTTTTTTATGGATTCCATTTGATTCTATTTTCATTTTTATTATTATTATCATTATTATTATTAATATTATCATTGGTATTATTTTTTCTACCCGCTTATTGAAAGCGAAAACGATCCCTGAATGATCCGAAAATTCGTTTGGATCTAGTACTGGTTTTCATGTAAGGGGAAGATTACCTTCTTTCTTCAAATTCTCCATCACCATTGGAGGGTGTAAATAAATTTACATATTTAGGTATAGTCTTTATCTCCGGTGGATCATTTGTGCATGCTACCAAAACGTTATCTGGTCAAGCACAAAAAAACAATTTTAAAATTAAGAAAATACTTTAATAAATTAACTTATATAACACCTGAATATAAATTGGAACTTTTTTGACGAACTTATTAGACCTATTTTATTATATTGTTCAGAAGTTTGGGGATTTTCAAAACGATTGCCAATTGAAAGGATACAAACTCAATTAATAAAATATGTACTCTCGGTTAAAACAATAACACATAACGACTTTGTATATGCAGAGACGGGCAGATTAGGCCTACTGAAGCATTGCACTATCAATTTAATCAAATACTGGCTAAACGTCGAATGATGAATCATCTATAATTTAATGATGTAAAATTATGATGTAAAAATTTAATGATGTAAAATTTTCAAATAAATTAAACTGGGCAGTACATGTTAAAACATTATTGAGTAATATGGGTTTAATCACGTCAATACTTAAAACAAAGTTTTTTTTTTCTTTTTCTTCACCTTTTTAAATGAAACAAGTGGCAGTCCATGTCGCTTAAAGAGCCCCGCCTTCTTTTTACTAGCGGAGTTTGAATAGGTGATTTGTTTCCTCAAACACTTCGACAAACCCGTTTTCAAAATACTGTTTTGACAGTGCTCCATTAGGTGGCGGTTTTGTGAAAAGGTTAATCGAAGTGTTAAAAAGAAACTAAACTCTCTATCAAACTCTGGTAAACGACCGAATGCGGGGCTCCATAAGCGGCAAATATTCAATAAAGAAAAATGATCATGGATATCATAGTCTTCTTCATTGATGTATATATGTGTGATGCTATGTGTGGAAATAAACTTGTGTTCTTCTTAAAAGTTTCTGGCATGCAATGTTTCATCAAAACTACACATCCACTATTCCGTCGTATATAGCTTATCGACAAAGCGGCGCATAAACGAGGGCCTCTTTGTTGATAGGTTTGTGAAATGAGGTTCAAACTTACTACGAACGCAAGGAATTGAAATATTAGTCATTAAATGAGGGTGTTAACCAATATATAAACAAATAAACAGCACTATATTGTGACGCTGGGAACTGTACGAAATGTAGAGCAAAATATACATTTCTGATCAACCTCCAATGTGGGGATGACGAGTGTTATAATTTAAAACAGAACAAAACGCTCTGCTTTATACCCTGTTCACCGTTCCAACAGTCTGTATGATTTGAGGATATACAAAGATAAGCGTAATACGTTTAGAAATTGCTGCTGTGTGAAGCAGTATGAGTAATGTTGTTGCTGTTGAGTTTATAAAGGTCTGCCCGCGCCCTATAATGGCTGCATTGTGGCTTGACCCCGTCACATCCCCAAGTGTGACTAAAACAGAATTTTGAAGCCAAAGGGGGAGTTTTACTCCCATCGGTTGATGAGATATTCGCCAAAGGAGTCATTTTGTATCCAAAGTGCCGTGAAACCGGCGATGAATGACATCTAGAGTGGTCCCACAGCTATACACTACTGAATGTTGTTATTGTTGGGGTTATAAAGGTTTGCCTGCGCACTATGGCTGCATTATGGCTTGAGCCCGTCACATCCCCTAGTGTGACTGAAACATATTTTTGAGGCCAAAGGAGGAGTTTTATTCCCACCAGTTTGTGGGGTATTCGCCAAACGAGTAATTTTGATCCCAAAATGCCGCGGGCCCTTCAATGAATGACACCTAGAGTGGTCCCACAGCTCTGACTATTGGATTTGATTTTATTACTTTGGTCTTATAATGTAATATAGGAATTGGATAGCACGCGTGCCTTAAAATCTTTAACTACTCTAAATGTGGAAGGATGAGCGGGCAGTTCATTGTTAAGAAAGTGTTCTGTGAACAGGACGTTTCGTTCAGTATGCATATACATATATAATTATGTTAACTGCCCTTATTGTTGTCGAATTCCGAGTTGCCTCATCATTTAAATTCTAAAACTTATTCAAGACCAAAGAGTGCGTTAATATTCTTTTCTTTTTTCAAACTTAAACTTATTTATTTACCTGATTGATTTCTAAATGTACAAGTATATATGTACACATTTTTTTTTATTACACAGCATGTAGCCCCTGGTCCAGTGTATGCTATATTTGCGTATATATATTTATTTACCAAATTTGAATATTTTTTTTAATCAATTAGGCGTGGGTCAAATGCGTTTTTTATACAATGCACCTGGACCTGAGACGTTATTAAAACAACACCGCCACCTTGCATAGCATATAACATGCATCATCCTGGACTTCTACTGGTACTATGGTTGTGTACAAGCTTTAATTTAGAAGAATTCGTTGAGCGTTTATAATTTTGATTTTATCCCCTTCCGGGCGCAATATAATTTGGTTTCGTTTGGCGTTATTTTGTTGAGGTGACCTGCATTTACTTATTTATGCTTAGATCGATGTATACATCATACTCTGTTATACCTCGTCCCTTCTGTATGGCATCTTAAAGTGTTTTAGTTTGTTGCCCTTGTGTTCAAAGATAGGGCCAATGCTACATTTCTTATTGATTAGTAGGTCATCTCCTTGACGTGATGATCTAACCCAATATTTTAACATATTTATTTTTCTTTGGTAGTTCAGAGGAAGTTCGCCACATGCTGCTTGCAGTGCTATTATACGTGTATTTTGATAAGCACATGTTACTATTCTTAAAGCTTTATTTTGTATAATTTGCAGTGTTTTTAATTTGTCATCAGAAGCGGAGTTATAAGCTATACTTCCATACTCTAGTTTTGATTTGATAAGCGATTGATAGATTTTATGAAGACACTTTTTGTCTGTTCCCCATTCCTTTCCTTTTATAGTTCTTAGGAGGTTAAGGTCCTTTTCACATCGGGCAATGAGTGAGTTTATGTGGAAATCCCATTTAATGTATTTATCGAAGGTTAGTCCTAAGAATGTAGCCTTTTCGTTGTAAGTTAATGTTTGGTTACATAGTTTTAGCTGTGGGAAGCTTGGTGAGCATTTTGATGGTTTTACTCTCTGTTTGTGTACTAAGAGAACCTGCGTTTTACTGGGGTTTATTTTAAATCCGAGGTTTTCACTCCATGTCTCAATATTATTAAGCGTATGTTGGATGTTTTTAACTGCTATTTCAGGGTTTTTAGAAACTGTCCATATCGCCCCATCATCTTCAAACTGAGATAGGTCACTTTGGTAGGCAGGGTTTTGAATTTCTGAGTTGCTTTTTTTCAATTGTGTCTCTCAATGTATTCATGAAGAGTGAGAATATGATTGGTGATAAGACACTGCCCAGTGGACAGCCATTTACTGTTTCTATGGTATTTTAGTAATACTTTTATTTTCCTGGATTTAATAAATGCATTTATCCAACGAGCATTTTGCCTCTTATTCCTATTTTATGTAGATATGTTAAAGCTCCTTGATCCCATAGTTTGTCAAATGCTGAGCTTAGGTCCAAAATACTGCTACTAGGTATTTTTTGTCAAGTTTTGCTCTTTTACAATCATGTTCTAGTCTGACTAGATTGTCTTCACACGAATGATTGACTCTGCAACCTGATTGAAATTTTAATATCAGTTTGTTTGTTTCAAAGAAGTTACATCATTTTTTGCATTAATTTAGTGAAAGTTGATGTTAGTGAGATTGGCCGGTATGATGCGGGATCATATTTAGGTTTATTTGGTTTCAGGATAGGGATGATTACGGCCTCACTCCATGACTCTGGTGTTGAACCTGATTTCCAGGATTGGTTTAAGAGGCATAGAAGTGTTTGTTTTGCCGGTGTTGGTATTGGTTTTAGAATTTCATAATATATCCCATCTTCACCACGTGCGCCACTTTTACAATAAGCTAGTGCCCTGTTGAGTTCAATCATACTGAAATCTGCATTATACTCGATATTTTCCCTTAGGGGTTCTGCGTTGATTACCTCATTTATAATAGTATTGGTCCTATTGTTTATATCAATGAAGTGTTGGGTACATTCTTTATCGCTACTGATTTTTTCGTAATGTTTCACAAAGATGTCTGCCTTATCTTTTGGATCATATATTACCTTGTCGCCTAATTTGAATGGTGGTTCATCGGGTAATGGAGTTCCTTTTACTTTTCTTACAAAGTCCCAAAGTTCTTCAGAGTTTGTTTTGTGAGTTATTTTTGAGCAGAAATTTTGCCATCCTTGCTTTTTTGCATTTTGTATTGTTTCTTTTGTTTTTAGCCTGGCCAATTGCCAGTTTTCATGTTTAATAGAAGTTGGGTCTTTTTTATAATTTTTCCTGCATTTCTCTCTTAATCTTATAACATTGTCACATGTACTGTTCCACCATGGCACTATTTTCTTTACTTTTTTTATTTTTAGATTTGGATTTCGGTATGGTTTTATCGAGAATTTTCGTTAGTTTCTCATAAAAAATGATTGAAGTTATGTTGTATATCATTTTCAGCTATATCATAGTTAAGTTCGGTATGCCAAAGTTGTTGAAATCTATTCCATGATTCAGTTGAGGCTTTTTCTGTTTTCCATTTTTAACCAGGTTTTCAACGAAAACCGGGTTATTAGAATGAGGTTGTCGTTGGGAGGGCGGACGGGCGGGCGGGCGTCAAACATTGGTTTCTGTTCAATAACTTAAGTTAGCATTAATAGATATTGATGAAACTTGTTGTGTAGGTAGCTTATGGGAAGAGCTAGCTTGGGATTGCTTTTGAGGGGGTGGGGCTAAGGTCAAGGTCACTGTTACTTAAAATAGAAAAATGGTCAAGGTCACTGTTACTTAAAATAGAAAAATGGTTACTGCCCAATAACTTTAGTTAGCATTGACGGATATTGATGAAACTTGGTGTGTAGGTAGCTTATGTGAAGAGCTAGCTTGGGATTGCTTTTGAGGGGGGTGGGGCTAAGGTCAAGGTTGCCTGTTACTAAAAATAGAAAAATGGTTTCTGCCTTATAACTTTAGTTAGGATTGGTAGATATTGACGAAAGTTGGTGTGTAGGTAGCTTATGTGAAGAGCTAGCTTGGGATTGCTATTGAGGGGGAAGGGGCTAAGGTCAAGGTCACTGTTACTTAAAATAGAAAAATGGTTTCTGCCCAATAACTTTAATTAGGATTGACAGATATTGATGAAACTTGGTGTGTAGGTAGCTTATGTGAAGAGCTTGCTTGGGATTCCTTTGAGGGGGGGGGCTAAGGTCAAGGTCGCCTGTTACTTAAAATAGAAAAATGGTTTCTGCTCAATAACTTTAGTTAGGATTGACAGATATTGACGAAAGTTGGTGTGTAGGTAGCTTATGTGAAGAGCTAGCTTGGGATTGCTATTGGGGGGGGAGGGGCTAAGGTCAAGGTCACTGTTACTTAAAATAGAAAATTGGTTTCTGCCCAATAACTTTTGTTAGCATTGACCGATATTGATGAAACTTGGTGTGTAAGTTGCTAATGTGAAGAGCTAGCTTGGGATTGCTTTTGAGTGGGGAGGGGCTAAAGTCAAGGTCATTATTACTTAAAATAGAAAAATGGTCAAGGTCACTGTTGCTTAAAATAGAAAAATGGTTTCTGCCCATTATCTTTAGTTAGCATTGACCGATATTGATGAAACTTGGTGTGTATGTAGCTTATGTACAGAGCTAGCTTTGGATTGCTTTTGAGGGGGTTGGGCTAAGGTCAAGGTCGCCTGTTACTAAAAATAGAAAAATGGTTTCTGCCCAATAACATAAGTTAGCATTGATATATATTGATGAAACTTAGTGTGTAGGTAGCTTATGTGAAGAGCTAGCTTGGAATTGCTTTTGAGTGAGGAGGGGCTTAGGTCAATGTCACTATTACTAAAAATAGAAAAATCGTTTCTGCCCAATAACTTTAGTTAGGATTGACAGATATTGATGAAACTTGGTGTGTAGGTAGCATGTGAAGAGCTAGCTTGGGATTGCTTTTGAGTGGGGAGGGGTTACGGTCAATGTCACTGTTACTTGAAATAGAAAAATGTTTTTTTGCCAAATAACTTTTGAAAGCATTGATAGATATTGATTAAGCTTGGTGTGTGGGTAGCTTTTGTAAAGAGCTAGATTGGGATTGCTTTTGAGGGGGGTGGAGCTAAGGTCAAGGTCACTGTTACTAAAAATAGAAAAACGGTTTCTGCCCAATAATTTTAGTTAGGATTGATAGATATTGACGAAATTTTGTGTGTATGTACTAGTAGCTTATGGAAAAATGGTTCCTGCCCAATAACTTTAGTTAGCATTGATAGATATTGATGAAACTTAGAGCGAAGGTAGCTTATGTGAAGAGCTAGCTTGGGAGGTGGGGTCAAGGTCACTGTTCCTAAAAATAGAAAAATGTTTTTCTGCCTAACAACTTAGTTAGAATTGGTGGATAGTGATGAATCTTAGTGTGAATATAGCTTATATGAAGCTGCAGATTGAGGGTGGTAAAGAAGGTCAAGGTACTTGATTTGTTGAGTTTAAGTTAAAAACTTAAGGTTTTTTTCAAAAAGCAGACAACTGATTTTTTAAGAATATTTTACAAGGTAAGTTAATTTTTCTGTTGATTTATAGGAAAACAAAACTTTCTTACTTTATTGGGTAACAAGTTTATGCCTTAATCCAGCTTATGGTAGCTTTAGCAGAAGCGGCACTCTTGCAGCATTGGTGATGCAGTATTGATTAGAAATTTGATTGACATCTTGTAAGATTTCCGTTGCAGTATTGTTTAGAAATTTGATTGACATCTTGTAAGATCTTTTCTTAATTTCATTCTAACATTCAAGAAAACATTTTATTCAACAATCTCTGCAGGATCTGTGTATTATCAATGCTGGAAATAAGACTCTGCCTCCAATAGGCGGGTGCTGGAAACTAAACTACATATGCTTTCAAGTGTAGCATGTAGAATTTAGAATTTTTATTAATTAGCAAATGACATTTCCAATATATTAGCTTATTGGTATCACTCTCATTTTTCTCAGATAAATCTATGTGATTTTGTCAAAATTTGGCAATACAAAATATAAATTTTATAAAGACAAAAACATAAAAAAGCAAAAAACTTATAAATCTATATAAAGTGACTGCTTATATATTGATATATATTTCTTTTATATCAGTTTATGAATTTCATAGCAAAGACATGAGTGGATTTAAATTTCAACTTCTCATTGGAAGGAATTTCTGATAGTTTTGTGTTTAATGGTCAAATATCTAAAAGGTTTCCCAGTTAGTGCACATATAGCACTGTAGTGGTTTAGGCTAAAGAGTCCTTTGTTGCTAACAACGATGTCTTACAGGCCTGTTTCCAGTTGTTTATTAAAAAAAAAATTATTTCATTCTATTTTAAAATTTTGAAATAACATGTATTTTTAAACAAATTTATATTTCAAAAAATGTCTTCTGAAATTAGAGTAATTTTCAGTTACGTCTCTTTTTGATAAAAGTAAAGATAAAGTCATACAACAAATTAATTGGCTATAATTTCTGATTGCCCATAACAAAAACCTGGTTTCGTCGCATTGCGGCGCTTCTAGTTTTGTAATATTTACTGTTGTTTTATTTACTTAGTATGAGTAATAATATGCTGAACCTTATAAATAGTCCCTATCCCAATTTATTTTCTTAATAATCGTATTTTAAATAAAGCTACGGGCATACAGATCAATAGCAGTCTGACACGATATTGAATAAACAGGTCACCATGTCACAATTAAACCTGTGGCCATCTTACTAATTGGCGTGAAAACAGTCGGCGGATTACTGAAGACGGGTAAGTGGATGAAGAAGCAATAACACAATAATTGTTTGTATCGTTTTTGATGTTTCAAAAACTGTAGTTGAAGAACTGAGAAAGGAAATGAGTCCCGCTACACCTGGATTTCGAGGGCTGTGCCCGACTAGATGGTCTGTTAGGACGGAGTGTTTGAAAAGTGTCTTAGATAATTAATCCGTTCTCCAGAAATTGTGGGATACCACCTATGAGACAACAAAAGACACTGAGACCAGAGCAAGCATTGTTGGTGTATTGGTGTCAGATGGCCTCATTCGACTTTCTCTATGGTGTGACACTTGGGTATGAACTGTTAAAGCACAGTGACAACCTATGCAGGGCTCTGACAAAGACATGTCAGCTTCTGAAGGTCAAGATCTTGCCCATGTGTCAGTGTCTAAATGTAATAGTGAATGAATGTTACCAAACGATAATAGTTTTATATCTATCAACTATTTTAGCCGAAAAAGTTTTTGATAAATACATGAAAATAATACCTGAACTCACTGGAAATCGAGTCTTTCAATGCTTAAAATAAAAAAACTCGAACGGAGGGGACACCCCTCCCGAGCCCACCCCTTCCGCGGCCCCAATGTCAATTTCCTTCCTACGCGCATGAATTCATATTGGAAACAACTTAAAACCGGTACGAAAAAGCCTTAAACAATATGTAGTATTTCTCAAAATGAGAGGTTTGATTATTTCAAAAGCCCTCTCTATAATGAGAACTCTTTATTAGTTGATCCTAATACTGCAAATAATTACAATTCACCTGAGCTCCTTTACTGAGGTAGCTTGCACATAAAAAAGCTGCGGATTGGATGGAATTCCTTCTAAGTTTTATTAAAATACCTGTTCCGATATAGGACACTTTTTATTTCATTTATTTAATAGCATTCTGTCAATAGGCACTGTTCCTGAGTCTTGGCACGTGGAAATTCGACCGAACGTCTGTGCATATCACATCCCCTAAAAGAAAGTGATTTGAATGCTGATAGTGTTTATGCATTTCAGGCACAGCCTAGGCGTGTCTCAGAATATCTACAAGACTAAATTTCGATGCAAAGCATCAAAGACGTCGCGAATGTTGTTGAAACATCTCTAAAAGGAAGCAGTTGCAGTTTACTAGCAAACCAAGTTTGAGGTACCTTGATACAAGCATCCTTCAGTTATAGAAAGAAATCGGATTTTAGCTCAAGGTCATCAAGACCGAATTGTCAAAAGAGTTGGGGCGATTGTCTTGTATGAGGGACTTTTACCAAGTTTGAGGTCTCTAGGCTTACGCATTTTTTGCCTAGGACAAAATTATTGTTCACCCTAGGAAACGGCATCTTACGTCTGTAAGAGGATTTTTTGGAATAAAAAACGAGTAACTGTATCTGGCTCATACGACGATAAGTGTATTGCATATATATATAAGTGCAAATAAATGCAGAAATAAATACAGTTTTACAAATAGATAAATAGAACTATTTTTCCGAAAGATAAACATTAGCTTATTATCATGGCCTTACCAGAAACATTGTATCGGCTAGTCGGCTTACTCGAAATTCTCGTGCCCGGTCCGCTTACAACCGTAAGAAGACTCTTTTTCCTGAATACCATTCTATCACCTTCTTTAGAAAACAACAATAGCAATACTTTTCAATGGTTTTATTTTGTAAGTCTCAGAGAAGCACTTGGCACATTAGCAAAGTATGTCTAGGTAACAACATGATTGACTAAAATGGAGCTTACTGGGCAGTTGCCTAATTCCGGATTTGCCTAAATATTCGGAAATCGTTTAAAACGCGTTTCGGCGACCGTGATCAAAATAGAATGATCACAGTCTACGCAACTGACCTCCATAGCAACAGAAACAACACAAAAGTGCAGCTATTCGAGTATAACCCCAAAATAAATACCTCTAAACTTTTGTTTTCCTAAATGTCAATATTAAGTCACGTGGGGGATGACGTCACACAGCGCGAGCTTTTATATTGAGGTTCGTCAGGGTTATCTTTAAACACTAGACTTACTATACGATGTTTATGACTTATCGTCAATCACGAAATACAATGCCAATTACATGAAAAGTAAATAAATTGACGATGTCATTGTTTTGTGTTGTGCAGCATTTGATATGAAAATGAAGCAAAAATGAAGCAGATTCGTACTTTCAAAATTATGCAAATTTGGACAAATAAGTAGTTCGGATACGCCGAAAATATACATACAAATACTTTTGAGAAGTATAAAATTTATATACAGGTTAAACATTTAATACTTGATATTCATTTAAGTAGCATTTAAATATTTTGTTTTGACTTAATAATGTTTACTTTGTTCTTTGAAAAAAATCCGAATATTTAGGCATTGAATGCAGGTTTTTTGGACGTCGTTTATGCCCTTATTTCGTACTGAATATTATATTATAATTTATTGTTTTTTTCTTTTATTCTTTTTCCATTTTGGTTGATATAGTATCCAACATTTCTCTATTAAAATTTCATGCACTTTTGTTCAGTAATTATGACAATATTTTAAGAAAACTTCAAAATTGATCCGAAATTAGGCAACTGCCCAGTACAGACGTGGTCGACTGGCCGAGGAAAAACAGATAAAACCCTCTTTCTGGGGCAAACTCAGAAAACTCTGCCCGTTCAGCATCCAGATTCACAGGATTTGTCTTGTACCACTAGATGTCGGGCTTCATCACCCATAAGCTATATGATGTATAGAAAACATCATTTGCATTATTCATGTATACGTACGATATCAAGTTGTACAAGTGTACATATTACATCGCTATGTTCTTTGTAGACAAATGAAAACAAAAAGATCATTCATATGATGAAACTGCATACTAACAGGAAACTTTCACAATAAACATTTGCTTATAAAATTTAACAATCAAATGTATCGATGTGAGCGCATCGGCTGCCCAAAGCTGAATGCCTTAACATTGATATGCGCACGAAATACTCGTGCGTATGAATCACTTGTGCTTATAAAACGCCACCTGGCAGTTATTTCATTATAAACGAGGGAAAATAATTCTTCTAAATCGTTTTACTCAAACGAAGAAAATTTATTTTCAATCGTTGTGCTGGGTGTATTATCGTATAATAAGAGAGTTTTATATTACCCGGTACCGACTGCGACGAAAAACCAGGTAGCAGCATAATCCGGTACCATAAACTGTGATACTGTCTTTTACCAATATCGGTAAAAGGTACCTGGTTTTAACATCACCGGAAGTATCTTAACATTCGAAACTCCTCGGACATTTTTTATCGAAAACAACCTCGGATGTATGCCGGTACATCATTTGAAGTAGATTGTAAATATTCAAATTATATCATTAATTAAATCATTAAATGTAGTGTAACGGTCCGTTGTACATAGGCGGCGGATTAGTGTAACGGTCCGCTGTAGGCGGCGGATGTGCGTTCATAGTACAACATTCCGTTATAGACGTATGTTTACTTGGTTGGTAATATGCAATTAGCAAATCCTGGGCTCTGTATGGATTGAGAATTTACTGTACATAAAGACCAGCGGACCGCATGCAGGGCAGAGCATGCTTTTCTCTGAAGGGATCTGTTGGTGTTTGTTTAACGTCACACGTTACTGTAGTGTTTGAGAGTTGTTTGTATTGATGTTAGTTTAAATTGATTGCCAGTGAAGTGTATTATTGCAAATATAATTAAGATTCCAAGAGTTAAGTAATAAAGTTTAACTGCTAAATAAAATAACTAAGCGATCTATTTGCAGCGGACTTAAACGTACCTCTTTTTGAGTGTGTAAACCGTCCAAATACCACTGTATGGGAACGGACACCAGATATAGCTCAAAAAGTAAACAGACAATTATGCAGTTGTTTATCTTTACCAGAGGTAAGATCTTGCTGTGTTAACGCTTACCTACCGTATCAACAAATGAAACAAGTGTTTGAACTAATAGCTGAATGCTAAATTTGGCCTATGGTATACTTTAAAGTGCTTACAATTTAGCGGACCTCGAAAAATGTTTCTTCAAATCTGAGATGATCACCTCAAAACTTACAGAATTTCGACAAGTATTGTTATTTTTAGGAAATATATCGAATAAATAAAAAATCAGAATCGAAGGATTTCACAAGCATAAGCTCAACTATTTTTATTGTAAGAACTGGTAATGTAACTTTTAAACTGTTAAAGATATGCCTTTAGAAATGTTCACAGTGGTGTACTTGGGATAGCCGTATTAAAAAGTTGAGAAATGTGTCCCTGTCATAACATGTAAAATGGGACAAAATTGATAGTAACACCGTTGAATATTCAATATACATGTATGTCTATTTATGTTTATACAATCTGCTAAAAATGAGAGTACAACTTGATAAGAAGTTATTAAGCAAACAGTTAACAATGAGTTTGATCCATGCTCACCTAAATGAACGTATATATGCAAGCTGCTTAAATATCCGGGTTGGTCACATTACATACTTTCTCAATGAAGTAAACGAGCAGAGACCATTATTCTGTTCTAAGTAATAGCAACATCGACCCAAGCTTAGAAAAAAGCTTCACGTGTTCCAAATTTGATCACAATATCTCATTCCCTACTGATGACTTTCTGTGTGCAAAAACGTACCTACTTGATTTACAAAGCAATACTATAGATAAATAGCAAACACCAAATAAATTCTACGGCCATATGTTTTGTGTTCCTCAATAAATCAGATTACCGGCGTATTTCAAATATTAAGATATTTGCGACTCGAACGTTGATGCTTGTGAAAAACAAATCATGGTTAACTAATCTATATGAATGAAACAGTACATACAGATACATCCCTCGATATGGACAACATCGAACAATTTCCCTCGAGCTCGCGTATAGGTAAATGACCGTAATCATTATCACAGTTTCGTTATTCTAAATACATCGTAACTATCCTCAGTCCTCTTGATAGCTATCCCCTGTGCAGTCATTTATTTGGTTCACCTATCCCCAGTACACCGCCAGGGCATCAAAAGTATAAATATCTTTGTAACAACAAAACATATCGTATTGATATCTTACACATTACTAGATAATGTAATTACAATGAAATCGATCGATTCAGTTTTTATTCTTATGTTTAATTTGTTGATTTATGTTTGAAATCGTACCACATAAATGAACATTTGTGAGCGATCATGCAACTTTCGGCGAGAACTGGGCCATCATTCAAAGAGGAGACACATTTCCATCATTGTCCTGTATAGCACAGGATCAAGTTATTCGAAACTCATCGATTTTGATAAATACATAACCAAAGAATACAAAAAAATGATGGAACTTTTCCATGTGTCAAACTCAAACACTTATCGATTTATCATTTTTTGAACTATATCCGGTGTCCGTTCCCACACAATGAATACATCCGAAGTTGTTTTCGATAAAAAAAAATGGCCGAGGAGCTCCGTATGGTATCTTAAAGGCCTAGTTTAAGCATTCTATAAGTGCCCCCCCCCCAAAAAAAAAACAAAAAAAAAACAAAAAACAAAACAACAACACAAAAAAACAAAAAAAAAAACAACAACAACAAGAAAACCGTGTATTTGTACACAACCTCTGTTAATTGATCTTAATCAAATTGCCTAATTGTCTTATCGGATCTCTGATCTGAGTATCCTGCTGTACAGTTTGGGATATTTTAAGATGGAAATGGACCCTAAATGGCCCTGAGCCAATAAACGAATTCACAGGAAATTGGCCCCTAATGTGACACCAGTACAAATAGCAGGATATGCACAGCAGGAGATTATTATGCCAAACATTCCTTAAACTAGGCCTTTAACTGAAAGTCCTGTAATTTGAATGGATGACGTGTTATCGTGTGAGCCAATGTAATTGTTTGGTAACGTGCAGTTCCTACACTTTATCATTGAAACTGTTAAATGTTATAAATTGTCCTAGACTTTCCAAGTTAATCAATTTATTAAAAATCATTTTAAATAAGCATAACATTTTCCGAAACTTTTTCTGAGTTTTGGTGGATCGGGTCTTAAGGTTCGTAAACCAAGCTGTAAAAAAACGTAGCCTACGAGATTGGGGGCGAGTTATTAAATACCCATTAAATGTGTCCAAAGGTTTGTAGTAACGGCATACGTTTTTTTATATATTAATATTTCCGTTTTCTTTAATCAGTTTATAGACGGACGGACGGACGGACGGACGGACAGTTTATTTCGACTTGTACAATGTACATCGTCAACAACTCATAAGTATATAATTATATTAAATATAATTATTATGTCAACGTGTATGCATAGTAACACATATTGTAGTACAAAGGTCAAAAAATACAACCTCTGTTTCCGGTAACCCGACCGACCCTATTTTTTCTTCGCCGACCCTAATCTTTTTTTCGGCATAAAGGTAAAAAAAATCAAAAATTAAATATATCGTCGTTATTTTCGTTGTTTCTCCGTCTCTGTTCCTGAAGAATAAACTTTCATTCCTGGCAGTATTACCGAGACGCTTTGTCAACAGGAAAACAAAATGGCGGAGTTCGGTGAACCCTGTCCGATATCTTCTAATTGGCAAACGCTTGTTTATGGTCCAAACATGTGGTTGATCATAGGAGACACATTTTGCTGCCTTTATAATGAAAATATTTAGGATATAATTCGCGGTGCTATTTATCCACATGTTCAAAACAAAACTTACTTTTTTCTTACGATAAGGCTTTGCGTATATCATGCAGGCTTCTAACGATTAGGCTTTGCGAATTAATGCAGTCTAAGTGACAGGTTCCAATACACATTTCATTACATCAATTTATCCGCAATTATCAATGGTTATTTATTGCGCCTAATTTAAGTCACATCAACTAAAATCCAAACAAACACCTGCGAAAAAACAACACATTTATTGGAATGTGTCGTCTGCAGATCAAACGGTACAATTTGTGACGTCAGAGCACGAGCGGTGATTAGATCAAAGGCGCTCGGCTATGGTTTATGTTTAAATCGGTCAGTCGGATACCATATGATCCCATTTTATTGCCAGGATTTCGTCTAGGCTGGTTAGAAAATACCATACGATCGAAAAAAAATAATACTAATAATCGTCATCTGAGAATCTTAAAACAATGACCGAAATGTTTCAATTCACTACAAATATTAATTAAACTTTAATTGTATGAAAATAAGATACGTAAAATAAATCCATATCCGCGTTTACTTCTATTATTAATCTACCTCCATATTAGAGAGTTTACAGTTGACAAGAAAATCGGCGATTTTCATCAAGCAAATTAACAAATTTAGTTGATAATTGACTGTTTGTCTAGAACATTATCACAGATTTGTAGAAATTGAAGTGCTGGATTTGTTCTAAAAACCGATTGCGTCTTATGAAAGTGTATTGTAAACAAAAAACACCTAATTTCATGGGCAAAATACGGAAGTCGAAGGTAAGGAAATGATTCCAGACATCAAACAAAGCTGGGTTTTTTCTGATTTTGAGAATTATGAAATGCTTAGATATAACATAAATGATCCAATGCAACAGAATATTGCATAAAATCGAAGCTGTAAAAATTTGGCCAAAAGAGTATTTATACAACAACAACAACAACAACAACAACAAAACACACAAAAAGTTAAAACGTTACATTAAATTTGTTAAATATTGTGATCGTTATAATCTATCTTAATCAGAGGATGAACAATTTTTACCATATTAAATTCTAACATTTATTAAAGAGGATCTTACTTTAAGAGAGTCTTAAACAAACATACATAGTTTAAAAAGCTCAGTTCTATTATTTGATTGCAGCAATTGTAAATATTTAAATACAGACGGTCTTATATAATAGCATTTCTTAATATATTTCTTTCTAATATCATTAAAAGACGGGAACACACAGACAAAATTAAATTCATCTTCAATATCGTTGGAATTACAAGATAGACAATATCTTTGATTTCGCACAATATTATTTCTAGCGTATCTGCCGGTTTGGATTCGAAGCGGGTGCAAAAATCGGCTTTATGGCAGAATGTCCAGATAACTTTCATATTCAAGACTTGTCTTAAAATGTCTATACATATCTAACACTGTGTACCATACCAATCTTGTCTAAACGCATCGTATATTATACATCTGAAGACTGTCATTAATGTATTAATATTAATATTGTTGATATTATCATAAACGTAGCTAAATTCAATGTTATACACCCAATTACGACAGCCTTTATCACAATCATTCTTCGCTTGTAAATAAACATGTTTTATAATAATAGTATCAGTGGTAGCAACCTTAAACCAATATGACAACATACGTACATGTCTTTGAATATATAACGGGTATCTACCTTGTTCGCCACAAACAGTCGCATTGCAAGTATAAGTTTTGACTCTCAATAATCTTTTACAAAACTAAAGGTTAATTCTTTCTAATTCCTTAGGTTTGGCGTACCCTCAAACCTCCGCTGAATAATTTAAAATTGAACCAACAAATGCGTCAAATATCTGACACAATATTTTTGGTTTTAAGTCATACTGTTGACATTTACAAAATAAAACATTTATTGCCTTAAGGTCCTTGCCAATCAAGTGTTCCTGGTTAAGGTTAAAATTGCCAGTATAATTAAACAACACACCTAAGTAATTAAAGTCGTTAACAACTTGAATTTCATGGCCATTATAAGTCCATCTTTAATTGGGCAATAACCCGCTTCTTTTACGAAACACCATAATTTTAGTCTTATCGGTATTAACCTTTAATCCCCAAGTGTTGCAGTAATTTGCTAAATTGTCCAAATGGGTTTGAATTGCATCAGGAGATTTTTCTACAATGGCCATGTCATCGGCAAATAATGAAAAAATCAATACAATATCATCTATGTGTAATCCTGAATTAAAATCACTTGGCAAATATAACTCAAGCTTTTTGCTTATATATCAATATCTTCTACTAATAGAGAAAACAATAAAGGGGACATAACTTCCCCTTGCCGTAAGTCTACAGCATAACTTAAATAAACAGAATATGAAGACAATGATTTTACACATGATTTAACTTTTTGATACATGTCCCGAACAATTCTTAGTATTTTCCCTTGTATTCCACATTTATACATTTTCAACCATAATGCGTTTCTATAAATAGTATCAAAACATTTCATCATATCGGCAAAAATAATGTATAGGCTTTTATTTTCAAACAAATAATTCTGTATCAGAGATAACAGTATATATATAGCATCTGTTGTAGAGCGGCCCTTCCGAAATACGAATTGGGCATCCGAAATCATATCATGTTGTTCACAAAAAGATTCAACACGCTTATTTATAACAGTAGTAAATAATTTAGATAAACAGCTAACCAAAGTAATTCCCCTGTAATCATTAACATCAGATTCTGACCCTTTTTTTATGAATGGGGATTAAAATTGTTCAGGATAATAACCCGAATTCAATATAATGTTAAACAAATCACATAAATGCGAAGCTAAAATATCAACAGTTTCGATAAACGGACAACCTATACAAGACGAAACTATAGGAAGCCTAAGGGAAATCACTAAAACTTTAAAATTCACTTTTGTAATACTCTTATCTGAATAAGGTAAGATTAGATAATAACTGTTAATGTAACATACTTCGGAGAATCATTGTACTTGAACACTGTGTGTAAATAGTCCAGTAACAATACAGACTGAAAGTATGTATCGAAGTGAAAAGTAATATTTAATAAATACTTATAGATTTAAGCAATCATGCGTACTTTTAAAATCGTACTTATTTTGTTTCAGGTAGAGATACTTCACCAGAACTATTTGCATATATCATTTATCTATCTATCACTTTCGAATTTGTTTAACTAAATAATAAAAGCTGAATACTCACTTATGTAACAGTACTTCTATGTAAAAGTATCTCAGTGCGTGTTTGTTAAACAAGTAAATATTCATAACTAACTACACAATACAAAACGTTATTTGATAAACGGATAACTCACATACATATGCAATATTTAGGACGCATACATGTCAACTGATCGAACAAAAAATGCATTGTAGACATATATACTAAGATTTCTTAATATGTCTTCTTTATCAGATGTAATTAATTGGATAAACTTTTGCATGTTTGGTCTACGTCTATAAAATAGTGGTATGTATTTACGTCTTATATCAGAGTATAGGCCACATTCCAGAACAAAGTGGTATTCGTCTTCTAAGACTTGACATGTGTTACATTTCCTCACATCAACGGCCTCTTGCCATTTCCCACTTTTCTGGCCCCTTGTTAAGATTTCAGTTAATTGGATTTCTTCAGCGCTTTGCTACAAAGAGTCAAAACGATCCAAAAACACTGTCTTACTAGTGTAGCGAAATTGGGCCGAGCGATACGTTGTTAAACTGTTGTCTGCTGCTTTTACAGTAAGGCATAGGATTTTGCTATTGTACACTTTCACTTTCGTTTTAAATAGTTAGAAGACCGCTGTTTTTCAATTGTCTTAAAAGTAATATATTTCAGTAGCAAGTATTCTTTAAAAGAACAAGAGGAAATAGCAAATAGTAAGTATTCATTGCCAACTATTATTTGGATTACTATTTGGATATCTTTCATATGCACTTAATGCTTAACTTTTAATATGGGGTATGAAATTAGTGTAGAGAGTGAATTTCTCAATAAAACAACAGTCAATGATACAACATGATCGTAAATTGAAATAAGATGATTGAATAATAATAATCATGATGCGAACAGCGATTTATATTTATAATGTTGTTTTCTGAAAATATGAAAATATAAAGCGAAACCCCTACGAAAAAGACTTTAAAGTTGAAAATGGACTATTCCAACTGGTTAGGACCGTCCAATGTGGTCACGTGATATCGTGGGTATAAATACAGCAAACCAGCGGGTTTTATTCATTCTTGTGCTGGCTTCTGCGAGAGCAACAACTTGATAAGACAAGGTGTAATATATTTATTATCTCTAATACGGGTTAAACACTATTTGTCCTAGCGGCAAATATACATGTTAATTCCCTAGGGGTTTATACCGAACTATCTATATTAAACATAGATATAAGTATGGTATAAACTGTGAACCAGAGAGTAATAGAAAAGCGCCTCCTTAACCATAGAAGTCTTGAAAGTAAACTGAAAAGACATTACCATACATTGACATAATACTATTAGTACAGTTTTTAAGTGAAAAGCTAGGGCTATAGGAAAGGTAGGATAATTTAATATGTGCGTCTATGAAAACTGTAAATATTCCAATCTTTTTTTATTTATCATTGATTGAACGATAATTATTTTCACTATCCAATCATTTTAAACAAGAGATGTTAGTGAAACATTTATGCCCCCTTGGGAGCCAAATTGTTAGTAGGATTTGGACACTTAAATAAAACACTTAAATAAAATATGGACAATCAGAAAACCTTTTTTCAGCTTACAGTCACACTGACCTTGACCTTTGACCCACTGACCTCAAAATCAATAGGGTTCATCTGCTGGTCATGACCAATAAGCCTACCTAGTATGAGGTCCCTGGGTCAAAGCGTTCTCAAGTTATTGATCGGAAACCGTTTTTCATGTTAAGGTCACACTGACCTTGACCTTTGACCCACTGACCTCAAAATCAATAGGGTTCATCTGCTGGTCATGACCAATACACCTACCAAGTATGAGGTTCCTGGGTCAAAGCGTTCTCAAGTTATTGATCGGAAACCGTTTTTCATGTAAAGGTCACACTGACCTTGACCTTTGACCCACTGACCTAAAAATCAATAGGGTTCATCTGCTGGTGATGACCAATACACATACCAAGTATGAGGTCCCTCGGTCAAAGCGTTCTCAAGTTATTGATCGGAAACCATTTGGTATTCCGACCGACCGACAGATCGGAAACCGTTTTTCATGTTAAGGTCACACTGACCTTGACCTTTGACCCACTGACCTCAAAATCAATAGGGTTCATCTGCTGGTCATGACCAATACACCTACCAAGTATGAGGTTCCTGGGTCAAAGCGTTCTCAAGTTATTGATCGGAAACCGTTTTTCATGTAAAGGTCACACTGACCTTGACCTTTGACCCACTGACCTCAAAATCAATAGGGTTCATCTGCTGGTGATGACCAATACACATACCAAGTATGAGGTCCCTCGGTCAAAGCGTTCTCAAGTTATTGATCGGAAACCATTTGGTATTCCGACCGACCGACAGACAGACCGACCGACCGACCGACCGACCGACCGACCGACATGTGCAAAACAATATACCCCACTTTTTTCAAAAGGGGGCATAATAATCATTAGTGCAAATTATTTGGCAAAGTAGCCAAAGAGGAAAATCTTATTTATACAATTTGAAAGTTAGCCCCGGCACGTTACACTAGATCTGTCTCTCAAGTTTACACTATCATGGTAGTTGAATGGCACAGAATGTAATACAGGGAGATCTGGTTTATTTTCAGTTGTTTGAATTTCAAAGTTTTTTAACCAGCCTACATTTAACTTCGAACCAACCAGTTTCTGCCTAAATCTGTCAATGTTAACAGTGCATCCATTGATAGAGTTCAGTTCATGGTTTTTGTTTACAGAAACTTTACGCACTGACACATTGTACAGTTTCTTCTTTGAGAACATAAGATCTTCAGATTTCCTAGGCGACAGCTTACGTTTCCGTGGTGCAGAAAGCATGCTGAAGTTGTTCCAGGCACAGCGTTTGGATGTTGGAGCAAGGCTTTTCTTACGCGTCAGGTCTTCAAGTCCATAAAGCAAGGCCCCAATGTTGTTGCAGCATTCACCTTCAAATAAAGAATTCATTTACATGTCTGCCTTTTTAATTGTTATACTTACATGTATATCCCAAAACATTAAAGTTTGAAAATGGAGGTGAATATACAGTATTTAACACTTAGTATTTCCTGGTAGACCATGAACATACAAAACACAAAGAGTGCCAGAAGTAAACACCAACACTGAGATTCTTTTTCAGTATACAGGGAGTTCATTGAATCAATACATAACCTCGCCTGTTCTTTCATTCAGAAAAAAATAGCAAAACTCAGCTAACCATGAAAGCCAAAATTATGACAGTTATCACATGTGCATATTTGCCTCTTGTAACAAGTGTACCAAGTTTGATAAGAAGATATGAAACAGTTTGAAGAATGCCCCAAGTTTAAGTATTTGATAATACTGACAAAATAGCGTAGCGTATGTGGGTTGGACACCTTTCATCAATAAAGATCAGATCTTTGATGTATCAAAAAATAAATTCAACTTACCCAGCTGGACAGTTGCAGAACGCAGAGTGTATGCAGCCAGTCACTTTCGACAGAAGGATCCAGGGTTGGTACTCTGGTGACTTTTTTTTGTCTGCAGTTGGAAATGATGGCAGCACGGAAGCTTGAACATAACAGTGGCTGCACTCTTCGCTTATGAGATGGACCTGAAGAATAAATTATAAATAATATTTTAATTCAAATGACAATAAATAAACAACATACATCATAGAACATATAAAAATTGTACAAAATACGTTTTGTTTTGTTTTAAATTAAGATAAGTTTATAGTCGTTGTGGTTCGAAACATACATGTGCTTGCCTCCAGCCCCCTCCCTTAATTGTGGCTAGCCCCGCCTACATAAATATGTTGAGTCATTTTTCACACCAAATTATTTTTATGTCCAAGTCAAAATAGTCCCCTTGAGCTAATTATATAACTGGATGAAGTAAACATGGCAGAAAAAAACAGCCTTAGACTTATTATAAACTTACTATTTGACATACCTCAACTTTCTGTACATGTCCGTCCACATAATAAGTCCTCGCCTTCAATTGACGTTTCGAGTCTCTTTTCAGTACAATGTAGTTGTATGTATCCCTCTCTTTCTTCCCGATCTCTCTCCTCCAACACGCGTTTGTCAGTTATAGAAAGTCTATATGCGCCTTTTATCCTCTCAATCAATTCGCATTTAAGACCTGATACATTCAATTTCCGGTTCGCAAGGTATCTTTTCAAATCAACGACCTTAAATGGTGTCAACTCATTGTTATTCATACACGCCCCAGATGTCTCATTGTCTACGTCGGCCATCTTGCAAAATGTATTTCCCGGAAGCAGAAAATGGAGTAGCCTCCCTTAGAAATCAGGGGAAGTAACCGAGTTATCGGAAAGGACAATTGGATTGGGCTTCGCCCATCTTCCACTCTCGATCATAAGTCTATCTGCAGATACACGTGGCCTTGATAAACTAAATCGAAACTTTTTAACACTGCATGGAATTAAGTAAGGTTGGAGTTTAAAACATGCTATATTGTTATAAAACAAAGCTCTACTAGAGACTTTTAATCTACCGTTCCAGTTTTGGATAAATTTATCATTTGGCCTCTGTTTAACATAAGTAAGAAATAATTTATCATTCCCTACTTCTTGGTAGAGCTATATACATCATAAAAACCGAGCGAACTCAACAGATCTCGTAATAACGAACACCAACTTTTCTTATTAGGGTACCTTTCACAGCCATTCAATAAAGTAAGTTATATTTTCTTATTAAACTTATTATCACATGTACGTAATAACTTAACCCAATACTTTATACTATTATTGTTTCTAATTGTCTGATCATTTACACGTCCAAGCTCACCATGAATAAAATCATTCTGTGTACTTCTTTTAACACACAACAATCTTTTACAGTATTGCATATGTATTCGCTCTATGGCTTCACTACCATAATTTTCGAATGGGCGAAATAAGCTTATCAAACAAATCTAATTTGTGTTTAATAGTAAGGTCCGTAAATTTATACAAATACTTGTTTATCTTAAAAATTGCTTGTTAAGCTTGACCTGCAATTGTATTTTGAGCATCTGAAAATTACCCCCCGGGAGTAAAAACCGTTCCCAGATAATTAAACTTATTAACAATCTGAATTTTAATACCATTATAATAAAAATGAATATTTGCCGGGACCCGTCCTCCCTTTCTAAAAAACAAATATTTTTGTTTTATCAGTATTCACAACTAATTTCCAACGTTCACAATATTCTGACAATAAATTAAGACTTTCTTGCAATTCCACAACATTATTTGCAAATACAATAATATCATCAGCATATAGTATTAGAAAAAGTTTAAACGCATCAATATTGATACCCAATAATACCCTTTTCATAGGAAATTGACTCTAAATCATTTAAAAACATCGAGAACAAGAAAGGCGATAAACATTCTCCTTGTCGTACATGTTGTTATGTTTACCAAGTGTCCGACACCAGTTTACCCTATAAGTGGAATCCGGCGTACCTAGTTTCAGCATCAGGAAGTTCGCCCTAAATGACCCGGAATCCGGCGTATCTAGTCTCGCGTCAGGAATACCGCCCTAAATGACCCGGAATCCGGCCTATCGAAAAGGGGGGGGGGGCTACACGCTCAAAGTTAAATTACCGACATAAACATTCTTGGCAAGCATAAGACACCGTCGTTCATGATTTCCATGTGTAGGTGCAATCTGTGCATCGGTTAAATCTTTTTCCTTGGGTAGCTTTGACCTTCTGTTTAGAATGTCATCTGAGATACACGTGTGGAGTCTGGATTGCTGGTCGGGCATTGGCAGAACTGAATTTTGCCTGAAAAATAATGCACAGAGGTATGAAAGATTTATCAATAAGGACAGGATTGCATGTGCTTTGACCATGTGATAATGGTTCATGCATTAAAAGATGTAGTTGGAATAATTGGTCTAATGTTTTCTATGGAAGATTTGGAAACTAATAGTAACTTGTTAAGTTCTAATGTATTATGAGCAGCATAAAACAAATATGACCTATTTTTCGATGTTTACGAATAACAACAATATTAACGGGTATTGCATTGCATGCTGTACGTTTGACCTTGCTAATGGGTCAGAATGTGTTTGCGATACCAAGTGGGAGCAGTTAACTAGGAAAGCTACGAAAAGAAACTCTTAAGACTAGAAACATCTCATGTCAACTTTTACATCCGGCTGCAAAATCAGTAGACGTTCATTCATATTTTTTATTTCCCAAAACCAGTCTTACTAAGTTTTCATTCTTTCTTTGAAGGTGCTTTTCACGCTCACCAGGAAAAGAGAAAATAACGACAGACGAGTGTTAGAATTTGCTCCTTGACTCTATTGTTTTAAATGTCACAGCTTAGTCCTGTGCTTTAGATTAAAATTTAAAAAAACCCATATCAAACGATGTCAAATTAAAATTCACGTCTTATCTTTTAAATTGTTTCAAGATGGATTGTCTTAACATTGAAAAACTTCGAATTGCCTTGACGTCGGCGCTCGAAATCAAGGGTGACAAATATGAAAATGGCTGCCCAAGTTTTTTTCGGGATATCAGAACTTAAACTTTAAAGAAGAAAGTCAATCAAGGTGTTGTGTTTCCTAGAAAGGCTTGTTTACATTTAAAGAAATTCATTATTATTTCAAGAAGAAAGTTCTCTCACCACAAATCAAACATACAAAAATTTAAATGGATCTGTTAAGGGCGCCTTTAATATTGACTTTTTACCTACTGCGATTCACTGAAGAAGAAGATTCATGTAAATATAAAGTGTATCACTATTCGGATGTCAATAGGATTTCCGAAACTGTTGAAATGCTACCAGCTTCATATGGTCAACTTACTTGTTATCAACATTTTACCAGTTTGTATGTCACTAACACGAAGAAGATCACTCAGTCGTGCTATTCTACACAGAGACATCCCTCTGCACGAGTGATAGTTTGTTTATCTGATAACCTAGCCTGTAAAATTCTCCTAGATTAGACCTTGATTATTTCACCCACATTTAAAGACGAGCATGATTATTAATAACATTTTCCCTTCTTAACCCACATATCTCGGCATGAATTGGTAGCATATTACGGGAATAGAGTAGCACAGTTTATATGATTTCAAAATGGCAGAGAAAGAAAGTCAGGAAGCTTCGTTGGAAACTAATAAAGCTGCGAAGCAAGAAAAAAATCTTATTAAAGGACGCGTCTACAAAGGAATACCAATGGTCAGTAATGAGGCAGAGCTTATTGGTACCATGGATATCAGGCCTAACGATATTTGGGTCTGCAGTTTCCCAAGATCAGGTATGTGAATTTAACGTTACTTATAAATTATGGGTTTTAACGGTTCATGTTAATATGAGTCTAGGTCATGTTTATCTCCGTATGTCCATTGAGATCAGCATTCATGGTGTAGGTATATCCTTAAAGCAGGTTTTAGAGCTATTAACCACGTTTAAATCGTTATGTAGTCATATCATATACTTCTATATAACAGTGTGCTAGATACCAGCGTTAAACAAATTGGCGGTTATCACTGTATATAAAAGTAAGAGGAAAGTTTATTCAAAGAAATATAAAATCACACAATACATATTTAAAATAAGCCAACATGACCCGTGATCAAATGAATGCAATACATTTGATGACTTATATATACCTGTATATGAGAAGCTGCAACACATCTCATTTATCTAGGTACAACCCTGCCCCGGAGCTAACGTACCTGATAAGAACGCTCGATTTTAAGAAAGCACTATTGACACAGCTAGATGAGCGTTTTCCTATGATCGACATCAAAGACGACAGATTTCCGTATTATAAAGGTTGAACACAATATAGTATTAAAAACGCTATGCCATTTTCAACGTCAAACTGTTGTTGGACAGTTTATATAAACAATGTTAAAGATATTTCTTCCTTTCGATTGACCAAATGAAGATATCCTACTTGCGGTTCATCAAATGTCCTTCTAATTGTTCAGGTATAAAGTATGTCGAGGAAATGTCATCTCCCCGCTTCTTCAAATGTCATCTGCCCTTTTTCCTGTTGCCTCAACAGTTGCAAGAGGGCAAGGGAAAGGTAATTATATCCCTCCAGGATTACAAGTGTGATATGTATCACACATTTGTGTGATATTCAGTCTAATAATTATGTTATTTATATTACTAATAGTATATGTTATATTTTTTCTTGCAATAATTGTTATTTAAAGTCGTGTGTATAATTAATGAATTACTATATAGATGTCATTTAAGTTATATAACTTTTTTCAGATAATCTACATTGCCCGGAACCCTAAGGATGTTGTAACATCATTTTACCGCTTTATGCTGTGGGGAGACGGTCTGGACGATATCGAAAACCGTTTTGACAAATTCGTGCAGATGTTTGTGAAAGGAGAGGGTAACATATTATGAGTAATATGTTGTGCCTCGGTACGAACGTGGGAACAAAAACGCTCATTACCATAACCTTAACCGTCGGTCAAAATAACAAACATACATTTTGGTCTGACCTATACCAGTCAGTACAGCGAGATTTTGATATCATTTTCGTTTAAGCCTTTATATTTTTGTCAATGCATAGCACATGAAGTACGAACATGAAAATAATAAACATAAAATACGATTTATATGATTTTAAGGGTGTAATATTGGTTAACTATGGTTACTGGCCTACTGATGTTGCTATGTTAGTTTTACTGTTAACCATATGGATAGATGCTGGCCTACTGAGCTGTTGCAATGTTTGTTTTACAGTTTACTATATAGGTAGATGCTGGCCTACTCAGCTGTTGTAATGTTTGTTTTACAGTTCACTATATGGATAGATGCTGGCCTACTGAGCTGTTGCAATGTTTGTTTTACAGTTCACTATATGGATAGATGCTGGCCTACTAAGATGTTGCAATGCTTGTTTTACAGTTCACTATATGGATAGATGCTGGCCTACTGAGCTGTTGTAATGTTTGTTTTACAGTTCGCTATATGGATAGATGCTGGCCTACTGAGCTGTTGTAATGTTTGTTTTACAGTTCACTATATAGGTAAATGCTGGCCTACTCAGCTGTTGCAATGTTTGTTTTACAGTTTACTATATGGATAGATGCTGGCCTACTGAGCTGTTGCAATGTTTGTTTTACAGTTCACTATATGGATAGATGCTGGCCTACTAAGCTGTTGTAATGTTTGTTTTACAGTTCACTATATGGATAGATGCTGGCCTACTAAGCTGTTGTAATTCTTGTTTTACAGTTCACTATATGGATAGATGCTGGCCTACTAAGCTGTCGTAATGTTTGTTTTACAGTTCACTATATGGATAGATGCTGGCCTACTGAGCTGTTGTAATTCTTGTTTTACAGTTCACTATATGGATAGATGCTGGCCTACTAAGCTGTCGTAATGTTTGTTTTACAGTTCACTATATGGATAGATGCTGGCCTACTAAGCTATTGTAATGTTTGTTTTACAGTTCACTATATGGATAGATGCTGGCCTACTAAGATGTTGCAATGTTTGTTTTACAGTTCACTATATGGAAAGATGCTGGCCTACTACCCTGTTGCAATGTTTTTCATTACAGTTCACTATATGAATAGATGCTGGCCTACTGAACGAGCTGTTGTGATGTTTGTTTTACAGTTCACTATATCGATAGATGCTGGCCTACTGAGCTGTTGCAATGTTTGTTTTACAGTTCACTGTATGCATAGATGCTGGCCTACTGTTGCAATGTTTCTTTTACAGTTTACTATGGATACTGGCCTAAACCATTGCCACGTGGATAGCATGCGCAGTAATGACATGGTGAACCTTTCATATTGGAGAAATAGTATCAAACCAATTGACAATGCAGGAGGGGGATTCATGAACAAAGGTTAGTTTGAATCACTGAACTCATATGAGAATAATACCTATAATAACTATCTGGCCATGTTTTATTTGAGTTTAGAATATAATATATACACATTTCAAGCAAATGAGCTCGACGTCCGGCTGCTTAATCGTTGTAATAAATCATTTTGACGTGATCGTTTTAAAAAAAATGCTTATTATGCATTCAAAGCAAGTAACATCTTATTATGTAAAATGTCAGTGGCAGAGATGGGTCCTCTTGCTACCCGTAGCTCACACCACGACATTTCTTGCAACATGTGGCTTAACGCCATGTTATAAACTCGTCCTTTATCGCCACAAATGGTTGCGAGTTGTGACCAAATGTTTGCACGGTATTTCTACTTCTACGTTATTCCTTCGATATAATGGAAGGCAGAAAAACGAGACATTCAGTGTTTCTGTGACAGTAATACGAGACTTGCCTGATAGTTCTGCGACATTAAGACGGGATTGCAAGTTAGCGGGAGTATTAGTACGGTTCAAGGTACATTGCGACATTGACAAGCGCGGTATTAGTATGACTTAGTTTAAACTTATTTAATTTACAACGATATTGAAACAAGTTATTACAAGTTAGTACTCTTCGGTACGATATTACGCGAGAGTGCGGTCTTGTGTTGTGGGGGAAATCGGAGTACCCGGAGAGAACCCACTTGTCCGGCTTGGTGGCCACAAACCAAACTCACATGCGCCCAATTGAATGCGAATTATGTACAAATTCTCAGCATTTGCACACTAAATGGTTGACATGATAAATATGAATATGTAGCATTAGTAACTATATATCGGTATACTATTTGCAAACAATGACTGCTTGACAACGCCGTGGCTCCTCGTTGGCGGGCGATGCCACTTGATGGTGCCAAGCACATACAGAACTCGCATGTTGTCGTATCGTTAACGTAAATACTCGAATAAAAGTAATAGAAATCCGTCGATAGTCAGCACACTATATCACAGCAATTTGAGCGGAACCCTACATGCATCGTATTGTGTCGCCATAATTCGACAGTTAGTTTCGGATGTCGAGAACTGCCGATAATCTACGACAAAAGACGACATCGTGCTCAACGGCAGTATGACAATGAGTAAGTTAAGAGATATGTTGGATGCAATTATTTAAAAAAATACAACAAAAATCTCGTATGCCGATCCCGAGAATGTACGAGGAATGGCGACAATAGTTCGACTAGATTACACCACATGGCGACATATCCTCACACTCCCTCGACATATGGGGAATTTTTTTACTCGAAGCAAAAGTCGGGACAGCGTGACAGGGTGTGCATTAATTACGCTTTTATTCTATAAAATAAACTACTGTTAAGAGTGTGCAATAAGCAATTCAATAATGCTGCTAGTGACGAATTCTCATTTGAAAATGAAATACAAGTACTTTTGTAATGTGCGAGCACAACATGACCAACAGATTCCTTCAGAGAAAAGCATACTCGACCCTACATGGGTCGACTGGTCTTTATATACATATATTTTCCATCCACACAGAGACCTGGTTATGCCCATTTGCATATTATCAAGTACATCTACCTACTACAAACGCACTTCCGCTTAGGAAAACAGGGCTATTCCTAAACAAATCTGAAATCCCTTCTTACAACGTTATTGTCGATATACCATTTTACGAAATATCAAGCATAGAAGCATTATGGTATGTCTGGATTGAGAACTAAATCTTATCATCTGTGTTAAAACTGCTGGAGGTAAACAAAATGTAGCCTCAAATGTCCATATTATTCGGATATAAGCACATTTAAAGGCCCTTCTCCCTCTGTTATAGGATGTACGTTTGACAGGCTTAAATGATAATCAGACCTTTAAAGCTGCACTCTCACAGATTGAACGTTTTGACAAAAAAATTGTCTTGGAACGAGCAAATTTTTGCCTAAATGTCTGAAAAACAGTGATAAAAGACTGATGACAAAAGATCAGATCGCAGATTTTCATATTTCTGCTCCAAAATTGATGTTTGGTGCATTTTTCTTATAACGTTAGTAACGGTTTAAGCCATAAAAAAATTTGGAATGGAAATTTGAAAAGCTAGGATCTGATCTTTTGTCAACCGTCTTTCATCACTGGTTTGCAGATATTTAAACAAAAATTTGCTTTTTCCAAGACAAAAATAAAAAAAAAGTTGGAAAAACGGTAAATCTGTGAGAGTGCAGCTTTAAGGAAAAAACTACTTAAATCGCTGAAATATAGATGTCACAAAATGTGCCGACAATACCGAGTGTTTTGATGTAAATGTGTGTAAGATAAAACCCACTAGTACATGTAGTTGAAAGAATTACTTTGTTTTTACACTATTTTTACTGTAAATGTCACTTGAACGTATCGTGAACAGTGCTTTATTCTTTGTGCAGGTAAAGCCGGTGCATGGAAGGATCTGCTCGCACCGGCAGTGGTAGAACGCCTTGACAGCATGATAAAGGAACTCGAGGGCTCTGGACTGGACATCCAGGATGAATAAAATCTTAATACAAATGTGTCATGCATCATTGTATCATTTTATCAGAATACCTGTTTTAATGTAGACAGTGTCATCAGGCCATAGTGGTAGCAAGTGTAGACAATGTCTTCAAGCCATAGTGGTATCTAATATTTGTGACGTGGCAGTACCAAAACATGCGACAGAAGCACGACAAACGGTTTTGGTTGTTTCAATGATGTTTTCTACATACGAGTCATGCAATGAAACATTTTTGAACTTTGGAACCAAAACCAGCGAACATTTTACAAAAAGGAACCGATTTTCTCTTATATTTTATAACCTGCATTCTAAATTAGGGCAATAATACCTAAACAGAAAAATTCGTCCTTCGGGACGCATTGATATCTGGACAGGTCTATTGTTTCAGAGCACGTGCTTCCCCAGGTCTCATCCTTCAAACGTGATTGATTCAAAGTGTAATAATAACGTTATGATTACAATCGCAAACAACAACATATATCATTAAATCCTACTTTTAGTGGTATTTTGGTCCGGCTACTCTAAACAGGACAAGCTCCATCTGTTGGCAAGTCCAAATGTTTCAGTAATCACAGACAACCTGGACAACTTGACTCTCCGCGAACTGCCTGTCTGCTCGCCATACAGCGCGGCATAGCTTCTCAGATTCTGTGTCCCGTGTACCTGCCCCCTGCTTTGCTTGCCTTAACCTCCTCCGAGAGAGGCCTGGCCAATTTTCAAGTATAGGGCAAGTGGTTTGAGACAGAAGATTTTCAAAGTTTTAAAGGGACTGTACACCAGATTGGCACCAAAAAATGTTTTTTCTGTAACGAATCTCAGGACAATTATCTAATAGAATGTGTGACGCTTAGATATCATAATTGTAAAAAAATGAACCAAAATGTAAAAAAAAAATTGTGTCGGAGACCGGGTTCGAACCCGTGTCGGCAAAATTGCAGTTCAGCGTCGTATCCACTGAGCTACGAAGGCTTACTCTTATTTGTGACATAATTGAGCTATACACCTACCTCGGTAATATCACGTGATAACACCGACTACCCAATCACGCATAAGGAATGAATTCTACCGGGTAGACATACCCATTAACCTTTTTTAATGGAAAAATACGAAATAACTGCTAAACTTAAATAAATTGTAAAATATGTGGTACTTCAGTTAGTAAGTTTCAATGCATTGTACACATCGATGCCAAGTTTATGTCATTTTGCGACAATTTTCTTTTTTTCGCTATTTTATCATACGGAGTACAGCCCCTTTATGGCTGTATGCCGCTAGGACTGCAGACCTTTATAACCGTCGTTTGTATAGTCCGGTTCCCTGCTTACTGATGTTTCATACCGATAACGATAGTGTTAGGGGAAGGAACTCCAGACTATCGTTTGTAATCCTCCGTCGGTAGACCGGATAGCATTTTAAGCGTTTGGCGAATAAATGCGCGCACATGCGTAGCAACCCCATCGCTGTTAAAACTGCGGGGGTAAACAAACTAAGAAAGCTGCGTTTTGCATGAGTAGCTTGCTAAAACGTAGCGTTGACATGAATTCTTATAATATGTTGTACGGTTAATAAGCTTATACTATAAGCTGCGTTTTTATATAATTTTGCATAAATACGCAATTAAAATCATTATTGTTTAATATCGACGTGCTATAAAATACAATATAAAAAGCAGAATACGCAAAAGATTTAAAAATGAACGCGTATTGAATCAAAATAAATACTTGTGTATGTCTGTGTTTACATTTTGCCCGCGGCCTTTGAATTAGATACTTTCGGTTAAAAATAGAAATCTGGGTCATCGGATTCAGATAGGTTTATTCCCTGGAAATCAGTCCGTTAAGCCCGGAAAAAACATGAATTTAAAATTCAATTAAATGCTCATTTGGCGTAAGATACGATAAGACCAAAATGTTAAAAAGTAAATTATGATATCTAATTTTATCCGATATTCAGTATTTACTGATTGTTATTCATATATGAATATAGTTTCTATGTGTAAAATAGCCGTAAAGCGGCTTTTACTTGACACTTTTGTATTAAGATTGTTAGTATGTAAATAATTATGAACTTTCACAAAATAAATGGTTATGCGACCATGTCGCATCAAACCATTTATTTGTGTAAATACATACTTACAACATTTAACTATTACATGTCTATTATACACTTTTTACAAATTAAATCAAAGCGCTTAAAGCGTTGACAGACTTTCGACCTGCTACAATTTGTGAGATTGTCATGTAATGCCGAATGGAACGGAAAATATTTCCCAGTTTGTCTCAGTAATATCAGCATACAGTCTTGAGCATGTTGAATATTTTTAAGTCACTGATATAAATCTGTGTCAATTTGGTCCACGTGTGACATGGGTTGTGGGCAATATTAAGATACATCAATACATACGGGCAATATAGTATGTGGGTGATTCGACGCACTTATTAACTGAGTGTTTCAAGTGACTGATTCTCCATGGTTTTGATTTAATTGAGTTTCAGTATAAAATAATGCTATTTGCAAAGAATTCAAGAGCATGCCTACACTATCTTCAGATGTTTATGTTAATTTGTTTGTTGACTATACTCACAAAACGTAGCAGGCCAAAAGCCTTTCAACGCTTTGATTCTTATATAAGTCTAGGAAAACAATGACCCGTAAGCGTGTATGCCGGAAATCTCTCTACTACTGTGAGTCAGATGCGCAGCATTTTCGTCTCTGATGAAAACCCCTTTCTTCTCCAGACTGCTACACAATGATATATTTTTTTAAAAATCTAACGACTCTTTTTTGAGAAAAGAGAATGAATGTACCAGTCTATGTCCGCGTTGACTGTCATTGAGTGTATGTACTACAGAAGTAGTCCCCATCCCTCGCCAAGACCATGGAGAATGCTAGAGCACGTACATGTAGGTCCTTCGCCGGGTTTTTTAACGCATTTTATTGGTTTGGCCATTGTAGCCTGACAAGTTATTTATATACAGTATTAAGCTAGACTTACATTGTTAAAAATGCAAAGAATTTACTAAAAGACAGCAAAAGAAACCTAGGCTATTGTAATACAGCTACTAATAAAATCTAAAAATAACCTACTCCTTTTCAGGACAGAGTTAAGTACAAAAATATTTTGTGAAACATTACTTCTATGTTTTTACATTATATAGGCGCGTAGGAGCTGTGTCCGCAGATATTTGATACCGATTTTCTTAATAATCGTATTTTAAATGAAGCTACGCGCATATAGATCAATACCAGTCTGACACGATATTGAATAAACAGGTCACCATGTCATATCTAAACCTGTGATTCCGGCTATATAGACGTCTACATGACTCACTTCTGCGTTGTAGAGGACCCTACCGCAGCTGACGACATCAAGCATGTCATGACAGTATACAAGGGCGACATCAACAAGGTAGCGTTTGGAGCCCAGGTAGATTCGCTCCGCACTCTCCTACAGCGCAGATAAGACGACCTCATTTCAGTGACATTGTGTAACATTGTGACATGCCATATTTTCTGGAGACCATTCAGGGGGATTTGTTCAAAAGGCTGAAAATTCATGGGGAATTTGGTAGTATTCAAGTTTGTTTTTTTTAGAAGATCTAATTCGGCAAAATTTCAAAGTATTTTAAGACGCAAGTACGAAAAAAAAATTGCCATAATTTTGAAAGGCTCCCTAGGGGATTATGTCCAGAATTTAAAGGGATTTGGGTCACATACCAGGGGATTTTCATCATCGCCATGTAGCACCACGGGCATGGCGCACGTGTCAATTCACCTTGTTTACCCCTTTTTCCAGCACTTCATCTATATTTTTATGAGATACAGCCATATTGCATAATAAAAGCACTCCCTTGCAAAATAGAATGATTCATAGAAAAATATGTTTCAGAGAGTATTTAATGGGCTTACCTTCCTCTAAAATTGGATACAAAATCTGCTGCCTATGATCATAAATGATGACTTCCAGACTAATAGAGAGAATGAAATGAATTATCAATATTTTTCATTTCAATTCCCAAATAGTCAGATTTGTTTGCTTTTGATAAATATATATAGCTTTTTATCAATATGCTTACTTTTATGTGGCGATGTTCACCCATGTCCAGGACCTGCTGATGGCAGTGATTACTTTGACAGTTACAAGGCATTTACCAAACGTGGCTATATTTTATTCGTGTAAATGTGCGAAGCCTCCTGACCAAATTGGATTAAATTCGTATTATCTCACGTCAAACAAAAGCCGCATGTATATGTATCACAGAAACTTGGCTGGACGACATGGTTCCGGATCGATGCAGATTTCTCACTTGATAATTACTCAGTACAACGAAAAGATAGAAACGGACAAGGTCGTGGAGTACTTATTTATATACGCAAATACTTTGCTTTTAATAGTCGCAGCGATTTACAACATGAAGATCTGGAAGCAACTGGGCTGGAAGTCCTGTTGCCAAAACCCAAACCTTTTCTGTGTGGAGTTGTATATATACCACCCCATCAAACAAACATTTATAGTCTTCTTGACAGTTTGTGTTCATCAGTTAGTCATTTTTCTGAGTGAAGTTTGTTAGGCGATTTTAATACTGATGTCACTAAGACGTCAAAACCACCCTGTTTCTGTTTTTTTATTTATATGTTTAATTTTACACAACTGATACATGATTTGACAAGGATATATAGTACAACGTCCACTACTATAGATTTGATATTAATGTCAGATTCGAATAATACTTCGCAATCTGGATTTATTGAAACAAGTTTCAGTGATCACAGCTGTTTGTACGCGAAAGGTTTCTAAGTCATTTATCGGATCGCATAATAATATTACAACACGATCTATGAAAAACCATAGTTAAGAAGATTTTTAAGGAAACGTGTTAGCTGCTGATTGGACAATTATTAGTCTTTCTGATAACGCATCTGAGGCTTGGGATGTTTTTAAGAATACTTTTATGTCAGTTATTAACTATATTGCACAAGTTAAACAACTACGTATTAAACAAAGAACGGAACCATGGATAAATTCTGATATCCTAAATGCAATAAAACAGAGGGACTCAGCTTTTGAACAGTATCGAAAAGTCAGAAGTGATGAAAAGTATAGTACTTCTAAATTATTACGTAACAGAACACAGTATTTGATTAATTCATCCAAGAAAAGCTTTTTCACTGAGACTCAATGAAAACAATGATTCCAAGTCCCTGTGGTCTATTTTTTTAAATGTTGGCTTAACTTCTAAGAAAGGGTTGTATTCTCCAAGTTCAAATATTTGTCTTGATATTGATGGTGATATTTGTTTTGATAATAAAACTATTGCCGACTCTTTTAACTCATTTTATACCACAATTGCCTCTAAGCTTGTTGAAAAATTGCCAGTTTATGTAAATGAGTTTGGAAAATCTTTTGTGACAAAATTTTATGCCAATTTAGGTGTGTTGTTAAATAGCTTTTCTTTTTCATTGGTTTCGGAAAAACAGATTTTGATATATTTAATTCAGTTAAGTGCTAATAAGGCTACAGGTTTAGATAGTTCTCGTGTTATAAAATATGGAGTTTCTCTTATTCCCTAATCTCTTGCTTATGTCATAAATTAATCCCTTATTTAAGGTGTGGTACCAGATGATCTTAAGTCAGCTAGAGTAGTTCCCATATTTAAAAAGAATGCCAAAACTTGTGTAGGTAACTTCCGATGGTTTCTATTCTAAATATTGTATCAAAGATTTATGAAAAGGTTGTATATGACCAAGTTGAGTCATACTTCAAGATAAACAAGTTATTGTATATATTTCAATCTGGGTTAAGAAGTGGCATTTCAACAGATACATGTCTCATTCATTTAACAGATTTCATAAGGATAGAGATGGACAAAGGTCACGTAGTAGGTATGATTCTGTTAGACCTCCCGAAGGCTTTCGATACAGTCGACCACTCCATCCTTCTTATGAAGCTTCGATCAGCAGGACTTTACGATGACATTTTAAGAGGTTTGAACCCTATCTAAGCAACTAGTTGATGTCTCCAGGACACATTCTACTACTGCTACTATTCCATGTGGAGTTCCCCAGGGTTCCATACAAGGCCCTATTTTATTTTTACTTTATGTTAACGATATGTCAGCCGTGGTTGAAAACAAGCTCTTGTTATACGCTGATGATTCTGGCATACTTGTTTCAGCAGTTAAATGTTCTGTGGAAACAGCCTTGAAAAATGACCTGCATCTTGTCAGTCAATGGTTGGTTGATTATAAGTTGTCGCTTCATTTAGGCAAAACTGGGTCAATTATATTTGTTTTATATTTTAAACATTAAATAAGGTCAAACTCAACACTTTATATTATTGTTTTCCACAGAAATCTAACATTTACCTGAAACAAGTGATGCGTTTTTCGAATACTTCAGGTCAATACATGACCCAGATTCACATTTCTTTCAACCTGATGAAGATGTTTTATATTACAATGAAAGGTACTTAAATGGAGAGTTAGACGTTATGTTTGCAGAATTAGATATGCCAATAACAGTCGATGAAATTAAAAAAGCCTGTAGAAAACTAAATAATGGAAAAGCAGCGGGACCAGATTATTTATTAAATGAATTTTTCAAATATGGATCAGTAAATGTTATTTTTAAAAATGTTACTAGTATATGCAATTTATTCAATAAATTGTTTGATATGAGTTACTTTCCAGATGACTGGACTGAAGGATATATTGTGCCCCTTCATAAAAAGGGTGATGTTAACTGTGCAAGTAATTATAGAGGAATTACATTGTTGAGTTTTTTTGGTAAATTGTCTTAAATGAAAGATTAAATCAGTGTGCTGATCGATATCATGTATACATAGAAGCACAGTCAGGCTTTCGACAGAAATTGAGTACTGTTGATAATATATTTGTTTTGCAGGGTATTATTTCACAGTTATTGAGCAAAAGCAAGAAATTGTACACAGCGTTTGTTGATTTTACAAAGGCCTTTGATTATGCTGTATGAGAGGTTTTGTGGTACAAGGTAATTAAATTTGGATTAATACACTAAGTGAAGACTTTGAATGTTTTCTTGGTGTACATCAAGGCGAATCATTATCACCATTTCTATTTTCGATGTAATTAAATGACATTGAAGGGTACTTGGTTGTTCATAATTTTGAGGGGGTCGATGTGGAGATTCTTAAATTATTTTTGTTGTTGTATGCTGATAATATTGTATTATTTTCGGAAACAGAAACAGGTCTACAGAAAGGATAAGTACTGTTAGAAGAATATTGCAATAGATGGTAGTTAATTATAAATTCTGCTAAAACGAAAATTATGTTTTTTAAAAAAGGTGGAAAATTGAGGAGAAATTTAAGATTTTTAGATAATGATCAGGAATTAGAAATTGATTCTAAATTTACATATCTAAGTATTGTTTTCACCACAGGTGGGTCTTTTACAAACACTTTTGGAACACTATCAAGACAAGCCCTCAAAGCAATGTTTAAACTTAAGAAATGTTTAAATAAATGCACCTCTTTGTCAATAAATTATAGTTTAGATTTGTTTCACAAGTTTATTACTCAGATCCTAAGCTATGGTTCAGAAGTATGGGGATTACATAATAGCTTACAGTTAGAAAGAGTACATTTATTTTTTTGTAAAGATTTATTAGGAGTAAGAGCACAAACTCAAAATAACTTTGTATATGGGGAACTAGGAAGAACAACACTGTTAACCAAACGTTGTACAAATGTGATACGATATTGGCTGAAGATTGTTGTCATGGAGAATATTAAATATGTTAAATAAGTATATAGTAAAATGTATAGTGATTTAGATGCTTTCCCTAATTCTAGTTCGTGGGCTTACCAAGTAAGGCATCATTTAGTCATTGGGGTTTAATCATGTATGGATTGCACAAGGCGTAGGGGATTTCAATAAATTTATGTTATCATTTAAACAACGCGTTACTGATGTTTTTATTCAAAATTGGTTAACGGAGTTAACCAAAAACATACATGCTTTTTGCTGATTTTAAACTTCAATTTTATTTGTCAGATGTTAATTTAACTAAGTATAGAACAGCATTGACTAGACTTAGAATGCCGGCGCATAGACTAGAGGTAGAATCCGGGAGGTGGCACAAACCAGTTGCAATTCCACACTGTGAAAGAAAATGTGTTGCGTGTAATATCTTAGAGGATGAATTTCATTTTATTCTAGAATGACCATTGTATAAAAATTTAAGAAAGCAATATCTTGAGAAATACTATTATAAAGGACCAAATGAAGCCAAATTTATTGAATTAATGAAGTCACAAAATGTTAATATTAATAGAAATCTTGCAATATACGTGTATAAGGGAAACATATCAAATGTTATATGGGTAAACTGTCTCCATTAAAAGAATCGTATGTACATATGTACATAATGCCCTATGCCTTTTTTGTTTAAATGATTGTGATGTTCATATGGAAGTAATTTCATATACATATACATTTGTCTAAGTGTGTGTGCATATATGTATGTGTATGTATGTATGTATGTGTGTATGTGTGTGTGTGTGTGTGTGTGTGTGTGTGTGTGTGTGTGTGCGTGGGTGCGTGCGTGCGTATAGGTATACTTGTACCTTGATCACAATGTTATATGTGTGTCATTGTAAAAACGCTGTATACTTATGGGCATTTCTTCTTCGATGTATTTGTGAATAAACTATAAAAACTGTTACATGTAATGGAACCACTATTGAACCAACTTTTGCTGTTGAATATCTTGGCGCAACTATTGATCAGACCCTATCTTTTGATTCTATAGCTCGTTCCGTATTTAAAAAAGCTAATGCAAGGTTAAAATATCTATATCTGAAGAAAGGTTAACTTACAAAACACACCAAGAAACTCCTTGTCATGGCCTTAATTCAATGCCATTTTGATTATGCCTGTTTTATGTGCTATCATGGTCTCACCAAGTTACTCAAAACCAAGCTCCACATCACAAAAAAATAAATAAATGAGGTTTGATTTGGATCTTGATGCGATCGAGGTCTCACATTGGCCCAAAACACTTTATAATCACTCAACTGGTTACCTGTCAACAGACGTGTAGGCCAGATTATTCTGGGTCACGTCTTTAGAATAAAAAATGGCATAGCCCCGGACTACATTGGAGACAATTTATCTCCCAAGATACTGCACACATACATAGGACAAGGTTATGTCAGAAAGGGGCTTATGCTGTTCCAGAGGTCAAAGGTTTTGGGTTAAAGTCCTTCTTCTTTCTTGGTACTTCCTTATGGAACAAATTGTCATCTAGTATAGCACAGACTAAGCAATTTCCTGTTTTTAAATTGCTTGTGAAGATTCTTTTAGATAATTTGGCATAATTATTAATGGTACTAAAAGGCTAGAGTTTTAATAAAAAAAACATTTATTTATTCATACTTATATATACTATAATGTGATAATTAATATATAAATTTCTCAACTTAGAACTTGTTATGTAAAGTGACTTTAATACAACAACGGCAATTTTTATATTTTAATAGATAAAGACTTACTTTGAATATACTTGTCCAATTTCGATTACAGCCATATTATTATTCAACTATGTAAAGCCTCTCTATGCCATGCCGCCAAAACAAAGGACCACAATGGAAATAATAGTTATCTCTTTTTTTGTGTCACCCTTGGTTCGGTGTGCCTGTCATGGCTATTGATAATATCATGTATGTATCGTGTTATTTACTATACATGTTGCTTATTTTAAATGTCCATGTATGTGCATTCCTTTCTGAAATAAGTCTATCTATCTATATAAGGGTCTGTATTGTACTGTCGGCGAAAGTACCAGAAAAAAAAAGGTTGGTCGATCGAAGGTATTTTACAGTCTTCCAAGTAAAAGCTTATTGGAAGCCGATGATTGAAGCAAACTACCTTCTTATGTGTCATTAGGGGCATGCATTGATATCCTTCACGCAGATCAACCAAAGGAATAGCGTCCTGTAAGCAATAGTAAATTATGTGTTGAGCTTTTATACATATACAGTTGAAAAAAAATACGCGGTTTGTGACTTTTATTATTATTTACCAGAAGATCATAGACCCAAGTGGCCGAAAATCATACACAATGGCGACAAGTACAAAACATGTGTACATATTCTTTATATATATGCAATTTCATACAATACAGACAAAATATAATATACCAATAATGACAATAATCATATATACACACACATAATTATGTTGGATATACATTTTTAATGTTATACTTCTATATTAATATTAAGTTCAAATGCTTTGTATATAAAGTTATTACATTATAAACACACTCAGTTTTTTTTTAAATAGTTTCGTTTTCTGTATTGATCAACTCAACGAATGTATACATACTAGGATATTTCTCACTTTTGGTTAATTATACGGTCGATTGCGGTCTATTCCATCGACCCGTTTCAAAGCTAATCTATGTGAAGATAACCGCAGTTTCGACACCGACTTTCTAAATTTGGTAATACTTGATATGTTGAGATATGGTTAAAAACTAAATTTCTAAAATCTAGCTGTTACCAGCATGTCATAAACCATTTTAATAAACTTATTTATGAATTATACTCATTTATGAATTGTTCAAGGTCAAGGTTATAGGTCACAGGCCGGGTCGAACTCGTATGGATGAAGGGAATACGTAACTCAAGCTTTGATTATAAATAGAGCATTTGATTTTACGAAATCGTGTAAGATGAAACATGAGAGTCAATAGAATGTGTATAATAGCATGTCCCGAAGTACAATTCTAGGTGGACCAAACCGCCCGTCTAGAAATATGTAATAATGTAAAATTAAGGCCTGACACAGCGAAAAAAGGTACTGTAACAATACACATGGAAAGCAAATATGAACAAAAAAACATGGTAGAAAACAATGTGTTTTACTATCAAAATATAACATTATGAAACGAAATTATTAATATCGGCTCAATCCTCAACCTTGTAAACTGACAGAAAATAAATCCTAAGGTGGTGGATATGGTGGTAGTGTTTTTTTCGCCAACTTATGACAAATAGCAGGCTTTCGTCCACGCTTATTTTTTTCAGTAGTGGATACCAGGTATCACGACTGGCTGTTCAGTGCCACGTGAGATAAAGCTCAAAGATGATTGGCTGAGGCAAATATTTATGCGCAAGCTAACTGCTAACATGGTTAAACACCACTGAACTAATGTTTGAACGATGTAATGAATAATTTTATGATAATACACAATTTCATAAATCTTATTGACTTAAAACTATGCCTCCCAAACTCTCCGTAAAAAAAAGTCATTTTGTGTCGTCTTTTTGACACCGAGAAGACAAAAGTTAAAAGTTCAAATACGACGAAGGTGGAAACAATTGTGAACTTTTGGCAAACGTTTAACGAGACATTCACGAAAAGATATCCTTCTTTAGACTGTATGTACAATGCAATCGGCTTTATTCATAAGTCTTTGCAATGTCACTTTAAAGGATTCATGACAAAGTCCAATCTAAATAGCAGAATCCATTAATAAAAAAGGGAAACAAGCTTCAATAATAAGGTAAGGTATTAGAATATTTTTTAACCAAAATGTCGTATAATGCGTTATAGTTAATTAATAAAATACTCATTAATGGTGATTTCATATTGACCGAGTTATTTGCCCATAGTCCGCAGTATTGGCCTTCGCACTTCGGGTAAATATGAAATCACCTTATTAATAAAACTATATTATTATTAAGTGTATCTTGGCATTATAGGTTACAATTTTCTGGACTAAAAAAATAGTATCCTTCAATTTTGTTGCCAAGAGTGTTGTTCGATAAACTGTTAATTTCGCATCGTTTAATATCCGGCCTTGATCGCGTACAGTGGATCATCAGCATCGAGAAAACCGTATCTGTCATTTTCCACAAGGCCTTTGGCAAATATAAACATATTAATGAACAACTCTCATTCATTTAGACGATTAATATTTAAATTAAAGCTTACCAAATCCTCCAAATAATTACATTTATTGAAAAAGTGTTGAATATATAGAAGTAAGGAAGCAGAAAGCGCAGAAAAATCTGACGACTGAATCGCGTTCGCGCGCAAAAACAAAATGAACATGTGATACCGATGTAAGCAAAAAAGAAAAAAAAATGTATTCACATAGGTGTTTGCGCGCATCATGTCTCTTTCAATGGGATCAGCAAATTGGATTATGTTTCATTATATTGAGGCTTCCGCCAAAACCAGGTGTTGTTAGTAATGGATTATATAACTGTTGTCTCTTATTAATATAAAACCCAATATGCAAAAATGTAATACTTGCACACCAAGTTTATTGACTATAATTCGTTATCTTATATCGTCATGATAAATGAAGTAAAGCAAAGGTAGAGCAAACACAACTGAGATTAGAAATATATACACATACTCGTAACTTAAGGAACACATTCTATGAATATTAAATATCGTATGCTTAAAACAGGGGTAATTGGTCATGCAATGAAAATCATTCAATGTCATAATTAATAAAAAAAAAATACACAGCATAGCTCATTTTATATACGTCCAAATAATTCAACTGTAAGAATTCTTCGCAGTTGCTTTTTGCAAATCATTTAAAAAGTTATCATGCTTTTCAGATGAGTGGAAATCCCCACAGAAAGTATCGATGTCATGTACATTAGCGACTGGATTGTCATGGGCATGTTCGTGCTCATGCGCAGTGGCCCCGTCTGTATCCTCAATGGTACTCATTATTCTTGTATTGTCACTTGAGCCATTACTAGCATGGTCCCGCACAGTGTCTTTAAATGGTGAGGAGGTTCTTTTTGTTGATTTCAGTCTTTTGAGTTCTTCATTTTTCGCCCTTTTGAAAAATCCAATCTATAATACGAGAAGACATTCCGTTACGTGGCAATGGTAATGCACTCTTTTCTTTCACTTTTTTTTACAAAATGTGTTTAATATTTCGATGATTTATCAAATCGCGTCCGACACGGGCAATACGAAATGGGTAAAGAATTGACGCACATTCGTTCCTCGAACGCCAAAAAAACTAACATCATTTCATGTTCAAGAATAACTTTAGATTTAAGAATTATATTTGGTATTCATGTAACGAAATAACGTTCTGATGAGTATGGCAAAATTACCTTGATGAGTATGGCGATGATTACGAGGAGAACAAGGAAGGCCGAAACGACAGATACGATTATCAGCCAGATGGGGATGGACAGCTTTTTACGTTCCATACTGTTGGTGGTTTTGTGGAACATGGTTTCTACCTGTTGTAATGGGATAAAGTGGTTATAGTACAGACTTCACGCCTTAATTTGTATGTGTGAAATGTTGGGCTGACACTACACGTAGGAATTAGGGGGAATTAGTATATTGACTAGGATGTGTACAGCCTCTGGCGGATAAAACATTGTTTCTACCTGTGGAGGAACGTTAAACTCGTTATAGTAATGCGAGTCTTTCTTAGCATTGATATGTAGATAGAAGTGGAAAGTATCTTAATATATATGCATAACAAACTGTATGTTGACGTGTAGAATATTGTCCGTCGCTAAGTTGAACACAAATTAAGTTTGTGTTATTGACGCTGAGGTTCGTAGCTTGAAAAAAAAATACGAAACCTGTTCTTAGTTTATACACATTTCTTTAAGATCAATTGTGACGAAAGCTGATCACTCTTGAGTCAATGCTGGTGTCTATTTTGAGAGGCCATAAGAATGAACCCTTGGTGGAAATTTGAACCTATAACCCCTTTGGTCAAAGACAGACATTTTTTTCCACTAGACCACTATCATCCCCTTTCAATACACCTATACCATTAGACCACACTACCCCCAGTTCCTTTACTTAAAATTGATAGATAGCTGAAATGGATAAGCTCAAGAAGGATACTGGAAAACAGCCCGTGACTATGTTGAGCCCCAGTTTTGTCAACAGTTAAAAAAGGCCGCGGAAACTACAGTGACAACCAACAAAATTCTAACACACTTAATCGAGAGACTCACGATATACAAACAACCGACAGACCACAAATGCATCAACATATAAATGTTAAATATCGTTTTGCTGAATTGAATATGTGTTTTGTTTTTTACTTTGTTGACATTTCACTATGTATCTTTTTTGAAGAGACATCCAGTACAATTATTATATCATTCTATTTTAAAGAACTACAAATGGTTTAGTGGTATCGATATCGGTCTCATAACTTCGTGGTGTTAGGCCCAAGCTCCACCAGGAAAACTTCAAGGCATATCACAATGTACACAAGTATTATTAAGTGGATCATAACAGCTTCAAGCTCTCTTTCCAACCCAGCTCAAACATATTCTTTTAAGGCCACACCAAACTTAGTCCGCACCAATAAAAGAAATAAAAACGGTGATTTGGGATACTTTTTCATAAAACAGTGCTCTAATTGGTGTAAACACAAGCTTTCGTGATTTTTATCCTTGAAAAGTTGATTTAAACCGTCAAATTAAGCATTGTTACTGTGAAATAAAAAAGTGAAAGGAACGAAAAATGACCTGAATCTTTCAACCTGACAACGGATCGTTACGTCCATTGGATGATAATTCGCATGAAATAGATTACTTGGAATCAACTTCAAACTGATTTTAATCAAGGTTTTTGACTGGAAATCTGACAATGCATTTGATAATGATCGTGTAAGTAAGACCCATGCTATCTTCATCCAATATGAAATAGAGAAAATCATACATAACTGTAAAATAAACGTTTCTACAGAGTGTTATACAAGTATGTGATTCTGAACACAACACAAATAAGCATGTACATATGCTACTAATTTGCATTGCATAAGTCGGATTGTTTAGGCCACTGACACCATCTGATATAACGAAAACTCGCTTATAACTCACAAACAATGTAGTTTGAAGAAATTTAAGGGAAGTCATATATTCATATCGTAATATGTATACTATTTAACATATTGGCTGGACACATCATGAAAGCTATTTAACATATTGGCTTGGCACATCATGTATATATGCTATGTAGCACATTGGCTAGGCCCATCATGTATATATGCTATGTAGCACATTGGCTTGGCACATCATGTATGATATTTAGTAAATTAGCTGGACACATCATGTATGATATTTAGCACATTGGCTGGGCACATCATGGATCATATCTAACACATTGGCTGGACACATCATGTATGATATTTAGCACATTGGCTTGGCACATCATGTATGATATTTAGTAAATTAGCTGGACACATCATGTATGATATTTAGCACATTGGCTGGGCACATCATGTATGATATTTAGCACATTGGCTGGGCACATCATGTATGATATTTAGCACATTGGCTGGGCACATCATGTATGATATTTAGCACATTGCCTGGGCACATCATGTATGATATTTAGCACATTGCCTGGGCACATCATGTATGATATTTAGCACATTGCCTGGGCACATCATGTATGATATTTAGCACATTGCCTGGGCACATCATGTATGATATTTAGCACATTGCCTGGGCACATCATGTATGATATTTAGCACATTGGCTGGGCACATCATGGATCATATCTAACACATTGGCTGGGCACATCATGTATGATATTTAGCACATTGGCTGGGCACATCATGTATGATATTTAGCACATTGGCTGGGCACATCATGTATGATATGTATGATATTTATGCACCTGTCATTATTTTGCCCGGCCGGGGGGGGGGGGCGGCGGGCATACACGGGGCTTTAGACAGAACACCATTCCTGAAAGGCGGGAAATTGACAAACTTATTGAATCCGGGTCCCGGGAAATAGACTTTTGCCGGTTTTTACATCCTGGGAATCGGGAATTTCGACGCCACAAGGTCAAATGTTAGAAAAAGAATGTGAACACATTAGAGGCCACACTTTTGGCCCACTCTTCATGAAACTTAGTGTGAATGTTCATCTCTATGAAATCTAGATCATGTTCGAAATTTGGTCATGAGGGGTCAAAAATTAAGTCTCTAGGTCAAATCTTAGAACATTTTTGGTCCAATTTAAATGAAACTTAATCAAGTTTGAAACCTTAAAGATTAAAAAAATCCCTCTTTTTCAGGTATAAATGTGGAAGTGTCCAGGTTTGGCCGCATGAGGAGGAAGAATGTCCTTTTTAGTGACTTTCTGTGTTAAATTTATTGTTAAAATAAAATAAGAAGTTTAAGTGTTGTAACTTTTTAGCTCACCTGAGCACGAAGCTATTGTGATCGGTCAATGTCTGTCTTCGCAAGTCTGGTGTCCTCAACTTTTAGTGTTAGCACTCTAAGAGGCCACAGATATGGTTCAATCGTAATTAAACTTGGTCAGCATGCTTACCATCCCTATAGAAACTGGGTCATGTGGAGTCAGAAACTAGGTTACTGGGTTTATTTTGTAGCTAAACTATTCTAGGAAAATAAGAGCTTATACGATCAATTGTGCGTCCGTGTCCGCATTGGTTAAAGTTTTTTAAAAGCCTTATACATTCTATACTATCAAAGATATTCAACTGAAACTAGGTGCGGGTATTTAGTGGGACTACCACTACCATACTAAGAAGCCCATAACCCTGGATGCATTTTTTTTAGAATTATGCCCCCTATTTACTTGAAAATGCCCATTTTATAAGTTTCTTCCAAAGTCTAATCATTTGAATACTATCAAAGTTATTGAACTGATACATATATATATTCATTGGGACTATACCTACCTTACTTCAAAGGCCCATTACTCTGGATTCATTATTTTCCTAATGATGTGCCTTTGTACTTATATTTTTTCATTGTTTTTCTGATAGCAGCTTTATTTATTGATTGATCTGTTAGATATTTACCCTCTCCCCTACCCCCGGGGCATTTGATGCACCAAGCAGGCTCAAGGGTGGGGATTTAGACAAAAATGGTTGTCTCTAGGGTGGGGATTTAGACTTCAAACATTTCAAGATGTCAAATTCCACTGGGTCAGCCCGCCGCCCCCCCCCCCCCCCACGGGCGGGCAAAATAATGACAGGTGCATTAGCACATTGGCTGGGCACATCATGTATGATATTTAGCACATTGGCTGGGCACATCATGTATGATATTTAGCACATTGGCTGGGCACATCATGGATCATATCTAACACATTGGCTGGGCACATCATGTATGATATTTAGCACATTGGCTGGGCACATCATGCATGATATTTAGTACATTGGCTGTGCACATCATGGATGATATTTAGCACATTAGCTAGGCACATTTAAATGACATTAAAATCTACTAGCAGTACCTCTTTATCCAGAGATTTTCCGTAGTTAACTTCTGGTATTGAAACACGGGACGCCAATCTCACTGTGTCACGTGCCTGTTGCCATGGAAATAAAAAACGTATGTTTTTATATTAGTGGTAATTTAAGAAAAGTTATCAATAAAAAGTGTATTTATATGAATATGTATATTGAGATTTCCTTTTCCTTAGTAAAAGAGAACACATACGAGAATCACGTTTCGTATACTTCTCTCTCCAAAATTGAATTGTCAGTAGCTCATTGCATAAAACTGGATACGTTATCCAATGGTTATCTCTTGGCTCGCTTCCACATGAAAGCAAATTCATTGGTCAAAAGTAATTACTGGATAAATATTGACCAATCAATAACGCTTTGGATTTAAATCAAACCAAAGGAATATCCATTTATTACACAATTGATTGCGCATTGGTTTTCTTTTTCACGGCCGCATTTTCATAAACATGTCTATCATAACTGCATACACATAGAAATGAATAGGAGTTCTCAAATACCTGAAGTCTAGATAGAATTTGGCGGCTGACAGACATGTTAACGGAGACAAGCAGTGATTGGTCCTTTGTGAATGACACCATAAAGCACGAGAACCGTTTACATGGAAACGCAGAGCAGTCCTGAAATACAATAGTTGGGATAATATTGCCAACAATAATATCGATTGAAATAGGGAATAAGTAGTAAGTTAACATTTCAAAAACACAAAATAAAATTCGTTGCTATTGTTTAAACATTGATTTAACCATTTCTATTATGAATTCGTGGAATTCATTTATAAAAATTCTGCTAACTCAGCAAGAATGGTACAAAAATGTATAAACATTCAAATTGGTTTGTTTAGCTTATTACAAAAAAGTAATATGTTAAGCTACGGAAAGTTTGGAACACAATGATTTAATCTATAATTATACAACTTCCTCCTTGTTTAAGCCGGTTGCAATTGTCACAACATTATTCATGAGTATCATTTTCACATATTTCGATTGTTCACACGAGAAGTTGTTGTTGTTGTTGTTGCAAGTGAATATACGGCTGTCAGTCCGCGTCAATTGGCTGCAATATGGCTTAACCTCGCGATGTGTACCATCGTGTATTTAGATGCCAAATGACGGTTTTAAGTGTCTGCATTTAAGTCACAGTAAGACTACCCAAAGATGTTTTTGAAATTTCAGTAGTACAAATGTAGTACCGTTTGAGTAAATTCAACTCAAAATGTGATCTTATCAATAATCTCAGCATGGACTGTTTTTAACATCTCTGGTCATGGATAAAATCAAGTAAAAGAGTGTAAACACCCTACGCTCGGGTTGGGATGAAACTTCCGGGTATATTACACTCTCGGACATGGACGTATAGTCTGACTCGGCTACGGAATTTATCGACCGTCTCCGTGGCCTTGTGGTTAAGGCGTCCGCCTTGCCTGGCGCTCGGCATTAAAAGGGTAGTGCTTGGACAAGTGGTGTACTCAGTACTGTTCAACCCAGGAAAGTTGTATCCCGTGTATCGGTGCCTTACACCGAGCACGTTAAGAACCAAGAGGTATCTTCGCAAAGAGCTAGGGTATCGCACCCGGATCCCTTGTATCTCACTCTGTTTCTTCAAGTCTTCCAATGTCTGGATTTGACTGCAAATGCGGGCAGACCTTGATAAACTCATTTAACAAACGGAATTTATCGATAAATTCCTACTCCTTGCCAGATAAACTTTCTCAATCCACGGCACCTAGAATTCTCCATTTACATGTTACAATTATCATTTTGAGTATGAATAGTGTGCATCCTTTTATAACATAAAGCATTATTCTCCTTATCCTGACCTAAGATGGCTTTCAAAGTTATCGTTCACACTGGATAGGCATTTCCGGTGAATTTGAACACGCTGAAAAAATCCGTATGGCAAATGAGTCGTGTGCAACAACGCGCCATTTTTATTACTTAAACTGTGCAGTTTGTGAAAAAATATAACCCTGAGCGCAATAGAACATATAATTCTCCACTGATTAAAGTAAATACTCGCGATCTCAATTGAACTATTTGACGTTAACATTGAACTAAAATTACGACGCATCATGACCTTAGTAAACAAAGCAAGGTGGCATGGGCTATTTCGTAAAATGCAACATGTGTTTTTTACGCCGTAAATATTTACGCACCAGTTACCACATCGCTACATCCGGAGTTTCGTTATATTAGTAAGCAGAGTTTACAGTATTTACAGTGCTTTCATTATTTTTTTCAGAATAGGAAACAGTAATAGAAAGGGTGCGAAACACAACGTGCACGTGTTCTTTGCAAGCGCCATTCTAAACGTGTACACAAACGACACGTACCCTTCTCGACCTCTCTATTATTAATTACTAAATATTCATACATCGACTTCTATTTCTTATATAAACGGCCTTTCGGTAATTGTGATTATTTTCCGATGATTTCCGAACATCTTCAGATATCTTGGGATCGCGTATCATAAATTGTTTTGTATCATTAGTCAGCAGCCAGGCAACGAAACACTTGAAAAGGGACTCGCATATGTTTTGTAAAATATAATATAATAGTATAATGTGCGCCATTATGAGTATTAAAACGTTGATACTGACGACTGGAACCCTTCAATAAATTTCACATATGCTCGAATATCGTCTTTGAAGTCCACGATTTTGAATAGCGTTAGTACAGGTTTAACGGTGAGTTTATCCCCGCGCTTATGTGCGAGCGGTTTTGTTGTCAGTTTTCTAAAAAAACAAATAACAGATAATCAAAGAAATCCAATTTTAATACATGCTACATGTTATATTGTTTCCGTTGTTCGCGCAGACCTGGTCCAGTTTTTGAGGCAACTATGTTTAACAACTGTTCGTGTAAATAGAGGAGGGACAGAGTTGTTTTAGTCGAGACTTGAATCAAAAGCTCCGAGTTTACAACATTATCACCTTGAATGTCATAGAAAAATGACAGTTCAATTCTCGCTGTGGCGGTATCCGGTGCGTGAGCTAGACGTTGTTCATACGCTGTGCCCTATAAGACCAGACCCATGACATCTCATGAGTTAAAATAGACGGTCACGGGCACAGTGGTGTCTTTCCAATTGTCATTACACCTATATCTTTTTGTATTATTAATGTCTATTTACAGCGTCAATTGGAATGAACTGAAATATACATGGTACTTTTACAAGAGCTTAAATAAGCATCTCACCACACTGATGGCGTATCCGCCTGCTGACTCTGATGAGGCCACATTGCTGTCTCGTACGGTCTCGTAACATCTAGCCTTTCGAGGGGGGTCGGATTGATAGTCGGATAACTGTTAAAAAATACAACTGTGTCTAAAACGGAACAGCACTATAACATCACTGTCGTCACATTCGAAGGCCACTCAGTAAGTAATGCCACTGTCGTCACATACGAAGGCCACTCAGTAAGTAATGCCACTGTCGTCACATACGAAGGCCACTCAGTAAGTAATGTCACTGAAGATAAAACCGTGTTGTGCATGCCGATAAACCAACTATAAGCTACAATACTGCAAAACTATTTTAAAGATTTGGCCCGAAATCAAGATAAAGAAATGGCAGCCAACTATATTCACATCGGGCAGTGCCATACAGAATAACTCTTATAATGTGGTTAATAATATGTTATTTTTGTAAGTTATTTTAAGCAGGCGTGTGCATGAAGAACATTTTTCAATCTATGCACGACATGACCTTTGTCAAGTGTTTTACCATTAGGCTAGTGAACCCAGGCATTTATTCATACATATTGTACACATATTGTGGCTGTCGTCAATTAACAAATGTTACCAACATTTACTAAGGCTCGGGCAGTCTATAATAAGTGGAACAATAGATATATATTTGTGAAAATGAAAGGTGGTGCAATATATAGATATATTAACAAATGAAGGGGATGCAATAGATAGATATATGTGCAAATGAAGGGGATGCAATAGATAGATATATGTGCAAATGAAGGGGATGCAATAGATAGATATATGTGCAAAAGAAGGTGGTGCAATAGATAGATATATGTGCAAATAAAGGATCTATCTGTGCAAATGAAGGGTGGTGCAATAGATAGATATATGTGCAAATGAAGGGTGGTGCAATAGATAGATATATGTGCAAATGAAGGGTGGTGCAATATATAGATATATGTGCTTATGAAGGGTGGTGCAAAAGATAGATATATGAATAAATGAAGGGGGATGCAATAGATAGATATATATGCAAATGAAGGGTGGTGCAATAGATAGATACATGTGCAAATGAAGGGGGATGCAATAGATAGATACATGTGCAAATGAAGGGGGATGCAATAGATAGATATATGTGCAAATGAAGGGGGTGTAATAGAAAGATATATAAACAAATGAAGGGGTGCGCAATAGATAGATATATGAACAAATGAAGGGTGGTGCAATAGGTAGATAAATGTGCAAATGAAGGGGACTGCAATAGGTAGATGTATGTGCAAATGAAGGGTGGTGCAATATATAGATATATGTGCTTATGAAGGGTGGTGCAAAAGATAGATATATGAATAAATGAAGGGGGATGCAATAGATAGATATATATGCAAATGAAGGGTGGTGCAATAGATAGATACATGTGCAAATGAAGGGGGATGCAATAGATAGATACATGTGCAAATGAAGGGGGATGCAATAGATAGATATATGTGCAAATGAAGGGGGTGTAATAGAAAGATATATAAACAAATGAAGGGGTGCGCAATAGATAGATATATGAACAAATGAAGGGTGGTGCAATAGAAAGATATATAAACTATATATATAGGTGTAATATAAGTGCAGCGTTACAGGGTTACAGGTCTAGGTGTAAGTAGTGTGATTAATATATGTATTAGGTATATAAAGATATATCGTATAACAGATTATAGCATGTAATCAGGAATACATATGTGTTCAAAGTACTTTGTAAATATGTTTTCCGTTAGCGAAGAAGATAACGCTCCAGTCACGAAGTATGATCCAGCAATTTATAGAGTTGCAAAGAATGTGACACATTTGCACGATATCTATTGAAAACATTTTTGAATTATCGTGAATTTGACGTTGGTATCTTTTACCAAGTGTTAACCTTTTCATGTCCGAGGGAAGGGGAATTATTTTAAGGGTATACACTGTAATTTCACTGTAAGGGCAAAGGAGGGGAGTAGCATATCTGCATTGATTTACAACGAAAACTTGTTAGCAGCCGTTTGTTTCAATTTGTACTTACCCAGACTGATATATTTGTAATAAGCTGATCTCCTCGGTGAATAATGGCAGGAACGTACGCGAGTATCTCCGCATTCTCCAGGGGGCTGGGGCCTAAGTTCTTCACGGAGTATCGGTGCTCCACTTCTGTCCATGTGTTCGACTCCTGCTGCACACCCAGCGTAACCTGCTCCGGGTCGGAAGCACTGAAGAATTATAAAGATGAGTTTGTGGAAAAGAGTGTGATGCTTATTTGAAAGGCAACTGTTCGTCCAATACACCCTTAATTGAAATATACCGTCATGGAATGCCAGTAGAGCACGTCTCACATAACTCAACTTTAGCTTCATGAAAAAAGTTAGCAAATGACCTCTTATTTGAAATAAAAAACATATCTGTAACAGTGAAAAAGTCAATACGTTTACGAACATGTACACTGCTTATTGTTTCGATCTTCTCCGTTAGCCACCATTGACGTTTTCGTTTGAATTTGATTGTTTTGCATGTCTTACATTTGTTGAACTTTGGTTCGTTTATTTTTAATTGTTCTTACAAACTTTATTTTTAAATTAAAGAGAGCAAAATTTGTAGCAAATTATAATAATATGAGTAAGTTTTCACAAACCATTACCCTTCTATTCTGATCCCATACTCAGATTTGATCGGAAGCACCAGCGTCTCAGTTGCCTCAACTGTCGTCTGTTCTTCCGTCCTTACGGTGAACGTTGCCCGAAACTCCCTTTTAGTGACATACATGTCCAGCGGAAATTGCAACAGAACTGCCACTTCCTGTTGACTTTTTAGCGGGTAGGGTTTGCGCACGTGACACCGATGGGTGGTGTTGGAATTTGACATCACTTCTGTTGCTTCGATTTCAAACTTCAGTAGGTCACAGTCAACTATTGGATCACCTAAAGTGAATATTTGATAATCGGTTATAACCAATTGCAATTTGCTGGTAAGTTGCAATAGAACAGTGGCTATCAATGAACATTAAAGTCTAAATTGTACCGAAATTACACAATGTGCGCTAGAACTCCTTTCAAATATTCCAGCTTCAATATAATATAAATGTGTGATAATAGTACATTTCTTTAAATCTGAAGAAGGCGTGTGAGAAAAGTTGTGTTTATTTGTTTGTTTAATGGTGTTTTCTTAATGTGTTTGCTAAATACTATAGTAGAACTGATTTGGTAGACGGTACCTTCCATGCCATATGACCTCAGCTCCTTAGTGTAGTTTCCAAAAAGTGAGACGTCAATTATGACGTTATAAGCGTTCTCCTTCCCATTGAAGAGCGCCACGCGAACTTCAATGGTCTTGTCCTGGCCAAAAACTATATGGCCGCTGTTTGTTATTGCCCTGATGTCGAGAGATAGGCTGGTGTCACAGAAATTGTCAGCTCCGCACTGCTTGTCATATTGAATCTGCGAATTAATGATAACGGTAAAGTCGGGAGGTAGATGGTAGTTGGGGATTCGAATATTCAACTACCTGCTAGTTGTCAGTCAGTTGAATTTGAATAATCATCTACATAGTAGTAAGATGTTGATGTTGATATTTAGCTATTCGGCCATATCTAGTAGGTTATTTGCGATTATCCAACCACAAACCAGTTTGTAGTTGGGGATTCAATGTGTCTTGTTATGTAGTTGAAAGGTACAGATGTGATGAACTCAAATGCCAAATGTTTTTTATGCATGCACACAACTGTCTCTTCGTGAAAAACACTGGTTTTATTCACTATTGTACGTACATTAGCCAGTTGGTTATTGGCGTTTATTCATCTACCTACCAGTTAGTAGTTAGGGATTCAGATTATAACGTGTTTTTAGTCAAGAGGTAAAAAAGTCTTTATGTTGTCTTTATGATTGAATAGTATTAAAAATGGTTAAAAGAAAGAAACCGGGTACTGTATGTGAGTGTTTGGTTGGGGTCACGTTAAATCCGGGTATTTAGGTTTATTGCACGCCACAACTGCACATTGTAGCGTTACAGGTTCAGCTGGTGTCGTCACTATTTCAGCTTGATTATTCAAAGAATAAGGTGGCTTTTCTACTCGTCCCGGCGTCGGCGTCTGGTAAAAGTTTTAGCCCAAGTTTGCAATACCTTTCATTCAAATCACTTAATACTTCACACACTTATTCGGTACCATCACACAATGAGGTAACATTACTCCATATTATCCTAAATACAAATAATGGCCCCTGATTGACTTAGGAACTTTGGTTAGAGTTTTAGGGCATATTGTGTCAGGTTAAAGCCTTAGGGCAAGTTTTTTTCTTCCTATAATTTCTATACCCTGCATTCAACTGACTACATACTTCTACAATTATTGACGACCATTTAACAATTAGGGTACATAACACCATTTCATTCTGAATACAAATTATGGCCCCTGGTTGTCTTAGAAACTAAGGTGAAAGTTTTAGGGCAAGTTTGGATTTTCACTAATTGCTTTTATACCCTTCATTCAATTGACTTCACACATTTGTTTTGGGCCATCACACAATTAAGTGACATGACTCCATATTTACCCTAAATATAAATTATGGCCCTTTAATTACTTTTTTGTTTAATTTTTATTTCACTATTTAATTGCTGTTGGCATGCTTATTTATTATATTTCTTACCGGGTTATTAATATGACGTATGCCGTTGTTGGGATGGGCCGGCATAAGGGCGGCGTCAAACCTAACATAGTATCGAATAATTTTAGTAAGGTTTGACATATGGTTACCAAACTTGGTATATAGAAAGATAGATTTTATGGAGACCTTTCATGGGATTACGTTTGAGGCCCCTATGGTCAAGGTCAACGTCACTGTCACTAAAATAGAAACATGGTTGGTACTTAATAACTTAGTTAGGGTTGACATATTGCAACCAAACTTGGTATATCTAAATGGTTCATAGAGACCTTTCATCGGATTGTGTTAGTGGCTCCGAGGGTCATGGTTAAGGTCTCTGTAACCTAAAGTAGAAAATGGTAAGTTTTTAATAACTTTAGTAAAGGTTGACATATTGCAACCAACCTTTGTATTTAGGAAGAGTTTATAGAGACCTTTCATGGGATTGTGTTAAGGGCTCAGAAAGTCATGGTCAAGGTCACGGTCACTATTACTATTGAGAGCAAATTTGGTAAGTAGGAGGAGTTTATGGGGGAGTTCCATGGAAATGCATTTGGGGCCTCTAGGCTAAACGCAAGGTCACTGTTACTAAAATCAGAAAAAAACAGTTCCAACTTAATCTCACAACGAAGGCTGAAGTTCTTCTGTCAATCTTTGAAACCCTGGTTTCGTCGCATTGCGGCATTCCTTGTTTACGTTTGTCTTTTTTATTGAATTTGACATGTACATATTACATGATTAGTATACCCATTCCTAAGAAAAGGCGGTGTATAGTCGAGCGTGCTGTCCTAAAACAGCTCTTGTTTATAATCGTTTTAATCAAAAGTTTTAGAAAAGCAAGACACACTGACTTCATTTGACCCCATACCTTAGCTTAAGTGTCGAATTGAATAGTGGGCAGACGACTTATGTGGCAAAAGCAAGAGAATCCAAGACTGTGCAACGAACGTTAATTAAATGCTGTTGTTTGTTTAATTCTATAAAACACTTATATTGTAGCAGTGTCTAGTCACTAACCGTCTTGCGGAGCTCGTTTCTGTCGACGGCCTGTTGAGGGCGGCGGCCGTTGAAGCCCTCAAGGACCGGACAACCGGACGTACAGGTCGGGTTTACATCGAGGCTGTATCGCACGTGTACCTCCACGTCACGCCATATGTCCTGGTACTGCGAACATACCGATAAACATTAACATGATTATTTATATAAATGATGATGATGATGATGATGACGATGACGATGACGATGACGATGACGATGATGATGATGATGATGATGAAAACTATGACGAGGACCATGACCAAAACATGCTCGTAACTACCCTACTTACCGGGGCATACACCCGGACGTCCTGGTCACAGACAAACTCCCCCTGTCGAACGCTGAGGGCCCGTGAAATGTAGGGGACGTTGTTGGGGATGACGAGGGCGCGCACCTTTCCTGCAGGAGTGCTCGTGTCCACGTCCATACTGTACCGAACACCTAGGACAGTGGAGGGATATAAAATGTTATATGAACTATGTTGAACACATGTATGATATGGATGTTTACATGTGAAATTAGAATTCCGCAAATAAGATGTGTCTCCTGTCAGAAGCGCATTGTTTAGTAAAGGTTAACTCATTTACCCCAAATCGACTAGGTCATTTAATGACCATGATCAATCTGCATACCAACCCATTCTACAACAAGGCATTCAAGCGCTATTGATCGGAAACATAAATTTGGCACCGACGACGACGACGCGGACGAAAGGCGACACAAAAAAGGTCTTCAGGATATGTTTGTCGTAGGTTTAAACGTATGCCGGTACCGAAAGGATAAAACGGATAAAAAGGATATTGAGAAGAAAATATGAACAATGAATGAGGCAATCCATACATAACGAGCATAGTTATAAATTGCAGTTTAAAGTATTTTCTGATGTTAACGACACTGCAAAACAGTTAATCTCGTTACAGTGCACACATGTTCCATAAAGATACCCTCACCTAATGTGGCGGGCAGGGAGGCGGCCTGTCCGGTAAATTTGAAGCAGACGTTTAGTCCGATGTACGGTTCGTCCGCCGTGATTCTGTCCGGGCGAACCTGCATCATCGTTTCCATGGCTACCACAGGGTTAACACTGAGCAACGCAACGGACCCTGAGTCGTACGCACCGACAGCAAACGCTAATAACAACAAAACGTTCCATTTGCATCAAGTACAGCATTTCCTAATCATCATCGGAGTTGGTTTTTCATATAGAAAGAGCCGTTTCAAAACCCTAAATCAGATTTTTTGGCTCAAAAATCAGAATTTCAATAATTATGTAAACAACACTTAGTGCTCGCTGCAAGATAAAATAGGAAGTAACTTCATTCTACAATAAGTCTCTATTCTTATCAAACAAAATACATACATTCTCCAATCTGAAGCGACTGTTTCGTAAACGAGGATCCGAATGCCTTGAGACCGGATCTGACGTCACTTCCAGAAATCCTCTGTGAGTAACGAGGCCACACACCGCCGGTGTAACCGTTGTATATGTAGATGGCACCCTCGCCGTCATTCTCGTAGGGGGCACCTATCGCCAGGTCTGAAGATAGGAAAGGTGGCGTGAAAACAATGTTGAAGTATTTCTTCCAATATGTTAAGTCTCAATTTTTTGCCCTGAATGACTCAGAATCGGTCAGTGTCGGACCTATATGAATTACCGGTAAGATATTGGCGTAACCTACATACTATTATTTTTAACAAAGAGCAAAAGTGAGATTACTTCCCTATTACGTGGGAGTATGTCAGAACTTTTCAATTACCCAGTTACTACACATGTCATACTGTTCACAATGTGAAAATACACAACGGACCTATAAGCCCGTGAATACCCGGTGCCCTTTTTATATGCCCGTATGTTTGCGATGATGCTGCCAAACCTTATTCCCGATTTTTTTATTTGAAAAGGTAACCATCCATTAAAGAATTAGTCATCTAAGTTTCAAATGGCGCTGATGAATCTTGTCAAGACGTTAAAGTTAAAAAATACTGTCAACTGTTTTAAACGTCTAAAAGGTCACCAGCCTCAATGTAAGCTTCCTACCAAAGAAAGAGTCTTTATTGATGTCTCCTATGTTTGTAATGGCGCTACCGAACCTCGCTCCTTCACTGTTAGAACCGTTAAGGGTATCCTGCTGGCGTTCAAACCGCAGCTACAAACAGCAAATAAATGTATATTGATGTAACAAAAACCCTAGTTTATTTCTTACAGTGAAAATAAAGTCGTATTCTTTAGCAACCAATCGAACAGGGAAACTAAATATAATAATTGTGATATTTTAGAAATCAATTAGGGTTCCGTTTGTTTTGAAATAACACGGATTTTTTTTGGATATAGTTATATCAGTTATCTGAATATCTCATTGATTCTCACCAAGCCTTTGTTGATATAGACGTACACTCTGCCCTCTTCGGATCTATTCGTAGCGAAATGAGGTGCACCGATGATGACGTCATCAAGCTGATCACCATTGACGTCAGCCGCGCAGATAACTGAGCCGAAGTAACTACCAAACTGCAAATGTGTATGTTCCAACGGAAGTCGGTTAGCTAAAGATGCTAACTGTAAATGGTACGAACACAACTCATCCATGAAGTTGTAGCTTAGATTTCCAAGACTGTCACTTTTTCGTGGCACATATTTATTTATTGTGAAATTCTAGCAAATAATATTATGGTGTAAGCAGAAAATATGCCTTCGTGGTGTCCTGTTTACTGAAAACAGAATGGCGGCGACCATGACGTGACATGTTTGAAGGTCATCGTTACTGCAAGGTAAATTATGGTTCCTTTTTAGTAAAATATTCTACTGGATGCCAACAACGTGCCATTTCCTACTGTAGGGACACGGCCTAGATCCGCTTGTAGCGCGGTATAGAAACTCAACCACAAAGGGGAAGAATATAACTCACCTGTTCGCCATAGAAAGGTTGAGCCACCACGCGTTCTCTCTTTGATTCAAATACAAACGCCTGTAAGGTACGGAAACAGAAATAAAGACAGACACACAGTTAAATAAAATATATGACAATTATAGATCATAACCTTCCCAGTTTCTCATGAAAGATTGAATCATAACAAATCGATGTTACACGAAGCTTATTTTTATGATTACTCAGACGATCGGCATCTGCTACCTAGGTTCAGTTCAGGAATTAACCACTTTGACAACAGTGGTCTGCTACCTAGGTTCAGTTCAGGATTTAACCACTTTGACAACATTGGCCAGCTACCTAGGTCTAGTTCAGTCGTTATCACTTTGACAACATGGGTCTGCTACCTAGGTCTAGTTCAGTCGTTATCACTTTGACAACATGGATCTGCTACCTTGGTCTAATTCAGTCGTTATCACTTTGACAACATGGGTCTGCTACCTAGGTCTAGTTCAGTCGTTATCACTTTGACAACATGGGTCTGCTACCTTGGTCTAGTTCAGAACGTTACCACTTTGACAACATGGGTCTGCTACCTAGGTCTAGTTCAGGACGTTACCACTTTGACAACATGGGTCTGCTACCTAGGTCTAGTTCAGGACGTTACCACTTTGACAACATGGGTCTGCTACCTAGGTCTAGTTCAGTCGTTACCACTTTGACAACATGGGTCTGCTACCTAGGTCTAGTTCAGGACGTTACCACTTTGACAACATGTGTCTGCTACCTTGGTCTAGTTCAGTACGTTACCACTTTGACAACATGGTTCTGCTACCTAGGTCTAGTTCAGCACGTTACCACTTTGACAACATTGGCCTGCTACCTAGGTCTAGTTCAGGACGTTACCACTTTGATAACATTGGCCTGCTACATAGGTCTAGCTCAGTCGTTACCACTTTGACAACATGGTTCTGCTACCTAGGTCTAGTTCAGGACGTTACCACTTTGACAACATTGGTCTGCTACCTAGGTCTAGTTCATGACGTTACCACTTTGGCAACATGGGTTTGCTTCCTAGGTCTAGTTCAGGACGTTACCACTTTGACAACATTGGTCTGACCACATTGACAACATGGGTCTGACCACATTGACAACATTGTTCTGACCACATTGACAACATGGGTCTGACCACATTGACAACATTGGTCTGACCACATTGACAACATGGGTCTGACCACATTGACAACATTGGTCTGACCACATTGACAACATTGGTCTGACCACATTGACAATATGGGTCTGACCACATTGACAACATTGGTCTGACCACATTGACAACATGGGTCTGACCACCTTGACAACATGGGTCTGACCACATTCACATGGGTCTGACCACATTGACAACATGGGTCTGACCACATTGACAACATTGGTCTGACCACATTGACAACATTGGTCTGACCACATTGACAACATGGGTCTGACCACATTGACAACATTGGTCTGACCACATTGACAACATTTGCCTGCTACCTAGTTCATGATGTAACCATATTGGCAACAGTCGTTTCCAGCGAAGATGTATTCTAATGTGCAATTGCTCAATAAACAGTGATATACCAGAATTCGTTTGCACCTTTTGTTTGATGTCGTTTTTATCATGGTCCGTGTTTAAACCAGATTGCATAACCTATCAAGTTGATTATGTGTTGAAATGGTCAAATCCATACACCTATATTTGAACGACATAAAACTCATCATCTCTAATAACATAGTCTCTTATTTAACCGTTTTGGTCGGACTGGCTGAGCATTATTATTTAACGTTGACATACTAGTTATATCTTTAAACAACACGTTGTTGTTTTGAACTGTGTTCTTACCGTGCCGCTAAGGTTCGCCCTAGGTGATCCAGCTATGACGTAACTGACGTTGTTTCTCATCAGCCGGGCAGTGGCAATTGTATATCCTAAACATACAACACCAATCATTAAAAGATGAAATTGTATATGTTTTACAAACTGAAAACCATATTTGGTCATATATTTCTGAAACCTACAAGTCGTCACTATTTCGTTCATAAAATCAGTGACTTTGATATGCATACAAAAGGGTTTGTACATGTGCAGTTTGCCAGTCCCACCTCTAAACGCGTCAGCATCACATGTTCTTTATCCTCAATCATGTTGTGATCTATACATGTTAAGTCAAAAATGAATAGTTGTGAAATTATTCTTCTAACGCGTTCAAACAATCAATTTATCATTCGGAACACCTCGGCCATTTGTATCGAAAACAAGTTCGGATGTATTTGGACGGTTTACATACTCAGAAATTGGTATGTTTAAGTCCGCTGCAAGTAGATCGCGTACCAGTTAAACTAATCGACTTAACTTTTGGGAATCTTAATTATGTTTGCAATAATACACTTCACTCGCAGTCAATTTAAACTTAGATAAATAAATACAAGCTAAAACTCTATATTTAATTAATGATGTAATTCAAAAATGTACGTACTACTTCAAATAACATACCGGCATACATCCGATGTTGTTTTTGATAAAAATGGCCGAGGAGCTCCGAATGACATTTTATAAAAGTTTACCCAGAAGCCAGTTCCGGCGGTCATCGGCAAAAGGCTGCACCGTGAAGTTCCGTCGGTAATTGTCTTCTGTTACAAACCCGCCTTGAAATATTAAGACGATCTTAAGATGAGGACACTAGATGTACAATCAAGGGTTATATAAACCTATCTTATATAAAATTATATACAGAGTTTTCATTTATCAAAATATATTTTGGTTTCCATGACACACCGTATTCTTATATCAAATTAATATTGAATACACCACCTTGCCAATCGTTCAGTCCCGGCGCTCCAATCACAAGTTCAAGGCCATCCTAGAAATAACAAACTTCCAATAGAGAACCGTTGTGCAACGAGGAATTTGAACGCAAGATTTTTTTTAAATACATGAGGTGCTCTTTATCAACGTCAGATGCAAATATACCGTATCACCTTGATACATAATTAATAATACGGGTTCTTGAAATAAGGGTATACAATAAGAGCATACAATATTTTTTGTTAAAGGTTCAAGTAACGAAAACACACTAATCCCATTGCAAACAGAAGAAAGCAGCCAAGAACTCAAAATTAACCTTTGAGTACTGGACGGCCTGTCCCATGGAGCCGTACGCCCAGATGGGGTAGAGGTCCTCGCTGTGTATCAGGTTTGACGGGTCATTGTCCACCAACAGTGGCACCAACCGGAAGGAGGTCCCCGAGTCCGCCGTCTCGTAACACAGGCCCTGCATGTACAGGAAGCCCTGTCTGAAGTAGCGCGCGTTCTTCCAGCGATGGGCACATACCTGTAAAGAGTGACGAATGTTATTTTAAGGGATTATACCTTGTAATCACAAGTTGTCTTCTTCTACTACATCTTCATTACATATTACAAAAATATTGCGGTTCCTTTGAAAGACGTCTTGATACTCTCATTCACTATCAAACCCAGATATTAATTAAACCCAAAGCCGCCCAAAATCTCACCGCCATCTTGTCGCTACCAGGAGAGACGTCCATAGCCACACCAAGCCACTCATCGTCCTTGTCGTGTCGCAACCTTCTGTTTCCAGGCGCAACTACATCGATGTTCCCTAATAATAGTGAGGTGATTTTAAGACAAATGTACTCAAGATTGTAAAATATATAATCTCATTTGTATGGCACCAGTTTGCAAATTTGATGATGAATTCCTTACTCCGCATATACATGTATTACTATGTCGAGTTATCGACCCTGAAACAAAAAATAAAGATAAAATAAAATAAAACTAAAATAAAACTATCATGCTTCATATTAAAACCTGCTTATTTAAACATGTCTCTCTGTACGCTTATACTGCAAAAGCTGTCTTGGAGTCAGCATAAACGAGCAAACTAGCATGTCATTTAGTTTGACTCTATCCGAGTTGTCTGCCTTGGTGTTAAGAATAAGAATTCATTGGAACGCGTTAAAACGCGACGCCAGAATTTAATACGTTTCAATGTTGTACCATGGATAGTCACTTGATCAAATTAGACCATCCAATAGTATTATTGTAAAAAATATATATTTGATAAAAAACACAATTTATAATCATACAATTGTATAATCTGATTAAAGAAAAAAGAAACAATAATGTATCTTTTACCGTTACTACAGACCTTTTGACACATTAAATGGATATTTTATTAATTGTCACCAAACTCGTAGCAATCGGGGTTTTATATAGCTTGGTTTTAAAAAACTTAGGAAAACCTTAATAAAAGCTCAGAAAAGAGTTTCGGATGACGTTTTGCTTAATTAAAACAATCCGAAATTTGATAAATGGGTAAACTTGAAAATTCAATGACAAATCATTACATATAACAGTTTCATTTTTACGTAGCCAAATACTGTAAAAAGCATGGTCGTATTATAGTTTTATTACCTCCCTGCTCTATAATATAATTAGCGTTTAATTGAAATGATTTATGCAACCGAAAGACGTTAAAATATGATACCAATAGCTCCCTTGCCTAGCGCTCGGCATTTAAGCGGTAGTACCGGGATAATGGTGCACTCAGTACTAGTTTAACACCGAACACGTTAAAGAACAACGAGGTCTCTTTCCCTTATTCTTCCAAAGCTTTTATCACACTTACAGGGTGAGGAATCACGTGACTTCAACGGGGTTCCCACATGGGTCACCACGGGTCATAACCGGTGTAAACAAACAAGAAAGTGACATTAATTTATAAATAACTTTTTTGAGAGAAAAGATAGGAAAATATTTCTTGTATAGCCTATAAAAGACTATGCTATTTTCTGCTTCTACTAGTGTGAACTATTTTGGATTGGCGTGTGTTTTAACGATGCAATCCATAGCCAAAATTTTAAATCGACGGATTTTTGTAGAACGATGCAACGCTGTGTGCGCCGCGAGTCTTTGTTTTGTATACAATTCTTAGTAATTAGTAATATTTAAGAACTCAGACATGTGTTAAAAAGTTATTTGTGTTCAAATCTTTCATCAAACGAATTGTAAATAAAATGTCTTTTAGTTCTTTTAATGAATATCGATATTTCAAGAAATGCTGTTGTTAACGTGAATTTTGTTTTTTACTGTTGCTAATGTTAATTCTTCTTTATAACATGCTTGTTCTATTTTTACTTTGTTGTTTGAATTCTGCATACACCATTAATTCATTATTCTAAATGATCTTTCTTTCATGAAACGAATTTATATGCCGCCATGGTACGTTCAAAATACCAATTGCCCCTCTGTAAGAGACGGAGCCCCCACCCCCCGTAAGTTTCACAAAATGTTAACAAAAGGTCGATACTATCAAATTGATGGAGTGCAAATACATTCAATTAGAAGATAAGATACCCCATCCCACCTTGTTCCATGTACATCCACCGGTAAAAGTTGGTCAACAGTCAAGAAATGATTGAACTTGCATTCGTCCAAACATTTACAAGTTTCATTCAGACCTAGTAAAATGTCCTGGTATAGCAACCAGCCATTATTTATCTTTGTTTGATAAACTAATATATCTTGTATTAAACTATGGTTGTGAAGTATGGTGTCTATAAGATAGCATTAAGCTAGAAAGAGTTCATTAAAAATTCTCCAAAGAAATACTGGGTGTTAGAACCCAAACTCAGAACAATTTTGTTTATTGAGAACTTGGTAGAATACCATTTTTAATAAAAATAATTGTAAACGTGATTAAGTACTGGTAAAGATTTTACAATGTGGTAATATTAAATATGTTAAAGCTGTAAATAGAATATTGTATATAGATTTAGAACGATTGCCAAACTGTTAGTCATGGGCAAAAGGTATTAGAGATATATTACAAGCACTAGGATTTATGATCCATGGTTATTTCAAAGTGTTGGTGATTTTAATATATATTTATCTGTGAATTGAAACAGAGACTAAAATGTATATGTACAAAAATGGTTTGCAGAACTTAATAATTCATCTAAAGCAAAACGTATGTATTGTTCGCAGTCGTAAAGTAACAGCCATATGTTTGTGGGGTTAATATAGTTAAATTTAGGAAAAGCATTGACGAGACTTAGACTTTCGTCACACAGGTAAGAAATTGAGGCCGGTAGATGGCAGAGACATACTCCTATATCTGAATATGAAAGAAAAAGTCAAGTTTGCAATAAAATAGAAGATGGATTTCATTTCTTCTTTGAATATGCTTTATATAGGTAACTAAGAAGGCAATAAACACATAAATACTATTCGAATAGACCAGATATATCCAAATTTGTTGAACTTTCACAAATACAAATCAGGCTATTCAAAGGAAATAAGTAGTGTTTACCCACAAGGCTTTTGAATTGAGAGAGTCCATGTTCTATTGTTGATGATGTTAAATAACACACTTAAATGATATGTGTAACGACTGTCTCCTCACTATATGGTTATATTATATTCTATGCCTACTGTCTATGTTTGATTTGTATATCGTTAGTACCTTGTTAGCATAAATAAGTATACACGTATTAATATATATTGTGACTTACGATCGATTGATAGAAGTGCATTTAAAAATATATATTATGAATTACATTGATGTAAGCCTATGGACCTATTTCCTTTATGTATTTGAATAAACTATGAAACTATGAAACTATATCATCACAACTCCGAGGTTTGTGACACATTCGGTGTCTGGTTGGTTATATTTTCTTCTATGACGTCAAAGCTATCAATTTCTCCCACCCCAGATAAGGAGGTCCAAATATTTGGCCATGCTGTGCATCGTACTCATTGCTAAATATAGAAAAACCCGTAATGAACTACTTTTCTATTGTCATCACACAATTGCCTCCATTGTTGAAGACCGTTGTCAGTAGCACAATGGAAACATTGTCATATGATATTATTTGAAATTCAAATAAATAATTTATCGCATCAAATGGCACCAAAAAATTGTTTTCATTCTCTATTCTAGAAACAATGCCGCACTCTCCTCATATCTACATGTATTTAAAGAACGAATTGACTATTAAAATATTATGAATCACTGCGCGCATATCTATGACATCCACAAATTATCTATACGCGAATAATTTGACCATGCAAAAAAGAGTTCCCGCGTAAAATACATTTTCACTTTATTTTGTTTAACTGAGGTTGGAGAAAAAGCATCTACCATGGCCGTTCGTCGAAGATAGGCTCATCCCAACACTCGCACATGATGTTCTGCGAAAACTTTGTAAACCTTGTTTCCGCATATAAACACCATAGGCTAGGGAATGGATGAACCTTTCTTACACGACAGGCCATGCAAGATACTAATTATCATCGTGCGAGGGTAGGTCATTCTTATATTAGTCAATTCCTTTGTCAGTGCTTCTTAATATTTCCTAATTTCTTCTGGGTAAAGATATTTTGACCATTTGTGAAGCAGGGGAATTAACTGAAGTATGTGAAGAATTATGGTTAACCTTTTGAAAAGGCGATTTTGTTATTGAATGTTATCATTGATTGGCTATTTTTATTACTTTGGAACGTAGGGACGGGTTTGGCGGAAGAGTTTTGCCTTCCATTTTATTGTATTTATTACTTTATCCATTTCATTCATCCATCTTTTGTAAACATTTGGTAAAACTACAGAGAAACAATGAGTATTTTGAATTTTCCCTTTGACGGCCGTCATGCAACATAAATTGAACATTTTCAAATCGATCAAATTGATGTTAATTCATACCATGAAAAAAATATCATTTAGAATAATAGTTTTTGGTTGTATACATTCTCGTCACAACTGAGAGAGCAAACCAAACTATAAATTAGAATAAAATCAGCGTGCTATGATAAGTTTGTTAAGCATACCGATTAAACATAGTAGCTTTATTAAGGTGAGAAGAAGTTCACGTTAACAACAGCATATATAACATTCACGTTTACAACAGCATTTATTGAAAATTCGATATTTGTTGAAAGAACTAAAAGACATTTTACGAACATTTCGTTCGCAAACTAACTTTTTAACGCATGTCTGACTTCTTAACTATTACTAATGACCAAGAATTGTGTACAAAACAAAGAATCACGGCGCACACAGCGTTGCATCGTTCTACACAAATCCGTCGATTTGACATTTTGGCTAAGGATTCCATCGTTTATATACAAGCAAATCTAAAATATTTAACACGCGTAGAAGCAGAAAATAGCATAGTCTTTTATAGGCTTATAAATAATTACTTATATTTTCTCTCAAAAAAGTTATCTATAAATTAATGTCACTTTCTTGCTTGTTTACATCGGTTTTAAACCGTGGTGACCCATGTGAGAACCCCGTTGAAGTCACGCGATTCCTCAACCTGACTTTCCCATAACTAAACAAGAAACACCGCAATGCGAAGAAACCAGGTTTTTAATGATTGACAGAAGAACTTCAGCTTGTGTCTGTTTTTTCTATTTTAAGTAACAGTGACCTTGACCCTAGGGACCCCAAATGCAATTCATTGAAAGGTATCCATAAACTCTTCCTTAATACCAAGTTGTGTCAGGATATGTCAACCCTAACTTAGTATCCATAAACTATTACTATAGACCAAGTTTGGTCAAGATATGTCAACCCTAACTAAAGATATTCAGTTTGAACCATTTTTCTATTTTTAGTAACAGTGACCTTGACCCTAGGGACCCCAAATGCAATCCCATGAAAGGTATCCATAAACTTTTCCTATAGACCAAGTTTGGTCAAGATATGTCATCCCTAACGTAAGTTATTCAGTTTCAACCATTTTTTTATTTTTAGGCAACAGTGACCTTGACCTTGAATCTAGGGACTCCAAACGCAATCCCATGAAAGGTACCCATTAACTCTTTCTATATACCAAGTTTGATCAAGATATGTCAACCCTTACTAAAGTTATTCAGTTTCATAGGTGAGTTTGACGCCGCCCGGCCGCCCGCCCGCCCGCCCGCCCGCCCGCCCGCCCGCCCGAACAACGACGTTCGCTATTCTAATAACCAGGTTTCACTACGTGAAAACCTGATTAAAAAATAACCGTAAGTTAATATTTGTAAGTAGTTCCTGAGATTTGTATGCCTCTAATGGTTGCATGTAGTTATCTGATCGTATGTCCGTCCATCGGCCCAGGGTTCTTAAACAGTGTATGCAGGTAGGTCATGACCAGCGGATAAATCCATTCGATTTTTTAGGTCAGGTGGTCAAAGGTCAGGGGTCGTGACCTTGAAATTACCTTTTGCTGAAAAGCGGTTTCCAAACGCTTTGGCCAAGGGACTTTAAACTTTCTTGGTATTTTGGTCATGACCATGATATGAGCTCTATGTATATGTATTCTTAGGTCAGTAGAATAAAGGTCAAGGTCGTGGTGACATTCAGTTGAAAAACGGTTTGCATTTAATGTCTGAAGAAAGCTATGGCTCAGGGACTAGGTAGTATAATTTATCATGACCAGCTTATGAACCATAATAATTTGAGGTCATTGGATCAAAGGTAAAGTTGGTGGTGACGTTAAGCTGAAAATCGGTTTCCGATATCTGAAGAAAACGCAGGAAACTCAAACTTTGTAGGCAGGTTAGTCATGATCAGCAAATGAACCCTACTGCTTTGGTGTTTAGTGGATCAAAGGTCAGGTTTGTTGTAACCGTAAGCTTAAAATACGCAGTTTCCTATCAATAATTGCAAACCGAAGCAAACAGCGACCTCGAACCTTGTTGAAGTTGCGCAAACATTATCAGCTCCCTAACTTTTTTGACGTCAGTTGGTCGTGGTGACTTTGAGCTGAACCTCTGATTTCGTTCAATTACTGAAGAACGCTGGTATTCAGATACCTAATACTTGGTATGCTGGTTAACTGCATCTGTGCATAGTTAACTATTTCGGGGAATTTAAACCAAATAAAACAACATAATGGTAGTAACTCCGGAGCAAAAAGAGTTTCAGACTCAAGACGAGTATTATAAATTTGTCGTAAATTGATCTGAGAAGAGCAGTTATTGCAAACAATGGTGTTTGTGTTAAAAAATATATTGATTTAAATTAATGAACTTCTTTTGTCAAAAAATAATTGGTTTATAACAACTAAGAATTAAACTGCCTCGAACCGGACCGCTGACTGAAGACGTTAGTTGGTACTATATCCACTTACGCATTTAAGACTCACACTCGGAAATGTGCCTTTTTAATTTATGTAGTAATGCCATTTTTATACAAATGGTGTTGAAAAAAAATATAACAGTTTAACTAGTCATATGTAACCGTAAAACTGTGCATCATCAAAACTTGCCGAAACTCTTTTTACAAGAAAATTAAGATATGTGGAGACTGAGACTCAGAAGTCATTCTAAATTGTTACAGAAAAATAAAAGAAAAATTGTTTTTTACACTATGATTTGAATAATTGTAAAAATAAATTGTTCGGCACATATATAAGGCCTTTTTTACCATTGCAGCTCTTCTAAAAGTAAAATTAACATCAAAACTTCTATCTTTGTGTCTGGGACGAATAGTGAATATGGATCTGGGTTTCATCTAGCGAGCAATAGTAGATGAGACCAGGTGAGAGAATTAATATACCTGATAAACGCCAAATCAATTCAAAGGGATGACTCTCTGTAAAAAAAAAACTTACGAGGGTTCAAGTTGGATGTTAACACCAGGGGCCATTTTTTAGAACTTTGTTGAAGTTAAGGATTTTGTAAAATACATCGTTGCTAACATTAAAGGTGTTCATGATGTGCTCATATATTTAAATAAATGAAGCATAACTGAAATAGGTTGTATACTGCAGACCACATGGGTATCCATGATACTTAAGTAGTAAAGATTTGAATGTTAACGACAATGATGCTAACATTTTTGTTAACTTTATAATGGTTCTGAACAATCGGTCCCTTGTCTTAGCGCTATCTTGTGTGCAGAAACAGACGACCCCATGGGAGTGAACCCCAATGGTCACCAGCAATATCATAAGGGCCGTAACTCTTTTACCAGCGTGTTCTATCTGGTATTGTTACCACCAGGTATCGGGGCAATCTAGTAAGGCAGAAATAGATGACACCCTGGGATCGAACCCTCTGATTAACAGAAAAAAAAACAGTATAAGGAGCATAGATTTCGAATAAACTTACCAGTGTAATCTATCATGAGTCATTGAGACTCGGCCTCGGTTCCATCTAGTGTCAGTAGTGGGTGTTAAATAGACGACGCCACGGGAGCGACCATGCCAATAGACTCAAATACATGACACAATGTTGCAAACTTACCAGTGTTATCTATCATGAGTTGCTGACACCAAGTCTCGGTTCCATCAATCGGGCAGTAATAGACGACGCCAGGGGAGCGAACTCCGATCAGGCCCCCAAGAGTTGCGGGGTCTTGCTCAGGGTCAACGGCCTTAGGTGCTCCAACCATCAACCTTGGAATAAGATAAGTGATTCGCCAAATTATTCACCATAAGTGTGTCAAATGAGACAATACCAAATTGTAGGGCATGGACAGGTATATAACACAGCTATATACTATCTTCTGTTTATTTTTAGGTGCCCCTGAGGTTGTCTGTCGCCTCTTTGTCGAGGTATATAACAAGGGCGTTTCTGTTCTTGTGTTTTGTCGTAAATAACGCTCCCCCACCTTTACGATTGAGCTCGCATGTACAAAGACGGCTTTTCGTCTTTTCATTTGACAAACGATCGGAAATGTTCCAAACTTTACTTTATGTCATGTTTATTATGCGGCTTGAAATGTTTATACGGGTATATATCTGTATATGCACCTGCAGGTAATTGACAATCGGGTCCAAATTTTCTACCCGTCCTTCCATTTTATTCTTTTAAATTTTAGCGTCAGGTTTCAATATCAATTTCGACCTACTTCTGTAATTTTTAATCAAAACACTCTGGATAAGGCTTTGTTTGGCCGTATAGTGATAGTAAAGAAATGTTAAATGTAATATTTTATTGTCACGGCAATAAACATTATGGCATAGAATACGATTTTTTTTCTAAGAACGTTTATTGAATTATAAATGAAGTACATGATTAGGTTAAACATTTAGACATTTAATCTGATTTTAACATGGAATTACCCATTTACATTATTAAAATGTCTGTTTCCGATTATAATTATTTAGTAAAAAATGAACTTGATTAAACGGGCAATATAACAGGTGGATGACTGATCTCCATATACTTAGTTACACTAACGTTTTCATGGACTTAATTAAGTGCAAAGTAATAATTTTAGACGTCTTTAAACAAACGGAACATAATGATCAGTGTTTTTGCAAATTTAAACTTTAATACAAGCGCAGAAACTTTGAGGGGTAATAGCTCTCCCACCGCTGTTGCGATCGAGTTACCATTGACCTCGACAAGACGTTACCTAGCTAGCGGTACCTCAATCGGCTTGGTCATACAAGATATTGTTGGCAAATGACCTCTCAAAATCACTCAGGTTTCCGTTACAATTGAGCAGTTTATGGTACGTCTCGCTGACAACTTGTTTCGACCTGATCGCTAAACGGGCCGCAGTGAGAAATTTCACAAAGCGGAAAATAATACATTCCCACTGGCAGCCCTACATGCTCTAGTTCGCCCTGAACGGATCAAAATATCCAAAAACGAGCTAAGGATTCGTGTTCATGTTCAGTGTATAAAAACAACTCATCAAGACAATATGGAAGTCCAAATAATTGTACGTTGACGGATTTTTTTTAGATTTTTGATATGGCAAATCTTTCACGTACAAATTGTTTAGTATCAAAAGTGGGTAGTTGTTCCGATCAGGATTCCGGGTTAAAGCATAAGGCGTCTATAAAATATCATAAAAACAAGAAATATTACCAGATACTGTTATTTTATATTAGTTCCGTACACAATTTTTTTTTATCCAACTTATAATTATGAGTTTGACGGCTTTTCTTCATTTCATTCTGTCAAAACATAACGATATATACATGAAGGGCACCTGCAAGGCTTCAGGGCACAGTTTTAAATCGCTCGGAACATTTCGGCCATGGCCGAGTTGTTACGATTGTATAACAAGGTCTATCTCGAAGCTTTGTCGGAGGAGGCCGAGTTATTACGATTGTATCGAGTTGTTACCCTTCGCATAATTGTTGTTTGTGTCAGTCAACTTTCGTTTTATTGGAAAGGTAAAAAACTTGTTTTTATGCATTAAATGCTTGTTTAGTGCAAAATAACATTTCACTTACATGGTAAAATATAAATATTACTCTTTATGATCAGTTTCAACAATAAAATACTTCACTTAAAACAATTTCAATAATTTTAAAACACCCCCATTTTTTTGCACATTCCCGTTTAGACGTTAGGGATTGGAAGAATCCCGTATAACACGTCTATTATTTTAGACTAGACAATATGGATGAAAAGGTGTCTTCCATCCAAAATAATTGAAATGATTTTCGTCACATTTATTGTTGTTGCTTGAAACCGTAGATCACGAATTTGAAGACTATTTTGTGTTCCTTTTTTACTTTTGAGATTAAATTAATTAAGGCACTTCCATAATATTCTGGACCACCAATTCTTAAAACTAAAATTTTCTCTATATTTATCTTGGTCGGATTTTGTCCCCGAGGGTGAACTGTTACACTATCGTAAATGCTCGACCATATCAGGCAAGCTCGGAACAGAACTATCTTTAAACCAAAGCTCTTCTAGCACTGCGGTATTCACTGCTTGCCCGAAATTTAGCCATTGAAAGCGTTGGAAATACTCTTTCCAGAACATCTGTCTATGCCAACACAACTCACGACAACAAACACAATGTCATCTACCTTGACTAGGCATACACCAACTATTACGGTGCCAACAAGAACCAATACTATTCCTATTTATAATACCCGTACAGCAACAATACTGCGGTTACAACTGCAGCCAACTAACAGCAACAACAACAGCAAAAACGACAACAACATAATCAACGATTCTTTATGACCAGAATATACACGCATACATGTATATCAACAAAATATATCTGCAATACTGGAAATAGCAATCTGTGACAAATGTGACTCAGTTGTAAAATTTACTTATATTGTTAAAAAATGTTGCAATTTTTGACCTGTGAGGAATATGATTTCATGCTACATAAAAAAACCGGCTTCGGTCACAAATTTCACAGGAGCTGTGACACATGTTCGAAATGTGTGACAAATGAGGTGGGAAGAATATGATCTGGGAAAAATACGGTCTTATAATGCTTAAATGTAACGAAAAATGGTAATGACATGGCTAATATTGTTTTAATGAAACAAGACAGGATACATTTGAAAAGCGAAACATGTCTGCAACCGATGGGAGGGTTGTGGCGGCCTGAATCAACCCTAAATACCTTTTTTTTCAACTGGTAATATTTAATCATATTGTGGTGAAGATGTAAATAATAAGAACGCAATAACAAGAATGTATGTATGATAGTTTGCTAATACATATTGACTTACACAAACCTACAATATTAAATGTTATACTCATGTCAACACATGACTAAAAGGACCCTACGGCTATTCATATGTTTACAAATATTTTGACAGTGAGCAAGAAGTGTCTCCCTCATTTTGTGAAGAAGTAATGGACCATAAGAGCAAGCCTTTAATATTTAACACCTCCTGTGACACCGTTCTCTCATATTAATATATCTAGTGATGTTAACGAATTTATTATTTGGTTGTATGTGTTTTTATTATAAAAAGTTGTTTGTTGCTTAAAAAACTTTTCCAAAACCCTATCCCACACTACCCTAATTTATTTGTTTATACATTTTGTAAATGCAAGTGTGCGATAAAAGTAGGTGAGCCGCATAAAACGTAATTATACGATATTTGAATTTTTAGATGATGATGATGATGATGATGATTGATGATGATGATGATGATGATGATGATGATGCTGCTTCTGCTACTACTACTACTACTACTACTACTACTACTACTACTACTACTACTACTACTACTACTACTACTACTACTACTAATAATAATAATAATAAAAATAATAATAAAAATATAACAATAATGATAATCTTCTGAAGTAACAAGTACTTAATTGAAACGAAAGGAAACCAAAAAAGTGTAAAATTCGTTGTTGAAGATGTAGATTCGAAGAATATGTTCGGAAACATTTTAATAATAAGCAAGTTATAAAGATGTTGACCAAAATAGCAACACAGTAAACCATTTGTCAAAGAGACACCCCCACAACATAATATACGCATACTTCCCCAGTTGGCTGTAATATTAGTACCCCCCCCCCACGACATACCAGTTGACGCCGTTAGATCTCATCATAGCGACTGAATACCCGAAATATGTTCCTTTCTGTGGCCCATCGTAGACCTTGACGTTTTTGACGTTAACGTTAAATCCGTGCACAGAAAATAATGTCAGATGTAATGTCACACATGTTAGCAGGTAGTCTAGCGCTTTGGTTCCCATTGTACACGTATTGGTTTACAGTCCGTCTTAAGTTGTCAAAGCCTTGAAGCACACGTTATATCCATCTGTGTTAAAAAAGTGACCCGAAGAACCACTGCATCGATAATTCAAGAAATGAAGATACGTTATGTTCAGCCCCAAAACACTTATGTTACACATCTAATGTTAGTGCACCGATGACAACTGAAGGCTCAACTATCCCTGTATTCTCGCCAGATTTTCTAACGTCGCTTTAAGGGAGAGGACATTAACGTAATCGTGAAATACAACGCAGCGTTGATATATTCTTTATCTTAAATAATGACTATAGTGTACACACTTGGTCATCCTTTTCGCTAGAGTTTGCCCTTAATTAACAAAACTCATGTAATGTATATATTCCTCTGTGAATAACAAATCAAATCATTAACTGGCTTCTTTAAATCACTGAACAATCAAAGCAAATAGCTAAGTTCAATTGTTTGAACTTTAAAATATCTGTGTCAATATATCAGATCCAAAATAAAAAAAAATAAAACCCAACACGAGTTCACTAACACGACAATTGTGTTAAACGTATTGAGCGTATGACAAGCGAGCCACATTAACGTAAGATATGAGCAAGCGTTAAAGACATGTATACACGGTGATTGACAGGTGAACGGTTGTATACAACAAGTTATGGCCGGAAATACGTACAGAATTTACTAGTGATCAATCATCGATCTGGTGTTTTGTTGTTTTTTTTGAATATTTATATAAACAAATCAGTTGAAATATACCATGAAGAGTAAGAATTTAATAAAAGCGGGGATTTTATTATTACCCACTCTATTGCCCATTACGAGCATTGTATTGAGTGTAATTGTGTTTTTCTTTTATGGATATTATATGTGCATTTTTTACTTTTTCGGCGATAGCTGTTCAAGATTGGTTTTGACCTAAATTTAAGACAAATGAAATTGATTATAGACCAATCAAATATTATTTTAATGAATAATATCGAAGAAATGAAGGAAATTAAACGTGATTTTTTTATAGTTTAGTCGGCGAGCCTAACAAGAGACACTTATAAGATGAAATTTTGAAATGAAATTTAAAATGCATTTCTGTGAAAACACAACAAATGTAATATTTGAAGGCACAATATTAAACTACTTTTAAAACATAAACATATGTTTCCAGTTATTTATCGTCTATAGAGACCCCCTTTCCCGCCTGTCGTATTGTGATGCATCCTTCTAACTAACAGGAAGGATTTTGTGAATTATTGATAGAAAACAAACGACGGACACTGGTTTTTCTTCCCCAAAAAAGCCTGTGAAATTCCCCATTTTCTTAAAAAAGCAATATATTATTTAAAAAAATCCGAAACAAAATCGAATAAAGGGAGCTGTTGAATGGACATTTGACGATCTCATTATACTAGGGGAGCCTCCCAGTCTTTAGGTATAACAACACGTGTCCGAAATGGGTGTATGGTGCTCGAAGTCGAAATCGAATGATCGTTATTCAGTAAAATCAGTGGGTTTAAGTATACGAATTGTTGGCTTGTTATTTAATTATAATTGGCAGGAAATGATCATTCAATGTACATATGGTATCAATATAATTTCATTTGATGTTAACATTTGCAGCTGTCAGGAGTCAAATTCTGTTTTGAAATCTCCGTCATATTTCGGAAGAAAAAAGCTAGAAATGTGCATGACTCATTGTTTTAGCGAAAGTAAGTGCACAAAATGAAATGGAGACAGCAGATTCTCGTTTACTCCTTTGTTATTGATTTGTATGAAATTTATCTCTTAATCTTGTAATGAACATAAAGGCACTTTATAAGCTATATTGAGGTGGATTAAGGTGGAAATGTAGGCGATGGATATCCTATGGATGTTGTTGTTGACATTGACGTATTTCGAAACTGAAGTCGCAATTAAAAACTCCTTTGTTGCATGTAAGCAGCCAATGATTAAGGCTTGATTTTACGTTGAAATAGATACGACGAAACAGAGAAAACCAAATACATTAAAGACAGCAGCCAATAAAAGTGAAAAGGCTTTTGTAATATACCAGATTGTGCCCGAAAAAAAAGACTAAAACAAAAACAAACGCTGAACGATGATTGGGCGTACTATTCTTGCATACCGGACGTGTATTTCCGGTCATGTGACCAGTGCTGGAAAAACCCATCTTACATACCCCATGTAAGATGAGTCACGCGCAATAACGCGCCACTTCTTATTTCATTTATTTCAATATGGTTTATGAAAGATATAGTATGCCATTTCAATAAAGCGCAATCAAATATATATGTTTGCAAGACTTTTAATTAAAATCAAAAATAATTCATCGTAAAAAACGCTATTTTTAGTTATTTAAAAATACTGCGCTCTATGACGTCAGTAAACAACGTCGCACGCGCTTTTTGGTGTAATTGTACAAAAGTTCGTTTTTTTTCTACGTCATTTTTCCACAAATTCATAATTTTAGGTATGCAAGAAAAAATATCAATCATGTTTTTCCGTTCCGGATCGAAAAATCCGACCCTCGGGCACGCTACGTGACCGGTAACTCGGCAAGCCTCGTTACCGGCTTACGCACGTACCCTATGGTCGGATTTTTCTATCCTTACCGGAAACACATGATAGATACTTATATTATGCAATAAAATGAAATGATTGAAATATATCTATATATTCATGATCATACAGTTGTTTGGGGGTTCGGGATCGGTAACAACCTTTTCGCGTATTACTTGTTCAAAACCATTGCGTTGAATAAAAAAAATGAAAGAAAAAATATTCCGAAGTTGAACCAAACTAGTTTGTAACAAAACAATGAGGCTATTGTTGAAAATGACATGCTTAACTAAGGTACCTTATTTCATCTAGGTAAGTTTTGGATCAAATTAGAGGTCTCAGAGTAGTTCAGAAACGTTGTCAAAGTGTAACAAGTCACTAAATTTGAAAAATAGAATGTATTTCACATAAGAAATACAAGTTGGAGCATACATTTGTATAGTTAATAACTAATTCTATGCCCTTGTGACATGCAAGTCATCAAACTCCGCGCAGTGTTACTTCCCTTGCAGTACAGTAATCACTGCCTTCACAAATATCACGTGATGATAGAAACGGCACGTGATTGCAATTTACAAAATGGACGGAACACCTTTAAAAGAAATTCCAGCAACATGTTTCATTTGTTTAGAAAATAAACGATTTTATTCCATAAAAGGAAAAAATGCAAAACGTTCGATACATGTCTGAATAGCTAACAACACATCCATGTTGATATTGTAATTTGTAAATCCTACTTTCAATTTGAAAAAAGACCGAACATTTCCGAATGTTTTTTTTAATTGTTATTTTTTTATAAAACATATTATGCCTATCAACTGGCGTAAAGTAATTATTTAAGAAAGGATATAAGAATAAATATATATGATTAAAAAAAATGCCATTAAAATTTTGGATGAAAATCTTGTGGTGGCAGTGATTACTGTACTGCAAGGGAAGTAACACTGCGCGGAGTTTGGCAAGTCATTTAATAAAGGGAGCATTTAATGGAATAATGAATTGAATAGATTGTATGTTAAACATAGATGCTTGCATTAATTTCATATCTTATTGAATCATATCAAAATTAAAACGATTGGAATTAACAAATAATCACAGATCCATACCGGCCCGGGTATATAAAACATATCAAGTTTGACTAGACTTATTACATCACATATATAAAATATGATTACACACTTATTCCCTGTACCATTAAGCATCAAAACACAATAATTCGCTATTTCATTATGACGTGTTCATCGCTGATTTTATACATGTTTTCCAATGCTGGGTGTAAACAGGAAGACAGACATTTCAAATGTACTTGATGGACTTGATGGACATGTGCTAAAAAATGAGCATAGGATAACAGCACCTCTCCTTTCCCGTCAGGTGCTGGCCAGGGAGGAAAGCTTGGACAAGCATTTTTGTTTAATTTATTTTTATACAAGCAAGGACAGACAAACGAATGATAATATAATTACACACAGAACTGTACAGTAAACACAAATTCGGACCTGCTGTAATTCGGATAGAAAATCCATCTCTTTTTTTTTTTTTTGTACAGTACATGTTTTATGAATTATGTTTATTTACAAAGTTTGTTTTTCAAACAGCCTGTCAACCGCTATTCTCGGTGCAGTCAGGTTTAAATAAAACAAACATGTGTAAGTCCTATTTTAATTACTTAATTATTTAAGGTTTCTTCTAAACGTTTCGCAGATGAACATCAATCCAAGGAGAATCGCCTCCTGAGTTGAACATGGGCTAAATACGAATATCAATGCCAAAAAGTAAAAAAAGCAAAACCCAAGAGTCAATGTTTGTCAGAGTACTCCAGAATTCAACTTGAATTAAAGTGTTTTTTTTCTAATTTGGATTCAAGATTTTACTCTTGCTAGAACTTGTCCGTGCTAATGGCTATATTGGCAATGCTTACTTTTGGTAAAGTGTCTTCTTTCAAGTTGACAGTATACAAAATAACATGATCTATATTGATAAGGGTCAGTCATTTTGAAATTCCATCAGAGTCCAGACATCGCGAAAACCGTCCTTACCGGTAAATTTGGACTCGGTGGGACTAACTTCGGAATGCGTAATACACTAAGTCAAAAAATGTATACTTCTGTGTATATATCGCTAGTTGTTTTGAAAGGCTATAATGATTTACTTTCTCCATGAAATTTGGATTGTTTTAAAGGATAATTCCAAATGTTCCAAACAACAAAATCTTATCCTTTTGAACATGTTATTCGATTCCGGTACGGTCCGAAATATACACATTGCCAACAAATCGACCAATCAAAATTTTCATTGCGATTAAGTGCGCGCGTTAAATCAGGCTGTCGGCATGTCACGTTTTGTGAGAATCGGGTTAACTACATGAATATTCTTGCATACGGTCAGATTATATGCAATACGAATATGAACATATTGGAAAAGTACGCATCGAAATTTTTCCGTTCAATGCTCTGTATTGATAGACTGGTACCCTCTTTCTCTTTTATCCGAAAAGAAACCAGTATCAGCTAACCGCGGTGCCCGTCGCGCATTCGAAATGTCTTGTGAATTCATACGTAAAGCGAATAAAGCGTGCGGTCTAAGTAGAAAACAACCAGGAAAGTTGGTTTTAAAAAAGTATTGTTATCCTTTGCATACAATGTTGGTATTCCGAAGTCGGTCCCTGTTCTTTTTTTCGACATAATTTGCATGTTTCCGTGATATTTACTTTTCGATACAAATTTTTTTTAACTAATCATCGCATGGCACTTAGCACACTTTTAAATACAACACGATTTTTGGTATTTATTGTTCAAATACTATTAATGTTAACTAAAAACCATATGCCGCGTACCTGTATAACTTTATATTTTTGAGGAAAAGTAAATCAGGGTACCAGTCGACTTATTGACCTCAAAATTTACTCTGATCAGAGCGGCCGAATGATTCAGACATACATGTAAGTTATCACTACTTCCGGATGCTGATGATGTGAATTTCATAGTGTTTTATTGAGGAAATTTATCAATAAAGCCGCCATTGAATGATTACCACCATCAAACGGATTTATTTTCATCTTACCGTGGGTAGCATTTTTAATTTGACACGTAAAATTTCAAGCAATACAAGTTCATTTGAAAAAATCATGTGATAATGGAGATAAAAAATATCAAATATGCGCATACTTATTTATGAAGTTTCATTCTAAATGAAGCCAAATGTATGAATACGTGCACAGCATCTGTGAATAAGATGATTGTTTACCTATGTCTTGGAGCCACTCTCAGTGTAAGTACATGACATTGTGATAAACCATCGCCATTAATAAAACAATTTTGCATGCTCAATTTTGATTTCCTCTCTTACCACAGGGGCAGGTTGCGTTGTTTTAACACAAAAGTTTCGATAAAGTTATGGCTTCTTAAACAGGGTCATGTCAGCAAATATATGGAAATTCAGGGTCAAGTCGTTATCCTTTACAAAGATAATAAAATAAAAAATAAAAAAAATGTTTTTTTTTGCCAATTATCACAAGTTACAGTTACCACATCATATTCTTACTAAAAATTGATAAAAAAAAAAAAAAAAAAACGGACAGGGGCGTGGTGTGTCAAAACCCCTGTGCCCCTGTGAAATGTACCAGTCAAAAATAGATATCAACATTAAAGTTATGGAAGCCAGAACTAGTGTCCACGCAATGCCGGGTGATTGAGGTGGTTTTGTCTTCCCTCAAAATATATCAGGGAATTGCTCTTACCTTAGATCCCCGGGGTGCGGGGGGGGGGGGTTATTCACGGGATTTTACCACCAGTTCGTTCTCGCAGAGCAGGGATTTTACCGGGGATAGGCTGGACCGAAACTCAAAGTACCTGCTATTCCCTGGGGGGGGGGGGGGCGTGGTTCGTGGTTACAATTGACTGGTGCATACTTTACAAGTTCTTTTTCTGAAGACGCTTTGTGCTCACTTTTTGTTTTTTAGCCAAGAATGAAAATCAAAAATCAGTCAAAGATACTGTATGGTGATGCATTGTTGTTGATAAATCAATATAAATTTGTGAAATATTTGAGGGAAAGGTACTTGGTTAAATAATTTACAAGTGTAACTTTTGAGTTTTATTTAACAATGCAATGCCGAATATTGTGGAGATAGAATTTAATTTGTATTAATTAATCAGTTGACTTGTAGCGTTTAGGGCACAAAATTAAAATCAAAATATTCAATAAAGTTCCCTTATCACCCAATGTTGTGGAATAGTGAAGTAATGAAGATTTAACCTCACAACAGTCTTTCTCAAATGCTGTCCAGGCTTTTTTATGCTTAAGAATAACTAACCTCGCGATGTCAGACCAGATTACCTTTCAGGTGGCCCCGCAGTGCCAGGTCTTCCCGGAAAATACAGTGTGGATGGGGCTTAACATAATGTCCCTTGGGTGCGGGGCATTTGGTGGGGACTTTACCATCAGATTATCTCCGCAGGGTGGGCATTTAAGCTGGGGTTGGCTGGACCGAAAGTAAAAGTCCCCGCTATTCCGGGACCGGGGGGCGGGGGGAATGGTTACAATTGACTGATGCATTAGCTTGTGCATTCAGATAAAGTTAAGAATATATATTTATTTATATAAGTTATACTTTGCAATCTAAATCAAAGATTTCAAACAGGTATCCTTTATCAATCAATGCAAGTATACATAAATGACTGTGCAAATCTTTATGTATCATCCAAATATGAGTACCTTGCAGGGTGAATGTTATTTGTAAAAATTATACTAAGTGAGCTTTCAAGATAACCTTTCCAATCGCATACACAAAGCAGTTTGAAACATGGATAATTAAAACAAATCTTGGTTGTAGACCATTACTATTAAATATTTGATAAGTCACAGACATTATAAGGTACAGATTAAATGGGCTGTACTCAGTTAATGATGAAAAAGCCAAAATTTAAAGAAAATTGTACAAAATTGACATAAACTTGGTATCGATGTGTACAATTAATGCATTGAAACTTACTGATGATCCCCATAGTTTACAAATGATTTATTAATAGCAGTTATTTCGTGTTTTTCCATTAAAAACAGATTACTAGGTATGTCTACCGAGTAGAACTCATTCCTTATGCGTGATCTGCCGTTGATGTTATTACATGATATTAGCGAGTTAGGTATACATCTGGAAAATTCCACCCAGTAAAAGTAAGTCTTCATAGCATAGTGGATACGACACTTCACTGCATTTTTATTTTATTTTTTGTTTTTTTTATTTACAATAACGATATCAAAGAGTAAAATATTTTATTAAAAAATTGTCCTTAGATTCGTTACAGGAAAAAAACAACTTTTTGGTGCCAATCTGGTGTACAGTCCCTTTCATAAACGACAAGTGAAGCCAATGCTGTATTAATTTGAGACAAACAAAAATAAGACAGCATTAAGTTCAAAAAGTGTGACCAATGTGAGAATACCTTACATAATTTATAAATTTTCCTGCGATTAAGACAATTTTAATGCTAGAAATCACAAATCAAAGTGCTGAAAGCACTGATGGACTAGGGCTTCATTCAGGGGAATGTTGACAACCATGTTCTAAGCATTGAAAAAAATCGGCTCACATCACAAGGGTTCACTGTTTAATGGGCTAGCTTAAACTTTAAACTAAAACTGCTTGCAAGCTGCAAAGGAAATTTGAAAAATCTAGTTAAGTGTGTGTAGAGTGATTGGGGGGGGGGGGCTAAAGCGTTAAATCAGATAAAACCAAAATTCTTTTGAATTTCTCAAAGTCGTTAAATCAGACTTGTACAGATTAATTTACGTGGTTGGCACACAGACTTAATTTGATCAAATCATTTTATATCAAAGGACTGTTATTTGCAGTTTCAGAGAAGATTTTCAATGATGTAATTATATACTATATAGAAAACCTGTCACCTCTTATTCAGGGGAGCTTTAAACCATAGGGCCATACTTTGAACAATCTTTGTAAAAGACATCTACATTGTACACCTATGTCAGACTGCATACACAGTGCTATTAGGAAGTAATTTTTATTTAAAAAGTGAAGAATTATTTTGTCCCTCTTAATTTGTGCTTGGTATTCAATTCATATAACATGTTACCATGATAACTTAGTGCTGTTGATAAATATTAGGCACTGCCTTCTGTCTAATGCTATTCATATTACTGCTGCAGACTTTTGTACATGGTAAAGCAAGTTGAGTAGACTAAGATGAGATGAATATCGTTTTTAAAGTATGAAATATTGAAATGTCTTTTAAATACTTAGACCATCAAATTACATAACATGGTGCCAGCAGTTCATCAGACTGCTAGTGAGAATGGAATACCAAACATAATTTTATTTGACGTCATTAAACCAATGAGTGCATCCTTAAAATGAAATTTATTATGCAAAGATGTGGCTAATAAGTGATCTAATCAGTAATGTATATAATAAAAGGGTTATTAGTACTACGTTTTGATCCGGATATGGCAGAATGTCATATTTGATTCTGGTAGTTTTTTGTAGATTTTGATTTACTCGGCTTGTGCCTTGTGAAATCCGAATCTGCAAAAATCTACTTGAATCGAATACAACTTCCTGGATCAAAACGCAGTACTTAAAACCCTATTATGTACAAAACCTGTTACCCCGTGGACAGAGCATCTTTAACCCACAGGGCCATTGTAACTTTGAACAATCATTGTAAAATACAACTACATACATGTACAGGATGCTTAAGGAAGTAGTTTGGAAAAATTAAGAACTATTTTCTCTGTCTTAATTTGTATGCATTAGATAACTCAATAAATGCAGCAGTTGGCCATTCTTGCATTGTCCTCTGTCACTGTCCTGATAGCTCCCTATCTCAATAGATGCAAAAGGTTGTAGGTTCATGATTCTCCTGGTCCAATATGTCATACAGAAAGAAGATGTTGAATGTCGAATCAAGAAGCTTTCTTTTCAGGCACTCCAAATTCAGTAGTACTGTAACATTTTGAGTGCCAAGAATTGGATTCCTAGGCAACAGGTATCAGGTGTTGCAGTACATTTGGCAAATACTTTTCACCCATCCTTGTAAATCTAAAAAAGCTTTCATTTTTCAAAAGTAGTTCATATAACTATATTAAGTACATGTTGATCTAATCAGAGTTTGAATAATTCTGAAAACTAGATGTGCCTTTAATTGCAGCAATTTGAACTCCAAATCATATGTCAATTAAGCTGGTTATGCAATACTGCAGTTCCTTGGTGTTGGGATTGCTTTATTTACTTGAATAAACAAACAGTTCTTGCGTTGGAAAGTATAATGTATTAACATGCATTTTTCTTGCCCTGACTCCATCCAAGCCTTAAATCTTAGATCAACATGTACTTGGGGCTATGTGTAATATCAATGAGAACTATAAATTATGTTCAATTTAGTGTCACTTATGATATTTCATTCCACATACAAAAACACTAACATGTTCTTTAAAACCAATATCCTATGTTATGATAAAACCATTGCCAAATTGGTAATTTGAAAAAACAAGCAATTATATCTGGTCAGGGTTTGACATAGTCTTTCTAGACAGCTGGACTTGTTTTGCAGTTACTTTGAAAATCTTCAAAAGCTTAACTGAACAAGACTGGAGCAAAAAACTCACAATACCAAAAGGGGTTTTAAAGAGTTACGAGATCATTCTCACACCACCTATACCATTAGTTCTTATCTACAAACTTAAGTCAACATAATAATTAATGTTTTACATAAATATTGCAATGAATAAAACATATTGCAATAAGTGCCAATAACATAGCAATAAAGTATGATCACTATAGGCCCGCCTAAACATGAGATTTCAACATTTTCCTGATAAACAATAATTAATGTTCTCATTTTTTGCACAAGCTGAAAAAAGGTCTCTTTTTCAATACTTCACATATTTCATGGCTTTCATCATTCAAACTAACATTTCGCTTGTTATTTCAATATTCAATGACTGTGTAAACATTCATAAATGATGGTTTAAATTAACATCCATGCTAATCGTGCCTACCAAAAGCACCTGACTGACCAATCAGTATCCAATTTTGGCAGGGCTTATTGGTGGTTCATTGAAATCAACCATGACCTCCCACAATCTGCACTGATCAACAGTAGTTAATGAATTGTTTCAATTGTTCTTATTTTCATAAACTTAAAAAACAACTGCAGTGAATAAAATTTATTCCTCATCACTGAGAGAAAGTTTAGAAAAATGAACGCAGCCGAGTTACATCTAGTAGGATATCAAATCCTACAAATGTATTCATCATTTTATATAAGTATATTTTATATTTAGTAAATGTTAAATTTTTAAAAGTCTAAAAAGTTTCATTTTTTTGTATATCAAAGAACATTTGTGTGTATAATTTTGATGATATTTTGTGATTCATTTAATTTCATTCTTGTTTCATTTATTGTTCAATCCCAAGCTTTCTTGTTCACATTTAAGTGCAAGAAAAGTCACTTAAATATGATCTGAATAAATTCATTATAATGTAAGGTCACATGAAGGATATATTGTGCTTTTTAAAAATAACATTTTTTCATCTGTTTAAAATTATGTCAAATGTAGTGCATTGAAATTTTAATACGAGTTTAAAGCTGCACTCTCATTTTGACAACTTTTTTTTATTTTTTGTCTTTGAACGAGCCAATTTTTGCGAAAATCCATGGAAACCAGTTATATAAGACTGCTGACCAAAATTTAGAGGGCAGATTTTTATATTTAAGTTAAAAAATTGATGTTTTAAGCATTATTCTTAAACTGCCAGTAACGGTTTAAGCCATAAAATATTAATTTTCGAACAGAAATATGACAAACTACGAGCTGATTGTTTGTCAGCAATCTGATATCATTGGTTTGAAGATGTTTACGCAAAAATTAGCTCTTTCAAAGACAAAAAAAAGTTGTAAAAATGGTAAATCAGTGAGAGTGTAGCTTTAAACTACATGTATGACAGGAATAATTCAAGGGAATGTTTTTTTGTGATTTCTAGCATTAAAATTGTCTGAATCGCATGAAAATTTATAAATTATGTAAGGTATTCTCACATTGGTCACACTTTTTGAACTTTGTGCTGTATTCTTTTTGTTAGTCTCAAACTAATACAGCATTGGCTTCACTTGTTGTTTATGAAAGGGACTGTACACCAGATTGGCACCAAAAAAGTTGTGTTTTTCCTGTAGCGAATCTAAGGACACTTTTTTAATATTTTTTTTTACTCTTTGATATCGTTATTGTTATTGTAAATAAAATACCAAAATGAAAAAAAAAATGCAGTGAAGTGTGGTATCCACTATGCTATGAAGACTTACTTTTACTGGGTGGAATTTTCCAGATGTATACCTAACTCGCTAATATCATGTAATAACATCAACGGCAGATCACGCATAAGGAATGAGTTCTACTCGGTAGACATACCTAGTAATCTGTTTTTAATGGAAAAACACGAAATAACTGCTATTAATAAATCATTTGTAAACTATGGGGATCATCAGTAAGTTTCAATGCATTAATTGTACACATCGATACCAAGTTTATGTCAATTTTGTACAATTTTCTTTAAATTTTGGCTTTTTCATCATTAACTGAGTACAGCCCATTTAATCTGTACCTTATAATGTCTGTGACTTATCAAATATTTAATAGTAATGGTCTACAACCAAGATTTGTTTTAATTATCCATGTTTCAAACTGCTTTGTGTATGCGATTGGAAAGGTTATCTTGAAAGCTCACTTAGTATAATTTTTACAAATAACATTCACCCTGCAAGGTACTCATATTTGGATGATACATAAAGATTTGCACAGTCATTTATGTATACTTGCATTTATTGATAAAGGATACCTGTTTGAAATCTTTGATTTAGATTGCAAAGTATAACTTATATAAATAAATATATATTCTTAACTTTATCTGAATGCACAAGCTAATGCATCAGTCAATTGTAACCATGCCCCCCGCCCCCCGGTCCCGGAATAGCGGGGACTTTTACTTTCGGTCCAGCCAACTCCAGCTAAAATCCCCGCCCTGCGGAGATAATCTGATGGTAAAGTCCCCATCAAATGCCCCGCACCCAAGGGACATTAGGTTAAGCCCCATCCACACTGTATTTTCCGGGAAGACCTGGCACTGCGGGGCCACCTGAAAGGTAAAAACATGGCCCATTTCGCCGGCTATCCCCGGTATACCCCCGGATGTGGGAGCCATGGTTACAACTGACTGGTGCATAATGATCCATAGTGATCCAATCTCATGCCAAGATGATTTCTGGTCTGACATCGCGAGGTTAGTTATTCTTAAGCATAAAAAAGCCTGGACAGCATTTGAGAAAGACTGTTGTGAGGTTAAATCTTCATTACTTTACTTTTCCACAACATTGGGTGATAAGGGAACTTTATTGAATATTTTGATTTTAATTTTGTTCCCTAAACGCTACAAGTCAACTGATTAATTAATACAAATTAAATTCTATCTCCACAATATTCGGCACTGCTTTGGTAAATAAAACTCAAAAGTTACACTTGTAAATTATTTAACCAAATACCTTTCCCTCAAATATTTCACAAATTTATATTGATCTATCAACAACGATGCATCACCATACTGTATCTCTGACTGATTTTTGATTTGCATTCTTGGCTAGATAAAAAAAAGTGAGCACGTAGCGTCTTCAGAAAAAGAACTTGTAAAGTATGCACCAGTCAATTGTAACCAGCCCCCCCCCCCCCCCTCCGCCCCCGACTTTCCGTCCAGCCAATCCCCGGTAAAATCCCTGCCCTGCGAGAACGAACTGGTGGTAAAATCCCGTGAATTACCCCGCACCCCACGGATCTAAGGTAAGAGCAATTCCCTGATATATTTTGAGGGAAGACAAAACAACCGCAATCACCCGGCATTGCGAGGACACTAGTTTTGGCTTCCATCACTTTAATATTGATATTTATTTTTTTGATGTTTACAACACGTCCAAAAAGGTAATATATAATGTGTTCGCTGAAGTTCTTTAGCTACGAGGACACCTGAAAGGTAAAAACACAGCCCTTTTCACTGGTATATCCCCGAGGGAGGCATGGTAACAATTGACTGGTGCATTATAAGAGGGGAAATCAAAATTGAGCATGCAAGATTGTTTTATCAATGGCGATGGTTTATCACAATGTCATGTACTTACACTGAGAGTGGCTCCAAGACTTTTCTTTGCACAAAGGTAAACAATCATCTTATTCACAGATGCTGTGCACATATTAATACATTTGGCTTCATTTAGAATGAAACTTCATAAATAAGTATGCGCATATTTGATATTTTTATCTCCATTTTGCAAAATTGAAATCACATGATTTTTTCAAACGAACTTGTATTGCGGGAAAATTTACGTGTCAAATTAAAAATGCTACCCACGGTAAGATGAAAATAAATCCGTTTGATAGTGGTAATCATTCAATGGCGGCTTTATTGATAAATTTCCTCAATAAAACACTATGAAATTCACATCATCGGCATCCTGACGTAGTGATAACATACATGTCTGAATCATTCGGCCGCTCTGATCAGAGTAAATTTTGAGGTCAATAAGTAGACTGGTACCCTGATTTACTTTTCCTAAAAAATATAAAGTTATACAGGTACGCGGCATATGGTTTTTAGTAAACATTAATAGTATTTGAACAATAAAATACCAAAAATCATGTTGTATTTAAAAAAAGTGCTAAGTGCCATGCGATGATTAGTTAAAAAAAACTTTGTATCGAATACAAAATATCACGGAAACATGCAATTTATGTCGAAAATAAAGGAACAGGGACCGACTTCGGAATACCAACATTGTATACAAAGGATAACACTACTTTTTTTTAAACCAACTTTCCTGGTTGTTTTCTACTTAGACCGCACGCTTTATTCGCTTTACGTATGAATTCACAAGACATTTCGAATGCGCGACGGGCACCGCGGTTAGCTGATACTGGTTTCTTTTCGGATAAAAGAGAAAGAGGGTACCAGTCTATCAATACAGAGCATTGAACGGAAAAATTTCGATGCGTACTTTTCCAATATGTTCATATTCTTATTGCATATAATCTGACCGTATGCAAGAACATTCATGTAGTTAACCCGATAAACTCACTCGCTACGTATGAATTTCTTGTGCTTCATTAAAAGAACAAACAGTTAGCTTGAATTGTTAGGAGAACTATTTTTATTGGATGTTTTCATTGTAATCAGTTCTGGTACTACTTTGATTATTCAAATTCGCTAACGGCAATCCAATCAAAACACAGCGTATGAATACATTACGTCAGTGAACCCCCAGATGCGGTTTGAAAATGCAGATAGCGCGATTATGGCTATGAACTAGGCCACAAGTGCCCTAGTCCAAAAACCATTCCCTTGAATTAATCCTGTCATAGTTTAAAGCTGCACTCCCACAGATTTACCGTTTTTACAACTTTTGTTTTGTCTTGGAAATAGCAAATTTTTGCGTAAACATCTTCAAACCAATGATATCAGATTGCTGACAAACAATCAGCTCGTAGTTTGTCATATTTCCGTTCGAAAATTAACGTTTTATGGCTTAAACCGTTACTAACAGTTTAAGAATAATGCTTAAAACATCATTTTTTTAACTCTAATATAAAAATCTGCCATCTAAATTTTGGTCAGCAGTCTTATATAACTGGTTTCCATGGTTTTTTCGCAAAAATTGGCTCGTTCAAAGACAAAAAATAAAAAAAGTTATCAAAATGAGAGTGCAGCTTTAAACTCGTATTAAAATTTCAATGCACTACATTTGACATAATTTTAAACAGATGAAAAAATGTTATTTTTAAAAAGCACAATATATCCTTCATGTGACCTTACATTATAATGAATTTATTCAGATCATTATTAAGTGACTTTTCTTGCACTTAAATGTGGACAAGAAAGCTTGGGATTGAACACTAAATGAAACAAGAATGAAATAAAATGAATCACAAAATATCATCAAAATTATACACACAAATGTTCTTTGATATACAAAAAAATGAAACTTTTTAGACTTTCAAAAATTTAACATTTACTATATACGGTTACATAAAATGATGAATACATTTGTAGGATTTGATATCCTACTAGATGTAACCGTTGGCTTCGTTCATTCTAAACTCTCTCTCAGTGAAAAGGAATAAATTTTATTCACTGCAGTTGTTTTCTAAGTTTATGAAAATAAGAAAAATTGAAACAACTCATTAACTACTGTTGATCAGTGCAGATTGTGGGAGGTCATGGTTGATTTCAATGAACCACCAATAAGCCCTGCCAAAATTGGATACTGATTGGTCAGTCAGGTGCTTTTGGTAGGCATGATTAGCATGGATGTTAATTTCAACCATCATTTATGAATGTTTACACAATCATTGAATATTGAAATAACAAGCGAAATGTTAGTTTGAATGATGAAAGCCATGAAATATGTGAAGTATTGAAAAAGAGACCTTTTTTCAGCTTGTGCAAAAAAATGAGAAAAATATTTATTGTTTATCAGGAAAATGTTGAAATCTCATGTTTAGGCCTATAGTGATCATACTTTATTGCTATGTTATTGGCACTTATTGCAATATGTTTTATTCATTGCAATATTTATATAAAACATTAATTATTATGTTGACTTAAGTTTGTAGATAAGAACTAATGGTATAGGTGAAGTGAGAATGATCTCGTAAGTCTTTAAAACCCCTTTTGGTATTGTGAGTTTTTTGCTCCAGTCTTGTTTAGTTTAGCTTTTGAAGATTTTCAAAGTAACTGCAAAACAAATCCAGCACGCTGTCTAGAAAGACTATGTCAAACCCTGACCAGATATAATTGCTTGTCTTTTCAAATTACCAACTTGGCAATGGTTTTATCATAACATAGGATATTGGTTTTAAAGAACATGTTAGTGTTTTTGTATGTGGAATGAAATATCATAAGTGACACTAAATTGAACATAATTTATAGTTCTCATTGATATTACACATAGCCCCAAGTACATGTTGATCTAAGATTTAAGGCTTGGATGGAGTCAGGGCAAGAAAAATGCATATTAATACATTGTACTTTCCAACGCAAGAACTGTTTGTTTATTTAAGTAAATAAAGCAATCCCCACACCAAGGAACTGCAGTATTGCTTTACCAGCTTAATTGACATATGAGTTGGAGTTCAAATTGCTGCAATTAAAGGCACATCTAGTTTGCAGAATTATTCAAACTCTGATTTAGCAACCTTAATATAGTTATATGAACTACTTTTGCGAAATGAAAGCTTTTTAGATTTACAAGGACGGGTGAAAAGTATTTGCCCAATGTACTGCAACACCTGATACCTGTTGCCTAGGAATCCAACAAATTCTTGGCACTCCAAATGTTACAGTACTATTCAATTTTGAGTGCCTGAAAAGAAAGCTTCTTGATTCGACATTCAACATCTTCTTTCTGTTTGACATATTGGACCAGGAGAATCATGAACCTACAACCTTTTGCATCTATTGAGATAGGGAGCTATCAGGACAGTGACAGATAACAATACAAGAATGACCAACTGCTGCAATTATTGAGTTATCTAATGCATACAAATTAAGATGGAGAAAATAATTCTTAATTTTTCCAAACTACTTCCTTAAGCATCTTTTATGTAGTTGTCTTTTACAATGATTGTTCAAAGTTACAATGGCCCTGTGGGTTAAAGATGCTCTGTCCACGGGGTAACAGGTTTTGTTGTTCCTGCGTTTTGATCCAGGAGGTTGTATTTAACTCAAGTAGATTTTTGCAGATTCGGATTTCACAAGGCACAAGCCGAGTAAAATCAAATCTACAAAAAACTACCAGAATCAAATATGACATTTCGCCATATCCGGATCAAAACGCAGTACTAATAACCCTTTTATTATATACATTACTGATTAGATCACTTAGAAGCCACATCTTTGCATAATAAATTTCATTTTAAGGATGCACTCATTGGTTTAATGACGTCAATTTAATATTGCGCAACATACTTGTTATGACGTGACGTCACAAGAGTGGTATATATGGCCGTATTGCACTGGAGCGGAATATGGGTTAAAGTATTTTGTGATATGTATTGCATGTGGATTGATGATGGGTATATAATAAAGAATAAAATTATGTTTGGTATTCCATTCTCACTAGCAGTCTGATGAACTGCTGACACCATGTTATGAAATTTGATGGTCAAAGTATTTAAAAGATATTTCAATATTTCATACTTTAAAAACGATATTCATCTCATCTTAGTCTACTCAACTTGCTTTGCTATGTACAAAAGTCTGCAGCAGTAATATGAATAGCATTAGACAGAAGGCAGTGCCTAATATTTATCAACAGCACTAAGTTATCATGGTAACATGTTATATGAATTGAAACCAAGCACAAATTAAGAGGGAGAAAATTATTCTTCTCTTTTTAAATAAAAACTACTTCCTAATAGCATTGTGTATGCAGTCTGACATAGGTGTACAATGTAGATGTCTCTTACAAAGATTGTTCAAAGTATGGCCCTATGGTTTAAAGCTCCCCTGAAAAAGAGGTGACAGGTTTTCTATATAGTATATAATTACATCATTGAAAATCTTCTCTGAAACTGCAAATAACAGACCTTTGATATAAAATGATTTGATTAAATTAAAGAAGTATGTGAGCCTACCCAGCAGGCACAACACCGTTGAAGCAACGTTGAAACAACAGTCATCCTTCAACGTTGAGAAAAGGTTGAAATATGGTTGTATTTGAAAGTTGTATTGACGTTGTGATTTCAACGTTGAAACAACGTTGCAGTTTAAACGTTGAAACAACGTTGAAATGAGGTTGAAACAACGTTGAAATGAGGTTGAACCAGAGTTGCAGTTTCAACATTGAATAGACGTTGCAGTTAAACCACTGAATGGTTAAGGTAAGGTGAAACTATAAAGAACACAGTATTGTTTGGATTACATTTATACAGTATGTACATGTTAATGGTAAAAACTGCCCCATCAACAATGCGATGCGCCACCTCTTCTTCCATGCTGAAATGTAAAAGATTAAAACAATAAATGTAAATAAACCATCCTTTATAAACATAATAGATGCAAAGAAGAGTATTGTTAATAACAATGCAAGATCACCGTTTGATATGAACATTTAACCATAATTTGAACAATGGAAATCGTATCCGAAATCCCGTCATATCCAAAATGCATGATTTTCAACAAATAATTGGTTAAAAACATATTTTTTGACATTTTGTAAATAAATACCAAACGTACTTACTCGAATGGAACCGACTGTCACTTCCCACACGTAGTAAGCTTGAACAAATGGAGTTTACAATAATTTTAAAGCCCTGCTGTTAAATACTGATGATATACACAATCGACATTTTTTGAAAATTGACCGGAACTACGCAATACGCTAGGGGCGCAACTCGTTTCGAACCTTCCAATCGGGGTAACTCTGTATTGCGGTAGATGGCCATTCAGCTTAAAAAAGAAGTCTACTCGTCAAGCATGAATGGCTCTCTATAAAACATTGAATGTGGAAATAGTAATATAATCAGAACAGAATATCGATCTATATTCGAATGTCATGAAAACATCAATATGACAACCATTTTTCAACCATCTTCAATGTTGAGGTATCGACCGTATTTCAACGTCGTTTCAACGTCGAAATGTCGACAATTTTTCAACGTTGAAGCTTTAACGTTGTTTCAACGTTGAAATATTGTTGATCGACGTTGTGACCAATATTCAACTATATTTCAACGTTGAAACAACATTGTGTGCCTGCTGGGTACCCCCCTCACTTAACACACACTTAACTAGATTTTTCAAATTTCCTTTGCAGCTTGCAAGCAGTTTTAGTCTAAAGTTTAAGCTAGCCCATTAAACAGTGACCCCTTGTGATGTGAGCCGATTTTTCAATGCTTAGAATATGGTTGTCAACATTCCCCTGAATGAAGCCCTAGTCCATCAGTGCTTTCAGCACTTTGATACTACTGGTTGACGGTACATTTCCGAACAGGGCACAAATCTCGAACACCGGCTAAAACACGCGTTTGTTTACCGTGATCGATTATTCGAGGATCTAGATCAATACAGAGGCTTGCCTTGGTCACACTTGCGAAGTTTCATCTTGTTTTGTTAAGTATTTTTCTAAAAAATGCCATTCAATGTTTATAAGCTTAAAGATCAAAATGTAGCACATGGGGGAATGACGTCAGAGGGGGCACGCGCATCTTTAGGTTTTGCAGTTATGTTGACCTACATTCAAGATATTTATAAATAGAAATCACGGTTTACAGCTAAGTGTTTATTTAAAATAGCATACTTTTTAATTGATCAATTAAACGAGACTTACCTGTAAGGTGAAGTTTGATTGAGATTCTCCGAAGCACAAAGTCATGGTGATGGGCTCAAGTGAGATATGCGTCAGCAGCCCTACTGGTCAATCTTTAAAACATCCGTGAGTGAACACCAGTCATACATTGTAATCACAGTCGTACTTTAGTTACTAAGATATATGGGACGGAACATTTTGGGTGTGGCATTTGAGCCCATCACCATGACTTTGTGCTTCGGAGAATCTCAATCAAACTTCACCTTACAGGTAAGTCTCGTTTAATTGATCAATTCTCCTTCAGCACAAAGTCACGTGATGGCCCCAGTGAGATTTTAAAGGGTGTTCACGAACCGTTACAAACCAAGAACATTGAAAACTAGTTTGGTTTATTTTCTATGTAAAGTAATGCATGTAAAATATTTATCAATATTGCATTAATCGACATAATTAGTATTATCAGCAGCTTTCAAAACACCTTCTGCAAAACTATGATCAGTCAAAGACTGTTTATTATAAAACTTATTAAATGTACATTCTTAAGACCAACCAGCAACATTCATTATATAGTCTGTATTGATGTGCCTGTCCCAAAAGCAGCGCTAGTTGCGGCTGACCTAACACTATGACCTTTAAATTGCTTAGTGTCAATACCGGCACTGGTTAGTACTGATTTTAGCCATCTGGAGATAGTTTCAGTTGAAACTCCTTTATGTGGTTTTTGGACACTAATAACAAATCACTAACTTCCCCTCTTTTGCCGCTGCTTTGTTCTAAATAAACATCTAAGGTTTTAACTACACATGAATCAACATCATACGTATATCGTCTAAATGTAATTGGCTTTACATGAAATCCCGGCCTTGTCTGCTTAATTAGCTGATTTATCACAAATGTAACGATATCTCCCGAATGGCCCATGTTCTTAATATCTAACATCTGTAATGATTGGGCTCTTTGACCAGAAAGAAGGGCCATGAGCATAACCAATTTCATGGTAAGTGGCTTAAAAGACAGTTTCTCTGTTGGAGACTGCTGTTTGAGATACCTAATTACCACAAACACATCCCAAGTGTTTACATAACGAGGCAGGGCCGGCCGCATGTTAAAAGCCCCTCTCATGAATCTAGAAATAATTGGGTGATTTCCAACTGAGAATTCACTGTTTTGTAAACAAATAAAGGAGGAAATAGCACTCCTCGCAGTATTAAGCACATTGTAAGTTAATCCCTCTGAGAAAAGTTTGTCAAGGAAATTGATAACATCACATACAACTGGACTAGAAACTTGAACATTATTTTCAGTGCAATACATATTCCACTTATGTATATACGTTGTATATTGCTTTTTCGTTGATTTCCTCCATGAACTCATAATTACATCAATGGCATTGTCTGATAAACCCTGATCTTTGTACTGTTCCCTGACACATGACATGTTAACAAACTTAGTTTCTTGCGTAATGGATGCAGTTTGTCTTTCGCATATGGCAATGTTAGAAGACGTTTCTGTGGTGGAACTCGCCGGGGTGACTCGACAAACATTTTCATTAGTACCGGATACCACATCTGCGTTGTCCAATCTGGAACAACCAACAAACCATCCGCCTTGTCGCGCGCAACTTTTTGCAGTACCCTGTCTATCAGACTGAAAGGTGTGAAAGCATAAAATCTATATTTTGACCAGTCCCAATTAAATGCATCGACACATGCAGACCCTGGGTCTGGTCTCCAGGAAATGTATTTGTCTACCTGATGATTCAGCCTAGAAGCGAACAGGTCTATTTCAGGTGGAAACAACTGCTATGAAATCCTGTTAAACACAGAAATAGATAGCATCCATTCTGTATTGTCGTGAAATACTCTACTTTCTCTATCTGCAAGGTAATTATCTTTGCCTGGTACATGCTCAGCAGTTAGCCAAATATTATGCTGATAAGCATATTCCCAAATACCACGTGCAATATCATTGCATTGTTTTGAGCGGGTACCCCCCCCCCCCCCACCCATGTGATTGATATATGCAACTGCCGTAGAATTGTCTACTCTTACTCTGACGTGATTTTCTCTTAGGCACAATGTATAAGCCTTTAACCCAAGTAACACAGCGTTTAGTTCTAAATAATTGATATTGTCTTTAAAAGAAGCCTCTGCTATAGTCCACTGGCCACTGTTATCTTCACATACTGCCCCCCATCCCTTCGAAGAGGCATCGGTTGTTAATGAGATCACTGGTTTGTCCCTGTAAAGAGGCGCCCCGCTGTTCTTGACAGCTCTTAACCACCAATCTAGATCAATCAGAGATTCAGCACTAAGTGTCATATGGGAATTAAAATTGCCTTTATTATATTTCAATGCACTTGTTTTATCCTGTTCTAAAACTTTTGTGTAAAGTATCCAATAAGGTACATGTATTGCTTTACTATACGAAATCATTTTTCCTATTAGTTCTGCTACCTGCCCAATTGTATAATTAGCAGAGTTCTGTAAAGTTTGTATAGCTAGCTTTATGTTCTGTAAGTGAAATGGTCATATTATTTGAATTAAGAATGCATCCCAAAAAGACAAGTTTCTGTGTTGGTATAAACACTGATTTCTCGTTGTTTATAACGAAACCTATGTCAGCAAGCAACTATTGTGTGACAGAAACATTTTCTAGACACTCCGCGTACGTAGTGCCTTGTAAATACGAGTCATCCAAATACACCGCAGACGGAAAACCTTTCATACGAAGACAAGAAAATACAGGCTTGAGAAGTTTATTAAATTTCCTTGGTGCACCGGCTAAACCGTTTGCAAGACATGTATATTGATAAAGCTGACCTCTCCATATAAATCTCAAATATTTCCTAAATTCCTCAGATACGTTCACCGTATAGTATGCATCTTTAAGTCTATTGACGCCATGAAACAACCAGGTGTTAAAAGCCGTATACATAGCCGCATGTAAACTTTCCATTTTAAAATGTATGTACTCGATTGACTCATTAAGAGATTTTAAGTTTAATATCACTCTGTATGAACAATTAGATTTTGGCCTTAAAACACTGTTGAGATAAAATCTCCATCACAATGCTCTGCAGTCTCAATTACGCCTTTAAGTAAAAGGCCCTTTATTTCTCTATCCAGTACTATTGTCTCATTTGAATTTAATTTAGTTTCACGTACATGAGTCTGATTTGGCGTGTCAATAAATTCTATGGTACAGGCATAAACAGTCTCTAAAATACTCTTGTCAGTGGTCAGTTGTTCTCATTGGGTACCGAAATGCTTTAGTCTGCCTGCTAATTTAATGCAGTTAATGTTAGAGCAACTCACCTCAGCTACATTGCAGGTTAATGTTTGGCATGTTGTTTGGGAGTCGCACTGGACTGTCCCCTGTGCGGTACTCCTCGAGAATATCCCCTCCCCCTCTGTGTTTGAGGATAATGCGGTGGATACGGTCGTTGTCCTAAAAAAGAGCCTGATTTCCGGAAGGTACGGTCTTTTGCGTAAGGTGTCTGTCTGAATTTTCCTGCACGTACTTTGAATCCAATTTTGTTTGATTCAGTTATTGATTTCAACTGATCAGTTATATTGTCTCCGAATAACATCTGTGTGACTGGATTAGTATTGGAACATATGGCCTGATATTCCTCGTTCAAGTCGCGCTTGATTGACTCACGCCCACAGACATTAGCATCTGCATTTCCCACGGCAGTCAGTGCTACGGCATCCACTAATTTTGTGACAAGTTCATCGAAATTCAAACTCTCCTGGCAATCCCGTCCTGCAACCAAACTATCAATCACCTGCATGATCGGCACCATAGCTCTAAGTGTGAACTGCTGAATCTTTTGAAGCTTCACGTCTTTTGAACGCGTTTTCGCTTCAATTATTCTCCATATTTCAGGATTTACTTTAGGAGGATTTAACTTCGTGACGTTTTCTGACACGGGGTACTTATCTGCCAAATCATTCCGTTTTTTGTCTTCCATTGTCTTGTCAATGTTTTTGTCCGTCAAACTGGCAAGAGGTCCCGAAACTGGTGAGCCTTTAGCTTCACTCAATGACAAAGCCGCGGCAATGTCCTCAAATATACCAGCCGCCGTAACTGGCTGGCTGCAGCTGGCCTGGTCAGCGACATCAGGCGTTGGCATTGAGGAAGACTCGTCTTCACTCTCATCGCATGGTTCTTGCATTTGTTTGTGAAGTCGATCAACGTCTGACTTCAAATGCGCAAAATTTTGCATCATCTCTTGCAATAATGCAATTTGCTCCTGTTGGCCTTTCTGAATGGCCAACAAATCATTCTGTGGTGCCCGAGAATTATCCCGTTTAGGCACGTCCGAACTGTCTTCCTGATAACAGGGTATGTCTGTTACAGTTGGACAAAGTTCTTGTGATTCTTTTTTGCAAAATACCACCATCCATGATTAGTGTGATACACAATAACTGTTTATTTCCAAGTGTCTAATTAAAAACTACAATTATTATAACTAAAACTATTTAAATTCACAAATGACATTTTATAAATGCAATGTATCACTAATTCTTATAACCACTATGAGCTATCACTCTACAGTAAAGATAATATTGATGTGTACTCAGCAAGGGCTAGAACGCAATTGACCAGTAGGGCTGCTGACGCATATCTCACTGGGGCCATCACGTGACTTTGTGCTGAAGGAGAATTCCCCTAAACAAACGAGACTTACCTGTAAGTAGAAGTTGGGTTGGGATTCTATTAGTCATATTTCTATTGAGGGGATCAAATGAGATGTGCAGTGACCGTATAGTAATCAATCAGTATTATCCGCCAAAGCGCAAGGAATATTTGTCCCTAACCAATGAGGGATCAAAAAAAATTAACTCCCTTTTCCAACAGTAAGAGGTAAAAGGGGTGGGTTCAGATCAAAAACCTTCCAAGAACCTAATGCGGTGGGCATTTGATCCCCTCAATAGAAATATGACTAATAGAATCCCAACCCAACTTCTACTTACAGGTAAGTCTCGTTTGTTTGGTGGAATTCTATTACGTCATACTATTTCCGGAATCAAATGAGATTTCAACGCAAACAAAAACGACTTGCGCAATCTCGTACAGGCACTTATTCAAAAACATCGAACATTCGTAGAAAAAAGGGTACCTGTTTACTGTAAAACAACATCCTGAAAGGAGCAACAACTTTCTCTCTCCAGGGGCTTGTCATAGAATCTGGCAAACGTTGTATCTATGGACCAACCAGCTACTTTCATTATTTCCGATATTGGAAGTCCACTTGCTTTCACTTTCGATGAAGCAGCACTTCTTGTGCTGTGAGAGCTATATTTATCAATATCAATCAATTTCAACACAAATTTTATCCACCGACTTATAGTTGTTGAAACCACAGGTTTGTGTGGTTTAATATAAGTAATTATCAACTGTCTAACACCATTACGTAACCCACTAGTTTGTTCAATATATTCTGCAATAGTACTATATACACAAATTTCGATATCTAGCGTATATCTGTTTAATTTTAGGATCGGATTAACTTTTCCTTTCCTTGACTGTTTCAACAGCCCAGAGTAGTGTTATACATAAGACACACTGTCTTTCATCATATTATCAAGTGTCAACAAAGAAATAGAATGGCTTCGACTTGCCTGAGTCAAAGCTTTAAGCATAACTAGCTTGTAAGATAGCATCTTTAATGACAACTGTCTTGCTGGTGTAAGAGTTTTCAAATAACACAGAACTTTTGACACATCCCATGTCTCTTTGTATTTTGGTTTAGTTGGACCCAAGTTATAAACACCACTGAGAAAACGTATAACTAATGGATGGCTTCCCACATTATAACCATCTTGTTTTTTACATAAACTTGATAAAGCACTTCTTGCAGTATTTAATGTTGCATAGCTCAATCCTAAATCATATAGTTCAGTTAGAAATTCTATGCAGTACTCTATAGGGGTTTGAAGTGGATCAATTTCCCTTTCACGACAGAAGTGAATCCATCGGTTAATGTTCGTGGAATATTGCTTCTGTGTAGTCTTTCTCCATGAGGCCATGATGATATTAATAGACTTTTCAGATAAGTTTCGCTTTTCATAGGATCTCCGGATATACGACATAGCATTAGATGTAGTTTGTTGACTAAAGGATGCACTTTCAATGTTTGTGGTAATTTCAATGTGTCCTGGTCCACTTTCAGAATGAATGGATCGTGAGTCAACATTTCCAGAATACTGGTGAAAGAATTCTGTGTTATCCAAAAAGGTGCCACCAGCAAGGCCTCTGCTCTGTCCTGCCTCACTTTCTGAATTACTTGTGCCACACACCTGAAAGGAGGAAAAGCATATATGTATCTACCATTCCAATCCACAGAAAATGCATCAACTGCTTCTGCATCTGGATCTGGTTCCCATGAAACAAATCGATCCAATTGCCTATTCAAACGAGAAGCAAACATGTCAATTTCCGGCAAACCAAAACAATTTACGGCTTCTGAAAAAACAGATTCTGCTAGTTTCCATTCAACATTCTCATTAAAATGTCTTGAACTAAAATCTGCCTCGTTTGCAATTCCAGGAACATGTGTTGCTGAAAGCCAAATTGCTCTATCCTTACTCCAGAGCCACATATGCTTTGCAATGTTGTTAAGTTGTTCTATTTTACCACCCATATGACAAATATATGCAACAGTACACGAGTTGTCAGAACGTATTTGTACATGGATGTTTGATTTTGTCTTACAAAATGACTTGAGAGCATGGCTTGCAGCAAACAATTCCAAGACATTGATATGATTCTGAATCTCAGTATCATCCCATCGGCCACCAATGCTTTCATTCTCTGAAACAGCACCCCATCCAAACGAACTAGCGTCTGTGGTGATTATGAGATCTGGATTTCCATGTATAATCTGTCTATTTTGGTGAGAAAGATTTTGAATCCACCATGAGAGTTCATTTTTTATACTTTCTGTGATAGACATCATAGACTCATAATCACCAGCATGGTGTTGAAGTGCTTGAATTTTTGCACATTCAATAGTTCTATAAAACAATGGACCAAACTCAACAGCCGAAAAGGATGACACCAAAAGACCCAAAATCCTAGCAACATCTCTAATTTTTGCTCTATCCTTTTTTTTGCAAATCTGCATGATTGGACTATTTTTTCCACTTTTTCTGATGGTAACGTTACCACCATTTTTTCTGAATCAATATCATTACCAAGAAATGTTATTTTTCTAGTTGGAACAATTACCGATTTTGTTTCATGAATCATGAATCCTAACTCCGTCATGAGATTGACAGTATCATGAACATTTTGCTCACATTCATAATATGTATCACCCATTAACAGTGAATCATCAATATAACCTGAATTTTTGTGTCCCATCATGCGCAGAGATGCATAAACTGGCTTCATCATTTTTGTGAATTGTTTTGGCGCACAGGAAATACCATTTGGCAGGGCTCGATACTGGTAAATCTTACCAAGATGAATAAATCTCAACTTGACTTGATCTTCCAACTGCAATTGGTACACTGTAATACCCATGTCTGATATCAGTGCTAGCAAAAAAACATATTTGGTTTTACCAATTTTAATGCAGATTCAAAGGTGTCCATTTTAAAATGATGGTATTCAACATATTTGTTGAGATTTTTAAGATTGAGAATCATCCGGTATTCACCAGAGCGTTTTGGTATGACAAAAATTGGAGAAATATATTCATTTGGATGGTGACAAACCTCTTCAATGACTTGCATTTCCAATAAATTTTCAATTTCTTGGCTAATCACCTGCTCTTCTGTTTTCGAAAATTTACTTCTGTAACAGATAAGAGTTTTTTGGGTTTTCCCCTTTTATAAATTCAATATGGCAATGTTCAATAATATCTAAAACATTCTCATCACTTGTAATTTTTCTCCAATTTTTGACATAATCTTGTAATCTACCTGCACGAAAGGTACTGACCTGATCTACTTCTTCTGTGGAAATTTGCCGTTTTTTTGTCATGGATTGGGATTCTGTGCGGGCTTGAAAACCACCACGACCACGACCACGGAAGCCTCGGCCTCTCGAATTGTATGGGTTAAACCTTCTTCGGTCCCGTCCTCTCATCGGACCTCCACCACGGCCTGTGGCTTTACCAATTCGGTTCATGTTATTGATTTCTCTGACGTTATTATTCACGTCATTGTCATTGCCATACAATAAATCAGTGTAGTGCAAAGATGCCGAAGTCAAATAGTGGTATTTATAGTCCAAGTCTGCTTTGTAAAGTTTTTCTCTCTTTGAATTTATCATTTTGTTAGCGTGGCCAAGGAGAGCAATGGCTGTGGTGCCTAATTCAACATGCTCAAAGTCTGTTTCACTTTCAGCTGTTCCCAGCTTTTCCACAAGGTTTACAACATTCACCGATGCCTTCAAAAGTACACCTTGAAGTGAACTTAACCTACTATCTTCTGCCTGTGTGAAACTTTTAAGCAAGCGCCAGATACCTTGGTTTGCCCGCGTCTTTACAAGAGAGTCACAATTTTGCGGTCTGTGTATTTGTTTTAGAATATCTTCTAGATTTTCCTCCGACAAACCATTTCTGAATGAACTGTTTACCAGATTTGCTAAATCTGAATGTACCTCCGCATCTACTACTTCACTTTGCTGAAACTTGTCAAACAGTTTCTTGAAAATAGATTTCGACTGATTCTCCGTTGTGTCACTGAAACTTTCCCCGAAGGATTCAGACTGAAATTGTCCCTCGAACTCATCTTGTTCATACGGAACATCAATGTCATGTTGACCCTCATCGGGCCACTCAGAATTCATAATGTCATTTATACACTTCTCTTGCTTATCAAGACGGGCATTTTGTGCATTCACATTCGAGTTGAGTACTCGCAGTATCTCAAGCACCTCATTCATTTTTCCGCCATTACTGTCTTTCTGAGAGGGTTTTGAGCTACTTTGAGTAGTTGAAGAGCCCGCTTTTTCAAGTGGAATCTTCGTCGACATTGTCGACGTTTTCTTTCCACTAGAAACGGCCGAAGCCGCAGCATTCTTCAAAATTTGGACTTCTTTGTCCGCCATTACACACGAGGGGATATTTTCGGCAATGCCGGAAATAGCAAAGAAACGATGTCGTAAAATTTTACGATACGTGTTAAATTACTTCTGCGAACAGAACAAAATTAAACTAATACGAATATTAGTTATATATCTTGAAAAACTTCTATTCTTTAATAAAAAAGAAACTACCAAATAGTTTCAAAATTAGAAGTATAACCGTATTCCAAAGAATACAAACTTCGTCACGGTCGAGTGTAACTCAGTGAATAGGTCTTCACTGTACGAGTTACAACAGCGCACTGATTGATTACTATACGGTCACTGCACATCTCATTTGATTCCGGAAATAGTATGACGTAATAGAATTATAATTGTATGACCATGTATTTTCGCTTTTCAAGTGTTCGGATTTGTGACCTTAGCCAGTGATTGTAACGATTATTTAGGATTTTATGTACAGACCGCTATTACAATCTGTTTGATTGACCTCCAGGATGTTGTTATATTAATCCATTGTTAACTGTCTTTTAAGTTATTGTTTTATTATAGTTGTAAATTCTGATAAAGTATTCGTATTGTTTCATAGTGTCCGCCATCTTTGTCTCGTGCTATGTGCTGTTGCATCACCGCTTCATGTGTTGACGTATTGTTTGTTTACCTCAGACGATACATGTAAAGATGATGTTATAGTAGCTGTCAACTCACTATTAGATGAATTTTTATCTTGTGAAAATATGCCTTTAAACAGGTAATTGATGTATTAATGTATTGTTAATTGATTGCAGGCCAAAAATCCATATGTTTAAAACTTAATTTAGTAAATTCTGCCATAGTTCTGCCGTGACTTGCGGAATTCCGCTACTAAATTCCTCCATTTTTCGCAGCCTCACGTTCTTTCATTCCAAAATCTTGCGGTTTCACGATATATTCTGCCAAGTTACGCTAATTTTAGCGGAACTTTATTTCCTGTATATTACATTGTGTTTTCTTACATCAGGAGTTCTGACAAGAGATTTTCTCGAGTCAAGGTGCATATTTATTATTTAGGTTTATCAAATAAGCAGAACTTCTATGCTGTATGCATAGTAATGTAATGTGATTACATTGTATTTTTGGCTTGACTTTGATATTTAATGTTTATTTCTAAGAATGAAATAACTGATGAAATGATATTGATATTTGCATAATATAAATTGCTGGAAGTAATATTTAATGAGTTATATGCAAATAAATTATATATGAACTATTATTCCAGACTTTGTACTAATATCTATGTGATAAGAGTCATACGTATACGCCATGCTACCACAATATACCTTGACCGTCACAATACTATGTATTCAGTAATGGTTCAAGGTTAATTGCTAGTGTGTACTTACATAAGCAAATGAAGAAGTATTTAGTACATCAGAAGTATTTTGCATTATAAGCTGTTAAAATTATCATTTATTTTCGTTTTGATCAGCTATGCAACATTGGTCAACATAAAAAAGGTTGCGTTGATTGTATAAGCTACTTTGGGCAAAAAGTGATCAACAATACACGGAACTGAGAATAAGGAAAAAGGAACTAGTTTTTTCACCTCTAGATCAAGGCGAAAATGAGTCTTTCCTTTTTTGTGGAACTCAAAACAACTAAAAACTAGAGCTATCAATGAAGGTGATTAATACCCCCAAACGCCGCCTCTCATTATGATTTATCATTGTATGAAGTTTTATGAAATTACATCTGGTAGTTTTCAAGTCACTGTGCGGACAAAAGTTTGACAAAAAAATGTTTTATTACATTCCATCCGGTAGTTTTCAAGTTATGCTCCAGACAAGAAATAAGTAACAAAGGGCAATAACTCTGTAATTGGCTTAAATAGAATTGCTGTTCCTGTACACTGCACTTCCTCTCATTATGATCCATCACTGTTTAAGTTTTATTAAATTCCATCCAATAGCTTTCAAGTTATGCTCCGGACAAGAAATAAGTAACAAAGGGCAGTAACTCTGTAATTGGCTGAAATAGAATTGCAGTTCCTGTACACTGCACTTCCTCTCATTATGATCTATCACTGTATGAAGTTTTATTAAATTCCATCCAATAGTTTTCAAGTTATGCTCCGGACAAGAAAAAGTAACAAAGGACAATAACTCTGTAATTGGCTAAAATAGAATTGCGGTTCCCGTACACTGCACTCCCTCTCATTATGATCTATCATTGTATGAAGTTTTATTAAATTCCATCCAATAGTTTTCAAGTTATGCTCCGGACAAGAAAAAGTAACAAAGGGCAGTTACTCTGTAATGAGCTGAAACAGAATTGCGGTTCCTGTACACTGCACTCCCTCTCATTATGATCTATCACTGTATGAAGTTTTATTAAATTCCATCCAATAGTTTTCAAGTTATGCTTCAGACAAGAAAAAAGTAACAAAGGGCAGTAACTCTGCAATGAGCTGAAATAGAGTTATGGTTCTTGTGCACTGCACTTTAAATAAATTCCATCTGGTAGTTTGCAAGTTAATGTCTGGGGAAAAAATGACAGCAAAAAAACAACAAATGGCAATAACTCAGTAATTCGCTAAAGTAGAGTTATGGTTCTTGAACACTGCACTTCCTCTCATTATGCTTTACCATTGTATGAAGTTCCAATCAATTCCATCCAGTACTTTTCAAGTTATAGTCCGGACAAAAAAAGTAACAAACAGCAATAACTCAGTAATAGGCAAAAATAGAGTTATGGTTATTGCACACTGCATTTCCTCTCATTATGCTCTACCATTGTATGAAGTTTAATCCAATTCCATCCAGTAATTTTTAAGTTATGCTCCGGACAAGGTAAATTGCAACGGACCGACCGACCGACTGACTCCAATATACCCCCCCTTCAAGCTTCGTTTGTCGGGGGTATAATAAGCTGTGAAGTATACAAACTAGCTGTTGTTGATTAAAATAGTATTTTTTTTGACACACACTCGAGAAACAACAACAATATATTGATGCCTTTCATCATTGTGATAAGTCAGATTATTGAAGATGCCTTGATGTATTCATACATGTTTTGCTTTAAGTATAAAAGGTAATATATATTGAAATGAAACATGGCAATATCCCTGCTTAGGTAATTTCACACATGTTACGCAAATAACAATCCCTTCCATAATATTGAGACCGAAATTTGCGCAAAAACTAACCCTTTCGACCTTAATACTTCTTGATATTCAAATGAAACAATACACACATGTTCACCACGTTTTCACATACATTCTCCAAGCGCTTTTTTAGTGATTGAGTGGGAACCATCATTTCATGCCACAAAACTTTAAATTCACATTTACTTTGATTGCTTTTACTAGATGGAATGTTAAAAAAGTGTTCTTGTTTGGCCTATCAAAAGTGTACTTGTCTAGAGTCTCCTCTTTGCAATGTAAAGTTTACCTCCAAAAAAGTGTATAAAATAAAAACAAAGACATTTAAAAAAAAACAATACAAAAAATCAGAATGGCCTTATATATGAGCTGTTAAAAACATTTGAGTGCAGGGGGCGAATCTTGTTTGGTACGATCAGGATAGGGTACGAATGTCACATTCAGCTTTGCTGTTGTTTACTTGTCTTTGGTAAATAAATTTTAATATGCTGACATTTTAAAACAAAATGACATTTAAAATCTCTATCCTTCATGAAAAACTCACTAATACTTAATAATAGAACTAGAAAATCGAAAAATAAACTCCGAAAAATGTTATGACAAAATGGCGGTGACTCGCCGAATCTTCTACTTTTAAACATCGTACAAATGAGGAAAATACTGTAAGTAAACGCTATATAAAGCAAATAAAATTTTTTTGAGATATCAAAACAAATTTTCATTACGAACATTCAACACAAAAACTATCAAATATTGGTCATGAAGTCAAGTATTTGATTTTCTTAGCGCCACCGTCTGTTTTTCAATGACCGTCTGCTTCAAACGTAACACTGTTCTAAAAAGTGTGCCTTGTTTTTACACTGCAAGTATCAATTGTTTACTAATACTTGACAACATTTTTCATCCTTTCTTCGCGTTTTCTATCGCAATTTAACAAACTTTTAATCATTTGACCAGTGTCTTCTCTGATTGGTTAAAATGGGACATTTCGATAATTGGATGATAGACGACCCAATTGTGTGATTAGGAGATTACCGATTATAAATTGCTAAATTAATTAAAAATGTAACAACATCGGCATCAAAGATCGACATTTAGAGGTACAACTTCGATGTCTCAGACAAGGAAAAATGTGTCATAATGAACATCAATTAGCACCCTGATTATAAGCGTGAACTACCGTTAATCAGACCCGCGGTGATGCCAGTCATGTGCCTTAGAACGCACTGATCTGTGACAGATTAGGAAACGGCGACATTGACCAATGAAATACTTTTAGGGCGTAACTTTGTGATAAACAACGATCTGAATGGCCAGAAGAGCGCAAGGGGGCGGGAAAAATATGACAGGGCGTGTAAAAAGGGGCAACGGGGCGGGGTAAAAAAAGGGCAGGGCGGGCCGCCCTTCCATTCCGCTTTAGCTAAAACACTTTACTTATACAAAAATCAGGTTTTCAATTGAAGTATGCATGTAGTTTTGAACAACTTGATGTTCAACTATTTTATGAACTGTAAGATAGAATTTCTACATTTTGAATAAAAACAAAACATAAAAATCTAGTGAAGTCTGAACACATTGATTTTCAGATTCGATTTGTAAACCCAGAGCTGTGCACTTAAATAAAAAATATCCAGTTAGTATTAACAATTTCTCCATACATTCAATTAAACTAACTTTTATCTTAATAAAGCAAAAAAAAACATTACATTAAACATTTAGTTTGATTTCTAAAGAAAGATATAATATTGTGTTCCTGTATATTCAGTGCTTGTACTCTCAGTATGTATAAAATATGGCCTGTCCTGGCCTGGCCCGACTCTAAATGCTGAGTCAGCAGGCAAGGCCAGGCCAGGTTTTAGAACATGCCGTTCTGACCAGTATTGCAGTATGTGAACATTGAGTTTCTCTGAGGAATTGCATGAAACAAAAAGTTCTAAAAAAGGGGGTACATTGTTGCATACAAAGATCATTTTACCACCTCAATCGCCTAAACTAATTGAAGAATTAAAAGTTAAAACGTGAAATCACAATATTTCTTACGGTTACCCTCGGGCACGCTGCATAGCACGGACAAACTGACAGACAGGGCAAAATAATATGTCTCCCCATGAAATGAGATACATTACATTGCTCTTTCAAATATTGAGTAGGCACACAGCACACAGTGTAATGCATAATGCAAATTCGGAAACTTCAAACTTGTTAATATTTTGACACATTATATCCTGATATATTATCCATAGTGGTAATGGTATTGTTTATCGATTTTGACTACAATGTAAATTATGGGTTTAAACCAACAGTTTATATTCACAAGATTAGATTGAAATTCCTTCGAGACAAATTAACTCGCTTATTTTTAATTAACCTTTGTTTGGCGTACCTGACAATTTGAAAAAATATATTTATTACTTTTATTAATTAAAAACCGTTTATTAGATAAACACAAAAATGATCTGTACATGTCAAATAGTTTTATATGGAGAAAAAAAATGATAAACATTCACAAATCCCCTTATTTCACTACTATTTACCAAAACCATCCAGTGGTTGAAGATGTAAATTGACAAGTTAAGACCTTTTAAAGTTTTGAGAATAGACATTCAAATAAATACAAAACACACAGTCCTTTTTTAGAATTAAAATATGCAAAATACTGCAGGGGTTAATTCACACTAAATCACTGTTCTCTTGCCATTGTTTTTAAGATGTTAAAACTTTAAAAAAAGAGTTGTTTGTTGCCTAAAGATAGAGTTCATTATTTGGTGTTCTCCTCTAGGTAGGCAATCAGATCGGCCCGCTCTGTCTTTTTCTTGAGTCCGGCAAAAATCATCTTCGTTCCAGGTATATACTTCTTGGGGTTTTCCAAGTACTGAAATAATGTTTCACGGCTCCAGGTAATCCCTGAAAAGTGATAGAACAAAATGTTATGTAAGAAGATCTGAGTCAGCTACATGTATCTTTCAACAGAAATTTATAATCTTAAGTCCATCAATGATCATGAATTGGTTCTGATTGTACCAGTAACCTTGTTAAGACATTGGTTTATAATAATCAATCAATAAGGGGTACATCATGACCAATTTTGAACATAACTTGACCAATCATTACCATGATATGGTTCTCGACAAGATTTTTCGAAGATTTGACCTAGTGACCTAATTTTCAATCATATGTGACCCAGTTTTATTCACGACCAAGAGTTCATCAAGGAAAACATTCTGATTAAGTTTCATGAATATTTGACCATGCTTCATGCCTCTAGTAGCAATAACAACGTAACGCCGTTTTTTACACTTCCCTATTCTGCACAATGCTAATAACACTCCTCGCTCCAATGGATATTACTCCTGCAAACATTTATACTTACTGCCGAAAATGGTACCAAAATAATCATGAATAAATTATCTATCAACTGTAGTACGGGTTTTATCTAATTTTGTGAAACAGAATAAAACGAGCAAAAAGTTTCACAAGCATTTTTTGTAATATGTCGTTTTTCTGCCGGTCTTGGGACGTTTTGACTGTCATTTTATACTTTCGATTTCGGATATTTTAAGAATTGTTTTGATTGTCAATGACTTTACAAGGATACATTGACGTCTCCTGCATCGGTGAGTATAACTTTAATGAATTATTATGTATATTTTCTGCTTTTATTTTGACAAAAACCGAAACAGGGGATAAAACATGCTGAATTATAGGTCCAAATCGAAAGAGAACAACAATGCATCATCGAATTTCTGAAAATTCATTCATTTATCTTCACAGTGATACTATCCATTTGATTCAGTAATCTGTCGCATTTTTCCGCAAGGGCTATTTATAAACACATCGTTTCTGAGAGTGGCCAAAAACAAGAACAATTTGATGACTCATAAGGCATGCAACCTTAAAAGCCGAGAGTATCCGAATTAACCAGGAAGTGATTTTTGTTTACTTTTTAAAGGCCAACCTCTGTAAATAGTAATTTATTTTGAGTAAACATTGAGGTAGGTTTATGCATATCATTGTTTTATTAAATTTAGAATGCTATTTATAAGGGGTTGCCAATTCTTTTGCATGAACATTGGTCAAATGTTTTATAATTTGAATAAATAAGACATTTGCAATATTGTGATTGGTTTTAATGAAATAAACAGACCGGGTTCTTTAAGGATCTGGTCACTTTCGGTTTTAAAAACTGTAAATAAACTATTGGAGAATTGGCAGTTATTTTTATTAAGCCATTCTTTATTATTAATTAAGAATCTGTCAAGCTGAAGTTTGTTATTGTTTATGCGCATGTTTCTTCAACGGGCATTGACCGACAAATTCATATTAAATAACTTAAAAGAGCTCGACAACCAAAACCCAATTAATCAAATTACAACGCCAAGTTTCCATTTAGTGTTTTATTGGTTAATAAGAAAAATGCAGGCTGGCTTATATAGGCATTTCACAATTGAAACTAAGAAAGTAAGCATTTTTTTTAATCTTCTAAACAGTTAATTGGATGCCTACCAATTTTAATTGTTTATAGATCATACATTATCACCAAGTAACTAATACTTAAATAATAATTGGAAAGTTTCAAATTTCAACATATCAATGTTTTAATGTGTAAATTTCAGGAAACATTTTTATGTTCTGTATAGTTACTTGGATTATAAAATCACTCTCTGTAAAAATTATTCAACTTTTCAAACATTATTTGTCTTCAGATTTATTGGAATTCCTGTTATGATAGGATTTCAATTGCTGTCATTAATTTTCAACTCAATGTTTTGATTATTCATTTGAAATTATTTTAAACTTCACATTCCATAAATGGCTGTTCTTCCTTTTTGACTAAATATTTTGAGTATTTTTACACATTAGTATGTCTGCCAATTCATGGGTGGTCAGTTTTGTCATTTATTAGTTTTTTTTTTCCCTTTTTAATTTAATATTTTCTTCCTTTCAGTGAGAAATAAAGCCATAGAATACATTCATACCACTCAAATTCAGCCAGTCAGAATGATGGGAAGGATTGCAGAACTGAGGTAACTTAGAACTATGATGCATATTTACCAGAGAATATCTCATAAACATGCCATTTGCTTAATTTTCTTTGAAATCATACCTGAAGTTAATAAGAACTCTTTATAAACTTTGACATTTTGTATGATGACATATTTTATTATTTGTAAAATAAATGCTTTTGACATTTTTTTGGGCTGTAAAGTTGAATTGATTCTTAAATTGATTCTGGTAAATACCAAACTGTGTATAGACATCAAACCTCATTACATATATATATATATATATATACATAGTTGTCCCTCTCTGAATAATACATAATTATCTATGTTTCTGTTTACTTTCAGTTTCACTCTCACCTGACTGATGCAGATTCAGTAACCTAATTGTATGTACTTTTTTGTCAAATTGTATTTATTTGCTCTATTAAAAATATAATGTTGACTTTTTTGAGGAATAATTTTGAAAGGAAAAATAAATTATTATAGAGAAAAGGTAATTTGTTATGTACAAAAAGTGGACAAAAATGTTGAACAGTATGAAGTTTTAAATTAGAAAATCCTTATTTCTCTCTGTATGTATGTCAACTTTATTAAGACAATATTAAGACAATATCTGGTAATATAATGTATTCTCTTAATTAAATGTGATAAAAAAAAAATACACTGTATGTATACATCTGTATGTGTATGTTGCCATATAAACTGAATGCATGTAGTTTCTTTTGTGAACATGTGTATTAATTGAAATCATCACATTCCTTTGTTATATTTTCAGGCTCATGATGGTTTCTGAGAAAAAAACCCAGCTTGGTGTAATTTGACAGTATTTTTCAGTATTTGACAGTGGTTCTATCATGCAACAGTCATACCATGAAGTGTCTCACAGATTCTCTCTCAATTCCTGCAATATCCAAGATTACAGTGTTGTGCAAAGAGGATTAATTTTCTTGCAATAAGAAGTATCTGCACTTCCAAATACCCCTGTACAGCATGAACAGTTCCTTCATTTTTTGAGTGATTATAGAGTGAAAATGTTTCCATATAAAATGTTTTCTTTTTATGTGTAAAACTTGTTATGAATGGTTACAAATACATGCATGGACATTATGATTCCAAATCTATGCACATTTTGATTCCAATAATTAAAGTATTTTAAATTTGGTTTGAAACAGAAATATTGTCCTTATGTTTGTTTCTAAACATTATCTGGTATTATTCGTGTTTATAGTTTCCATGTCAATTTTAAAAAAAAGTCGTAGAAAAAAGTTCTTTTAAAGATGCACTCTTACTCCCACATAAGATTTACCACAATTAATACTTTTGTTTTATTATTCCAAAAAGGATGAATATATGTTGAAAACAATGGTTCTAATGAAGGATGCCTACTTCTACTTGAAGGAAATGTGCATAAAAGACAGTATTTCTACCATTTGAGATCATAGTAGATCACAGTAAATCTTTATGCATTCACCAATCATTTAATATCTTTGCTTTTTCAGTTTAAATACACGGTTACAATATTTTTATCAATACTTAATATTTTCCAAAAATGAATTATTAAGTAAGTTGTTAAAGGGTTAACAGTCAAAGTATATGTTTGTTATACATTTGTATGCATTGATACTGAATAAGAGTGTCACTTTAAACAGTTGCCATGGTAACTATAGTCTAGTTTTCTTAAGAAACTGTAATTGTTGTCTAAAAACCTTTGTATTTTCAATGTGATACTTTTTAGCATGTCCGCTTCAGTCAATGAAATATTTCTGTTATTTGTTAATCATTTGGTCATACTTTGTATACAATTATATTTATAATTTAACCTTGAAAATTGCTGACAATCTCATACTTATATTGAAATATTCAGAATTGCTAGATGGGTTGAAATTCACCTTTATTACAACTGTCAGGCAAATCATGGCAAGATGTACATAATTCTCCTTTTTAACAAAAAGCGATGTTTAAAGCATTTTTTGTATTTTTATTGAATGGTTACCATGGCAACTAATTTTTTGTTTACCTTTAATCTTCCTATTTATAATACTATTAATTGTAAAAATGCAACAGTCAAGCAGTGAATGGAAGAATGTAAATGTTCATTGTCTTTTACCCTTTTCAAGCTCATTCTTCAAAATATAAAGGAATTTTAAAATTTCTTAAAAATGGACGTTTTTTCATCATTTTTTTAAAAGTAAAATAATTTGCTTAAAACTTTGTTTAGGTTTTGATATTTAGGAATGTGTATTAAATTTATAGAAAATAAACAAAATGTGTTGTTTGACATTATTTATTTCATTTAAATTCCGAAGTTTTGAATTTGACCTATTTTGGCAGAAAAAATTGATAAAAATGTAAAATTAAAAGGGCCATAATTCTGTCAAAAATTGATGGATTTTGAAAAAATGTGCATATTTGAGTTTGTAATGACGTAACCTTTAAAATGATATATCACTTTAATATACCGCATTAAATTAATTTTTTACGTTGTTATTGCTACCTCTAGTATGTTCCATTTTTTTCCCTAAGATTTGACCTTGTGACCTAGTTTTTGACCCCATGTGACCCACTTTTAAACGTGGTCGAGATTTGATTAAGGGGAACATTCTGACCAAGTTTGAACATTTTCTGATTACCAAGATATTGTAATGGACGGACGGATGGAATGACGGACGGACAACTAAAACAATATCCCCCTCCCGAAATCTTCAGGAGGGATAACAAAGGGCAGTCTATGTCGCTTAAAGCTACACTCACACAGATTTACCATTTTGACAGCTTTTTTTATTTTTTGCCTTGGAAAGAGTAAAATATTGCGTTTATATCTGCAAACCAATGCTATAAGATTGCTGACAAAAGATCAGATCGCAGATTTTCATATTTCCGAAAATAAATGTTTTATGGGTACAACCATTAGTAACGGCTTAAGAAAAAAGCATTAAACATCACTTTTTGAACTTAAATATAAAGATCTGCGATCTATTTTTTATCAGCAGTTTTATTTACATGTAAGTGGTTTCCATGGATTATCGCAAAAATTGGCTTGTTTCAAGACAAAAAATAAAAAGTTGTCAAACATTTAATCTGTGAAAGAGCAGCTTTAAAGAGCCACTCCTTAATTTTATTACTGGGGTTTGATAAGGCAGGTTAATAGTTTCATCAAACACTTCGACAAACCTGTTTCCAAAAATAATGTTTTGACAGTGGTCCGTCAGATGGAGGCATTCTAAAAAGATCTGTCAAAGTGTTTTAAGAAACTACACTCTCAAACTCTGATGACTGTGCTATCGCCTTATTCAGTATATTTTGCGCACACAGAATGAAGCTTTGTTATACTTATGTTTTTAAGATTCTACTGAATATTTAACTTTGAAACAGTGTTTTTTTATATAGCTGAAGGATGGATTTAGCTCGACAACGAGGTATAACATGCCTATATTTGGTATGTATGTTGTACGACATAAAATTGGGGCTGAAAATCAGATGTTTTTCATTGTTATGCTGTTGCACTCAGAAAAATGATATTTTTCATTATTAAATCTATAAAATTGAGGCAATTTTATACGATAAGCATGTAAATTTCCCTTTTCCAAAAAAGTTTGTGGCCAGTATGTTTTTTATTTTACCAATATCTGACGATTACTTTTCAAGTAATTTTAATTTATGTTAAACCGGTCGTTCGTTATGCATTTTGCTTTTTTTCACCTTCTTTTGTAAAACATGACATATTTTACATAAACATAATCATAATTTTATCTTAAATATGTTCTAAAGGATGAATAGCATATGCATTTTGATAAAAACAAAGAATGAGAACAATTGCGGTTGATAAAATGAAGTTCTGTTTTCTTGTTTCTGGTCAGTTCAAACATCCAAAATGTGTAGTGTCCGCAACAGGGCTGTAGACAACACTCTTACAGTTTATTTACAGAGGGCACTTACTGTTTTTCAACAATGGCATAAACACACAAACAAAAATACCAAATATATTCTCCCTACATTGAATAATTAGGCTACAGCAGATAAATGTCTTTGTCCGCAACGCTGTAGTGTCCGCAACGCAAAGTGCAACTGTATATTTCTATACAATTCAGTGTTAATTAATCATTTGTTTTGCTGTAAATATTTAGAACCAATTCATTTTTATCATAAAACAGCAAACAGAATGAAGTAAACAATTTAAGGCTGATTTGACAGGCCCATAATGCAAAAATTGAATATTTTGTATGTTAATCCTGGAACAATATTTTGGAAATGCTATGTACTCTGAAAGTGTACTGTAGTGAAAAGCTTCATAAGTACTTCCTTTCAAAACAGCAAAATATGTTATAAGAACAATTAATACTATGTACAGCTGTATCTTGTTTTCTGGGCTTGTTGCGGACACTACAGGAACTGTCTAGTGCTTATTATCACGTCTTACATTTCGTTGCAGAACAAAAAATGAAAACTTAACCAATATAGCACAGAGATATGTAGGAAATGTCATGCAAAGTTAAAACAAGACAAAAATAAACATGAACAGTTGAAACAGAAAGATAGAGAAAGAAAGAAACGTGAACGGTTGAAACATAAAGAACACGCTAGTAATAATGAAACATTGAAAAGGGAACTGAAGATAAAAAAAATTGAGGAAATACAAAGATATAGGGCTAAAAAGAAGCAACAGAAAACACATAAAACAATAAATAACAACAAAAACAGTACAGCCAAAAAGATGGTTATATCACTAAAGGAGAAGCAAGCAGAAAATAGAAAGCAGAGAGCAGTGTTATTGGCGTTTGAGATAAAAGCTTAAAGAAAGTAGCACAAAACAAGGAGAACCCATTAGAAATGTACAAACTGAAAATGAAAGCAACATTGATCTTCAATCTAAAAATGAAAACAATAAGGACAATCAAGTAGGAACTCAAAATAACACTAACATTCATGGAGTAAAGGAAAACAACAGTAGTGCAAAATTTCCCTTCACATCCAGGTGGTCTGAACACTGTGCTTTGAAACGAGTCAAATAGACCTTACCAACCACACCGGCAAAAAGAGCAAGACTGGTAGAAAAACTAGCTACATCACCATCAACAAATAAGCTACTCAAAGAGAAAGGGATTCTTACTTCTCCAAAATTAAGAGAAATGGATGCCATTGGAGAATCTGTATTGGAAACTGTATCTAGTCTAAATAGTACACCAGTAGGTCAAAGTCAAAGTACACAAAAAAGGGAAAAGAAACATGCCATTCGAGAAAACACTAGCCTACGATGTGAATGAAAGTGCAACTAAACTGAAAAAGAAAACAACATTTCAGATGAATATCAGAAACAACTACAGCAACAACAATTACAGAAACAAGCTCAGTAGCAAATTTTTTAAACATAAACACGGTTTAATGGCACTGGGTTAACGCCAAAGACATAGAACATAAAAACAAAAGATCACAAACAAGAAACATAAAAGAACAGCACATAACTCCACAAATAGCACAGTGCATACATACTATATATATATATATATATATATAAAAAAACTAGGTATGTTTATCAAGGATTGTTAGGTACTGCCTTGGAACGGTCAGTAAAATGTAAATTTACTGGGGCTTTAAACCAGTTTAAGTGCACAAACCTCACTCTTATCCCATCAATGTATGCATTAACTTGAGGGAACTTAACAATAAAACAAATAAAAATAAACTTATAGGTAAACCCCAAGAACTTCTATGATTAAAGATCCCAACTCTATCTGCAGACAGAGGAATACAATTCAACGCGTTTGGTCAAAAACACTGAAAGACAAATGCTGGTGGAGGAACAGAGTAAGAACAGCAAAAGCAGGCAAGATACAGCTGAAACAAAAGCTGTGGTAAAAGAGGTTTTTTTATATCAGGAGAAGTAAGCCGCTGTATTCCAAATAAGAAAGATGTGACAAAAGAATGCCAGCCAAAGTTTATCATGAAAGCAACAATAACTGAAGCCCATCAAGCCTTCTTGCAGAAATATCCAGACAAGAAAATTGGCCGAACAACATTTTATCTGTTAAAGCCAAAAAATGTGAGAAAAGTTAGTGAAACAAATAAAAGATGCTGCCTCTGCCAGATCTGCTGCAATGCAGCACTAGTCGCTGAAAGTATATCAACAACTTCCTGTGTGGAAAAAAACCTAACACAAAGAAACCAACAAAGACTGACACTGAATCTCTCGAGGAATACTTTAAATCTGTGTCTACAATCTACTCTACAAAATATTCTTTACTGTTTTCTCAATTTTGTTATTAAAACATTAAGTACATGTGTTTTGAACTTGTTAAAATAAAGATAAAAGTTATGTACAAGAAATCTTGTTATTTCTCCAGTTACAAGTTACTTAGCGTTAGGCGTTCAAATGTGTAGTGTCCGCAACATGGCATGTATGTTTCTATTACTTTTGTTACAGTTTTACTGTTGAAAGTTGCCTTCTCCACTTTGTTTCTATTTGGTAAATAGGTGTTTGAATTGTCTCTGGAGGAAGCACTTTGGACAGGATGCGATAATTAAGCCATATAAATTTGATTCTGTAAAGAAATATTTCGGTCTTTTCATGATACAATATGCATAAATTGATAAACACCAAATGAAAGCTCATGAAATAGGTCTAAAATTTGCTGTGAGTTTAAATGTACTTTAACAAAATTAAACAAAAACATCTCTCAAATACATATTTTACTTTATTTGTAACAAGTATATTTCTGGAGTTCAAACTGTAGTGTCCGCAACAAAATAGTAGTATTGATATTCTTTTAATTTCAAATAAATGCATAGCTTAACACCTCAAATGTTTTGTTTTGTTTTTATGATGTCACCTTTACAATTGACATCATGAACAGCCCAGGTTTACCTGCCTCCTTTTTAAAGAAACAAATAAATGTAGACAAACAACTAAAATAATTCGCAAGAAGTAAATAACATCCAAATAAACAAAATATACACAAGCCATCAATAAACAACCACCAAGTTGGGTTTTATATTTGGCAAATGAGTTTCTTCAATGGATTAGACAATTAAAAGTGCTGGTTAATGATTACAGCTGAAAAAATAGATGCATAACAATGTATGTGTGTAGTGTCCGCAACAGATTGCCCTACTGTGATTGAAAGTATGATAACTTTTTAACTACTCCAGACTGACCAACAAAAATTTAGGAAAATAAGCTCGATACATGTACCAGTTGGCAAATATATATTTTTTTTTCTATTACAAAATACTTCAATTTTTGCTCTCAAGTGCAACACATCTGCGCAAAATATACTGAATAAGGCGCATGTTTCATTTAAAATGGGGAAGAAATAGGAAAGTTATCTTTGTTTAAAGTCTTCATTCGAAGCAAAATATTGCCTTCCGACATAGCATTTATGACGCAATTAAAACTACGAATTTTCAAATTGTTAAAGAAAGAAAGGGTCAGGGTCCGACACTAACGGTAGTCCGAGACTACCAGATTTTTGGTCGGACTACAAGAAAGTTTAAGTCAATAGTCTGTCGGAACACTAGAAAAAGTAAATATCACATCAGTTAATTGAGCATAAAATCTTTATTATATGCTCAAACTTGCGAAAAATGTGATGTCAAATAGCCCAATATCACCAGTAAACACTCATTCTAAAACTTGCCAAATGGTCGAACAGTAACGGACAACGTTGACTGTTAATCAAAATTCGCGCACATTTCTTCAAGCCTTTTGATCAATATTTAAACAGGTTTATAGAATGTCTTAATTTAGAAAGTGCAAAACTATTTTTTGCACTGTATGGTGTGTTTTATCGTCAGACATGTGAACCTCTGCCAATGTCAACGAGGTAGATTTGGGTCTCAAAAAAGATTAGGTCTAAAAGTGTAAGAATTTAAATCCCTTGCATTTTCAGTAAGAAACAATGATGGATACGATGTAAACAATAACTTGATAGTTGTTACTATTTTTAGATTTCTGAAATCACGTCATGGTTTAGGGTATTCTGTATTGCCAACTGTCGGTGTTTTTGATAAAGCAAACAGAAGGAACATAACGTCTGGCTTGTGAATATTTTTAACAGGCTTTTAGAAGAGGTGATTATTTAATTATACTGCCAAAACAGGTCTTATGCGGTGCAAGTGCAGACCACGGCAAAATTGTGTGCACGCGTTAATTTTCGTTTTTTATACATTGAAGCAAGGACCAATAACAATTTTTATCTTACTCCCATATTAAAAACAAGAGCCGTCGTAAGACAGCGCGCTCGACTACGATGTAATAATACCAAGTTTGGTCTCTTTATGTCAAACTTAACTAAAATTATTCGATACATAAGGTGACTTTGATGCTGCCCTCCCACCAGCCCGCCCAAACAATGACGCAAGTCATTCAAATAACTTGATTTCCAATTATGAAAATGTGGTTAAGAATATACAAATATGCCTTTCAAAGGAAAATAAAAAAATATTCAAGGGCCATAATTTGTATTAAGGCTTAAAACGGAGTTATGTTTCTTGTTGTAAGATGGTTGTTAATAATTTTGAATTTTATTAAGTGCATTTAATGAACGGTATAGAAGTTTTTTTTATTAAAATCCCAACTTGCCCTTAACTTTTACTTGCCTAAAACTTTAACCTAAGTTAATCAGGGGCCATAACTTGTATTAAGGATATGGAGTTATGTAACCTCATTGGGTGATGGTCCTGAACAACTGTGTGAAGTATTAAGTCAATTGAACAAAGGATATAGAAGTTATTCATAAATATTCCAACTTGCCCTAAAACTTAAACCTAAGTTTCATAGTCAATCAGGGGCCATACTATGTGTGAAGAATAATATGGAGTTATCTAACCTCATCATGTGATGGCCTTGAACAACTGCGTGAAGTATTAAGTCAATTGAATGTATGGTATTGGACTTACAAGTGAAAATCCCAACTTGCCCTAAAACTTTAACCGGACGCCGACGCTGGGGCGAGTAGTATAGCCCACCTATTTTTCAAATTCCAGCTAATAAGTAATAACACTTTGGGAATTTACTTCATTATGTCTTTTAAGCATTATAATGATATGTCGGTTAGAATTAGATTAACAAAGAATACTGAATAGTAGGATGCCAAATATAGCTTATCAGTAGGATGTCCGTCATTATCCCGGTCTTTGACATGTTCCTATTATTTATTCTGGGAGAATTCTTAGCATGGTTTTTAGATTTTTTAAGGTTTAAAATAAAATCTAAAGCAAAACTTTTTTTTTAAGAATGTGGAAATTTTTAGATTGAGATAGATGAACCAATATGACCAATCAAAGGATCCAGTAGTCCAAGGGACTACCTTGTGAAAAATGTTAGTGTCTAACCCTGAAGGGTGCCTTGTATTAGTTTGCAACATTAACAAATTCATATGGAAAATGAATAAACAAAATTAAATTTGAATGATAAAACAAAATATTTATGATTTTATCCGTTTCAATTAAACACCTAATGGTGGGTTCTTGTCCAGTCAATGTGTACAATAGGGATTAAACAATAAACCAACGAATTGGAATGCTTATTGCGATATGCTAGACCCGCACCATCATGACATCATATGTTGCGATATGCTTTGTTTGTTTATTATCAATGTCGGCCCACACCTATAGGCTGAATTATGGCTTGTCCCCGCCATGATGCAATCTCGGCTGGTATTCAAAATAGGCCTTAATTGGTCTACAGTGACCTTTGATAGCAGTGACTGTAAAATCCAGATTCAATGTATGAGAAGACTTGAAAAAACAGGGTGAGATACTAGATATCTGGGTGCGATTCCCTAGCTCTTAGCGAAGAGGCCTCTTGGTTCTTTAACATGCTCAGTGTAAAGCACTCATACAGGGGATACAACTTACCTTGGTTTTACCAGTACTGAGTACACCTTTTCTAGAATACTATCCTTTTAATGCAGAGCGTTAAGCAAGGGAGCTAATGGTACAATATTTTAACAACTTTCGGTTTGACATGGCCAGAATGTGTTACCGCACGACCATCCACACTCAGGGTTCCCGCTGGCGATCGCCATTGTCGCCATTTGCCACAAAATCGCAAAAGTGGCGACAACTTTTCAAATTTGGCGAATTTATGGCGACAACGATTTTTTCTAAAATATTTTCTTAAAATGAGGTAAATGGTGCCCACGCATGATAATCGCTTCTGTCACTGTCATAAATCAAGGGCATCTGCTGGTGCAACATCAAAAATTAATCCGATAATTAGGGCTAGCATCTTACATGGGGGTGTAAGATGAGTTTTTCCAGCACCGGTCACATGACCGGAAACACACGTCCAGTATGCAAGAAGAGTCTTTCCGTACCTCTCAAAAAGAATAAGCCATCAACAAGTTCTAGTAGTCGAGTCACTCAAGATTTATACTTTTTAATATTCATAATTATCTTAGGTGTAAATTTCTACTTCAATTAGACAATATTATAAGGGAATAAAGCAAATAATAAAATTGCAAGTTGATTTTTCATTTTGCGAGTTGCCTCAAAGTTAAATTCGATCCCTGAGTTATGTCATAGAATTTGCAAATTAAAAGAGCAGTCACAAACGATTGAAACGATATTAAAGTGTCTCAGTGGATAAGAATCAGTCACAGGCTGCCACCAAAATTGGGACAGAAGAATAAAGTGTTTGATTCAAAAACAGGTGAATTGGTGACCAGGAAATAAAAGCATCTAGTTTTAAATAGGTTACACATGAAAAAAAGTATTTACAAAAAGAAAGATGGATAAGAGCAAGTTATTATATGCATTTCGGTGGTTTATAGATATTTTTCAGTGATAAAAATCAAATCAAACGTCAGCACATATAGGGCTGGGACACAATTTCAACAACATTGTTTCCAAAATGACGTTATGGTCGCAGTCATCAAAATAAGTCTTTTGGATGAACAAGCCCGAATTCATATGATATACATGTATGTATGACATTGTATACTTCTGCTTGGTATTACATTTTTGAACAGGCCCTGCTGAATAAAACCCAGAATTTGAGCAAGCCTGGAAATTCCAGCATTGCTAATTTTGACCTCTGTTCGCATACAATTTGGCACGCTTTTCTAAAACAAGAGGCCCAAAAGGGCCTATGCTCTACTGGCATGGCTTTTGTGGTCATATCAATCCAGAGCATGTATGTATGGGTAAAAGGCAACAGACATACTTAGTATATGTTTTGTGTTTGGGTTACCTGAAAACGTAGCACGTTCAACATCTGAGCCCAGAAAGTATTGTAAGCAGATAAGTTGCATGAACTATTTTAATATGTGCCAAGTAAAAGTCATCTGACAAAAAAATGCTTTCAAAACTGTACTCATAGAAAAAAATTCTGTAGTTTTAAAAATTAAAAAAGTTGGTCAAAAGGTCAAAGTCAAGGGCAACCTAGGACAACATTGATCAATTTGAACAAACATTCACAATCAATTGTGCTGAGATGGATGCACGAAACACAAAAAGATGTTCAAACCTTTCCAGATTTATGTTTACCAAACCTGTGAACCCTGGGTGTGGCCAGTAATGACACCAGGTGCATAACTTAAACATTCACAACCAATTTTGTTAAGATGAATGCGCAAACTACAGAACTTCAAGCTAAAAAATGGCCTTTGGGCTTTCAACAAGAACAAGGCAGAGTATTTCACAAAATCAACTGCAGAAGCAAAAAGCAAATTGTCTCTCAAAATCCTAGACTTGCAAATTGTCTCCCTTAACTCTAGACTTGAATTTACATGTACATGTAAACTTGGCTAAAAATAGAATTCGCTCATGCAGACCTGGCTAAAAATAGAAAGCATTTCTTTAAAACTTTCATGGCCCATAATCTTGGCTGGTTTTCGAAAGGAACCGAGCTCTAATGGATATCTAGATACTGTACAAGTTTCATCGAGATACAATCAAAACTGAAGACTGTATCATGTTCACAAGCAATTGTTTACAGACGCACGAACGCACGACCGCACGGACGCACATACTATGTACACATTACCATCGCATAAGCTCTTCTGGCCAATGGCCAGTAGAGCTAAAAAACAAGCAAATTTGTTAAATTGATATCCCCGCCGGATTGGGCTAAGTCAAGGAATGGAAATCAATTGTTGGTAAAATGTATAATTATATACTAGTTTGAGTTTGATTGCAACTGTTTGAAATAAAAAAAAATATTGTATATAATGTAGCATTTAGAATTAACCAAGAAACCTAGTTATGACTCCATGTTACCCAGTTCCAAACTAATCTAAGACTTCATCAAAGCAAACATTCTGATCAAGATTCATGAAGATTGGTCCAGATATATTGCAAAAAACTTGTTTTTTTTTAAATATGACCCAGTGACCTCATTTTTGACCACACATGACCTACTTGTTTCAAATTATTCTAAGATTTTATCGAGGTAAACATTCTGATTAAGTTTCATGGAAATTAGAGCGGAGGTATTGCCTCTAGAGTGTTCCCAAGATTTCTGTAAGATATGACCTAGTGACCTAGTTTTTGACCCCATGTGACCAATTTTAAAACTCTTGTAAGCTTTCATTTGATAAACATTCTGACCAAATTAAAACATAACTGACTAATCAATACAAATGTTTGGTTCAGGACACAATTTTTGAAAGATTTCACCTACTGACCTAGTTTCTGACCTAATGTGACCCAGTTTCGAACTATTCAACAACAATCAAGGAAAACAGTCTGATTAAGTTTCATGAATATAAGATTGCCTCTAGCGTGTTCCCAATATTTTTTCTAAGATTTGACCTATTGACCTTGTTTTTGACCCATAGGACCCACTTTTAAAAAACAGTCAAAATTTATCCCAAGAGAACATTCTGACCATGTTTGAACATAATCCGACCAATCACCACCATAAAATAGTTTCGCACAAGATTTTTGAAGATTTGACCTATTGACCTAGTTTTTGACCCCATGTGCCCCACTTTTAAAAGCGGTCCATTTTTCATCAAGGGGTACATCATTTCCATTTCGGACAAAAAAATTCTAAGATTTGACCTAGTGACCTTATTTTCGATCATATGTGACCCAGTTTTAAATAAGTCTAAGATTTCATCAAGGAAAACATTCTGATTCAGTTTTATGAATATTTGACCATGTATATTGCCTCCAGTATGTTCCAAAGATTTGACATAGTGACCCACTTTTACAAGTGGTCGAAATTTGATCAAGGGGAACATTCTGCCAAGTTTTAACATTTTCTGATCACTCCCTACCAAGATATGATACCAGACGGACAGACAGAAGAAATGACGGACGGACAGACAACGCCAAAACAATATTCCCCTCCCGAAACCTTCGATTGTGGGGGATAAAATCCCGGTAACAGTCAATTTATATCCTTTGCAGGCAAATAATAAAACAAATGTTTGTTTCAGAGTTAGTTTATCTTTTAACAGCAAAAGTAAATATTTCACTCTTGCGAAATATAGCTTTTGGTGCCCACATGGCATAAGATATCACAAACCTATACTGAAACAATCAATTATCCTCTACACATACAATTGTAACATCAACTAGTTTTCCAGACTGTACATCAAGAGCTTCAAAAGTCACAAAATTAGCTAGTCCTAATGTTAGAACACCAATTAAGGTGACAACTGATTGTACCTAAAGCCAATTTTATCTCTCTGCGAAGTACAATCTTTACCTCAAAGACTTCTGAAGTAAAGCTCTGGACAAAAGGTTAGTAATAAAATGAGCATGAACAAAGGGCAATAACTCAAAAATATCTAAGAAGGCAGTGTTTCTAAGCATGCACCGCGACTAATTACATTGAAGACACTTGGGAGTAATGCTCCTGTAAGGTATAATAAACAAGGTAAACTTTTGGAGTAGGCCTTACCTTTGTTAACATTGGCTGCTGTGTAATTAAAGCCCACTGCCTGTCCTGTTTTTCTTCCAAACAGTCCGTTAAGGTTAGGTCCGGTCTTGTGTTTTGCACCAGCTTCCACCACATGACACTGGGCACATTTCTGAACAAAGATCTTCTTTCCCTTGGTGGGGTCTCCCGCTGGTATATCAGCCATCTGCATGTACAAAGATGTGGTTCAGAAAATTATAAAATTATTCTTTTATATTAATTAACAGCCTACACAGATCCAGAGAATGGCTAATTTTACTGATTATGATTAATCTATTGATTAGCAGCAATTTAACTGATCAGTCAGTAATTTTATTAATTCAAATTATTTTCCTTATTTCAGGCTTGTGAATAATTACTGCACTTTTGCATTGTTTGCAAATTCTATACATTTTAATTACAAGTAACAGTTTTGCTTCAGGCTGTTTAACATTTTTATTTTAAAAATTCTTAGTTGTCCAAACACAGGTTTTTTTTTTCGGTATTTTGGGAATATGACCTATACCCTCGAGATTGGGAATTGACTATTTCAAAGAGTTAAAACAAGTGCTTAAACCATAAGCGTGATAAGGTGATAACATCTAGTAAGGTGATAACATCTAGTAAGTGGGTATTATGTTGAAAATACCAAGTCCAAAGCTATTCATTTTAATATTCTATAAATTTTATCCTTTGTACTTATTTATGAAGAATTTCCCAATTTTTGCAAAATTGACGCGAAAATTCCCAATCTCACGGGTATAGGTCATATTCCCAAAATACCGAAAAAAAAACCTAATTTATCTGAAGATGAGAACTTCTCTGTTTAAAAACTTCTTTTTCCTATTTTCATATAAAACAATATTATACTTTGAAAGCCCTAAACTACAGATCTAAGTTAGTTTAAAAGAAAATGATTTTAGCGACACTTACGACCATGTTTACAAAGGCAATGTTTCAAATATCTTCCAAAATATTTTCAAATGCTGTTTATTGATCTAACATTTCCATAAGAATATAAATGCTATTATTTGAATCATAATTCATAATCATTTTCATAATACAAGAACTTATAAGTTAATTTAAACTACATTAAATCGTCTTTCGGTTGGCAAAGGGAGACAACTATTTCACTGACATATTGTCTTTATTCAATTGACCAATAAGTAAATATTTTCATTAACTCTTTCATTTTTATGAGTGTTTTAGTTATATGAATATACTGAGATCACCATTAATTGAAATAATTGTTTATTTTGAAGCTTTTATCTGTCTTTCGGTTGGCGAGTCGGCACGCGGAATTCGATCTCGAAAACTGAAATTTCAACTGCCTATTACATCATTATATTTTAATATTTTTCTCTAAAATTTGGTTTGGTAATGTATTTGTTTCATATTAATATAAAAACAATAAAATAAATGCATTAGAAGGCGTCTTTCGGTAACTTTCATGCATATTTCGGTAATTTTATCCGTCTTTTGGTAAAAAAGCGTATTTCGATAAGTCCAGTATCCGTGTCTCTATGAATAGACGCTTGCATGTAGGGGAAATAACTGTTTTGTTTATATTTTCATCGTCAATTTTCTCTTTTTTCTTTGTCTATTTTTGGAACTCCAGATTGGGAATTTTTATTCGGAAATTGGGAAAAAGATACTTTTCGCCATTGGGAACATGACCGAATTCCGCCTATAAAAATTGCCGAAAAAAAACCTGAATCACCAGGACAGAAATTAGGTATGAGCCCTCTAAAATGTTATATGAATTATGATTTTAGAAATGTTATCTCTACTTGTAATTATTTTACTTGTGAAAAAAAGTCAAACATTTCATCAAGGGCCATCCACGGTGCAATGGTGGGTGGAGAAGGCCAAAAATTAATATGTTGATGACCTAGCAGCCTGCCCTTTCTCAATTCCTGGGTGGAGCACTGGGACTTGTTGGTTAAAAAATTAATCGGGTCAATGTTTACCATGACACCATTAACCGACCTCCATATAATTTCTCATTGGTATGGATGTTTTCTGATGCAGTTACCTCCCTTGTCAAGCTTGAAAATAATTATTTTTCTAGAATCATATCATAGACTGTCAATACTATTTTTGATAAAGCGAGGATATTGAATTTTTTGGGGGAAAATCAAATAAACTTGGATTATGCAGTTACCGAAAATATGTTAGTAAAATCCTGTTACTTACACAACAAGCAACATATGTTGACAGGACCTTAATCCTCCCACCCACACCAACACCTTGCAACACAGGTTGACCGAACCAGCCCCCCCCCCCCCCCCCTCTGAAACCTCCACCAATAAGATATCATATAATTTTACACAGAATCGTTCCTATAATGTTGTGAGCATAGAAGCTCCGCCTCTATATGCAAATTAGTAACCGCCCTGCTAAGGCACCAAGGTGTTCGGAACCCCTAGAAGTATCAGAGAGGCAGTATGATTCAGACTATTGATGTACTCACATGTTATACACTTGTAGAATAAATGTAGTAAAACTTCAGTGTCTTTATTACATACCTACATTAAAACACAACAGTTCCTTGTAATGAATTCCTTTATAAATATAAAATAAATGAAACAAGTTTGTGTGACTTTTGTCAATCCAATATAGAAACACTGGAACATCTTTTCTGGGAGTGCCCCAAAAATACAACCGCTATGGAGTAGACTAAACCAATTCTTAAAAGATAATCATATTAATTTAAACTTAACATTAAAAAATATCAGCTTCGGAATAGTCAGCAATGAAAGACACATAACTATTACTAATTTCTTAATTGAGCTATGAAATTTTACATCTTTGGTTCAAAATATAGAAAAACAACGCCTCAATTTACTGGGTACAGGAAATACATGATATAGAGAAAGAAATTGCCTCGATGAATGATAAAATGAAGCAGAATGATAAATGGTTTTACATCCGTTCTAATATCAATCAGTCTTAATCATCACCTGCTCAAATCCTTTTTTTCGTGTTCATAATTTTCTTTTTTTTTTTATAATAAAAAAACAACACAGAACAAACTATGATAAACTATGTTCTACACATTTCATATTTTTTCATATTATTAAGTTATACAATGATTATGAAAATTTTATTGTGAAATGAAAAATGCCCTTTTTTGGTAAATGTATAGCTAACAGGTTCCAATTATCCACCTTATCAGTTATCATTTTCTTCAAGAAATGTACATATTGATGTTCTTCTGCACAACATATTTCTGTAATATGAATTTGAATAAAAAAAAGATATCATATAAATAATTGTTTTCATATCGATCCTTGATTTTAACCATATAAAGTTATCATGAAGATGACCCGTGTTTGTCTGGTAACTGGTGGGCTACAGCAATCTGGCTCAGGCTACAGAAATCGCAAAGTCTGTAACGCCGTTGACGACCAGGTTTAAAAGGTTAACTTCGCACATTGTTTCCAGATGCATACGCTCACATTAAACTTTCGCTGGGAATCACAAAAGCAGTGCACATAACGCCATAAGCAAAAAGTACACAGGACTACTGGCATGCAAAATTTATCATTCAAGACATTGATAAGAAATTTTGCTATTCATTATATGATACCACAGGTATGAAAAACCAAAAACTAATGTGCAATAAAAGATTAAAATACAAGACAAAAACTCAAAATATACTGCAATGAGTATTAAATTCTTTCTGATTAAAATTACACCAGTATTCTAAAATGACCTTGAATTTTAGTTCAATGAATTTTTTTTCAAATGATGAATTTTCCTTTCAATAACCGCTGAAAATACAGTAACCTCACTAATAAACAAAATTTAATAATCAGAATTACGAAACAACACTTTGCGTTTACATAACAAGCGAATTTCATCAGACTTCAACAATCATTACAATGACAAAATGGTCACCTTGAATGAAATGATCGATCTCCTGTGATACTAGGCAGGTTAAAAATATCTGTTTTTGACAAATTAGTAAACATACATGAAAGTTAAAGAAGAAACTCGGTAATACTATATCGTTCATCAAGATCAAGTGATAATTTCGAGAAAATACTTACGTCGATCTGTGTAAGCGTGCTCTTAGGCGAACCGTCGGTGTGAAAGGTCAACACACTGGTGACGTCAGATGACAAAGTTATACTCGCTCACTGGACTCGACAAGGGGTGTAACGGGTTTTTCGGCCGATGAGAAAATTAATAGAGATTAATATCATGACAATTTCAATACAAAATTACATAAATATTACAAACATAATACATTAATATATCGTAAAATGAGTCAAAACGACTGAAAAGATTAAAATAGATGAAAGTAATATACTACACCCCTGTTAATGGTAGGGTCTAAATCTTGCGCATGCTCTTTCACGCCATTTTATTAAAGACACCCAATCGTAACAACTCGGCCATCTCCGGCAAGCTTCGAGATAGATACTGGCCGAGGAGTTCTGATTGACCCATTTGTGCCTAGACTGGTACCCTACGTTACTTTTAGCCCGGGTTACCTGCCCTTACCATTTCATTATCGGTTTATTTAATTATTTCATTATTATTATTATTTTCAGTATACTCTTGTTGTGCAGAGCACGCTGGGAACCAGACAAACGTTACTTTTTGATAAAAAAGAGAATGAGTGTGCCAGTCTATTTGTGCCATTAAAAGGTTTGTCATAACGGTAAATGACAAACGTTTTTTTTGTATCAAGATGTTTCCTTTTTCTTTAATCAGTTCATATAATTTTTTGTTTATAAAGGTGTTTTAATCAAATTTATTTGTCTGTGTGTGTCCGTCTTTTAATGATATGAGAAAGCTATATATAATTATTAAGAAATGTTATTATATAAGACCGTCTGTATTTAAATCTTTACAATTGCTGCAACCAAATAATAGAACTGAGCTTATTAAACTATGTATGTTTGTTAAAGACTCTCTTAAAGTAAGATCCTCTTTAATAAATGTTAGAACTTAATATGGTAAAAATTGTTCATCCTCTGATTTAGATAGTTTTTAATATTACATTATTTAACCAATTTATTGTAACTTTTTGTTAATTTTTTTGTATATATACTCGTGTGTACTATATATTGTTTGTTACTATGCATACACGTTGACCTTGATATAAATTATAAGTATATGTGTTGTTGACGATGTACATTGTACAAGTCGAAATAAACTGTCTGTCTTTTCAATTGTTTTTGTAGCTATTGGGCGTGATCGAGAAGGTGTGAAAGATCGCGGGAGTAATAGGATTATAAGAGATAACAGTTGATTAACGAGCTAAGAAAACAAATATCATATTTAAGATGATTTCAACATTTATATCATTTGTTATATCAATAAAACAAATAATAATTTAAGGCAAAGATGAAAATATACACATGCACTTAAATAAATGTCAGGAATAACAAACTCATTGTTGTTGTTGTTGTTTTTTTTTTTTTTTGTTGTTGTTGTTGTTTTTTTTGTTTTCTTTGTGTTTTTTTTTTTTTGGGGGGGGGGGTTCAAGATTAAATTGGAGTTCTAACATTTTATTTGTTTAACTAGTGATTTTGATGCAGGAGATGTACTGCCACGACCAGTTCCCTAACGTATTTCTGCCAACTGATCGTCTATTCATATTTTTTGCATTTTATGTGGAATCGACGTTTTTTGGCATTTTACATAAACAGATGGTTTTTATTTTGAAATTCTAAGAGATACCAGAAAATGCTGCCGATCGCGAATTTTCTTTAGGAAACGGATATTTTTTTTCGAGACAAATGACTACATGTTCCCTCATTTCACTTACAACGGAATTGACATTTATATTTACATAGCCAATCTTAAACCAAAACATCTACAACATTTGCTATTGCAAAGGCACCACAGTCATGTCCATTTGGTTGTTGAATTATCGGAACTTTAATCATTAGCTGAGATTTGTTAGTTATATAATTTAAATATTGACCAAGGCTAGGTAGAACAATCAAAGTGCTGAAAGCACTGATAGACTAGGGCTTCATTTAGGGGAATGTTGACAACCATGTTCTAAGCATTGACAAAATCGGCTCACATCACAAGGGGTCACAGTTTGATGGGCTAGCTTAAACTTTAGACTAAAACTGCTTGCAAGCTGCAAAGGAAATTTGAAAAATCTAGTTAAGTGTGCGTAGAGTGAGGGGTGTGTGTGTGTGTGGGGGGGGGGCTAAAGCGTTAAATCAGATAAAGTCATAGTTCTTTTGAATTTTTCAAAGTCGTTAAATCAGACTTGTACAAATTAATTTACGTGGTTGGCACACATACCTCTTTAATTTGATCAAATCCTTTTATATCAAAGGTCTGTTATTTGCAGTTTCAGAGAAGATTTTCAATGATGTAATTATATATACTATATAGAAAACCTGTCACCTCTTTTTCAGGGGAGCTTTAAACCACAGGGCCGTACTTTGAACAATCTTTGTAAGAGACATCTACATTTTACACCTATGTCAGACTACACAATGCTATTAGGAAGTAGTTTTTATTTAAAAGTGAAGAATTATTTTTTCCCTCTTAATTTGTGCTTGGTATTCAATTCATATAACATGTTACCATGATAACTTAGTGCTGTTGATGAATACTAAGCACTGCTTTCTGTCTAATGCTATTCATATTACTGCTGCAGACTTTTGTATATAAAGCAAAGCAAGTTGAGTAGACTAAGATGAGATGAATATCGTTTTTAAAGTATGAAATATTGAAATATCTTTTAAATACTTTGACCATCAAATTTCATAACATGGTGTCAGCATTTAATCACACTGCTAGTGAGAATGGAATACCAAACATAATTTTATTCTTTATTATATACCCATCATCAATCCACATGCAATACATATCACAAAATACTTTAACCCATATTCCGCTCCAGTGCAATACGGCCATATATACAACTCTTGTGACGTCACGTCATAACAAGTATGTTGCGCAATATTAAATTGACGTCATTAAAGCAATGAGTGCATCCTTAAAATGAAATTCATTATGCAAAGATGTGGCTTCTAAGTGATCTAATCAGTAATGTATATAATAAAAGGGTTATTAGTACTGCGTTTTGATCCGGATATGGCCGAATGTCATATTTGATTCTGGTAGTTTTTTTTGTAGATTTCGATTTTACTCGGCTTGTGCCTTGTGAAATCCAAATCTGCAAAAATCTACTTGAGTTGAATACAACCTCCTGGATCAAAATGCAGTACTTATAACCCTATTATGTACAAAACATGTTACCCCCTAACTTTGAACAATCATGAGATTTCAACATTTTCCTGATAAACAATAAATAATTTTACTTGTTATTTCAATATTCAATGATTTTGTAAACATTCATAAATGATGGTTAAAATGAACATTCATGCTAATAAATGCCTACCAAAAGCACCTGACTGACCAATCAGTATCCGATTTTGGCAGGGCTTATTGGTGGTTCATTGAAATCAACCATGACCTCCCACAATCTGCACTGATCAACAGTAGTTAATGAAATGTTTCAATTGTTCTTATTTTCATAAACTTAGAAAACAACTGCAGTGAATAAAATTTATTCCTCATCACTGAGAGAAAGTTTAGAAACATGAACGAAGCCGAGTAACATCTAGTAGGATATCAAATCCTACAAATGTATTCATCATTTTATATAACCGTATTTAGTAATTGTTAAATTTTTGAAAGTCTAAAAAGTTTCATTTTTTTGTATATCAAAGAACATTTGTGTGTATAATTTTGATGATATTTTGTGATTCATTTAATTTCATTCTTGTTTCATTTAGTGTTCAATCCCAAGCTTTGACTTGTTCACATTTAAGTGCAAGAAAAGTCACTTAATTATGATCTGAATAAATTCAATATAATGTAAGGTCACATAAAGGATATATTGTGCTTTTTAAAAATAACATTTTTTCATCTGTTTTATGTCAAATGCAGTGCATTGAAATTTTATTATGAGTTTAAAGCTGCACTCTCACACATTGAACGTTTTGACAACGTTTTTTATTTTTGTCTTGGAACGAGCCAATTTTTGCGAAAATCCATGCAAACCAGTTATATAAGACTGCTGACCAAAATTGAGATGGCTGATTTTTATATTAAAGTTAAAAAAAATGATGTTTTAAGCATTATTCTTAAACTGTTAGTAACGGTTTAAGCCATAAAACATTAATTTTCGAAAGGAAATATGACAAACTACGAGCTGATTGTTTGTCAGCAATCTGATATCATTGTTTGAAGATGTTTACGCAAAAAGTTGTTCTTTCCAAGACAAAAAAGTTGTAAAAACGGTAAATCTGTGAGTGCAGCTTTAAACTATGACAGGAATAATTCAAGGGAATGATTTTTTGTGATTTCTAGCATTAAAATTGTCTGAATCGCATGCAAATTTATAAATTATGTAAGGTATTCTCACATTAGTCACACTTTTTGAACTTTGTGCTGTCTTCTTTTTGTTTGTCTCAAATTAAGCATTGGCTTCACTTGTTGTTTATGAAAGGGACTGTACAACAGATTGGCACCAAAAAAGTTTTTTTCCTGTAACGAATCTAAGGATACTTTTTTAATAAAATATTGTACTCTTTGATATCGTTATTATAAATAAAATACCAAAATGAAAAAAAAAATGCAGTGAAGTGTCGTATCTACTATGCTATGAAGACTTATTAAGTATCACGTGACTGAACTGTGAAGACATGGATTTTACCGTGCTCGAAATAACTTAAAAAACAAGGGAATTATCTGTGTTTAATTGTGGAAAATTTTGGATTATCATGTTTACGAATGCATTATCTTCATGTCGGGTGAAAATTCAAATCAAAATTCTAAACAAGGCAGCAAAAAACAACGAAAAGCAAAACGGAAAGCCACCTCCCCATTGTGTGAAGAAAGCGGACATTTTGATCATCTTTCATGCACGAGCGCATCGAGTGTACCGCGTTATATACCAGCTCAGGTAAACAATAGTACATTTACACCTGAACTTTATACGTCAAATATGAATTTAAACATGACCTCTCCTATTGGAAACTTCCAACAACCGTTCGCCTATGGTATGCAGCAGTCACCAGGGATGTTTCAGCCAGCACCCCCGGCGCCGTCAACGCCGCCAAGTTGGGCTATACAGATCATGGAAGATATTAAATCCATTAAAACTTCACTTCCGAATATTGAAAAGACAGTTAATACCATCAATCTCAAAATATCGGACATGGATATTAAAATCAACAATCTAGAGTCAAAGGTTACGGAAGTAGAAACATCATGCAGCTTTATCAGTAATGAGTTTGAAAAACAGAAAAATGAAGTGAACGAGGCAAAAATTGAAATTAGAAAATTGCAACAAACATGTGGTGACTTAAAAAATCAATCGCACGAATTTGAAATCCAAAAAGATCAAATGAATGACAAGCTCTTAGACTTAGAATCAAGATCAATGCGGGATAATTTGATTTTCTACGGAATACAGGAACATGGTCCCGAGGAAAACTGTGACACTCTTGTAAAGGATTTTATAGCCTCTAAACTCGGCATTGAAACAAAAGACTTGTTATTTGACCGCATACATAGATTAGGTTCAAATAAAGCACCAAAACCCCGACCGATCGTCGGTAAGTTTCACTATTACACCGACAGAGAAAAGATACGGCAAAAATCGTACGACGAAGGCGTAAAAAAACAACTCAAAGAGGCCAGGCAGGGGGTCGGTGTTCAGAGACCGCAACAGACCAGGGATGCCAGGAAAGCGTTATTTGATATCATCAAAGCCGAAGAATCAAACGGGAAAACTGTAAGGCTTGCTGGAAATAAACTTTACGTAAACGGCAACCTCTTCAAGACATACGTCAACGGGAAAGTATGCGATCCTCCACGTTACAACGCACAGGGCCAGAACTAGGGATGTCAGGAGAGTGATTTAAAGATCCTGTCATGGAATATTAATGGACTTTCACGAAAATTAGCAGACCCAGTCTTTCTTAATATATTATTTAACTATGATGTTATTTTTCTATCTGAAACTTGGTTATCCAATAACAACAAGATTAATTTAAACATTAAAGGATATCAAAGTGAACATTTATATGGTAATAAATCATTTAATACAAGGAAAGGTAGATATAGCGGTGGTATTTCAATTTACTATAAAGACTGTTTAAGGAGTAAAATAAGCATTGTGAAGAAACATCAGTGCGGTATAATATGGGTTAAATTATGCAGCTCATTGTTTAAGTTTGATCATGATGTATACTTCTGTAACACATATATTTTACCGCAAGGTTCCACTATTTTAAACCAAAATGATATAGATTTTTTCGATATTATTGAATCTGATATTGAAAGTTTTAAATCTCTTGGCAAAATATTTATTTCAGGTGATATGAACTCAAGAACAGCGGATTTATCCGACATATTAGATTTTGACAAATACATTGATTACGATGACAGCTATATGTCAAATATTGTTGATATTAAACCACGTGTCAATAGGGATCAAGTGATCGATTCGCACGGGCAACGTTTGATCGAGCTTTGTAAATCTACCTCGCTTCTTATTGGTAATGGTCGGTTACACAATGATAACGGCGACTTTACATTTCATTCACTAAATGGCTCGAGCACAGTGGATTATTTGTTATTAGATACACATGATTTTGAATACATAAGTGACTTTAAGGTATTAGAACCGAATGAATTCTCGGATCATAATGGAATTAAAATACATTTACAACGTTATATTTACCAGCAGCCCGCGACTAATGTAAAAAATGCGGAACGATTTATTAAATGGGATGAGTCTAAGATAAATGCTTTCCACGATCTTCTCTTAAATAGAGAAAATGTCGAAGCTATGCAAACTCTTACAGAGCGTATTGAAAACTACACTCCAGACGAAAATTTAGATAATATTGTTATACAGTTTACTGATCTCTTGCAAGAAAATGCATTGAATATTTTCGGTAAAACTCGTCGTAATTTTGATAAGAACATAACTAATCATGCAAAAAAGAAAAAATGGTTTAACGAAGAATGTTACAGCGCTAGAAAACAATATACGATTGCAAGAAATGTGTTTTTAAAAAATAAAACAAACGAAAATAGACAACATTTTGTAAACACTAAAGCTAATTATAACCGAGTTAAGCGAAGAGAAAAGAATAAATTTAAAACTAGAGAAAAAAATACACTACGTAATTTAGCAACAAAACCAAGACAATTCTGGAAAAAGATCAAACAGCAATACAAAAGCAATAATAGTAATGCCGAAAATCTAAGTGTTGACGACTTATACTCTCATTTTGAGACCTTGTATGGTACTGAATCATATACTAATGCTGATAATGATACCCATAATCCGATTATTAATTATGACGACGAATTGGACATAGATATAAACTACGATGAACTTAAACACGCCGTTTTTTCTCAAAATAATAATAAAAGTTCGGGCAATGATAACTTAATCGCAGAAATTTTTAAACATTCTTTCGATCAAACATCTGGATTTCTACTCAAACTATTTAATACTCTATTTAATAACGGCGAATATCCAAACTCATGGGGACTGGGCACAATTGTACCAATCTTCAAAGGGCGGGGGGCATAGAGGATCCCAAAAACTACAGAGGAATCACTCTGATAAATATTATAGGAAAAATATATTCACAGGTACTATTAAATAGGCTCACAAAATGGTCAAAAGAACATGAAAAAATTATAACGAATCAGTTTGGTTTTCAAAAGGAAAAGTCTACAATTGATTGTATTTTTATTTTACAGTCAATTATTTCTAAAACACTTAGCTCGAAAAAGAAATTGTATTGTGCGTTTTTAGATTATGAAAAATGTTTCGATAAAATAGATAGATTACATCTATGGCAAAAACTACTAAACGAAAATGTGAGTTCAAAAATGGTAAAGGCGCTTCAAGCTATGTATAGCGTTGTCAAATCTTGTGTACGGTATAATTCGAACACATCACGGTATTTTGAATCAAATATCGGTGTTAAACAAGGGGATCCAAGTTCCAGTCTAATGTTTTTATTTTTCGTGAACGACATTATAAATAATATTAACGCTGATATAGCTGGTATTTTTACAGCAAATGGAATCAAGATATTTCTGTTACTCTTTGCAGATGATGCGGTGTTATTCGCTCAAACACCAGAAGCATTACAGTCTATGTTAAATGACCTGGAACGATATTGCAATGACTGGGGACTAAAAATAAATACCACCAAAACAAAAGTTATGATATTTGAAAATGGACGTCACACAAACAATGAATTCTTACTCTGTAATACTATACTAGACGTTGTAAAATCCTTCAAATATTTGGGCATCCACTTCTTTAAAAATGGCAATTGGTTTCGAACACAAAAGCGACTAGCACAGCACGCTTCATACGCACTCCATAACTTATTTATCGTTTTCAACCAAATCGAGTTACATTCAATTGATAAATGCAAACTATTCGACAGTCTTGTTTCACCAATTATTAACTATAGTGCAGAGGTATGGGGAAATCACGAATCTAAAAATATAGAAATAATCCATTGTAAATTTCTCCGAAAAATTTTAAACGTAAAAAAGTCGACCAATTTAGACGGATTATACGGTGAACTTGGGCGCTTCCCTATGATAATAGCTAGGCGATTAATAATGATAAAATATTGGATTAAAATATTAAAATCAAATAATGCGTTATTGGTAAATGCATATACATTTCTCAAGACTGACGCTGATAACAATAACATATATGGAGGCAAAAATTGGGCTAATCAAATTAAAGTAATATTAAACCAAATAGGTATGACAAACATCTGGCAAAATCAATACACTGCTGATATCAGCTTTGAATTAATTAAACAACACATCGTCGATATATATAAGCAAACTTGGTATGCAAACATTAACAACTCAAGTAGACTATCATCATACGCAAGGTTTAAGCATGACTTTCAGTTTGAAAAATATCTAAACTGCGTTAATGAAAATAAATATAGAATAGCTATTACAAAATTTAGACTTTCGTCACATGACCTAGCCATTGAAACTGGAAGGTATATAAACATTATAAGATCGGAACGTATATGCTTACACTGTAACATGAATGTAGTAGAAAGTGAATATCATTCCTTACTCGTATGTCCTAAATACAAACTCCTCCGACAACAATATCTCAAACCTTATTATAACTCGTGGCCGAATCTTAATAAATTTGACAATCTTTTGTCATCAACATCTGTTCACTGTATTAACAACTTAGCGAAGTTTATCTATTTCGCATTTTGCCTTAGAACAAATGCTACAGCAATAACACTTCATTATTGATCATTTATCTGAATGTAAATCTTAGCGTATTGAAATATGTAAATTGTTACTATGTCTTTTTGTAACATGACACCTACTTTCTTGAATGTTTGACCTCTCTGTAAATAATCTGTGTCTTCATTGTTCCATATTGTACTTTATTATATGGCTATAAATGTGCACATGCCGTTTAATGCTGAATAAAGATATGTTATGTTATGTTATGTTATTTTTACTGGGTGGAATTTTCCAGATGTATACTTAACACGCTAATATCATGTAATAACATCAACGGCAGATCACGCATAAGGAATGAATTATACTCGGTAGACATACCTAGTAATCTTTTTTTAATGGAAAAACACGAAATAACTGCTATTAATAAATCATTTGTAAACTATAGGGATCATCAGTTAGTAAGTTTCAATGCATTAATTGTACATATCGATACCAAGTTTATGTCAATTTTCTACAATTTTCTTTAAATTTGTGCTTTTCCATCATTAACTGAGTACAACCCCTTTAAACTGTACCTTATAATGTCTGTGACTTATCAATTATTTAATAGTTATGGTCTACAATCAAGATTTGTTTTAATTATTCAGGTTTCAAACTGCATTGTGTATGCGATTGGAAAGGTAATCTTGAAAGCTCACTTAGTATAATTTTAAGAAATAACATTCACCCTGCAAGGTACTCATATTTGGATGATACATACAGATTTGCACAGTCATTTATGTATACTTGCATTTATTGATACAGGATACCTTTTTCAAATCTTTGATTTAGATTGCAAAGTATAACTTATATAAATAAATATATATTCTTAACTTTATCTGAATACACAAGCTAATGCATCAGTCAATTGTAACCATGCCCCCTCCCCCCGGTCCCGGAATAGCGGGGACTTTTACTTTCGGTCCAGCCAACCACAGCTAAAATCCCCGCCCTATGGGGATAATCTGATGGTAAAGTCCCCACCAAATGCCCACGCACCCAAGGGACATTGGGTTAGGCCCCATCCACACTGTATTTTCCGGGAAGACCCGGCACTGCGGGGCCACCTGAAAGGTAAAAACATGGCCCATTTCGCCGGCTATCCCCGGTATACCCCCGGATGTAAGAGCCGTATTTACAATTGACTGCATAATGATCTATAGTGATCCAATCTCATGCCAAGATGATTTCTGGTCAGACATCGTTAGTTATTCTTAAGCATACAAAAGCCTGGACAGCATTTGAGAAAGACTGTTGTGAGGTGATAAGGGAACTTTATTGAATATTTTGATTTTAATTTTGTTCCCTAAACGCCACAAGTCAACTGATTAATTAATACAAATTCAATTCTATCTCCACAATATTGGGCACTGCATTGTAAAATAAAACTAAAATTATTTAACTAAATACCTTTCCCTCAAATATTTCACAAATTTATATTGATCTATCAACAACAATGCATCACCGTATCTCTGACTGATTTTTTTTTTTTCATTCTTGGCTAGAAAACAAAAAGTGAGCACAAAGAGTCTTCAGAAAAAAAAACTTGTAAAGTATACACCAGTCAATTGTAACCACGCCCCCCCCCCCCAAGGGAATAGCAGGTACTTTGACTTTCGGTCCAGCCAATCCCCGGTAAAATCCCTGCCCTGGGAGAACGAACTGATGTTAAAATCCTGTGAATAACGTCCCCGCACCCAGGGGATCTAAGGTAAGAGCAATTCCCTGATATATTTTGAGGGAAGACAAAACCACCTCAATCACCCGGCATTGCGAGGACACTAGTTCTGGCTTCCATAACTTTAATGTTGATATTTATTTTTTTGATGTTTACAACACGTCCAAGAAGGTAATATATAATGTGTTCGCTGAAGTTCTTTTATATAATAGCTACGAGGACACCTGAAAGGTAAAAACAGCCCTTTTCCCCGGTATATCCCCGAGGGGGCCGTGGTAACAATTGACTGGTGCATTATAAGAGAGGAAATCAAAATTGAGCATGCAAGATTATTTTATCAATGGCGATGGCTTATCACCATATCATTGAACAAAATGTATAAAGTAATTATGTACTTACACTGAGAGTGGCTCCATGACTTTTCTATGCACATAGGTAAACAATCATCTTATTCACAGATGCTGTGCACATATTCATACATTTGGCCTCATTTAGAATGAAACTTCATAAATAAGTATGCGCATATTTCATTATTTGATATTTTTTATCTCCATTTTGCGAAATGGAAATTACATGATTTTTTCGAACTTGTATTGCTTGAAAATTTACGTGTCAAATTAAAAATGCTACCCACGGTAAGATGAAAATAAATCCGTTTGATGGTGGTAATCATTCAATGTCGGCTTTATTTCCTCAATAAAACACTATGAAATTCACATTCAAATTCAAATCCGGAAGTAGTGATAACATACATGTCTGAATCATTCGGACGCTCTGATCAGAGTACATTTTGAGGTCAATAAGTAGACTGGTACCCTGATTTACTTTTCCTAAATAATATTAAAAGTTATACAGATACGCGGCATATGGTTTTTAGTTAACATTAATATAGTATTTGAACAATAAATACCAAAAATCATGTTGTATTTAAAAAAGTGCTAAGTGCCATGCGATGATTAGTTAAAAAAAAACTTTGTATCGAAAAGAAAATATCACGGAAACATGCAAATTATGTCGAAAAAAAAGAACAGGGACCGACTTCGGAATACCAACATTCTATACAAAGGATAACAATACTTTTTTAAACCAACTTTCCTGGTTGTTTTCTACTTAGACCGCACGGTTTATTCGCTTTACGTATGAATTCACAAGACATTTCGAATGCGCGACGGGCACCGCGGTTAGCTGATACTGGTTTCATTTCGGATAAAAGAGAAAGAGGGTACCAGTCTATCAATACAGAGCATTGAACGGAAAAATTTCGATGCGTACTTTTCCAATATGTTCATATTCTTATTGCATGTAATCTGACCGTATGCAAAAACATTCATGTAGTTAACCCGATTAACTCACTCGCTACGTATGAATTCCTTGTGCTTCATTAAAAGAACATACAGTTAGCTTGAATTGTTAGGAGAACTATTTTTATTGGATATTTTCATTGTAATCAGTTCTGGTACTACTTTGATTATTCAAATTCGCTAACCGCAATCAAAATACAGCGTATGAATACATTACGTCAGTGAACCTCTAGATGCGGCTTGAGAATGCAGGTATCGCGTTTATGGCTATGAACTAGGCCACAAGTGCCCTAGTCCAAAAACCAGTCTAAGGCGAACTTGTATGGACGAAGGGAAAAACAAACACGTTGATTGAATGAAAAAAGGGCATTTATTCAAAATGCCATAAAAGTGTTCTAAACTAATATATATACACATGTAGTTTTTCCAAGAGATCAATATGTGTTAGTTGAATTTGAATATTGTTCTTGAGTAATTTTATGTTTTCATATAAACTGTCAAAGTTATCACTGCTATCAGTGTCTCTTGTCGTCTGCATGCTAGTTGTCCAGTGATAGGTGCCATCAAATGCAATTTGAACTAAGGTTGGCAGTTGTCTGGAGATTTATTTATTTGTGTTCCATGATTTTAATTATTCAACATAAAATAGCGTTGTAGTTGTATTCTGCAGACCATTCATTTGCGGAAATTGTTTTCTTAATATGGCAGACATAGCGTTCATGTGTCATTGGCCCCATTAATTAGGGAATCGTCTGAAAAGTATATTGAATAGTTTAAATAAATAACAAAAAAAAATAAGAAAATATATTCACAATTTAATAACGCGTTTCTGTATAAACTACATCATTAAAACCTTAAGTTATTTTCAGGTTATTCATGTCGGAAAATAGCTCATTGTTTCTTGTTAAGATATGCCCGACTTTAAAAATAGATTCTCGTATCTTGTAAGTCATACTTCATTTGTAAAATAGTCTCCCCAACAGTCCAGTAGTTAATTAATTATTATTGTACTTATTATATTTTGTTAAGGAACTCTTCATAACAGGTTTATGACAATACGCAATAATGTCATACCATGATAGGTGTCAATGCATTATACAACGCGTGTCAGAGATTAGCGCATGTCCCTCGTTCATGACATGATAAACGGATTAGCCAGCTATATTACATACTGAATGCTACTGTTCGGCTCATACATTTAGTAATGGCTATACCTTTATTTTCTCAAATTCATGTTCAGCATAAAAATATTGTTGTATATACACAAAGGCAATGTTATAGGATAATTGTTATGCAAAGACTGTAATAAAGTTTAGAAATAATACGTTAATAACATACAATCGAATTTGAAAAAGATTCATTGCAAAGTTCCAGTTGACAAATAAAATATATTCTGCTCAAGTTTTGTTATAATGACGAATGTTTTCAAATTTGTTCAATGTTAGCGATTACATAAAAATATTGTAACGTGCGGAGTGTACCGAGCGGCTGTACACTATTTTATCAAAGTTATGGCAGAACTCTTTAATAAATAACAAAAGATGCAACTTTATAATAATTTTCCTCTAGGTTACTTAACCTTCTGATTATATACAAATAATTGTGATTTAGCTCCAAAAAAAATAATAACAAAAAAATTACAGAAGAAGTTTTGTATAAGTAATTTTCCTTTTGCCAAAATGCCTATGATCAACTTATTGAAATGATTTCAAACTCTTTAAATCTACTGCTTTATCAGTGATCTCTGTAAATTAACAGAAAGCTGGGCTTTCTTGCATAAGGCACAGAGTTGTAACTTTCAAAATTAGAATACTTAAAATACTATTTAATTATGAAATACCAGATAGCCGAGCTTTCGTGGTAAATACATAAAATGCGTTCACTTTCTTTCTTTGCGTCTGCAATCTAAATATAAATACGCTCTAACTTCATCCAACAGGAAAGCAGAGCTTTCTCTGAAAGATTGTTGAAGTTTCAACTTACTATGCCTCACAGGATAGCTGAGCTTTCTAGCAAGAGCATAGAAGTGTAGACATTAAATTAACTATCGTATCTTTCAACAACAACCCGGTCAGCTATTAACTATACAATACATCGAAGCTGAGCTTTTCGGTAAATATAGTTAATATCTTAGATAAGCAACTACAAAGTTCAAGTTGTTTCATACCAATTATTTCTTGATGTAAACTGTACGGTAACTGCATCTAGAATGACGATGTTGTTGTTGTTGTTGAGTTTATAAAGGTCTGCCAGCGCCCTATAATGGCTGCATTATGGCTTGACCCCGTCACATCCCCAAGTGTGACTTAAACAGAAGTTTGAAGCCAAAGGGGGAGTTTTACCTCAATCGGTTGATGGGGTATTCGCCAAATTAGTTATTTTGTACCAAAAATGCCGCGAAACCTAAGATGAATGGTCCCACAGCTCTGAATATTGGGTATGGTTTCATTTCTCTAGTCTTAACTACAGTCTTAACTCAACTTTTAAAAAATAAAATAAATATAATAATAATAATATATAAAGTTTGTTTGTTTTTTGTCGTTTTGTTGTTTTTAGACTGTCGACCGATTGCAAGCCGACAGTCTTTAGAGAGCGGTATTTCAGAAACGCGACTAGTCGCCTGACACGACATATTGAACATGAATATATTAATACACACCACCTGCGTAGCAACAGAACTACTTACGTGAATGTGGGGCGTCAAGTACCTGCTTATGTGTATTTAACGCGTTATTGCCTTTTTTATGACAAACATTGCGTGTTACTCTTAGTATAGTTGTACCGTTGCAATTTGGTGAGTTTTATTGAACAAAATAATGAAAAATAATGAAAGTATAGCATTTACATACGAAGTCATTTTACCCTACATCTAATAGTAAGCTACACCACATGTTTGCACCCCGTGTGACGTCACACATAACCCGGCATTCAAGACTGACCCGGCAAACCCCGGCAAAGAACTTATTTTATGAATGAAAGCTATTAAGAAATTAATCATACGCGGTTAAAGAGTTCATGTCATGTAATATTTTGTGAAATAGCTTTTATGTTTGAAATGATTTTTTTCAGCAGCAATCGAACTATTGTATTTGTTTGAGTAAATTATTTGGATTATACCTATCACAGTGTGTCAACGTTATGCCTATTGTTATTTTGGACTATAGGGTGTAGTTTTTTAAGTCATACACAATATGGCGGCGATTATGCGGAAATGAAATTGAATGTTACTTCGAACACGTTCTTCTACAAAATAACCGACCTGTATTTAGTGCTATTGCTTAAACATCAATCGAAGCAAAAATGGCATCAATGTATGCGTCTAAAAATGTTAAATTTAGATGGAGACAATCCAGAAATGAGCTGCCAGGAAGTGATCGATTTCGGACACGAAGGTACATGTACATTAGTGTGAAATAATAGACGTGTTATTCGGGATTCTTCCAATCCCTAACGTCTAAACGGTTTTGTGCAAAAAGCGGGGGTGTTTGAAAAATATTGAAAATGTATTAAGTGAAGTATTTTATGGTTGAAATGGATAATAAAGTAAAGATTTATATTCATATTTTACCATGGAAGTGCAAAGCTATTTTGCAAAAAAACAAGCATTTAATGCATTAAAACACATTATTTACCTTTTCATTAAAAGGAAAGTTGACTGACACAGACAACAATTATGCCAAGTGGAACAACTTGACCCAATTGTAATAATTCGGCCACCTTTGACAAGCTTCGAGATAATACAATCGTAACAACTCGGCCTTGGCCGAACAATCTGAACACCTCAGCCAGTATCCAACAGGGATTGACTATCTCGAAGCTTACCGAAGATGGCGAGTTGTTACAATTGATGGCCGAAATGTTCCGATTGTTGTAAAATTGTGAACTGCAGCCTTGCAGGTGCTTCATGTATACAGTACACTCAACGAGTTAGACCCACTTTCCTCGCTCACTCCGAGGGATAAAGTCGATGATCGCGGGTTTCCTCCGAGGGTAAAACTGTTGCCCTCGCTAAAATCCCCCTGAGTTCCTCCGAGTGGCTGGCTTACCGCCGAGTTTAATATGAACGATAGCGTTGAGAATCGTCCGATTTTATGATCCCGCGGCGGAACTCCGAGTCTAATCAGATGAGCAAGAAATCATTCTTGTTTAAAAGTTATTTATTTTTATGCTTATCCACATTGTTAAGCGTAAAAGATTCTTACCAGTACATGTACCAACGTTTAATTTGTATTTATGTCCGTAAACGCCAATTGAATATTGTCATGAATTATAAAAATTGAATCATTAAAGTATATCCACTAAGTTATTGCATCATAAAGCAGCCGACTATTTACATGATTCTGAACCATGACCTCTGACGTCAAGCGTGTGATCAATACAATGTAGAATATACTATTTATTATTGGTGGTTAAAAATAGCTATGACGTTTCATGGAATTTTCCACAGAAAACGAGGCAAGAAGGCCTTCAAAACCATGCGCTGTGAATTTTGAACGGGTGTTTGACCTCCTGATTTTCCGAAAATGTGTAACCTAGATTTTCTCGGAAGGAATGTGTTTATCAGTCATTAGCAAAAACACGTTTATAAGATGCATGTGCAACTAGTGAAATACGACTGCATTCTTGTGGTAAGCTAAGTTCATGCAAAACAGGCAGAGGAAAAATAATAATAGCAATTTACTGGAGCCGTCGTAATCGGTTGAAAATTTTAATTAAATAAATATAACTTTAGCGTAGATTTTTATCTAGTGTCCGCAGAGTTTCGCGGAGTTAACCCCTCCGAGGAACGCCGAGTTCGTTATTCTTCGGTCGACTGATCACCCTCCGAGGGCCTTAAATTCAAACTCCGAGGAACGCGGACAGTCGATAAAATTATTGTGTTGGCCGCGATAGCAAAAATCCGTGGAGGGAAACGGAAAGTGGGTCTAACTCGTTGAGTGTACTGTATATTGTTATGTTTTGACAGAATGAAATGAAGAAAAAACCATCAAACTCATAATTATTTGCTTGATATTACTTTTTGGTTACGGAATTTATATAAAATAACATTATCTGGTAATATTTCTTGTTTTTATGATATGTTATAGATGCAATATGCTTTAACCCGGAATCCCGATCGGAATAACTACCCAATTTTTGGTACAAAACAATTTGTACCTGAAGGATTTGCTGTATCAAAAATCGTAAAAAAATCTGTCAACGTACAATTATTTGGACTAGAAGGTACATCTATCTGATCTACATCTCTTAGTCTAAATATTTGTACGTTGACGGACTCTATTTACGATAAAAAAAAATGTATATATATATGGCAAATCCTTCACTACAACATCTTCATGTTACTTTCAATTCAGAGTTGATTATTCACTAAAATTATTTCGCATTTTTAATTGTTGTTTAACCTGAAACGTCTCAACCATCAAAAAAGAACATATATGCTTCAATAGTCTAATAGTCACAAAACAAGCATTTAATGCATTTAAACACAACCATTTTACATCTATGTAAATCTATGCACCGCAGCCTTGCAGGTGATCTTCATGTATAACAGTTTATATCATTATGTTTTGACAGTATGAAATGAAGAAAAACACTCATCAAACTCATAATAATTCGTCAGCTTTTATTTTTTGTGTACATAACTCATATTTTAGATATATATAATTATCTGACCCGGAATCCCAATCGGAATAGCTACCCACTTTTGGTACAAAAAAATTGTATGTGAAGGATATGCCATTTCAAAATTTGTAAAAAGATCAGTTAAGTTACTATTATTTGGACTAGTGCTTCAAGCGTTTGATTTATTGTCTCTATAATGTATAATGCACCTGTCAATTGTAGAGCCAAGCTGGGAGCTGCCTAAAAATCAGTTACCCAGTTAGCTCAGTTTGACAGATCTCCATGCAAGTGTTCACATGGTCGTGGGTTCAAGCACCATACCAGTAGCATCTTTTCTCAAAGGTTTACTTTAGAACCCATCATCCAGGAGTAAACAATTATGATTTTTTTATTAAATATTACAGGCCATGTTCTTTTGTAAACTTTCAGATTGAGAAGTGCCTGGATACAAGGCTAGTATTGTTAACATCATCTGATACAATCAACTGGAACAAAGCTGAAATGGCTGCCTGACCTGACTTAAAAATTGGATGGCAGTACATCAGACTAGAAGATTACAAGTATTGAGGTGGACAAAATGAAACCTGAGCCTACCAAAGCTGACAGATTGCACAAGAAACACATAAATGCAGGTATTTACTGAGATATTGTAATTATTTTTTGAAACTTCTCATTCATTTAGGAAGTTCAGTTGAAACAGAGTTGGCAAAAAAAATGAACAAAGGTATATACATTTTGAATTCTAATTCAAATGAGAACTTTACTGGCCAGCACAGAATGGTAAAATGCTAGTCTACCAATATAAATGTGCCTGGTTCGAATCAGTAAAGCTGATGAATGTACTGGTTGTGTAGCCAGGATGTGAGTAGGTCTGCACTTGGCTGATAATGCATATCATATGTTTAAGCTGCACTCTCACAGATTGTCTGTTTTACCAACTCTTTTTTTATTTCTTGGTCTTGTAATGAATTATTTTATGCGAATTTCTGAACACTGGACATAACAGACAACTGGAAAAAGGGGATCGCTGCTTTCTTATATTAATTCAGTCAAAAAAGACAACTGAAAATATTGGAACGCTGTTTTCTTATTTTAATACGGTCAAAAGATGATGTTCTGTGCCAAAAATCTCATTATTAGTAAAGCGTTAGTAATGCTTTTAACCATAAAACCAATAGTTACAAATGTAAATATAAAAAACATGATCTTATCTTTTGCCAGCAGTCTTATTTCATCAGTTTTCATACTGCTTTTCATTACCTTATTCCAAGCCAAAAAGTAAAAGAAGTTGTCAAAACCTTCAATCTGTGACTGAGAGTGCAGCACTCTTACAGATTGAATGTTTTGACTACTTTATTTATTTTTTGTCTTGGAACGGGCCAATTTATGTGAAAATGCATGTTAACCATTCATATAAGATTGCTGACAATAAATTTGTCAGAAAATGTTTATATTTAAGTTCAAAATGTTTTATGCATTTTTCTTAAACCGTTAGTAACACTTTAAGCCATAAAACCTTTGTTTTCGACCTGAACTATGGAAGTCTGCAATCTAATATTTTGTCAGTAGTCTTATATAACTGGTTTGCAGATATTTTAGCAAAAAAATAGGTCATTCCAAGACAAAAAATACAAAAGTTGTAAAAACAGTAAATCTGTGAGAGTGCAGCTTTAAATGACTAAATGTTTTGATTTGGCTCAATTTTCACCTAAAATCTTATAGTTTTGTGGCATCTAAATGGTTTGTTTTTAACAACATTACATGTGCATATGTATATATTTGTTCTTAAATTTGTAATTTAGATTGGAAGACTCATTCTTTCCAACATACTGTTATCACTGCCATGACAGAAACCATATTGAGGAGCTGGTCCACCTGTAGGAAGAATTGCGCTATTGGTTGGAGCAGCACTATTACCCAGCCATACACCAGCACTTAGTTTGTCATAGGGAGCATTTCTGAGCAGTTATGGAGCCCACTAACTATGCAGGTATGTCATAATCAAAATCTTTGTTTATATATTTTTTTATAATTTAGCATCTGTTGAGAAGAAATTTATTTCTAGATTGAAGGCACACACTATAGATTGATGCCCAAAAATATATTTCTTATTTTAATGCATTATCATGTCTAACTCATTTGACTTAAATGATCAAAGCAAAAGAAATGCAATTGATTAATCTGCAGATATGCAAATGTAAACTTTTTAACTGGGGAAATTGTTGCCACTTGTCTGTTAATTAAAGAACACATTTATAATTAATAATGTTTAAACTGTACACAAATCATATGCCTTCTTTGTTTTAACCATCAATGTCAAAGAGTCCAGCATGATAATGCATTAAATTGAAAAAAAATGCATTAATTTATATGAACCCTTTAAAACAAAGACATTTCCTAAATCCAATAAGAAAATAATTGAATATTGATGCAGAGTTCAGTTAGAATATAATGTAACTTTTTTTGCAGTTGTTGCAGTGAAACTTGCATTAGTGTGTTTTCTGTGGAGATAAAGAGATAGTGTCCAGCAATGAAGACCCAACTCAAGATCTGACCTTGTAAGGCCAATATAAAATAACTGTGTGGGAAAATGGGAAAAACCTGCAGTCAGGAATGCACGAAAATCATCAAAAGAACAGTGTTAAATTAATCTTGAATAACTTGACATTTATTTTGTTTGACATATTTATTCATGGTGCAGTGAAAACATTCTTTTTTTCTCATGGTTATTTAAATTTAGAATTGATAGGAGGGAACATCACTATGTAGTTTCATGTTCATAGTCAGATCAAAACCCATGTACTTGCCCAAATGAGCATTCGAAAATATCAAAATGGTACTTGTTGTATGTAGTGTAAGTTAATTAACATAATAAACAAAAATATTTAATCAATTTCAATTTATTATGCCCCTTTCAACGAAGAGGAGTATATTGCTTTGCACATGTTGGCCGCTACGTCCGTCTGTCTGACAGTAGACCAAAGCTTTTCCGGGTGATAACTCTACAATTCCTAGACCTATTGTCAAACTTGACATGAAAGTTTGGTTTAACTAGTAGATGACGCCTTTTGATTTTAGGGGTAATATGGTCAAAGGTCACAGTGACCTTGAACAGGAAGGTGTCAAACCATACATCTGACTGATAAGTTGACAATGCCTGCACCTATGGCCCTCAAACTCAACATGGAGGCTAAGTCTGACTATTAGAAGATCCTATTGATTTAAGGGGTCATTGGGTCAAAAGTCAAGGTCACAGTGACCTTGAATGCTAAAAGGTTGTACTAATAATGACTGGACAAAGCCTGCACCCATGGCCCTTGAACAACTTGACTTTGGGATTGGGCCTGACCAGTAGGTGAGCCCTATTGATTTGTCACAGACCATTGAACACATTAAGCTTGCCTATGTGACAACTCGACAAAGTCTGCACCCATGGCCTTCAAACTTGAAATTTAGGTTTGGGGTGACCAGCAGATGACCCCTTTGGATTTGGAGGTCAAGGTCACATCTCCAATATTGGTCATTAAAACTATGTCATTTACTTATTCCCTGCTGCTAAGAGGATACATGTTTATCAGCAAATATCAGCCATCATCTGAATATGAGTGAAAACTGTACCAACTACCCTCATACTTTGAATAGCATAATCTTAAAACTGCCTCAAAGGCATCTTTTGTCAATAAAAAACCAGCTGTCATTTCGGTCCATGCATATTTCATTCAATTGTCCAGATATTCTTGACAACATGGCGCTAATTAATGCTGCAGGTTTGAAATTTAAGACATTAGTTTTTTTTCTTCAGCACCATGCAGATTTATTAACACTTTTATAATAAAAACAAACTAGAAAACAAATTTTAAAGATATTAGTTTTTTTCATGGTATGATGCCACAGCACCATGCAGATTTGTTTTCACTTTTATATCAAAGAAAGTAACTCGAGCACAAATTTTGTAGATATGTGGACTCTGTTGATAGATGTTCTGGGAGGCATTTTTAGGCTTGAAAGAGCATCATTTTAAAGTTATATTTTTATTATGTCCCTTGAATCTTGGGTATAGTTTGTATTGTATTTGCATTTTAAAGACATTGGCTTCAACAGACCCTAATGAAATGAAGGAATGTAATTGCTTACTGAAACTGTTATAAGCGACGTCATAAATTGAAGCAATTTTAACATAATGAATATGCATTTAACTAATTTAAAGCGGTTCAAAATTAGGAAATTTGAATTAAAAATCTTGTAGGCCATTGGATACATGATTAAGTAGGGCCAATATATTTGTGCTTATTATAATCACATGTATCCTTCTTCATCTACCTTAAAGAGTGTTCATCATTTGTATGAAATCATTTGATCACGTTTCATTTGAAAAAACTTTGCGGTAGTGTTTGCTTGCTTCAGTTACGTCACCGACAGTCTTGCAGCGCTTTCAGCGCTTTGATTTTAATCGGCCCGCGCCCGATTTTTTCCATTTAAATATGTATGTGCGGGATAAAAATACATAGTATACTTTCTATACACAGGTATGTAGCCCCTGGTCCAGTGCATTCTATTTTTTATCAATGTGTAGTAACAATATATAGTTTCAAAATTGAAATATCTTTAGGTGAATGAATGAATTAGGGCTAGGATCAAAAACTGTTTTTCCTATCACTGAACCTGGCCACCAGAAGCGTTATATTACAACACCGTCACCAAGCATAGCATGTAATATCATCATGGACTTCTAATAGTGCTATGGATGTAACGGTTTAAATCGGTAGAATTGTTAACTCAAAATGTCTCTATACAGTTTATACAGATACTGGTTTTCTTTCTTGACTACTTAGGCCGAAAAATAATTTGGTTTCGTTTTAGGTTATGGTGACTTGCATTTAATACTTTATGGTTAAATCGATGTTTATCATCATACTCCTTAATACCTCATCCTTTCATGTGAAAACGAAAGAAGAAAAGAAAAGAAATGTTTTGTCACCATAATGTATATTGAAAATCATTGAAATAATTTATAGCTTCTAAAAGTAGTAGAGATCCAAATTATACGCGTTCATCCTCTATGCTCATTCTTGTTCATTATAATATAATGTGTTTGTAGTTGTCAGGTAAACCTGCCATATTGGTTGTTAGTAATGAACGTGTCTCTAAGCAAGGCGCCGGAGAGGATCGTGATGCCCCTCACTAAGATAACGTTTTACTCATAGGGAATTATTTTCTAAGTTTCATTAGGATGTTTGAGCAGTCATTGTATTAACACCCTTTTGAAAAGGGCCCCAACACGGCGTATACAATGAACGTGCTTTATATTTTATTTAAAAAAAAAATAGTAGGGTAAAAAGGGGACTCTCGCGGCCATCTTTGGCGATTTCCCGCGTTAGCGGCCATGTTTGGCGATTTCCCGCGTTAAAGGCCAGGGGACTCTCGCGGGCATATTTGACGGTTTCCCGCGTTAGCGGCCATGTTTAACCATTGTTTGAAATCCAAGACAAAGGGTCATTGTTTAACTGGGTCTCCATTGATTAACAGTATTCATTTCAATAGAAGGGATATAAACAATAGCATTGTCACACTAATCACATCAGTGTATTGTATGTCAAAGGACAACTCATCCAACGTTTCTAACATAGGGTCATCGACCTAGGATCTATTTAATGGTATTGTTTTCCCTCATCAGACGATGGACTTATCATAACCTCCACCATCTTTATATGTGATCAAACGGATTCTTTTATATGTAAGATCACAGGTCATTGACAAACAAAAGTTCATCAGAACCCAGCCATCGCGTGATCGAAAGTGATTTCAAGAAATTGAATGACTAAAGCCTGACCGTTTAGTGTCAATTCGTACAACAACACCATATCTAATAGCCACCCAATTACTCTCCAACGTACTCATTGTAATAACTTAAAAGTGAAGACAGTTAAATGAGCTGCTGATGACTCAAAAGACGAGATTGTCGTTATCATATATCTAGTTTATCATTCAGGGTGACTAAAGCTCTTCCATTGTGGTGAGCTATCACAATAAATCACTTATTAAACCATTGTCAAATGCCAGCGCTCGATTCACTGGACTCTGTTTATCATTATGGACACCTCCGTTGAACCTTACAATGACATGAAAGTTTTTCAAACAACTTACTAAATAATCTTTTATTTTGACCACCAAAAGTAGGTTTTGAAGATATAACAGTTTTGTCCTCTCTTAGCTTCTTTTGAGTTTCACTATTTTTATGAAATCGGTAAAGGATTCACACAATTTCTTTATCAAATAACCTCATACCTTAAAGGTATGATGTATCGTTTACATTTCATTAAATCAACCCTACAGAAATGTTAAGATGTGTTCGATCTTATTGTAATGAAAACGTGAATGTTTTTTATTATTTATTTTTGTGTATAACTATTTCATTCCATTAATACAATATTTTAAAATATAACAAGACCAAATTGAGATTTATAAGTTGAGGACATGTCTGACGAGCTATTTTATACCATTCCGGTATGTTGTATCAATAAATAAAATATCAGACAAGATTTTAATATTTATTTTCTTATAAGTACAATACAATGCAAATGCAAATAAAGTTGATTATAATTGAATTCAAACAATTTGTTTAACAAAGATCATACATTTTTATTTATTTTTTTATTTATTTTAGGTTACATTTCAACAGTAAAGCAGTAGATAACATCACATGAAATTACATGAAATTAGATGTAATTTGGTATAAAACATAGAAATTATATGTCTTGTATCTTATAATGTCCATAAGCATATGATTTAATTCCATCTTCTAATAAAAATCTGTTGTCATCAAAACTAGATAATCCTACTTTGCTGATTGTTTCCAGATAAATTTTATGGTTATGACTTCTTAATGAATGCATTGTTGAGTGCATTTGAGAATTATTAAATAATACATGTTTATAATCATTATGAGTCAATGATTTTTTAACAACCGCTTTTGATATCCCTTTTGCTCTTTTCTCGTCTATATCATCACACTTAAATGCATACATTTTCGATCGCAAACCGCAATATTCACTAATACATTTCTCATTTGTTTCACTTTTCATTTTTCCCATTACTTTTTTGTTGAAGTCACTATATAAAAAATGATCTTTAGGGAAATCTGAAGTGTCAAACAAATGTGAATAGGCCAACATATCTTGGAAAATGTCCGGTGTTGTACATGATACTAAAAATGAATCTGTGTCCGTTAATTCTAGCTCAACGTTGCTACCATACACATTTTTCAAATGATTATAATAAAAATCGTACATGGTATATTTTGACAAATCAAGGATACTCATTCCAACAAAAATTGGTTTATTTAATTTAATGTTTTTGCGACTTAATTCAACACCAACAAGGTCTTCAGAAAAAATACGGTGCATCTTATAAGTGGGTTTGGATGACACCTTCTGTAGGACTCGTTTTTCTGTATGAACAAGTTCTACGGACCGATGCTTCCGAAGATTTTCCATGGTTTTTCCTGAAAGTAAACAAAAAATTTGGTAAGTAACTTTTCATCATGTTAATCTTTACTCTGAACTGCTCAATATATGTTTTTATATGGTATCCGTCGTTATCTTAGATACCTGTGTTTTGGATGAGGGATATGAAAATGGGACCGAAAAATACACTTTTTACTTGTCGGTAGTTAGTTTTGGTCAGTTTTACTTTAGGTTCCTAATTGTACATGAGCACTTGTAAGCGTCTGATTGAAGATGAATGAAATACCAAAAAGTGAAACTACGCCTGACAATTATTGAACAGTTGTTTTTGTAGATAAGTATTAGTGGTATGGAAGTGACAATAAATTTATTGTATAAATTACATACGGGCAGATCATACAAAAATGATAACAATGCAATAATTAACACGAACCCAAAAAACAACAACAAAAACCCCCAAAAAACAACAACCTTACCGAAGACCGAGTTGTTCATGAGTTTGAAGAAGTTCTTCTCGAAAGCAGTCTTGGCTTGTTGTCGCATTTTGGTGTTGAACTCAACGTAGGGTTTCATGAAAGCCTCTTGTTGGAACTCGAATACTTTATGTATTTTTTCAATTTTAGACCGAGTTGGAGATACAGTTGCAGGTTGCGATAGTGAAGTACATAATTCTGTTTGTTTTCTAAAGTGGCAAGTAATTTTTCAATCTTTGCTCTGGGTGGAAGTTCCTCACTGTTGTGTAAATGTTTCAACACATGTTGAGCATAAGGAGATAATTTTTCATTGGGTGTGAATTTACGTTCCGGAGCTAATGGGTAGTCGTTATGACTGTCATGTAAATGTTTTGGATATTCTAGATCTACTTCTAAAATATACCCCTTAGATCCATCCTCTGGTATTTTTTCAGGTTCAAAAGTATCAATTTCTTCCTTCTGTAAAAACTTAAAGAAGCCTGTTGGTAGTTGTTGTGACATACTGTAACCATAAAGATTATTGACATCATAATAAGCTAGAAATGAGGTTTCTTTTGTAGGATCATAATCATTCAAATACTCATTGTTTGCTTTTTTGTATCTATTTGATATTTGACTAATACCACCTCGAATACCTTTTTCGATAAATAGAATTTGATCAATGTCTGTCATGAGCTCTAGAGTGACTTCAGTCATTTTCAACATTGCCTGCCAGCTCAATCCCTGGTGTAAAAGTGACAAGGGTCTAAACCATAACACTTCAGTGACATATCACGAAATTTTTCAAAAACATCAGCTAATAACAATATGTCGGTTTTTAGATAGAGATCATGGTATTCTCCAAGACTTTTTAGTTTAAATGTTTGATATACTTGCTTTGCATGTTCATAGTCTTCTTTTGATATATTTTCCTCAGTCAATGAAGAGTAAAAATTCTCTATTGCTGGAAGATCAGCATCTTCAAATTTATCCCAGTCAGTCATGAACTCATAAGGATAAACCCCCTTTCTTAGCAGGAGGTTTCCATGATTTTTGATTTCTGAATGAAAGTGATGGAAAGACTGTGGGCCATTTTGAGCTAAGTTATCTACAAGGGTCCCAAGAGATGAAGGGAGAAAACCCAAAGAGTCAATAAACCTAAGATTTCCAATACTAAAACTGATATACTTTTCAACTGACTGTGGGATGCAATTGATTTTATAATTTTTAAATGTACCAATGCTTTGACAAAGCAAGTGACCATCAAAATTTTTAAGATTGTGGAAGATGACTGGGATGAAACTGGGTTGTTTACATTGTAAATTACAATTCATATGTGCAGCTCCTATGTATTTCCCACTTGTGTGATCATGATGTCTTGCTTTCTTTTCCTTGTTACCTAATACTTTTTGACATAAACAACATGTGTTTGCTTGTTCGAACTGTTTTTCTTCCCTTTCCTTTAAAACTAGGGGTTTGATATTTTGCATATGTTGCTGTATTTCATGACTTTCTCGTAAAAGACATTCTAACAATTTTTTGGGTGCATCTGGACCTCTGTAGATAACAGTATCTTTGGTTAATTTTGAATCAGTTGAAATAACTTTATATCCAAAGGAACAGGGTTCTAACAATTGATTTTTTGATGTTGAAGCTGTTTAATTTTTAGTCTCTATTGGTTTATTTATGTTTCAAAATCAGCCACAATAACATAAGGGACACGCAGTGTTTTTTCATAATCTTTAAATTCAAGAAAGCAGTCTGCTCCTGATGGAAGTTCAATTTTTTGAGCATCATGGACTTGACAGTATGAAAGGTGATCATCTAATAAACTTTTTACTAAATCCATGGAAGCAATATCGACAATAGTAATATGCACGATGTGCTTTCTTACCATGACTAAGAAACCTGTTTATGTTTTTTATAAGCACATAATGTGAACTGTTTTCTGATTGCAAAAGCAATAAGTCAATATGATGGAGTCTGTTTTGGCAATTTGTAATGCGTAGTGGAAGAACATCATTGTCTTCAAAAGTAAACACATTTACAGACAAAAATGGGTTTTGCTTCTCAAATTGATTTATTTGATTCAATGACATTGGAAACAGCAGACCTTTTGTGTTTAATTCATTTTCAAATTGTTCATAATCACTCACCAGAGGGGAATCCAAGGGATGAAGAGATGCTAAACAACACCATAGAAAGCACTTTTGGTCAAGATTTCTTATGTTTAGTAAACTTTGATAGTTAATAAGAGGCTTTGGTAGCTCTACAAAACTAGATCCGGACACTGGAGAATATTTCACAGTGTGCACAGTTATACTTAATACTTGTTTGAGAACCCACCCAGAGCTTTCTCTTATGTACTTTTCAAAACTTTCAAACATTTTTTGAAATGCTTCATTTAAGTTGTTTTCATCAAATGTTATCAAATTTAAACTTCTATAACTCTTAGATCTAAAATGTGGAGTTGATGTATTGTCTCCATCTTTTGTGTGTTTCACTAGCTCAACCTGCACTGATAAATACCATTTAATAGGATACAATTGAAGTCTTTTTTCTAAAATATTTTGAATGTTTTTATTGGCATTGGCAAAAAATGCCAGCAGATCATATTGTTCATGTTGATTTGGTTGTATGGTGAAATCTTGAATGTTTTCATTAATAGCATGTTCATAACTGTGGTTCATTGTTGTAGATGATGGTGTTCTTGCAGTGGAAGTTGGTGTTGATGATGGTGTTGATGATGGTGTTCTTGCAGTCGAAGATGGTGTAGATAATTGACTGTAGTTGTGTTCATTTTGAAGGTACGGACTTGGAGAGAGCGGTGTTCTTGCAGTAGAAGATGGTGTAGATAGCTGACTGTAGCTGTGCTCGTTCTGAAGTTGTGAAGTGGTGAGAAGTCCTGTTGTATGATCTACATTGCTTGTTGAAGAGGAGCTTTGGGTGTCGCTGCTTGGAGGTATTTGATTATATGGAGTTATTTTTCCACCAGTTTGTTGATGTTTTCTAGACAAGTGTTTTTTAAGATAATCTTTTCTTTTAAATTTGTCTCCACAAACTTCACAATTGTAAAAACTTTTGTGTGTGAGCGCATGAGATATCAAAGAAGTCTTGTTCTTAAAGTGTTTTCCACAAGTATCACACTCAAATATTTTTGAATCCAATTTTATCCTTTTTTGTCTCTGATATTCCTCATATTCATGCGCATATTTTGAAGTAAGGTAATCACTAAAACTTTGATCATCCATGTTTGAAGGTTAATGTTAAACTGATCCCACTTCAAGTCAGAAATGCTTTAAATATTCTACCTTTTCCCGCTTATACATTGTAAACGATCCACTTTTCTTGGGTTGGTTTTTTCCTAACAATAGCTTTTGTCTTTTTAAGCTCAATTTTCATTTTTTTCTTTGGTGATTGTTCTGTCTTTGTAGTTGTTCTTTTACGACCTTTTGTTTCTAATAAATATTTTGTAGTAGGCCATGCTTTTTCAAAAACAATATTTGATCGTTTTACAAACTTTTTTTTCTTTGGATTTAAAAGTTGTCCTCCTTTTTGATGTGAAGTATCCTTAATATCTCTTGTATCATCGTTCAATTTATTATGTATTGATGATTGTTCCAATTTTTTATGATGAAACTGGTTATTGTTATCACTTTTTGTAAATTCCTTCATATTTTGATTTTGAAATCAATACTAGTTCTTGAGCCATGACTCACAAGGTTGTATTAATAAAATAAATTGCTTAAAATTTTTTAGGAGGAGAGCTCTTCTCTTTTTTTGTGATAGCCCTTTTACCACAAACTTACGAATGACATTCCTATATCTTTTCAATGACTTTTTGATATTGTCGGAAATTTTTAGATTTCCAATGAGAATATTGTAAACCACTTCCACAATCACACTCATTTGTGATTTTGTTAATGCTTTTATCAGCATTTTTTGTTGATTTTCACTTGAGTTTAAGAGAAATTTTAAAAAATACTTTTCCTTTTCCATTTTTTCACTCATATTTTTCTTTTTCAGGTCAAAAGACAATCAACGTCTGAGAGGGAAATATGTTGGTGCGCAATTTATACAACTGGTTTGAATGTGGGCTTACATCAACAAGTAAGTAAGAGTATTTGTTTTGTGTTGCTTTTTTATAGGCATCCATAAAATATTTTAAATCACCTGGAAACATTTGACGAGCAAGTGTTTGAATCTGAAGTTGGTCTCTCTGGTTATTAAACAATACAAAGTAATGACTATTCAGACTAATAGTTCGGAAATACTTTCCTCCAGAAAACAGATTTTGTACCACAAAAAACACTGAATTTTTTTTGTGGTGACTATAAATCGTAAATAAGTTCACAATGTCAATACTTTCTGAAGCCTTTTGCACTAAATCATCAATGACTAAAATCTTAAATCCAGAGTCGTATGCCCCAAGATCCATATCTTCTTTAGATGGTAAACCTTCAAAGAATTCTAAGTTTTGCACATGTGTTTTCATGCTGTCATATAATGGTTGATAAGTTGAATAACAGTATATAATTTTTCTTGGAGCATCATTAAACATGGAATTTGCACTCTTAAAAAGTTCAAAAAGAAAGGTAGATTTTCCGCTTCCACTCGCTCCAGCTATAATGCAAGTAGCTGGACTTTCAAATTTCACAACAGTGTTTGTCATGATGTTAATACGAAGACTTCAGCAATATAAATGATCTTAAGATTGAAAAACAACAACACTTTTAATGTAGTTATACATTTTTTATTAATGCTCTACATGATTGGTTAAAAACACATTGATTTTGTACATTTTGTCATTAAACATGCTACTGACATAATTGTATACACATAAATCATTACTATGAACATCATTGGAAAACATATTTACAATATCATAAAACAATACACCATTCAATCTATGAATCAAGAAAAATAAACAGTACATTCCACACACATCACTATACAAACTTTGTAATTGCTTTGAATTTGTTATAAGTGATGAAAAATTTGATGTGTATTGAGGGAAATAGTCATTAAAGTAGTTGACAGGCATTCCATAACTATCAAAATATTCTATGGTGGTAGAGTTTGGAAAGTAAAAGGCACACCAATGCCTTCCTGTCTTTGTATGATCATCTGTATTTGCTATAAATCCACATGGAATATTCATTTCTGTAGGAAGTTCATTTGCTGCATAAACACCAAGTACAGACTTTCTTAGCAAAGGGAAACAATCTAAACAACACTGAATTTGGGATGTATTCATTCTGTAATTATGTCTCTTTGTGAATTGATTTGAAAAAAAGCAGGAGAGCTACTATGTACAATACAACTTGTTGTATCTGTCAATGATGTCTTAAACTGAACCTCTAATCCAAAAAGTTTGGTTCTAACTGAAACGAAAAAAGTGTTGATGATTTGGCAAAGTCCTCTCTATTTATATCCAGTCCTGAGTTTTTGCCCCACTGTCCATTTGTTAGAAACATGTTTGTGTAGGCTCTCATAAAAGATTGCCCTTCAGATGCATCAAAATTTAATTTTAATGGGCTACCCCACACTGGAACACCATCCACATATAAACATATGCTTTGAATGTTACAGTTTAAGAAATGAAATGGATTGGATTTATAATCACCAGATAAAGCCTTTGATTTCACAAATGCCACAACTACTTTGTTTGGTTTTTGTCCTTGAAACAAATTATCCCATGTAAACATTGTACTTCCAGCAGCAAGACTTTGCGATCGACACTCTACTCTGTCAAATGGATATTTAGCTGTGCTGTTTTTCAACAACTCTGCATGGGCTACAATAAGAGCTGGATTGACTCTTACCTTCTTTGCTAGTAAGTAAATGTCTATAATCTTTATTTTATAGTTGGGAGATGCATCCCCTGCTGATAAACAAAATGCTGGAGAGCTTCGGTATAATTTCAATTTGACATCAACTTGATTTAGTAAATAACGTTTAATAGTAAATAAACTGTGATATATTGGTCCTTGAAGCTCCAGAATCTTGGAGCCTTTAATGTATCCTGATCTTAAAAAGAGACCATTATTACCAGCGCTGGCATCCGTAATAACTGCTCCAGTACTGTCATTATCATCTTTAATATATAATTGAGATAATAATTGCGAATGGCTAGCATCATGACCGCTGTGTAACAAAGTCTGAATCATTGCATTATATGGATTGTAATTTGAAGAAATTACAGCTTTGTTTTGTAATGAGACTTCAGTGGCTGAAAATAATGCTTGTAAGAATAAATTTACAGGTCCCACTTTAACGCTTGTAATATCACTACCATCTGGATTTGTAACTTTTAATTTCACACATAATTGTGTTCCTCGAAGATCGAGATAGTCCATTGAATTTTGTCCACTTATTTGGAACTCGATAGGAGTATCATCTGACACTTGTGATAAAGGTCGAATTTCTTGGTAATGCACATCACTGACAGCAACTTGTGTAGGTGGTAAATCAAATAATAATAGTTCATTTGGAACACCCTCAGAAAATCCATCTTGTAAAAAGTATGACATTTTTAATAAGTGAATATGTCCTGGGTTGGTTTTGAAGTTTTTCTGTTCACTTTTGTAGCACCTTTTTTCAAGTTTTTTTCTGTAGTTTTAGATGTCTTTTTCACGGATTTTGGTGCCTTTTTCAAGTTTTTTAATCTTTTATTAATGTTTATTTTGGTGGTATTTTGATCTATTTTCGCTGTCTTTCAGTGTTGTTTTACCTTTTTGATTGAACCCTTAACGTTTGACTGATTGGATGATGTATGCGAAAAAGATGATACTTCAGGTGTTTTTATACCTTCTCGTTTCAGTTCGCTTTTCGCTTGATTCACAATTTGCTGTGTGGGGTAAGTCACGTTCAATGTCAAGTCACTGCTCTCTGCGGAAGCCTTATGAGGTATGGCAAATCCTTTCCCAACCTGTGATTTATTTTGTTTAAAGTAATTAATCCATTTTTCTGGGTTTGGTACATACAACTTAGAGCGATTCATAATTAGGGTAGAATGAGTAACGTTTGAAGTGAAGTGTGAGGTAGACTGGTGAATCAACAAATGTTGCAAAATTGTTGTCTACTGTCTTTATATCAAATTCCAATTCCCGAAACTCTGTTTTATTTAATGGTAAATAAAATGGAGTATCAAACACATAACTCCATTTTTTATCGTATTTTTTTTCCACTCTTCTCAGTAATGCGTGTTCACTGCCATTTACAATGCTTTCTTTAGATATATTCGAATAAATAAATATGGTGTCAGTTAAATCCTTCTTTTTAACTTTATAGTCTGTTTGTAAACAGATTTCTTTTAAAGCTACTTTCCAATATCCATCAAAATGAAGTGGTAACTTCAACTGCACTTTAAAGCTATACGGTTTATTATCAATAAAAATATCATTGCTCTCATTGTCTCTCACAAACACATAACGTTCCATTATTATTGTTCTTGAACTTGATCTGCATCAATCCAGCTATCAAATGATTTTGGAAATCCTTCCCATCGAACAAAATACTCTAATTTCCCTTTGACTTTTCTCTTTTTTAAAAATCAACATACCAAAGACTGTCTGCATCTTTATCAACAGGAATTATTTCATTTTGATTCACATAACCTGATATTGGTTCTGTATTCAAGTCTATGATCTTATACAATGGAAAACCTTGTTTGAAAATCTTGCTCTTTGTTTTTAAAAACTTCTGTAGTATATTGTTGTTGATAAGCTCTTCTAAAGGGATGTTTCGTGTAACTTAATCTAACCAAATCACCAATTTTATATTTAAAGCGAGGAGGCGTTTTGGGGATTTTTTTAGGTTTTAGATACATTTTACTCCAAAGTTTTGTCTCGTTTTTCTTTGTAACATCATTTGGTGCTAATCCATCCAAACTCCGATGAGGGGAATTATTGTAACTATTTACAATATCTTGAAGGTGATCTATGATTTCGCTGATATCTTAACATTCTAAATATCATACCGCGAAGGGTACGAATGACTCCCTCTGCATAGTTTGCTTTAGCGGTGCTTTGTGTATTAAACAAATAAACTCTCTTCTTTTGCATAAGCGCTTTTAATTCACGATTGATAAATTCAGAACCTCGGTCCGTTCTTAACTTTTTAAACTTATGAACACTAAGAATATCCTTGATTGCTGACAATACCGTGTTAGATTTTTTATTAACTAAGGGTCGAACGGATAGAAAACGTGAAAATATATCTATAACAATGAGTAGGTATTTAACTCCATCATTGTATTTAGCAATGTTATCAACTGCCATTAAATCCATATCACCCTGAACGTTCATACCCGCCACTTCAACACGTGGTCTTTTATATGTATGTCTCGCCTGACGTTGAATGGCATACGAATCTTGATTGTTGAGCCATTTCTGTATGAAATAAGAAGTAAATACTCTTGGATAGTTTTGGTTTAATATCCTGTGTAACTTTTTTGCACCCAAAAAGCTGCCTGCGTTTTTAGAATCGAAATAATATTGTGATAGGATATGTTCCTTCTGCGTTTTATCCATGATTAAACATGATCATCGTTGTAAGTAGTTTATATTATGGGACACTTGGGTTGTTAATTAAACTAAAGCAAGGAAATGAAAACATGTATAGATATAAATACATTTATTTGAAACTAAACATGTATAAAATAAGTCAGTATATGATCATACAAGCATATACATACAATGACATACATGTACATAAAGTGAATTAAATATTTATGTGAAACATGCAAAAAGGAAATTCGTGAAGTAATAAATATAAACAAGTCATTTTACGCCACACAATGCCAGAGTTCTTAATTTCTCATGAATTCTTCTTTTGAAGAAAAAATGCTGTAAAACACATACAACATTGCATAATATGTCCATTTTGTTGTGTTGTGAATATTCTTTTGCTCAACGTGATGGACGAAACAGTCGATCTTCAATGCGATTGATTGTCAACACCATTCTTTTCATTTTTTCACACCACCGCTCGGTTTTCATTATCTGCAGATAGTCATTGCTCTCTAGCAAAAGTTTGTGTAAATCAATCATTTCAGAGGAAATGTTTGAAATGCGCACAATTTCTTCCCAACTTTGTACTATATTTTTTTCATTAACTGCGTTAAGCATGTCACTAAAGTAACGTTCTATTTTATGTTCATCATCATCAGGGTCTGTATCCATGATACAATCGTGATCTTTTTGAGATGGGAGATCCATCTGGCAACCATAGCAAAGTTGTCTAGTCACCATACCCATAACCTCACACAGTGCCTTCGCATATACAAAGTCAAAGTACGATTTCATTAACGTGACACTTGTAGAAACTGGAGTATAAATCTCTGTAGTGTCCATAACATTCGTTTTGGAGTCACAATGCTCATTTTCATAAATATCTTGATAGTTCACTGCAATCCATGTTAAGTTTTTCTGCTGCGATATGATCACATCAAATGTCGATGAAACACTGAATGTTTGTGCTATGTTGTATGTCTTTTATAGTTACATATGGTAACGGAAAAAATTCAAATTTGAATTTTCAGATCATCCGGGGATATCGCCATATTGAAAACCCGCCAGAGGTTCGGTCCACGTCCATGGTGCTCGGGATGAGTCATTGGAGGACGAAGATCAGGTGTCCTTATGCTGCCATGAAATGTCGTTTTTATGATGTCCAATTATGTTCAAAAATAAACAACTTGGAGAATGTGTTTTATGTTCTAACAACGACTCGTCTCCTTTCTGCCACTGATGTAATCGCAAACCGCAAGAAAAACACTACTGTGTCATTTCTGCCAGTATAATAAAATCCTGCTGAAGATAATTGGAACTTGTATGGTTCTATTTGAGGTGACCACATGTTGAACGTTTTAAGTCTGTCTTGATAGAATAGCATGCTTGGAGAACTATATTCAAACTCTAATAGTTTTGAAGTTGTCATTTCGACTGCCCGTGTAAGAATGAAGCCAATAACTGAACACTTTCCTTCATATCACAGAGAGTTTCAAAAATATCAAATGGTAATTGAAAACTTTGGTGACCCTTTTTAAATATTATTTTAATGCATCGCTGTCTCTCTTTCACAACTATTACAAATTTATCACCAAGTGTGCATGTAATTTCCCTTCTTATTGGTGACCAAGAGACATTTTCAAAACCAAAACCTCTCAAATATGTCTGCAACTCGTTAGAAAAACATATCTGAGCTTGAGCCATTTTTTGTATTTTTTAAACACTTTAGACAACTGTTAAAGCACAGACTTACAATATCCAATTTGTTCGGTTTGTTATATACCACTATTGACAATCCAAAAAAAATAATATGTCTTGGACGTTGATTATTCTCGTACTATGGCCTCGTCTTTAAGTCCTGTATATACTATTAAAAAGGGAATGAATTTACATCTTTCCGGATATTCTTCAATCTCTTGATGGCTATTGTACTGATCAACTATGGTTTGAAAATTGGTACTTCTTAATAAATCTGTCATATGTCTATGACTATCTCGCAACCATTCGTATATGGAAATTGCTTCAAAATCGGTGATCCAAGGTAGCATAGTTCCATTCTCATCCCAAAAGGAATCAAACATTCTCCTGTTTGAGTCATATGGTGTCAAATTATAACTCATATTAGCCGGTAACACAATGGCTGCCAACTTCAATCGCAAAAAGATTAATACTGATAATCTAAGTTCAGGTTTTATCTACTAACGATTTACTAAATAACAATGGCTCTTTGTCTTGGATTTCAAACAATGGTTAAACATAACCGCTAAGAGCGGGAAATCGCCAAATATGACCGCTAACGCGCGAAATCGCTAAATATGGCCGCTAACGCGGGAAACCGTCAAATATGGCCGCGAGAGTCCCCATGGCCGTTAACGCGGAAAATTGCCAAACATGGCCGCGAGAGTCCCCTTTTTACCCTACTATTATTTATGCTTTTTGTTTCTTTTGGATGTTAAAGCAGTCATTGTATTGCCACCCTTTTCAAAAAGGGATCCAACAACAGGTAAACGGCGTATACAATGAACGTGCTTTTTATTATGTTTTGTTTCATTTTTTTTTTTAATTGTTATTTGTGTTTTTGCTTTCTTGTGATGTTAAAGCAGTCATTGTATTACCACCCTTTGGAAAAGGGCCCCAACAACAGGTACACGACGTATACAATGAACGTGCTTTTTATTTTATTTTACAAGATTATTATTCATGCTTTTAGTTTCTTCTGGAGGTTATAGCAGTCGTTGTATTACCACCCTTTTTAAAAAAAGGGCCCCAACACAGATACACGGCGTATACAATGAACATGTTTTTTTAAATTTTATTTCTTTAGTTATTATTTATGTTTTTTTTGTTTCCTTGGGATGTTAAAGCAGTCATTGTATTACCACCCTCTTGATAATGCCCACAACAACAGGTACACGGCGTATACAATGAACGTGCTTTTTATTTTTAGTTTGTTTTTCTTTTTTCTTTTTTTTTTTCTTTCTCGGAATGTTAAAGCACGCATTGTATTACCACCCTTTTGGAAAGGGCCGCAACAACAGGTACACGGCGTATACAATGAACGTGCTTTTTATTTTTAGTTTGTTTTTCTTTTTTCTTTTTTTTTTTCTTTCTCGGAATGTTAAAGCACGCATTGTATTACCACCCTTTTGGAAAGGGCCCCAACAACAGGTACACGGCGTATACAATGAACGTGCTTTTTATTTTATTTTTGAAGATTATTATTTATGCTTGGGCTTATTGTTGATGTTAAAACAGTCATTGTATTACCACCCTTTTCAAAAAGGGTCCCAACAATAGGTACACGGCGTATACAATGAACATGTTTTGCATTTGTTGTTTGATAAGTGCTGTCGGCCTATTCAGACCCTATTTCTTATAGAACCTTTTTTGTGTGGTATTAAATTTTGTTTAGGTATTTTATTCCCGACAGGTATGCAAACACTGCTTCCCTTACCTTCTCTGTAATATCAGGTTCGGGAAACAGCAGATGATACCTGTCGATGACTGACATATTTAGTTTCAGAAGTTCCATTTTCAGAAAATGTGATGGAATGTTTCTTTGTCTCCGCATTGGTTACAGCAGTCAGTATTTGTATAATTTTCAGCAGCTAGCATACTGGTTCCTAAACGAAGTCGTGTGTAGACTTTATCTTTTAGTGTATTTGTTCTGTATGTTTTGATTGTGGTGTTAATTTCCCCATATTCAAAATTGTGCTCAAGTTTATATACTTCAAAGTCTCTTACAAATTTGTGTTTTGTTAGTTTCTTTATCCAGCTGTATGCTTCAGGGACGCTTAATTTGATGTTTGTTCGTGAACCTTGCCTTAATGCTTGTTTTGCAATTTTATCAGCAATTTCATTTCCTAAGATGCCTATGTGACTAGGAATCCATACAAATGTTATTGACACTCCTAGATTATGAAGCACTGAAGCATTAAGTATTTGCTGCAAAATTTCTCGCCGTGGAAAAGCATGCTTTCATTGACACGAGGGCACTTAATCACACAGCGGGTCTTTTATTTTTGCGCGTATATACAGTTGCGACCCCGGCATACTTAACCTCGCAGGTTACTTTAATAGCACGGTACGGGGACCCGGCCAAGACCAAGAGCTTTACGACGGTACCACAGCTCGCAGGCAGGCGGCCACCGCGAGAAGCCCGGCCGCCGAGCCTGCCTGCCTGGCGCGAGGCGAGAAGCCCGGCCGACGCTCGGCTACGTGTCCGTGCTCGCCTGCCAATGAGTCTGATAATATTGTTACAGTGTTGTGTATATTGTTTGCTTCTACTTGTTGGAGAAGCATTTTAAGTGCAAAGTCTATTGCCGCAAGTTCACAAGAGTAGCCTAAAGTCGAAATTTAACCCACAATCAAAAAGGGGGTTGTTATCTTGAGAAAAGCCTACTACCCCGGCCCCGGCCAGATGGAGAGTAGGGTCTTTGCTTCCATCCGTGAAAACCTGCCACGAGTGGTTGTATTTGCTATTTATATGACTATTTACTATTTATGTTAGGGTCCTCTTTCTTGTCTATAACTTTTGTTAAGGATAGGTCTATATATATAGTGAGTTCTCGTTTATTGATTAGGTTTAAGGAATGAGGTTGGGCTATTTTATCTTTTGTGAGAGAGCATGCTTCCACTATAGTGGTTGTACTATCTGGCTGTATGGCATTTTAAAGTGTTTTAGTTTGTTGGCTTTGTGTTCAAAGATAGGGTCAATGCTACATTTGTTATTGATTGGTAGGTCATTCCCTTGACGTGAGGATCTAACCCAATATTTTAACATATTTATTTCTCTTTGGTAGTTCAGAGGGAGTTCACCACATTCTGCTTTCAGTGCTATTGTACGTGTACTTCGATAAGCGCCTGTTACTATCCTTAAAAGCTTTATTTTGTATAATTTGTAGTTGTTTTAATTTGTCATATGTAGCAGAGTTCCATAGTCTAGTTTTGATTTGATAAGTGATTGATAGATTGTATAAAGACACTTTTTGTCTGTACCCCATTCCTTTCCTTTGATAGTTTTAAGGAGGTTAAGGCCCTTTTCACATCGGGCAATGAGTGAGTTTATATGGAAGTCCCATTTTAGGTATTTATCGAATGTTAGTCCTAAGAATGTAGCTTTTGCATTATAAGTTAATGTTTGATTACATAGTTTTAGCTGTGGGAAGCTTGGAGCGCATTCTGGTGGTTTCTCTCTCTGTTTGTGTACTAAGAGTACCTGCGTTTTACTTGGGTTTATTTTAAATCCCAGGTTTTCACTCCATATCTCAATGTTATTAAGAGTATGTTGGATGTTTTTAACTGCTATTTCAGGTTTTTTAGAAACTGTCCATATCGCCCCATCATCTTCAAACTGAGATAGGTCAGTTGGTAGGCAGGGTTTTGGATTTTTGAGTTGCTTTTTTCAATTGTGTCTCTCAATGTCTTCATGAAAAGTGAGAATATGATTGGTGATAAGACACTGCCCTGTGGACAGCCATTAACTGTTTCTATGGTTTCTGAGTACTCCCCTTTTAGTAATACTTTTATTTTCCTGGATTTAATGAATGCATTTTCCCTCTTATTCATATTTTATGTAGGTATGTTAGAGCTCCTTGGCCCCATAGCTTGTCAAATGCAGAGCTTAGGTCCAAAAATACTGCTACTATGTATTTGTTGTCAAGTTGTGCTCTTTTACAATCATGTTCTAGTCTGACTAGATTGTCTTCACACGAATGATTGGCTCTGCAACCTGATTGAAATTTCGGTATCAGTTTGTTTGTTTCAAGAAAGTTACATAACCTAGGTTTAATCAAAAAAAAATTGTATTAATTTAGTGGAAGTTGATGTAAGTGAGATTGGCCGGTATGATGCGGGATCATATTTAGGTTTATTTGGTTTCAGGATAGGGATGATTACGGCCTCACTTTATGATTCTGGTGTTGAACCTGATGTTCAGAATTGGTTAAAGAGGCATAGAAGTGTTTGTTTTGCCGGTGTTGGTAATTTTTTTAGAATTTCATAATGTATCCCATCTTCCCCCAGGTGCGCCACTTTTACAATTAGCTAGTGCCCTTGTTGAGTTCAATCATACTGAAATCTGCATTATACTCTTTATCTTCCCTGAGGGGTTCTGCGTTGATTAACTCATTTATAATATTATTGGTCCTATTTTTTTATATCAATGAAATGTTGAGTACATTCTTTATGCTACTGATTTTTTCGTAATGTTTCACTAATTAAGATGTCTGCCTTATCTTTTGGATCATGTATTACATTGTCGCCTATTTTAAATGGTGGTTTATCGGGCGATGGAGTTTCTTTTACTTTTCTTACAAAGTCCCTAAGTTCTTTAGAGTTTGTTTTGTGAGTTATTTTTGAGCAGAAATTTTGCCATCCTTGCTATTTTGCATTTTGTATTGTTTCTTTTGCTTTTAGCCTGGCCAATTGCCAGTTTTCATGTGTAATAGAAGTTGGGTCTTTTTTATAAATTTTCCTACATTTTTCTCTTAATCTTATAACATGTACTGTTCCACCATGGCACTATTTTCTTTACTTTTTTATTTTAGATTTGGATTTCTTATCGAGAATTTTCGTTAGTTTCTCATAAAAATGAAGTTATGTTGAATATCATTTTCAGTTATATCATAGTTTAGTTCGGTATGACAAAGTTGTTGAAATTTATTCCATGATTCAGTTGAGGCTTTTTCTGTTTTCCATTTTTTGTTATATTTACTGTTTTATGAGACCGGATGAGACCGGATTTTACGAAGAGAGACCGGGAAATAGTATCGCCCTTATTTTTATATAATTATTTATAAAACATAGCGGAGGCTGAGAGGAAAAATGTACACTATACTCGGTTACTGAGCGATATGTTGAGTAATTTATAGTTTTTAGCTGTACTGGCCAAAGGCCAGAAGAGCTTATGCGATGGTAATGTGAACGTCGTATGCGCGTCCGTGCGTGCGTCTGTAAACAATTGCTTGTGAACACGATACAGTATTCAGTTTATATTGTATCTCGATGAAATTTGTACAGTATTTAGATATCCATCAGAGCTTGGTTCCTTTCGAAAACCAGCCAGATCCGCCCAATATCTATTTTTAGCCAAGTCTACATGAGCGAATGTCTATTTTTAGCCATGCTTACATGTACATGAGCGCAGTCTATTTTTAGCCAAGTTTACATGTAAAGTCAAATCTAGGATTAAAGGGAGACAACTTGCTTTTTGGTTCTGCAGTTGATTTTGTGAATTACTCTCCCTTGTTCTTGTTGAAAGGCCAAAGGCCATTTTTAGATCATTTGGCCAAAGTGTCTGTCGTTTGCACGCACGCACGCACGCACCCACCCACCCACGCACCCACCCTTGACTTGAAAAACAAACACAAATAAGCAGTATGCGAAATCTCTTTAAGGTTTTAGTACAAATTTATTTCATGTAATTGCCATTATATACACAATTTTTGTCATGTAACACATTGAATGATGTGTATATTTAGTAGACAGTTTGATGCAAATGCCAAACATCTAAAATTTAACCTTATAATATTCAACTATATCAAAGATTTATATGACCTCTACTTAAACTAACCCCTCATCATTGCATTATAAGATACCTCGAACCCAGCAGTAACCAGAGCTATGACTGCGGTCAAGTTTAATTTTAACACAACTTGCGATGTACAAGAAATATGAGAACATTTAGTTTACTGTTTTGAAAATAAAAAGTGTGTGCTTTTTCCAAAAATCGAAAACAAATCAAGAGCGACATCTTTTGTGGGAGTACCAAAAACAGTTGAATATTATTAAGACATGGCGTTTATGCCTCAGGCCAGAATATATTGAGAATACGGTCAGTTGTGAAAAAAAATGTTGTACAAAGGGTTTTAGCACTACTTGTAATGGCTACACTTCACCAATTTAGCACAGATAAGGTTACGCAACAGCTGTTAGCGGGTGTTGTCAGGTTGCCGAAAAGAATGCGGTTGAATCATTTCAGTATTTTAAATAACATTACAACTTCTTGAAATATATTGGAAGCGTGTCTCAAATAAACTTAGGTGTTGGTACTTTTAGAAAGTCCCAAATTTCTAGTTTCTTAAGTAGTTATCTAACGGAAGCGCTGCATAGTATAAACTATTTAAGCTTCCTTCTCAAGTCTGTCGAGATTTGTTTTGTTTTGTGCATATATCACTTGTTTACCTTTCATGTATTATTACCCTAGAAAATCCATTATAAATGATTATGCTCTAACATTGTGTATCCTTATAATTTTCTTTTGAAATAAATATTGTGTAAACAATAAATGCCAAAATCACGGACCTAAAAACCATAGGTCCGTGCCAAAATGATCCAATTTTGAGGAAAATAGATTTACAGCCGCAAAATAAATGTTCTTCTATTCAAACCTTTATAAAATCATCAAACATTACCCTAAAATTCAGAAGTTTATAAAAACAAAAGGGTCATGATGGCCCTAAATCGCTCACCTGAGTAAAAGAGTTTAACCTTTCAGTATAGCTTGATATTTGTTCTCAAAGCTGTACATATGATCCAAATTTCCAAACTGTAGCTTCAAAAATAAGAGAGTAGGTCAAAAGGTCACCTGGCCATGTCAATATTGATATTTCATAACAGAGGCTTCAAAAATAAGAAAGGTCAAAATGATACAATAAAGGTAATCCAAGCATTGGTATTTGTTTTCAAAACTCTACACATGGTCAAAATGTTATTGCTGCAACTTAAAAAAGTAGTAGGTAAAAAAGTCATGGTCATCCGAGGACAATTTTGATATTCGTTTTCAAAACTCTGAACATGGTCCAAATTTCATTGCTGTAGCTTCAAAAATAAGAAAGTAGGCTTATAGGTCACAGTCAAGATCATCCAACCACTACATTGTTATTTAATTGTTTAAAGAATTGCGAACATGGTCAAAATTTCTTCGCTGTATTTTCAAAAATAAGACAGTAGGTAAAAAAATGGGACTGAATTAGACCCAAAGGGCGTAATTAGGGCGATTATTAAAGGTCTCAGCCTAGCGGTGTCAGACGAGAAGATTTTCAATAAGTCCACAGGAAACCTCATTTGACCCAAGAGACATAATTTGATTTTCACAAGCAAAAGTGTAAAACACACGAACGACAAGACAGCGCATAATACAATAAAATATGAACTGCTAAAAGCTATGAGGATTAGATAAAACTACACTTTGAATTGCCTAATGTAACAATGTCTCCATTTCCATCCAACACAAAATGGCTTTCAAACTATGTAAAGGCGTAAAATCTTGTTTATTAGTCGGCGCACTTCTAAGGGACTAGTTCATAAATTGCAGAACAATGCTTTCAATAGTTTCCACGTTGCATGATATAATATGAAGTTTAGTATATTTTATAAAATTTTACACTTCAATTGATAATGAATACGTAAATCATAATGGCTCAGCTTATCATTTTGAAAATTTTGAATTTTAATACCTACTCAATCATAACAACTCGGCCATCTCCGAGATAGATACAGGCCGAGGTGTTCCGATTGATATCAACTTCCGCTCAAAATAGATGAAGGTTACACGGTACTGTTACATTATCCTTTATGTTTGTAAACCTCCTACGCAGTAATCTACCCTGGCGACAGCAAAAATGCCGAGTTTTGAAGAATTAACATTGAGCTTAACGGTTTGTTTTTAAAAAAAAATCCATTCGAAAGAATGAGCTTCAGATAATTACCTCTTGATGTATAGTTTTTTTTTTATCCCTGTTCTGTATACTCATGTGAGTGAAATGTGTTACAAAAACTAATACAAAATATAAAGCAAGGATTTCACATAACATGCCGATACAAATAAAAGGTGAATTTCATGCTATTGAAATCTATGTATTAGACCATTGACTCTTCATTATTCCGAAGAAACGTATGCATATTTTTGGTATAATTTAGTTTTAACCGGAGGATTAGCTTGAACAGACTATCTATAATTCCAGGCTTAAACTGTTGTAACTATATTATTAACCATAATGTCATTCGTGCATATGTACACCCAACATAAAAAAGATATTATCATTAAAATTATTACAATTTTTGGTTATCTGTATGCACGTTTTCTTCAAATTTCATTGCGCCAACTTGATGCTATGCATCAACTTTTTTTGTGTAAGGTGTATTCACTAACCACTTAAACAATGTGTAGTTAAATGGAAAACTCTGATTATTAAAATTCATCATTGTGTAAAAATGAAATTCTTCTAGTAAATATAGAGATATAATATGTCCTAACCTTTAAACCTATAAAAAGAACAATTATTAACTTAGAAATGACTAATTTGAAGAATTAATAAAATGTAACATATGTCACAGAGACAGCGCGCTCGACTATTCCGCCGCTTTTCAGTGTAAGGGTTGAAAAGTTTTGGCGAAACATGCATGGATCAATGTTAGATTAGATTTTAATGCAATACATGATGTGCGGAGATATTAACATAAATGTGGTTACATGCAAAATTTGAACCAGAATTTTTAAGTGTAATAATAAAGGGCCATTATTTGCAAAACACAGTTATCTAACTTGATTATTCAATTAGGTTGGGTGGTTGAATACCATTGTATATAAAGTCTCAATGCAATACATCAAGTAGTTGCTGAGATATTATCCTATGTGTGCTAACATGCAAGACCTTAACCAGAATTTCTAAGTCGCATAATAAAGGGGCAAAAATTATATAATATGAAAGATAGAGTTATCTTACTTGATTAAATAAGAAGGTTCAAAGGTTGGGAGCCTGTAAAGTTTCAATGCAATACATGATGTATTTGCTGAAGCATTGACTTAAAAGTGGTTACATGCAAAACCTTAACCAGAATTTCTATGTTGAATAAAAAAGGGGCCATTATTTGAATTTAATGCAAACTAGAGTTATCTTACTTGGTTATTTAAGTAGATTGGATGGCTGAGTACCATTTTATAAAGTCTCAATGCAATTCATCCAGTAATTGCTGAGATATATGTGCTTACATGCAAAACCTTAACCAGAATTTCTGAGTCGAATAATAAAGGGCAATTATTTGCATTAAATGCAAACTAGAGTTATCTAACTTGGTAAATTAAGTAGGTTGGATGGTTGAGTACCATTGTATCAAGTCTCAATGCAATACCTCAAGCAGTTGCTGAGATATTAACCTATGAGTGCTTGTACGCAAAACCTTAACCAGAATTTCTAAGTCAAATAATGAAGGCCTATTATTTGCATTAAATGCAAGCTAGAGTTATCTAACTTGGTTATTTAAGTAGATTGGATGGCTGAGTACCATTTTATAAAGTCTCAATGCAATTCATCCAGCAATTGCTGAGGTATATGTGTGCTTACATGCAAAACCTTAACCCGAATTTCTGAGTCGAATAATAAAGGGCAATTATTTGCATTAAATGCAAACTAGAGTTATCTAACTTGGTTAATTAAGTAGGTTGGATGGTTGAGTACCATTGTATCAAGTCTCAATGCAATGCCTCAAGCAGTTGCTGAGATATTAACCTATGTGTGCTTGCACGCAAAACCTTAACCAGAATTTCTAAGTCAAATAATGAAGGCCTATTATTTGCATTAAATGCAAGCTCGAGTTATCTAACTTGATTAATTAAGTAGGTTGGATGGTTGAGTACCATTGTATAAAGTCTCAATGCAATACCTCAAGTAGTTGCTGAGATATTAACCTATGTGTGCTTGCAAGTTTCTTTAAGATTGTCCAAGTTGTTTAGGATAAGATGGCAAATATAAGCAATTGTTGACGCAGGACGACAGGACTAGACCGATCAGCTTATCTCAATAAAAACCCAAACAAGAATGCCATCTCCAGGCAATTTGGCTATAAGCTGGCCAAGAAATGGCCAGGTTTCAACCTACTTTCGACCTGAAACTTGGCCAGCGGTATACATCTATGTAAACTGTCAAAAGATTTGGACAATCAATAAATGCTGCATTTAGGCGTTTTCCTTGAAAGAACATGTGCATGTGAGCATCTGAAATGTTGCTAATACATCTTGAAGGTCTGTAATGTTGTTTATACAAACTGAGCGTCTGTAATATTGCATTCGGTGCACAAGGTTGTTTCTAAAAAATATCATTTAAACATTTAGAAAGCAATGTTTATACTCACCGAATGGACGTTTTTTTTCACCCCAAACAGTAAACCAGGAAACATGGGCGCACATGACCTAATTACCCTTGAGTATATCCAAACCAGCTTAAAAGCAAATGTATATGCTTCCTATTTCAAACTTTACGCACAGACATATATAAAAAAATAACATATTGTCCATATTATACACTAACACTCAATGATATAATTTTGTTACAAGACTAATGAAAAATATATGTATATAATTTACATTTTCATTAAGACATTTGGAGGGTTGAAAGAGTCTTCTATTGTGATCGAATAAATGCAAAACAAATGCATACTTCGGAAAACATAAAGGGAAATGTCAGTACATCGGATTTCCTAAACTGTCCTAAACTGTCTTTACTATCTCTCAGTTAAAGAAAAGATTTTATGTTAAATATATATAAAACAGTGTAATAACACTACTGTTGATAAGAGCAGATTGTCGTAGGTCAAGGTGGATAGCAACGGGAAACTGATAATCCTCGCCTAATCTGGACGCGGATTGGTGTTGGGTATAGACTGGCTAGTTTGACTGACAGGCCGCGTCATATGAAGTAACATACAAAGTATATATACTGTTGGTTGCGATGGCAGTGTTGCTTGTGGAATTATACCATATACGTTTTTGTAATACTTGGCTGATGGGATTGATATGTAAATAACATTTATGTACAATATACGGCTATTGCTTTTACAAATTAGACAACAGAGAGCGACATTAGGATTGTTATTTTATGATAATTGTATGTGTGCTGTACTGTAAAATAACCTTTTTCAAGATTCCTAAAAATTTGTCAAAACAAACATGGTGACTGCCTATATTGACATTTTTTTCATAACGCATAACGCAGACTGCGTAAATTGCTGGGTTTTATACTTTTTTTTATATTTTTTCACTGTGTCGTATAAGGTTTTTTAACCAATTTTTCACGAATTTTCTTGCCTGATCCTACCTACGCTAGTGTTCTATACACAGTATAATACAGTACTTAGTTGTAAAAAAATGTGACAATTATCTGATCAATAACGCAAGACATGTTTTGCTGACCCATTGAATTTATGTCTTTTGTTTCTGTATAAAAATGAATATTCAGGGCTACCCAACTTCATTTAATAGCAAAAATGCTAAACAAAATTGGCAAGTTTTTTTTTTATATAAATTTATTGGTCTATACCTTTCTGGTGTTATTTTTTTTCATTTTTACAAAACTAGGGCATCTACCAGTACATGTACATTACAAATTTGCAAGAAATGTCTTTTTCAGTGTATTTCTTGGAACCATGGAAAACATGACACCATGGAAAACACAAGACATCAGGATATATAGCATTGATAATGATAGCATAGATTTGTAATACCATGTAGAAAGTTAAACATTAAAATACACACTAGAATATGAAGTGACCTGTATTTCAGATAAGCTCAAGTGAAAAAGTGATATCTTAACTGCTTGAAGTTCTTATCTTACAAACTTACATGAAATCATCCTGTATGATTGGCACTATTTGTTAGCATGTTAAATAGCAATTCAACATGTTTCTTGAATAGTTTTTTGTAAAAAGTAAGTTACTACCACCAAAAGTCTAATTCTCATTCCAGCATGTACTACAGATTTTAAAATTTGGTTTAACAATAGGATAGTCTATTACAGAGGTGTAACAGTCTTATTTTGTTAAAATCTGGAAAAAAATAAGGGTATATGGTGCAAAGTCCGATTTACTTTAGGTTTTTTGCAATTAAATACACAGAAAATAAACGTTTGAACTGTTTCAAATCCAGACAGTCTACAATGATTATATACTTGATATTTCATGAATTGGTATACGAAGACAATAGCCTACATGTAAGGTTTTAAGATTTATTTTAAAAAATGGCCTTTTATGATGGAATTGTGAAAGAAAATGTTTGTTCACAAGCAGATTGATGAAATTGTGAAAGAAATGTTTGTTCACATGCAGATTGATGGAATTGTGAAAGAAATGTTTGTTCACATGCAGATTTTGGAGTTTCTTGTTTTCTCTCTTGGACTTGTTTCATAACATAAGTTATTGTTGAGGTTTCAACACTTGTGTTTAATTGTACTGTCTGCATAAAGATTGACAATCCAAAAACGGTCTACTTTCACTTTGAGAAAGCAAATTTAGCACTTGAGCGTATCCTTAAATAGAAAACATGATCACATGCACAGAGTACTTTTATCTGAACACACTTCAGTATCACAAAAAAAACGACATCCTTGTTACAAATATCATAGGTAAAAAGTAATAGTATACATATACATCATCATCTTACTTGCAAGTCAAGTTCATTTCAAATGAATTTTGAGAGGGAAATACAAAGTGTACACTGATTGACCAGGTCTCTGAAATAAGGATGCAGTTTTCTCCCACCTCAGATAAGTAGATCCACTAATTTAACCATACTAGAAATTCTTATCTTGCCCATGGGCGAAGATAAAATGCCCGTATGGAACTCCTTTTTAATGGTCATCACATTGTAATTACCTCCCTTGTTGAAGACTGTCGTCTGTAGCATCATGGAAACCTTGTCTTGTGGCAATATTTAGAACCATAAAACAGTTTTCACGCACCTTTCAAGAAATAGTGCTTCACTCTCCTTAGAACTATTTAAAGACCGATTTGACTTTAACATAATCTGAATCACTGCTCGCATATCCACGACAACCACGAATTATCGCATATCCGTACGCAATTATTTTCACTAAGCACAAAAGAGTTCCAGCAAAAAATACATGTTTACTTAATTTTGTTTAACTGAAGTGGGAGAAAAAGTATCTACCATAGCTGTTCGTGTAAGATAGGTTCATCGGTAAACCTCGTTTCCGCAAAACACCCTACGCTCGGGTCGGAATGGACCTATCTTACACTCTCGGCCATGGAAGATACTTATAATCTTCTGCAGGCTACATATTATATACAGTTACAACTGAAGAAAACAGCCAACAATTAGGAAGCATACACAAAGTATAACAGTATTAGTCAACACATTTCAACTGGTACAATTGCTAGAGAAAGAATAATACAGAGAAATTCATCAAACTAAACTACATTTATTACAAGATAAACTGGATGTGAAAACAATTGATCAGTATTCACACTAGCTCAAAGTAAAGATTTAGTTTAATTTTTTTCAGGCTAGTTGCAGGCCGTCAACCAAGTTTTACTGAAAATATAGGAAAAAATATAGGAAATTTTGTCAAAAAAAATATGGGAGGTTTTGGCATTTTCTGGGAAAAATATAGGAATTTTAAGGTTGAAAAATCGACATTAAGAGGTACATGTATGTAAGTGGACATTTACTAACTTGTTTATTGGCTGTAATCATAAAATTTGTGTTTCACAAAATCCACATTCCTTAAAGGGACTGTACACCAGATTGGCACCAAAAACATTTTTTTTCTGTAACGAATCTCAGGACAGTTATTTATCTATTTTTTTAATCTTCGATATCATAATATCATAATTGTAAAAACAAGAGGCCCCAAGCTCTACTGGCATGGCTCTTGTGGTCATTTTCAATCCAGAGTATGTAAGCTAAGGAGTAATATGCAACAAATATATAGTTCACTTTTTGTGTTTGGGTTAGCTAAAAAACGCTGCATGTTCAACATCTGAGGACAGAAAGTGTTGTAAGCAGATTAGTTGCATGAACTATTTTAATATGTGCCAAGTAAAGGTAATCTGAGGGTAAAACATATTTGCTTTCAAAACAGTACTCATGGTCAAAATAACATTTCTGTAGCTTTAAAAATAAAAACAATTGGTCAAAAGCTCAAAGTCAAGGACATCTGATGACAACATTGATGCTCGTTTGCAAAACTGTGCACATGGTCAAAATTTCATTGCTGTTGCTTAAAAAATTAAAAAGTAAGTCAAAAAAGGTGGGGCCAGCTTTTGCCCAAGGGGCATGATTTCAAATGTTTTGCTAGACGGTCATCAAATGACGCTCCAAAACAAATATCAAAGGTATGGGCCTTGTGGTTTGAAACCAGAAGATTTTGAAAATATTTCTTAAATAAGTCTCTAGGAAACTTGTGACCCCTGGGGCAGTGCCAGTTTTGACCCAAGGGGCATAATTTGAACAACCATGGTAGTGGACCACTAAATAAAGCCTTGTTCAAAATAGCATAGCTGTTTGAGACAAAAAGGTATTTAACATTTCCCAATTTAAGTATACCAAACCTGTGAACCCTGGGTATGGCCAGTTATGACCCCAGGTGCATAATTTGATCAAACATTTACAAGCAATTGTGACTTTACATGTAAACTTGGCTAAAAGTAAACTTTCCTCATGTAGACTTGGCTTATAATAGACATAACTAAAAATAGCATTTTTTATACTTTCAAGACCCATAATCTAGGCATGCATGAGCAGATCTGGCTGGTTTTTGAAAGGAACCAAGCTCTAATGGATATCTAGATACTGTACAAGTTTCATCGAAACTGAAGACAGTATAGTGTTAACAAGAAATTGTTTACAGATGCACAGACGCACAAACTACGTACACATTACCATAGCATAAGCTCTTCTGGCCTTGGCCTCTGGTTTCAAATGGGGTCCCCAAAATTGCAGTCCAGTGTTGTATCCACTGTGCTACGAAGGCTTACCCTTAACGGTAACCCTTAAAGGTTGGAATATTTCAGCTATATACCTAACTTGGTAATATCACGTGATAACATCTACTAGCCAATCACTCATAAGGAATGAATTCTACTAGGTAGACATACCTAGTAATCTTTTTTAATGGAAAAATACCAAAAAACTGCAAAAAATAAATTAATTGTAAACTATTTGATACTTCAGTTAGTAAGTTTCAATGCATTGTACACATCAATACCAAGTTTTTGTCAGTTTTTGACAATTTTCTTTATTTTTTCGCTATTTCATCATACGGAGTACAGCCCCTTTAAACCTCTCCATCAAGGCAGACTATGCTGCAGCAACACAACTGTGGTCACCAAAGTGGACACCATTAAGATTTGATGTTTGTCATACTCTTCATCAAAGGTGTCCAAATGGATAACCAAGGGTGTATAACAGCAATTCTGAATGATGGTGATGGTTTAGAGGATAAAGACAGTCTCAAACTGTAAATAAACAATATCTAAAGGCAGTATCAATCCTTTGAATGATTTCAAATATATCCCAGCACCACTTTTTAAGAAAAATATAGGGAAAAAATCCAAAATATAGGAAAATACAGGTTTTGAAAAATATAGGAAATTTCTCAAAAATATAGGAATATAGGAATTGGTTGACAGCCTGTGGTTAAAAATTTCAATATTCCTATGATTTATAGTCAGGCTTGTACAATTTATGGTTTGGTATTGAATTCAAGAAAAAAGAGAGGGTTTTTTGGTATCCTTTCTCTTTCCCATTCTGTTCAACAACATTTGCCTTTAGGAGTTATAGAGTGGATGGTTGGTTTTGTGTCGATGAGGTGTGGAAATGACAGAGTAACAGAAAGACAATTTTAAATTTTTGGTATTTTAATTCATGGTGTACTGAAATACTCGGTAGTCAGCAAAGTAAGACTTGGAACATATAACAAGTTCCATAACAAGAGCTGTTGTAAGACAGGGTGCTCGACTACGCTGCTTTGATTTAGAAGTGAATACAATAATGATGTAATATGTGCCTGTCAAAAGTAATAAAACAATCAAATTAAAAAGTGAACAAGAATTGCGATGTGACAAATCCAGGTTTTTAATGATTGGCAGAAGAGATTCAGTTTCAACTGCTTGTCTCCATTTTTCGTAACAGTGACCTTGATCCTAAGGGCCCCAAATACAATCCCATGAAAATCCTCCATAAACTCTTCCTACATATCAAGTTTGGTCACAGTATGTCAACCATAACTGAAACAGTAATCTACTTTTAGTAAAGATGCAAACGAATGGCAAAATTGATATTCGAATATTCGGTAATTCTTTCGAACAAAATACATCTTTTAAAGATTTATTATATTCGCTAAAGTATTAACGTGGCATTTTAGCCCTTCTTTGTCATAACCACTACGCGCGGCAGACCCTGAATTTCACCAAATTAGCCTCTGAAATTCCTCATTTCAAAAAGACAAAAAATAATACAGTATGAACTAGGAGAAAACAAAATATTTTAATTGATATTTCTCTGCCTTCATATTTGAGGACAACAAAAACTTAGATGGATTCTGGTCAAATGGCGTTATGCGCCAATGGAAGGCATTTCCTCGTTCTGCAATTTAACTCTACTAAAAAAACTATGGACAAAATAAACCAACTTGTGAACTAGTTTATTCCTTAACCGGCAAAGGCATTCAAATTAACCGAAAACTAGAGCTGTCATAGGAGTGATGAATACCCTCAAATGCCGCCTGGACACAGGAATGGCAAACCATTCCTTTGAAAAGAGGCCATAACTCCAAGGTTACTGCACACTGCATCTTCTTGTCCGGAAACCGTTTTCCTACTTTCGTAACAGTGCACAAAAAACCTTTACTCCACTGGCCCCATTTTCAATCACAAGCATTGTCTTAACAGAGGCTGCCTATACAGCAAGTTTCATCACAATATCTCATGCCCAATTAAAGTTATGAAGAAGAAACCATTTTTCTATTTTTAGTAACAGTGACCTTGACATTGGCCCCACCAGCCCCAATATCAAACTTGACCTGTATCTTCTGATGTTACACCTGTGTACCAAAAATTGTTCAAATCTGTCAAGCCTTTCATGAGTTATCGTCCGGAAACCATTTTTCTATTTTTAATAACAGTGACCTTGACCCCACCAGCCCCAATATCGAACTTGATCTGTATCTTCTGATGTTACACCTGTGTACCAAAAATTGTTCAAATCCGTTTAGCCTTTCATGAGTTATCGTCCGGAAACCTTTTTTCTTTATTTAATAACAGTGACCTTGACCTTGGCCCCACCAGCCCCAATATCGAACTTGACCTGTATCTTCTGATGTTTCACCTGTGTACCAAAACTTTTTCAAATCTGTCAAGCCTTTCATGAGTTATCGTCCGGAAACCGTGTTTCTATTTTTAGTAACAGTGACCTTGACCTTGGTCCCACCAGCCCCAATATCGAACTTGACCTGTATCTTCTGATGTTACACCTGTGTACCAAATTTCTTTTAAATCTGTCTAGCCTTTCATGAGTTATCGTCCGGAAACCATGAAAACCGACCGACCGACAAGCTCACTAACTTGATCTGTATCTTCTGATGTTACACCTGTGTACCAAAATTTTTTCAAATCTGTCAAGCCTTTCATGAGTTATCGTCCGGAAACCGTTTTTCTATTTTTAGTAACAGTGACCTTGACCTTGGCCCCACCAGCCCCAATATCGAACTTGACCTGTATCTTCTGATGTTACACCTGTGTACCAAATTTTTTTCAAATCTGTCAAGCCTTTCATGAGTTATCGTCCGGAAACCGTTTTTCTATTTTTAGTAACAGTGACCTTGACCTTGGCCCCACCAGCCCCAATATCGAACTTGACCTGTATCTTCTGATGTTACACCTGTGTACCAAAAAATTTTCAAATCTGTCTAGCCTTTCATGAGTTATCGTCCGGAAACCATGAAAACCGACAGACAAGCTCACTCCTATATACCCCCTCAAACTTCGTTTGTGGGGGTATAATAATTGAATTTTGTGTGTCACTTGTCTTATTAAGCCAGTTATTGTAAGATTACGTTTTTTTTTTTATAGGACCCGACAATATGTCCCTAAATGACATTTGAAGCATGTTTAGTGTCTTGTTATCACATTCACTACTCTGGCAGTATTGGCCAATTGTTGTAAAAACTTGACAAACAAACATTAAACACAACAACAGAGTTGTAGGCAAAAGGTTCATTATTATATTTATTCAACAATAAAACATCGAATATTCGAATAACATAAATGACTGGGTATAAGACGATAGGGGATATTAGACGCAGGGAAAAAAATCTGTGAAAAGTCAAAAAAATTAATTTAATCTATGTTTTGGGTTAAAAGACGCATAGAAAAAATATCAAATCGTCTGGCATTTTCGGCCACCATGTTTGTTGACAGTGACAAAAAAAATTTTTTCCGTGAAAATGGCGACGGTTATCTTTAAAACCATACAATGATAAACTGTTGAGAATGAAAAGTTAAGTTATGCAAAAACCTTATATTGTACGGGTTTGTTCTCAAAATGTCAACACCTACAGAAAAGAATAAAGTACCGTAATTCACCTAAGAGTTCGGACACCCATAATTATTTTGCGTACCTAATTTTCGGACACCCAAAGGACAGCAATCATAAATTTCACAGTTACCAAGTTTCACAGACGAAGATTATTGATTTTTATCTTTACAATGCCTGGCTAGATTACCTAACAGTATACACCACTGTGACAAGTTAATTAGTTACTACCCCATCCTAAACGATTTATTCCCTGTTGAAAAGGAAGTGTGATATATTTATTGGAGGATTAAAGAAACAACAAGGGCAATCAAGGGATTAAGAAAACATAAACATGACATGTTTGTAAAACGATCTGGCAATAAACTTTCAAACTTGTACCACACTTATTTAAGGATTTACACTTATAGGCGTAATAAATAAGTTAATGACCATTGATAAACAGGTTAAAAGCAGTCGAGTTTTTCACACCTTCTTGTACAACTGACAACAAATATTTTGACAGTGCCCAACTTTGCTTTTTTATATATGCAAGTTTAATTATTGTTCAATTCAATTTATTATTCAAAATAATATTGAATAACTTCAATTGAAAAATATTTTTGTTTAAATTATAAACGTCTTACGATATATCGTATCCCGATCTTCAACTGCCGTTTTAACTCATATATACTCGATTGATATGACGCGAGTAACATCCCTTTCTACATAAATCTAAACAAACTCTAGGCTTGAAATCGACCTCAGAAAAAAAGTTAAAAAAATTGTTACTGGGTATTATACGCAGGCATTCTTTTGCATCGAAATCTGAGGGAAAAAAGGGCGTCTAATACCCAGGCATTTACGGTACCGATTTTGACATTCGAATACCAAACGTTTGATCGAATATTCGAATATTTGTTTGCATCCCTAATTTATAGCAACAGTTACCTTGACCCTAGGGGGCCAAAAGGCAATCCACGAGAGCTCTGCATAAACTTGACCTATATACCAAATTTGGTCACACAATGTTAACCCTTACTTGAGTTATTCAGTACTAACCATATTTCTATTTTTAGCAACAGTGACCTTTGGGTACCTGACCTAGACCATAGCTCTCAGGACCCGAAACACAATCTCAGTAAAGGTCTCTATAAACTCTTCCTATATACCAAGTTTGGTCACAATATGTAGACCCTTACTTAAGTTATTCAATACCAACCCTTTTTCTATTAATAGTAACCTTGACCTTGATCATAGGGGCCGCTAACACTTTCCCATAAAAGGTCTGCATAAACTCTTCATATATACCAAGTTTGGTCTCTTTATGTCAAACCTAGCTAAAATTATTTGATACATAAGGTGACTTTGATGCTGCCCTCCCACCAGCCCGCCCAAACAATGACGCAAGTCATTCAAATAACTTTTTTTCCCTTTATGTAAATGTGGTTAAGAATATAAAAATGTTCCTTTCAAAAGAAATAAAAAAAAACGAGAGGATAATATGGAGTTATGTAGCTTAAACAGTTATGTGTGATGGTCCTGAACAATTGTGTGAAGAATTAAGTCAATTGAATGAAGGGTATAGAAGTTATTTATAAATATCCCAACCTACCCTAAAACTTAAACCTAAGTTCCGTAGTCAATCAGGGGCCATAATTTGTATAAAAGATAATATGGAGTTATCTAACCTCATTATGTGATGGCTCTGAACAACTGTGTGAAGTATTAAGTCAATTGAATGAATGGTATTGGACTTATAAGTGAAAATCCCAACTTGCCCTAAAACTTTAACCTGCCCTAAAACTTTAACTCAAGTCAATCAGGGTCCATAACTTGTATTTAGGATAATATGGAGTTATGTAACCTCATTGTGTAATGATCCTGAACAATTGTGCGAAGTACTAAGTCAATTGAACGAAGGGTATAGAAGTTTTTAATAAATATCGGAACCTGCCCTAAAACTTAACCCAAGTTCAATAGTCAATCAGGGGCCATAATTTGTATAAAGGATAATATGGAGTTATCTAACCTCATCATGTGATGGGCCTGAACAACTGTGTGAAGTAATAAGTCAATTGAATGAAGGGTATTGGACTTATAAGTGAAAATCTCAACTTGCCCTAAAACTTTAACCGGACGCCAATGCGAGTAGTATAGCCCTTCTTATTCTTCGATTGGTCAAACTAAAAATAATTCAAGGGGCTTAGTAGATATTTTAGTTTAGTTTACCCAAGTTTCATGAAAATCCTTCAAGTGGATTAGGCAATGAAACAGACATGAAATTTATGGCTCAAATCTTTGTCTTTGAACAGTGACCTTGACCTTGAGATGTGGTTTTGCATGCCAGATTGACCAAGGTTCATGAAACTCATTCAGGGGTTTAGGAGATATGCAGCAGACATGAAATCTATGGCTCATACCTTTGAGCCAAAATGCCTAGAATGTTCTAATATTCGGCATCTTAATGTGCTGAATATTTCATAAGAGTTTAAACAAAATCCTTCACGGAGATACGTGATGGACAAAGAAGTTTGTAAACAATATGTATCCCCCTGCAAATTATGGTACTATGGAGAGGCTTTATTTGGGCTAGTGCTTGAGAATCTGAATTTTTAAGACTGGAAACATAACAAATATACAGGAAAACATGTACAAAGGCAGTAATTGTTTTTTAACACAAATCCCTTCGTTGTCATAAGCACAAGAATCATGCATACCAAAACTGAAAAACAACCATCACCAGGGCTCGAATCAAGCACTCGCAAACTCGCAAAATGGGAGTCAAAATTGGAAAATGCAAGATGAATTTAAAGACACTCAGTTCAAAATTTGCAGAAAATATTGAATACTTGAAAGAGATATAAACACAATTGGTGACTTATTCCTGCACAATAAATGTAAAACAAATTTTAGAAATGCCTACTTTCGTTTTCCAATAAACACACTGAAATTGATGACGTAGAATAACGTTCTGCGCACAGGCAGGTACTCGTTACTATGTGGCAGGTACTCGTTACTATGTTCAAGTTTTGTAGACTGGTCTTTCGTTTTCATTTTTGGCGGCGGTGTTTGGCGATAATCGTATTGAGACACAGTCTGTATAGTGATAAAAAGCAGAAAGATGATTTTTTTTACTATGCCTTAAATCAGTGTTTTCCATACAATATTTTTTCCCGAGCAAACACAAAGGGTTGACCTAAAAAATGCGAGTAGGTTTCAGGTTTTGCGAGTTGAAAATTCAACCACTCGCAAAAATTGGCAAGTATCAAAAAAAGTTAAATTCGAGCCCTGATCACAACCACACTCTCATACACATTGTTCTAAAGACAAACTTCTCCCTTGTGCATTAATATAATTCTAGGTGATTAGTATGCTGGTAATAAATAATCATGTAATAACAGCCTATGGCTCTCATCTCAGTAATTCTTCTTCCCATTTTTAATTTACGAACTGCAGTAACATCACTCTTCATATATACTTAGACTAACAATCACATTTTTTACACATTTGATTCACCCTGAAAACACATTAAATTCAAAAATGTGCAGTAAAGCTCACTGAAGATTTTTTTTTTCACTACTGTTTATGGCTCACATTTCTGTCATTTTCCCATATATTTAATAAAATATCAGATTCACTCTGAAAAGATATAAAAATCTTATAAATTAGTTCAGACCTACTACAGCTTATTGGCCAAGCTCCTGCCCTTTTTCTCTGACTTTAACTCCACCAACATCATCACTACATCCTGTTCCAGTTTCTCCAGCTCTTCTTCACCTAAGTTTCCCCGCTTTTCTTTCAGTTTCCCCATAACATCAGCTATCATGTCTGTCAAAGATTCTGATTGGCTGTCTTTAGGGCCACATGACTTTGAGTCTGATGGCCTATCAACAGCTGGCTGATGAGCCACCTGACTGATATTGGAGACATCAAATCCCTGGGATGCCTTGCTGGAGTCGTCCTTGCTTTGAGCACTGGAAGAAGCCTCATTGGTGGTGACAGCATTTTCAGCAAGTGTTTTAAGGCCAGCATCAACATCTGCACAATACGATATGAGTAAATGAGATCATAAAATAATATCAGCACAAAGTACTATATACATAATATATATATATATATATACTTGAGTCACAAGAAATGTCTATAGAAATGATGACTGTTGAGCAATATAAGGGCCATAAAATTAAAACTGAAATGGCATGAGCAACATTACTGGTTATCAAACTTGGCCAAGGTATTCTGCCCATACACATTGTCCAAGTTTGGTGATGATCTGACAAAATCTTCTTGTATCACAGTGTGGACACCAAAGTTTGAGTAATGTAAGGGCCATAACACTGAAGTGACTGAAGCGACATTGCTTGTTACCAAACCTTGCCGAAATATTATTTCTGTTACACATATAAGTCTGGTGATGATCTGACAAGATTTTCTAAAATTACAGAGTAGACAACAAAGTTTTAATAATTTAAGGGCCATTTAACTGAAAGAACTTGGACTATGGAGTTGATTTTAAAACCTGGTCAAAATATTCTGCCCATACACAAAAGTTTCCTGATTTTGAGGAAGTCTACATAAGTTTTTTAGCAATTCAAGTACCATAATTCTGAACTGACCCGGCATCCAATTTGTCTGAGATATTTTGCCCTTACAATGATTACTTTTTGCCCCCCCCCCCCCCCCCCTGCCTTTTTCCTCTCACAAATAAGCGTCCATTTTCACCTAAAAGTTTCAATTTGCCCCAAATATTAATTCATATTCCCCATGACTTAAATTTGTATTTATATTGCATGTAACATTTTTATCAAACATATTTCCATTTCAGACATTCTTCGCGAGCAAACTTTTACAGAATATCTGTCCTCGTGTTTGGACAAATACTGGTCTGGGTGAGCGCAAAAAACCTGATATTTGTTTACAGTCATTATTGGCGGGATCATCTTGCAGGACACAGCGTAACTGTTCTATTTTCCATATTAATTTCGGTTACTTTCGGCTTTTCGTAATGTAAAATACACCTTTTTTCTTTTGATTTTAAGTATCTAAATGTTTTGTAGCTGAAATATTTAGTTCTTAATATCGACTAAATCTAATTTTGAGTGCAAAACTTATCTTCAAATACACGAGTGGCAATTATTCAAAATATGTTGTCAAGATTTATTTATATTTCTTTTAAATCACTGCCTTACACCCATCATCCATTAAGTATGGATTACGATGTAATTTTTATTAAAAACAATAGAAATAATAAGTCACTGAGAATATAATGAATAAATTCACTATGAAGTGTCATATCCAAGAAGGGGTCAATTTTCAACGGGGTCAAAATTTAATTTTTTGGCAACTTTTCAAGCATCTATAGATGACACGACCAGGCTATTCATGGTGCATTTTCATAAAGTAAAAGAGACACCCATACCTCGATCTCTTTGCTGGATGGCACAGGGTATTCCTGCCACATTCCTGTGTATTATACACTAGAACATCAACATTGACTTTTTAATCGGGGGGGAAAAGGGTCTATTTTATGATGCGGTCATAAAGCTACGCATTTACCCTTGGCTCAATCTCAGAATTCTTTGACTGATTAACCTGATAAAGCTGAATAGCCGAAACGTTGTTTCATAAATAAATAATTTGTGTTAAAGTTGGACTTCTTTTATTATCACCATTGACTGATTTATGAAATTTCAAAGTAATAGTACAAGTCTGTCTCCGAACTGCATTTACAGATGAAACAAAATAATTTATTTTTTTATCATTGACTCCATTTATTAGATAATTCAATTAACTGTAAAAAGTATATCCTCATAAAAAAAAATCTGGCAACAATCAATGTGAGTAATGTTAACCTAAAGGTCATATCTATTTGCACTTTTCCAATATCCCTAAAAAGGGCCTACACAAAAAGGAAGTTGGCTATTGACTTGGAGGTCTTATCTGGCCCCTTGCCTTGCCTATAAGAGGAGTTCTCAACCTTTTTTTTTTAAATGATAATTTCTAGCAATTACTGGTGTTTATGAGTAGATGTAAGCGGAAAACAGTGACGACTACTAAACACTTCAATTCAACCACTACAGTACATACCATTGCTAGGTGCAGGATTTTTCCCCTTCTTGGTCAACCTACTCTCCAGCTTTTCCAGCGCCTTCTTCACGGTGTCAACTTTTGGTGGCCGTATTGGTAAAACCTGTACCTCCAGCTCTGTGAGTGCTGCGAGGTCACCCACTGTCAGGATGTTTCGAGCATTGAACAACTGGCTTAAACCACGAGACCTGATGGAAAATAACATACAAAACATTCATGATTACTGAATAACACAGACTAAAGGAGTAAATTTTTAGCACTCAATTTTCAATTCTAAATTAGGCCACAACAAATTGATCATTTGTTTTACGGATTTTGCATTACATGAAAATATGTCTCAATATGAAACAAATAGCAATAAGATGCTTCACTATTAAGTTTCACAGCAATTTAGCATGGATATATACGGTAGTAAAGACAGCATTCCTAACAGTAACGTGCAGTTATTCGAAGACGAAAAAAGCAGCATTGCATTCATGTCATACTAATCAAACTTAATATCACAATAAGTATTTTAAGACTAGAAATAACGAGTGATTAAACATTTGAGTTCTTATCCAAGTATTGGGTTAGGTCAAAATTTGAACCACTTGAAGGCCATGATAAAATTGTGAAGTGACTTTGACATGACAGAAGATGGAAAGTGTTAATATCACAAAGAACATTAAAAAACAGAGGACACTAAATCTTGGGACAATATACAGTCGAAAATCAATGGCTCGATATTCTAGGGACCGGCCAAAATACTTTGAGCCTCGAGAATATCGAGCCAAACGGGATCGCTTACAGAATGTCATTTTTTTTTTTATTCGTTACAGTCTTGCTTACTTCGTTTGGTATTGGCTCTCCACAAGAGAAGAGTATTTATTGGACATAATTACACATTGTACAGATAATGACTTATTTGATACTTAGAAAATTTCATTTTATTTTTTTATTTATTATAAAAATACATTTATGCGAAAACAACAAACAAGCAGTTTCTATTAAATTACAAAACCGAAAAATGCCCCTCTAAATAATCGAATGTATAAAGTGATATATAATGCATATTGATGTGCAGGTTTAGTTCATATGAAAGCAGGCACAATATGGTATAACTATTAAACAGTTAGAAACACAAAGATAGCATATAAGTTATATCAAAATGCATTGAAATTTATACAAGGATAACAATGAGAAACAGAACTAAAAGTAATGGCATGTTTATTCAAACTGTTAAAACATTAAAATTTGATAATAATTATAATAAAATCAAGCGATTTTTATCAATTAGCGCCTTGTGCTAAATGAAGCCAAGCAAATAAATCAAGGTGTGAGATTCTTAATTGAAAATGGGAAAATGACATCGACACAAGTAAACAAAACAAAGTGTGAAATTCGTACTTGGGACTGCGAAAATGACATCGAGCGTGGAGAAATATCGACCCTTAAGATATCGAGCCATCCGATCAAATTTTATATGAACATACAGTAAAATAAAATCGGTCCTTTTAATCTGGTTCGAGCCAAAGAGGATATCGAGCCAACGAGTTTTGACTGTAACTGAAGCAGTATCAAACAGATCTGCAATTTTATGTGGCACCAGTCATAATATTAAGTGCAGTTGGTAGAATAAGAGTGTTTCTGTTTCAAAACCTCGCCTTGACAAAGAATAACATGAAGTGATGGCTGTATGTATCAGTGATTTTTTTTTCCAAAATAACTTTTCTGCCTCTGCCTTTTCAATTTAGAAAATAAGTGTGATAAGAACAAACCTTGACCAAATTAAAACTTTCATTTTTCTTTTAAAAGGTTTAATTTTCTGCTTTTACTGATGTTATTATCAGGCTTTCAAGTGCCCAATAACAAAAAAATGGGGATAAAAGTAGAATATTTTTGAAAAAGTAGGGTAAAATAGGGATATTAAGAGCAAAAAGTACGGATAGTAGGGCTCGTTACTCGCTATTTTGGATGCAAATAACTAATGAATACTAAAGATATTCATCAATTGTGATGTACATGTAGTTATCTTTGCTTAAAAACCAGTGCTTCATGAGGGATTCAGCCACAGGATGAGGAGATGAACCTGGAAATGGTGTCTCTGACTTGCGAACATGCACCACTCATTCTCATCACAGAACCCCTCTAGCAGCCCTGGAGACCTACTGCATTAAATCAATTATACAAAAGTACTAGAAATGGCTTCTTATTCAAATCAAGATTTAGAAAAAGGCATTTAGTAAATACTTTTCTATTATTTCTCAAACTATTTTTACAAACAAGAGCTGTCACAGAGACAGCGCGCTCGACTTTTCTGCGGCTTTTCAGTGTAAGGTTTGAAAAGTTTTGGCCAAACATGCATGGATCACTGTTAGATTAGATTTCAATGCAATTCATGATGTGCTGAGATAGTAACATAAATGTGGTTACATGGAAAATTTCAACCAGATTTTTTAAGTCTAATAATAAAGGGCAATTATTTGCAAAATACAGTTATATATCTTGGTTATTCAATTACGTTGAGTGGTTGAATACCATTCTATAAAGTCTCAATTCAATACATCGAGTAGTTACTTAGAAATTAACCTATGTGTGCTTACACGCAAAACCTTAACCAGAATTTCTATGTCGAATAATAAAGGGCAATTATTTGCATTAAATGAAACTAGAGTTATCTTACATGGCTAATTAAGTAGGTTGGATGGTTGAGTACCATTGTATCGAGTCTCAATGCAATACATCAAGTAGTTGCTTTGATATTAAAATAATGTGTGCTTGCACACAAAACCTTAACCAGAATTTCTAAGTCGAATAATAAAGGGCAATTATTTGCATTAAATGCAAAGTAGATTATCTAACTTGGTTAATTAATTGGGTTGGATGGTTGAGTACCATTGTATCAAGTCTCAATGCAATACCACAAGTACAGTCAAACCTGGTTGAACGGTCACCTGCTTTAAATGGCCACCTGCCTTAACGGGCCACTCCAAATTCCCCCCGTACGTTTTTACTATATAATGTATGTGCATTAAGCGGCCAACTGTCTAACGCGGCCACAGCCACTAATTTTTGTCCCCATGAAGCCATATAAACACTAATTAGCGACCACTAATCCCTTGTCACTGACACTTTCGCTGATCAATTTTTCCAATACACAGCTTCAATTGCGTTAAGAAGTTTACGGAAAAGAACGACGGCCTCGGATATTTCCGTCATCCAATGAAAATGAATATTGCATCAAACGATTGCCATGCGTGTTTACTCATCGAGAAATCATGTTTATTTCACGTCGGCGAAAGTTTTGTTCAGAATTGACACAATTAATGACACAATTAATACGATTATTAAATAATTACGAATTTAATTATTAAATGCCGACAAAAACACCGGTTATTATGTATTTACAGTTTGCATTGTCATTCGAAGGCGTGAAACGAGTTACGATTTTTTTCACTTCAATATTATTTTTCAAAGTGTACGGATTAATATTTCTACGGACGGATATTTACAATGCATTGTTCTTGATATTTTTACTAACTTTGATAATGGCTGAAAATAAGACTTATCGAAAGTGTTTGACTCTAAAAGAACGTGTTGAGTGTATTAAGTTATTAGAAAACGGCCGTAGTGCTAGAAGTGTTGCCAAGGAATTTAACTGTGGAAGGACTCAAGTCAATTTCTTACTTAAGCGTAAGCGTGAAATTGTGGAGGAATATGAAAGCAATGGGAATCCAGACGCAAAAAGACAGAGGAAAATGACAGGAAATGAGGAACTAAATGAACTCGTGTATAAATGGTTTATGGACACTTGTGCTCGTCTTGTTACTGTATCGGGTCCATTAATTCAGACCAAAGCCAAAAAGTATGCTGAGGAGTTAGGTCTTACTGAATTTAAGGCTAGCAATGGGTGGCTGGAGTCATTCCTTACTAGACACAACATTGTTTTTAAGAAACAAGGTGGTGAGCGTGGCGAAGTCAATCTGAACACAGTGGCCAAGTGGTTAGACCAGATTCCATCACTTTGCGAGGGGTATTCTCCTGAGGACATCTTTAACATGGATGAGTCTGGACTATTCTACCGAGAATCATCGAGATCCACATTCTACACGAAGGGAGAGGACTGCGCCGGTGGGAAACGAGTAAAGGAAAGGATAACAGTTGCCCTCTGTGTTAATCTTAATCCAGATATTATACACCAACACCACTGGATAGTTTACACTTTATGCAGACTTCACAATAAGTAGTCACGCAGATATATTTCACACTGTTGTCGCTTAGCAAGTTCATGACGTCATGACGTCACAATGACGTCACCTAATGTTGTTTCTAAAGGAAGAGTATTCTACAACTCAGAGTTGTAGAACATGAAATTAACATTCATTATATTTTCTTTTCTTTTCTTCTTTCTGATTTGTATCTATTAATTATCAGAAATAAATATTTTCTAAATAATTCAAATTTAAATTAATATGATAAAATGAATATTAACACAGTCTATATAAATTCTTCTGAAAATCGCCCTCCATGGAACACTTCTAGCAGATTGAAACCGGAAGCTCCTCGTTTGGTCATGCAGTCTGCAAGGTGGTATTTACCCGGACACCAACGTATCTCCTTTACTTCATTCCTGGACAGAGATTCACTGATGGCTGCTATGTCGACACGCAGGCGCTTGTCATCAACTAACTTGGTGGAGTGCACAGCATCAATGACACTCTTGTTGTCGACATGAGCAATTATTGGTATAGTGTTTCTTTGAAGCTTCATAATGTCCTCTAGCATCTGTCTATAGTAATAGCCACATTCAAGACCTTCTTGTAGACTGAGTGCCTCAGCAGCAATTGTTGACCGAACAACCCTTTTAATCTTGTTTGTACGCCAATCAAGTGGGCAACATTTTCCCTGGTTGTCAGCTAACCACTCAACAAAGGCTGCAGTACTTCCAGTCCCGTTGTTGATGTTACACAGAGAAGCATCTGTGAATACCACGATTCTCCAGTCACCGACATTTCTGCTAAGTCTTGGGAATGAAATAATCGATCTTACATCTTTCAATCTGTTGACTGTTTTTACAGCCCTTGACAAATCACCTACAGTTGCTTGTTTTAACTTGGTACTCAAATCTATGAGTTCAAATGCCATGTCCGGTCTAGTTCCCTGTACAGCCCAGTTGATCTGACCAATAATTTGTCTGTAACTAGTTTGTTCTTCAGCTGTAAGAAAATCTTCTTTCTGCTGCACCCGCTTGTATCTAAAGTTTTGCTCTTTATATTTCCTACATACCTTGATTGGTCAAGAAAAAATTCTCTGGACTGTTGCATGACTTTGAATCCAATATAATTAAAACTTCCTTCCTCTACTTTCCCTGCTACAAATCTTTTTCGCAGACTTGTCATAATTCTTTCAAGGCATTCATCTCCAGCATGCAAAAAATCGTCAACGTGGCAACATATGATTCCGCTCAACTTTCCATTTGTATGCAAAAGGAACATTGCAGGATCCATTTTAGAAATTTGGCATCCGAGTTTCAGTACTTCTTCCTTTACACTCAGATAAAACTGTCTTGCACCATCCTTAAGTCCATACAATTCATGATGTAACTTCCAGATAATTCCATCAGCATTTTCGCAGTCCTTTGGCGGCTTTATGTAAACATCTCTCTTTATCTCTTGACCTTGTAAAAATGCTGATTTAATGTCGGTGGTCTGAACAATCCAGTTGTTGATGGAAGCAAGAGCAAGAAATGTTCTCATGGCTCCTTTTCCCACTGTCGGACTGTCACATCGCATTGAAAATTCTTCTTCGAAGCCCCTAACAACAAGGCAAGCTTTTGTCTGTTCATTCTTTGTAGTTATGACCCACCTAGTTGATAAAGTACTTTGGCCACAATCTTTTACCTCCTCATATGTGCTGAATTGTCTCAATTTCTGTAACTCTGCAATTTTTGCCTCTGAGACATTATCATTAACATTACTGTTCTTCAACACTAGATGCACATCATCAGTCAGATGTCCCCATTCAACTTGATCCAAATTGATACTCTTTTTCTCTTTACTATCATCTTACATAATGTTGTACCAGTGTTTGTTATTCCCTATTGCCTTTCCTGCCCTCCCAAGAACCTTTGCATGGATCCATACATCAGTGTCTGGTTCTTTATACTGAATATTATCATTGGGTTTCAGTATTTTTCTATCCTGTCTGGTATCTTGTGTCTGTCTTTCTCTGCCTAACACTATTGGTGTCTCCTCTAACCTTGTTTGTATGTCATCATTCAATTGTTCGGATGGTAATTCTTCAGAAATCATTTGTTGATCACTTGTGATCTTCATTTCTGGCTGAGCATTGTTTCGTCCTGCATCTAAACTCTGATTCTCACTGACATCATTGTCTCCTCCACTGTCCAAAAAATTGTTCACCTTTTGTAGTCTATTGGGAGATACACGTACAAACACTGCTCCATGTCGCACAAACACCACTTTCCCATCTTGGAAAACTACTTTTCCTGGTCCAAGCCAACGTTCTCGACCCTCTCTCTTGTAAAATACACGGTCTCCATGTTCAAACAACTGTTCCGAAGCTCTTACCTTATTTCTGAGTGCTCTTCTTACTCTTTCATCAGCTTCAGACTGTATAAAAGCGCTTCCGAGTTGCATGCAATACATTCAAATGCTTTGCAAACTCTTCACTGCATGTGGATCCTTGTAATGCTGGCAAATTCTCACTCATGATGTTTGGAATGTTGGGGTTCTGGCCAAAGACAAGTTGATGGCTGCTGTAACCGTTCCACATTTGCAAAGAGTTCCTCGCCATGTTTGCCCATGATAGGAGTGTCTGCAAGTTTACCTTTGTGTTATCTGCATGAAGCTTGGTCAACATCATATCAGTAATTGCATGCACTCTTTCACACAATCCATTTTGAAACGGACTATCAGCTGACGTGGTACATAACTGAATGTTCATTATGGATGTAATTTCCCTTAAGTCGTCCGAGTTGAATTCCCCCCCATTGTCTGTCATCAAAGATCCCATCACTCCAAATTTCCCAACCCATTCCTTCATTAATGCGTCTATGATATTACACGGCTTCTTTCTGTCTACAAAAATAGACAAAGTATATCTTGACCACATGTCTTATGATGTGTAAAATCCACAGCCCATTCCATTGTTTTAGGTCCATTGCAACCTTTTCGTTGAACTTGGAGGCCATTGGCATACCTACTACTGGCCTTGAAGGAGTCTTGGCATATACTTTGCAAAGTTCACATCTGTTTTCAATTTGGTCAAGATCTTCTTCATTAACCTATGTGTGCTCACGCAAAACCTTAGCCAAGGGGCTTGGGTGAGTAGTATAGCTCTCCATATTCTTCGAATAGTCGAGCTAAAAAGAAGGGATAGTAGGGCTTTTTCAAGAAAAAGTACCGTAAATTACTGATTATAAGACGCTAGTGTATAAAAGACGCATTGAAAAAAATCTGTGAAATACTCGAGGAAAAAACTTTTAATCTATGTTATGGGTTATAGGACGCATTGAAAAAATGTTAAAACCGTCTGCCACCATTGGCAACCATGTTTGTTTACAGTGACTAAATAACAAGAGGCCCAAAAGGGCCTATGCTCTACTGGCATGGCTTTTGTGGTCATATCAATTCAGAGCATGTATGTATGGGTAAAAGGCAACAGACATATACTTTATGTTTTGTGTTTGGGTTATTGTGAAATCATTAATGTTCGTGGGGCATTAATGTTCGTGGTTTTCGTGGGTTTGGTGAACCACGAATTCAAGATCCCACGAAATATAAACCCTTTATTCACTTTTTCAATTGCCTTGTTACGTACATACTCTAGTATATTCTTTACAGAGGTCACAGTATACAGTGTTAAAACCTGTCTCACTGTATAACTTACGATCATTATTCTGTTAATATATTATAACTGCCATTAACAAACTAGAATGGGCTTTTGAGAAAAGCGCATGTCTCCCCCGAAGGCTTAGTAAACAGACACTTACCATAAAAATGCAAAGGCCTTCAAGTGCTGCTGTTTCTCAGGGAAAAAACGGCAGGTCTTTTATGGACAAAAAACAAAATAAACAAAATGCACGAAAGTTGAAATGAGACGCCAGTTATTGATCGGAAACGGTTTTCATCTTCAAGCCCTTGTGGACTTGACCTTTGACCCAGTGACCCCAACTACTGCATGACCCTTACAAGCATGCAAAGTTTGGAGACTCCAGGTAAAGCAGAACTTAAGTTATTGATTGGAAACCGTTTTTTCATCATCACTCTTTTTGGACCCAGTGACCCCAAAATCAATACGGATCATCTGCCCAAGAAGACCTACCAGCATGCAAAAGTTCAAGACTCAAAGGCAATAGGAACTCCACTTATTGATCGGAAACCTTTTCTTATGTTCAGGTGTCTGTGACCTTCACCTCTGACATAGTGACCTCAAAAACAATGCGGGTCTTGTACACCCGAGTAACATCTCTACAATTTTAGGTAAACATATGTGAAAGATATTACACGCAAATGATTTTTACATGGAAGGTCACCACGACCTTGACTATTGACCTTGTTACCCCCAAAACAATTGGGATCATCTAGACATCATGACCAACCTCACTTCAAAGTTTGGTGAACCTAGATCAAAGCATTCTCCTGATATTGCACGGAAATATTTTTTTACATTAGAGGTCACAGCGACGTTGACCTTTGACCTTGTGACCCCCCAAAATATAGGAGTTTTCTAAACCTCATGATCAACCTCCCTACCAAGTTTGGTGAACCTAGGTCAAACCATTCTCAAGATATTGAGCGGAAACGTTTTTTACATTGGGGGTCGCCGCGACCTTGACCTTTGACCTAGTGACCCCAAAAACAATAGGGATCTTCTACACCTCATGACCAACCTCCCTACCAAGTTTGGTGAACCTAGGTCAAACCGTTCTCAAGATTTTGAGCAGAAATGTTTTTTATATTGGGGGTCGCCGCGACCTTGACCTTTGACCTAGTGACCCCAAAAACAATAGGGATCCTCTACACCTCACGACCAACCTCCCTACCAAGTTTGGTGATCCTAGGTCATGCGGTTTTCCAGTTATCGATCGGAAACGAAGTGTGACGTACGGACGGACTGACGGACTACCGGACTGACGGACAGGGCAAAAACAATATGTCTCCCCCAGAGAGGGGGAGACATAATAATCAACCAAATCAATTAAATGTGTTTTATGCAGCAAATGACAGTTATAAGCACGTGTTTAAACGTACGCTGTTAATGAAAATCTCCAAGTTTACAAGATGTGCGTGATGAGTGTCCATACTCGATGTTTTTATTTAATAAAATAATTAATCGATTACTAGTATATTGAAGGTTACTAAGCACCGAATGTGACAATATACGCACCTTTTCGGTGTTTTCACAGTTTGCAAAATTCTTAATTGGCATTCAATGGCTTCCCCATCTGTATTTATGACCAGGGTACATCTTTTTTTATTACCTTTATTCCGAATTAAATCGATAAGTGACGTGGGTATATGCACTAATTGGCATGTCGTACCACATTAGCGAGTGTCATAAACCGAGTGACGTAGAAGACGGAAATCACGGGCCAGCGCGTGGATATTATGCAGACGATCTAGGACGATCGCATCTTCGATTTTTTTTTTTTTTCACAAATGAAAATCCACGAATTCAAGTACCCACGAAATTGTTTTTTTTCGGCAAACCACGAAATTTCATGCCCACGAACATTAATGAATTCACAGTACCTGAAAACGTAGCACGTTCAACATCTGAGCCCAGAAAGTATTGCAAGCAGATTAGTTGCATGAACTATTTTAATATGTGCCAAGTAAAAGTCATCTGACAAAAAAAAAATGTTTTCAAAACTGTACTCATAGTAAAAATTTCTGTAGTTTTAAAAGTTAAAAAAAGTTGGTCAAAAGGTCAAAGTCAAGGGCATCCTAGGACAACATTGATCAATTTGAACAAACATTCACAATCAATTGTGCTGAGATGGAGGCACGAACACACAAAAAGATTTTCAAACCTTTCCAGATTTATGTTTACCAAACCTGTGAACCCTGGGTGTGGCCAGTAATGACACCAGGTGCATAACTTAAACATTCACAACCAATTTTGTTAAGATGAATGCGCAAACTACAGAACTTAAAGCTAAAAAATGGCCTTTGGGCTTTCAACAAGAACAAGGCAGAGTAATTCACAAAATCAACTGCAGAAGCAAAAAGCAAATTGTCTCTCAAAATCCTAAACTTGCAAATTGTCTCCCTTAACTCTAGACTTGAATTTACATGTACATGTAAACTTGGCTAAAAATAGAATCGCTCATGCAGACCTGGCTAAAAATAGAAAGCATTTCTTTAAAACTTTCATGGCCCATAATCTAGGCATTTATGGGCGGATCTGGCAGGTTTTTGAAAGGAACCGAGCTCTAATGGATATCTAGATACTGTACAAGTTTCATCGAGATACAATCAAAACTGAAGACTGTATCGTGTTCACAAGCAATTGTTTACAGACGCACGAACGCACGACCGCACATACTACGTACACATTACCATCGCATAAGCTCTTCTGGCCTTTGGCCAGTAGAGCTAAAAAAAAATTCATGAAAAAGGCAATGGTTATGTCAAAGCATGCAATATTAAATGAAAAGCAAAATATGTTTTTTTGTTTCACATAATAATACAAAACAGTTTAAAATGAAAAACATTCAATCAAGCACATAGTTCATAGCACAGTAAATATTCAAAGCAAAATGCATAAATAAAATGTCATTCTGTCAGCCTTAGGTCACTTAGTTCAATTTTTAAGTGTTCTTTCTGTTGGTGTATCGTAAACAATACAGTTCTCTTATTCATGCTATGAATAAGGCTACAAATGCCACACAGATAAGCTAAAGTTTAAAAAGTAATTCCCTAAAAACTGAGGCTACAACCTACCATGCAGATGAGTTCAGGTCCGGCAGCACTTTGGCTACTGGCAGGTAACACTCCACCATATCTTGACAGATGGGCTCTGTAGCCATAAGCTGTGACTGCTGTGTAGCCTCATACATCCTCAGACTCGGGCTTCCGATACTGGACTGGGTCTGGGTGTCTGTGGGCCAGGATGAGGGGGGTGGAGCTTGACTGGTTATTGCAGGCGATTCTGCCCGGGTTGAGGGTGTGGGGGTGTTTTTATGGGATGGCTGTAATATGTGACAGCCATTGTACAATTAACATTTTGTTAAAAAATTGCCCTGTAGTTTACAAGTAATATTTGTATATCACATATAACCAAACTTACCATCTTTCTACTTATAAACCAGTCACAAAAATTGTATTATGTCAGTCTGATGTTACAATAAATACATTTAGAATCCTATTGCCTGCCTGAGCAAGTAGGATAAAGTACTCTTAAAGTGAACTTTTAGCGCTGCATTGTGATTCTATAACCTTTTTTCGTTTTGCTGCATGGTGAAATACTTGAAAATAGCCTTACCTTTTCCTGCATTAACATTAATACAGGCACAGGCTGCGATATCAGGGGTCTGGCTAAGGGGGAAGAAGGGGCAACTTTCTGACTCAAAGGGGTCCCACCATCATCCACAGGCGTTGCAAAAGACACACGCCTTTGCTGTAATGTGGTAATGTACACATCATTAAATGGCTAATAAGAGTACAAGTAAATTAAAGATAGGCATTGCAAACAGTAGTGTTACCACAGGTGATCCTCACATAGCTTGGACACTAAAATATGGACCTTCCGTCATTTGATAGTGTTTTAAAGGTAGTAATATGACATTTCATTAAAATTATATGAGTTTAACTCAGAAAATATCCTAAAATAAAAAATGGCATTATGCAGTGCTCCAGCTAGCCGGTTTTTTTAGGGCGGTCCGCCAATGCCCCTTTTCTTACTGCCCTGCCCCCTTTTTGGGAAGTGCCTTTTTCAATAATGTTCCATTAGCGCCATCTATCCCGTTAGTGCCCTTTTTACTAATGAAATCATCAGGAAAGATCGGCAGCCCTTAATCCGCTGTCATAATTGAGACAAATTATGTAATACTTGATGATAGTGTTCCCCCTAGGTGTCACCATGCTGCCCCATTGACTGCTTTAAATATGCTATACTGCCCTTTCATTTTCCCATGTGCCTTGTCTGTGTCATATGACAGGTTATTGTGCATTTGTGTAATGAGCAGATGACCTGTGTATTCATAATCATTCATATTCTAATCCAATAATTAGGTAGAGTAACAGCCAATTAGTGAAACATCGCCAAGAGGCGAAGCTATTAAATGTCAGCCAATCAGAATTTCATATACATTGAGAACTCTTTCATTCAAGAATGAAAGTTCATAAAATGCAATAGAAAATGCGAAGGGATGGTGAAAAATGTTGTCAAGATCTATTAAACCTTTAAAAAAAAATTGTTAATTGTATTGTACAAACGAGGCTCGCCATTTTAAACATTATTGATTTGAAGCAGACGATCATTGGCGATGTGAAAAACATAGGAAAGGTGGGCCACGCTAACACAATCAAATACTTCTCTTTTTCAGTAAATATTTTGAAAGTTTAAAAAAGTGTAAAATATTCATGATGAAAATTACTTTGTAACCCACAAAAATATTTTGATGCTTTAGGCCACTCCTTTTTTATTTTTTGGTTTACAGGAATTTTTGGAAAAAATGTCCACCGGGTGGTCGAAAAAAAAAAAAGAAAAAAAGAGGAAAAAAGTCACAAAACATTCTCTTCAAGGGTGAAAATCAGAAAACAACATAAAAACATTGAAAATTTATATCATTTACTTGACATTTTAAATTTTTAAACTGCTATTAATGCATGTTTTATACACTCAAAGTTTCAAAGTTCTAATTAAACACACAGTTTAAATGTTACATACTGTGCATATAAAATATCAATGAAATTGACTATAAAACATGCTTACATGTATAAACTACACTTTTTATCAAAGAAACATTGAATATTACTCGGCAGGACATTTGTTTAGCTTTAAGGGTATGCTAAAGCAAAAGTGAATGCAGAACACTTAAAAACTGACCAATATTAAATTGCAAAAAAGGGAAGGCAAATTTTACGCTTTAAAATACACAAGAATTGCACTGTATTACGACAACACATTACATTTTCTAAGCATTGTTTCAGTTATTTCAATATTGGAAAATGTCAATAAAGTGAAATAATTTCCAATTTTGTAAATAAGGAAGTAATATTGTATGTAGACATTGTGCTTTAATATTGTGCAAACAATTCCTGAAAAACTAAAAACCAAACTAGACCTAGATTTGAGTTTTAATAACCTTTACCATGCGGGGTCCTAGTTGTGTGTAACCCAATCCATGCTAAGTCCGGATATTTTCGGACCGGGATATTTACCATGCGATGTTCAGCAAATCCATTTCAAATTCAAATCTTGCAGCAAATTACCACATCAGTACATAAAAATCACATAGCAAAATAATAAATCTAGCATGTGACTTAACTTTATGTACCAATGATAGTAACAGTGAAATCCATAATTATGTATCGGATATTTTCATCTTCTCCCAACTCCACCAATTTGTGTATCATGCGTTCACAGGGCATCTATACTTCATGAGTGTTTATTTTTCATTTTAAAGAGTATTCCTTGGTTACAACAACAAATCTCATTTATAGTGAAATATCAAGTTCATTACAAATTAAAATGGACTTATTCAAAATAGTTTTCCGTGTTGTTTTATCTTAATGTTTTGCACACAACTCCTGGCATTAGTAAATGTCATTGACACATGTGTTCAACTCTTTCCTTGTTTTTACTCTACTATTAACCCAAACATGAATTAACATGTAATCTAGAATAAACACAAGCTTTACATTGACTCAATGACAAGTATTTCCAAACCAGTTTGTGATTTAAAATCCATAAACACAACCGACCAAACTTGTGAAACTAGGTCACCGGTGTCAACTTAGAAATTTTACTTTCGATTTCACCACTCACACTAAGTGCACTGTTATTTGATATTTAACCATAAAATGTTATAAAATATTTTTTCTCACACATAATTTACAGATATTTGTGTCTACTTATTCGATGGCAGCCGCTGCCACTTATTTTTCATCTATAAACAACAATATTTTCATGACCTAAATTTGCGGGGAAAAACAACAATCACGTGACAGTTATTGTTTGTGTCGGCTGTTAAATTTGCCAATGTATTTTGCTTTTGTTATTTTAACAACTCCTGCATAATTAACTTAATTATTTCATAAAAGGAATGACTGCTATCGTCAATTCCGCCATTGCCAACGGCGCTGCCATAACAGTTGACTGGCTCACATGCTATCCATATAAATCGGCGAATACGGCTACGGAACAACAAACCAGTCGAGATCTACTGCATTCGTACTCTTATCTGTTCGTTTTTCTTTCGTTTCGCACCAAAATCAATACGGTCGGGAAAATAATTTTGAAAAAAAAAAGTGAAATTCATTTTTTTTTTTTTTTGTACTTTTCGGAAAATTAGACCCGCCGGTTTTGTAAACCAATTTATATAAAAGTAGTGGCCTTATGTAGCGTTTACCTATCATGTCTACAATCATGTCAAAATGAGCTGAAACCGCCATTTTGTCAGAACGAATTTCGGAGTTACTTTATCAATGTTCTATGTTTTGTACCGTATTATACTATACATAGGACGCACCTTTTAACCCCAGATTTTCGAAAGGAACTGAGCTCTAATGGATATCTAAATACTGTACAAGTTTCATCGAGATACAATCAAAACTGAAGACTGTATTGTGTTCACAAGCAATTGTTTACAGACCCACAGACGCACGAACGCACACACTACGTACACATTACCATCGCATAAGCTCTTTAAGCCTTTGGCCAGTAGAGCTAAAAATTGCCTGCGTCCTTTCTATGCTATTAGGATTTTATCAGTTTTTCTCAAGTCCATTTTAGGCCAAAAATGTCAGAACGGAGACGAATGCGGTAATGGTAAGTGTTCACAGAAGAGAATAACTGACTTAGGTAAAATCACGCAAGGTAACACATGCATAAATATGTTGAATGTTTACTTTAAAATGATTTATTGAGAAACAAAATGAAAAAAAACAGGAGTTTTTACTGTTTTATAAAAGGGACGCTACTCACAAAAACTCCATGTGAGTCAAGAGCTTGGATTGAGTTATAATGGCAACAGAAAATCAGAATATACGGTAAATATCAATTAAACGTTGTTCATGATTCTAACGTTTCGATATTTTACAAAATATTTTGTTGTATTTACTGTGTGTTACTGTTTTAAAATAATAATAAAGGAATGTGCATACCGCAAAGTAGCATTATTGTCACTATCAAATCTTTTCAAAATGTGCGAAGGTGTGAAAAACACCCGCTGTCTGTCATTAGAAAAACATCAATAGAACAAACTATTGCGATGGTATGGTTGTTTGTATGCACTTTACCACGTGTTTTAAAACTTAGCTGAGGGTGTCGACATTTTGAGAATGCATACTTTAAGACTATATCATTGTTGTTTACAATACACCATCAGACGACGACGAAGGCGAATTGGAGAAAAGCGTCATCAGAATGACAGAATAAAACTGTTGTTTATTACCTCTGTGCTATTATTTGAGCTACTGTTACTTTTTGTGCGCATTGTGTCTAATGTATAATTTAACATGAAATAAACAAAGAAACACATATTAGATTGCTCTAAAATTTAATGTCTCATGGTTTATATTGACCGTTGCCATATTCACAATCCCCCACAAAGTAGGCAGTCACAGTCAAGGTCATCCAACCACAACATTGGGTGTTTTTGTCGATACCAAACCAGTATGAGTTTGGTATCAATGGTTTCAGCAGATTCGAAACCAGTTTTGATGATTTTGCTTGAAGTAACAAAAACATGTTTTTGTGAACAGTTTCAACAGCATGGCAAACTGATATATTAACACACACATTATTAATAGTACCTTTTTCATTTAGCTCATTTGCCCATTCAGTCTTCGACGTAACCCACTCGACCATCGACCGAGTCGAGCTGTTTTCCGCTCGGTCGACTGAAAAAATCAAGTCACTAGCCCACCCTGTCGAGTGATTTTTCCCGAAAAATAATTATCCGAAATGTTTTACCTATCGGTATCCGTATCTGTTACAACAGGCTACCTAGACGCTTATTGAAATGCGCTTAATAGACGCTTGCACTATGACTGGTTTACCGCTATTCGCATCAGATTGATAAACGCTTATTGAAAATGTACCATTTCGTGTACTTGAGGGACGCTTGAAAAATTGAGAACGGGATACAGTCTAATCGTGTAGCTGTCATTTCTTCACACCGAACGATGTCGCTTCACGTTATTTCGAAGGAGCTACCCCGAAAAGAAAGGCTCCTGGTGACAGGCCTGATGCTAAAAAGGAGGTAACTAAGGTTTATGAACAGGCAAGAAAACGAAAGTTCCAGTCATTTTGGACTGTGAACAGGCCATGGCTTTGTTACAGTGAGGGTATTATGACTTGTAGCATTTGTAAACAGTTCTCCCCAACCAATGACAATGCCTTCGTCAAAGGTACAACATACTGAATGGATGGTAGGTTAAATAAAGCAAGAATTGATATAGTTATTAAAAAGTATATGAAACTATATGAATTCAAAAGCATGACAAACAATAATTGAATAATCTACATGTTTAATACAATGTAGATGTTAACAATTTCAGACCTCTACACCATCTGGCCAGAAGAGACGAGTTGGAGAGGGTATAAAGCAGCCTGCCAGACCCAAGGAGGTCATCACCCTTACAGACTCTGATCTCGACAAGGCAGATGAGATGGACCAGGCAGACGAGGTGACAGACACAAGATCTCAGTTACAATATAACTGTTTGTACTGAATTTTACAATAATTATTAAATACTATTTTCGGTTGAACAGTTATTTTGACAAATAAATTTTATGCAATTTCATGCATTACATTTAGTCAACTAGGACATCGCTGGTGCCAGAGAAGATGATGTATGATGGAGACAATAGTGACGGAGAAACCGAATGCGAGATGTCAGAAGACCTACCTTGTGTTTTCATTGTTGATGGAATACAGTAGAGATTAAAATGAGAAAACAGTTTACTAGTGTTATAGCTTTATTACCTTACACATACATTAAAATATCTCTGTTAAAAAGTTATTTTGGTCCGGGCTAGTGAAACTTGATTCGGGCTAGTGCTTTTTCCAGGCTGCTAGCCCGACTGGGCTAGTGCTTGAAAAAAATTAGTGCGAAGACTGCCATTGTAAGGCATTGTTATAAAAAAACATTGAGTTTCAACAAACGTGGTTGATCAATTAGCGCCATTATGTTTTCAAAGTAAACTAGTTTTCAGATGGAATGAACCGATGAACCCGATGAAACCGCCACCAGTAGGGGTTTCGATAGTTTCAAAAACTGGTTTCGGTTTTTGTTGAAAAAAAAACACACGATAAAACTGGTCCTAAGTCCTTTTTATTTGATTCTATGTTTTACAAACACCGCCGCTCAAAAAAACTCACTTTAAAAAATATATTGTGATTTCGGATTTTTTTTATTTCCGCCGATGAAACTTTATCGCGGCAAATCATTAAAAGCAGAGGACATCGCAATAGCTGTAAAAATATTGGTGTAAACATCTCTGAAAAAGTTTAAGCCAATTGTTTTTTGACAACCAATGCATACTTTAAATAACACGGTATCAACATAATCCGGTATCATAAACTGTGATAACGGCTTTTCTCGATTATTTCCAGGTTATAACGAAGTATAATAACAGCGATAAATATGGACTAATTATCGTTCCAGGTTTGTTATTATTTATTTATTTTTATTATATTTGTCATTTTAACCCTTTCCCGCATGATTGTGTCAAATTGCCCCTTTATCTATTCCCGCATGATTGTTCCAAATTGTCCCTTTATCGATTACCGCATGATTGTTCCAAAATGTCCCTCTATCGATTCCCGCATGATTGTTCCAAAATGTGCCATGCTTATTTACGGTCATTTATTAACCTATCTGCTGCTTATTTTTTCGCAACAAATGCATTTTTGTGTAATATAAACATCGATAATTATATAAATAATGAAAAAAGATGATGTTACTATTTAAGATTTTCGGAAAATCGCGACTAAAAGAGACAGAGGTCAAACACGCCTTAAAAGTTCACAGCGCATGCTTGACGCGTGCTTGTCTCGTCTTTTTAATGGAAAATCCAATAATTTATATCATATAAATATATCCTATTGATCACGCGCTAATGACGTCACCTGTCATGGTTTAGAAATGTGTCAAAATGGCTGATTTACGATGTAGTAAACAAGAGTCTGGCTTGAATAAACACATGTCATTTGTCACTTCCGTTTCCCAAAATGGAATGTTAATCCGGTAATAAAAATGTCCCCTTACGTCTGTTAATCAAAGTTAGTATTTTGTTGTGAATACACGGATAATAATAAAATTATATGTGATTTGACCCAGTTTGACAGCTGTTAAAACACGTGTTCTCTCAATCTCGATAAGTACACAAGAATGTTGTCGTAATTGTCCATGCATTTCAGACCTTGATTTATTGCCTTGTGTTGACAGATTTTAATTATAATATTATTACGGAATCACAAAATTTAATTTAAATAGCGATTCTGACTATTAAAAAATCGAGTTGTGCGGCTTGTTGAGGGCAATATCTAGTACGTTCCCAAAGTTTTTAAAACTGTAGCAGACCCAGCCTTTTATTTTGATATTTACAATTATTTTATTCAATTCATTTCAAAACAACGGACATGCCAATTTTATTTATGAGAACAATCAATCTGAAATAACATTTGTTGTTTGCCCAATTAAATTGTGTTTATTTTTTAACAATGCATGATTTCTGTGATTTGAATATTTGTTTATTGTCAAAAACCTTTTTAGATTAAACTATGATCACTAGATTCGAAATTTAATACATTACAAATACTATATTCATTATTTGAATTTCTAACATTATTTTGATCAAAAGAAATACTACAAAATATTAAAGTTGTTATGCATAGGTGTCAATGGAAATATAGTATAATATGAAATCAATCGAAACATCTTCAATTTTTCACAAGAGTTGTGTTTCTCTATAAATATTCAACCAAATAATTTAGACAACAAAATAAAAACTAGAAATGTGTCCATAGGACACGGATGCCCCCACTTCGATTTTTTGTCACAGAAAATAAGCCATAATGATTATTCAGGATAATCTGCACATATAGGATAAGTTGAGTTGAGTTGGGTTTTACGGCATCGCAAGACTGTATAGGTTATATGGCGCCATTCAGGCAGGAAAAAACTTGTTGGATCCACATCTCATTTACATCGAGATGATATTTTTTAAGTATTGTTGGGAAATAAAGGGCCCTAACTCCTAAATGATTAAAGCGATTTCCATGGCTATCGAACTTGATCAAGATATTATGGTCACAATCATGTATGTAAAGTTTGGTGAGGATTGGACACATACTTTTCAAGAATTAGATTGGAAACATATATTTTTGAAGTATTTTTGGCAAAAAAGGGCCGTAACTCCTAAATGACTAAAGCGATTTCCATGACTATCGAACTTGATCAAGATATTATGGTCACAAACATGTGTTTAAAGTTTGGTGAGGATTGGACAAACAGTTTTCAAGAATTAGATCGGAAACAATCTTCGGGACGTATTTTTCAAGTCTTTTTTTGCAAATAAAGGGCCGTAACTCCTAAATGACAAAAGCGATTTCCATGGCTAAGGAACTTGATCAAGATATTATGGTCACAAACATGTGTTTAAAGTTTGGTGAGGATTGGACAAACGGTTTTCAAGAATTAGATCGGAAACAATCTTCGGGACGTACGTACGTACAGACAGACAGACGTACGTACGGACAAGGGCAACAACCCTATATGCCGCCACTTTGTGGGGGCATAATTATACCACTGGATTGGAAATTCATTTACCTACAAACTTTATATTGAACTATAATTGATTAAACCAAAAGAAATACTAGAAAAATAAGTTAGAAATGCATAGGGGGCAATTTTTCAATATTCTCCAATAATCTCCTATGCAGTAGGGGTACTTATAGGGGCTTATTATCTATTGGCTACTGGTTATCAATGTACTGATAAGCCATGCAGTGGCAGGCCTAATATGGCTGATTTGACATGAGGAAAAGGGTTAATGAGTTTATATTACATTATTGTGATATAATTTGAATGTCATGAGCTATAAATCGCTTTACTGTTTACCTGGACAGTTAGTTCTGGTGGGTGGGGTAGATGGTTCAGAAAAGACTGCGGTAACTTTTCTTATTTGAGTATTAATAACAACAAATAATTCTCATCTATTCTAAAACATTTGTTTTGAAAATTAACACAAATTATACATTAGTCTGTTTTACTATCTGACAGTCATAATCTATAATGAGGAATCTGTATGTACATTACCATGCACAGTATAACTAAAATGTATGTAATAGTCTTATGAATGAACTTATATAAATCATCATGAATATAAATTATGATATTTATACTGCTCTGTGTGTTTTATTACTATGTAATAAAAATTTTACTTAGAAATAGTAATGTCATGCTGTCACCTGTGTAGTGTTCCCAGCTTCTAAATGATTTGTTACTGGTTAATTATGTTTAAGTATTATGATTGCCACCTGACTAGTCACATACACCCAGGCCTGGAATTAAATTGGGGTCCAGAGATTGTCTTAAAACCCATCCATAAATAAGTCTGAGAGTAACTTATATTTTTTTATAAAAAAATATACTTTAAATGTTCCATTCCTTTCTTTACAGATATGATTCAAATATGCTGATGTTATCTACTGAGATCATTACTTTCAATGAAGTACATCACTACAATTGGTTGGGCTGCTAGATTGGTAGCAACATGATGTAAGCTAGTGCCTGTTGAAACACTATTGTTGGTTGGGAATCTATTGCTTACTGGACTGCTATATTGGATGGACCATACGTGTTGGTTGAACAATTATAAATGGTTGGACCGGAAGTGTTAGTTGGACCACCAGTGTTGTTTGGACTGCTTGTTGGACAGAATGTGTGATGGACAACTAGAATTATTTTAATCACCGTTGGATAGACAGCTTTTGTTTTATCAGACAGCTATAATCAGTTGATTTGCAAGTTCCTGGTTTTGCTTGTTCTTGGAGGATAAATATTCGCTTTATAGAAGGAAACAAAAGAGCTCTTTTGCTAACTGTAACAATGACATGGTTGGTGAATTGGTATCGGACAATTTGCAGCCAAGACAACACAGTGAAGTGATAGCTGATTCCTTAAACTCTAAATGGCAAATAAATTTACCGAAAATAGTTGAATTTTTTATGTCACTTGTCTATTATAACATGCAAGTATAAAGAGTGATTAATGAAAATATGAAGTGAACTTGTCAGATAAAACAAAAACAAATGTGCACACACTTGGCTTGACATTAAAATGGAAAATCATAGAGAATACATCATAGCTTTTGCTTTTCTGTTGTTTTTTTTCCTGACCAAAAAATAAAATTCCTGAAATGTAATTTTATTTTTATTTTTATTTCCTCCTCCTCTGACACTTCACAACTCTGGCCGTTCGTAAAAAAGATAATTAAAAAAAAAAAGGCCTAAACAATTATTACCTTAAAAGTGACTAATTTGAAGAACTAAAAAATATAACATATAATCCCTTGTTACTAAAAATAGTAAAACTAAAAATAGACAATGCACTGTTCAACAGAAAGGGAGACCATAGAGCAAGATTTGCTCTATGGTCTCCCTTGCTTCTAGAGTAAACTTTACATAACTATATCAAGATTTAAACACCAGGGTGTTGTTGTTGCTGTTGATCAATCGCGACCCCTTGTTGTATTTTTGTACAAGGTTACTCAAGGAAGCTTCCTGTAAAGTTTCATTGAATTTGGACCGGTAGTTTTAGAGGAGATGTTGTTTTTTTAAAGCAAAACAGGAAGTTGGCCATTTTGTTGTTGTTGTTGTTGATCAATCATGACCCTTTGTTGTATTTTTGCAGAGGGTCACCAAAGGAAGCTTCCTGTAAAGTTTCATTGAATTTGGCCAAGTAGTTTCAGAGGAGATGTTTTTTAAGCAATTGTCTGACGGACGGACAGAATGACGACGGACAAAGACCGATCACAAAAGCTCACCTTGAGCACTTCCTGCTCTGGTGAGCTAACAACATTTTTGATAGTTCCTGCTACAATTCTTACATAATCAGATGATACGCACAGACAAAAAACTGGAAATGCAAAAAACGAAACATTGGAGAGGATTGAAAAAAAATGTACCATAGCACTCTACAATTCTTGGAAGTTTGATTAAATTCCTATTAATAGGTACAAACAAATTATGTCTGCACGAATCTTATGTGCTACACACTTTACCATGGTGCACACACAATTCTGTGAAGATTGATTGAATTTCAATTAAAGGGGCTATGCACCATATGATGAAATAGCGAAAAAAAAGAAAATTGTCTAAAAATGACATAAACATGGTATCGATGTGTACAATGCATTGAAACTAACTAACTGAAGTACCACATAGTTTACAATTAATTTATTTTTCGCAGTTTTTTTCTTATTATTCCATTTAAAAAAGATTACTAGGTATATATACCTAGTACAACTCATTCTTATGCATGATTGGCTTGATATTACCAAGTTAGGTACCGTAAATGACTGGGTATTAGACGCACTTTTTTCCCTCAAATTTCGCTGTGCGCAATAACCCAAAACAAGCTTTTGAACTTTTATTCTGAGGTCGATTAAGGCAGAGCGTTTGTTTAGATTTATGTAGTAAGGGAGATTACTCGCATCATATCGATTGAGTATATACGGGTTAAAAACGGCAGTTGGAAGATCAGGATATAGTAAGACGTTTGTAATGTAAAAAAAAATATTGTACGATTAAAATTATTCAATATTATTTTGAATATAACAATTATTAAACATGCATATAAAGAAGCAAAGTTGTGCACTGTCAAAATATTTTTGTCAGTTGTACGATAAGGTGCGAGGTGTGAAAAACTCGCACTGCCTTTAACCTGTTTAACATACCAATACTACAAACTGTTGCAATAATGGTCTTGTTTTTTCGCAATTTCCCACCTTCTTTATTCTTTTCTGAAGGTGTTGACACTTTGAGAACAAACCCGTACAATATAAGGTTTTTGCATAACGTAACTTTTCATTCTCGACAGGTTATCATTTACAAATTGTCATAAAAGGTACTTTTTAGTGCCATCCAACAACAAATTGTCACACACAGTACTTTTCAGTGCCTATCTTACTGCTTGCCATCATGGGGAAAGTGTGTACAGCGTACAATTGTATTATCATTGTATGGTTTTAAAGATAACCATCGCCATTTTTACGAGATTTTATTTTCTTCACTGTCAACAAACACAGCGACCAGATGATTTTTTACATTTTATCTATACGTCCTTTAACCCAAAACATAGATTATAAGTTTTTTCTCGGATTTTTTTGCCTGCGTCTAATACCCCCTATCGTCTTATACCTAGTCATTTACGGTATATAACTTAAATATTCCAATTGTTTAGTGTAAACCTTGGTAGCACAGTGGATACAACACTGGACTGCAATTTTGGCAACACCGGTTCAAACCTGGTCTCCCGACTCGATTTGTTTTTTAACATTTTGGTATTTTTTTTACAATTATGATATCAAAGAGCAAAACATTTTATAAAATAATTGTCCAGAGATTCGTTACAGAAAAAAATAATTTGGGTGCCAATCTGGTGTATAGTCTTTAATGACTAAAGCTATCACAGTTGTGTTGAATACCCAAAGATGCTGCCTGGACACATGAATGGTTAAATGTCGAGCAGTCTACATTAATTCCCCTAGACCTTCGCTGTAACCTTGACCATTGAGAATTAAGAACAAGATTTTAAGCATGAAACACATTTAAATGCTGCTAAATAATTTCAGGAAGCTTGATTGAAATCCCATTAGAAGTTAAAAAGTCATGGACGAGACATAAAATATTGCTATGAAATCTCTGTCTTATATGAAATGGTTTTATAAAGGTCACATTGAGCTTAGAGCATGAATCTTATGCATGGCACACCATACCATGATGCAATAAACATCTGTGAATTTTAATTGGAATCCCATCCATATTATCTAAAGTATTTCTGAGACAAGATTCAAACAGACAGACTCATGGACGGAAGGACAGTGTGATTACTATATGCCATCCTATGGGGGCATTAAAATCAAAGAATTCATCTTTCTTATAGTTTGTTCAGGTTTACAGCGACTTAAACAAGAGGGCAAAAAATAAATAGTCAAGTTTTACAATAAGATTGAAATACCTTGGTAGGTGGAGAGTTTGTATCTGATCCAGGGTCATCAATCAGTCGCTTCCTCTTTAAAATGCTGGCGCTGGGTGATGCAGTTGGGGAATGTATTGTTCTCACGGTGATGGGATGGAACGCTGTAGTCCTCACCGGTGAGAGGCACTCATCAGTAGAACCCATTGACCCAATCTTAAGAATACTTCTTCTCGCCATACCTCGCTTTTGGAACCTTCTGCCTCGAATTAAAAGCTTACTGTCGGAGTATAAAGCTACCTGAAATGGATCTGCCACACCTTTTGTACAGGTTTTATCTTTTTCAGGGGTTTCTATCATCTTTTCAAGGTCTGTAAGGCCAAGCTCTAAGTCATCTTTGCTCATGCTACTAAATGAATGTGTTTTTGTAGAATTACCATCAACACCATCTGTTTGAACAATGATTTCATCAGCTTTCTTATCAGTTACATCGGCTGATACAGCAATTTCTACATTTAATTTCTTTTTATTGTTATTTTTTGTTCTCTTGAGCGCTAAATTTATTGCTTTTTTTGCTATTGGTGAAGTTTTGGATTTTTTGTCTCCAGACTTAAATTTTGCTTTCTTCAAACTGCTTGATCTGAGTTTTCCTGTTATTAGAGGGGTATTACTTTTTCTATCTTTATTATTTGAATATGCTTCCATTACATTCTCTTTTAATTGTTGAATGGGAATGTCGTCTTCTGAATCATCTAAATCAGAGCATGCAATGTTATGAGAAGTTGAATCATTGTTTTTTTCCACTTGCATCTCTGGACTGTCAGCTACTTTCTCATTGCTTGCATTATAAAGTTTTCTGCTGCTAGGTAAGCCCTTACCAACAAACAGAACAACTTGTTCCAGCTCAGGAAGCTCATCTCCAGTGTCAAGGTTTGAATCACTATCAATGACAACAACGTCTTTCAGACGCTTATTTGCTACTTTTTGGGCTACCTCTTTCTTGTGCTTGGTTGCACTTCTTTCCAATCCACTCTTGGTTTCTGGTGTTTGCTCACCTGTATGTTCTAGAACTGTTTTCTCAGGTGTATCGACTTCCATAAATTCTTCAGTTGTCCTTAACTCTTTTGATACTTTATCATCTATACCTATCCCATTGGAATTTTCCTCTGGGATATTCTCTTCATCTCTGCAACATTCATTCTGTGTGTTACTCGTTTTATATTGATCACCATCAGACTTTCTCAAAGACAAAGCTTTGTTACTCTCTTCTTTAGTGACATCTTCAGCATTCAACTTCTTATTATCTCTTGTATTTTTCTTCTCCTTCATTTTTAGAGTTGTTTGCCCTCTTTGAACCTCCATAGTTTCATCTGACTTGATATCACTCTCCATATCTTTATCATAACTTGAGCTGGAAAGCTCTTGGCCTCTCAAACTTTCAATAGCTTCTGTTTCACCATCCACTACTTTCATTGGATTATTATCTCTTTCCATTCCCATTCCAGTTTTAGCTTTTGTTTTAAACTTGTCGCTCCTGCTCTTACTTGTTTTTTCATTCCTGTTTGGCGAAGTTATATCATCCTCTTTAAAATTCTCTCTTTCTTTATCATATACCACTGTTTCATTCGTTTCCTTGTTCTTGTCTTGCTTATCCTCACTTGATTTGTCAACCCTTTCCTTCATTTTCTTAATTCTAGCGCTAACTTTATTGGCACATCCAACATCTTCAACAGCACCTTTTTTCTTTTTGCTTTGTTTTGAATCCTCTGGTGTCATTTTCTTTGGAGTCACTTGTTTTCTAGATCTTCCTTTTCTTCTAGGTGTTTCAGTCTGTGAGGAATTAGTTTTAGCTAAATCGTCCTGGGAAGTTGCTTGAGTGTCCAAAACTTCTTCACAGTTTTTCTCTTCTTCAACTTCATTTCCTACAGATCCAATTGTGTCAAAATCAGTCATTTTTACAATGTTTGTGTCATCAACATTCGAATCTTGGCTAAATAATTCTTGTGAGCTGGCAAATGGGTCTTCTGATTCACCATTAACACTCTCCTTTTCTTGTAACTGACCAGTTGTAAGCTTCAACATTTCATCTTCGAAGTCTGATTCATCATCTGGAAAGACGTTATTGTCAAGTTCTTTAAATGATAAAAAGTCAGCTTGATTCTGTTTCTTGTCAACCTGGAAAAAATCTAGCTTTTTAACAGAATCAGGTTCCTTTTTAGCCCTCTTCTTCTGGGGTGTGCCTTTATCATTTTCTGTATCATTCCTGCTTGGACTATATAGTCTTATATCATCGTCTGTTAATTTTCTGATCTTTATAACAGGTGTGCCTGTTTTCAATGTGAAGGATTTTGAGTTTGGTGACGCTGGTACAATGTTAGAATCTCCAACAATGTCAAAGTCTGCGTTACAATATTGAGAACCGAACAATTTTCGACTGCTGTTACCAAGGTTTACAGGAATGGTTTCAAGTACACTTTTCGGTGGCGTTTCCATAACAGATGGTGAAAGCCCATCTGAATTTTTCTCCTTGACTTTAGAAAACTTTGTCGGTGATTGAGTTTCTTCAACCAAAGTTTGTGAAACATGTCCAACAGTAATTATTTTCCCTGGTTTTTCAAACAATCCCAGACCTTTGACAGGAGATCTAATAACCCATTTGTCTAAAGCTCCCTTTGTTTCATTTTCATCATTTGTTTTCTTTTTGTTTCTTCTTGGTGATTTCAATGGAGATTTTGCCCTACTCATTGGAGAACTTGTAATTTCTTGCATTGCAAATCTTTTCATAGGCGATATAATCTTTGGGGATTGGCTCAACTCTGTTAGTTTCTGGCACCAACTTAAAAGTGGATCTGAGGATGTTTTTTCTTTCTCCTGAGTTTCAGTTTCACAACTAGAATTTTCAAAATTCTTATCTTCACTATCAATTGTTTTTGCATCACTAGAAGGAACGGATTCATCAGACTTGGATTCACTTGTTTTACTGGAAGAGATTTGTGTATACAAAGCCACTCCTAGAACATTCTGAGGCACTGAACAACTGGACCAGCTTCTCTCTCCTGAACTCTCACCCTTATCTCCTGAACTTTCACATTTCTCATCAGAAATCTCACACTTGGAATCAGATTTGTCTACAAAAGATCTCACTTCATTTGCTGTAGCTTCAACAGTCATATCAGCAGGAGGTTGAGTTTCCATCTCCTGGGAGTCCTTTGTCAAATCAACTTGACTGATTTTCACTTCATCTCCTTTACTTTCAGGGTTCAAAACGTTCAAAACGTTCACATTGTTCTGTTCATCTTTTCTCTTATCATTATTAACATTTTCATTATCTAAATCATCCACATCCATTTGTTCGCTCTCTTCAATTACAACATACGAATCCTGTTTTGCTTCCCCAAAAGTTTTAGTTGGTTCTTCCTGCTTGCCCTCTTTATCTAACTTGTTTTCAGATAGTTTCATTCGCTTCTCTGATTTTTCCTTAGGTCCAACTTCATTGACAGTGTTTGATTCCTGAGAATCATCTTGTTTACTTTCTCTAAATCTAACAGACCGTCTCAATCCAGAGGATGACAAATTAGAATCTTCATATTTTTTCTTTGTCGCCAAAGCGCCATCAGTCGTTTTATCCTGTGATTTCCCTTTAGAGTCCTTGGCTGTTTTTCTTTTTCCCTTTTTAGAAGTTGCCGAGGATGGGGACATGGAATTCAATTTGTTGGTTTCCTGAAAAAGGAAAAATCTAATTAAATATTTACATATACTTCAACCTGACTTTATTTTCACAAACACACAGTAATGTATCAGTGTAAGGGCCAAGTTTTATATTTTATCTAAACTTCTGAACTGAATTCGAGAATTACTCCCTACTGGCATTAACCTTTAAGAACCGATAAATTGTAATTGGTGGAATAACAACAGTATATTTTAGAGAAAAAAAAACATACCAGTGTTGGTGGAACCATGGATCCAAACAGGGAGAAAGGCTGACTTATGTTTGTGGTGGGGGTCGGGGTTGAACTGTTGGATACCCTGTAAAAAGATTAACATGAATGCATTTCTTAAGAAGAGGGCCATAATGGCCCTGAATCGCTCACATGAGATGTGACGATTAACACTGCTTATAAACATTTGTAGGGTAGTACGCCCAATTGACATGAAGTAGGTCATAAGTCCGCTCAGCGCCCTAGGAGGAAGCGGACTATATTTGATAAAGGTATAGCATAATTTAGGGAACAGTTAATAAAATGCAGAAAAGTGCTGTTGATATTATTCACTCTGAACAAAAGAAAGTGATGCCTGAGTAAAAGTGTTTGACCTTTGTAATTACTATAGCTTGATATTTGTTCTCAAAGCTGTACATATGGTCAAAATTTCAAAACATTAGCTTCAAAAAAATGATTGAAAGTGAAAACGTCACCTGACAACGTCAATATGGGTGCTTTTCAAAATAATGAGGCTTTTTCTTTTATCTCTCCTAAATTTTATTCCTTTCACTTTTGAAAAGTGTTTTCAGGCACATTATGGACCAATCAATGTTCAATCAATGTTGTTAAGAAAATTGTTGAGTTTCAAATGGATGGCTCAATCAGCAAAAAAGTTGTGTAAGAATATGTTGCTAAATTTGTCCCGTGTGCACCAAAAAAAAGTGTGACATTTTACATGAAGACCTTTATTCAAATGTGTTTTTATTTTTTGAAACTGAATGATATAGTATTTTGGTATTGTTTTTTATGTAACTGAACACTTTCTCATTTTAAAAAAACATACTTCAAATAAAAAAAATATGTATTAACTTAACCAAATTTTAATGTCATATGACGGACCCCCATTCATTTAAAAAAGAAGATAGAATATTCAATTCACATTGAGAACACTACCATTCCATTTAGGCACTATTTATATTTAATTACTATGTTATTTTAATAACTTTAACCTGTCAGCTTTATATAAATAACATAGTTTTGTTATTTCAAACATTATTTTGTCGGTAACTCAGATGCATGTCTTATTACTCCAAAATGTCCCCTGTGCACCTTTTCGGTTGTTAGTTGTCAGATTTCTACAATTTCTTCAATAAAATGATATTCTGCTGTATTTCCCAGAAAAAAAAGTTACAACAAATGCAAAAACAGTTTTCAGCCTCTCACATACAGAGATTTGAAGCATCTGCATGGTTTAACCCTTTAGCACATAGACAAGTGGCCAGATTACACCTCCCAGTCAATAGCCATCTTACTGATAAGCAGTCCGATTGTAGGACATTTGCCCCCCCGGATGTTTGCCCCCCCGGATGTTTGCCCCCCTTTTGGTCCATCGCGGACATTTGCCCCCCCGCCGTTTTCGAGGGGGCGGACATTTGCCCCCCCGCCGTTTTCGAGGGGGCGGACATTTGCCCCCCCCCCGGTTTTATAAGTTTATACCAAGATATTAAAAATATATTAATATATAAAAAAAATGAACATTTTTTTCTTTAACTATTTGTTCAATTTACGTGCAAACTGCCAACCGATTTACACCAGTTTGTATGTTTGTCACTAATTACATATAAATACAGATTACACCGTTCAGGTCACACATGTGACGATGTAGGCTTAGGTAAGACAACAATGTAAATCCTTTTATAATATTTTTATTTCAAATCAGAAGTCATATAGCACATTTATAGCACTCATATATACAAGTATATTATATGAGTCCCGTGTTCTTAGTTTGTATTTTGAGCAAAAGTACGTCACATTTTTCTCATTAATTAACTCTTCTTTGATATCATGCAAACAGAGGTAAATAGCGCGATCGAGATTGCTTTAATTGTTTCTCATTAATTAACACTTCTTTGATATCATGCACACATAGGTAATTAGCGCGATCGGGATTGCTTTAATTGTAGTGTTGGATCGCACTTTAATACAAACACATGTTTGGTGTTGATAGTTTGTAAGATTATTAAAGTTATCGCAAATGTCCGCCCCATCGAAAATGGAGGGGGGGCAAATGTCCGCCCCCTCGAACATTGAGGGGGGGCAAATGTCCGCCCCCTCGAAAACGGCGGGGGGGCAAATGTCCGCCATGGTCCAAAAGGGGGGCAAACATCCGGGGGGGCAAATGTCCGGGGGGGCAAATGTCCGTTTACCAAGCAGTCCTTATCTGCATAGGTACTTTTCTGGATATTTGAAAATGAGAAAATGAATACAGCAGTATGACCTTAAAATCAATGTTACTCCAAATAATTGTGTCCAAATCTTTTTTATGTGAATTCTTTTTTTATAGATAATTAAATCATCTAATAAATGGTGTCAATGATGAAATATTAAATTATTTCATTTCAGCTGTGAATGTATTTTCAAGATGGATTTGTAACATTTCTTTGAAATGTCATAATTGCATTAAATCAAAGGTAATAAAATGCTGGGATCGATCTAATTTTTATTACCCCTATCATAAAAAAGACCCATCTGGATTAAAAAGCGGACAATTTATGTTCTTGTGTATTAGTACACAGAAATATGTCAGGAATATCCGGTGTCATCCAGCTGAGAGATCCAGTCCAAGGTGTCTGTTTAACTTTATTACCCCCTCATAAAATTGTTTACAAAAAAAGAAAGCCGATAAATGATTTTCCGGTATGAATAAAAAGATCTAGATCAAACAAAACGCTTGCACATGACCTATTTTACAGCCAAAACTATGATGGACATTATATAAGCTTCACAGAAAATTAACCCATCATTTTCTCATTTACTAATTGTTTCTTTTGTTTGTAAACAAAATATTACCTTTAAGTGAATATAATCTCAATTGATTTTAATGGTAAACTGAACTGACGTAATATATTTAATGATTTACGCATCAATGAATTTGGGGGAAATTCCATACAGTACTTAGCTCGTGGTCTAATTACGTCACAATGGGATATCACACCTGCGATTGGGAGTATAAACACCTTCTCAATTTAGCAGACGATATTTTCAAGGGAAAATCAATACACAAAAGGTTAAACTTTAATTTTATAAACATCCGGGATATTGTTTACAAAAAGAAAGATGCAAAATTGAAATATTGAAATGACCCTATTGAAATATGCGGGCCATGCGTTTACATCCAGTAATGGATACGGTCGGCCAAATGCGTATACATCTGGTAATGAGCTATGTCGGCCTATCTCGTATACATGCGCTAAAGGGTTAAAGCAATGTCCCCTGTGCACCCTGTTTTAGCAGATTTCAATAAAAATGTCATAACTGACAATTATGGTGCTATTTCCACATTATGAGAAGTGTGTTATATTTAGATCACTTGATAGCTTAGCATCTTGACGGTAAGTGTGTTATAAATACTTTTTTTTATTATTTAATTATAAAGCCATGAAATATTTTCTTTTAAAGGTTTATTAAATTAATTCAAATACAGTTTCAATAATGAGGCACAAAAGATAACATATTTTGTTTAAATATTCTATTTTGATTTTATCATAACAATTGAAAAACATTGAATCAAATTGAAACAAGAGATGTTTGTCAAACATTATGCCCCCTGAGCGCCAAGTTGCCAGAAATATTTGGACAATTGAATGAAATATGCATGGACTGAAATGACAGCTGATTTGTCATTGGATGCATATGAGGCAGGTCATCTACTGGTCATACCTAATCTTCATGTCAAGTTTGATGACCATAGGTCCGGGAATTGTTGAGTTATCACTCGGACAAGCTTTGGTCTTCCAACAGACCGACCGACATGTGCAAAGCAATTATATAACCCCTCTGCTTCGAAGGGGGGCATAATTAAACTAGATGTTCACTGAAAACTGATACTTCAACTCATGCATTTAGTGACATATAAATTTCTACTGTCTACTATATAAGAAAATAAAATATGGACAATCAGAAAACCTTTTTTCAGCTTACAGTCACACTGACCTTGACCTTTGACCCACTGACCTCAAAATCAATAGGGTTCATCTGCTGGTCATGACCAATAAGCCTACCTAGTATGAGGTCCCTGGGTCAAAGCGTTCTCAAGTTATTGATCGGAAACCGTTTTTCATGTTAAGGTCACACTGACCTTGACCTTTGACCTCAAAATCAATAGGGTTCATCTGCTGGTCATGACCAATACACCTACCAAGTATGAGGTTCCTGGGTCAAAGCGTTCTCAAGTTATTGATCGGAAACCGTTTTTCATGTAAAGGTCACACTGACCTTGACCTTTGACCCACTGACCTCAAAATCAATAGGGTTCATCTGCTGGTCATGACCAATAAGCCTACCTAGTATGAGGTCCCTGGGTCAAAGCGTTCTCAAGTTATTGATCGGAAACCGTTTTTCATGTTAAGGTCACACTGACCTTGACCTTTGACCCACTGACCTCAAAATCAATAGGGTTCATCTGCTGGTCATGACCAATACACCTACCAAGTATGAGGTTCCTGGGTCAAAGCGTTCTCAAGTTATTGATCGGAAACCGTTTTTCATGTAAAGGTCACACTGACCTTGACCTTTGACCCACTGACCTCAAAATCAATAGGGTTCATCTGCTGGTGATGACCAATACACATACCAAGTATGAGGTCCCTCGGTCAAAGCGTTCTCAAGTTATTGATCGGAAACCATTTGGTATTCCGACCGACCGACCGACAGACAGACAGACCGACCGACCGACATGTGCAAAACAATATACCCCACTTTTTTCAAAAGGGGGCATAATTATTCATGTAATGCTTTCATATGTGCAAGGTATTATATGCTTCAATTCAGTGCACAGGTGACATTTTTTTTATATGGATAGCACATATACCAGATTATAATTTTGTACAGGAAATAAGTACCCTAGTGGAAAAGCTTGTAGTTAAGCTTCCTTTTCCAAAGAGAACACATGGAAAATATGAAAACAAATGAAGAAAAGACTGTTGAAAACATTAACAAAATGAAGTCTAGGAAGCGCAGAGAATGACTTAGGAAAGATCAAAAGTTGCAGAAAATGTATGACAGAGATCAAGATACTCAGAGAAAAAGAGCAGAATTTGCCAGGTATTGCTCAAACCCTAAGAAAGAGGACAAATAGATCCTATATATGATTTACAAATAAAAGAAAAGGAGAAACTAAAGAAGCAGAGGCAGAGAAGAAATAAAATGAAGCGAAATGAAGAAACAATAAAAGTCCAGAAAATGACAGACAGAATGAAAGAAGAAAGGTTAAAATGAGAAGGTATGAACACCCACAGTTTAAGCAGCATCAGTTCAGAAAAAGCACAACATGCAAAACAACCCCTTCAGAGGGATTCCATGGCATGGGCCTCCACAATTAACTGTCTGGTAAAGAATGCCATACCGAAGTGAAGGTCTTAAAATAAGTCATGTTGTAGAAAATTACACAATTGGTGATGTCTGTCAGTCATAGTCATAAACAAGAGGGCCAAATGGCCCTAAATCGCTCACCTGTCATATATTGCACATTCTTCCATTATATACAAATATTGAAAACCTAAGCCTATGAACACGGGGCGTGGCCAATTTTGACCCCAGGGCTAAAGTTTGAACAATCTTAACCCTTTAGCGCATGTATACGAGATAGGCCGACATAGCTCATTACCAGATGTATACGCATTTGGCCGACCGTATCCATTACTGGATGTAAACGCATGGCCCGCATATTTCAATAGGGTCATTTCAATATTTCAATTTTGCATCTTTCTTTTTGTAAACAATATCCCGGATGTTTATAAAATTAAAGTTTAACCTTTTGTGTATTGATTTTCCCTTGAAAATATCGTCTGCTAAATTGAGAAGGTGTTTATACTCCCAATCGCAGGTGTGATATCCCATTGTGACGTAATAAGACCACGAGCTAAGTACTGTATGGAATTTCCCCCAAATTCATTGATGCGTAAATCATTAAATATATTACGTCAGTTCAGTTTACCATTAAAATCAATTGAGATTATATTTACTTAAAGGTAATATTTTGTTTACAAACAAAAGAAACAATTAGTAAATGAGAAAATGATGGGTAAATTTTCTGTGAAGCTTATATAATGTCCATCATAGTTTTGGCTGTAAAATAGGTCAAGTGCAAGCGTTTTGTTTGATCTAGATCTTTTTATTCATACCGGAAAATCATTTATCGGCTTTCTTTTTTTGTAAACAATTTTATGAGGGGGTAATAAAGTTAAACAGACACCTTGGACTGGATCTCTCAGCTGGATGACACCGGATATTCCTGACATGTTTCTGTGTATTAATACACAAGAACATAAATTGTCGGCTTTTAAATCCAGATGGGTCTTTTTTATGATAGGGGTAATAAAAATTAGATTGATCCCAGCATTTTATTACCCTTTGATTTAATGCAATTATGACATTTCAAAGAAATGTTACAAATCCATCTTGAAAATACATTCACAGCTGAAATAAAATAATTTAATATTTCATCATTGACACCATTTATTAGATAATTTAATTATCTATAAAAAATGAATTCACATAAAAAAGATTTGGACACAATTATTTGAAGTAACATTGATTTTAAGGTCATACTGCTGTATTCATTTTCTCATTTTCAAATATCCAGAAAAGTACCTATGCAGATAAGGACTGCTTATCAGTAAGATGGCTATTGACTGGGAGGTGTAATCTGGCCACTTGTCTATGTGCTAAAGGGTTAATAGTGGTCTGATAAACGATGCTTCATACCAAATATCTAAGGCCTTCGCCTTTTGGTTTCGGAGAAGAAGATTTTTTAAGTTTTCATCATATACATATATAAGGAAACCCATGACCGCCCGGGTGGGGCCATTTTTTGACCCCAGGGCCAAAGATTGAACAATATTAGTACAAGTCAACTAGATGATATATCATGCCAAATATCTAAGCTCTTGTCACTACTTGATTTTTACGTGTGTATCTATATATGTATATTTGTTATTAATTGTTGTATGTGGCCCATATTGAAAATTGGTATGTGTACTAAATATGTTATCCAGTTTAAATTAAGACGTTACTTGTCTTTGTGAGGTCGGAGAAGATTTTTTAAGTTTTCACTATAACACATATAGAGAAAACCCATCAGCCCCGGGGTGTGGCCAATTTTGACCCCAGGGCCATAATTTGAACAAACTTTGTAGAGGTCCACTAGACGATGAATCATGCCAAATATCTAAGCTCTAAGCAACGTAAGTTCAGAGGAGATGATTTTTGAAGTTTTCACTATAAACATATAGAGAAAACCCATGACCCCCCAAGGGGGCGGGGCCAATTTTGACCCAAAGGCCATAATTTGAACAATCTTTGTAGAGGTCCACTAGACGATGAATCATGCCAAATATCTAAGCTCTAGTCCAAGTAAGTTCAGAGGAAAAGATTTTTTAAGTTTTAACTATAAACATATAGAGAATACCCTAACCCCCCGGGGCGGGGCCAATTTTGACCCCAAGGCCATAATTTGAACAATCTTTGTAGAGGTCTACTAGACGATGAATCATGCCAAATAACTAAGCTCTAAGCAACGTAAGTTCAGAGGAGATTTTTGATTTTTTTTACTATAAACATATAGAGAAAACCCATGACCCCCCCAAGGGCGGGGCCAATTTTGACCCCAGGGCCATAATTTGAACAATCTTTGTAGAGGTCCACTAGACGATGAATCATGCCAAATATCTAAGCCTCTTGGTAGAGGACCATTTGGTGATCCTACCTACCATATATCAACGGCCTAAGCCTTGTGGTTTGGGAGAAGAAGATTTTTCCTTTTGTTTGCCATGGCAACCAGAGTTCTGCATGGAATTGAATTCTTTGAACAACTTTGATAGAAGACCACCCAAGGAACATCCCTATGAAGTTTTATTAATATTGGCCCAGCGGTTAAGGAGGAGATGTCTTTTAAGTAAATTGTTGACGGACGAAGCACGACAGACAAAAGGCGATCACAAAAGCTCACCATGTCACAAAGTGACAGGTGAGCTAAAAAGTAGGCACACCAACTAAATCAAAAAAAAAATTAAAAAGGCAGCTAGTATACACAAGCAATGCTAAGAATATGTGGAGTTGCAAGAAAAGTCTTTGGCAATTTGAGCGCCTAAAAATGGACCAAAGTAAAACCATGTCAAAGCCAGGTGAAATTAAATCCTTGTGGAAACCAAAAGTTGAGAATTTTCTTGAATTTATTTCTTGAATAATGCCTAATAAAACAGATTCTATTCTATTGAGTAGGATGCCAAAGGCAAAGAGACATCTTTTAATTTAGACATGTTCACAAAAGTGTTAAATGGTAACAGGTGCATTGAGACCAAAAACTTTATTCCACGCTGTGGACATATTTTATTCCATTGTTTAGAGATTTAGTTTTGTAGGCTCTAATGTAATCTTTCAAACATTTACAGTACTGTTTCAAGCTTTACTGAAAGTACAGTTCCTCTTATTGTAAAAATGTTCACCAAGAAAAGTAATAAAAATAATTACATAATTAAAAATATTACTTGCATTATGATTTGTCCCCTGTGCACCCTTTCCATTACATAATAAAGTACTAAACATGTATGAATTCTAGTACTTTATATTACCATCGGTGATATTTTCTTATTTTTGGACTCAATATGAAGTAATAAATGTTATATATGTGACTGTTTGCTGTAAGTTGTTCTCTTAGCCATTACTTTCCATCATTTCATGCTGTTGAATTTGGAGGAAATTGTTGTGAAAAATGTCATACTGAAGAAATTTTGAGGAATACACTATCATATACACAGAAATGTCTGAAGTTGATCACAAATAATTTTCTATTAACATAAAAGAGAATATAAATGCATATTATATTGGCTTCCAATATGTGTCCCCTGTGCACCGAAAAATAGCTCAATTTTGAAATGAAAAATTTGGCAATTGTAAGTTACAATACATTCTTGAAATTTGGTATGTGGTCTATAAAGATGCATAAGGTGAGGTAAATGTAGATTTTTCCCTTATTTGATTCTTGTTTTAAGTACAGCAAAAACTTTGTGAGGTAACAATTTATTTTTGGTTTCAAATTCAGGCAAAATGTGATTTTTTTTATTTTTCTTAAACAACTGAGTTATTATGCACATGACTACACACAGGTACCAATTACTGATTATAAAATTCAGAAAAAGCATCTGATTTATGCTAGGTTCTTGTCATAAGACACTTTTATAAATCACCCATATTGTTAGAAATGTTTGCAATATTTGGATTTAAGGTCAAAATATTTTTTATTTGTATTTCCCGATACTGTCCCAAAGTTATTTCCGTGTAATTTGAAGTATTTACTTTCATTTAAAATAGGTGACAATCATGAAAACTGGGTTTGAATTTTCAACCCCTAAATCACACTTTTGCCTCATTATTTTGAAAAGCACCCAAATAGATATATTTTTTTTCAAAACTGTACACATGATGGAAATTCCATTACAGTGGCTTCAAAAACAAGAATGAAGGTCAAAAAGTCACAATTAAGGTCATCCAAGCAAAAGTAAGAAAGTAGGTCAAGTATAGTAGAGATGGGACCGGCTTTGATTCCAGGGGCATAATTTTGGTAGAGGACCACTATAATATTATGATGCTAGTTACAAAAGGTCTGCGCCTAGACAAGAACATTTTCAAGAATTCCCTATATAAGTCCACAAAAAAGCTTTAATATAAAAAATTTAACTTTCACATGTCTCTGCAGAATATTTGGGCTGAAAATGTTACCTCTAGAGTGTTATGCACCAGTCAATTGTAACCACGGCTCCCCCAGGTCCGGGGGTGTACCAGGGATAGCCGGGGAAATGGGCTGTGTTTTTACCTTTCAGGTGGCCCCGCAGTGCCGGGTGACTGCGGTGGTTTTGTCTCCACGCCAAATATAGCGGGAAATTGGCATTATCTAGGGTCCCTTGGGTGCAGGGGCATTTGGCGGGGGTTTTACCAGCAGATCGTCCCCGCAGGGCGAAAATTTTGCCCGGGCTTAAATGGAACGAAAGTCAAAGTCCCCGCTATTCCCCGGACCTGGGGGGGCCGTGGTTACAAATGACTGGTGCATTAGCAAGGTATTTCCATATTTGGGCTCAGTGACCTAGTTTTTGAAACCAGATGACCCACATTCGAACTTGAGCTAGAAATCATCAAGACAACCTTTCTGACAAATTTCCAGGATATTTGGGCTGATAATGTTACCTCTAGAGTGCTAACAACGTTTTTCCATATTTGGGCGCTGTGACCTAGTTTTTGACCCCAGATGACCCATATTTGAACTCGTCCGAGTTATTACTGGGACAAACATCATGACCAAGTTTCGTGACAATTGAGCCCTAGAGTTAGAACAAACTAAGTGTGGACGAACAACAGACGACGGACAATCATCGATCCTAAAAGCTCACCCTCAGCCTACGGCTAAGGTGAGCTAAAAAGTTGTAAAAATGGTATATCTGTGAGAGTGCAACTTTAATAGAACTTCACACTTGACAGACGTCAAGAATATAACTGTTCTTCCAACATACACAACATAATATTAGATTGTAGCTAACAATGGTCTAGTTCAAGGAAAAGACTGATTATTAAATTCTTTACTGAGTAAAAAAAAAAACATTCTAGAAAATAACTAGAGCTATCACTGAAGGTGATTAATACCCCCAAACGCCGCCTCTCATTATGATTTATCATTGTATGAAGTTTTATGAAATTCCATCTAGTAGTTTTCAAGTTACTGTGCGGACAAAATTTTAAAAAAAAACAGAAAAAGGCAATAACTGTGTAATTTGCTAAAATAGTGTAATGATTCATGTACACTGAACTCCTTCTCATTGTGCTTTACCATTGAATAAAGTTTTATGAAATTCCATCCAGTAGTTTTCAAGTTATGCTTGGAGAAGAAATAAGTAACAAAGGGCAATAACTCTGTAATTGGATGAAATAGAATTGCGATTCCTGTACAATGCACTTCCTCTCATTATGATCTATCACTGTATGAAGTTTTATTAAAATCCATCCAATAGTTTTCAAGTTATGCTCCAGACAAGAAAAAGTTACAAAGGGCAGTAACTCTGTAATTGGCTGAAATAGAATTGCAGTTCCTGTACACTGCACTTCCTCTCATTATGATCTATCACTGTATGAAGTTTTATTAAATTCCATCCAATAGTTTTCAAGTTATGCTCCAGACAAGAAAAAGTAACAAAGGGCAGTAACTCTGTAATTAGCTGAAATAGAGTTATGGTTCTTGTGCACTGCACTTCCTCTCATTGTGGTTTACCATTGTATGAAGTTTTAATAAATTCCATCAAGTAGTTTGCAAATCAATGTCTGGAAAAAAATGACATCAAAAAAACCCAATATAGGGCAATAACTCAGTAATTAGCTAAAGTAGAGTTATGGTTCTTGAACACTGCACTTCCTCTCATTGTGCTTTACCATTGTATGAAGTTCCAATCAATTCCATCCAGTACTTTTAAAGTTATACTCTGGACAAAAAAAAAGTAACAAAGGGCAATAACTCAGTAATAGGCATGAATAGAGTTATGGTTATTGTACACTGCACTTCCTCTAATTATGCTCTACCATTGTATGAAGTTTAATCCAATTCCATCCAGTAGTTTTTAAGTTATGCTGCGGACAAGGTAAATTGCAACGGACAAACCGACCGACCGACCGACCACATGGTGACTCCAATAGAACCCCTTCAAACTTAGTTTGTCGGGGGTATAAATAAATTTAAAATAAAAAAATGTAATAATTACTTTAACATATTAACCCTTTACTTCATAGATATGCAATTTTACTTATCTATCCATAGCTTCATAGATACGCAGATCAACGTTTTATCGATAGCTTCATAGATACGCAATCCTACGTACTCGTAATGTAGGGGCATTTATTTTCATACCTGATGCTCGTTTATTCGCTATAAATTCATATTCATGAGGTGTAAACATTGATAAATACAATGCACTAAAAAAAACACTATGTTACTATTTAAAGAATTTCGGAAAATCGCGAAATAAGGTCATTGATATCAAAGATGCGTAAAACTGCGCAGGTTTGTGGGCATTCCTGTCTCGTTTTCCTCGTGGAAATTTACACAATATTGCAAGTTATAATTAACTACCAATATTGAAAAATAAAACTATATTCTATTGATCACGCGCCTGAAGTCACAGGTCATGGTCTAGAATCGTGTCAAAATGTCGGCCAGGTTGGATAAACAAAAAATCGTCTGGCTTGTATAAACAAAGGCCATAAATCATTATATGGGACATATGTGTCACTTCTGTTTCGCTAATCCGGTCATAAAAATGCGCATCTGCTTCTACAAATTGAAAGTTAGTACAAATATGATATAAAATAAAGGCTATCCCTATTGTTAAACTTTGACATGACTCAATTTAACATCAATGAGCTGTTGATACACGTGTTTTCGAATAAACAATCTGAACATTTTGGCTTTGATTAAAGTGAGTTTGAGTACGACGTTGAGATGGCGAATTCGGACCTCGGCGTCACGCACACAAGGATACGACCAATGAGGATTTTTTATAATCAAACCCAATGATGACAATACCTGTAATGCAATAAACGATATAAATTTAGTATACAACAACATCTAGGCCTTATTTACAGTACACTCCACGCGGAACTACCACTTTCTGTTTTCCTCGGCCGATTTTGGTCATTGCGGACACGACATTCAATAGATCATAATCCGCTTTCCTCGGTGTTTTCACTCGTTCACCCTCGGAGGCTGATCAGTGGACCGTATAATTACAATCGCAGCGTTACTCGGGAGTGAAAACACCGCGAAACTCCGAGGAAACTGATAAGAATCTCCTACTGTACATTTATCTGATTTTTTGTAATTTATTTGAAAACTGTTCTTTAATTGTGTTGTTTCAATATTTCTCAGACTTACTTGCACATAATAAGACTCGTCATCCTTTGATGGCACAAAAATGCAATATATGTCGATGTCCATTTTTGACCCAGTTCTAATTATATCTTACCCATTTGACTTCCAACAGTCCCAGTTACTTAAAGTAATGTAAACATTCTGTTTGCTACGTATATTCAATTAACTTCTCTTAACTGTTTTACATTTAAACCTGCAGTTTGATAAAAAAAATGCATTTTTCGCAATAACCAACATGCCAGATAACCAAAAGTAGTCTAAATTTACTGCACAATATGTCACTATGAAATTTGCATATCACGTGACTTCCACCAAATACTAGATTGCGGTTTCATACTAATAATTTCTAATTATTAACTAAGGAGTTATGGTTTCACTATTTTTAAGCACAATATTCATACTAACACCGTAACTTTCATAAAATAGTACAATTGAACGCTGAATTATATTCATTTAGAAAAGGAAATAGATTACGACAATATCTTCATACAGATGTAGATTTTTTAAACCACAGATCATGAGTTCATGAGAGAATGTGGAAAAACAACTGATATGTATCACAAAAGAAATAGTGACAGGAAAATTATTCACACTTTCATGGTACTCAACACTTGCATATTACTCCAATCCAATTTAGTTCTCAACAACACAAAAGCTGTATGACGTTATTATGGTAAACAAACAGCACGTGGTGTTATATCTTAAATGTGTGCGGACATCAATAGGCAATTAACGAATATTAGTTGAAAGATAAATTAATAACCAAACAAGATAAAGATATATTGTTTTATTGAATATGTATTCTTTCTTTATGCGAAAAATTTCTTTTTATAAACGAAATAACTGCAAATGTAATTATTTATTTTCAATAGTAGCAATGAAGTAGCAAAGCATACAACTCGGAGTTCCGCTTTGAGGCCAATAAAACAACACGTTCACCGGCGATACTGGCAATAAAACCCTCAGCGAAAATGAGCAACTCGGCGAAACTCGGCGAATTTTAGCGAGGTAAAAAGGTTACTTACTCGGCGGGTGTCCTTGATAAATTAAAAAACCCTCGGAGTGACCGAGGAAAGTGGTAGTTCCGCGTGGAGTGTACTGTAGGAGTTGAATAATAACTTTATTTGTTCATTGTAGTTTGTAATACGTACTGTGACTGTGGTTCAACTTTTATTTTTATTGCTTCCGTTTCATATATAATACAGCATGTTTCTTTGTTATGAATTATTTCTTAATTCTGTCCATCTCTGTTTCAATTCAGGTCGCATTAAATGAATTATAAAATTATGTTGTTTATATAATATTTTGTGTTAATATTGATAAATAAAAGTGTAATAAAATTTAATTTTCAATAAATTGGAATATTTTTTTGTTTGTTCATGAATATCATGCATAAATAATTTAGATAACAAAATAAAATTTATATGACTGGATTGAGTATGACATTGAGATGGTGAATTTAAACTGGATTGGAAATTTAATTCTCTAAAAACTTTACATTGATGACTTATTGAATTAACCAAAAGAAATACTAAGAAAATAGGTTTGTAATACAAGAGGGTCAAAATTCCAATAACCTCCTATGAAGTAGGGGTACTGATATGAACTGATAAGCCATACACTGGCAGCCTGATATGGCTTGGTTTTACATGAAGTAAAGGGTTAAAAGAATGATAATTACCTTAGAAGTGACTATTTTGAAGAATTCATAAAATATAATATCTATTCCCTTAGTTAAAAATAAACAATAATTCCATCTCCAACAGAATGGGAGACAATAAAGCAAGATTTGCTGCCCTTGCTTCAAGAGTAAACTTTACATAACTATCAGATTTTAACAAAATGTGTTATAGTACACTTGTAACCCCTGGGTCGGGACCAGTTTTGACTCCAGCGCCACAACATTAACCAATTTTATAGAGGACCACTATATGATGATACACACAAAATATCAAGAGTCTATGCCAAACAGTTTCAGACAAGAAGTTTGTCAAAGATTTCACTATATAAGTATGTAAGAATTTTGTGATCCCCAGGGCGGGGCCAGGTCTGACCCCAGGGGCATAATTTGAACAAACTTGGTAGATAACAACTAGACAATGTTACACACCAAATATCTAAACTAAAGGCGTGATGGTTTTTGCCAAGAGTTATGAAGTTTTTCCTTTAGGTTGCCATGGCAACCAGAGTATGCATGGAATTAATTTCTTTGAACAATTTTCAAAGGACACCACACAAGGAACATTCTTGTGAAGTTTCATCAAAACAGACCAAGCGGTTTAGGAGGAGATGATGTTTATAGGCAACTTGTTGACGCAAGATGCCGGAGTACAGACGACCGACATAAACTGATCACAATAGCTCACATTGAGCACTTTGTTCTCAGGTGAGCTAAAATTAAAAAGTAAACTAGAAACTCCACAAAGCAACGAAACCAAGTTTTCAATGATTGACAGAAGAACTTCAACATTCGTTGTGAGGCTCAGTTTCAACTGTTTTTTTCTTCTATTTTTAGTAACAGTGACCTTGAACTTGACCCCCACCCCCTCCCTCCTGGGCTCATAATGCAATCCCATGGAAGTTCTCCATAAACTCCTTCTACATACCAAGTTTGTTCACAATATGTAATTTCTTACTTCTACATACCAAGTTTGTTCACAATATGTAATTTCTTACTAAGGTTATTCAGTACCAAACGGTTATCAAAACAGTTATCTATTACCAGTGACCTTGACCATATGGGCTCCAAACACATTCCCATGAAAGTAACGCCCCTACGTTTTCTCGATTGTTCAATCATATTTACCCTGTAAACACAAGTTTTGTGATGTCATAGATTTTCAGGGGTCATCTCAAGGGGATCATTGTTAAACAATAGTAAAATAAATATTAAGAAATTTGTGTTTACTATTACATTTGAAGAACAAAGTAAATCATTGTAAATTAGCATGTTATAAAACGAATTATAAACAAATTCTTAAAGACCTGTCGGTAAAGCTATTCTGCTTAAAATAACATAACCAAATGTTAATCTTCATGCTTGCCTGTTGATTCCGCCATTGTTAACTACACATGACACAAAGAATATTGAAAATATTTTCATGCTTTTTAATGCAGACATCGCAAAAAAACGTCGGTTCAACGGTTCTGACCGGTAAATTTTGACTCAGTCCGACTTCATTTGTGATGGGGTTGGTCCGTCTTACCGACAGTTTTCATGGCCAGATGTAAAAAATAACGCAGATTTAATCCTTATCAATCTTATCAGTTATCAAACACCGCTTAAAAGTAAGAATAATTTATTTTGTTTAAACAGAAAATCATGTTTTTTTAATGATATTGTCAAATAACCATTTGTTTATGAATCTGATGTCGTTTTCAGGTAGTGTAGATGTCGGAATGCTTACCATACTAAGTCAAACACCATGCAGCATTTGCCTCCCTTTGCAATACATTACCAAATAATGTTTACTACTATGTATAGATCGCACGATGTTTTGAAACGTTAAATGATAGACTTTTGTCATGAACATTGGAATGTTTTAAATGGTAGTTCCAAATGTTCTTAACAATAATTTTATCCTTTGGAAGATGTTATTCGATATGAAACCAAACCAGAACGGTCCGAAAAATACAACTTGCCAACAAATCGACCAATAAGAATTTTCATTACGATTAAGTGCGAGTGTCAAACGAGCTGTCACAGAAACAGTGCGCTGGACTATTACGCTGCTTTTCAGTGTAAGGATTGAAAAGTTTTGGCAAAACATATCCATTTAAATTAGATTAGATTTAAATGTAATACATGATGTATTTGCTAAGATATTAACATAAATGTGGTTACATACAAAATTTTAACCAGATTTTTTAAGTCCAATAATTAAGGGCCATTATTTGCAAAATACAGTTATTTAACTTGGTTATTCAAGTAGGTTGGGTGGTTGAGTACCATTGTATAAAGTCTCAATGCAATACATGAAGTAGTTGCTGAGATATTAACCTATGTGTACTAACATGCAAAACCGTAACCAGAATTTCTAAATCACATAATAAAGGGGCAAAAATTATATAATATAAAAGATAGTTATCTTTCCTGATTAATTAAGAAGGTTGAATGGTTGGGAGCCTGTGTATAAGGTAGGGATGGCAACGAGTACCCGAGTACTCGGTCGAACGTCTGAGTACTCGAGTACCAAATCACTACTCGAGTACTCGGAAAAAATCTATAAAAATCACAAAATACACGATTTACAGACAAAGTAACGGATCTGGTTAGTTGCCAAGTGAACAATTTACGGTCCCTCTAATCCCCCCTGTGTACACAATTTGACCCTAATAAATTAGTTGAGAGTTGAAAACTGTCAGCAAAGGGCCCCTATTTCCAATTAGCACTGATGTCAATTAGCGAAGATTTGATAGCGGAACTTTCACCTACACAATTCTATTGTTTACCAATTAAGAGTCCTTTTACCAAACAATGGACGCTAACGACTGAACGAGTAGCGACCGTTACGAGCATTGATTTCTTAATGGGCGTATTTTAACTATTTTTGCAATGATTATCACAATTGATAGGTTCATATCTTAAATCAAGAATTATGAATATTTATGAGATAAACAACAATAATACAGTACGAAGTAATTCGTTCTTTATTTTTATGTAAGCTATTAATTTACGTTTATTGTAAATCTGATTGATGTTCATTATAAATCTCGACTATTTAGACGCCCGAATAAAATCTGGGTTTCACTTTCCAGCTTATGTGTAGCTAATTTGCAGTGCATGTAAAATCATTAGAGTGAAATGAAAAATGACAAAATTAAAAGCATGAAACCGCATTTGTTTTCCTTTTATTTAATTTTCTGTTAAAGTAGATAATGAAAGTCTAATTTAAAGATGAAAATGACCAATAATATGACCAACGCATGATATACGCCATGAACGATACATGTATACACGATCTTGTCTTTCCCAAAAACAAATTCATTTTTTTCCCGAGTAATCGAGTACCTGAGTACTCGATCAAAAAATTGTCTGAGTACTCGAGTACCAATTTTACTACTCGTTGCAATCCCTAGTATAAGGTTTCAATGCAATACATGATGAATTGGAATTTCTATGTCGAATAAAAAAGGGTCATTATTTGAATTTAATGCAAACTAGAGTTATCTTGATTGGTTATCTAAGTAGATTGGATGGTTGAGTATCATTGTATGAAGTCTCAATGCAATACGTCAAGTAGTTGCTGAGATATTAACCTGTGTGTGCTTACATGCAAAACCTTAACCAGAATTTATAAGTCAAATAATAAAGGCCCATAATTTGCATTATATTCAAAAAGGTGTATCTAACTTCATTAGATTAGTAGGTTAGATAGTTGGGAATACATAACTAATGTTTCAATGCAATACATGATGTATTTGTTGAAATATTGACTTAAATGTGGTTACATGCAAAACCTTAACCAGAATTCCTAAGTTGAATAATAAAGGGTCATTATTTGAATTAAATGCAAACTAGAGTTATCTAACTTAGTTAATTTAGTAAGTTGGATGGTTGAGTACCATTTAATAAAGTCTCAATGCAATACATCTAGTAGTTGCTGAGATATTAACCTGTGTTCTTACATGCAAAACCTTAACCAGAATTTCTAAGTCAAATAATACACGGAGGGCAATCATTGGAGCAATGATCATTTTGTTATGTGTAAAAATTCTCCAACACGTCTTCCGTTATAGTGCCAATGAGTGGAATATGGATGTAAACAGTGAGTATGGTTTCTTATTTTTCATTTTTAGAGGTTTATAAACGAGTAAATTTAAACAAGAGGGCCATGGTGGCCCTAAATCGCTCACCTGAGTAAAAGATTTTAACTTTTGTAATCAATACAGCTTGATATTTGTTCTCAAAGAATATTGAAAAACATACTGGTCAAACATGTTGCCTGGATCACTGACAGGACTTGTCAGAGTTCCCTGCACACTGACAGGGCTTGTCGATTAACTGAACACTGACAGGAGTTTGTATAGTTGGCTGCACACTGACAGGACTTGATGATTGACTGCACACTGACAGAATATGATTCTCACACCTGCACACTGACAGGACTTTGTTCAGTTGCCTGCACACTGACAGGACTTGATAATTGACTGCACACTGACAGCACTTGGTACAGATACCTGCACACTGACACGACTTTTTTCAGTTGCCTGCACACTAACAGGACTTTGTTCAATTGCCTTCACACTGACATGACTTCATTCAATTGCCTGCACACTGATAAAAATATGTTCAATTGCTTGTACACTAAAATAACTTTTAGTACAGATACAAAAACAACATACATTGCACCATCCAATAAAATCAATAATCTGCCGTAAGCTCTAAAAATCAATACAGTACACATTCATTGTTCTATTATTGCTTCTTCCATCTAGGACAACATGACCATCCTTCAAATAAGGTCAATCAATGTTTTCTGTGTAAGGCTTATTCACTATCCACACAGAAGATAAGATTTGTTGTTTTGAATAATCTACATGAAGTTTACAATAATATACAGTAAAACTGCGATCGCTCGAGGTCGCCAGGGACCGAGTCAAAACATCGAGGGAACCGATGTTTGGAACGACCCGATTTCCAATTTTCCAGTTTTATATGAAATATCTTTCAGTGTATTTTAAGTTTGAAGTCGTCAAACAGACCGTTTACTAAGACACCGATTATGTGTTGCGTTGTGGAAATCGCTAATATGTTCAAAGATTGACGTAAACTTAATGTAAAACGCAAAAGAAAAAACAATAAATTAATAAATAGAAATGGTTATTTTAACAAAAAAGCACATTTTCGTAACAAGCAACATTTGAATGACAGTACATATTGTGGCATTAGTCAGATTTAAGTTTCGCAAAATCAAGGATTGTTGATTTGCGCATCTTGTCAGTTTCGCAAAACTGTTCAATCGTAATGTGACGTGACAGCGTACAGAGCGTCTGAAGATCACGGTCAGCATCGGCAGTGAATTCCAAGAACCTTCTGACCACATCTAAAGCGTTAACTTCTCGTCATTAACTTCTCATCATTATCATCTCAAATGCCCATATCAACTAATATCGGTCATGAGTTAACAGTGAAAAACGGTTTTTCACACCTTATCAAATTGCCTTTCAACTGTCATTGCAATTTTTACAACTTGCGAAAATTTTAACACCTAGCAATTGTTTGTTTATTTTGGAACACGCGTTTGGGAAAAAGTGTGAAATTATGTCCTCGAGGGAGCCATAAGGTCTTGTGCAATATTTGTGTACTTGGGACCGAGGATATTGCTCAACTGCTTGACATAATTAGGTTTCGATGCAGCGTGGGTGTATTTTATATGAAAATGGAAGGAAAAAAGTTCGGGACCAAGCTCCTACCTCGAGGGAAAGCCGGTTCTCGAACGACCGCTTGTTTGAGGGAAAGCAGTTTCACTGTACATGAAGTTCAATGGGAAAGTCTGATTATTAAATTTATCATGAAGTAAAAATGAAATTTCTTCTAAGGAATAGAGTGTATAATAATTATTTTAATCTATGATCCTAAAAAAAGAACAATAATTACCTTATAAGTGACTATGTTGAAGACTTTATAGACTTTAAAATCTATTCCCTTGTTACTAAAAATAGAAAGTAGTGGAATCTCCAACAAAAAAGGAGACCATATAGCTAGACTTGCTGCCCTTGTTTCAAGGGTAAACTTTACATAACTATCAAATTTTAACAAAATTTATTTATAATGAACTTGTAACCCATTGAGTGAGGCCAAATTTTTTTCAGGGGCATAATATAAATAAACATGGTAGGTAACCAATAGACAATGTAACACACCAAATATTTAAGCACTAGGCTTAATAGTATTTGCCAAAAAAAGTTTTGTAATTTTGTCCTTTAGATTGCCATGGCAACCAGAGTTCTGCATGGAATTAATTTCTTTGAACAAATTTGAAAAAGCACCAACCAAGGATCATTCCTATTAGGTTTCATCAAAATTGTCCAAGCGGTTTAGACGAAGAAGATGATAATAACCTATTGTTGACATTTCCTTTAGGTTGCCATGGCAACCAGAGTTCTGCATGGAATTCATTTCTTTGAACAATTTTAAAAAAGTACCAACCAAGGATCATTCCTATGAAATTTCATTAAAATTGTCAAAGGGGTTTAGGAGAAAATGATGATTGTTATATAACCAATTGTTGACATTTTCCTTTAGGTTTCCATGGCAACCAGAGTTCTGCATGGAATTCATTTCTTTGAACAATTTTGAAAAAGCACCAACCAAGGATTATTCCTATGAAGTTTCATCAAAATTGTCCAAGCGGTTTAGGAGAAGATGATGATTATAACCAATTGTCGACACTTTTACTTTAGGTTGCCATAGCAACCAGAGTCTTGCATGGAATTCATTTCTTTGATCAATTTTGAAAAAGCACCACCCAAGGATCATTCCAATGAAGTTTCATTAAAATTGTCCAAGGGGTTTAGGAGAAGATAATGATTATAACCAATTGTTGATGCTTTTCCTTTATATTGCCATGGCAACCAGAGTTCTGCATGGAATTCTTTTCTTTGAACAACTTTGAAAAAGCACCAACCAAGGATCATTCCAATGAAGTTTCATTAAAATTGTCCAAGCGGTTTAGGAAAAGAAGATTATAACCAATTGTTGACGCGGAACGCCGGACGACAGACGCCGGACATTGACTGATCACAATATGTGATATATAAAGTGAATTGAATAAAGGGAATTGGAATTATAAGTGAACATGCCAACTTGCCCTAAAACTTTAACCAGACTCTGACGCCGGGTTGAGTAGTATAGCCTCCTAATTCTTCGAATATTCAAGATAAAAACAATACGTCTCTCCATTTATAATGGGAAACATAATTACACAACACTCACTCCATCTGGGTGTCGGTTGAGAAGTGTGCAGCCATCAGCGAGGCATCCACAGAGTTCTCTAGACTGTTGTACACAGTTGGCAAGGCATGTCGCTCCTTGAGAACATCTTTCTGGTGCTCAGTGAGCACCATCTTCTTCGGGGAGTACTTTATGGCCACAAACTCCTGTTTGTATAAAATTCAAATCTTGTAAATGTACCGTAAATGAATGGTTATAAGACACACTTTTTCCCCTCAGATTTCAATGTAACAAAATGCCTGAGTCTTACAAACAGTAACAAGCTTTTGACATTTTTTTCTGAGGTCGATGTCAGGTCGAAATTGGCTCTTCAGAGAAATAAATGGTAAAAAAACAAAACAAGTTTGTTTAGATTTATGTAGAAAGGGATGTCATTCATCTCGATTGAGTTTATACAGGTTAAAATGGCAGTTGAGGATCTGGATACAGTGTATCGTAAAATGCTTATTATTTTAATTTTTCATTATTGTACGAATAAAATTATTCAATAATATTTTGTATAAAACAATAATTAAACATGCATATAAAGATGCATAGCTGTGCACTGTCGAAATAATTTTTGTCAATGGTATGATAAGGTGTGAAAAACTCCACTGCCTTTAAGCAGTTTAACCCTTTAGCGCATGTATATGAGATAGGCCGACATAGCTCATTAGCAGATGTATACGCATCTGGCCGACCGTATCCATTACTGGATGTAAACGCATCGCCCGCATATTTCAATAGGGTCATTTCAATATTTCAATTTTGCATTTTTCTTTTTGTAAACAATATCCTAGATGTTTATAAAAGTAAAGTTTAACCTTCTGTGTATTGATTTTCCCTTGAAAATATCGTCTGCTAAAATTAGAAGGTATTTATACTCCCAATCGCAGGTATGATATCCCATTGTGACGTAATAAGACCACGAGCCGTGTACTGTATGGAAAATCCCCAAAATTCATTGATGCGTAAATCATTAAATATATTACGTCAGTTCAATTTACCATTAAAATCAATAAAGATTATAATTATTATTTAAAGATAATATTTTGTTTACAAACAAAAGGAACAATAAGTAGCCGAGAAAATGATGAGTAAATTTTCTGTGGAGCTTATAGATGTCCAGCATGGTTCCGGCCGTAAAATAGGTCAGGTAAACACATTTGTGCAAGTGTTTCGATGATCTAGATCTTTTTATTCATACTGGAAAAACATTTATCGGCTTTCTTTTTGTAAACAATTTTATGAGAGTGTAATAAAGTTTAACAGACACCCTGGACTGGATCTGTCAGCTGGATGACACCGGATATTCCTGCCATATTTCTGTGTATTATACACAAGAACATCAATTGTCAGCTTTTAAATCCAGATGGGTCTTTTTTATGATAGGGGTAATAAAATGTAGATCGATCCCAGCATTTTATTACCCTTTGATTAAAAGCAATTATGACATTTCAAAGAAATGTAACAATTCCATCTTGGAAATGCATTCACAGGTGAAATAAAATAATTTAATGTTTCATCATTGACACCATATACTGTGAAATCATTAATGTTCGTGGGGCATTAATGTTCGTGGTTTTCGTGGGTTGGGTGATCCACGAATTCAAGATCCCACGAAATATAAACCCTTTATTCACTTTTTCAATTGCCTTGTTACGTACATACTCTAGTATATTCTTTACAGAGGTCGCAGTATACAGTGTTAAAACCTGTCTCACTGTATAACTTACGATCATTATTCTGTTAATATATTATAACTGCCTTTAACAAATAATGAACCAAATCAATTAAATGTGTTTTATGCAGCAAATGACAGTTATAAGCACGTGTTTAAACGTGTGCTGTTAATGAAAATCTCCAAGTTTACAAGATGTGCGTGATGAGTGTCTATACTCGATTTTTTTATTTAATAAAATAATTAATCGATTACTAGTATATTGAAGGTTACTAAGCACCGAACGTGACAATATACGCACCTTTTCGGTGTTTTCACAGTTTGCAAAATTCTTAAATGGCATTCAATGGCTTCCCCTATCTGTATTTATGATCAGGGTACATCTTCTTTTATTACCCTTATTCCCAATTAAATCGATAAGTGACATGGGTATATGCACTAATTGGCATGTCATACCTTATTAGCGAGTGTCATAAACCGAGTGACGTAGAAGACGGAAATCACAGGCCAGCACGTGGATATTATGCAGACAATCTAGGACGATCGCATCTTGGATTTTTTTTTTTTCAAAAATGAAAATCCACGAATTCAAGTACCCATGAAATTGTTTTTTTTCGGCAAACCACGAAATTTCATGCCCACGAACATTAATGATTTCACAGTATTAGATAATTAAATTATCTATAAAAAATGTATTCACATAAAAAAAGATTTGGCCACAATTATTTGGAGTAATATTGATTTTAAGGTCATACTGTCGTAATAATTTGCTCATTTTCAAATCTCCTACAATGCTTATACAGATAAGGACTGCTTATCAGTAAGTTGGCTATTGACTGGGAGGTGTAATCTGGCCACTTGCCCATGTGCTAAAGGGTTAACATACCAATAGTACAAACTGTTGCGAAAATAGTCTTGTTTTTTCACACTTTGCCACGTTCCTTTTACTTTCCTGTAGGTGTTGACATTTTGCCAACAAACACATACAATTTACGGTTTTTTGCTTTACAAAACTTTTTATTCTTGCCAGGTTATCGTTTATGATACACCATTAGAAAGAATATTTTGCTTTGTATTAGTATGGCATGTTTTAAAATAACCACGAAAAAAACTAGAATGGGCTTTTGAGAAAAGCGCATGTCTCCCCCGAAGGCTTAGTAAGACTTAGAGGTGTAAAGTACTGATACATCTGGCTGGAAAGCAGGGTGTGAGAATTCAATAGGGATTTCCACACAATAAGCCCTAGTTAATGATCTGAAAACTATTTTTCATCTTTCAAGCACTTGACCTTGACATGTGACCCCAAAATCAATAGGGATCTTCTACACCTCATGACCAACCTTCCTACCAAGTTTGGTGAACCTAGGTCAAACCGTTCTCAAGATATTGAGCGGCATTGGTTTTAACTTTGGGGGTCGCCGTGACCTTTGACCTAGTGACCCGAAAAACAATACATGTCTTCTACACCTCATGACCAACCTCCCTACCAAGTTTGGTGAACCTAGGTCAAACCGTTCTCAAGATATTGAGCGGAAATGTTTTTTACATTGGGGGTCGCCGCGACCTTGACCTTTGACCTAGTGACCCCAAAAACAATAGGGATCTTCTACACCTCATGACCAACCTCCCTACCAAGTTTGGTGAACCTAGGTCAAACCGTTCTCAAGATATTGAGCGGAAATGTTTTTTACATTGGGGGTCGCCGCGACCTTGACCTTTGACCTAGTGACCCCAAAATCAATAGGGATCTTCTACACCTCATGACCAACCTCCCTACCAAGTTTGGTGAACCTAGGTCAAACTGTTCTCAAGATATTGAGCGGAAATGTTTTTTACATTGGGGGTCGCCGCGACCTTGACCTTTGACCTAGTGACCCCAAAAACAATAGGGATCTTCTACACCTCATGACCAACCTCCCTACCAAGTTTGGTGAACCTAGGTCAAACCGTTCTCAAGATATTGAGCGGAAATGTTTTTTACATTGGGGGTCGCCGCGACCTTGACCTTTGACCTAGTGACCCCAAAAACTATAGGGATCTTCAACACCTCATGACCAACCTCCCTACCAAGTTTCGTGAACCTAGGTCAAACCGTTCTCAAGATATTGAGCGGAAATGTTTTTTACATTGGGGGTCGCCGCGACCTTGACCTTTGACCTAGTGACCCCAAAAACAATAGGGATCTTCTACACCTCATGACCAACCTCCCTACCAAGTTTGGTGAACCTAGGTCATGCGGTTTTCCAGTTATCGATCGGAAATGAAGTGTGACGTACGGACGGACTGACGGACTACCGGACTGACAGACAGGGCAAAAACAATATGTCTCCCCCAGAGAGGGGGAGACATAAAAATCATTAGTGTCCACAAACATGGTGGCCAATGCTGGCTGATGATTTTAACATTTTTTCAATAAGTCCTTTAACCCATAACAAAGATTATAAGTTTCTTTTCCAGAGTTTTTCACGGATTTTATTGCCTGGGTCTTATTATTATAACCAGTCATTTACGGTATTTTAAAAGCATACACAAGTCTTGAGACTGTGCACTGATGGCAGAGCCTGAATGACAGACAAATACTACCCTCTCCTTCTGGGAACAAATAGATAAAATTTAAAAACATGCACAGTCTGAGTTCTAATATAAATTGCTTTTATTCCGCCTCAAATTTCTCTTCTCAAACATAATGACAAAACAATCAGTGATGCATAAATTATCAGTTATTACTTACTTCTGTCTTTCTTTTGTCAGATCTACATGTAAGCAAAGAACCTACCCCTTCATCAAATCCATCAAGTGAGAGAACTTTCTTCTTGGCAGATCCAGCAGCTCTGGGCGAATGGGGCGTCTTGATCGGCGACTTAGAAGGGCGTGGTGAAACTGGCTTGTTCAGGAAGCTCCCACGCATGATTTTGTGGGGGGAGGGCATGCCAGGAAGATGGGGCTCTGGGGTTGCACCCTGGGTCATCTGACTGACAGGGGTTTCCTCAATCACCGCTGGCTCCATGGGGATAAAGCCGGGAAGTTTAATAGAAGACTTGGTTTTCACCTTAGTCAGAATGGGCCTGCAAAAAATCAGGAAACTTGACTACCAAAAAAAAAAATCAGTTCAGTTTGAAGTTGAATTATTGCATATTGACAAACACAAGATAGAGATAGCTAAACCAGCTTAAAATCAATGTCTGTACACAAGCTCAAAATCTTAAGTCTATATTCACATTTAGCATGGCTTTTATCTGATCTTTGAAGAAGGAGTTTATTTTTCATTTAAGGGAAATTTTGAAATCTTGATAGTATACATTCATCAGTTCATATACACAGGGCTCCCTGATAGGCGAACAAGGGGGACAGAATATTTTTATGTTTTCCTAGCCTGTCAATACTATATACATGTGTACAAAGTATATATATAGCCTTGAAAAATACTCTATTTTATATTGTCAAAGATATAGGGCATATAACAAACAATTCGGAAGTGCCTCCTCATTGTTACATGCCTTATTTTTATTAACCCTTCAGCAAACAGGACCAGATAAGACTTCCCAGTCGAAAGCCAACTTCCTGATAAGCAGTCCTAATTATAATAGGCCTTTTTGAGGCATATAAGAAAAATCCAATTAATATACCAGTATGACCTATAGATCAATATTTCTCGCATTAATAGTGGCCAAATCTTTGTATGTGATTATATTTTTTTACAGATAATCAAATAATCAATTATAAATTGTGTCATACCATCAAATATTTACAGATTTGATCTGTAATTGCATTTCGAAGACAGTCAAACGATCAAATATTTACAGATTTGATCTGTAATTGCATTTCGAAGACAGACTTTTACCATTACTTTGAAATTTTATGATTTCATTCAATCAATCGGTCAAATCCAAAACAAGAGGACCATGATGGCCTTAAATCGCTCACCTGAGTAAAAGAATTTAACCTTTGTAACCAATATAGCTTGATATTTGTTCTTAAAGAATATTAAACAAGAGGGCCAAGATGGCCATATATTGCTCACCTCAGTAAAACTTTTTGCTATAGACTTGATGATAATTAAAAGGGCAATAACAGGGATTTGGCTTCTCTGATGTATGAAATTGTTACCTCAAGAGTGTTAACAAGGTATTTCCATATTTGGGCTCTGTGACCTAGTTTTTGACCCTAGTTGACCCATACTCGAACTTGAGCTAAAATCATCGAAACAACCTTTCTGACAAATTTCCAGGATATTTGGGCTGAAAATGTTACCTCAAGAGTGTTAACAAGGTATTTCCATAATTGGGATCTGTGACCTAGTTTTTAACCCTAGATGACCCATATTCGAACTTGAGCTTGAAATCATCAAAACAACCTTTCTGACAAATTTCCAGGATATTTGGGCTGAAAATGTTACCTCGAGAGTGTTAACAAGGTATTTCCATATTTGGGCTGTGACCTAGTTGTTGACCCCAGATGACCAATATTCAAACTTGAGCTAGAAATCATTGAAACAACCTTTCTGACAAATTTCCAGGATATTTGGGCTGAAAATGTTACCTCGAGAGTTTTAACAAGGTATTTACATAGTTGGGCTCTGTAACCTAGTTCTTGACCCCAGATGACCCATATTCGAACTTGAGCTAGAAATCATCAAAACAACATTTCTGACAAAATTTCCAGGATATTTGGGCTGAAAATGTTACCTCGAGAGTGTTAACAAGGTATTTCCATGATTGGGCTCTGTGACCTAGTTTTTAACTCTAGATGACCCATATTTGAACTCGAGCTAGAAATCATCAAAACAACCTTTCTGACAATTTTCCAGGATATTTGGGCTGAAAATGTTACCTCTAAGAGTGTTAACAAGATTTTTCCATGTTTGGGCGCTGTGACCTAGTTTTTGACCCCAGATGACCCATATTCGAACTCGTCCGAGTAATTACTGGGACAAACATCCTGACCAAGTTTCGTGACGATTGAGGCAAATTGTAAACTTGGCTAAAAATAGACTTCGCTCATGTAGACTTGGCTAAAAAATAGACTTAGTACTTTCAAGGCCCATAATCTAGGCATGCATGGTCAGATCTGGCTGGTTTTCGAAAGGAACTGAGCTCTAATGGATATCGATATACTGTACAAGTTTCATCGAGATACAATTAAAAACTGAAGACTGTATCGTGTTCACAAGCTAGTGTTTACACAATAGCATTTTTTTATACTATCAAGGGCCATAATCTAGGCATGCATGGGCGGATCTGGCTGGTTTTTGAAAGGAACCAAGCTCTAATGGATATCTAAATACTGTACAAGTTTAATCGAGATACAATCAAAACTGAAGACTGTATCATGTTCACAAGCTAGTGTTTACACAATAGCATTTTTTAATACTATCAAGGGCCATAATCTAGGCATGCATGGGCGGATCTAGCTGGTTTTCGAAAGGAACCATGCTCTAAAGGATATCTAGACACTTAACAAGTTTCATCGAGATACAATCAAAACTGAAGACTGTATTATGTTCACAAGCTAGGATTTGCACAATAGCATTTTTTTATACTATCAAGGGCCATAATCTAGGCATGCATGGGCGGATCTGGCTGGTTTTCGAAAGGAACCGAGCTTTAATGTAGCTCTAGATACTGTAAAAGTTTCATCGAGCTACAATTAAAACTAAAGACTGTATCGTGTTCACAAATAAGAAATAGGCCTAATAGTGTTTGCCAAAAAAAGTTTTTTAAGTTCTGCATGGAATTCATTTTTTTGAACAATTTTGAAAAAGACCCAACCAATGATCCCTCCTATGAAATTTCATTAAAATTTCTCAAGCGGTTTAGGAGAAGATGATGATTATAACCAATTGTTGACATTTTCCTTTAGGTTGCCATGGCAACCAGAGTTCAGCATGGAATTCATTTCTTTGAACAAATTTGAAAAAGGACCAACCAAGGATAATTCCTATGGAGTTTCATTAAAATTGTCCAAGGGGTTTAGGAGAAGCTGATGATAATAACCAATTGTTGACGTTTTCCTTTAGGTTGCCATGGCATGGAGTTCTGCATGGAATTTATTTCTTTGAACAATTTTGAAAAAGCACCAACCAAGGATCATTCCTATGTAGTTTCATTTAAATTGTCCAAGGGGTTTAGGAGAAGATGATGATGATTATAACCAATTGTTGATGCTTTTCCTTTAGGTTGCCATGGCAACCAGAGTTCTGCATGGAATTCATTTCTTTGAACGATTTTGTGCTCAGGTGAGCTAAAAACAGCTTAGTAATCTTTTCCAGGTGCAAATGGGGCTTAATTTAGACCCAATATATGCCTGATTTTGTAACAGCTTAGTAATGTTTTCCAGGGGCAAATGGGGCTAAATTTAGACCCAATATATGCCTGCTTTTGTAACAGCTGAGTAATGACCAGACAAAAATATATGAATCTTCAAGTATTCTCTATGTTTGAGAGAGACATATTATTACTTAAGTGATACAGGATAATCCAGTTCTGAAGCCTTGCTGAATAAGGAGCTCCACAGTGCGAGGGTCTGGTTCTTGATCTGCCGCCGACTGTGCAAGAACGTAGCTTCCAGCAAGGGAGATAACTTGTGTAGGAACTCGCTGTCTACCAGGCCAGAGTAGCGTCCCTGTATACATGTGCATATGTCCATCCATAAGGATTCCAGCTGAAAAGGCAAAATAGTTGCAAAAGGCTAGTTTTAGCATCATAAATTTTGTCCTTTTATAGATATTTGTGATTTAAGGTGGAACACGACTATGAATTTTTTTTCGAGTTACTGTCTGAAAATTGGTATACCAATAGAAGAGCATATGCCCAATTAGGGACTGTTTTTACATTTTCAATATTCGGAACAGTTTTGAAACTATGACTCCTCAAAATATACCACTGACGTCAATTTCAAGACGTCTCTCATATTTTTGCGTTCCAGCTACAATAACCGATAGTTTCACCAATTCTTCGTTTACCGCTAGGAAATTTAAACCTCAAGTGTGTCTTGTGAAAACGTTCACGCACATATATTTTTCATTCTCTTGTTTTACGTTATTTATTTAAAATTTGTCTTGAACGTCATTTTTCGCGGGAAAAACGGCGTCGTGTTTCGCTGAAAAAAGTGCGCCTTTCTTTTATTCTTGAAAAAACTGCTCGTTTAATTTTTGATTTTTTTAAATTCATGTATTCAATATTTTATTACAAATCGCCTGATATAAAAAAAAGGGTACCTCACCGAGTTCGTTTTTGCGCAGTATCAAATAATCTAACCCCTATACCTGTTCTTTTTCATTACGTATTGTTATTAAACGTTTAGCATGACGTAAATTAATCCACTGATCAATAACATAATTATAACAGTTGTTGTTAATTTTAGTTAAATTGATAATTCAACATTGTTTTCTTCTGTTGAATTCTGAATAGTTAACATTATTAAATAATTAAAGCACTGATTATAAATGAACTATAGTTAAAGTGACATGCTTATCCAAAATCCATGCATAAACATGTATAACAAGATCAATATTGTCTTATAAAACTTGAACTTCTTACTCAATTATGCATTTATGGAAAATATTAATTACTGGTTACAAGATTTTAACCGCGTGTTTAATAACAGAATGCACAAAAACATTAAATTATTGGTGAATGCTAAAATATTTACTGTGGTCTACTCTAATCTCATAATGTAAAAATACCATGTTTTATGCTCATTGATTTCAAATTAACTCGGTATTTCTCATAAGAACCCTTGTTTTCGACAAGATTTCTGCATCCAAGCGTCAGATCACATACGACCTTACTATCATGGAAGTCAAATAGACTTATTTTATTTGCATGTAGAATGTAAGCTTTTTGTTCAATAGTCCGATTTTATAGGAATGTCATACATTTTCGCGACGTCTTTTATGTCAATATTTTTTGCGATGTGGCAATTTGTAAGAGGGCTCTAGAGCCAGCATAGCCGATTCGGATAGTCATTGATACAAGTTTAATTCAAATGAGATTCTCATCGAGTGCTGCGGCGTTTCTAACAAGAATATATATGACGTAAGCGGCGGACTCAGCTGTCAGACTATGTAGTTAATCAACCGTATCGCTGTTGATATCCTATATATTATTACGTTAATTAATTCGGTAGTTTAATGCTTTCACGGATTTACAATGAGATGCATTTATCTTTAAAGCCGTTTTTAACCAGCAATGGTTCTTTATAACAATTTAAATTTAACCGTTTTGTAATCAACAAACGGATATCATGTAATGATCGACGACAACATATAGCATATTGCCATGTGAAAATATGGACCGATTGTAACACTTAATCAGGAAAGCTGCAAGCAGATTATTAACACATAGTTTGTTTAATTGTGTCTTCTGCTTATACCAAAACATGTGATTGGACCGATTACAAGCGTCTGCTAATTAACAGATAGGCTATAGAGTGATCAGCGTAGCGGAAAAAAGCAGCTGGTCGCATAGGTCTCATGGTAACCAAGACACTTTTATGACCCATTGGATGTAGTTTTGAATGTGTGAATGACCCATGAATGTTTATGTATTACAATTTCTATATATTTTACTGGCTTAGTCATTTTGGACCGAAATTACAAAAAAAAAATTAAGAAAATTTCGGACCAATTTTTTTTACACTTTTTGAAACTGAAATCGGTCTGGCTTGGTCAAAATCGGTCCAGACCGGCAAATTGCCGGTTTTTAGAAGCCCTGTATATAGCTATATCCTACCTATATAAATATTCTGACAGCAATATGCTATAATTTTAAACTGTACTATTATTGTATATAATATTATTCATGTTCTATGTCTATCAATGTTTGGATATATTATGAATATGTCCAGCCATGGGGAAAATTAAGATATTGAGTTGAGTTGAGATGGGAGAGTAAGTGTGCATCTTTAAATAGTTACTATAAGCTCATTTTGTTAAGGGTTGTTATAGCTTACTTACAAACACAAGCACAAAACGTACAATAAAGTCACGTACGCACGCGTAAAAACTCACCCCACACACCATCCCACACTCAAGCACGCGTGCATACGCATGCATATATGCGCACGCGCTCGCGCACACACACACAAACGATCATACGCACGCCCATACACACGCTCTCACACACATGTACGCTCTCACACGCAGGCATGTATGTACACACGCTCGCACGCGCGCACACACACACGCACGCACGCACACACGCGTGTACAATACGCATGGCAGGGACATTGAGTGCGGGATAAGGTAGCTATGTTGGCTTCTGTATCATGGGCATTGAATGCATTGCCGAAAGTTGCCTCATGAATTTGCTTGAACGCACGAGAAGCTTCAGAGGTAAAGTCAGGAAAACAAACTAACTCGTTATGAATTAAAACAAACAATGCATTGATTAACAAAATTAAACATTTTACTGCACTAAAATCATTAAAAAGATCATCATTTGAGCCATTTGGAACATATATTTCATCATAGTGTGTGTGTGCGTATGTGTGTGTGCGTGTTCGTGTGTATGGGCGTGCGTGCATGTACGAGTACGTGGGCGTATACGTGCGTTCATGTGAGTGCATTTGTGTGAACTATAACAACCCTTAATAAGATGAGATAATAGAAACAATTCAATGTGATCATTTACAATCAGTGCAAAAACAAGTATTAAACACAAATATGATTAACCACAACTAATACTATTGTTTTAATATGCCTTTAAGAATAAATACATCTCGAAAACAATGATTCTTATAAAGAATACCGAGTTTAATTTGAAAGAAATATGAGACCATAGTAAATCCTTTAGCATTCACCAAAAAAAATGAATCATTTTTGCGCTTTCTACTATTAAATAAACAGTTACAATCTTGTAATCAGTGAATAATATTTTGTATGAGTTTATTATTTAGTAAGAAATAAGGGTTTATCAGTCAAAATAAATGTTTGTTATACATGTGGAATATTGATTTGAATAGGAGTTTCACTTTAAAATTTAAGTGTGTTTTAAATTAACGCCGATTGACCCCGTTATATAGTGACCACATGAGTCATTTTCTTTCTGTTCATCGAATGACCGATCATGACTGACCATCCCCCACCCATCCCCAAATTGTTGCGTAACAAATGACCCTCGTTGAAAATGTTCATGAGTTATATTCACTACCAAACTTAGTCAATAATATGGTTACCAATATTAGTGGAATTTATTAATTGTATATGTTTTTATTCAATGATAACCGATTGACTACATCAAACTTAGATTCAAAACACTGAACTCTATAGTCGCATATTTTATAGATCTGTATACTATTATATTTTTCTCCGATAGTGACATACAGAAGAAAACTTGGATGATTTCAAGGGGGGAGGGGGGGGGGGGCTGCACCCCCTCTACTGCCGGGATCCGTTTGTGCTTATTACAATGCAGATTTCTGTCGATTATCATTTTTTGGTTTGTTAGTTATATTTTGTGTATGAAATGAGTGTCACACACTGGATTATTATGCTTTTGCTTAGTTTAGAGCCTTATAACTGCAGATCTTTATTGTTGTGTTATTACAGTAGATGTATCTATAAAAAACAAAGCCAGTCAATGCGAATGTCCGTCGGAGAGTCGGTCATGTCCGGTAATTTTCGGTGATGACCGGCTGAAATTTCTGTTTTTGTCGCACAATGTCCGACGAAAATATATCCAGTGAAAAAAAATGCAGTGAAAAGAAATCAAAATCGGACATTTATTGTCAGGAAATTTTATAAGTCCTGATGAAAAAAGCCACTTTTATTTCAGTGAGATTTGCATTTTATTTTACCTATTTGTATTCACTCTGACACATGCTTACGTTTGCGATAAAGCTAGCTCTGTTTAAATTACGCTCACATTCGGTTACGACTAGCTCAGCATGAAAGCGAGAGCGTCGCTGTATTTCATTGGTTCACGAACATTTTCTAAGCCAATCGTTATTTTTATTACATATGCGTTCCGCTCTGTTTGTCTCTGTCAAAAACACCGAGGTCACGTCTATCGAAGTAAAAGGTTATATTTTTCAAGCTATTATTAGTCATTTTATAGTGTGTTTGTTTTGATTTGTGTTAATAAGCAAGTATTTTTTGTCATTAGCTTGTGTTATTTATTAAATTAAAAGGATCTTAATAGAAACAATCACGTTTTAGACGCAAGTGACAATTTCTCCAGACAAACTATTTGACAGTTCTGAAATAATTATATTTTAGTATTTTCTCAAACTACGATTACAATTAAGCATTCCAGATGATTTTTAAAAAATATTCTAAAGATGCTCAGCCAGGGCGTAAATTGCAAATTTCATCTGCAGAGCAAAAGAAAAGACCCCCTCTAGACAGAAAGTTTGTTTCATCTTGGAAAGAAGGCAGGCCTTGGCAGATCTGTTGGAGGATGAAATCAGCGACATGTTTGGGGAAACAGACTCCGAGGATAAGATTGCGGACTATCAAAGTGTTGAAGAAAATCTTAGGAACATTGAGTTTCTTTGTCGGGACATTTGAAATTATGTGTATATGAAATAAATGAAATAATTTAGAATAGTCTATTAGTCTTTGTCACTGTAACTGCAATAAGCAATGCATTCAGTATTGTAAGAGTTAATTGTATTGGGTAGAAGTTGTCGGACCGGGTAAAAATGTCGGGATAGGTTAAACATATTGCGACAGGTAAAAAGTTGTTGCAACAGGTAAAAATTTGGTCCTTGTCTGTCGCAATGTCCTATGAGCTAGAAAAAGTTTTCGCATTGACTGCAAAGCACTAATCAGCATAGTCACAGCTCATAGCATAGTGACTGGAACGATTATTGATGTGTATTATCAAAATATTTTAACTCGGCAAATGAGATTGCTTAACCCTTTAGCGCATGTATACGAGATAGGCCGACATAGCTCATTAGCAGATGTAAACGCATCTGACCGACCCTATACACTACTGGATGTATACGCATCTCCCGCATATTTCAATAGGGTCATTTCAATACTTCAATTTTGCATCTTTCTTTTTGTAAACAATATCCCGGGTGTTTATAAAGCTAAAGCTTAACCTTTTGTGTATTGATTTTCCCTCGAAAATGTCGTCTGCTAAAACTTGAAGGTTATTATTTATACTGCCAATCACAGGTGTGAGATCCCACTGTGAGGTAATAAAACCTCGAGGAATAGCAGTACTGTACAGTATGGAATTTCCCCTAAAACATTGATGCGTAATCATTGAATATATAATGTCAGTTGGATTAACCATTAAAATCAATAAAGATTATAATTATTTGAAGATAATATTTTGTGTTACAAACAATAGAAACAATAAGTAGCCGAGAAAATGATGAGTAAATTTTCTGCTGAGCTAATCGATGGCCAGCATGGTTCCGGTCGTAAAATAGGTCAAGTAAACACATTTGTGCAAGCGTTTCATGATCTAGATCTTTTTATTCATTACTTTGAAAACATTTCTCGGCTTTTTTATTGTAAAGAATTTTATGAGGGGGTAATAAAGTTAAACAGACAATCTGGACTGGATCTCTCAGCTGGATGACACCAGATATTCCTGCCACATTTCTGTGTACTATACACAAGAACATCAATTGTCGGCTTTTTAATCCATATGGGTCTTTTTTATGATAGGGGTAATAAAATTTAAATCAATCCCAGCATTTTATTACCCTTTGATTTAATGCAATTATGACATTTCAAAGAAATGTTACAATTCCATCTTGGAAATGCATTCACAGATGAAATAAAATAATTTTCTATTTCATTATTGACACCATTTATTAGATAATTTAATTATCTATAAAAATGTATTCACATAAAAAAGATTTGGAAACAATTATTTGGAGTTATAATGATTTTAAGGTCATACTGCTGTATTCATTTGCTGATTTTCAAATATCCTGAAAAGTACCTATGCAGATAAGGTCTGCTTATCAGTAAGTTGGCTATTGACTGGGAGGTGTAATCTGACCACTTGTCTATGTGCTAAAGGGTTAATAACTAGAATGGGCTTTTGAGAAAAGCGCATGTCTCCCCCGAAGGCTTAGTAAACAGACACTTACCATAAAAATGCAAAGGCCTTCAAGTGCTGCTGTTTCTCAGGGAAAAAACGGCAGGTCTTTTATGGACAAAAAACAAAATAAACAAAATGCACGAAAGTTGAAATGAGACGCCAGTTATTGATCGGAAACGGTTTTCATCTTCAAGCCCTTGTGGACTTGACCTTTGACCCAGTGACCCCAACTACTGCATGACCCTTACAAGCATGCAAAGTTTGGAGACTCCAGGTAAAGCAGAACTTAAGTTATTGATTGGAAACCGTTTTTTCATCATCACTCTTTTTGGACCCAGTGACCCCAAAATCAATACGGATCATCTGCCCAAGAAGACCTACCAGCATGCAAAAGTTCAAGACTCAAAGGCAATAGGAACTCCACTTATTGATCGGAAACCTTTTCTTATGTTCAGGTGTCTGTGACCTTCACCTCTGACATAGTGACCTCAAAAACAATGCGGGTCTTGTACACCCGAGTAACATCTCTACAATTTTAGGTAAACATATGTGAAAGATATTACACGCAAATGATTTTTACATGGAAGGTCACCACGACCTTGACTATTGACCTTGTTACCCCCAAAACAATTGGGATCATCTAGACATCATGACCAACCTCACTTCAAAGTTTGGTGAACCTAGATCAAAGCATTCTCCTGATATTGCACGGAAATATTTTTTTACATTAGAGGTCACAGCGACGTTGACCTTTGACCTTGTGACCCCCCAAAATATAGGAGTTTTCTAAACCTCATGATCAACCTCCCTACCAAGTTTGGTGAACCTAGGTCAAACCATTCTCAAGATATTGAGCGGAAACGTTTTTTACATTGGGGGTCGCCGCGACCTTGACCTTTGACCTAGTGACCCCAAAAACAATAGGGATCTTCTACACCTCATGACCAACCTCCCTACCAAGTTTGGTGAACCTAGGTCAAACCGTTCTCAAGATTTTGAGCAGAAATGTTTTTTATATTGGGGGTCGCCGCGACCTTGACCTTTGACCTAGTGACCCCAAAAACAATAGGGATCCTCTACACCTCACGACCAACCTCCCTACCAAGTTTGGTGATCCTAGGTCATGCGGTTTTCCAGTTATCGATCGGAAACGAAGTGTGACGTACGGACGGACTACCGGACTGACGGACAGGGCAAAAACAATATGTCTCCCCCAGAGAGGGGGAGACATAATTAAGAAAGCCTCTCATTAAAATAGCCGCCAGATTTAAGTCATTGATTTATAAAGCTGGTTATTCAGCGCCCGTCTTGTGTGGAATTAGATATTTTGTACAACAACAATAACAAATATCCCCAACATAAAACTGATCAGACACTCTAAGATTTCTAATCTTTCCATTTAATAAACAAAATCAATTCGATTAACATCATGCTAAACATTTAAATACACTACGAATTAAAAAAGAAACAGGTATAGGGGTTAGATTATTTGATACTGCGCAAAAACGAAGTCGGTGAGGTGTACACCCTTGTCTTGATAGCATGCGATTTGTAATAAAACGTTGAATACATGTATTTAAAAAAATCAAAAATTAAACGAGCAGTTTTTTCAAGAATTAAAGAAAGGCGCACTTTTTTCAGCGAAACACGACGCCGTTTTTCCCGCGAAAAATGAGGTTATAGACAAATTTAGAAACAATGACGTTCAACAAGAGAAAGAAAAATATATGAGCGTGAAAGTTTTCACAAGACGTACTTGACGTTGAAATTTCATAGCTGTAAACGAAGAATTGATAAAAATATCGGTTATTGTAGCTGGAACGCAAAAATATGAGAGACGTCTCAAAATTGACGTCAGTGGCATATTTTGAAAACTCGTAGATTCAAAACTGTTCCGAATATTGAAAAAGTAAAAACAGTCCCTAACTGGGCATATACTCTTCTATTTGGATACCAATTTTCAGACAGTAACTCGAAAAAAAATTCATAGTGGCGTTCCACCTAAAGTAATGTTCTTCATTGTAAATAATCTGATATTTTAGCATTTTTTCAAGTATTCATTTCCAACAAGATATTTTTAAAGCATATTTTCTTGAAAAATCAGTCCCATTTTAAAACAAAATTAAATAATGCCTAAGATTATTAAAGTGTATAAAGCCATTTTTCAGACATTATAACAAACTATAATGGTTGTAAGTACAGAATTTGGAAAATACTGAGAATTTAGCTGGGAGCAAGGGGGCCGCTAGAGCACTAGGTGACTACAGGGAAAAGCCCTGGCCAGGGGTCCATGGGGCCTCCTGGAATGAAGCTTTCTTAGAAGAATTTCAAAGCCTCTTGTTGCTTGTTTATTTGCTATAAATGCATTTTTATGAAGTATAAACATTGAAAAATGCACTCAAAAAACACCAAGTTACTATTTTAAGAATTTCGGAAAATCACAAATTAAGGTCATTGGTATCAAAGATGCATAAAGCGTTTACTGCGCAGGTTTGAAAGCATTTCTGCCTCATTTTTTTTCACTAATTATCTATCAAAAATACAACTATATTTTATTGATCACGCATGTGACGTCACAGGTCATGGTTCAAAATCATGTCAGAAAGTCGGCCATGTTGGATAAACAAAAAAACTGTCTGACTTGTATAAACCAAGACCATAAATCATTATATGGGACATATGTGTCACTTCTGTTAGTCCCTTATCCGGTCATAAAAATGTGCATCTGCTTCTACAAATCCAAATTAATTACAAATAAGTTACAAAATAATGACTTTTCGATTGTAAAACCCAGAAATGACCCAATTTTACATCAATCAGCTGTTGAAACACGTGTTTTCAAATACACAAGAATGCAGTCAAGAACTAATTTCTACTCTTGTTGACTTCGGTTTAAAACAACATTACTGAATAATGGCATTTATATTTAATGATTGACTAACGAATGTGAACTTTCCGGCTTCGATGAAGGTGATGTTGAGTACAACGTCGAGATAGTGAACACTAGGTCCGCAACGTCACGCGCACAAAGAAACACCAAATGCTGGGATTTTGATAATCAAACCAAATAATGATAATGCCTGGACATTCAACTAAACATTATTACTTTAGAAAACAACAACATGTAGGCCTCCTTTAGTAGTAGAATAATTACTGTATTTGTTCATTGTAATTTGTATCATTAGAGAATGTAACATTATGAATGTGGTTCAACTTTTATATATATTTCCTCTGTTTTGTATCTAATGTACCTTGTTTCTTTGTAATAAATTATGTTGTTATTCTTTCCATTTCTGTTTTGCTTCATGTTTAATTAAATCAATTAAAATAATATGTTGTTTACTTAATATTTTTGTTAAGTTTGATAAATTTAAGTGTAACAAAAATAAAATTTCATCAAATTTTGACATTTTTTCTGTTTGTTTATAAATATCATGCGGATATAATATAGACCACATAATAAAAAAAATTATCACTGGATTGAAAATTTAACTCTTTACAAACTTGACATTGATTACTTATTGATTAAACCAAAAGAAGTACTTAGAAAATAGGTTTGTTGTACATGAGAGTCAATATTCCAATAATAACCAATAATCTCCTATGAAGGGATATTGATATGCACTGATAAGCCATACACTGGCAAGCCTAATATGGCTTGGTTTTACATGAAGTAAAGGGTTAATAACCTTTTCAGGATTTTAATTCAATAAAAGAAATGACAAATATGGCAGCTGCCGATTTTGACATTTTTTCAATGGGTCCTATAATTATATACTTTCAGTGTACGAATTTTGGATTTGAATCCCCTCGTCCATTCGGGCTACCAGATAGGAAATTTTAATAGCCTGGCACCAAATTCGCTTCCCCGAACTTGAACACCATAAAACATCCAATTTTGCACAAAACATGCATTGTTGAATAATAAGCATTTATAAATGGAAATCGTATGAAATTGTAAGATGCTCACTGTTTAAAATCAGTTAGCAATTAGAAGTAATACCACAGTATATTTTTGCGTTTAATTAGAATGTTCTTAAAAATCATTTAAAAAAAAAAGCAGTAGCCCAGTCGGGCTAGTATTTGCGGAAATTTGGTAGCCAAAGCTGAAATTGGTAGCCTCGGGCTATCGGACTACCGCCAATTTCGAACATTGTATCTGAAGTGGTATTAAGTTTTCTTTCTCGATTTTGATCATATTTTTTCAACAGCGTCCTATGCACAATAGGGCCCTATCCACAATGATTTACAGTAGTTATTTTGACCACTGAACGGAACTTCGTGGGAATTGGAAGTAAAATCTGGGCATTCAAGATCGCAACAAGAAACGCCGCAATGCGACAAAACCAGGTTTTCAGTGATTGACAGAAGAACTTCAGCTTGTGTTGTGAGAATTATAATTAAGTTGATTTGTTGTGTGTTGTGTGTATGCATAAGAACATGCCAAATTGGTTAGAGGATATACACAGAAGACAGGAAAGCATGCATAAGAGTGGAAATGAATATTAAAGGGAAAGGTTAATCAATTAATAAAGATGATTATGTTACTTTGTTATGGCACATATAGATATTGTTATCATCGGTGATTTTAGTAAATAATCAAACTCTGTTGCTGGAAAATGAAAATGATTTTAAAGAAAGTTGTTCACAAACTCTTCCTATAGACCAAGTTTGGTCAAGATAATTTATGTCAACCCTGACTGAAATTATTCAGTTTCATATGTGAGTTTGACACCGCCCATACCAAGCTTGGTCAAGATATGTGAACCCTGACTAATGTTATTCAGTTTCAACCATTCTTCTATTTTTAGTAACAGTGACCTTGACCTTGACCCTAGAAGCCCTATATGCAATCCCATTAAAAAGTATCCATAAACTCTTCCTATATACCAAGTTTGATCAAGATATGTGAACCCTGACTAGTTATTAAGTTTCAACCATTCTTATATTTTTAGTAACAGTGACCTTGACCCTAGAGACCCCAAACGCAATCCAATGAAAGGTCTCCATAAACTCTTCCTTTATACCAAGTTTGGTGAAGTTATATTAACCCTGACTAAAGTTATTCAGTTTCAACTGTTTTTCTATTTTTAGTAACAGTGACCTTGACCTTGACCCTAGGGACCCCAAACGCAATTCCATGAAAGGTTTCCATAAACTCTTCCTTTATACCAAGTTTGGTAAAAAAATGTGAACCCTGACTAAAGCTATTCAGTTTCAACTGTTTTTAGTAACAGTGACCTTGACCTTGACCCTAGGGACCCCAAACGCAATTCCATGAAAGGTATCCATAAACTCTTCCTTTATACCAAGTTTGGTAAAAAAATGTGAACCCTGACTAAAGTTATTCAGTTTCAACTGTTTTTAGTAACAGTGACCTTGAACTTGATCCTAGGGACCCCAAACGCAATTCCATGAAAGGTATCCATAAACTTTTCCTTTATACCAAGTTGGGTCAAGATATGTCAACCCTAACCAAAGTTATTCAGTTTCAACCGTTTTCTATTTTAGTAACAGTGACCTTGACTCTAGGGACCCCAAACGCAATCCCATGAAAGGTATCCATGAAGTCTTCTTATAGACCAAGTTTGGTCAAGAAATGTCGACCCTTACTGAAATAATTCAGTTTCATAGACGAATTTGACGACGCGGGGCTGACCGCCCACCTAAACAACGACGTTCGTCATTCTAATGACCAGGTTTCACTATGTGAAAACCTGGTTAACAAGAGCAGTCACAGACAGCTATATCCCCCGCCTCATGGGGACATTTTTTGTAATGAAAGCCAATAAATGGTAAGGGTAGTTTCTCAGGAACATAAGAAATGAGTAAAATTAAGAAAGGGCAATAACTCTTTCAAAAAAGGTCAAATTGCAAAAGCCTGACAATATGCACTGTGTCACTATATAGTCATAAACGTAAGAGGAGTTGCGATGAAACCAATTTAAATGTAAAATAAGCAAAGGGCAATAACTCTTTCAAAAATGGTCGAATCGCGAAAGCCCAACAATATGTGCTGCGTCACTATATAGTCATCAATCTGTGAAAGTTTGGTAGAAATTGCATGAAAAATGTAAGAGGAGTTGCGAAGAAACCAATTTTAAATGTAAATAAGCAAAGGGCAATTACTCTTTCAAAAATATTCAAATCATGAAAGCCCGATAATATGCGCTGCTTCACTTTATGATCATCAATCTGTGAAAGTTTGGTAGAAATCGCATGAAAAACGTAAGAGGAGTTGCGAAGAAACCAATTTTAAATGTAAAATAAGCAAAGGGCAATTACTCTTTCAAAAATGGTTGAATCAGGAAAACTCGTCAAAATGCGCTGCGGCACTTTATGATCATCAATCTGTAAAAGTTTGTTAGAAATCGCATGAAAAACGTAAGAGGAGTTGCGAAGAAACCAATTTTAAATGTAAAATAAGCAAAGGGCAATAACTCTTTCAAAAATGGTCAAATCAGGAAAGCCCCACACTATGCGCTGCTTCACTTTATGATCATCAATCTGTGAAAGTTTGGTAGAAATCGCATGAAAAACGTAAGAGGAGTTGCGAAGAAACCAATTTTAAATGTAAAATAAGCAAAGGGCAATTACTCTTTCAAAAATGGTCGAATCAGGAAAACCCGACAATATGCGCTGCTTCACTTTATGATCATCAATCTGTGAAAGTTTGGTAGAAATCGCATGAAAAACGTAAGAGGAGTTGCGAAGAAACCAATTTTAAATGTAAAATAAGCAAAGGGCAATTACTCTTTCAAAAATGGTCGAATCATGAAAACCCGACAATATGCGCTGCTTCACTTTATGATCATCAATCTGTAAAAGTTTGTTAGAAATCGCATGAAAAACGTAAGAGGAGTTGCGAAGAAACCAATTTTAAATGTAAAATAAGCAAAGGGCAATAACTCTTTCAAAAATGGTCAAATCAGGAAAGACCCACACTATGCGCTGCTTCACTTTATGATCATCAATCTGTGAAAGTTTGGTAGAAATCGCATGAAAAACGTAAGAGGAGTTGCGAAGAAACCAATTTTAAATGTAAAATAAGCAAAGGGCAATTACTCTTTCAAAAATGGTCGAATCAGGAAAACCCGACAATATGCGCTGCTTCACTTTATGATCATCAATCTGTGAAAGTTTGGTAGAAATCACATAAAAAACGTAAGAGGAGTTGAGAAGAAGCCAATTTTAAATGTAAAATAAGCAAAGGGCAATTACTCTTTCAAAAATGGTCGAATCAGGAAAGCCCGACAATATGCGCTGCTTCACTTTATGATCATCAATCTGTGAAAGTTTGGTAGAAATCGCATGAAAAACGTAAGAGGAGTTGCGAAGAAACCAATTTTAAATGTAAAATAAAAACAGGGCTATAACTCTTTCAAAAATGGTCGAATCGCAAAAGCCCGACAATATGCGCTGCTTCACTTTATGATCATCAATCTGAGAAGATTTGGTAGAAATCGCATGAGAAATGAAAGAGGAGATGCAAAGAAATGAATGTGGAAGGGACGGACGCACACACGCACGGAATCGCACCTACCATTACTATATCCCCTCACCTTTTCAAGGCGGGGGATAAAAATGACCCAGAAATGAATTAAATCTTTAAATATCAAAGTATTCTATGGTTATTCACTCATAACCCACCTTTTGCTGGAAAGAATTATTGAAGACCTTCACTGTGGTTTTCTTGGAAGCCTCACTAAACAGGTCGCCAATTGGTTGAGCCAGGTGACCAATCAGATTCAAAATAACAATGCATGATGTCATACTTTTGAAGATGGTTGAGAAACAGTCAATAAGCCCGTTCAGAGATCCCTGGATACCACCACATTGCAACTTCTGAAACAAACAGAACTCAAGTTATCACAAAAGTGAAGAGAATCCCAATACTCCACTTTTTTGGTTAACAACTTGAGCAGGTGCATGATAAAACTGCTATCAAAATCAAAATTCTGCTATTGTTATATCAGCCTAACTAATAGTATGTATACCATTTACTATGTCAAGGGCCATAACCCCTTTAAGATAAAGTGTAATGTCACACAAATTGCAGGTGCACAATTTCCCATGCTAACTAACATTCCTATGAACTTTCATGTGTGCATGTGCAATACTCTTGAAGCAACAAGTGACCCAAGATTGGACAGACCATTTTTTATAATTAAAGGGCCATAACTCTGATCAGACAAAATAAACTAGAGCTGCCACAGCAGTGACAAATAAACCACCGAATAGAGCCTGGACACAGGAATGGCAAACTTCTTCTTTGAAAAGAGGCATAATACTGATGTTATTGAAGCTGCATTTCCACTCATTATGCTTGATCAAAGTATGTTGTACAATTAAAATCCAGTAATTTAGAGCTATGCTGCTTACAAAAAAGTAACAAAGAACAACTAGAGATTGCTTTTTTGAAAAAGCACTTGTCTCCCACATTGTGTGTGGTCACAGGCGTGAAAAAATCAATGATTGAATTGAAATTTGTACTTATGGAATGGATATGAACAAACATAGGGGTCACGTTGACCTTGACCTTTGACCTACTGATCTCAAAATCAATAGAAGTCATCTACTAGTCATGACCAACTAGCATACCAAGTATGAAGTTCCTGGGTGTTCTTTAAATATTGAGCAGAAACCATTCTTAAGCTTAAGGTCACCGCCAACATATCAACCAACCTGCATACCAAGTATGAAGTTCCTGGGTCCAAGTGTTCTTAAGTTATTGGGCAGATAGAAGTGTGACAGACGGACTGGTGACCAACAAATTGTTTTTCACCTGAAGGTGACTGTGACCTTGACCTACTGACCTCAAAATCAAAAGCATACCAAGTATGATGCTCCTGGGCCCAATTGATCATAGTTATTTTGCAGAAACCGTTATTTTACCTAAAGGTCACCATGACTTTTGACCTACTGGCCTGAAAATCAATAGGGGTCATCTACTAGTCATTTCCAACTGATATACCAAGTATGAATGTCCTATGTGCAAGCATTCTTCAGTAATTAATCAGATTTTTTTACCTGACAGTCACTGCGGTCTTTACCAGGACCTTGACCTTTGACCTATTGATCCCAATTCCAATAGGAGCCATCTTCTAGTCATGACCAACTACCATACCAAATATGAAGTTCCTGGGTGTAAATGTTCTTTAGTAATTATTGGAAAATGTTTTCCCCTCAGGGTCACTGCAACCTTGATCTTTGACCAACTGATCATAAAATCTATAGAGGTTATCTACTAGTCATGACCAATTGGCATATCAAGTTTGAAGTTCCTTGGTGCAAGCATTCTTTAATTATTAAGCGGAAACTGTTTTTTCACCCAACTTTGACCATTGACCATCTGATCCCAGAATTAGCATACCAAGTATGAAGTTCCTGGGTGCAAGCGTTCTTTAGTTATTAAGCTGAAACCATTTCTTCACCTCAAAGTCACGATGACCTTGACCTTTGACCTACTGACTCAAAATCGATAGGAGTCATCTACTAGTCATGACCAACTAGCATACCAAGTATTAAGTTCCTGGGTACAAGTGTTCTTTAGTTATTGAGCAGAAACCATTTTTAAGCTTCAGGTCACCGCCAACATATCGTTTTTTACCTGAAGGTAACTGCAACCTTGACCTTTGACCTACTGATCACAAAATCAATAGGGGTCATTAACTAGTCATGAACAACTAGCATACCAAGCATGAAGTTCCTTGGTCAAAGCGTTCTTTAGTTATTGAGTGGAAACGAGGTGTGACGTACAGACTGACAGACTTACGGACAGGGCAAAAACAATATGTCTCCCCATGAATCAGTCATTAACTGAAATAGAGCCATGGTTCTTCTTGTACAAAGGAATTGCTATCATTGAGCTTTATCATTCCTTAATTATCTTTAATAGAGTTATGGTTCTTGAACACTGCTCTTCCTCTCATTGTGCTTTACGATTGTATGAAGTTTGATTAAATTCTATCTAGTGATTTTCAAGCTATGCTCAAGACAAGGAAAAGTAACAAAGGGCATTTACTCTGTAATTACTAGACCACACTCTCGCATAAAATCGTGCCAACGAGAGTGATTAAATAATGTTGCAATAACTTGTTTCACAATCGTTGTAAAATAAATATGTTTAAATTAAACTAACTCTGTAATTAGCTGAAATGGAGTTATTATTTTTGTACACTGCACTTATTCGCATTGTGCTGTACCATTGTAAAAAGTTCAATTAAATTCCATCCAGTGGTCTTCAAGTTATGAACCTGACAAGGAAAATGACAAAGGGCAATAACTCTTTAATTATCTGAAAAAGAGTTACAGTTCTTGTACACTGCACTTTCTCTCATTGCGCTTTACCAATGACAGAAGTTAAATAAAATTCTATCATGTGGTTTTCAAAGTATACTCATGACAAGCAATAATGCAACGGACAGACTTACCAATGACAGGCTGACCATAAGTAGACTCCAGTATACCCCCTCAAACTTTGTTTGTCGGGGTCTTATGATAAACATGTCAATCAGCCTTACCTTTACAGCATCAGATTCAGTTGCCTTTGTGAGGGCTTGTTTCTGCAGAAGGGCCAGCAGACACACAAGGGAGTTGAAGTTCTCTAGAACATGGACCCTCTTATGACCCCATATGTGTTGGCCTGCATCAAGAAATACATGTCCTTCAAATTTGGTAATGCAAGTGTTCACAAAAATCTGAAAAGGCAATAGTGAAATAATTTTTCAGCAAACAAATCTTTCTTATAGAAAGACCAACCGAAGGTTATGTTCACTTATAAATCCATATTCTCAAGTTTTTTCAAAGGGATGCTGTGAATGCAGGGTCGGTCCGGGAGGGTTGTTCCAGAATATTTTTTCTTACTTTATTTTTCAATGGTGCAATTTAACCTATATATCAGTGTTCAAAGTAAAAAGAGTACGGTTGTCTTAAACTTAATATTGAATATGTTTTAGATTACCTCATTTGCAGCAAGGTGCCTGACTCCTTGAAAAAAAAATCCCATAATTGAACATGAAAATCAATCTCTGATAGAAATAAATTACTGTCATAGATAAACACCTTACTGATTGACTTGCGCTTAACTGTTAATTAGTTTATTTTCCCTTCAAAAGACCCACAATGGCTGAAATATCAATCCTTCGGGTGTAAATATCTATTGCAATAGATCATGACAGATAATATTTCAGATTTCAGATCTCTGAAGGTGATGAAAATCAATGATTTCTGAGTTCAATTGCCAAAAAAAAACTTCACATTACATAATTTATTAGGATGCTGAAAATGAACCAGTACAGATTAAAGCAATTTCTAAAAAAAATAAAAAAAAATAAAAAAAAAAAAAAAAAAAATTGTTTTTTTGTTTTGGGATTGGGATTTTTTTCTGAAGATTGGGAAAAATATCTTACATTTTGCTTTGGGAATGGGTCCAATAGTCGGACCCGTGGGTACTATAGAAAAAGCCCTGGATGTTGATGGTAAGTTAGCTCAACATATCCCTCCAAAACCACCTTTATGTAACTACACTCTATACAAAAGCACACCTTACCCACTTTGGTCTATACGAAAGTCTCACCTAGGTTGAAGGCAACCTGGTTGTCCACATTAGAGAAGTCAAGATTAGAAGTCATCACCACACACATCTGGACCGTCATATCCATCTCACCCCAATCCTGATAGCATTAAAGAGTATAATATAACAAGAGGGCCATGATGGCCCTAAATCGCTCACCTGAGTAAAAGAGTTTAACCTTTGTAATCAATATAGCTTGATAATTGTTCTCAAAGAATATTGAAAAACATACTGGTCAAACATGTTCCCTGGATAATTACTGACAGGACTTGTCAACACTGACAGCATTTGTCGATTGACTGCACACCGACAGGATTTTGTTCAGTTGCCTGCACACTGACAGGACTTGAAGATTGACTGCATACCTGCACACTGACAGGACTTCTTTCAGTTGCCTGCACACTGACAGGACTTTGTTCAATTGCCTGCACACTGACAGGACTTGTTCAATTGCCTGCACACTGACTAAACTATGTTAAATTGCTTGCACACTGAAAGAACTTTTAGTATAGATACACAAACAACTGACAGGACTTCGTTCAATTGTCTGCACACTGACAGAACTATGTCAAATTGCTTGCACACTAAAATAAATTTTAGTATAGATACATAAACAACAGACACTGCACCATCCAATAAAATCAATAATCTGCCCTAGGCTCTAACCATCAAAGAACAGTACACCATCATATTCTATTTTTGCTTATTCCATCTAGGACAACATCACCATACTTCAAATATTGTTAATGAAAATTTTCTGTATAAGGCTTATTCACTATCCATACAGAAAATAAGATTTGTAGCTTAGAATAATCTACATGAAGTTCACAATATTATACATAAAGTTCAATGTAAAAGTCTTATTATTAATTTTATCATTGAGTAAAAATGAAATTTCTTCTAAAGAATAAAGGTGTATAATAATTATTTCAATCTATGATCCTAAAAAAAGAACAATAATTACCTATGAAGTGACTATGTTGAAGACTTAATAAAATTTAAAATCTATTCCCTTGTTACAAAAAATAGGAAGTAGTGGAATCTCCAACAAAAAGGGAGACCATAAAGCAAGACTTGCTTTTTTTTAATAATTTTGAAAAAAAACACCAACCAAGGATCATTCCTATGAAGTTTCATTAAAATTGTCCAAGGGGTTTAGTAGATGATTACCGTAATTCACCTAAGAGTTCGGACACTCTAAATATTCGGACACCCATAATTATTTTCCAAAATAATTTATTTTGCGTACCTAAGTTTCGGACACCCAAAGGACTTCAATCATAACTTTCACAGTTACCAAGTTTCACAGACGAAGAATATTGACTTTTATCTTTACAATGCCTGGCTAGATTACCTAACCGTATACACCACTGTGACAATTTAATTAGTTACTACCCATCCTAAACGATTTATTGCCTGTTGAAAAGGAAGTGTGATATATTTATTGGAGGATTAAAGAAACAACAAGGGCAATCAAGGGATTAAGAAAACATAGACATGACATGTTTGTAAAACGATCTGCCAATAAACTTTCAAACTTGTACCTCACTTATAGACTGTAAGAATCAATAATTGTACAGTTATACATTAATCTTGCATAGCAATGTCCATGCTCTCCACGAGATCCTCGTGGGTATAACTGTAAGTTATGTGACGTCACACAGTGTGACTCTTTGATCTGAAGCCGATAAAATGTGTTTATTCAGTTCAATGCATGTATAAAATGGTGTTTTAATTAACTTGATGAAGGATTTACACTTATAGGCGTAATAAATAACTTTATGACCATTGATTACTACGGATAAATTAATAAATGGTAAAATGCAAACATGAAGAAAAAAAGGCAGGTTAAACAAACATGTAAATAAAATGTAAAAATGGTAATTTTCTATGTATTCGGACAGCGAAAAAAATAATTATTTTAAGGTGTCCGAACTCTTAGGTGAATTACGGTATAACCAATTGATGACATTTTCATTTAGGTTGCCATGGCAACCAGAGTTCTGCATGGAATTCATTTCTTTGAACAATTTTGAAAAAACACCAACCAAGGGTCATTCCTATGAAGTTTCATCAAAATTGTCCGAGCGGTTTAGGACAAGAAGATGATTATAACCAATTGTTGACATTTTCTTTTAGGTTGCCATGGCAACCAGAGTTCTGCATGGAATAAAATTCTTTGAACAATTTTGAAAAAGCACCAACCAAGGATCATTCCAATGCAGTTTCATCAAAATTGTCCAAGCAGTTTAGGAGAAGAAGATGATTATAACCAATTATTGACATTTTCCTTTAGGTTGCCATGGCAACCAGAGTTCTGCATGGAATAAAATTCTTTGAACAATTTTGAAAAAGCACCAACCAAGAATCATTCCTATGAAGTTTCATCAAAATTGTCCAAGCGGTTTAGGAAAAGAAGATGATTATAACCAATTGTTGACATTTTCCTTTAGGTTGCCATGGCAACCAGAGTTCTGCATGGAATTCATTTCTTTGAACAATTTTGAAAAAGCACCAACCAAGGATCATTCCTATGAAATTTCATCAAAATTTTCAAAGCGTTTTATGACAAGAAGATGATTATAACCAATTGTTGACATTTTTTTAAGGTTGCCATGGCAACCAGAGTTCTGCATGGAATTTATTTCTTTGAACAATTTTGAAAAAGCACCAACCAAGGATCATTCCTATGAAGTTTAATCAAAATTGTCCAAGGGGTTTAGGAGAAGAAGATGATTATAACCAATTGTTGACGTCGGACGACAGACGCCGGACATAGACGGATCACAAAAGCTCACCTTGAGCATTTTGTGCTCAGGTGAGCGAAAAATACAAGATTATTATTTAACATCTAGTGCCATGCAAAGGAGCTACTGATAGCATATTTAATATGTTTGGTAAGACGGGCCTAGGATTGAACTCCTTCACTCAACCACTGGGCTACTGGTGCGGTGTAGAATGGTATACTCCTAAAAAGATGCAGTGCTATTTAGTGCTGTGCCAATGATCGATTATAATCGACAATTGATTGGGAAGGCCTAAGTCGGCGACAATCGAATTATAGAAACAAGGGACATAACCGTTACCGACTAATTTTCGTTTTTATGGTTAATGCTAGTTAATGTTGAAATATTAAGGTGTTATTATGTTAAATTATCTATTCATTATCAATTAATTTTCTTATTAAGTCAGTATGTCACTATAGTACCTTATTACAAATCTTTTTTTTTTTGTATTTTAACTGCTAAAGGATTGGTTCATAAGCCATGTATGTGGTTTAAAAGAGATTTTTAAAACATGCTATCGTTTACTTCTTACCATGTAAGAATTTAGTTTTCTCAGTTTTCTGAAAGAAAATGTTCTTGTAAAACATATAGACTATTCAACTGCTTGATGGACTTGTAACTGACTAATTATTAAAAGAAATTGATATATTTCTTTCTGTCCAGATTACACATGATTACAATACTTAATGTAAGACAAAAATTAGAGCCTGTGGTCTCATGTTCTGTAATAGTTACTTGTAAACACTAATGGATAGTTGCGTTCTGAATAAAAAATATAATTTATACAAAGGAATGTACAAACAATATTGTTAGGGAACATTGGTGCTTTAACCTGGTGCATGTACTGTATCTGTATGCCTTAAATATGACGGCCAAAGATAATAAGATAATGATTCAATTGATTAATAATCGATCATTGATCGGTTTCATAAACCGATTATCGATAGTATTTTTTCTGTCCGATTCCCAACACTAGTACTTATAGGCTTACTGGTGCCCTTTACCACTAGGCTACTGGTGAGGTGTAGATTGTGATACACCCAAAGCGGACACTCGTCTACTAGACTACTTAAGCCATGTAAAATGCAATACACCCAAAGCTGATACTCTACCACTAGACTACTGGTGCCCTCAACCACTAGGCTACTTGTGCCCTCAACCACTAGGCTACTGTAGCCCTTTACCACAAGGCTACTGTAGCCCTTCACCACTAGGCTACTGTAGCCCTTCACCACTAGGCTACTGGTGCCCTTTACCACTAGGCTACTGTAGCCCTTTACCACTAGGCTACTGGTGCCCTTCACCACTAGGCTACTGTAGCCCTTCACCACTAGGCTACTGGTGCCCTTCACCACTAGGCTACTGTAGCCCTTTACCACTAGGCTACTGTAGCCCTTTACCACTAGGCTACTGGTGCCCTTCACCACTAGGCTACTGTAGCCCTTCACCACTAGGCTACTGTAGCCCTTTACCACTATGCTACTGGTGCCCTTCACCACTAGGCTACTGTAGCCCTTCACCACTAGGCCACTGGTGCCCTTCACCACTAGGCTACTGTAGCCCTTCACCACTAGGCTACTACTGCCCTTAACCACTAGGCTACTGGTGCCCTTTACCACTAGGCTACTGGTGCCCTTCACCACAAGGCTACTGTAGCCCTTCACCACTCGGCTACTGGTGCCCTTCACCACTAGGCTACTGGTGCCCTTCACAACTAGGCTACTGGTGCCCTTTACCACTAGGCTACTGGTGCCCTTCACCACTAGGCTACTGTAGCCCTTCACCACTAGGCTACTGGTGCCCTTTACCACTAGGCTACTGGTGCCCTTCACCACTAGGCTACTGTAGCCCTTTACCACTAGGCTACTGGTGCCCTTCACCACTAGGCTACTGTAGCCCTTTACCACTAGGCTACTGTAGCCCTTTACCACTAGGCTACTGTAGCCCTTTACCACTAGGCTACTGTAGCCCTTCACCACTAGGCTACTGTAGCCCTTTACCACTAGGCTACTCTACCCCTTTACCACTAGGCTTCTGGTGCCCTTCACCACTAGGCTACTGTAGCCCTTTACCACTAGGCTACTGTACCCCTTTACCACTAGGCTACTGTAGCCCTTTACCACTAGGCTATTGGTGCCCTTCACCATTAGGCTACTGTAGCCCTTTACCACTAGGCTTCTGGTGCCCTTTACCACTAGGCTACTGGTGCCCTTTACCACTAGGCTACTGTAGCCCTTCACCACTAGGCTACTGTATCCCTTTACCACTAGGCTACTGTAGCCCTTTACCACTAGGCAACTGTATCCCTTTACCACAAGGCTGCTGCTGTGGTGTAGAATGGTATACAATTGAACACCGTTAATCTGAAATCGTAGGGACCCAACAAATTACTTCGTAATAGCGGTGTTTCGAATTTACAATTTCCCGCAAATGACAGAGTTCGCAAATTATAGATGAGGTGAAATACTAAGTCGTGAAGATTGCAATGTCGGTTACTAGTAACCCAATACAATACACTCCGTTTGAGATATCTTTCATAAACAAAAATATTTGTTGATTTAGTGTTTAATAATTGACAAATAATTCATTATTATACTTCTTTATTTAAACAACATAGCACATTTAAAACAAAATGACAGCACATTCGGATTGTTCGGTAGCGGGTCGAGTGAGTAATAAGGCGATTGAATCAGATGAGATAGACATTTTCAAATGATATTCAGATTGTGTTAACCAGCAATTATATACACACTACATCACCAAAATGAATCGCTCATTTTCTGACATCAATGTAACATGCATGCTCAATGTCATAAATGGGGACCGTAATATTTATTTCAGAATAGTGATTATTTCGGAATAAAGACCAAAAATTTAGTTAAACAAAGAAGGAGTAAAATGGGGACCGAAAAATATTTCGGATAAACGGTGTTCGGAATAGCGATGTTCAACTGTATTCCCAAAGTAGACGCACTACCACTAGGCTACTGGTGCCCTCTACCACTAGGCTTCCACACTTGCAAATTGTAGGTTTTTAGAAGTCCTGATATACGGCGAATTTTGTGACCTATAGTAAAAACTAGTCCAGCCCCCTTTTGGCAGGGTTTTAACAAACCAACATGGCTTGAAGGAATTTGTAAAGGGCCACCTTAAGAACATTTTTGTGTAACTACTTTCAGGTCTGGCCAGGGTTTTCTGAGGAGAAGATTTTCAAAGTTTTCCATATTGTCTTATAGTGAAAACTAGCTCTGCCCCTGTCTAATTAACTAACATTGAAGAAATTTAATAAAGTACTATCTTAAAAGAACGTTTCAGTAAAATTATTTTGAAGCTTGCCAGCAGTACCTGAGAAGAAAATTTTCTGTTTTACCTTTTGGTTCCCATGGCAACCAGAGTACTTCTTCATGGAACCATTTTATTTTATTCAAAGAAATCTCAAAGAGGACCATCCAAGCAACATTCTTGTGAATTTTGGTTGCAATTGACCAAGTGTTTTAGGAGAATTGAAGGAAAACTCATGCTCAGGTGAGCTTAAAAGTCAACTTGCAGATCCAATATTAACATGAAAACCTAGCAGGCTATCTCCAAAATATTGTATTTTACTCACCATTGATTCCTGCTTGCTAAATATCTCAAGGTAAGCTGCGCAGATTTCCTCACAGACTGTGTTAGCTCTTGCTGATGTTACGAGGGATGCCAGCCGGCTTACCGTACTGTACAGATCTGTCCAGGTCTTTAGTAGGGACTTGACTGCAGACTGAAATATAAGGATAAGATTTCTTTATGATACAGTTGAAACCCAATTTCAAATTGAGAAGATATTAAAGTTAGGCGTAATGAATTCAATTCAATTTCAATGTATTAATACCAGACTGTGAAATACTGATTAATCTGACATTATATATTAAAGATGCGTATGACATGGGTCAAGCACATGCCCCAGAAATACATGTATGTATACATACATACATTAATGTGACCATCACATTTTTTTCCATTACCAATTTATATTGAAAGCCTGACTAAACCATTTATTTACCTGTGGAGAATTGTGTAAGCTCTGTGCTACAGGGAATGTAAGGGCGGTTACACAGCAGGAGAAGTTGTGTTCCACTGAGTCTCCCTGATTCACTTCGCTGGTCTGTAAAACACAGGAGGGAAATTATGACACAGGTTTAACATTGTGAAGCATAATGTAACTTCTGAGCAATGGGGAACATCCAGAGAGTTCTCATTTAAATGCTAAGAGTATTTACCAGACAAATAAAGCCTTCTTTTTGCAGGGATTTGATTGACCTGGCAGCATAAGGGCTGAAACCATTTTGGTGAGGGGTTTGGGGGCCGCTCCTAGTGGGTGTTTTAAAGGCCGGAACACCCCTTAGTCAAAGAAAAACTGCCTTTTAAGAAGCCCTTTTGAGGACTCTTCTGGCTTTTATTTGGAAACAAACTGGAGTGTCAATACTTACTACAAATGAAGTAACAGCCAAATTGATTTGCAGAGCAACACATAAACATTTCATAAAATACTTTTCATTACCGTAAATGACTGGTTATAAGACAATAGGGGCTATATGACGCAGGCAAAAAAATCCGTAAAAAACTCGAGAAAAAAACTTTTAATCTATGTTTTAGGTTTTAGGACCCATAGAAAAAATGTTAAAATTGTCTGCCACCATCGGCCACCATGTTTGTTGACAGTGACAATGGCGATGGTTATTTTAAACCATGCAATACAAATACAAAGCAAAATATGTTTCTATGTTTCATGTTATATAAGACATAACAAATAGTTTAAAATGGAATACATTCTAAAAACAATTTGCATGTCCCTGGGTTAGTTCACATCCATTAGTTTGTGCTTCTGTTTTCGCCATTTGCGTACATTTACTTCATTCATGGAGTACTGGCTACCAGCTGCACGATTGTCGTGCTCTTCAGCATAGCTGATGACAGATAGCTTTTCTCGTGCTGTGTACAATGTACGAACTTTCCCCATTATGGGAAGCAAGTAAGATAGGCACTGAATGTACCGTGTGTGACAATTTCTAACTGGATGGCACTGAAAAGTACCTTTAATGACAATTTTTAAGATTTCTTTCTGACGGTATATCGTAAACAATAACCTGTCGAGAATGAAAAGTGGTTATGCAAAAACCTTATATTGTACGGGTTTGTTTTCAAAATGTCAACACCTACAGAAAAGAATAAAGAACGTGGCAAAGTGTGAAAAAACAAGACCATTTTCGCAACAGTTGGTACTATTGGTATGTTAAACTGCTTAAAGGCAGCGCAAATTAGGCAGTGGGAGTTTTTCACACCTTATCATACCACTGACAAAAAATATTTTGACAGTGCACAGCTTTGCTTCTTTATATGCATGTTTAATTATTGTTATATACAAAATAATAATTGAATAATTTTAATCGTACAATTTTTTTTTTTAAATAAACATCTTACGATACACCGTATCCCGATCTTCAACTGCCGTTTTAACTGGTATAAACATGATCGAGATGATGCGAGTGACATCCCTTTCTACATAAATCTAAACAATAAGGCTGTGTATTGTCAGACAAAAGGTGATCTGATTCGAATCGTGATCTTTGACTTGCGATCCAAGAATCGATTCACAATTGACTTGGTATAAAGCAATACATATTTTGAAAGTAAATGAATAACAAAAGTTTTTTTTAGGGTTCACAACATTTAAACTTTCTTTATTTACACAATACACACTCAATTAGTTACACTCAATCTTAGCTACTCAATCTGCTAAATTACATATAATACAACATGACCTGCATAAGTCTTTTTTCATCGAAGTTTTTGAATATATAGCGCTGGATTTGATTTTTTTTGTTTACGGGGATGCCATGTTGACATTAAATTGCTGACGAAAATAAATGATAGCTGTACATAAGTTTCGCATTTTATTTTATTATTGTAGATCTTCTCTTTATAATTTTTGTAATGCTCTTTGACTTTTTATTTCTTATTTCTTTATTTGTATTCTTTTTAAAACATTATATTCCCTTAAAACCTTGACAAGAAGCATTCTCCATTCGAACACCGCACACTGAATTGAATGCTAGCTCTGTATGAATTAACTTCCGGTTGCGTCAGTGTAACGTATTTCGCATATTTTGGATAAACAATGCATTATGTTTTATTTATTAACAACCACAATATATGCTGGAATTGAATTAAAACATATTGTTTTATTCTTTTATTAAATTTTTCACTTGAATCGCGATCCAGCGATCTAAGCATTGGCGAGTATTTGTGACAAACATTTTGCTTTGATTTGTGATTACTCGGGTACTCCTACAGTCCTACTAAACAAACTAGTTTTTTCACCATTTTTTCTTTGAAGAGCCAATTTCAGCCTGAAATCAACCTCAGAAAAAAATGTTAAAAGCTTGTTACTGTTTGTAATACTTAGACATTTTTTTACATCAAACTATGAGGGAAAAAATGCGTCTTATAACCAGTCATTTACGGTAAACCGCATACCCACTTAGTATATTTTATTCAAAGCATCAATAAAAGTAATAAATTTCTTTTTCAATAATCTTTGTCCTACTACTTTAATAATAAATCAAAACAGTTAAACAACAACAAACTGGTAACTGATGAAGACCACACATTTGCTTTTCTGTCAATGTCACCACCGCATTAAGGGTGACCATTAACTAATGTTTCTAGCCAATCCCACTTAATTTGCTTTTACTATTTGAATCAACAATATTTGCGGCCAGTCAGTTTTAAATATTTTCCATTCTATTGTTCAATACAAAAAGTAATAAGAGTGTTCAAATTTTCGCATTTTTTTCAGCAAGACACCATTGTTTTGGTTTCTCAGTATAACAAGCAATTTGATTTGACTACATGCCAATGAGAATATGTGTATGAATAAATAGCGCTTGGTGTATTTCTTGGCCCAAGAAGGAACCAGTAAATTTACGGAACGTAAGAGAGTAGTTCCCCCCACCCCCTTAAAAATAATTCCCGATTTAAACAATTTACAGAAATAGTCCCTAGAGCCATCGGATCCGCAGAAATCCACAGACAAATCACATCCCTGACTAGTTTTCACCAGCCAGTGGCTAAAATAGAACAAATATCCAGCAAAAATTAACTAGAGCTATCACTGAAGGTGATTAATACCCCCAAACGCCGCCTCTCATTATGAATTATCATTGTATGAAGTTTTATGAAATTCCATCTAGTAGTTTTCAAGGCACTATGCAGACAAAAGTTTGACAACAAAAAAACAAAGAAAAAGGCAATAACTGTGTAATTTGCTAAAATAGTGTAAAGATTCATGTACACTGAACTCCTTCTCATTGTGCTGTACCATTGTATAAAGTTTTATTACATTCCATCCAATAGTTTTCAAGTTATGCTCCGGACAAGAAATAAGTAACAAAGGGCAATAACTCTGTAATTGGCTGAAATAGAATGGCAGTTCCTGTACACTGCACTTCCTCTCATTATGATCTATCACTGTATGAAGTTTTATTAAATTCCATCCAATAGTTTTCAAGTTTTGCTCCAGACAAGAAAAAGTTACAAAGGGCAGTAACTCTGTAATTGGCTGAAATAGAATTGCAGTTCATGTACACTGCACTTCCGCTCATTATGATCTATCACTGTATGAAGTTTTATTAAATTCCATCCAATAGTTTTCAAGTTATGCTTCGGACAAGAAAAAGTAACAAAGGGCAGTAACTCTGTAATTGGCTGAAATAGAATTGCAGTTCCTGAACACTGAACTCCTTCTCATTGTGCTGTACCATTGTATAAAGTTTTATGAAATTCCATCCAATAGTTTTCAAGCTATGCTCCGGACAAGAAATAAGTAACAAAGGGCAATAACTCTGTAATTGGCTGAAATAGAATTGCGGTTCCTGTACACTGCACTTCCTCTCATTATGATCTATCACTGTATGAAGTTTTATTAAATTCCATCCAATAGTTTTCAAGTTATGCTCCAGACAAGAAAAAAGTAACAAAGGGCAGTAACTCTGTAATTGGCTGAAATAGAATTGCAGTTCCTGTACACTGCACTTCCGCTCATTATGATCTATCACTGTATGAAGTTTTATTAAATTCCATCCAATAGTTTTCAAGTTATGCTTCGGACAAGAAAAAAGTAACAAAGGGCAGTAACTTTGTAATTAGCTGAAATAGAATTATGGTTCTTGTGCACTGCACTTCCTCTCATTGTGCTTTACCATTGTATTAAGTTTTAATAAATTCCATCTAGTAGTTTGCAAGTTAATGTGTGGGAAAAAAAATGACAGCAAAAAAAACAAATAAAGGGCAATAACTCAGTAATTAGCTAAAGTAGAGTTATAGTTCTTGAACACTGCACTTCCTCTTATTGTGCTTTACCATTGTATGAAGTTCCAATCAATTCCATCCAGTACTTTTCAAGTTATACTCCGGACAAAAAAAAAGTAACAAAGGGAAGTAAGAGGCAAGAATAGAGTTATGGTTATTGTACACTGCACTTCCTCTCATTATGATCTACCATTATATGAAGTTTAATCCAATTCTATCCTGTAGTTTTTAAGTTATGCTCCGGACAAGGTAAATTGCAACGGACTGACCGACAAACCGACGAACCGACCACAGGGTGACTCCAATATACCCCCTTCAAACTTCGTTTGTCGGGGGTATAAAAAGCCCGGACACAAGCATGTGTACTCTGACCTTTATATGTCTCATGTGACCCTGACCTTTCAGGTATGGACCCGGGTCAAGGTCACTGCACATCATCTCAATAAGGACAACATTTGTACCAAGTAATATGGTAATCCATCAATGCATAAGTAAGTTATAGCATGGTCACTAGCATGTGTACTCTGACCTTTAAATGTCTCGTGTGACCTTGACCTTTGAGGTATGGACCCGGGTTAAGGTCACAACACATCTTCTCAAAAAGGACCACATTTGTACCAAGTAATATGGTAATCCATCAATGCATAAGTAAGTTATAGCCGGACACGAAATGTTACACCCAGACGGACGGACTGACAGATGGACGAAGTGCATTCCTATAATCCCCTCCCCACTCTGTGGCGGGGAATTAAAAATACATTGTATTTTTTAAGCATATTAGCGGTTGTTAAAGAATGACATTGAGCACGTGTATGTTACAAACATCAATGTCAGAAAATGAGTGATGCATTTGGGTGAATTAATTGCTGGTTAACACAATCTGAATATCATTCATCATCTCATCATATTCTGTCGCCGCATTGCTCACCTAATCCGCTACCAAACAATACGGAGAAGGGCCCGGTAACCAACCCGGGAGGATATATAATAACAAATTATTTGTCATTTGTTAAACAATTATTCAAAAAACATGTATACAAAAGATCACTCAAACCGAATGTATTGTAATGTTTACATGTAAATGACATTGCAAAATTCACGACTTAATATTTCACGTCATCTATAATTCGCGAACACTGTCATTTTCTGAAAACTGTCAAAAGGGCTCAGCTCTGTACGATGAAACAGCGAAAAAAAAAAAAATTTGTCGAAAACTGACATAAACTTGGTATCAATGTGTACAATGCACTAACTAACTTAAGTACCACAGTTAACAATAAATTTATTTTTCGCGTTTTTTTTTGTATTTTTTCCATTAAAAAAGATTACTAGGTATGTATACCTAGTAGAATTCATTCTTATGCGTGATTGGCTAGTCGATGTTATCATGTGATATTACCAAGACAGGTATAGCTTAAATATTCCAACTGTTTTGGGTAAGCCTTCGTAGCACAGTGTATACAACACTGGACTGCAATTTGGGCGACACCAGTTCAAACCCAGACTCCAACTCGATTTATTTTATTACATTTTGGTATATTTTTTTTTAAATTATGATATCAAAGAATAAAATATCTACAATAATTGTCCTGAGATTCGTTACAGAAAAAAATAAATTGGTGCCAATCTGGTGTACAGTCCCTTTAATCTGAAATATCGCCTTTTCGAAGAACAAAAATTGGGTCCCTATGATTTCCGATTAATGGTGTTCAACTGTTATTGGAAACTGCAATCCTAAATCATCTGCAAATTCACCATGCACCAACCTCATGCCTATGTATCATCTAAGTCACACAGTTTATGACACAACAATGGGAAATTTGGGGTGTTTTGCTGTTTTGACAAGTTATGTGTTTGGAACACCTTTGTTATAATAACCGGTTTGGCATGTTTAAATTCAAGCAATTTGACTGGTCAATTTATTTATGTTATCTTGGTTCTGATTGGATCTTGTATATTCTACACAATTATTTCCACAAAGTTTTGCAGACATGTCCTGATTTATTGAGTTATGCATTTGAAATAGGAAATCTAAGTTTTGGGAAGTTATAAGGTATGTAATCGTGGTTTCAGTCATGTATTTGTTTGTGTTCTCACTGAGATCATTTGTGCCATTGCATATATTAATTCTGCTCTTAAAAATGTATTTCCAAGATAGGGTGCTATCCGAAAAGCAGCATAGTTCCGATAATCTATTTCCTCTCACGATTTCCTCTCACGTTTCTTATTCTGTACACTTACCATCGAGTGCGAAAGTCAGACTGGAGTTTTCAGTAGCACATACTGCTGAGTTTAATGTGTAAATGTTGTTTATGTTCATGTCAGATGATGTTTTGTATTTGCATTGATAGTATGTCATTGTTAGCATCTGTCTTGTTGTTATTTCGTACTACACAGACAGTATGATTTCAGAATTAAAGGTCAAATTTTCGTTGGGAGCCAAACCACCACTCCACAAAAATTTAAGTCCCACGAATACTTATGAGTTCACAGTATACTCAATTGCTTTTATCTGGAGCTCTGGTAATAGTAGCTATACAGCATCTGATCTGGAGCTCTGTTGATGGTAGCTATACATCATGAAAAGTGATCATCATGTGGTCCATGCTTTTTCCAGTTTCAAAATCCTTAACAGAAGAACATCACTTGATGTTTTGTCCCATATTTGGTGTTTGTTTGGTGAGCCTTGTGCCTTTAAACAGTGTCTTAACATTTAAGGCTACTACATGTAGGGAAGTCAACGTAGTTTCCAATGTTTTATTGATGCTTTCCTTTGTTCATTCAGACACATCTGAGGCATAAAAACTACCAACATATATATGTGCACTAACCTTACTGATGTGTTCCAACAAAGGGGAGACCACTGCTGACCACAATTTACATACAGCTTCCTTGTTTACTTCCAGCAAACAACTTCCCACCATAACGTCCAGGACAGACTGCAGGAAGTCTAGCATGGCCGCGGGGCTGGCCCCTACTGTAAGCAGGGAGGAGAATAACTGGTGGTACAGGGTGGAGGTGGCACTGGACTGGAGCAAGTTGGGTGTCAGGAGGAGACTGATCAGAAACATGGCTGGCGTGCCCTAAATTTCATAAAGAAAACCATGTTTTAAGTGACAATAGTTAAATTTCTGTATAATCCAACTTCTGAACACGACTTTTATACCATTTTATGACTAACTTGATATGAGTATACCTAAGACAATGTTACATTACAGTTCAGTTTTAAACTTTGCTAAAACAAAACTTACAATAGTTGAGATGTTAATTTTATATGCACATCTTACCAACGAATGTATGACAAGATATCGTAAGATCCAGAATTTCAGTTTAACATTGGGCACGAGTCACAAACTAAATTGACTTTCTTACTTGTAAAATCAAATAAACTTTCATGACAGATTAAGCAATTACCATATATCATTGTAAATAGGATGCAATCATATATAGGACGCAGGCAAAAAATATGAGATCAAACTTGATATCACTAATAGCATTTATAGGACACAGTGATAAAAAGGGCAAAATTGGCAGCTGCCATATTTGTTTTGACAAATTTTATTAAATCCTGAAAATAGCAATGGTTATTAAATAGTACAGCACATGTACATAAATGATAAAATATATCGAATTAACAATGGTACAAAGCACATAAATAGTTAATACCAATACTGTATTAAGTGATCAATAAACAATTTAAATCTGTCAACCTGATGTTGCTCTCCGCGAAACCCTCAAATTATCTGTTGTCGACGCAAGTTGAATAAGGTACAGTTCTTAATTGTACTTGAATGTTCTCAACACCTAAGTTAATTATTCAAACCCAGGGTTGTCATTATGTTTTTCACAAACCGATTTTTTTTATAAATCTAACAGATCTGGCAAGGGGGTCAAGGGGGCAGCCTAGGCCCCCTTGTTAGGTCCAGGGCAACGCCCTGGTTGGGGGTTCAGGGGGGCTTTGCCCCCTGAGACGAAAACGAATTTTAGACATTCCTGAGGGTCTAGAACCTGTTTCCCTGAAAGCAAAATTGACTGTTTAGAAAACATTTATTCAGACTATTCTACTTTGAAAACAATATAAATGGGCCGAAATATCCAATTTTGGATTATGTGGCTACACATCCGGCTCTAGAATCTCTTGTTATCTCCTGCAAATCAAATTGTTCTAAATAGTAATCAGAGCTAGATGACTGATGATGTTCATTTTAGTTTGGCGAAACTATGGGCCCAGACTCAATCATTAATGGAATGGAAATAATTTACATTAACACTTAGATTCTACATAGATTGAATAATAAATCGTTTGTCTTACCTTGATAACAGCTAACAACAGAATGAACTTGAAGCAATGAAATCACCTCCTACCCGGAGATCGCCGAGAAAAATAAAAAGTGGGAAGAATCTAGCTTAGCGGACCGCTGAAATCGCCGACCATAATATCTTACATTTTGTTTCAGAAAGTTCGCTAGCTTTTCATAATGAGTAATCTTAGCGGGGGTTTGAAGGTATCAGCACCAGACATATCAGAAACGACACATTGATTTTATCGCAATCCGCTAGACTAGATTTGTTCCGTAACAGAAAAAACACATTTTATTCAACAAAATGGACATTTCAAGCAGGCGCCATGCATCGATCGTAACTTTAAAAGAACAACAAACAATGTGTTTCCAATTTGCATTTTCGTTCTCACCGGTTCTTTGTTGGAACCCAAAATCAAATAGACTTTTAAACTTTTTTGATTTCGGCTGCGCCATTGTGCATGTGTTGTTTGTTTTTTGTATCGCGGCACATCATTGGTCGCTCAAAACTGGAGTAATCAATCAAACGCCGTGTTATTTTTTTCAAGCGTTTGTACTACAAGGAACGGTGTCGCTATACAGTGTTCATCGGCAATTAGTACGGCGATTTTCTTCGACTTTTTCGGCCATTTTTCTTCGATCTCAATTTTAAAATTCCTGAAAAAGCAACCGATTTTTTCACGATTTTAAACGATGTATTTGATCGGCAATCGGTTCATAATGACAACCCTGCAAACCCATGGTAAAATGGGACAGCAACACTGTCATTACAACAGTTTAAAATATTGGTAGTTAAAAGTAGTGCAGCGGCCGTAAATTAGAGGGAGTTTTTCACACCTTCAAACGGCAGAGCACAATGATGCCACCTCACATGATGTACATATATTTCTTTTTAATTCAGAATCATACTATGTAAAAACTATCGTACAATTTCGAAACTTCAAAAAATAAATCACTACTTTCATTTGTTTTTCTCTGCTCATGCTACCTGTGCCCCATTTTCTACTGCCTTTAATATAACTAAAACCATCAATTGATGTGAGTAGCGTCCATTTAAAGTAAAATGTAAACGAACATATTTCGGTCTGAAATGGACTTTGGAAAAAAACAACATCAAAAGCCTAATTCTTTATACAATATGCAGGCATTTTATTTCTAAGAATCTGGGGGAAAAAATGTGTCCTATTTACAATGATTTACGGTAGTTTCAAAACACTAGTTGTAATAACTCATAAACATGGTCTTGAAGAAACCATCCTACAATAAGCGCCTTGATAAGGTGGCATTTATATAAATACTCAAAATTCCATACATGAAGTGATGCACTAAGCAAACTTCTTACATTGACAGTCTCACCAGACTGTATATTGTAAGCTGTGGAAGACATCACCTTCTTGGATATAGTGCACAGTGACTTGAACATAGCCTGGAATTGTAAACAACAATAACATGTAGTGCATGAAATCTGTTGACTTTAAAGATAATTATTTTACACAGGCCTAGTGAACAATGATTGAAAAATAGATATTGAACTACTTCATTTCCAAATACTACAAGCTACAGTGTATCTCTAATGTTCAGCTTCACAGTGACATTTACTGCGTTCTTGAAGAACATGTGTCAACTTCATTGTAGAATTATGTGTCAACAGAATTCTTAAAGAACATAATTATACTGTGAAATCATAAATATTCGTAGGACATAAACTTTCGTGGATTTCATGTGTTGGCATATCCACGAATTTGAGATCCCAAAGAAATTCTGACCTTTAATTCTGAAATCATACTGTCTATGTTAAAGGATACCCTGTATTCACATGAACATACACGGTCAGGGTTGTACCTAATCATTGTTTATGTTACTATTAATATGTTTATATTATATATTCTTTAGCCTCAATGACCACAAATTAAAGTCAATTATTAGTACTTGCATTATGTTCGTTTGTATGACATTGCCAGAACATTAAAACAAGCTCATATCAACCTAGGTGATATTTTAAACAAATCATTAAAAGTTCATAAAAGATCAATATCATTTTATCAAGTCCCTTTTAGTTATAGTTAATTCAACTGATTCATTTAATAGGATATGCCACAATAAGCACAATAAAAATTAAGTTTTAAGTATTCAAAGTGAACTATTCAATTTGCCATTGTCCCCCATGTTTCACCTTTCTTCAGACCACTATTCCCACCTCCTAAGTCCTTCATGTTATTTTCACAATTTTTTTGTGTTCGACTTTGAAGTGTCAACAAGAGCTGTCACAGATACAGCGCGCTCAACTATTCCGCCGCTTTTCCGTGTAAGGATTGAAAAGTTTTGGCAAAACATTGATCACTGTAAAATTAGATTAGATTTCAATGCAATACATGATGTATTTGCCGAGATATTAACATAAATGTTGTTACATGCAAAATTTTAACCAAAAAAGTCCAATAATAAAGGGTCATTATTTGCAAAATACAGTTATCTAACTTGGTTATTCAATTACCTTGGGTGGTTGAATACCATTGTATAAAGTCTCAATGCAATACATAAAGTAGTTGCTGATGTATTAACCTATGTGCGAATATATGCAAAACCTTAACCAGAATTTCTAAGTCGCATAATAAAGGGGCAAAATTATATAATATGCCAGATGGAGTTATCTTTCCTGATTTATTAAGAAGGTTGAATGGTTGGGAGCCTGTGTATTAAGTTTCAATGCAATACATGATGTATTGGAATTTCTATGTCAAATAAAAAAGGGATATAATTTGAATTTAATGCAAACTAGAGTTATCTTACTTGGTTGTTTAAGTAGATTGGATAGTTGAGTACCATTGTACAAAGTCTCAGTGCAATACATTAAGTAGTTGCTGAGATATTAACCTATGTGTGCTTACACGCAAAACCTTATCCAGAATTTCCAAGTCAAATAATAAAGGCCCATAATTTGCATTAAATTCAAAAAAGTGTTATCTAAATTTATTAATTTAGTAGGTTAGACAGTTGGGAATACATATCTAAAGTTTCAATGCAATACATGATGTATTTGCTGAGATATTGACTAAAATGTGGTCACATGCAAAACCTTAACCAGAATTTTTGAGACATTATATTTAGGGCATTTATTTTCCAATAAATGCAAACTACAGTTATCTTGGTTAAATAATTAAGTTGGATGGTTGAGTACCATTTTAATAAGTCTCAATGCAATACATCAAGTAGTTGCTGAAATATTAACCTATGTGTGCTTACATGCAAAACCTTAACCAGAATTTCTAAGTCGAATAAAAAAAGGCAATTATTTGCATTTAATGCAAACTAGAGTTATCTAACTTGGTTAATTTAGTAGGTTGGATGGTTGAGTTCTATTGTATAAAGTCTTAATGCAATACATCAAGTACTTGCTTAGATATTAACCTATGTGTGCTTTACATGCAAAACCTTGACCAGAATTTCTAAGTCAAATAATAAAGGCCCCTTATTTGCATTAAATTTAAATAAGTGTTATCTAACTTCATTTATTTAGTAGGTTAGATAGTTGGGAATACATATCTTAAGTTTTAATGCAATACATGATGTATTTACTGATGTAATAAATTAATGCATAGACATTTTGACTCTGCAAAAGTGCATCTTTAATTGCTGTTTCATTCTCATAAACACTATGTATACATGTTAATCCACAAATAATATAATACAATGCAAATGTATGCAAGTAATCATTCATAGTTTATCTTGTGAAATAACGTTTATTCGAAGTATTTAACGATTTTAGGAATTCCTAAAGTTGTCATGGAACTGTCATTTCCGCCATTTTGAGACCAGGGAACTTGCAAGTGCGGCATGATACATCGGTTCATTTTCAGAACATGAATGTTATTTATAACTTTTAATGTAATTTAAAACTGTCTTACAATGTTATTTGTTAATAGCAAATCGTAATTCGACAGATGCATCACATGATGCATTACTCTGAACTGATATGTATTTGAACTATTTTGTAACATCCGCGCGTTCCTAACTCGGAAGTTATGAAAATTATTTTGATTGTGACTTTTGCAAATGAACCAAGGTCACAAAGCATTAAATTGATATTTCCATGATGACAGTTACTGCCCTTTGTTAATATTTGTATGTTGAACTCGATATTTATGCATAATATTGTTGTTGTTTGCTCGACCGAAGTACTGCCTTCTAAGGTTAGGAATTCCAAGCACCTATGCCATTGGCTGGTAATTTCCTAAAGACTTTTTAATTGGTCAGAATTCCTAATTCCTAAAATCCAAACCGACTGTCGAGTATATAAGGCGGCGCAATCTGGCAGTGGATATCTTATATTTTTGATCACTCAACCATTAACATTCTAACACGACAAGATCTTAGAAATCCTAAAATGGCAACGCCATATGTAATTCCAAAACTGGTAGGCACTATTTAAACACAAACTAAATATATTCTACAGTTACATTGCTATTTAAAAGCTAATATTATTTATTTACTGAGAAGATAAAACGCTGATTATAATTACGCAGACATGATAATAATGATTGTTTTGCTTCCAAAGAGACACTGCGTTGCACCGCTATGAACCCGTTAATTTATATGCATGTGTTTCATGTATATTTAAGTAAGGGAGCCATAAATTAGACGTCTTCGGAAATGAAAGTCTTTGTTGTTGTTTTTGACGAAATTGTTCCAACGGTCAATTAGAATAGAAGCCATCCTGACGAAGGCAAAATGTGTTACACTGAGATAATGACTTAAAGGTGCTTGCATGCAAAACCTTAACCAAGGTGTGACGCAGTCGCCGACACCAGGGTGAGTAGTATAGCTCTCCTTATTCTTCGAAAAGTCGAGCTAAAAATAATGTCTAACATCTTTAAGAACGTTTCTTAAGTAATAAAAGACACACTTTTTTATTGGTCATGTGTATGGTTAGAGTCCTTGCTGTCCAGCTTTACAGGGCTGTCCACAGCATTTTTATCTTTCTACAATCATTCACAAAATAAAGCATTAATTCAATACTTACAAGTACCAAACTGTTGTCCAAGTTCCTACTGAGTACCACAAGCTGGAACTTGAGAAGTATGGTCTTCAATGTGTCCCTGATGTCCAGCTTCACAGGACTGTCCACAGCATTCTTGAAGTGGGCCACAATCCACTGCCAAATGTGCGAAACCAGGCCATCTGGGGATAAATGTAGCAGCTCACATGTATATATACAATGATCGTTGCAGGTTATGCAGGTTGAAGTAGGCTTATTTGTTACCGTTCAACTGTTACTTATCATAAGAATATTATGAGAAAACTTTTTCAGCAGGGTTCCTACTGGTGCTATTGGTTGGCACCAATCTTTCAATTCTACTTATTGGGATGTCATATTTCTTTAATTTTTATTTTATGACAGTTGCCCCTTTGGGCATAAACAGCTTCATTATCGATTCTCAGTGATACAAGCAGCACTGCTGCATTAAGTCAAGCATGCTATTGTAGATCTTTGAGCTAATTACGGCCAGCTGTCATGGACTAGGGCGATTAGACATTTTTATTGTAGCAAATTTTCTGTGTAAACAAGGTAAGTGTTCATGCTATTTACACTTTCAATCTGGTTTTAAGAAAATAATGACAATAATTAAACATTTTGATCATGTGCTATGCTGTGTATATTTAACTTTTGAAACATATATATTCAAAAACCACTCACTTGAGTGTAAGTTTTAAACCTTTGTTACCACCAGGCAATGTTTCACACCAAATGTCTTAGCACTAGGCATTAGAGAAAAGAAAGTTGTCTCCCTCAAAAGAAAGAACTACTACAATAAATCACAACTCTTGGTACAAAGTTGTCTCCCTAAGAAAATACTTTTGAAGGGCTGCAACATTTTAAGGGCCATAATCCAGTCATGCATGGGCGGATCAGGCTGGTTTAAGAAAGGAACAGAGCTCTTATGGATACTAATGTATATGAATGATTACGATACAATCAAAACTTAAGACTGTATTGCATTCACAAGCCATTGTATACAAACGCACCGAAGACTGACACCGCGCTATCGCATAAGCTCTTGTAGCCTTTGCCCAATAGAGCTAAATATAACAAGAGGCCCAAAAGGGCCTATGCTCTACTGGCATGGCTTTTGTGGTCATATCAATCCAGAGCATGTATGTATGGGTAAAAGGCAACAGACATATACTTCATGTTTTGTGTTTGGGTTACCTGAAAACGTAGCACGTTCAACATCTGAGCCCAGAAAGTATTGTAAGCAGATTAGTTGCATAAACTATTTTAATATGTGCCAAGTAAAAGTCATCTGACAAAAAAAAAATGCTTTCAAAACTGTACTCATAGTAAAAATTTCTGTAGTTTTAAAAGTTAAAAAAAGTTGGTCAAAAGGTCAAAGTCAAGAGCATCCTAGGACAACATTGATCAATTTGAACAAACATTCACAATCAATTGTGCTGAGATGGATGCACGAACACACAAAAAGATTTTCAAACCTTTCCAGATTTATGTTTAACCAAACCTGTGAACCCTGGGTGTGGCCAGTAATGACACCAGGTGCATAACTTAAACATTCACAACCAATTTTGTTAAGATGAATGCGCAAACTACAGAACTTAAAGCTAAAAAATGGCCTTTGGGCTTTCAACAAGAACAAGGCAGAGTAATTCACAAAATCAACTGCAGAAGCAAAAAGCAAATTGTCTCTCAAAATCCTAGACTTGCAAATTGTCTCCCTTAACTCTAGACTTGAATTTACATGTACATGTAAACTTGGCTAAAAATAGAATTCGCTCATGCAGACCTGGCTAAAAATAGAAAGCATTTCTTTAAAACTTTCATGGCCCATAATCTAGGCATTTATGGGCAGATCTGGCTGGTTTTCGAAAGGAACCGAGCTCTAATGGATATCTAGATACTGTACAAGTTTCATCGAGATACAATCAAAACTGAAGACTGTATCGTGTTCACAAGCAATTGATTACAGACGCACGAACGCACGGACGCACATACTACATACACATTACCATCGCATAAGCTCTTCTGGCCTTTGGCCAGTAGAGCTAAACAAGAGCACCGCGAAACGGAGCATTATACGCCCGAAGAAGATTCGGCTTGAGGTCCTTTAAATGTAGTGATGATTTGTATAAAGTTATTTGAAAATCGATTTATTAGTTACCAAGTTATGGCCCGGACACGGAATTGCTAACAGGCGAGTAACAAAGATGTGGCCCCGACACAGAATTGCTAAAGCCCCCCATGGTGATTCTAGTCTTTGAGGTATGGACCTGGAAATTGCGCGCGACACATCCTTTTAATGTAGTGATGATTTGTATAAAGTTATTTGAAAATCGCTTTATTGGTTACCAAGTTATGGCCTGGACACGGAATTGCTAACGGACGGACAGACGGACAGACAGACAGACAGACGGACAGACGATGGAGGCCATAACATAATATGACCCTTCGGGCGTATAAAAAGGAATAGTATCATGTAAGAAGATAAAAAAATAATTGCGATGGACCTTATACTATTAATGTTTATTCATAATGATCTATGGCACAATGCAACGAGTGATAATGGTAAGTAAAAAATAACAGCATTGTGGTTTTCATTCAATAATGTTCACTCATAAAGAAAGAATGGCAATTCTTTAACATGATGCCATGAAGCTTGCTCCACCTTGTCAATAGTACCCCAACCACAACTAGAGCTGTCACAGGAGTGAAGAATATCCCCAAATGCCGCCTGGACACAGGAATGGCAAACCATTCCTCTGAAAAGAGGCCATAACTCCAAGGTTACTGCACACTGCATCTTCTTTTATCATGCATGTATTGTTTTATTTAAATCTGTTGAGTAATTTAGAAGTTACACTGCTGACAAGAAAAACTAGCTGATGCTTTAGCTGATCTCTTCTGGAATAAGACATCTAGAGCATTCACGAGCTTTTCTTCCAACACGATCATCATCAAATTTTACAAGTACATATTTGGGCTTGAATTCATCCTTATCTACCTGGGAATAAATCCCGGGACTGTTCCTGTAGCCGAATTAACAAGTCCATCTGACAGGTCAATATTTGTAGTAAGCACTACTGTGGCAAATATGCCATACTTAAGTTCTGCTGGTATTCCACTGGCACCTGGTTCAAATGAAGCATGCTGGATTTGTTTTGTTTGTTCATCTTTCCAAGTGTCAATTACTTTTAAGGTAAATATTTGCTCATTTAGTTTTTGAAGGATCTATCGAACTTGACCTGTATCTTCTGATGTTACACCTGTGTACCAAAAAATGTTCAAATCTGTCAAGCCTTTCATGAGCTATCGTCCAAACATTTTTTCTATTTTTAGTAACAGTGACCTTGACCCCACCAGCCCCAATATCGAACTAGAGCTGTATCTTCTGATGTTACACCTGTGTACCAAAAATTGTTCAAATCCGTTCAGCCTTTCATGAGTTATCGTCCAGAAACCGTTTTTCTTTTTTTAGTAACAGTGACCTTTACCTTGGCCCCACCAGCCCCAATATCGAACTTGACCTGTATCTTCTGATGTTACACCTGTGTACCAAAAATTTTTCAAATCTGTCAAGCCTTTCATGAGTTATCGTCCGGAAACCATGAAAAACGACCGACCGACCGACCGACCGACAAGCTCATTAACTTGATCTGTATCTTCTGATGTTACACCTGTGTACCAAAAATTGTTCAAATCTGTCAAGCCTTTCATGAGTTATCATCCGGAAACTGTTTTTCTTTTTTTAGTTGCAGTGACCTTGACCTTGGCCCCACCAGCCCCAATATTGAACTTGACCTGTATCTTCTGATGTTACACCTGTGTACCAAAAAAATTTCAAATCTGTCAAGCCTTTCATGAGTTATCGTCCGGAAACCGTTTTTCTATTTTTAGTAACAGTGACCTTGACCTTGGCCCCACCAGCCCCAATATCGAACTTGACCTGTATCTTCTGATGTTACACCTGTGTACCAAAAATTTTTCAAATCTGTCTAGCCTTTCACGAGTTATCGTCCGGAAACCATGAAAACCGACAGACCGACCGACCGACAAGCTCACTCCTATATACCCCCTCAAACTTTGTTTGTGGAGGTATAATTATTAATTGACAATATATAACCTCTTTTCAGGTTAATTGAATGGCTGCAGACAACAAGTGTCATGTAAGTTGCAAGTAAACTTTAATATCAAAAGTAATCTTTCATATCTCGTGTTCATTATTTTCTACTGACCTGGGCAGCTGGCACCCTGACTGTTGAAGAGTTCTGTTGCCATCGATATCAATATGGAAGAATGTTTAATGAAGAAGGACGGACCTGTCACAACCTCATGCTGTAGAGCATCTGAAATGCCATACCACGGTTATGTATATAACAGAGATGCTTCCAATGAAAATAGATTTTTGAACTTGAAGTTGATGTTCCCAAAAAATACTATCATATATACCAGTTATACTTATAGCAACACTTTCACTAAATATTATATTACAACAACAGGCCATCCATGATGGCCCTAAATAGCTCACCTGAGAAAAAAAGAGAGTTTAACCATTGTAATCAATATTGCTTGATATTTGTTCTCAAAGATTATTGAAAAACATACTGGTCAAACATGTTGCCTGGATATTCACTGACAGGACTTGCTACAGTTGCCTGCACACTGACAGGACTTGTCACAGTTTCCTGCACACTGACAGGACTTGGTGATTGACTGCACACTGACAGGTTTTTGTTCAGTTGCCTGCACACTGACAGGACTTGATGATTGCCTGCACACTGACAGAATTTGATTCTCATACCTGCACCCTGACAGGACTTTGTTCAGTTGCCTGCACACTGACCGGACTTGATAATTGACTGCACACTGACAGCACTTGGTACAGATACCTGCACACTGACAGGACTTTTTTTAGACAGACTCACGAATGGACGCCTGACAAAGACTGATCACAATAGCTCACTTTGTTCTCTGGTGAGCTAATAAAAATATCACTGAATCCAATTAGAGTGATTTTGTTCCATTAAATAAATATCTGACAAAATCCTTCTCTTATATATCTAGTGCTAAGGCTTACATGTACATACTTTGAGTAGAAGAATAAACAAGAGGCCCAAAAGGGTCTATGCTCTACTGGCTGGGTTTGTGTGGTCAACATCACTGTTTTCGAAAAGAACCAACATCTTAAGGAAATCTGAATACTGTACAAGTTTCATCCAGAAACAATCAAAACTGAAGACTGTATCATGTTCGCAAGCATTTTTTACACAATAGCATTTTTTTATACTATCAAGGCCCATAATCTAGGCATGCATGGGCAGATCTAGCTGGTTTTCGAAAAGAACCGAGCTCTAATGGATATGTAGATACTGTACAAGTTTCATCAAAATACAATCAAAACTGAAGGCTGTATCATGTTAACAAGGAATTGTTTACAGGTGCACTGATTTTTTATACTATCAAGGCCCATAATCTAGGCATGCATGGGCAGACTGGCTGGGTTTCGAAAGGAACCGAGCTCTAATGGATATGTAGATACTGTACAAGTTTCATCGAGATACAATCAAAACTGAAGGCTGTATCGTGTTAACAAGAAATTGTTTTCAGACGCATGGACGCACATACTAAGTACACATTACCATCGCATAAGCTCCTCTGGCCTTTGGCCAGTAGAGCTAAATAAAGCATTTATTACCCAGTTCTGTCTGAAAAGCCTCATTCCCTGGATTACCAAAGAAGTGAGCGAGTGCTTCAATTCCTAGCAACTGTAACCGTGAAAACACAGGCAGGTGGGTGTGGCCAGGACTGGTCAACTTGAGATGAGGCGTGGCTGGGCTTCCTCCGTTTGGCAACATTTCTGAGAAAAACAATTGTTTTCTTGAGTTTACACTGAAACTAAAGATATCCGCCATGTGTCATGGTACTGACTCACACAGCTCAGGGAGTATTTGATTTATCCAAGCTGGTTAGCTCAGTTATAGAACATCTGACTTGCAAGCAAAGGATCCTCGGTTCAATCCTCAGGCAGGTCAAATACATGTCGAGCCCATTGAAGGAGCTTTTGGCATATTGCTCTTCCATGCAATTGCAACAAGAATAACATGGTGTTAAATACTAAATGTGGAACCTGTGACACTACACCTTATTATGGTGAAGATTTTTAAAAAATCTTTTAAATGCACATGATCAAACGGGCAATTCTCATGCTAACTTGCTGCCTATTTCTCAAATATTTTTGACAATTATAAGAAAGAACAAGAGGGGCCAACTATCACAAATTAAACACATCCTATTTTAGGACATTAAATAGTGTGGTGATAACTGGCTGTATGTTAGCCAAATTTACTGAGTGGACCAAGACATTCTGCCCATAAACATGTGGTGTAAATCTGGTGATGATCAGACAAAGGCTTCTAAAGTTATTGATCTGACAAGACCAATTTCTGGTATATTCTATATTTAAAGGGCAATTACTCCACTCCTAAAATATAACTTTTAGTGCTCACAGGGTTAAATATAAAACGATCTTACACTGAAACAAACAATCATCCTCAATAAACTTTTTCAGGAGGGGAAAGGTGACAAATTTCAGCTCTAAAATGTGCCAAAAAAACACTGTTCACTGATTTTATCTCAAACTAATTTATGATGGCGCCCAGCCCCTTGTTTTCTGGCCCCTAGTGTTGTATACTGATGTATTTCCCTCCAACTTACTTGGTGTGGAGCACTCCCCCTAGCATTATTCTGATGTATTATTACCTCCAACTTACTGGGTGTGGAGCCCTCCCCCTCCCCTTATTCTGATGTACTATTCCCTCCAACTTACTGGGTGTGGAGCCCTCCCCTTACTGTTATAATGGTGTATTTTTTCCTCCAACTTACTGGATGTGGAGCCCGGCCACTACTGTTATACTGATGTATTATTTCCTCCAACTTACTGGGTGTGGAGCCCTCCCCTTACTGTTATAATGATGTATTTTTTCCTCCAACTTACTGGGTGTGGAGCCCGGCCCCTACTGTTATACTGATGTTTTATTCCCTCCAACTTACTGGGTGTGGAGCCCGGCCCCTACTGTTATACTGATGTATTATTTCCTCCAACTTACTGGGTGTGGAGCCCGGCCCCTACTGTTATACTGATGTATTATTTCCTCCAACTTACTGGGTGTGGAGCCCTCCCCTTACTGTTATAATGGTGTATTTTTTCCTCCAACTTACTGGATGTGGAGCCCGGCCCCTACTGTTATACTGATGTATTATTTCCTCCAACTTACTGGGTGTGGAGCCCGGCCCCTACTGTTATACTGATGTATTATTTCCTCCAACTAACTGGGTCTGGAGCCCGGCCCCTACTGTTATTCTGATGTATTATTCCCTCCAACTTACTGGGTGTGGACCCCTCCCCCTACTGTTATTCTGATGTATTATTCCCTCCAACTTACTGGGTGGGTAGCCCGGCCCCTACTGTTATTCTGATGAATTATTCCCTCCAACTTACTGGGTGTGTAGCCCGGCCCCTTGTGTTATTCTGATGTATTATTTCCTCCAACTTACTGGGTGTGGAGCCCGGCCCCTACTGTTATACTGATGTATTATTCCCTCCAACTTACTGGGTGTGGAGCCTGACCCCTACTGTTATTCTGATGTTTTATTCCCTCCAACTTACTGGGTGTGTAGCCCGGCCCCTTGAGTTATTCTGATGTATTATTCCCTCCAACTTACTGGGTGTGGAGCCCGGCCCCTACTGTTATACTGATGTATTATTTCCTCCAACTTACTGGGTGCGAAGCCCGGCCCCTACTGTTATTCTGATGTTTTATTCCCTCCAACTTACTGGTTGCGAAGCCCGGCCCCTACTGTTATTCTGATGTTTTATTCCCTCCAACTTACTGGGTGCAGAGCCTGACCCCTACTGTTATACTGATGTTTTATTCCCTCCAACTTTCTGGGTGCAGAGCCTGACCCCTACTGTTATACTGATGTTTTATTCCCTCCAACTTTCTGGGTGTGGAGCCAGGCCCCTACTCTTATACTGATGTTTTATTCCCTCCAACTTACTGGGTGTGGAGCCCGGCCCCTACTGTTATTCTGATGTATTATTCCCTCCAACTTACTGGGTGCGGAGCCCGGCCCCTACTGTTATACTGATGTATTATTCCCTCCAACTTACTGGGTGTTGAGCACAGCCCCTACTGTTATACTGATGTTTTATTCCCTCCAACTTACTGGGTGCTGAGCCCAGCCCCTACTGTTATACTGATGTTTTATTCCCTCCAACTTATTGGGTGCGGAGCCCGGCCCCTACTGTTATTCTGAGGTATTTTTCCCTCCAACTTACTGGGTGTGTAGCCTGGCCCCTATAGTTATTCGGATATATTATTCCCTCCAACTTATGGGTGCGGAGCCTAGCCCCTACAGTTATACTGATGTATTTATTCCCTCCAACTTACTGGGTGCGAAGCCTGCCCCTACTGTTATTCTGATGTATTATTCCCTCCAACTTACTGGGTGTGGAGCCCTCCCCCTACTGTTATTCTGATGTATTATTCCCTCCAACTTACTGGGTGTGGAGCCCGGCCCCTACTGTTATACTGATGTTTTATTCCCTCCAACTTACTGGGTGCGAAGCCTGCCCCTACTGTTATTCTGATGTATTATTCCCTCCAACTAACTGGGTCTGGAGCCCTCCCCCTACTGTTATTCTGATGTATTATTCCCTCCAACTTACTAGGTGTGGAGCCCTCCCCCTACTGTTATTCTGATGTATTATTCCCTCCAACTTACTGGGTGTGGAGCCTGGCCCCTACTGTTATTCTGATGTATTATTCCCTCCAACTTACTGGGTGTGGAGCCCTCCCCCTACTGTTATTCTGATGTATTATTCCCTCCAACTTACTGGGTGTGGAGCCCGGCCCCTACTGTTATACTGATGTTTTATTCCCTCCAACTTACTGGGTGCGAAGCCTGCCCCTACTGTTATTCTGATGTATTATTCCCTCCAACTAACTGGGTCTGAAGCCCTCCCCCTACTGTTATTCTGATGTATTATTCCCTCCAACTTACTAGGTGTGGAGCCCTCCCCCTATTGTTATTCTGATGTATTATTCCCTCCAACTTACTGGGTGTGTAGCCTGGCCCCTACTGTTATTCTGATGTATTATTCCCTCCAACTAACTGGGTGCGGAGCCCGCCGCTTCTGTAATTCTGATGAATTTATTGTCTCCAACTTATTGGGTGTGGAGCCCGTCCCCTACTGTTATTCTGATGTATTATTCCCTCCAACTTACTGGGTGTGGAGCCCGGCCCCTACTGTTATTCTGATGTATTATTCCCTCCAACTTACTGGGTGTGGAGCCCTCCCCCTACTGTTATTCTGATGTATTATTCCCTCCAACTTACTGGGTGTGTAGCCCGGCCCCTACTGTTATACTGATGTATTATTCCCTCCAACTTACTGGGTGTGGAGCCCGGCCCCTACTGTTATGCTGATGTATTATTCCCTCTAACTTACTGGGTGTGTAGCCTGGCCCCTACTGTTATACTGATGTATTATTCCCTCCAACTTACTGGGTGTGGAGCCCGGCCCCTACTGTTATGCTGATGTTTTATTCCCTCCAACTTACTGGGTGTTGAGCCCAGCCCCTACTGTTATACTGATGTTTTATTCCCTCCAACTTACTGGGTGCGAAGCCTGCCCCTACTGTTATTCTGATGTATTATTCCCTCCAACTTACTGGGTGTTGAGCCCAGCCCCTACTGTTATTCTGATGTTTTATTCCCTCCAACTTACTGGGTGTTGAGCCCGGCCCCTACTGTTATTCTGATGTATTATTCCCTCCAACTTACTGGGTGTGGAGCCCGGCCCCTACTGTTATACTGATGTATTATTCCCTCCAACTTACTGGGTGTGGAGCCCGGCCCCTACTGTTATTCTGAGGTATTATTCCCTCCAACTTACTGGGTGTGGAGCCCGGCCCCTACTGTTATACTGATGTATTATTCCCTCCAACTTACTGGGTGTGGAGCCCGGCCCCTACTGTTATTCTGATGTATTATTCCCTCCAACTTACTGGGTGTGGAGCCCGGCCCCTACTGTTATTCTGATGTATTATTCCCTCCAACTTACTGGGTGTTGAGCACAGCCCCTACTGTTATTCTGATGTTTTATTCCCTCCAACTTACTGGGTGTTGAGCACAGCCCCTACTGTTATACTGATGTTTTATTCCCTCCAACTTACTGGGTGCGAAGCCTGCCCCTACTGTTATTCTGATGTATTATTCCCTCCAACTTACTGGGTGTGGAGCCCTCCCCCTACTGTTATTCTGATGTATTATTCCCTCCAACTTACTGGGTGTGTAGCCTGGCCCCTACTGTTATTCTGATGTATTATTCCCTCCAACTTACTGGGTGTGGAGCCCTCCCCCTACTGTTATTCTGATGTATTATTCCCTCCAACTTACTGGGTGTGGAGCCCGGCCCCTACTGTTATACTGATGTTTTATTCCCTCCAACTTACTGGGTGCGAAGCCTGCCCCTACTGTTATTCTGATGTATTATTCCCTCCAACTTACTGGGTCTGAAGCCCTCCCCCTACTGTTATTCTGATGTATTATTCCCTCCAACTTACTAGGTGTGGAGCCCTCCCCCTACTGTTATTCTGATGTATTATTCCCTCCAACTTACTGGGTGTGTAGCCTGGCCCCTACTGTTATTCTGATGTATTATTCCCTCCAACTAACTGGGTGCGGAGCCCGCCGCTTCTGTAATCCTGATGAATTTATTGTCTCCAACTTACTGGGTGTGGAGCCCGTCCCCTACTGTTATTCTGATGTATTATTCCCTCCAACTTACTGGGTGTGGAGCCCGGCCCCTACTGTTATGCTGATGTTTTATTCCCTCCAACTTACTGGGTGTTGAGCCCAGCCCCTACTGTTATACTGATGTTTTATTCCCTCCAACTTACTGGGTGCGAAGCCCGCCCCTACTGTTATTCTGATGTATTATTCCCTCCAACTTACTGGGTGTTGAGCCCAGCCCCTACTGTTATTCTGATGTATTATTCCCTCCAACTTACTGGGTGTTGAGCACAGCCCCTACTGTTATACTGATGTTTTATTCCCTCCAACTTACTGGGTGCGAAGCCTGCCCCTACTGTTATTCTGATGTATTATTCCCTCCAACTTACTGGGTGTGGAGCCCAGCCCCTACTGTTATTCTGATGTATTATTTCCTCCAACTTACTGGGTGCGAAGCCTGCCCCTACTGTTATTCTGATGTATTATTCCCTCCAACTTACTGGGTGTGGAGCCCGGCCCCTACTGTTATTCTGATGTATTATTCCCTCCAACTTACTGGGTGTTGAGCCCGGCCCCTACTGTTATTCTGATGTATTATTCCCTCCAACTTACTGGGTGTTGAGCCCGGCCCCTACCGTTATTCTGATGTACTATTTCGTCCATTTTAACTGGGTGTGGAGCCCTCCCCCTAGTGTTTTACTGATGTTTTATCCCTCCAACTTACTGGGTGTGGAGCCCTCCCCCTACTGTTATTCTGATGTATTATTCCCTCCAACTTACTGGGTGTGGAGCCCGGCCCCTTTTGTGCTACTGTGGTGCCTCCAATACAAAACCGTAGAAATGGAACACCAACCTGCATGTATACAAACATTGACATTTTAAGGAATAAACACTACAGAGTTCTTTCTGCTCATAATATTATTAAATGGCAGTTTTATTTATTTCACCCCTGATAATACTGCCATGTATACTAAATATACATAATGAGATTAGCATCAGTTGACTCATGACAACATTCCCTTCCTTCCCATAAAATTTAAATTATTTATTGCAAATTATGTACACAGAGATGATAATTTAATGCAAAATTGAGTGCATGTCAACTTGTGTCTTTTTAACACTTTTTAATGCAATTGTTGGACATAATTAAACATGTCCAGGTGTGTTTTCTCGCACTGAGGGAAAGCTGCCCTAGCCCTTTTCAAAAACAAAAAAAGTGAGTATTTTATTACAATATAGGGGGAAAAGGAAGATTTTTCACAAAAAATGGAAATCCAGACTGTTTGCAACTTATTTTCTTTGTTCTTCACCCGATGTTTTTTATTTGTGTATTATTAAAAGGGGTTTGGTGAATCTAATAAGAGATATTTTTTTTTATTTCTGATATTTGATTTAGAAATATGTTATTTTTGTAGTTAAAGTAAACTTTTCCAATGGAAATCCCATGGAAAATGGCCTTCCCATTGGAAAATGGCTTTTATTAAGCTTTTCACATTAGGAAATTGGCTCCATTTAAATTGTGGGAGAAAATGAAACATAATTTTTTAAAAAGAAAAAGACTAATTAGTAATATTTTTCAATAACTAAGTGTTAAATAATAAATTCATTAAAAATGAAGAACCGATAGATTCATTTAAGGCATTTTTATGCGAATCCTTCCCATGAGTGAATCTTTCCAATTGGAGGAAATTGCTGCGTTTTTGCATCAATCTAAAAACTAAAGATTCGCATGCCTGGATACATGCATATGTGCCAGTTGCTGTATTCAAATCATGAAATCAGTCCAAATAATCTACATACATTTCTTCATTTCAAAGAACATTCAAAATTAACATACCATATCAAAATAAGTTGAAAACTTGTTGCCAAGCAACCAGATAAAATGCCACCACACTTTGAGTTTCGCCATGGCAACTGGTTCTGTTTTGGTGTTGTTATGGTTGAATACCTGCATACAAAGCTTGATTCTCTTCGGGTCATGTATCACAGCTGTTAACAGAATAGTAATTGATTTGTAGCTTAAATCAGATCTTAAGACCGTCCTAAGGAATTACCTCCTTAGTTAAAAAAAATAAATATACTGACATCAAGTCCTTTGTGCATTTGTTCAGCTAGTGTTAACATGTGACAAGTAAATTACTCGAATAGTTTTACAGTTATGAATATTTATATCAGGATGTTTCAGCCTTATGTTATCATATAACTTGTCATGTAAATCTCTCCTTCCAGCGATAATCGGCCCACCACTATAATACATTTGAATAAAGAAAAACAGACAAGCTAAAAATCATATCAATGATGTTCAGGTGTGGGTTTATTGAAAATACTGTTAAATTAGTATTACATACGAACAGAAGTTCTACAAACAGACCATTCTGATATTTTCTAAAAAAAACATACAGCCATGACAAACCTTGACTGAGGCTGAAATTATCAATGAGATGTTGCCATGCATGGAATGCAGCCACCTTCACGTCCGGACTGATACACTTGAAGCCGAGTTCCACAACAGGCAGTAGTTCATTCAACTGGGAGGATGAATGCAGCTCCTAGAAAACAGGGGTTCTCACAGTTGGTAATTGTCATTCATGCAAAATAGCTGGAGGTCTGATTCATGCCTTAACCCTTATAGTGCATGTATACAATTTTGGCTGACATAGCCCATTAGCAGATGTTGCCGCATCTGGCCGACCCTATCCACTACTGGATGTAAACGCTTCGCCCGCATATCTCCATAGGGTCATTTCAATATTTCAATTTTGCATCTTCTTTTGTAAACAATATCCCAGATGTTTATAAAACTAAAGCTTAACTGTTTGGTTATCGATTTTTTCTTGAAAATCGTCTGCTAAAATTAGAAGGCGATAATTTATACTGCCAATTGCAGGTGTGATATCCCACTGTGACGTAATAAGACCACGAGGCCGAGTACTGTATGAGAAGTCCCCAAATGCATTGATGCGTAAATCATTAAATATATTATGTCAGTTCAACTTAACATTAAAATCAATAAAGATTATAATTATTTGAAGATAATATTTTGTTTACAAACAATAGAAACAATAAGTAGCTGAGAAAATGATGAGTAAATTTTCTGTGGAGCTGATTGATGCCCAGCATGGTTCTGGCCGTAAAATAGGTCAGGTAAACACATTTATGCAAGCGTTTGGTAATCTAGATACATTATACATACTGGAAAAACATTTATCAGCTTTTTTTTTGTAAACATTTTATGAGGGGGTAATAAAGTTAAACAGACACCCTGGACTGGATCTCTCAGCTTGATGACACCGGATATTCCTGCCATATTTCTGTGAATTATACACAAGAATATCTTTTTAATCCAGATGGGTCTTTTTTATGATAGGGGTAATAAAATTTAGATCGATCCCAGCATTTTTTTACCCTTTGATTAAAAGTGACACTCTTATTCAAAATCAATACATTCAGTGATTCACACGTATAACAAACATCAAATTTGATTGATAAACCTAAGGTCAAGGTCACACTTATGTTTTCACAATGGAATGTTGCATATAAGGACATAGAGTACCTTTAAGGTCATACTGCTGTAATAATTTGCTCTTTTTTTGATCCCCCTGAAATGCCTATACAAATAAGGACTGCTTATCAGTAAGTTGGCTATTGACTGGGAGGTGTAATCTGGCCACTTGCCTATGTGCTAATGGGTTAAGCAAGATAAAGGGGCTAAGATCTATTTTGAAATTGTTTCATTCATTTATTTTGATTTTAAGGTACTTCCAACAGTTTTTGTAGCATGTGTTCTTGGATAATTTTAGTGAGCAATTATTGCAATTTCTCCCATTGCTCACTGTTTGTGAATTTTGTGCCTTTTTGCTTTTGTTGCTTAATGAATAACAGCATTGTCGTCACCGCTGTCAACTATGGTGTACCTGTACCGTATCAATTCTTTCCACCGATACCTACGCACTTGTCTTCAAGCATTCATGTGACCCGCATTAGTTTGGTTAACGCTTTTTCAATCTGCATTTAATAAGCATCTATAATATCAAAATCATTTTTAAAACCTTACAAAGTATCATCTTTACAATTACATTTCACCAAAAAATTATAAGTATTTGGTATAGGATTCACACAATCTTTGTTATTTTTCAAATTATTATACTTAAGAGAAGGACCAGGAAAATATTTAGGCCAGAGTTTTTATATATATCGTTTTACGGGAGCGCCGTACCTAAATATTGCAAAACCCAAATAAGAAAAAGATTCAAATTCCTAACTTTATTTATATTTTTTCCGCCGCCCGTTTCTTCGATCTCCGATAGAAAATAAAAATTAGTGTTATTTAACCTATTTAACCTAATGCTAATTTCACAACAACAAAAAAATATCGCGCACAATTTTCAAGATGGCGGAAGCCGGCGCTTTTGCTTATGATGTCAACTGAAATATGTTTTATTGTTTTGTGATATCACATGCATATTATATGCAATGATGAAAATATAACTTGAAACTTGCTTATTATCATCATCTAAGCGCTTGTAAGGAAAATGGCTGCCTTTTACGAAATTTTAAAGGGGATTGAGTTTGAAGACTTATACTGTTGTTCATAAAATCAGGCATTTTGATATTTCGGAACGGAATTATATTTTCTTTATACCAAAGCATAAAATCACTTAAATATTTCTGTGTGTAGACCTGTTTACATGGGGATACACTGAGAATTAGAATTTGCTGTACAGTTTCTGACTACAGACGAAGACGAGAATGTGACATTGGATTTGGCTCGTTTGTCTAAAGACAATAAACTTATACCAACATATTGCATACCATTTTAATGGGCTTTGACTCCTCTTTTCATGTCACCCATTTTAAAATGGATTGTATGTATGTTGATTAAGAAACTAAACCAAATGGAATCTACAGTGAAATCTGGTAAGTTTGAGTTACATACCTTGTTTCTTTTCTTGTACATCATAGACATTAAATTTCTTCAGATGTGTTGTTTATCTCAATATATGTAACCAAAATGATATTAATCAACATTTGAGACACAAACAATGTGCCAGATGCCTCATGTTTTGCCAGTTTCAGTGACTATTAGAAGCACTACAAAAGTATAGATGCTCATATTAAAATCATGCATATATAAATAAAAAAAACTATATACTAATTTATGTGTATTTTTATTTAACAGTGAAGTGTTTAATACTTTGGAGTCATAGTTGAAGAATATATTTAAATTGGTGTAAATCAGTTGACTAATAATGTGGCATTTAAGGAGTAAAATAAATATCCAAATATTAAAAAAAGTTCCTTAAACATGCATTATGCACCAGATTATGCACCAGTCAATTGTACCACGGCCCTCCAGGTCCGGGGTTATATAGGGGATAATGAGAGAAATGGGCCGTGATTTTATCTTCCAGGTCGCCCCACAGTGCCTAGTGAATGTGGTGGTTTTGTTTTTTCGCCAAAATTATGGGGAATGGGCCTCACCTTGGGGTGGGGGGGAATAAGGTGGGGATTTGACCAGTAGTTTGTCCCCACAGGGCAGGTTTTACCAAGAATTGGCCGAACCTGGGTCGGGCATGGTTACAATTGACTGGTGCATTATTGTGGCTTCTTGTGAAAATGACATCTTGTTTTGACTTTATTATACAGATCTATTATACAACAGGCAGTATGGAGTACAAAACAAGTGTGCACAACTTCAAAACATACATTCTATAAAAGTTTGCGAAAAAAAGAAAAATATACGGAAAATCCATCTTTTTCTTAATTTTATTCCCTCCTCCTGGCGCTATTTTTTGAAAAATTTCCCGTAAAACGAAAAATAAAAAACTCTGGCCTTAATGTGCATGATATTTAAACTGTTGTAATTGCCGCAAGTTGAAAAGAAGTATGAATAATACTAAAACATCAGTTGATTTCAATACAAGTGTTTCATTCTAGCCAAAAAAAAAATATATATATATATATATACATGGGTGAAAGTTGCAAATTTTCAAAATACTGTAAATTTAAGCTGGGGACCAGGGGACCGCAGGGCCCCTGGTGGGTCCAGGGCAAAGCCCTGGCAAGGGGTCCAGGGGGCCAGAGGCCCCCAGAAGCTCCAGGAATTAAGCATTTAAAAACACATTGCAAAGCCTTTCCTGACTTTTAATCAATGAAATCTATGTTGTATATTTATGATATTTCTGGCAGCTTTTGTCAACATACATAAAGCCCCTTACAAAAACATCCCTCAATACTTAAATTCTTGCTCATTAATCAAGAATTCATTTTACTCTGTAATTCATACAATAAAATAGTTGATTGTTTTCCCACACAGACTGCAAAAAGCCACATCACAAACTTTTATCTTTTGGAGCCAATCAGACCATTTCACACCCTTCGAATCGTCTTTTGACATTCATTGCCACCTCCATTTGTTTTTCGCAGGCTGTTCAAGCTCTTTCGTATTATACCCTGGGGGTAGAAACTGCATTGTTCAATTTTGACAGCAGTATTTCGATTTATTTCTTAGTTAATTTTGCCTCCAATTTGCGGTATGTCGTAAAAGTGGTACTGACCGTAAATATTTGGCGAAAACCGGCTTATTCTGCCATCCAAGTTTTTGTTGGCGCGGAAACTGCCGAGGTTATTCGGAGAACATCAGAATGACGATGCTTTTTTACGAAATGAAATGACTGTTTTCGGAAACGTTCGGCTGATATCACCGACAGAATTTTACTACACTTGGCAACGCTATTTATAGAACGAAATTGGGAACCAGTAAATTTAACAACTTTGTTTTGTCTTCGACTTTGAGTAGATCGCGTTGTTGATGATGGGGTACCCCCCCCCCCCCCCCCCCCCCCCTTAAAAACTCACTGGATTTACCCGATTTGGAAAAATGACCACTGAGAAGACTGAAAATACGGAATTCCGTATTATTACGGAAAACTTTCACCCACGTATATATTTGTTTATCTACATCAATAATTGATATCATCATGAATTAAATTACAGTTCAGCATTGCTTTATTACTTCATTATACATTTACTCATAAGTTAAAATCTCTAAATCTTGATTTCAGGATTAATCCTGAACTCTATAGCCCCTGTTAAAGCATTAAGCTCACATATACGCCAATACAAATGAGAGGGATGAGGTGGGGGGGTTTTAACATACAAGTACGGAAAAATATTGACGTCATGACATCATTTTATTAGAAGATGTATCTTCAGAACATTCCAGCCTTTGATAATTTTACAATTGATAATCAAACTATAAACATAGCGGCAAAACCAGGTTTTTAATATGGGTAATCAAAAATTATAGCAAAATAAATTCTTGTTTGAGTCAGAAAAAAGTGGCAGTCAAAAGTAATTGGGCAAAAATCAATTTTCTATTTTAAATAACAGTGACGTTGAGCCTAACCCCAACCCCCTCAAAAGCCATCCCAAGCTAGCTTGTCACATAAGCTACCCACACACCAACTTTTATTACTATCCATCAAATCAAGTTATTGGGCGAAAACCAATATTTCGGCCATTTTTGTTTTTTTAGCAACTGACCTTGACCTTGATCCCACCCAATTTAAAGCAATCCCAAGCTACCTATTCACATAAGTTACCTACTCACCAACTTTCATAACTATACATCAATGCTAGCCCAAGATAAAGGGCGGAAATATAGTAACACTGACCATGACCCTACTCCCTCCCCCCTCAAAAGCAATCCAAAGCCCTCGCTTCACATAAGCTACCTACACACCAACTTTCATCACTATCTATCAATATTTATCAATTCTTACTTAATTATTGGGCAGAAACCATTTTTCTATTTTAAGTAACAGTGACCTTGATCCCAACGACCCTGAAAAGAAATCCCAAGCTAGCTCTTTATATCAGCTACCTACACAACAACTTTCTGAAGTTTCATGACTATCCATCAATGCTAGCCTTAGTCATTGGGGGGAAACCAACGTTTCCAACATTTTTGTATTTTTAGTAATGGTGACCTTGACCTTGATCCCACCCAATTAGCAATCCCAAGCTAGCTCTTCATAAAACCTTTCTACACACCAACTTTCATTACTATCCATCAATTCTTACTCAAGTCATTTGGCGGAAACCATTTTTTATTTTTTAGTAACAGTGACCCTGACCCCCCTCAAAAGTAACCCATGCTAGCTCTTCACATAAGCTATCTTAACACCAACTTTCATAACAATACATCAATGGTAGCTCAAGTTAATTGGTGGAAACCAATATTATATTACATATTTCCTAAGTGGTCAAACATATTGAATGACCAGATTAAGTTCCAAAACTGAATGAAATTTTGTAGATTTATAGAATGAACTTGATGATGCAGAGGTCCCACTCACATAAAATAATACGAAAAATCACGCAAAAAAATAATAAAAATAATAATCACGCATACATTTTTCACACGAGATAAAGCGCGTCCGAAAATCATGGGGGCGAATATTGATTTTGTTGGAATCCCACACCACGTTCTAAAATTAGACATGACAAATACTATCTAGTCCCATTGATTGGCTAAACCGCAGATTCTGCTTGGTGACGTCATTACAATGTAGATGGGTTATAACTTTTTACGCCTAGCGAAATGAATGATAAGCAGCAAAACATTGCAACCAATCTGCACACGGGAATTCCGTCTGCATCCAAAATGTTGATGCAATCGAAGCTGACAGCGTTTGGTTTTAGAGAAAACAAATTGAAATCATCAAGTAAACCCAGTGATTTTTATTTAAATTTTCAAAACCACATGTGGCTTTACAATTGGGAAAATAAGCGCGTTAATTCCCAAAATTGGGAAAATACAATGAACATTAAAATGGTCATTTAAAATAACCAGTAACAAAGACACCTATTAAAACTGTTTCAACTCTCTTTAATGACAATTACTATCATCAAAACATGTAAAATATGATTTTTGTGCCAAAGATTAAGCATTATCACTTTCTCACCAAACAAATTGCAATTTCAGCTTTCTGGTCTTGTGATATGTTAATTAAATGCAAGATCTTAAAAAACCCAATAAACAAAGTTACACTGAAATCATACATATTTTTAGTAACAAAAAAACATTGTACTTTGAGCATAATTATTAATACAATCTCTTAAATTGCAGTTACTATCATAAAAACATGAGCAACTCGTCATGTAAAATACAAATTCAATGAACATTAAAATCATACATAAGAAACAAAGAATAATACTGAAATGTATTGTAATTAGAACATCACTTATTATTTGTTATTGTTTGCCGGAAAGTTGAAGTAAAAACGTCGATAATCGTAAACAAATTGATCTGTGTCTTTATGCGAATTACCTGCGTCTCGGTGATGATGATCTGAAAGAAATGGTGTAATTTCCCGGCCCTATCCCGGATCGAACGGAGTCCTGCTATTGTTGAGCGTTCACATCGTGTTTAAAATGCATTGTTTTACGAAATAAAAACAAAAAGCACAATTCATATGTGTATTTTTTGTTTCATTTCTGAGGGGAATTGCTTACCTTTTTTTTGGAAAATATGACTATTTTGGGGGAAAATTGGACGATTTTCGGCGAGGGGAAACAGCCGTAAATTTCATGAAAAAAAATCACTGAATCCGAACAATGAACCTGTGCAATCTTCAGGCGATGAAACAAGAGTGCAAACATTAAGAAAAGGTATCCAAAAAGATTTCAGAATAAGTGGTTTGCTGAATTTTCGTGGCTCAAATATGACTCGGAAAAAAGTCTAATGCATTGTTTGACATGCTTAAAACAGAATACGAAAAGTACAGCAAATGTTTTTATAACTAACTTTTCAATAAAAAAAAAACAAGCATTTTCAGTGAAAAGATATCCCCCGCCAACGATGGCTTGTTTGTGCTTGATGGCTTGTTTGTGCTTGAAGGTTAAAAAATCTCAGAAAGAATAAGATAAGCACATTGGTTTTACTGAGAAACGGCTGCAAACAATGATTTTTTAATGAATCAAGGGCAATTACTCTAAGGAAAATTGACCAATCCAATAGAAAAATAGACAGGCATCATCACAGTATGTTGGTTCTTATTTATTCCAAGTGTCATGAAATTCTACCAGCTAGTTGCATAGAAAAGGCTGCAAACATGGATCTTTTAATAAATCAAGGGCAAATAACTCAAATAGAAATTACACAATCCAAAATATAAATAGACAGGCATCATCGCAGTATGTTGGTTCATATTTATTTCAAGTTTCAAGAATTTCTACCAACTAGTTACTGAGAAATGGCTGTAAATGAGTTTTTCAAAAAATCAAGGGCAATAACTCAAGTACAATTGACCAATCCAAAAAAAAAAAATGAACAGGCATCATCCCAGTATAGTAATTCATATTTATTTTAAGTTTCATGAAATTCTGCCAGCTAGTGACTGAGAAATGGCTGTGAATGTGCATTTTTCAAAAAATCAAGGGCAATAACTCCAAGGACAATTGACCAATCAATTTTTTTTTGGACGGGCATCATTCCAGTATTGTGGTTCATATTCATTTTAAGTTTCATGAAATTATACTGGCTAGTTACTGAGAAAACGCAGGTGACAGACGGAAGGAAGGAAGGACGGACGAAAGACAGACGGACGGACAACGCCATTTCAATATCCCCCTCCCTATTTCATAGGCGGGGGATAATAAAATATTTATTTATTTCATACCCCCCAAAATTGCATTTTACCCCCAATTTTCGTACCCAGGGGGTAAATTTACCCTTGAACAAAATAGTAAGTGGGAACTCTGATGATGGTATATAATATGCTGCAACAGTTATATTATGTGTAAGTATTTTATGGTATTTTTAATGATCTTTTAATTATATTCAATCATCCCGCCATCACTGATGGAAAATAATTGAAAATATCTTTATTTCAATGATTGTTCATGTATATCCAGGCGCTCAACGATGACAATTTGATTATATTCAATTATCGCACCATCACTAATTGAAGTATGTATATTTCAATGATCATTCATGTGCATCTAATACAACCTCTATACAACTCCCAAAATTATTTCATTATCAGCCAAAATTTTAACAGATTGCTCAATTATATGTATTCATGATTGGATCATTTGTCATTTCATTTACTTAAAACTTTTAGTGGCTTGAAAGCCCCTTGCCAGATATTTTTGAAACATCGAACTTCAGCAGCAAGTGAACAACAACAACAACAAAAATAAAGTTGAACTTAAATATCAATTTCCTTTAATAATAGAACACATAATTTAACCTGTACATTTTGACCTCCAGTGTTAACATGTACATTTTGACCTCCAGTGGCTTACCTTGCCCAGCATTTGTACCAGTATTCCCCAACATTTCAGCACATAAAGCTGCTGACCATCATTAAACAGTCTCTTCAGATTCGGAACAATCATCTGAAACAAACATGATCATCTTTATTTTAAGGCGTAAGTTTCAAGCAATAACTCCTTAGCCTCTACAGAGCTTTTAGACTCACAAATAATGCCAAAGGGAATTAGTATAGTCTTTGTTAATGCCAACATCTAATTACCAACCGCAAACGGTTTAAGTGTATATTTTAAATTCACTCTGGATGATCAACTAATTTCTATTTTATTTCTTTGGTTAATAAATCCTTGGCAAGCCTAACTCATATTGAAACACCAGGATTGAGTTATGCTGGGATTTGGTTACATTCTCCATCCTGGTTTGCCTGGTTACACAGCGACATTAACTTTATTGTCAATAAAATATTAATTTGTCATCTTCAATAAACCTGGGGCGGCCCCTGTGGTTGATTTACACGGGGACTCTTAAGATTCACTGTGCTACATATCAGCATCTTATTAATACACACATGATCCTGAATTATAATGGTAAAAACCTGTATAAAACCCTGTTCATGCAGCGCTATCAGCGCATTGATTTTATGCTACCAACCTTCATAATAAACTTTTGTCAGAAGTCAATATTTCAAACATAATATAAGACAAACCTAATTGTTGAGTTTAACACTTATTTAATTTCATTACCTGTTTTATTGTCATTTTCAAGTCAGCTGTAAGCTGTCTTTGGCACAATATCAGGTGTTCCAAGTTTGCTGTGATGACCTGAATAGCGTGTTCCCGCACCTTTATAGCTGCATGCGTTAACAAGGGAACAACTATCCCACCCCACTCTCGCGTCTTGGTTATGGTCTCATTTTCTGCTTGTTTCAACAGTCTGAAAAAAAACAACAACTGTTATTACATTTTTCTACAGAGAGAGATGACTGCTAAATGGACCTTGACAGAACCATAAACCCTTTTCCAGAGAATAATAGATCTGGGACCTCTTATTTTAATCTGTTTGTTCAATTCAAAATTGTTCAAGCCCTACAACAAGTTTCAATCTCCAAGTTTCAGCTCAACCTTTCGTGTTTTCTACTAAACAAATAGTCGTGGTAGTTGTATCAATACTGGCAGACATTATAATCGCTCACCTTATTTAAAATAAGAAGATATTCCTAGGGCAGAGCCAATTATGAACCCAGGGTTACCATTTAAAAAACTTAGTGGAGAACCACTTGATGATGTTATATATACCAAATAAACTCACTCTAGCCAATGCATTTAATGAGAAGATTTTTAAATTTTCCCTTTATTATCAAGTCACTACACCACTGATGTAGGAAACATTGAAACAATGGAAAACAATAAGACAAGATATGTGAACCCTGACTAAAGTTATTCAGATTCAACCATTCTTTTATTTTTAGTAACAGTGACCTTGACCTTGACCCTTGAAGCTCTATACGCAATCCCATGAAAGGTCTCCAATAACTCTTCCTATATAGCAAGTTTGGTCAAGATATGTGAACCCTGACTAAAGTTATTCAGTTTCAACCATTCTTCTATTTTTAGAAACAGTGACCTTGACCCTAGGGACCCCAAACCCAATCCCATGAAAGGTCTACATAAACTCTTCCTTCATACCAAATTTTGTCAAGATATGAACCCTAACTAAAGTTATTGAGTTTCAACTGTTTTTCTTTTTTTAGTAACAGTGACCTTGACCTTGACCATAGGGGTCCTGTGAAGGCCTCCATAAACTCTTCCTTTATACCAAGTTGGGTCAAGATATGTGAACCCTGACTACAGTTATTCAGTTTCAACAGTTTTTTTATTTGTAGTAACAGTGACCTTGACCTTGACCCTAGGGACCCCAAACGCAATCCCATGAAAGCTTTCCATAAACTCTTCCTTTATACCAAGTTGGGTCAAGATATGTCAACCCTTACTGAAATTATTCAGTTTTATAGGTGAGTTTGAAGTCGCCCGGCCAGCCACACAGCCGCCCAAACAACGACGTTCGTCATTCTAATAACAAGGTTTCACTATGTGAAAACCTGGCTAATAAGGTGACTTGCTAAAGCAATCTGGACCAAAGTACCATCTGTTGAATGCTTATCAAGGCAAGAACCTTTATATTCACCGACATAGTTTGATTGAGAACTGATTAAGCTCTTACCTGTTGCTTCCATAATGATGGTGGAATTAACAAGAGGGCCATATTGGCCCTAATTCGCTCACCTGAGTAAAAGAGTTTAACCTTTGTAATCAATATAGCTTGATATTTGTTCTCAAAGAATATTGAAAAAGATACTGATCAAACATGTTGCCTGGATAATCAATGACAGGACTTGTCACAGTTGCCTGCACACTGACTGGACATGTCACAGTTTCCTGCACACTGACAGGACTTGGTAATTGGCTTCACACTGACAGGATTTCGTTCAGTTGCCTGCACACTGACAAGACTTGATGATTGACTGCACACTGACAGAATTTGATTCTCACCTGCACACTGACAGGACTTTTGTTGTTGTTGTTGATCAATCATGACCTTTGGTGTATTTTTGTAGAGGGTCACTTAAGGAAGCTTTCTGTAAAGTTTAATTAAATTTGGACTGGTAATTTTAGAGGAGATGTTTTTTTAAAGCAAAATAGGAAGTTGGCCATTTTGTTGTTGTTGCTGTTGTTGTTGCTGATCAATCGTAACCCCTTGTTGTATTTTTGTAGAAGGTCACCCAAGGAAGCTTCCTGTAAAGTTTCATTGAATTTGGACTAGTAGTTTCAGAGGAGATGCTTTTTAAAGCAAAACAGGCAGTCGTCCATTTTGTTGTTGTTGTTGTTAATCAATCGTGACCCCTTGTTGTATTTTTGTAGAAGGTCACCCAAGGAAGCTTCCTGTAAAGTTTCATTGAATTTGGACTAGTAGTTTCAGAGGAGATACTTTTTAAAGCAAAACAGGAAGTCGGCCATTTTGTTGTTGTTGTTGTTAATCAATCGTGACCCCTTGTATTTTTGTAGAGGGACACCCGAGGAAGCTTCCTGTGAAGTTTCATTGAATTTGGCAAGGTAGTTTCAGAGGAGATGTTTTTTAAGCAATTGTTGACGGACGGACGTTCTCACATATCAACCTTTGTTAGGTACTTTACCATTACTCCCATTATAAAAATATACCCACTAAAGCCCTACTAACCCTAACTTACCAAACCCAACAAGGGCTACCCAACAAATTGATCTTCTATAAGTAATGAAGGAATTACTACCCAATATATACCCATTCGTGTGTGTGGACTGACGACGGACTAAGACCGATCACAATAGCTCACTTTGAGCTAAAAATGTGGGTCAATGTCAAAAATGTTTCAAAAACTGTACACATGATCCAAATTGCATTGCTGCAGGTTCAAAAATGAAAATGTAGGCCAAAAGATAACAGTCAAGGTCATCTGAGGACAACATTGATGTCTGTTTCAAAAACTGGTGCAAATTGCATTCCTGCAGCTTCAAAAATAAGGAAGAAGGTCAAAAGGGTACTATCAAGGTCATCTAAACATTGATAACAGTTTTCAAAATGGTGCATATTCATAAAGAGCTGTCACAGAGACAGCGTGCTCGACTATTTCGCCGCTTTTCAGTGTAAGGATTGAAAAGTTTTGGCAAAACATGAATGGATCACTGTAAAATTAGATTTGAATGATGCCTGGGAAGATTTGCGTAAAAATCAAAAACATTCAGCCTTCAATGAAATACAGACTTGATGGAAATAGCATGCAATACATTAAAGGACATTAAAGGATTATAGGTTGAATACAATAATATTCTAAGGCCAATAATAAAGAGCCATTTTGCAAAAAATACAGTTACAGGTTGGGTGGTAGAGTATCATTGTATAAAGCCTCAATGCAATACATCAAGTAGTTGCTTAGACATTAACCTATGTGTTCTAAAAATACAAAACCTTAACCAGAATTTTTAAATTGCATAATAAAGGGGCAACCATTATATAATATGCAAGATAGAGTTATCTTACTTGATTAATTAAATAGGTTGAATGGTTGGGGGCCTGTGTATAAAGTTTTAATGCAATACATTATGTATTCCTGTGGTATTGACTTAAATGTGGTTACATGCAAAACTTTAACCAGAATTTCTATGTCGAATAATAAAGGGCAATTATTTTGCATTAAATGCAAACTACAGTTATCTAACTTGGTCAATTTGGTAGGTTGAATGGTTGAGTACCATTGTATAAAGTCTCAATGCAATATATCAAGTAGTTGCTGAGATATTAACCTATGTGTGCTTACATGCAAAACCTTAACCAGAATTTCTAAGACGAACAATAAAGGGCAATTATTTGCATTAAATGCAAACTACAGTTATCTAACTTGGTTAATTTGGTAGGTTGGATAGTTGAGTACCATTGTATAAAGTCTCAATGCAATATATCAAGTAGTTGCTGAGATATTAACCTATGTGTGCTTACATGCAAAACCTTAACCAGAATTTCTAAGACATCAATAAAGGGCAATTATTTGCATTAAATGCAAACTAAAGTTATCTAACTTGGTTAATTTAGTAGGTTGGATGGTTGACTACCATTGTATGGAGTCTCAGTGCAATACATCAAGTAGTTGCTGAGATATTAACCTATGTGTGCTTACATGCAAAACCTTAACCAGAATTTCTAAGACGAACAATAAAGGGCAATTATTTGCATTAAATGCAAACTACAGTTATCTAACTAGGTTTATTTGGTAGGTTGGATGGTTGAGTACCATTGTATTAAGTCTCAATGCAATACATCAAGTAGTTGCTGAGATATTAACCTATGTGTGCTTACATGCAAAACCTTAACCAGAATTTCTAAGTCAAATAATAAAGGCCCATTTTTTTGCATTATATTCAAATAATTGTTATCTTACTTCATTAATTTAGTAGGTTAGATAGTTGAGAATATGTGTCCATAGTTTTGATGCAATAAATGATGCATTTACTGAGATAATGACTTAAAGGTGCTTACATGCAAAACCTTAACTAAGGTGTGACGCTGAAGCCGACACCAGGGTGAGTAGTATAGCTCTCCTTATTCTTCGAATAGTCGAGCTAAAAACTGTACACATGATCCAAATGGCATTGCTGTAGCTTCAAAAATAAGAAAGTTACAAAGTCAAAAGGTCTCTTTCAAGATCATCAAAGGAAAATATTGATATTTGTTTTCACACTGTACACATGGTCCAAATTTCATTGCTGTAGATTAAAAAATAAGAAAGTAGGTCAAATGGTCACTATCAAGGTCATCCAAACACAACATTGACATTTATTTTCAAAATTGTGCATATGAAGGAAAAGGAAAATCCCCCTATCACAACAGCTGACACAAAAACAATAGCTGTCACAGTAAATGATGAATGCCCCTAAAGTGCCAACCATTGCAATGGTCAATGCAATTACTAGTATCCCATCAATCAGGAAGAGCTTTCATAACTGAACACAGGTGCAACATTTTATTTTAAAATCCCTCTGTGCATGATTCTTCTTTATGACATGGAAAAATCTTTCTTAAGATTTGACCTAGTGACCTTGATTTTGACCGGAGGTGACCTATATTCACAAATGTTCAAGACGGCATGTAGGCAAGTATACTGACAAAGTTTCATAACAATTGGATAAAAACTTTATGACATGGAATAAAAACATCAACGCAGAATTGTTAATGCCTAACTGTAAGCCTTCTTGCCCTAAAATAATATGGAGTTATGTAACCTCATTGTGTGATGGACCTGAAAAACTATGTGAAGTATTAAGTGAATTGAATGAAGGGAATTGGAGTTATAAGTGAAAAAGCCAGCCTGCCCTAAACCATTAACCAGACACAGAAGCAGACGCAAGTAGTAAAGCCTCCTTATTCTTCAAATAGTCAAGCTAAAAATCCTCTTAAATTTCATGACTCATATACTCATCCAGGGTAAGCACAAGATCCAATGCTATATTTGCAGTGTTAGGTCATAGGCCACAACTCTTCTATTACTGAAGGCAGCCCACAACATCACATATTGATCTTTGATGTTGAAGATGATCTTTATAAGCTTTTAGCTTCCAATCAAATTCTTAAATATTTAGAATGAAATATATGTTGCCACTTTTTAATTTTCATGAAATAAATATGTTTAAACCAACATCACACGTTAACTTACATACTCGTTAACATTCCTTTAAAGTTTGGTGACTTTGGCTCACATACTTTTGGAGATATGAAAAACAAGGTTATATAATCTAGATTTTATATTTTAACTTATCAAAGGCCATAACAATACACTTAATGGATGCAACCACACACAAAACCCCAGGTGCACAACTCCATATTCTGCTTAATCCTGTAAATTTCATCACCATTTGTAAAAATACAAAATTCAAGCGAGACAAGCTCGCATACCCTGTAGGCTATTTTTGTGTTCAGCATAATAATTAGACACCAACACATAACTAACCTGTCAACAACATTTAGACACTCGTTTTCCACAGTCATAGATTGGCCGCGCCACTTTTCCATAGCCAGCGTCACACTGGATAAAATGTCCTCTACCTGTTGTGGAAATAGTTGAAACATGTTGGTTCATAATAAATTGTAGAGGGTCATTTGTCATGATAAATAGCACTGTCGGGCCATTAATAATCAAGACACAAATGGGGCAACGCGACAATAAAGCCAGATTTTTTGATTTGACAATGCAATTTTGCAAACCTAAGATTTGAGCTAGTGACCTAGCATTTTAACCGAGAAGACCCATAGTTATACTTATCAGAGATATGTTAATACAAATAAAACAGTTGGAGTTTCATGAAGATCAACAGAAACTATTCCATTTGTGTTAGGAAAAAAAAAATCAGCTTTTCCTAATAGTAAGTCCCAGATCCCAGATACCTAGATATTGATGCAGATGACACACTTCCAACATCTAAGAGTTCATACACACATATTTTTTTAAAAGTTAATTATTTAAAAAGGGAAAAAAACACATCAAGAGTCTACACCAAATCGTTTCAGATTTCACTGTGTAAGTACAGTCGAAACTTGTTGGCTGGATATCTCATGGCTCGATATCCTCGTTGGCTCGAACCAGATTAAAAGGACCGATTTTTATTTACTCTTTGTTTCTCTTTTTTGTATTATAATTATTATCAAATTTAAATGGTTCAACAGTTTGAATAAACATGCTATCACTTTAAATTCTGTCTCTAATTGTTGTCCATCTATAAATTTCTATGCATTTTGATATAACTTATAAGCTATGTTTGTGTTACCCACTGTTTACAATTGCTTGTTTGTTGTTTTCGCATAAATGTATTTTTATCATAAATAAAAATATGAAGTGATATTTTTTAAGTATCGAATAAGTCATGTTACGAACTTAACGATGCATAACTATGTCAAATAAATACTCTTCTCTTCTCTTGCAGAGATAGCGTACCCAATAACAAACGAGGTAAATAAGACTTTTTGAATCAAATAAAAAAAAAAGAGGCCCAAAAGGGCCTACGCTCTACTGGCATGGCTTTTGTGGTCATATCAATCCAGAGCATGTATGTATGGGTAAAAGGCAACAGACATATACTTTATGTTTTGTGTTTGGGTTACCTGAAAACGTAGCACGTTCAACATCTGAGCCCAGAAAGTATTGTAAGCAGATTAGTTGCATGAACTATTTTAATATGTGCCAAGTAAAAGTCATCTGACAAAAAAAAAATGCTTTCAAAACTGTACTCATAGTAAAAATTTCTGTAGTTTAACAAGTTAAAAAAAAGTTGGTCAAAAGGTCAAAGTCAAGGGCATCCTAGGACAACATTGATCAATTTGAACAAACATTCACAATCAATTGTGCTGAGATGGATGCACGAACACACAAAAAGATTTTCAAACCTTTCCAGATTTATGTTTAACAAACCTGTAAACCCTGTGTGTGGCCAGTAATGACACCAGGGGCATAACTTAAACATTCACAATCAATTTTGTTAAGATGAATGCGCAAACTACAGAACTTAAAGCTAAAAAATGGCCTTTGGGCTTTCAACAAGAACAAGGCAGAGTAATTCACAAAATCAACTGCAGAAGCAAAAAGCAAATTGTCTCTAAATCCTAGACTTGCAAATTGTCTCCCTTAACTCTAGACTTGAATTTACATGTACATGTAAACTTGGCTAAAAATAGAATTTGCTCATGCAGCTCTGGCTAAAAATAGAAAGCATTTTTTTTAAACTTTCATGGCCCATAATCTAGGCATTCATGGGCGGACCTTGCTGGTTTTCGAAAGGAACCGAGCTCTAATGGATATCTAGATACTGTACAAGTTTCATCGAGATACAATCAAAACTGAAGACTGCATAGTGTTCACAACCAATTGTATACACAATAGCATTTTTCTATACTATCAAGGGCCATAATCTAGGCATGCATGGGCGGATCTGGCTGGTTTTCGAAAGGAACCGAGCTCTAATAGATATCTAGATACTGTACAAGTTTCATCGAGATACAATCAAAACTGAAGACTGTATCGTGTTCACAATCAATTGTATACACAATAGCATTTTTCTATACTATCAAGGGCCATAATCTAGGCATGCATGGGCGGATCTGGCTGGTTTTCGAAAGGAACCGAGCTCTAATAGATATCTAGATACTGTACAAGTTTCATCGAGATACAATCAAAACTGAAGACTGTATCGTGTTCACAAGCAATTGTTTACAGACGCACTAACGCACGACCGCACAAATGCACATACTATGTACACATTACCATCGCATAAGCTCTTCTGACTTTGGCCAGTAGAGCTAAAAAATAACACTCTGTAAGCAATCCAGCTTGGCTCGATATTTTCGAGGCTCGAAGTATTTTGGCCAGTCCCTAGAATATCGAGCCATCGAGTTTCGACTGTATGTAAGAAATTTGTGATCACCCAGGTGGGGCCAGTTTTGTCTCCAGAGGCATAACTTGAACATACTTAATAGACAACCACTAGACAATGTAACACACCAAATATATATGCACTTAGGCCTGATGGATTTTGTCAAGAAGATTTTCAAAGTTTTTCCTTCAAGAGTTCTGCATGGAATTCATTTCTCTGAACAATTTTGAAAGGGCACCACCAAACAAACACCCCTGTCAAAATTGTTCTAGCCACTTACATGGAGATGATGTTTAAAAGCAATTCAGAATTGTTGAAAGCAATTCAGAATTGTTGACCCCAGACATAGACCGATCACAATCGCTCACCTTCAGCTCTTTGTGCTCTAATGAGTTCATAACAGGGATATGGCTTGGGCCTAAGTGTGGCCAGCTTTAACCACAGAGGCATAATTTGAACAATCTTGGTAGATGACCACTAGACAATTTATCACACCAAATATCTAAGCTCTTGGCTTCATGGTTTTTTTGTCACGAAGATTTATAAAGTTTTCCTTGGTGGCTGACTGACTTGTACACTGAAGTGTACAGCTGGTAGGCCGACAGGAGTTAATTCCAAATAAACAAGATCTCGAAATCATCAGCGCTTTAAATTCGGAAAATAATGCCAATCAAAGCGCTGAAAGCGCTGCAAGACTGTCGGTGATGTAACTGACGCAAGCAAACACTACCGCAAATTTCTTTCAAATGAAACGTGATGAAATGATTTTATAAAAATGATGAACAATCTTTACGGTAGATAAAGAAGGATAAATGTGATTATAATAAGCACAAATATATTGGCCCTACTTAATCATGTATCCAATGGCCTACAAGGTTCTTAATTCAAGTTTCCTAAGTTTTAACCACTTTAAATTAGTTAAATGCATATTCCTTATGTTAAAATTGCTTCTATTTATGACGTCGCTTTTAACAGTTTCAGTAAGCAATTACATTCCTTCAGTTCATTAGGGTCTGTTGAAGCCAATGTCTTTAAAATGCAAAAACAATACAAACTATACCCAAGATTCAAGGGACAAAATAAAAATATAACTTTAAAATGATGCTCTTTCAAGCCTAAAAATGCCTCCCAGAATTTCTGTCAACAGAGTCCACATATCTACAAAATTAATTTTGTGCTTGAGTTACTTTCTTTGATATAAAAGTGAAAACAAATCTGCATGGTGCTGTGGCATCATACCATGAAAAAAAACAATATCTTGTAAATTTGTTTCTAGTTTGTTTTTATTATAAAAGTGTTAATAAATCTGCATGGTGCTGAAGAAAAAAAAACTAATGTCTTAAATTTTAAACCTGCAGCATTAATTAGCGCCATGCTGTCAAGAATGTCTGGACAATTGAATGAAATATGCATGGACCGAAATGACAGCTGGTTTTTCATTGACAAAAGATGCCTTAGAGGCAGTTTTAAGATTATGCTATTCAAAGTATGAGGGTAGTTGGTAAAGTTTTCAATCATATTCAGATAATGGCTGATATTTGCTGATAAACATGTATCCTCTTAGCAGCAGGGATAAGTAAATGACATAGTTTTAATGACCAATATTGAAGTTGTGACCTTGACCTCCAAATCCAAAGGGGTCATCTGCTGGTCACCCCAAACCTAAATTTCAAGTTTGAAGGCCATGGGTGCAGACTTGGTTGAGTTGTCACACAGGCAAGCTTTTTGCGTTCAATGTCTCTGTGACAAATAAATAGGGCTCACCTACTGGTCAGGCCAAACCCCAAAGTCAAGTTGTTGAAGGGTCATGGGTGCAGATATTATTAGTACAACCTTTAAGCATTCAAGGTCACTGTGACCTTGTCTTTTGACCCAATGACCCCTTAAATCAATAGGATCATCTAATAGTCAGGCTTAGCCTCCAGGTTGAGTTTCAGGGCCATAGGTGCAGGCATTGTCAACTTATCAGTCAGACATGCTTTGACACCTTCCTGTTCAAGGTCACTGTGACCTTTGACCATATTACCCCTAAAATCAAAAGGCGTCATCTACTGGTTAAACCAAACTTTCATGTCAAGTTTGACAATAGGTCTAGGAATTGTAGAGTTATCACCCGGAAAAGCTTTGGTCTACTGTCAGACAGACGGACGTAGCAGCCAACATGTGCAAAGCAATATACTCCTCTTCTTTGAAGGGGGCATAATAAATTGAAATTTATTAAATATTTTTGTTTATTATGTTAATTAACTTACACTACATACAACAAGTTCCATATTGATATTTTCGAATGCTCATTTATACATGTACATGGGTTTTGATCTGACTATGAACATGAAACTACATAATGATGTTCCCTCCTATCAATTCTAAATTTAAATAACCATGAGGAAAAAAAACATGTTTTCACTGCACCATGAATAAATATGTCAAACAAAATAAATGTCAAGTTATTCAAGATTAATTTAACACTGTTCTTTTGATGATTTCCTTGCATTCCTGACTGCAGGTTTTTCCCATTTTTCCACACAGATATTTCATATTGGCCTTACAAGGTCAGATCTTGAGTTGGGTCTTCATTGCTGGACACTATCTCTTTATTTCCACAGAAAACACACTGGTGCAAGTTTCACTGCAACAACTGCAAAAAAAGTTATATTATATTCTAACTGAACTCTGCATCAATATTCAATTATATTTTATTGGATTTAGGAAATGTCTTTGTTTTAAGGGTTCATATAAATTAATGCATTTTTTTTTCAATTTAATCCACTATCATGCTGGACTCTTTGACATTGATGGTTGAAACAAAGAAGGCATATGATTTGTGTACAGATTAAACATTATTAATTATAAATATGTTCTTTAATAAATAGACAAGTGGCAACAATTTCCCCAGTTAAAAAGTTTACATTTGCATATCTGCAGATTAATCAATTGCATTTCTTTTGCTTTGATCATTTAAGTCAAATGAGTTAGACATGATAACGCATTAAAATAAGAAATATATTTTTGGGTATCAAATTATAGTGTCTGCCTTCAATCTAGAAATAAATTTCTTCTCAACATATGCTAAATTATAAAAAAAATATATAAACCAAGATTTTGATTATGACATACCTGCATAGTTAGTGGTCTTCATAACTGCTCAGAAATGCTCCCTATGACAAAACTAAGTGCTGGTGTATGGCTGGGGAATAGTGCTGCTCCAAACAATAGCGCAATTCTTCCTACAGGTGGACCAACTCCTCAATATGGTTTCTGTCATGGCAATGATAACAGTATGTAACATGCCCTTTTCTATTTTCCAGAGAATGAATCCTCCAATCTAAATTACAAATTTAAGAACAAATTCATACATATGCAAGTGTAATGTTGTTAAAAACAAACCATTTAGGCCCAACAAAACTATAAGATTTTAGGTGAGAATTGAGCCAATTCAAAACATTTAGTCATTTAAAGCTGCACTCTGACAGATTTACTGTTTTTACAACTTTTGTATTTTTTGTCTTTGAATGACCTATTTTTAGCGTAAATATCTGCAAACCAGTGATATAAGACTACTGACAAAATATTAGATTGCAGACTTCCATATTTCAGGTCGAAATCTAAGGTTTTATGGCTTAAAGCGTTACTAACGATTTAAGAAAAATGCATAAAACATTTTGAACTTAAATATAAACATTTTCTGACTAATTTATTCTCAGCAATCTTATATGAATGGTTAACATGCATTTTCACATAAACTGGCCCATTCCAAGACAAAAAATAAATAAAGTAGTCAAAATGTTCAATCTGTGAGAGTGCTACACTCTCAGTCACAGATTGAATGTTTTGACAACTTCTTTTACTTTTTAGCTTGGAATAAGCTAATGAAAAGCAGTATGAAAACTGATGATATAAGACTGCTGACAAAAGATATGATCATGTTTTTTTTTATATTTACATTTGTGACTAATTGTTTTATGGTTAAAAGCATTACTAACGCTTTACTAATAATGAGATTTTTGGCATAGAACATCATCTTTTGATCGTATTAAAATAAGAAATCAGCGTTCCAATATTTTCACTTGTCTTTTTTGACTGAATTAATATAAGAAAGCAGCGATCTACTTTTTCCAGTTGTCTGTTATGACCAGTGTTCAGAAATTCGCATAATAAAATAATTCATTACAAGATCAAGAAATAAACAAGAGGCCCAAAAGGGCCTACGCTCTACTGGCATGGCTTTTGTGGTCATATCAATCCAGAGCATGTATGTATGGGTAAAAGGCAACAGACATATAGTTTATGTTTTGTGTTTGGGTTACCTGAAAACGTAGCACGTTCAACATCTGAGCCCAGAAAGTATTGTAAGCAGATTAGTTGCATGAACTATTTTAATATGTGCCAAGTAAAAGTCATCTGACAAAAAAAAAATGCTTTCAAAACTGTACTCATAGTAAAATTTTCTGTAGTTTTAAAAGTTAAAAAAAGTTGGTCAAAAGGTCAAAGTCAAGGGCATCCTAGGACAACATTGATCAATTTGAACAAACATTCACAATCAATTGTGCTGAGATGGATGCACGAACACACACAAAGATTTTCAAACCTTTCCAGATTTATGTTTACCAAACCTGTGAACCCTTGGTGTGGCCAGTAATGACACCAGGGGCATAACTTAAACATTCACAATCAATTTTGTTAAGATGAATGCGCAAACTACAGAACTTAAAGCTAAAAAATGGCCTTTGGGCTTTCAACAAGAACAAGGCAGAGTAATTCACAAAATCAACTGCAGAAGCAAAAAGCAAATTGTCTCTCAAAATCCTAGACTTGCAAATTGTCTCCCTTAACTCTAGACTTGAATTAACATATACATGTCAACTTGGCTAAAAATAGAATTCGCTCATGCAGACCTGGCTAAAAATAGAAAGCATTTCTTTAAAACTTTCATGGCCCATAATCTAGGCATTCATGGGCGGTTTCGAAAGGAACCAAGCTCTAATGGATATCTAGATACTGTACAAGTTTCATAGAGATATAATCAAAACTGAAGACTGTATCATGTTCACAACCAATTGTTTACACAATAGCATTTTTTTATACTATCAAGGGCCATAATCTAGGCATTGAAGGGCCGATCTGGCTGGTTTTCGAAAGGAACCGAGCTCTAATGGATATCTAGATACTGTACAAGTTTCATCGAGATACAATCAAAAGACTTTATCGTGTTCACAAGCAATTGTTTACAGACGCACGACCGCACGGACGCACGACCGCACGGACGCACGGATGCACATACTACGTACACATTACCATCGCATAAGCTCTTCTGGCCTTTGGCCAGTAGAGCTAAAAAAGAGTTAGTAAAACAGTCAATCTGTGAGAGTGCAGCTTAAACATTGAAAGTGATATGCATTATCAGCCAAGTGCAGACCTATTCACATCCTGGCTACACAACCAGTACATTCATCAGCTTTACTGATTCGAACCAGGCACATTTATATTGGTAGACTAGCATTTTACCAATCTGTGCTCGCCAGTAAAGTTCTCATTTAAAAATTAGAATTCAAAATGTATATACCTTAGTTCATTTTTTGCCAACACTGTTTCAACTGAACTTCCTAAATGAATGAGAAGTTTCAAAAAATAATTACAATATCTCAGCAAATACCTGCATTTATGTGTTTCTTGTGCAATCTGTCAGCTTTGGTAGGCTCATGTTTCACTTTGTCCATCTCAATACTAATAATCTTCTAGTCTGATGTATTGCCATCCGATTTTTAAGTCAGGTCAGGCAGCCATTTCAGCTTTGTTCCAGTTGATTGTATCAGATGATGTTAACAATACTAAACTTGTATCCAGGCACTTCTCAATCTGAAAGTTTACAAAAGAACATGGCCTGTAATATTTAATAAAAAAATTATAATCGTCAACCCCTGGATGATGGGTTCTAAAGTAAACCTGTGAGAAAAGATGCTACTGGTATGGTGCTTGAACCCAGGACCATGTGAACACTTGCATGGAGATCTGTCAAACTGAGCTAACCGGGTAACTGATTTTTAGGCAGTTCCCAGCTTGGCTCTACAATTGACAGGTGCATTATACATTATAAAGAAAATAAATCAAACACTTGAAGCACTAGTCCAAATAATAGTAACTTGACTGATCTTTTTACAAATTTTGAAATGGCATATCCTTTACATACATTTTTTGTTGTACCAAAAGTGGGTAGCTATTCCGATTGGGATTCCGGTCAGATAATTATCTAAAATTTGAGTTATGTACACAAAAAATAAAATGCGACGAATTATTATGAGTTTGATGAGTGTTTTCCTTCATTTCATACTGTCAAAACATAATGATATAAACTGTTATACATGAAGAGCACCTGCAAGGCTGCGGTACATAGATTTACAACAATCGGAGCCTTTTGGCCATGGTCAAGTTGTTAAAATTATATATACAAAAGGTGACTGGTCTATCTCGAAGTTAACCTGAGATGGTCCAGTTGCTATGCTAGGTAAAATGGTTGTGTTTAAATGCATTAAATGCTTGTTTTGTGAAAAAAATCTTTGCACTTACATGGTTATAACTAAAATACGAATATAAACCTTTAATATCTATTTCAAACATATAATACTTATCTAACTACGATTTCAATATCTTTCAACCCCCCCCCCCCCCACCTGTTTTGCACAAACCCGATTAGACGTAAGGGATTGTAAGAATCCCATATAACACGTCTATTTTTTTAGACTATTGAAGCACATATGTTCTTTTTTGATGGTTGAGACGTTTCAGGTTAAACAACAATTAAAAATGCAAAATAATTTTAGTGAATAATCAACTCTGAATTGAAAGTAACATGAAGATGTTGTAATGAAGAATTTGCCATATTTATATAATGTAAATATATGTATATTTTTTTTTTTTGAATCGTAAAAAGAGTCCGTCAACGTACAAATATTTAGACTAAGAGATGTAGATCAGCTAGATGTACCTTCTAGTCCAAATAATTGTACGTTGACAGATTTTTTTAACGATTTTTGACACAACAAATCCTTCACGTACAAATTGTTTTGTACGACAAGTGGGTAGTTATTCCGATCGGGATTCCGGGGTTAAAGCATATTGCGTCTATAACATTTCATAAAAACAAGAAATATTACCAGATAATGTTATTTTATATAAATTCCGTAACCAAAAAGTAATATCCAGCAAATAATTATGAGTTTGATGTTTTTTTCTTCATTTCATTCTGTCAAAACATAACAATATATACATGAAGGGCACCTGCAAGGATGCAGTTCACAATTTTACAACAATCGGAACATTTCGGCCATCAATTGTAACAACTCGCCATCTTCTGTAAGCTTCGAGATAGTCAATTCCTGTTGGATACTGGCCTAGGTGTTCCCATTGTTTGGCCATGGCCGAGTTGTTACGATTGTATTATCTCGAAGCTTATCGGAGGTGGCCGAGTTGTTACGATTGGGTCAAGTTGTTCCGCTTGGCATAATTGTTGTCTGTGTCAGTCAACTTTCCTTTCAATGGAAAGGTAAAAACTGTGTTTTAATGCATTAAATGCTTTTTTTTTTGCAAAATAGCTTTGAACTTCCATGGTAAAATATGAATATAAACCTTAATTATCTATTTCAACCATAAAATACTTCATTTAATACAATTTCAATATTTTTCAAACACTCCCGCTTTTTGCACAAACCCGTTTAGACGTTAAGGATTGGAAGAATCCCGTATAACACGTCTATCATTTCAGACTAATGTACATGTACCTTCGTGTCCGAAATCGATCACTTCCTGGCAGCTCATGTCTCCATCTAAATTTAACATTTTTAGACACATACATTGATGCCATTTTTTTCCGATTGATGTTGAAGCAATAACACTAAATACAGGTCGGTTATTTTGTAGAGGAATGTGTTTGAAGTAACATTCAATTTCATTTCCGCATAATCGCCGCCATATTGTGTATGACTTTAAAAACTACACCCTATAGTACAGAATAACAATAGGCATAACGTTGAAACACTGTGATAGTTATAATCCAAATAACTTACTCAAACAAATACAATAGTTGGATTGCTGCTGAAAATAAATCATTTGAAACATAAAAGCTATTTAACAAAATATTACATGATATGAACTCTTTAACCGCGTATGATTTATTTCTTAATAGCTTTCATTCATAAAATATGTTCTTTGCCGGGGTTTGCCGGGTCAGTCTTGAATGCCGGGATATGTGTGACGTCACACGGGGTGCAAACATGTGGTGTAGCTTACAATTGGTTGTAGGGTAAAATGACTTCGTATGTAAATGCTATACTTTCATTATTTTTAATTACTTTGTTCAATAAAACTCACCAAATTGCAAGTACAACTATACTAAGAGTAACACGCAATGTTTGTCATAAAAAAAGGCAATAACGCGTTAAATACACATAAGCAAGTACTTGACGCCCCGCATTCACGTTAGTAGTTCTGATGCTACGCAGGTGGTGGGTATTAATATATTCATGTTCAATATGTCGTGTCAGGCGACTAGTCGCGTTTCTGAAATACCGCTCTCTAAAGACTGTCAGCTTGCAGCCGACAGTCTAAAAACCAATGTTTCATGCAATATCTCATAGTTCTGTCTTGTTTACATTTTACCAGAAGTTTGGGAAGCATGTGCGAGTCAAGGAAATAAAGTGGTAGAGTTTGTTTTGAGCGGTAAATTGCTATACCAGTGAAATTAATACGAGATATAACAATTTTCAAAGTTTATAGTGTTTTAGCCAAAAATTGAAAAGGGCAAGGTGCTTTCTTAAAAGGCACTTTTGCCACTTGATAGAAATGACTTACGACACGATTTTAATCGTGTCAATTAATTAGTTTGCAACAACATCGGCATCAAAGATCGACATATAGGGGTATAACTTTCAAGTCTCAGACGAGGGGGCCCAGAAATAATGTGTCATAATGAACAGCAATTAGCACCCTGATTAGCGTGAATTATTAATCCAATCCGCGGTGATAGCCCGGCAGATTAGTGAAACAATCGTTTACATTGTGGTACAAGCACCAAAATTAACATGGAGACTCTTTTGGATCTACTTTTTCGGAAAATCCCGTTAGCCACGAAAAATTCAAAATGGCCGCTATTTTTTTCAAAATGGCCGCCATTCAAGTTAATCATTACTGTTATTATTTAACTTGACATGTATGACCAAACTAAACAGGTTTTGATCAGAAATTATTTATTTAATGCATATTTAAAAAAATAAGGTTTACAAAAAATATAATATTGATTTCCCAGGTAGTGATGTATATTTTTGTATTATTTTTGTATTTATATTTTTATGCGTTTCATTAAAAATTATAAGATTTTTATACAAAAAATCAGCTTTTTCTCTGTTATTTTCTCTTTTTTATTTAAGAACAAGTCCTGACTTTGAATAGAATCTAGCCTGCACAATTGTATTGACACAGAGCACTTGGTGGAAGTGCTGTCCAAGAGATTTGCCACATATCACCATGCTTTTTTCAGCCCTTGTCAGCAGGGCTTTCGATTTCCATTTGACATATAGTTGATAGGCCCCATATGCAACTTGCTTAGTATGCAGCACGCTTAACATGTTGAATAAAAGCTACTTGCATTGAAGGAATTGATTCATATGACCTTTGTTTTTGAGCAAACAATGTCAGTCTTGCTTCGTCAATACTATCAGTGGCGCTAGAACTATCACACAGTGACTATGAACTGTTCATGAATATTATGATCCTTTTTGTCAATTGTTGACGAGTTTTATAAAAACAGTAGAAGCATACATTCTATGTTTGTCATGCACTCTATTTCCCTTGTCAGCAAGATGCAGAAATGACATCACATTCAATAAAAAGATTGGAAAAATAGAAGGCCGTTGGATTTCTAGGTCAATTGACACACTTATATCATGTATGGAACCTCATGTATTATTCTAGACCAAATGCATACCACAGCTTTTCTGCATCAAGAAGCTGTAGAGTTGGTATGACATTGACCGCAATGACAAATGTGTAGCTGGCTTTAATCATAATGGTTTTGTAACCGTCTGCTGCTGTGTGTTTTGCATTCAAGAAGATTCATGTATCTGCTTCCTCTTGAAATGTATAAAAGTTTTATATAATTTTGTTTCTCTATAAAAGCAAATGTACTGTTTCAACCCAAATGCATTATGATAAAACTATATATATTCAGTCATTTTTTGTAGTAAGAATAATTTCTTTCAGTCGGGATTGGCAGCCATCTTGAAAATGGCTGACATTTTGAAAAAAGATGGCTAATGGGTTTTTCCAAACAAGTAACCTAATTGAAATACTAATGCAAATTCTGATGATTGTATCACAAACCAAAATCATAAAGATAGAACTGTTTGGTCAACTTTTGTATTAAGAATAATTTCTTTCAATCGGGATTGGTGGCCATTTTAGACCTGGCCGCCATTTTGAAAGAAAAAAATGGCTTACTGGTTTTTTTCAAACAAGTAAGCTAATAGGAATACTTATGCAAATTTTGATGGTTGTATCACAAACCAAAATCATTTAGATAGAACTGTTTGGTCAACTTTTGTATTAGAATAATTTCTTTCAATTGGGATTGGCGGCCATCTTGAAAATTGCCGCCAATTTGATAAAAAAGATGGCTAACTGTTTTTTTCCAAACAAGTAACTTAATAGGAATTCTTATGCAAATTTTGATGATTGTATCACAAACCAAAATCATTAAACTAGAACTGTTTGGTCAACTTTTGTATTGAAAATATATTTTTACAATCGGGATTGGCAGCCATATTGAAAACGGCCGCCATTTTTAAAAAATAGATGGCTAACGTTTTTTTTCCGAACAAGTAACCTTATAGGAATATCTATGCAAATTTTGAACGATTTTTCTTACTATTGACTTAATCTGCCGGCTATGATGACGGTGGTGTGCCTAATCAAATGCTGATCTGTGACAGACTAGGAGACAGCGACATTGACCAATAAAATACTTTTAGGGCATTACTTTGTGATAAGGCCAAATAAAAAAATAGGTCCGTTTAAGGTTATATAAAACTGTCCTGCCATTATGTCAGACAGATGGTTGCTTCTTAATATATTGAAACATGTAGCTGATTGATGTTAATATATTACTCTATAGCACGTTCACAATAACCTGACAGTGCCATTTTCCCAACTTCATTTAAATCCTATCTAGCCGGTATCCAGGCTCTGTCAGGTCAATGTGAACAAACTATATTAAAATGGCTGTTGTTTGTGCTAACTTTAATCATTTTCTGGTAAAATGTGAGTGTAGAATTTTAATATATTTTAATATGTCAGTTGATATGTGGGTTGTCTGACTGTTGTAACATTTCTCTCTTTTTTTATACAAACATTTCTTGTTTTAAAATGTTTCAGAATTTTCTTGCATTTATTTCTCTGCTAAAAAGAATCATTTGCATTTTTTGCAAGCTTCGTATAAGTGTAACAGATTATAAAACTCTTTTAGATAGTCTTTCATTGAGAAATAGATTTGTATGCTAAACTATTGATATGATATATTGTCACCTTGGCGCTATAACTCGTTAACTGCATATGAGTTATTGTGCCAAGGTGACAATATTAGAGTTGGATTTCTGATTGTATTTAGTTTGTGCTTGTGTGGCAGGTATATTTCAAATGTTGCACTATAGGTACATTTCAATTGTTGCACTATATTTTCTTGTCAGATACAAATGTGTCAGATACTGACTTTCTGATCGATATGTCGAACTTAAGTGTGCAGTTTTGGCAATAAAACCTGCATGTTACTTGTTCTTCTAACCTGAACCCCCAGGTCCTCTTGACAGCATTGAGGTTTCATTGGCTGATGGCTTATATGGTAAATTTGCTGTCCAACTTTCCATGCAATTATGTTACAGGCAGGTTAGCATACTACAGAGGGTGATTGAAAACCAAAGGGTGCATAAAGAAAAGTAAACCCGTTCCTGGAAAGTCTTTAATAATAGCAGAGTTGTGTACCATAACTTAGTTGACATCCAACCATCATTGTCAAAGTATTTAACCTGACCTATAAAGAACGTTTCCTTTGAAGCATGGAACATGTTTAAAAACTGCTGATAAACCTGAAAATTGATGTCTTTAATTAAATACTACTTTAATTGTTACAGTCTGAGTCAACTGAAATCAATATATCAAAAATAAAAATAAAAATAAAAATCCAACCTACCTACCCTATTTTTTTGGGCAGCGTTACCTGAAACACACCTATTTTTTTATTAGGCCTAAACAACTAACTGAAAAGCCAGACGGGCGCAAGAAGGCGGGAAAAAAATATGACAGGGCGGGTAAAAAAGGGGGCAACAGGCTGTGTTCAAAAAAGGGCAGTGCAGGCCGCCCTACCATTCCGCATTAGCTAAAACACTATTATTAGTGTTTTGTTTTTAAGAGATTTTCAAAATATAGAAGCATTAAATAGTCACCCACTGAAATTGACAACTGTCTAACAAACAGAACTGTTGTCTGTCAGTGCAATTTGAAAATGATGGCAGACCTTTTTTCTTTCCGATTTTCTCCGCCATAAATGCCTAGACAATTAATATGAAAAATTTAGCTAATAAATGTTATTGTGTTTATTCATATACTGTTAGAAATCATTTATACTGAACATTTGGAATGAAAAGATTGAAGAGTCCGGACAAGAGCTTATACGGTCAGGACAAGTATTGTTTCTATCTACCTGCCCAACTGGAGTGGTAAGTTGATGTAGAGCCCTGGTCCCAGCATTTTTTTAAATGGCCCTTACTTTTCAAGATTGAGATTGGGTCCCATGTTTTCAAATTCTATGCAGAACTCTGGGTGTATATACTCACTACATTTGGACCATTTATCTGCTTCTTCCTGCGATTTAAAATATTCTTAAAATAGCCCACTTGTATAATACTTTCCATTTTAACATAACATTTCACTCCAACATGTTGGGCAGTCAGATTGTTTTTCTGACTATCATAGACTACAGGTAAGGTCCAACGTGGCTTCTGAAGACATATATCGTCCAAGTATAATGCATACCTACCTTACTCTGAACTGTAGAGTCAGGCAGTTTCTGAGTGGCAAGACAGAAGAGTGCCCTCTGTGTACAGGTCTTGTCTGATGTGCGGGGAACAGCCATACACAGCGCCTTCAAGATGTGGCTGCAATCCTCCTGGTCTAGCACTCTAAAAACAAGGTACAGTGATGAAATAAGCACAAGCATACCAGCCATGCAATGAGTAGTTGATGTCTCCCCTTTACAGAATCATGAAGAAATGTTAACATAAAAAAGAAAGCTATCAAACTAAAAATGTGTTCACAGGCCATTATTCCTTCAATAGTCGATAAATGTGCATTAAAATAACAAGTTGCAAAACTAAACATTTGGGGCATAAAATGGCAAAACCAAACTTTCCACCAAGAAATGTACCTACATACTATATTTTTATACTAGTTTATTTTGAACTATCAACATTAAGTAAAACCTTCTTTTCTCTATATTTTGCCTATACATAACTAGAGATGCTCTGGACAAGGAAAATTGCAACAAACAGACCAACCAAACGCAAGACCGACCGACAAACTACAGGGTGACTAAAAAAACACCTTCAAACTTCTTTGGCAAAGTTTCATAATAACCTATGACGTAGACATGAGACATGGGTCTTGCACAGGACAGGTTTTTTCAAGATCAGGACATACATGACAAAGTTACAGCTCAGACACAAAAAAGGTCTTGCTTAGCTGATGAGGCTTGAATCAATAATGCCTGATGTGTAATGAAACACAGATTGCATTTAAAAGTATACGAGTCCTGTGTGTGCTGACAAGGAATTGTTCTAGTTCTAGCACTGGTGTTATACAACAAGAGACGTTTGTTAAACATTATGCCCCCCTGAAAGCCATGTTGTCAGAATTATTTGGACAATTGAATGAAATATGCATGGACCTCCAAGTCAAGTTTAAGTGCCATGGGTACAGGCATTGTCAAGTTATCACACAAACAAGTTTTTTGCGTTCAAGGTAACTGTGACCTTGACCTTTGACCCGCTGACCCCTTAAATTAAAAGAGGTCATCTTCAGGTCAAGTCAAGTTTGAGGGCCATGGGTGCAGGAATTGTCAAGTTATTACTCAAACAACATTTTCCCATTCAAGGTCACTGTAACATTGCCCTTTGACCCAATGACTCCTAAAATGAATAGGGGTCATCTACTGGTCAGACTCAGCCTTCATATCAAGTTTGATGATCATAGGTGCAGGCTTTGTTGAGATATCAGTGGGAGAAGCTTTGTTAACTTTTTTGTGTTAAAGGTCACTGTGACCTTGACCTTTGAACCAATAAAACTCAAAATCAACAGGGGTCATCTACTGGTCAGGCCCAAGCTTTATGTCGAGTTTGATGACCATAGGTCGAGGAATTGTCGAGTTTGCCATCAAGGTCACTGCAACCTTGACCTTTGACCTGGTAACTCCCAAAATAAATAGGGGTCATCTACTGGCCAGGTCCAACATACAAGTCAAGTTTGAGGGCCATGGGTGCAGGCATTGTCGAGTTATCACTCGGACAACCTTTTATCATCCAAGGTTAATGTGACCTTCACCTTTGGCCCGATGACCCCAAAAATCAATAGGGGTCATCTACTGGTGATACCCAACCTCCAAGTCAAGATTGAGGGCCATGGGTGCAGGCATTGTCAAATTACCAAACAGACAACCTTTTATCATTCAAGGTCACTGTGACCTTGACCTTTGACCTGATGACCCCTTGAATCAAAAGGGGTCATCTTCTGGCCAGGCCCAGCCTTCATGTCAACTTTGATGAACACAGGTCTGGGCATTTTCGTTTTATCACTTGGACAAGCTTTAAAATCCTTTTACCATTTAAGGTCACTGTGACCTTGACCTTTGACCCGATGGCCCGAAAATCATCAGGGGTCATCTTTTGGTCAGGCCCTATCTTCATGTCAAGTTTGATGACCATACGTCCAGGAATTGTTGAGTTATCACTTGGACATGCTTTGGTCTACCGACTGACTGACAGACAGACTGACCGACATGTGCAAAGCAATATACCACTCTTCTTCGAGCATAATTAGTTATTGGTAATTTTGAGCTTTACTGACTATCGAAAAGTCCCGAAATTTTATTGCTGAAATTTGGTGTTCAAATTTCACATGGCTGGACATCAAATTTGACTGATGTGCCGGTGTGTTTACCCAACTTATATTTATAAAATGAAACATGAATGAATGACTGATAGATATATGCAATTTAAATCATAAAAATAGATCCCAGAATAATTCACAACAGTTATGAATTGCAAAGTTCATATTGCTTTCTTCAGTTTATAATAATAAAAATAATAATAATAACAATAAGAAGAAATAATAATAATAAAAGAAATAATAATAATAATAATGAAAGAAATAATAATAATAATAATAATAATAATAATAATAATAATAATAATAATAATAATAATGAAGTAACTTATAGTAACTGTTAGTAGTAGTAGTAGTAGTTGTTGTAATATTATTAGTAGTAGTTGTTGTTATAGAAGATATTGTAGTAGTGGTAGTTGAAGTAGTGAGTGGTATTAGGTGTAGTAGGAGTAGGAGTAGCAGTATTTTTATTTACTTTAAATTTTAACATAGCATAGGAAAAGTCATAAATTACTTCCTATTTTACACTTTTTTTGTACTTTGTTCCATTTTCAAACATTTTTTTTATATCTTTGCAGATTGATGACTTCACAGAGACACCAGGGCCAAACTTCCCCGATGACTTTGATGTGGACCACGCAACACCTCTTGACTATTTCTGGCTTGTATTCCCAATCCAGCTCATCACCCTGATTGTCCAGCACACCAACGCCTACGCCCAGTGGGTCCAGGCCAGGGATGGTTTTGACTCCTTCTGGCATGAGACTTCGGAGGCTGAGATGAGGGCATTTCTGGCCATCAACGTCCTGATGGGCATCCAGCAGCTGCCAGAGATATCTATGTACTGGTCATCGAATCCCTTCATTGGCAACCCAGGCATCATAGGAACAATGACATGCAACCGTTTCCAGAAACTAGCCCAGTACTTCCATGTTTCTGACAGGGCCTCTGAACCAAGGCGCGGTGACCCTGGATATGACCGCCTGTTCAAGGTCCGTGGAGTTATGACATCTGTTATGGACTGTTTCAAACGTGCATATACATTATCTAAAGAAGTTGCTGTGGATGAGGCAATGATAAAGTACTCTGGCAGACTGTCTTTTCGGCAATACATGCCTAATAAACCCATTAAACGTGGAGTAAAAGTGTGGATGCTGTGTGACAGCCGAAGTGCATACTTATGGAACTTTGATTTGTACCTTGGCCGCCAGGACAGGACTCATCATGGCCTGGGTCATGATGTGGTTATGAACTTAACTCAGGGAGTGCAGAATTCTAAACGCCATATACATTTTGACAATTTCTTTACGGGATTAACACTCTTGGAAAGCTTGTTAGGAAACGGATTGTACAGTTGTGGGACAGTTAGAGTGAATCGTATTGGTTTTCCGAAAGATCTGAAGAAGCCAAGGGATGTTCGGCAGCGGGGGGAGTTCAAGGTGCTTCAAAAGGATGCTGTGGTGGCAACCGTATGGAAAGACAAACGTCTCGTCTATCACCTATCCACGTTGAGCCAGCCTGCAGACATACGAGATGCCAGGAGACGCGTTTTAGGCAACCACCTAGAACTTCAACAGCCACACACTGTTTATGCTTATAATAAATTTATGGGTGGAGTGGACCTACATGACCAATTCTGGGCGAATTATAACATTGGACGCTGTGGTAAAAAGTGGTGGCGCTACATATTTTGGTTTATTCTAAATTGTTGCATTGTGAACGCTGGAATATTGTATCAGCAAGCCGCAACCAGGCGAACGAAGACAGGCGAACCTCAACTTCAGAGAAGAGCTTCTCATGGACTTAATCGGAGGATATTCGAAGAAGCATCGTGCTGTTGTAGAGCAGTTGTAACCCCCTCGTGTGGCTGATGGGAATCAGGGATTACATGTTAATGTCCGTTTGCCTGGGGGAAAGACAACATGCAAATATCACAGTCGTTTTTTGAAGACCACTAACACTCCTCGAGTTGTGTATGGCTGTGCTGTTTGTTTAGTGCATTTGTGTAAGGAATGCCACATGCCCTATCATGAGGCAGTGCGTGCACAGAGGGCTCCTGCCAGGCCATGAACTATTGAATTGAAACAGTATACATAAAAGTGTATTATAGGTTTAAAAATTGAATTAGTTCAATTTTCTTTTTAAAATACTCATCTTTAAAATCATGTTTGTTAAGTTTTGTATATTACTGTGTATAAATAAGTTTATAACATTGAATAAATTGAAATTAAGTTCACATGTTTTTTTACTTTGTTTTAAATATATGTTTTATGCGGAAATAATGGGACTAGAAAGTAAAAAATTATACCACTGAATTATTTTTTTTATTCTCTACAAACTTTGTATTTATAAATAATAGATAAAACCTTGAGAAATACTAGAAAAATGAATTAAAAGTGCACAGGGGGCAATTTTAGTGGCTTATAAAATGAAATGAACGATAATTTCTCAACTTTTCACAAGCATTTATGTTTGATGGTAAATATAATGAACAAATAATTTAGACATGAGAAAATAAGTTGTATCAATAGATTGGAAATTTAATTCTCTACAAACTTTACATTGACCACTAAAAGATCAAATGAAAAGAAACACTAGAAAAGTTTGTTTGAAATGCATGAGGGTCAATTTTCCAATAATTTCCAATAAATCCATATGCAGTAGGGGTACTGATAGAGACACCTTATCTATTGGCTTCTGGTTATCAATGTACTGATAAGCCATGCACTGGCTGGCCTAATATGGCTTGGTTTACATGAGGTAAAGGGTTAAAGATATACTTACATGACCATGTTCTCAGAGTTAAGACAGATGATGAGAGACTGTACAGCTTCAAACAGTGCTTCAGTGGAGTCTGTAGTCTGAATATCGCTAGCTGCCGCTTCAATAAAGGCCTTCACAGTCTGTCTATCCGGATCTGTATAAGCTGTCTCCTTGAAATGCCTGTGTTTTTAACAAACTAAAATTATGGCAACATTCTCACATCATCATACCTTCCTAACCTATTGTTTTCCTACAAAAAAAAAAAAAAAATATTTCAAAATTATCAAAGAAATCAAATCTTCAGCTGTGCCCATGTGAAAAGAGTGTTGAAATCATTCTGGGTCTAGCACATACATTTTTTACACTATTCAAGACAGAACTGCTTTGGCCTATATTCTTTCAAGCCAATGACTTGGGTATTGATCAGTGCTTTTAAACCCTTGTTTGGGAGGACTGGTTTCACTGGAGAACAATTTGCTTTCCTCATCTTAAAAGTTACAGTATAAAGTTGGCCAGTTTCATTATCTAAAATCTTTCAAAGACAAATAAGTTGCAAATTTTTACCCAGGGATGCTAACTGTAAATTGTAAATAACAAGAAGGTCATGATGGCCCTAAATCGCTCACCTGAATATGTTTTTTTTTTCACTACAGTAGCTTCAAAAATAAGAAAGTAGGTCAAAAGTACACAATCAAGTAATCCATGCAAAGCATTGATATTTGTTTTCAAAACTGTACATCTGGCCCAAATTTTATCAAGGTAGCTTTAACAAGAGATGTTTGTGAAACATTATGCCCCCTGAGCGCCAAGTTGCCAGAAATATTTGGACAATTGAATGAAATATGCATGGACTGAAATGACAGCTGATTTGTCATTGGATGCATATGAGGCAGGTCATCTACTGGTCATACCTAATCTTCATGTCAAGTTTGATGACCATAGGTCCGGGAATTGTTGAGTTATCACTCGGACAAGCTTTGGTCTTCCAACAGACCGACCGACATGTGCAAAGCAATTATATAACCCCTCTGCTTCGAAGGGGGGCATAATTAAACTAGATGTTCACTGAAAACTGATACTTCAACTCATGCATTTAGTGACATATAAATTTCTACTGTCTACTATATAAGAAAATAAAATATGGACAATCAGAAAACCTTTTTTCAGCTTACAGTCACACTGACCTTGACCTTTGACCCACTGACCTCAAAATCAATAGGGTTCATCTGCTGGTCATGACCAATAAGCCTACCTAGTATGAGGTCCCTGGGTCAAAGCGTTCTCAAGTTATTGATCGGAAACCGTTTTTCATGTTAAGGTCACACTGACCTTGACCTTTGACCCACTGACCTCAAAATCAATAGGGTTCATCTGCTGGTCATGACCAATACACCTACCAAGTATGAGGTTCCTGGGTCAAAGCGTTCTCAAGTTATTGATCGGAAACCGTTTTTCATGTAAAGGTCACACTGACCTTGACCTTTGACCCACTGACCTCAAAATCAATAGGGTTCATCTGCTGGTGATGACCAATACACATACCAAGTATGAGGTTCCTGGGTCAAAGCGTTCTCAAGTTATTGATCGGAAACCGTTTTTCATGTAAAGGTCACACTGACCTTGACCTTTGACCCACTGACCTCAAAATCAATAGGGTTCATCTGCTGGTCATGACCAATACACCTACCAAGTATGAGGTTCCTGGGTCAAAGCGTTCTCAAGTTATTGATCGGAAACCGTTTTTCATGTAAAGGTCACACTGACCTTGACCTTTGACCCACTGACCTCAAAATCAATAGGGTTCATCTGCTGGTGATGACCAATACACATACCAAGTATGAGGTTCCTGGGTCAAAGCGTTCTCAAGTTATTGATCGGAAACCGTTTTTCATGTAAAGGTCACACTGACCTTGACCTTTGACCCACTGACCTCAAAATCAATAGGGTTCATCTGCTGGTCATGACCAATACACATACCAAGTATGAGGTCCCTCGGTCAAAGCGTTCTCAAGTTATTGATCGGAAACCATTTGGTATTCCTACCGACCGACCGACAGACCGACCGACCGACCGACCGACCGACCGACCGACCGACATGTGCAAAACAATATACCCCACTTTTTTCAAAAGGGGGCATAAAAATAAACAAAAGGGCCATGATGGAAACGCTCACCTAAACAAAGGGCCACAACTCTGTGATAAAGAATTAATAAAAATGTTGCAATTTAAACACATATTTACTGATGACGATGCCTTGTTTAATATTTATAAAGGGGCATGCAATGAAGCTACCTGTAAAGTTTCATTGAATTTGACCTGGTAGTTTCAGAGATTTTTTTTAAAGCAAAACAGAAAATTGGCTAGATTATTGTTGTTGCTGATCAATCGCGACCCCTTGTTGTATTTTTGTACAAGGTTACCCAAGGAAGCTTCCTGTAAAGTTTCATTGAATTTGAACTGGTCGTTTTAGAGGAGATGTTTTTTTACAGCAAAACAAGAAGTTGGCCATTTTGTTGTTGTTGTTGTTGATCAATCATGACCACTTGTTTTGTTTTTTTGTAGAGGGTCACCCAAGAAAGCTTCATGTAAAGTTTCATGGAATTTGGAGTGGTAGTTTTAGAGGAGATGTTTTTTTAAAGCAAAATAGGAAGTTGGCCATTTTGTTGTTGTTGCTGTTGTTGTTGTTGTTGTTTATCAATTGTGACCTCTTGTTGAATTTTTGTAGAGGGTCACCCAAGAAAGCTTCATGTAAAGTTTCATGGAATTTGGAGTGGTAGTTTTAGAGGAGATGTTTTTTTAAAGCAAAATAGGAAGTTGGCCATTTTGTTGTTGTTGCTGTTGTTGTTGATCAATCGTGACCCCTTGTTGTATTTTTGTAGAGGGTTGCCCAAGGAAGCTTCCTGTAAAGGCTCATTGAATATGGACTGGTAGTTTCAGAGGTAATGTTTTCTAAACCAAACAGGAGGTCCGCCATTTTGTTGTTGTTGTTGTTAAACAATTGTGACCCCTTGTTGTTTTTTTGTAGAGGGACACCCAAGGAAGCTTCCTGTGAAGTTTCGTTAAATTTTGCCAGATAGTTTCAGAGAAGATGTTTTTTTTAAGCAATTGTTGACCGACGGATAGACTGACTGATGGACGGACGACGGACAAAGACCAATCACAAGAGCTCACCTGCACTCGCGCTCTGGTGAGCTAAAAATAGGTCAAAAATTCGCAGTCAAGGTCATCTGAGGACAACAATGTTATTACACATGGTCCAAAGGTCACAGTCAGCGTCATCACACCACAAAATGCACATTTATGTACAAAATTGCGAACATAGTCCAAATTTCTTTACTGAATCTTCAATTCAAAAGCCTTCAAGCTATTCAAAATAATTAAGAACAAAGATACCTCAGACATACAAAAATTAATATTTAATACTCAACCTCCAACATACACTTCATAAATTTCTACACTATATATTTATTACCGTATTGTACTGTGTATAGGACACACTTTTACATACCAAATAACACACCAAATATCTTAGCTCTTGGCATCATGGTTTTTGTCAAAAAGATTTTTGAAGTTTTCCCAACCAGAGTTCTACATGGAATTCATTTCATAGGAGAAGTTGATGTTATAAGCAACTGTTGACACCGGACTACAGACACTGGACTGATTACACATGCTCACCTTCAGCAATTCCTTTGCTGGTGAGTTAGAGAGTGAAATAAGAATGGTGGTTAAGGGGGCCGCATGCGGGTGAAGCCCTCCAGAAGCCACCAATTTTTAATAGTAATGAAAAGCCTAGGTTCTTTTTTGTGTGTCTTTTCTTAACTTGAAGCATTTTCATTATTAAATACTGTTTTTGAATCAAATCAACCTTATCATTATGTTTTAATTGCTCACATATCATCTTTCACGACCTTTTTTGTGGGTTGCTCAGAGCAAACTGATGCCACACATAAATATAATTTGTATCTTTCTCTCAAACTGAAATGCTTAAATGTTTTAAATCAGAATCTGATCTAACATTGAAAAACAACTCTTACGTAACTATATTGTGTTTTAACATACATACAAGAAATTAACTTTGACACAGTCATGTCTGCATTGAACATCAAAGCATTCAAATAATAACTACAGGTCAAAGATTGAATTTGACATCAGTTTACAGCACATACATATATATATTAAAACATCATCATGCATAACTGACAAAAGGATCATTCTAATTACAAGGAAATATTGTTAAATACCGATAAGAAGTCATTTTTAAACTAGAACATTTAATATGCAAAATAAACTGAAACCAAGCGAAGGAGCATTGTAATCAACAAAACTTCTGAACATGTTTACAGTTATGTGTATAAAAAGATAGTATCTAGTACATTAATCTGAATATTTCAACATCAAAACAATTTCTACAAGCATGAATAGTAAGTTGTTCAACAGGAAAAGTCATTCATAACATTCATATAAAACAACCTGAAAATAAGCTATTTTCCATCACTTAGTTTTCCGCATCTTCACATGTTCTGAAGACTTTCATTCATCACACATTTTCTTGACTTTGCTACTGCAGTGTGCACATGACTGTCATAGTATCCTTGCCTTAGCTCCTGCAGTGTGAACATGACTGTCAAAGTGTCCTTGCCTTGATGCTGCAGTGTGAACATGACTGTCAATGTGTCCTTGCATCTGATGTTGCAGTGTGAACATGACTGTCAAAGTGTCCTTGCCTTTGATCATGCAGTGTGAACATGACTGTCAAAGTGTCCTTGCCTTTGCTGCTGCAGTTTGAACACAACTGTCAGTGTCCTTGCCTTTGCTGCTGCAGTTTGAACATGACTGTCATTGTGTCCTTGCCTTTGCTGCTGCAGTGTGAACATGACTGTCAATGTGTCCTTGCCTTTGATGCTGCAGTGTGAACATGACTGTCAAAGTGTCCTTGCCTTTGATGCTGCAGTGTGAACATGACTGTCAATGTGTCCTTGCCTTTGATGCTGCAGTGTGAACATGACTGTCAAAGTGTCCATGCCTTTGCTGCAGTAGTGTGAACATGACTGTCATTGTGTCCTTGCCTTTGATCATGCAGTGCAAACATTTCTGTCATAGTGTCTTTGCCTTTGCTGCTGCAGTGTAAACATGACTGTCAAAGTGTCCTTGCCTTGATGCTGCAGTGTGAACATGACTGTCATAGTGTCCTTGCCTTTGCTGCTGCAGTATAAACATGACTGTCAAAGTGCCCTTGCCTTTGCTGCTGCAGTGTGTAGACTGTAAAAGTATCCTTGCCTTTGCTGCTGTAGTGTGAACATCACTGTCAAAATGTTCTTGCCTTTGCTGCTGCAGTGTGAACATGACTGTCATAGTGTCCTTGCCTTTGCTGCTGCAGTGTGAACATTACTGTCATAGTGTCCTTGCCTTTGCTGCTGCAGTGTGAACATGACTGTCATAGTGACCTAGCTATTGCTGATGCAGTGTGAACATGACTGTCAAAGTGTCCTTGCCTTTGCTGCTGCAGTATGAACATGACTGTCAATGTGTCCTTACATCTGCTGCTGCAGTGTGAACATGACTCTCAATGTGTCCTTGCATTTGCTGCTGTAGTGTGAACATAACTGTCAAAGTGTCCTTGCCTTTGCTGCTGCAGTGCGAACATGACTGTAATTGTGTCCTTGCCTTTGCAGCTGCAGTGTGAACATGACTGTCAATATGTCCTTGCCTTTGCTGCTGCAGTGTGATCATGACTGTCAATATGTCCTTGCCTTTGCAGCTGCAGTGTGATCATGACTGTCAATATGTCCTTGCCTTTGCTGCTGCAGTGTGAACATGACTGTCAATATGTCCTTGCCTTTGCAGCTGCATTGTGATCATGACTGTCAATATGTCCTTGCCTTTGCAGCTGCAGTGTGATCATGACTGTCAATATGTCCTTGCCTTTGCTGCTGCAGTGTGAACATGACTGTCAATATGTCATTGCCTTTGCTGCTGCAGTGTGATCATGACTGTCAATATGTCCTTGCCTTTGCTGCTGCAGTGTGAACATGACGGTCAATATGTCCTTCCCTTTGCTGCTGCAGTGTGAACATGACTGTCAATGTGTCCTTGCCTTTGCTGCTGCAGTGTGAACATGACTGTCAATATGTCCTTGCCTTTGCTGCTGCAGTGTGATCATGACTCTCAATGTGTCCTTGCATTTGCTGCTGCAGTGTGAACATGACTGTCATTGTGTCCTTCCATTTGCTGCTGTAGTGTGAACATCACTTTCAGTGTCCTTGCCTCTGATGCTGCAGTGTGAACATGACTGTCAGTCCTTGCCTTTTCTGCTGCAGTGTGAACATGACTGTCAAAGTGTCCTTGCCTTAGCTGCTGCAGTGTGTAGACTGTCAAAGTATCCTTGCCTTTGCTGCTGAAGTGTGAACATGACTGTCAAAGTCTCCTTGCCTTAGCTGCTGCAGTTTGAACATGACTGTCAAAGTGTCCTTTCCTTCATGCTGCAGTGTGAACATGGCTGTCAAATGTGTCCTTGCCTTTGCTGCTGCACTGTGAACATGACTGTCAAAGTGTCCTTTCCTTCATGCTGCTGTATGAACATGACTGTCATAGTGTCCTTGCCTAAGCTCCTGCAGTGTGAACATGACTGTCAAAGTGTCCTTGTATCTGATGCTGCAGTGTGAACATGCCCGTCAATGTGTCATTGCCTTTGCTGCTGCAGTGTGAACATGACTGTAATAGTGTCCTTGCCTTAGCTGCTGCAGTGTGAACATGACTGTCAAAGTGTCCATGCCGTGATGCTAAAGTGTGAACATGTCTGTCATAGTGTTCTTGCCTTAGCTGCTGCAATTTGAACATGACTGTCATTGTGTTCATGCCTTTGCTGCTGCAGTGTGAACATGACTGTCAAAGTGTCCTTGCCTTAGCTGCTGCAGTTTGAACATGACTGTCATTGTGTTCATGCCTTTGCTGCTGCAGTGTGAACATGACTGTCAAAGTGTCCTTGCCTTAGCTCCTGCAGTGTGAACATGACTGTCAAAGTGTCCTTGCCTTGATGCTGCAGTGTGAACATGCCCGTGAATGTGTCCTTGCCTTTGCTGCTGCAGTGTGAACATGACTGTCATAGTGTCCTTGCCTTTGCTGCTGAAGTGTGAACATGACTGTCAAAGTGTCCATGCCTTAGCTGCTGCAGTGTGAACATGACAGTCAATGTATCCTTGCCTCTGATTCTGCAGTGTAAACATAACTGTCAAAGTGTCCTTGCCTTTGCTGCTACAGTGTGAACATGACTGTCAAAGTGTCCTTGCCTCTGATGCTGCATGAACATGACTGTCATAGTGTCCTTACCTTTGCTGCTGCAGTGTGAACATGATTGCCATTGTGTCCTTGCATTTGCTGCTGTAGTGTGAAAATGACTGTCATAGTGTCCTTGCCTTTGCTGCTACAGTGTGAACATGATTGTCATTGTGTCCTTGCATTTGCTGCTGTAGTGTGAACATGATTGCCATTGTGTCCTTGCATTTGCTGCTGTAGTGTGAAAATGACTGTCATAGTGTCCTTGCCTTTGCTGCTGCAGTGTGAACATGATTGTCAATGTGTACTAGCCTCTGATGCAGCACTGTGAACATAACTGTCAAAGTGTCCTTGCCTCTGATGTTGCAGTGTGAACATGACTGTCAAAGTGTCCATGCCTTTGCTGCTGCAGTGTGAACGTGACTATCAAAGTGTCCTTGTATCTGATGCTGCAGTGTGAACATGACTGTCATGTCCTTGCCTTTGATGCTGCAGTGTGAACATGACTGTCAATGTGTCCTTGCCTTTGATGCTGCAGTGTGAACATGACTGTCAATGTGTCCTTGCCTTTGATGCTGCAGTGTGAACATGACTGTCAATGTGTCCTTGCCTTTGATGCTGCAGTGTGAACATGACTGTCATAGTGTCCTTGCCTTTGATGCTGCAGTGTGAACATGACTGTCAAAGTGTCCTTGCCTTGATGCTGCAGTGTGAACATAGCTGTCAATGTGTCCTTGTATCTGATGCTGCAGTGTGAACACGACTTTCAAAGTGTCCTTGCCTTTGCTGATGCAGTGTGAACATGACTGTCAAAGTGTCCTTGCCTTTGCTGCTGCAGTGTGTAGACTGTCAAAGTGTCATTGCCTTTGCTGCTGCAGTGTGAACATGACTGTCAGTGTCCTTGCCTCTGATGTTGCAGTGTGAACATGACTGTCAAAGTGTCCATGCCTTTGCTGCTGCAGTGTGAACATGACTATCAAAGTGTCCTTGTATCTGATGCTGCAGTGTGAACATGACTGTCATGTCCTTGCCTTGATGCTGCAGGGTGAACATGGCTGTCAATGTGTCCTTGTATCTGATGCTGCAGTGTGAACATATGACTGTCAAAGAGTCCTTGACTTTGCTGCTGCAGTGGAAACATGACTGTCATTGTGTCCTTGCCTTTGATCATGCAGTGTAAACATGTCTGTCAAAGTGTCCTTGCCTCTGATGCTGCAGTGTGAACATAACTGTCAGAGTGTCCTTGCCTTTGCTGCTGCAGAGTGAACATGACTGTCAATGTGTCCTTGCCTCTGATGCTGCAGTGTGAACATGACTGTCAGTCCTTGCCTTTTCTGCTGCAGTGTGAACATGACTGTCAATGTGTCCTTGCCTTAGCTGCTGCAGTGTGTAGACTGTCAAAGTATCCTTGCCTTTGCTGCTGAAGTGTGAACATGACTGTCAAAGTCTCCTTGCCTTAGCTGCTGCAGTTTGAACATGACTGTCAAAGTGTCCTTGCCTTGATGCTGCAGTGTGAACATGGCTGTCAAATGTGTCCTTGCCTTTGATGCTGCAGTGTGAACATGACAGTCATAGTGTCCTTGCCTTAGCAGCTGCAGTGTGAACATGACTGTCAAAGTGTCCTTGTATCTGATGCTGCAGTGTGAACATGCCCGTGAATGTGTCCTTGCCTTTGCTGCTGCAGTGTGAACATGACTGTCATAGTGTCCTTGCCTTAGCTGCTGCAGTGTGAACATGACTGTCAAAGTGTCCTTGCCTTTGCTGCTGCAGTGTGAACATGACTGTTATAGTGTCCTTGCCTTTGCTGCTGTACAAATATGACTCTCAATGTGTCCTTGCATTTGCTGCTGTAGTGTGAACATAACTGTCAAAGTGTCCTTGCCTCTGATGCTGCAGTGTGAAAATAACTGTCAAAGTGTCCTTGCCTTAGCTGTTGCAGTGTGAACATGACAGTCATAGTGTCCTTGCCTTAGCTGCTGCAGTGTGAACATGACTGTCAATGTGTCCTTGCCTTTGCTGCTGCAGTGTGAACATGACTGTCATAGTGTCCTTGCCTTAGCTGTGCAGTGTGAACATGACTGTCAAAGTGTCCTTGCCTTGATGCTGCAGTGTGAACATGGCTGTCAATGTGTCCTTGTATCTGATGCTGCAGTGTGAACACGACTGTCAAAGTGTCCTTGCCTTTGCTGATGCAGTGTGAACATGACTGTCAAAGTATCCTTGCCTTGATAATGCAGTTTGAACATGACTGTCATTGTGTCCTTGACTTTGCTGCTGCAGTGTGAACATGACTGTCATAGTGTTCTTGCCTTTGCTGCTGTACAAACATGACTGTCAAAGTGTCCTTGCCTTTGCTGCTGTATGAACATGACTGTCAGAGTGTCCTTGCCTCTGCTGCTGCAGTGTGAACATGACTGTCAATGTGTCCTTGCCTTTGCTGCTACAGTGTGAACATGATTGTCATTGTGTCCTTGCATTTGCTGCTGTAGTGTGAACATGACTGTCATAGTGTCCTTGTATCTGATGCTGCAGTGTGAACATGACTGTCATGTCCTTGCCTTGATGCTGCAGTGTGAACATGACTGTCAATGTGTCCTTGTATCTGATAGTCATAGTGTCCTTGCCTAAGCTGCTGCAGTGTGAACACGACTGTCAAAGTGTCCTTGCCTTTGCTGATGCAGTGTGAACATGACTGTCAAAGTGTCCTTGCCTTGATGCTGCAGTTTCAACATGACTGTCATTGTGTCCTTTACTTTGCTGCTGCAGTGTGAACATGACTGTCATAGTGTTCTTGCCTTTGCTGCTGTACAAACATGACTGTCAATGTGTCCTTGCCTCTGCTGCTGCAGTGTGAACATGACTGTCAAAGTGTCCTTGCCTTTGCTGCAACAGTGTGAACATGACTGTCAAAGTGTCCTTGCCTTTGCTGCAACAGCTTGAACATGACTGTCAATGTGTCCTTGCCTCTGCTGCTGAAGTGTGAACATGACTGTCAAAGTGTCCTTGCCTTTGCTGCAACAGCTTGAACATGACTGTCAATGTGTCCTTGCCTTTGCTGCAACAGTGTGAACATGATTGTCATTGTGTCCTTGCATTTGCTGCTGTAGTGTGAACATGACTGTCATAGTGTCCTTGTATCTGATGCTGCAGTGTGAACATGACTGTCAATGTGTCCTTGTATCTGATAGTCATAGTGTCCTTGCCTTAGCTGCTGCAGTGTGAACATGACTGTCAAAGTGTCCTTGCCTTTGATGCTGCAGTGTGAACATGACTGTCAATGTGTCCTTGCCTTGATGCTGCAGTGTGAACATGACTGTCAAAGTGTCCTTGCCTTTGATCATGCAGTGTGAACATGACTGTCATTGTGTCCTTGACTTTGCTGCTGCAGTGTGAACATGACTGTCATAGTGTTCTTGCCTTTGCTGCTGTACAAACATGATTGTCAATGTGTCCTTGCCTTTGCTGCTGCAGTGTTAACATGACTGTCAAAGTGTCCGTGCCTTTGCTGCTGCAGTGTGAACATGACTGTCAAAGTGTCCGTGCCTTTGCTGCTGCAGTGTGAACATGACTGTCAATGTGTCCTTGCCTCTGATTCTGCAGTGTGAACATAACTGTCAAAGTGTCCTTGCCTTTGCTGCTGCAGTGTGAACATGACTGTCAAAGTGTCCTTGCCTTTGCTGCTGTATGAACATGACTGTCATAGTGTCCTTGCCTTTGCTGCTGCAGTGTGAACATGACTGTCAATGTGTCCTTGCCTTTGCTGCTACAGTGTGAACATGATTGTCATTGTGTCCTTGCATTTGCTGCTGTAGTGTGAACATGACTGTCATAGTGTCCTTGCCTTTGCTGCTGCGGTGTGAACATGACGGTCATGTCCTTGCCTTGATGCTGCAGTGTGAACATGACTGTCAATGTGTCCTTGTATCTGATAGTCATAGTGTCCTTGCCTTAGCTGCTGCAGTGTGAACATGACTGTCATAGTGTTCTTGCCTTAGCTGCTGCAGTGTGAACATGACTGGGAAAGTGTCCTTGCCTTGATGCTGCAGTTTGAACATGACTGTAATTGTGTCCTTGACTTTGCTGCTGCAGTGTGAACATGACTGTCAATGTGTCCTTGTATCTGATGCTGCAGTGGGAACATGCCTGTCAATGTGTCCTTGCCTTTGCTGCTGCAGTGTGTACATGACAGTCATAGTGTCCTTGCCTTAGCTGCTGCAGTGTGAACATGGCTGTCATAGTGTCCTTGCCTCAGCTGCTGCAGTGTGAACATGACTGTCAATGTGTCCTTGCCTTTGATGCTGCAGTGTGAACATGACTGTCAAAGTGTCCTTGCCTTTGATGCTGCAGTGTGAACATGACTGTCAATGTGTCCTTGCCTTTGATGCTGCAGTGTGAACATGACTGTCAAAGTGTCCTTGCCTTTGATCATGCAGTGTGAACATGACTGTCAAAGTGTCCTTGTCTTTGCTGCTGTATGAACATGACTGTCAATGTGTCCTTGCCTTTGATGCTGCAGTGTGAACATGACTGTCAAAGTGTCCTTGCCTTTGATGCTGCAGTGTGAACATGACTGTCAATGTGTCCTTGCCTTTGATGCTGCAGTGTGAACATGACTGTCAATGTGTCCTTGCCTTTGATGCTGCAGTGTGAACATGACTGTCATTGTGTTCTTGCATTTGCTGCTGTAGTGTGAACAGAACTGTCAAAGTGTCCTTGCCTCTGATGTTGCAGTGTGAACATGACTGTCAAAGTGTCCATGCCTTTGCTGCTGTAGTGTGAACATGACTGTCATAGTGTCCTTGCCTTTGCTGCTACAGTTTGAACATGATTGCCATTGTGTCCTTGCCTTTGCTGCTGCAGTGTGAACATAACTGTCAAAGTGTCCTTGCCTCTGATGTTGCAGTGTGAACATGACTGTCAAAGTGTCCATGCCTTTGCTGCTGCAGTGTGAACATGACTGTCATGCCCTTGCCTTGATGCTGCAGTTTGAACATGATTGCCATTGTGTCCTTGCCTTTGCTGCTGCAGTGTGAACATAACTGTCAAAGTGTCCTTGCCTCTGATGTTGCAGTGTGAACATGACTGTCAAAGTGTCCATGCCTTTGCTGCTGCAGTGTGAACATGACTGTCATAGTGTTCTTGCCTTTGATGCTGCAGTGTGAACATGACTGTCAATGTGTCCTTGCCTTTGATGCTGCAGTGTGAACATGGCTGTCAATGTGTCCTTGCCTTTGATGCTGCAGTGTGAACATGACTGTCAATGTGTCCTTGCCTTTGATGCTGCAGTGTGAACATGACTGTCATAGTGTCCTTGCCTTAGCTGCTGCAGTGTGAACATGACTGTCAAATTGTCCATGCCTTTGCTGCTGCAGTGTGAACATGACTATCATGTCCTTGCCTTGCTGCTGCAGTGTGAACATGACTGTCAGTGTGTCCTTGTATCTGATGCTGCAGTGGGAACATGCCTGTCAAAGTGTCCTTGCCTTTGCTGCTGCAGTGTGGACATGACTGTCAAAGTGTCCTTGCCTTAGCTGCTGCAGTGTGAAATTGACTGTCAAAGTGTCCTTGCCTTGATGCTGCAGTGTGAACATAGCTGTCAATGTGTCTTTGTATCTGATGCTGCAGTGTGAACATGACTGTCATTGTGTCCTTGCCTTTGCTGCTGCAGTGTGAACATGACTGTCATAGTGTCCTTGCCTTAGCTGCTGCAGTGTGAACATGACTGTCCAAGTGTCCTTGCCTTGATGCTGCAGTGTTAACATGGCTGTCAATGTGTCCTTGTATCAGATGCTGCAGTGTTAACATGACTGTCAAAGTGTCCTTGCCTTTGATGATGCAGTGTGAACATGACTGTGAAAGTGTCCTTGTCTCTGATGCTGCTGTGTGAACATAACTGTCAAATTGTCCTTGCCTTAGCTGATGCAGTGTGAACATGACTGTCAAAGTGTCCTTGCCTTTGCTGCTGCAGTGTGAACATGACTGTCAAAGTGTCCTTGTCTTTGCTGCTGCAGTGTGAACATGACTGTCAAAGTGTCCTTGTCTTTGCTGCTGAGGTGATAACATGACTGTCAAAGCGTCCTTGCCTTTGCTGCTGCAGTGTAAACATGACTGTCAAAAGTGTCCTTGCCTTGATGCTGCAGTGTGAACATGACTATCAAAGTGTCCTTGCCTTTGATGCTGCTGTGTTAACATGACTGTCAATGTGTCCTTGCCTTTGCTGCTGCAGTGTGAACATGGCTGTCAATGTGTTCTTATCTTTGCTGATGAGGTGTGAACATGGCTTTCAAAGTGTCCTTGCCTTGATGCTGCAGTGTGAACAAGATTGTCAAAGTGTCCTTGCCTTTGATGCTGCAGTGTTAACATGACTGTCAAAGTGTCCTTGCCTTTGCTGCTGCAGTGTTAACATGACTGTCAAAGTGTCCTTGCCTTTGCTGCTGCAGTGTAAACATAATTGTCAAAGTGTATTGCCATAGTCTAAGTCATATACCCAGCTGGGCTTACTAAGCTTCTGGTTTCTCAAAAGCCCTGATTCACTAGTAGTATGTGACTTCAAAAAGTTGAGGAGTATAACAGTCACTATTAACCATTCAAGGCTTCTGAGTAACCAAGTGCCTGGTTATTCCAGTATGGTTTGAGGACCAGACTTGCAAACACGCAGACAATGCGAATGTCCGACGGACAGTCGGACATGTCCGGTATATTTCAATTTTGACCGACGAAACTTTTGTTTTGGTCGGTCACAATGTCCGTTGAAAAATTAAAGTCAGCACCGTTTAATTTTCGGAAAATTTACTTTCAGTTTCTAAATAAATGTTCAGAGTTATTTTTATATCATGATTATTCAGCGTGTTAATCCGTGTTTCACTATTTGTAAACCCCGTTTCGACATGTTTCCGTAAAAGCCGATAAAACGCGTAAGGTTCTGATTTCAGCTCGTACTCTAATACTTTTATTTTACGGAAATTACAAAATTCCGTATGTAGTGGTTCCCGGCAATCGTGTTTATTTAAATATGATGATTAATATACCTAGCTGACTTTCTTTCCGCTCTGTTAAACATTGCCAATAACAAGAACTCTACTTTCATTTTCGCATAAATGTTGTGCCTGAGTTTGACTTGTAGTACAATTCGTTACATTTTATAACCCTATTGTATTTTTAATTTAAAGATGAATTAAAAGAGTAAGATCTAGCTGTTTCATGGGTAGACGAACCAGATGAGTTTTTTTGGGAGGCAAGGCAAGAAAAAAATTATGACATTTATAAGATCTGAATATTGATTTTTTTACATTACGTTTGGCTTTTTTTGTAATTTATTATAGTACTGTAAGACAAATCTAACCAAAAAGATCTAAACCTTTTCAAATGGGGAATTACAAAACTTATTTAAAAAAAGAGGCTTAAAATCACGGTTTAGGCTGATGTTACTGAATACTGTTTGTAACATTGCGACAGGTAAAAATTTGGTGCGACAGGTAAACTTTCAGTGTTTACCTGTCGCAATGTCCTGTGAAGAAGGAAAAGTTTTCGCGTTGTCTGAACACGGGTTCAAATTTTTACAAACATCACACCACATTTTGACAGCAATATTGCCATCAGTCTTGTTCGTTTATTACTGAAGTTTGAGGTTTCCCATTGTTTGACATTCTGGTAGATGCAGTAGGATCAGACCAGGACATTTTGGTTTGCGAAGTATTGACGATGGATGTCCTCGCTTTTTTACGGGGCGTTGCTATCAGCCTTTTCACCTTCTGCAGGCTTTTTCGTGTGAAGAAACTGGTTACAGTCCAATCTCGCCATGTCGACATCTGATAATTATCTAGATTTTCCAGTTGTGTCAAACTTTTTCCCCAGTCACAAATTTATTCCTTCTTATTCTATATGATTTTTTCATTATGTTGAACTCCTATCTTAGTCCATGTGGTCGTATTTCATACATTTTCTGTGTTCTTTATGTCGAACTGTAGATGGAGTTGTAGGTGCGTTAAAATTCATGACGGTTTGCTGCATGACCCTAATTTACCGTGTGTGTCAAAATAAAAAACTGTCATAATTTGTGGATAATTGGTAAGTGTGAATATATATGAAACAAGACTGTTCAATTGCGGATGTAAACATCAGACACAAATTAGACTCATCAAATGTGTTGGGTTTGGTGCTATTTTTGTATTTTAGATGTGAAATTAGATGGATTCCTAATCAAATGGTGTAATGTGCCAATGGCGGGTCTTTCTGTAGGACGAGCAGCCTCGTTCTGGGATAGACCTCTACTAAATATAACTATGGAAAAATTGAACCAACTCGGGAACAAGTGAAATAATAAATAGCACCATATGTGGATTTTGACTCATTGTACATGGCCAGTTGTTGTAAAATTACAGGGACTTTTAATACAGGGATGATAACAGAGCCAAGTTGCCAATCCTGAAAATGTCTGCATGGGGTTCAGGGCCCCGATGGGTCCAGGGCAAAGCCCTTGTGGGGGGACAAGCGGGGCAAAGCCCCCCGAAGCTTTCCGTATTTCAGGGTTTCTAATACCCTTTTTTGCCTTAGAATAGTGTTCAAGAAGTACACCTTTCAGCTTGGTAGATATAATTATGTTCAACACGAGACATCCACAATCAGAACAATTATCAGGAATCTTAGCAGTGAAGTTTAACACCTTTGTCTTTAAACAAAGTTAAATTTACTTTTTTTTACCTGAAGTCACAGGCATTAGATATGTACCTGACATTTTGGTTCAGTTGTCCACTTCCCATAAAACTCAACTGGCTATGATCAAATGCCTGTGTATGAACAGTCTACACTGTGGGATGTTTGATTTATAATAATGAACAACATATCAATTATCATGCTTGCAAATTTATGTTTATTGTAAAAGTGTTATTTATTCCATTTTTATGTATCATATATAAGAGTATTTATTCCATTTTCTGCACATTTGATGAGAATATAATGTTATTAATTATTATATATATTATTCCAAGTAATACCCAAACGGGACTTAAATGCTTTGGCAGCGTAGCCGTTGTGGACATGGTGGACAATGACGTATTCTGGTCCCCAAGCCAAATGATTTCCCCTTATGGTGTTACAGGAGTCCAGTAGCACACAAGCTAGATTGTCCCACGGCAGTTCAAGTCTCTCAAACAGGCTTTCAAATTGTATGAAAATTGATTCAGAATCAGCACTTGTGATTTTTAAGGAGGCCAAATGTCTCAACACTATTTCTTTCTCTATAGCAGAAAAATAGCTGCAACAGTTTTCTCATTGTTTGTGTTTGTTGACTTGTCTAAGTTGAAACAAAACCGAGATTCACTTAACTCCTCCACATGTTCATCATTGAAATGGCTAGCCACTCCGTAAGTCATCTTGTATGATGCTGTACACCTTTGAAGTTTTAATTCGCTGAGAGCTTTTGTATCTTTGGCAAGTGTCTTAAGTAAGACTCACTACTGTGGTGCCAGGGAGCATGTTCAGCCATAAATCCAAGTATCATGGCCTCTGCATTGAATTGTCAGTAATAATTGGATGCACTGCTTGAGGTGTCAGGGCTTTTTCTATAGTACCCACGGGTCTGACTACCGGACCCGTTCCCAAAGCAAAATATAAGATATTTTTCCCAATCTTCAGAAAAAAATCCCAATCCAAAAAAAAAATTTTTTTTTTTTTTTTTTTTTTTAGAAATTCTTTTTACCTGTACTGGTTCATTTTCAACATCCTAATAAATTACATGATGTGAAGTTTTTTTGGTAATTGAACTCAGAAATCATTGATTTTCATCACATTCAGAGATATGAAATATTATCTGTCATGATTTATTGCAATAGATATTTACACCCCAAGGATTGATATTTCAGCCATTGTGGGTCCTTTATAAGGAAAATAAACTAATATTAAATCATTTCCTAATTCACAGGAGACTGGACAGCTTTTTCTTTTCACTGTAAAATTTCCCAATTTCCGCATTTTCACGACGCAAAATTTCCCAAAATGTCTAGGGTCTTTTTCCCAAAATGGGCAGAAAAAGCCCTGGGTGTCTGTTCATCCCTGACTTCTGGAACCATCAAAATACCTGGAAATACAAATTACAACTATATAATTTAAATCTCACTCGAACTGGGTCCTCAAGAAGTTTTGTTGAACTGTCTCAAATAGAAAATAAAATGACTGCTCCTAAGTAATATATATTACTACTACAAAATATTTATTCAATTTTTTTAAAATTTGAACCAACCCAATTTTCATTTGAACCTCCCATTATGGTCAACAGCCACTTCTTATTGAGAACAATGCTTCAAACAATATGCGAACAATAAAGAAATGGGTTGAAGCGTAAACTTCAATCTGCCAAATAAAACTTGTAAAATAAAAATCGATTATTATGACACAATCCGAATCGGGATGTCCGAAATAATGCTACATGCGCAAAATTTATTCTCAGTTTGATCACATTCTATTAACTTAAAAAGAAACGTTTCGGGAATTTCTCTTAAAAATAAATGGCAAATATACCCTTAAAATCGACGAATCCATGTTTTTAGAAGTTGGTGGTGGTCGTTTTTTTTTCAATTTTCCAATACTCGTTTATTCGTCTTCGTCGTCTGTCATATCCGACCATCCGGATACTATCTTCTAGTCCTATCGGTAATATCCGTAATCACCGGATGCTATCTTAACCAATCATATAGCTCGATTGCCAAGACTTGAATAGGTTCGTTAATTTCCGGCTTTACACTTCCAGAAAACTCACCTTTCGTACCCATATTGTTCGAACTGAGCTCGAATTGCTCCCTGTACCCCTCTCTCCTAGAAAAAACTCAACGGATTTACATTAATTTCTTAATTGATCCGTGAGGCCTTAAATCCGAAATTCCGGATTAATGCGGAATTTTATCATCCCTGTTAATAGTACCCGACGATATGTCCCTTAATGACATATGACGCATGTATAGTGTATTGTCGTCACATTCACACCTCTGGTGTTATGGGCAAATCGCTATAAAAACAAGACAAATTTTATACACAGCAACAGAGTGGTAGGCAAAATATTTATTATTCTATTAATTTAATAACAAAATCGAATATTCTAAATACATTCAAATACCAAACATTTGATTGAATATTCGTTTGCAACCCTAATAATTACGCAGAAAAAGGAAATGTGATGGCTTAAAGATCCTGCCTTACTTTGTGTGACATTTTCGAAAGTGATCAGTTTATTTTCCAACTTCATATTTTTTTAATTTGAAAACAAGAGTGACACTCACAAAATACGCCCATCAATAATTTCTTGGATTCTAAGACAACTTACTGTCACATTGGCCCTTTGAGAAGCAAGCTTTTCAAGAAGCAAATGATTTGGCACAATATGGCATTAACAGTAGAAAAAATTTATTTTAATTCGAGGGTTTCGAATTAGACAGTGGACAAAGCAAAAATGGCAAATTTTGACCAATTCAAGGGCCATAATCCTGAAGAGCCTGGCTGGTTATAGAACTTTGCCAAGAATATATACCAACGAACATTTATAGTAGCAAGTTTGGTGAAATTCGGATAAAAACTGTTCAAGTTTGAGTCGACAAAGCTAAAATGGCCAATTTTGATAAATTCAGGGGGCCATAACTCTGGAGTGCCTAAAGCGATTAGGCTGGTTATCGAACTTGGCCTAGATATTTCACCAACAAACACTTTCATGAAGTTTGGTGGAAATTGGATGAGAAATGTTCAAGTTAGAGAGCGGACAAAGCTAAAATGGACAATTTTGACAAATTCAGGGGGCCATAACTCTGGAGTGCCTAAAGCGATTTGGCTGGTTATTGAACTTGACCGAGATATTTCACCAACAAACACTTTCATGACGTTTGGTGGAAATTGGATGAGAAATGATCAAGTTAGAGAGCGGACAAAGCTAAAATGGCCAATTTTGACAAATTCAGGGGGCCATAACTCTGGAGTGCCTAAAGCGATTTGGCTGGTTATCGAACTTGACCTAGATATTTCACCAACAAACACTTTCATGAAGTTTGGTGGAAATTGGATGAGAAATGTTCAAGTTAGAGAGCGGACAAAACTAAAATGGACAATTTTGACAAATTCAGGGGGCCATAACTCTGGAGTGCCTAAAGCGATTTGGCTGGTTATTGAACTTGACCGAGATATTTCATCAACAAACACTTTCATGACGTTTGGTGGAAATTGGATGAGAAATGATCAAGTTAGAGACCGGACAAAGCTAAAATGGCCAATTTTGACAAATTCAGGGGGCCATAACACTGGAGTGCCTAAAGCGATTTGGCTGGTTATCGAACTTGACCTAGATATTTCACCAACAAACACTTTCATGAAGTTTGGTGGAAATTGGATGAGAAATGTTCAAGTTAGAGAGCGGACAACATTGTGGAGCCGCCCGCCCACCGCCCGCCGCCCGCCCGCCATGGGTGTTCCCATAATACGGCCATCGTAAGATGGGCGTATAAAAACAAACTTTCTCCGGTTGAACACTCTAGTGGCCATAACTTGATTTAAAGAACAGTGTAGTTATTGTGATACAACAATTTAATTGTTTTGTTCTTTAATAAAACAGACGTAGAAGTGTTGCAATAACATACAGAAGAAAAATGAAAAAATTAGCTTCTTGAGTATCGGGACCCAGATATTATACAACTATGGTTTCGGGATCTAAATATGAAAGCATATATACGTCAATCACAACCCTTATATGTAGCTCTGAAGTTGACAACCTATTTCAGCTTACTTGTTGAACTTTGCGTAACATTCTTTGCGTGCTTTGATGTCGGTCCCTTCCAGTTGTATCAGATCCATCTTGATAGCCTGAAATCAACCAGGTTTCTTGCTAAATAATGTTATACAACTTAGCAAGTTAGTCAATAATATCGAAATTAGAAGAGTGTTTCTTTTCACCATTTCGAGAATGGGGCCTGGGCCTTTCTGATGGGGGGGGGGGGGGGGGGGGGGGAAATGTGTAATTTTAACTTCAATCAGGAATTCCTATTTTGACTAAAAATGAACAAGAATACTCCAAAATAATAGACAGAAAAGATAAAAGAATGTGATAAAAAAAATATCTTTAAGAATAAAGCAACTTCCATTCCAAAAAGTTTGCATGTCCAATTATTTTATTAAACAAGAGGCCCATGATGGCCCTAAAACGCTCACCTAAGCAAAGGGCTACAACTCTGTGATACAGGATTAATAAAAATGTTGCAATTTAAACACATCTTTACTGATGACGATGCCTTGTTTTATATTTGTAGAGCACGCAATGAAGCTACCTGTAAAGTTTCATTGAATTTGGCCTGGCAGTTTCAGAGATTTTTTTAAAAGCAAAACAGGAAGTTGGCCAGATTGTTGTTGTTGATCAATCGCGACCCCTAGTTGTATTTTTGTAGAAGGTTACCCAAGAAGGCTTCCTGTAAAGATTCATTGAATTTGGACTGGTAGTTTTAGAGATGTTTTTGTAAAGCAAAACAGGAAGTTGGCCGTTTTGTTGTTGTTGTTGTTAATCAATCGTGACCCCTTATACTTTTTGTAGAGGGACACCCAAGGAAGCTTCCTTGAATTTTACTTAACTTGGCCAGGTAGTTTCAGAGGTGATGCTTTTAAAGCAATTGTTGACGGGACGGAGGGACGGACAGACGGACGGAAGGCGGACAAAGACCAATCACAATAGCTCACTTTGAGTGCTTCGTTTTTACATGTAAATTCACTAAACTATGTAAATACAGACACCATGAAAGTTTGTTAGTCTGATAAAAAAAAAATTCGCCATTTTTTAACAATCCCACACTGACTCTTAATAAAAATTGTGATTAGTCAATTTTGTGGCAATGTGTACTTCTCAAAACATACTGGTACTGATATTTTAGTAATTACATAGCATCCAAGAGATAAGATTGGAGTTTGGAAAATTTGGAAATGTCATTTAACCCATTTCATTCTGAGACCCAGTTAGATATGATACCTTGAATATCTGGGCATTTTTCAATAACTGATAAGCCATCTGACTTTATATGACCATTGTGTTGTATAAACACTAATACCTTCTTTATTATTGATACAAGACCCAATAAAGATTACATATTTGGAAAGGAAATAAAAATCTGCACATGTTTATGTAAGTTTTATAAGCAAATGATTTTAAATAAATTATTATTTGCAAGTTAACCAGGTGAGGCCACTACTTTTATATAAATTGGTTTACAAACCGGCGGGTCTAATTTTCCGAAAAGTACAAAAAAAAAAAAATGAATTTCACTTTTTTTTCAAAATTATTTTCCCGACCGTATTGATTTTGGTACAAAAGAAAGAAAAACGAACAGATAAGAGAACGAATGCAGTAGATCTCAACTGGTTTGTTGTTCCGTAGCCGTATTTGCCAAATTATAGTGATAGCATGTGAGCCAGTCAACTGTTATGGCAGCGCCGTTGGCAATGGCGGAATTGACGATAGCAGTCATTCTTTGTATGAAATAATTAATTAAAATATGCAGGAGTTGTTAAAATAACAATAGCAAATTACATTGGCAAATTTAACAGCCGACACAAACAATAACTGTGACGTGATTGTTGTTTTCCCTGCCAATTTAGGTCATGAAAATATTGTTGTTTATAGATGAAAAATAAAAGTGTCAGCGGCTGCCATCGAATAAGTAGACACAAATATCTGTAAATTATGTGTGAGAAAAACATTTTCTAACATTTTATGGTTAAATATCAAATAACAGTGCACTTAGTGTAAGTGGTGAAATCGAAAGTAAAATTTCTAAGTTGACACCGGTGGCCTAGTTTCACAAGTTTGGTCGGTTGTGTTTATGGATTTTAAATCACACAATGGTTTGGAAATACTTGTCATTGAGTCAATGTTAAGCTTGTGTTTATTCTAGATTACATGTTTATTCATGTTTGGGTTAATAGTAGAGTAAAAACAATGAAAGAGTTGAACACATAATTCAAGAACTTCGAGACATAATATCATGGATGAATCTAAACATGCTCAAACTTAACACTGATAAAACAGAAGTTATCATGTTCTCATCTCCTCATAACTCCAAACACATTGAAGATCTATCGGTAACCGTCGGTGACTCGAAAGTGAAACAGTCTGTTAATGTAAAAAATTTAGGTGCCATCTTTGATTCAAACATGAACATGGAAGATCACGTTAATTCAGTATGCAGATCATGTTATTTACATCTTAGACAAATCGGTAGAATTCAGAAATATCTGACAATTGATGCATCTAAACAACTTGTGACTTCATTGGTTATCTCGCGCCTAGATTGCTGCAATGCACTACTGTATGGAGTTTCTCAAACATTAGTCAACAAACTGCAGATCGTTAAAAATACAGCTGCCCGCATCATCACCAGAACCTTGCGGTACGATCATATCACAACTGTACTTAAAGAACTACATTGGCTTCCAGTGCAATAAAGAAATTCAGTTTAAAATTTAATGCATACCTACAAAGCTTTAAAGGAAAATCACCAGAATATTTGGAAGAAATGCTATGTGTTTACAAACCACGAAGAAATCTGCGATCTCAAAACAAAGCACTTACTTTAGTGATACCAAAAAGTAAAACTGTAACCTACGGCGACTGACGTTTTAAATATGCAGCTCCGAAACTGTGGAACGACCTACCATCCGGTGTGAGAGACTCAAGTTCATTGTGTTCTTTCAAACGTGCACTTAAAACACACTATTTCAAACAGGCATATGAGAAGCATTTTTACCAGGAATGATCTGTGACAGTGATTCCCGAAGACTGTGTGACCATTATGTGATTTTAAACATAATTTTACAACCTGTTTTAATTCTACCATGATCTTTTAGTACAGTTACATATCCTATGTAAACTGTTTTAGACTATTGATACAATATATAAATGCAATTTAGTGTCAGGCGTAAATTATATTAATATCATTTTTAATTTTTTTCAAAGTTTCGCTAGACTATTTTTTTATCGTATGATATTGATATTTATTGTTTTTAATTCAGACGACCAGTTAAATACCACATTTCATTTTATTGTGTTTCATATTTTTTAGTATGTTGTACATTTATTGTTCAAAAGCTGTCTAATATTTTAATGATACTGCTCGTAGTTAGCTATCAGATTATATCGTTGTAAAGCGCCTTTGAACGTGTATATGAAAAGGGCGCTATATAAGTTTGGTAAATAATAATAAATAATAATAACACATTTGTCAATGACATTTATTAATGTCAGGAGTTGTGTGCAAAACATTTAGATAAAACAACACGGAAAATTATTTTGAATAAGTCCATTTTAATTTGTAATGAACTTGATATTTCACTATAAATGAGATTTGTAGGAATACTCTTTAAAATGAAAAATAAACAATCATGAAGTATAGATGCCCTGTGAACGCATACACAAAATGGCGGAGTTGGGAGAAAATGAAAATATCCGATACATAATTATGGATTTCTCTGTTACTATCATTGGTACATAAAGTATTGTTTTGCTATGTGATTTTATGTACTTGTGTGGTAATTTGCTGCAAGATTTGAATTTGAAATGTATTTGGTGAACATCCCATATGGTAAATATCCCGGTCCGAAAATATCCGGACTTAGCATGGATTGGGTTACACACAACTAGGACCCCGCATGGTAAAGGTTATTAAAACTCAAATCTAGGTCTAGTTTGGTTTTTAGTTTTTCAGGAATTGTTTTCACAATATTAAAGCTCAAATGTCTTCATAAAATGTTACTTCCTTATTTACAAAATTGGAAATATTTCACTTTATTGACATTTTCCAATATTGAAATAACTGAAACAATGTTTAGAAAATGTAATGTATTGTCTTAATACAGTGCAATTTTTGTGTTTTTAATGCGTAAAATTCGCCTTCCTTTTTTTTCAATTTAATATTGGTCAGTTTTTAAGTGTTCTGCATTCACTTTTGCTTTAGCATACCCGTAAAGCTTAACAAATGTCTTGATAAGTAATATTCAATGCATCTTTGATAAAAAGTGTAGTTTATACATGTAAACATGTTTTACAGTCAATTTCATTGATGTTTTATATGCACAGTATGTAAGATTTAAACTGTGTGTTTTAATTAGAACTTTGAAACTTTGAGTGTATTAAAACATGCACTAATAGCTGTTTAAAAATTTAAAATGTCAAGTAAATGATATAAATGTTCAATGTTTTTATGTTGTTCTCTGATTTTCACCCTTTAAGAGAATGTTTTGTGACTTTTTTTTTTCTTTTTTTTTTCGACCACCCGGTGGACATTTTTTCCAAAAATTCTTGTAAACCAAAATATAAAAAAGGAGTGGCCTGATGATCGGGTGGATGTTCATCGCGATGTTGGTTGGCATAGCAGTTTGAATCCTCAACCAGTACCAAAAGTCTTGCCCCCATAACAGTTTTATTGATAAATGACAGTAGTGCAATAGCCTGGCTTTTTTGGGTCATATTGTTCTTTAGGACCACCATTCTTTGTATTCCCACTTGGAAACCTTGAGGTGATCCTCTTTGTCATTCAATCATTCTAGAACTCCTCAAGATCGTCATAAAAACTCCACCAAATAATGCAAATGTCATAGTTTGTGATTTCTATCAATGTTTTAATATGTCTTCTGTTTGTATCAAACAAATTCACATAAACTTTGTCATTATAACTATCCCAATATCACTATCGTCACTGAGGTCAAAAGTCCCATTCATTTAAACCAAAATTTGCATCAAAATCGCAATAAAAAGCTTAAATTTAACTGGATTTTTGAGTTTTAAAATTATTTCTTCATTAAAATTTTCTGCGCATCTATCTGCGCATAACATCCGGTCATACCAGAAAGCGTATAAACCGGAAACAACACAGTCAAAATGAAAGTTAAAAAAGTGAAAGTTCAGTTCGTCAAAAACTACACCTTTTGGTGTATCCCGCATGTAAAGGGCAACTACACCAAAAGGTGTATCCCGAATGCAATGGGTTAAAACCTGCCAATGCTTACCGCTCACATTAAGATTGTTTTTAGAGTTTCAAAATCATCCATCAATATATAGTGGTAACTTGGTTATGTTGTGCAAACAGAGGTAAACAATGTGTGATGTTCGACTTGTTAGGTATGCATTCCGATATCTATGCTCTACCAGGGTTTTTTTACCTTATATAAGAGGGGCTGTTTAACGGCCCCTTCCCCTCGAAAAATTAGCCTATTTTTTCCCCTAAAAAATGAAAATTCCCCTCCAAAAATTTCATTGCCGAAAATCGTCCGTCGTATTTTCGTCTGCCAGGGGAAGTAAGTCACACTGAACTTAATTGATTAAAATTATACACAGTGGTCTCCCTTGATGGTTTACGACGGCTATTTAGGTTTGGGTTTCCCAGCGAATACAATAACATTAGCTCGATACATGAACTCATTATTCGCATCTCCCTCTGGGGATGTTTTGAAGTTAATGATTTGCGAAGCAATGGAGGGGGAAAAAAAGAGAAAAAAAATCCAGACACAAAGAAGCGTAGTAATTTTGCAACATGAGCGTGTCTGGCCTTCTGTTAGTCCTATTACCATTTACGCAACCGTCCTTTTTGTATACGGGTGTAAACAAAATGAAACAAGCATGTGGTGATGGGGTGGGGGGGGGGGGGGGGGGGAGTCACCAGAAGACTAGAAATTTTGGTTAAAAATGGCTTAAAATCATTCCACATTCCTTGACCCTAAATGGGGGAGGACCCCCAGACCCCCCACCATGCCTACTTTTGGGATATTCCCTGCTTCTTAAATTAATTTCTACACCCCTGATTATGCCTCGATGTTGAATAATAGTGATAAAATTGTTAATATTTACCCGACAGTGATCTAAACCGGATTGAATTTGTCATTAGAGTCGTAATTTTCACATAAATATATTCTGGGTCACAAATACCCTTTTATACATACATGTGCACAACCTGTCAGATTTGTCCCAGATTTACAGATATCGGAATACTTGATAAACAATCGACACATGTGTTTTATGACATCTTACTATGTTTTTTGGCATGACATCAATAAATATGTGTTTGATAGTAGGCGATAATATTTTCGTAGAAATTTGAATTTATAACTGAGAAAATTTCAAAGTTAAGGCCGCGAGGATTCTCTGCGCAAGGACCATTCGCTACTTTTTACTGGGAGTGTGGACGTCACGATACTGACATAATAAAAAAAATCGTCAAAAGACTCGCTGACGGCTATTTAGGTAGACTAAAACTCCACCCTGCCCTTTTCAAATCCTGGCTGGAGCACTGATCATAAATTATTTGAAACCAATGTTTGATCATTTATTATAAGTAAACATAAACGGACAACATTTGATTGTCGCACATCGTTAAAAGGTATTGTTAACAAATTGTATTGAAATTATAAATGCACTTCACAAAACAAAACACATTTTCATATTTTATACACCTTCCTGATCGGCCATATGCTTTTGTATTATGTCCCATACCTAGTTCAAATAATTGTACGTTGACAGATTTTTTTACGATTTTTGATATGGCAAATCCTTCACGTACAAATTGCTTTATATGAAAAGTGGGTATTTATTCCCAACGGGATTCCGGGTTAAAGCATATTGCGTCTATAAAATATCATAAAAACAAAAAATATTACCAGATTAGGTTATTTTATATTAGCTCTGTACACAAAAAATAAATATCCAACGAATAATTATGAGTTTGACGGGTTTTCTTCATTTCATTCTGTCAAAACATAACGATATATACATGAAGGGCACCTGCAAGGCTTCAGGGCACAATTTTAAAACAATCGGAACACTTCGTCCATGGCCGAGTTGTAACGATTGTAGTAACGAGGTCTATCTCGAAGCTTGTCGGAGGTGGCTGCGTTATTATGATTGGGTTGTGTTGTTCCGCTTGGCATAATTGTTGTCTGTGTCAGTCAAATTTCGTTTTATGTGTGACCAAGGCAAGCCTTGTATTGATCTAGATCATCGAATAATCGATCACGGTAAACAAACGTGTGTGTTAGCTGGTGTTCGGGATTTGTGCCCTGTTCGGAAATGTACAGGTATTGGAAGAATCCCATATAACACAGGATACTGGACTTACCGAAATACGATCATTTACCGACGGCTATTTAAGACGGATAAAATTACCGAAATACGCATGAAAGTTACCGAAAGACGCCTTCTAATGCATTTATTTTTAAATAATCTTGTATATATAATGATTATACGCATTGTAGCCAAAAATTATAAAAAAATATTTAGAAATAATGACTTTATTGACAAAAGAATTTCCCTTTTTTAGTCAAATAGAGTTATCTCCCGTCGTCAACCGAAATACGATTTATGGATATGGTTAAACTGGAGTAAAAATGATAGAAAGTTACCGAAAGACGTCTGCTATTGTATTTATTTTTTAACCCTTTAGCACATAGACAAGTGGCCAGATTACACCTCCCAGTCTATAGCCATCTTACTGATAAGCAGTCCTTATCTGTATAGGTACTTTTCAGGATATTTGAAAATAAGCAAATGAATACAGCAGTATGACCTTAAAATCAATATTACTCCAAATAATTGTTTCCAAATCTTTTTTATGTGAATACATTTTTTATAGATAATTAAATTATCTAATGAATGGTGTCAATGATGAAATATTAAATTATTCTATTTCATCTGTGAATGCATTTCCAAGATGGAATTGTAACATTTCTTTGAAATGTCATGATTGCATTAAATCAAAGGGTAATAAAATGCTGGGATCGATCTAAATTTTATTACCCCTATCATAAAAAAGACCCATCTGGATTAAAAAGCCGACAATTGATGTTCTTGTGTATAGTACACAGAAATGTGGCAGGAATATCCGGTGTCATCCAGCTGAGAGATGCAGTCCAGAGTGTCTGTTTAACTTTATTACCCCCAAATAAAATTCTTTACAAAAAGAAAGCCGATAAATGTTTTCCAAGTAATGAATAAAAAGATCTTAATCATCAAACGCTTGCAAAAATGTTGTTTACTTGACCTGTTTTACGACCGGAACCATGCTGGCCATCGATTAGCTCAGCAGAAAATTTACTCATCATTTTCTCAGCTACTTATTGTCTCTATTGTTTGTAACACAAACTATTATCTTCAAATAATTATAATCTTTATTGATTTTAATGGTAAATTAAACTGACATAATATATTCAATGATTTAAGCATCAATGTTTTGGGGGAAATTCCATACTGTACAGTACTGCCATTCCTCGAGGTTTTATTATGTCACAGTGGGATCTCACACCTGTGATTGGCAGTATAAATAATAACCTTCAAGTTTTAGCAGACAACATTTTCGAGGGAAAATCATTACACAAAAGGTTAAGCTTCAGCTTTATAAACACCCGGGATATTGTTTACAAATAGAAAGATGCAAAATTGAAGTATTGAAATGACCCTATTGAAATATGCGGGAGATGCGTATACATCCAGTAGTGGATAGGGTCGGCCAGATGCGTTTACATCTGCTAATGAGCTATGTCGGCCTCGTATACATGCGCTAAAGGGTTAATAGTCATATATATTTGATGATTTTACACACTGTAGCCAAACATCATAAAATAATATGTAGAAATAATGAGTTTATTGACAAAAGAATTTCCTTTATTTAGCCAATAAGAGTATTCTCCCGTTCTCAACCGAAATATGGATATGTTTAAGGTGAAGTAAAAACATGACAAATATATACAGTTAACTAAATAATAAATTTTTATTTTATTTTTCATCATTTCTCTACATACATGACATATCAGGGCTCTCGCGAGGGGGCGACTTGGGCGAAGTGGTCGCCTAAAATTCCCAGACTTCGCCCATTTGTATCATCAAAGCGACATTGACTTCGCCGAAATTTTAGCACATTGTAAATCTGTCAATCAGCGAGTATTTGGCCACTGTCCCATTAGTCAAAACATCGCAATTAGCCATTCATAAAATTTGATAATCTCCTTATCCGATAATTGAACCGTATCATCCAATTACCAAAACATCGCCAGTAGGCAGAGCTATTGAAACCCAAAGTTAACCAATCAGAATGTTGAGAAGACCCTGATCAAATGATATAAGTTCGTTAAAATGAGATAGAAAAGGCGACATAATGATGAATAATCTTGTCAAGCATTAATGAAGTCAAAAAGTAATTGATATAATTATGTATTGAACAAACAAAGCAAGACAGTTTAAATATTGTTGCTTTTGAAGCAGCATCGGCAAAGTGGCGCTAAGAAAATCAATAACATGACGTATCAACAAATAATTGATTGGTTTTAGTAAAATGTTCATGATAAAAAATTGAATTGTAATCACAAAAATATTTTTTTTTGCTTTATGTAGAGTTTACTTACAGTATTTTTATCCTATTTATGATGTCAAAAAAATCGGCGAGATCGCCATTTTGTCAGAATAATTTTCCGAATAAATTTTTCAACCTCCCATTATGTATTGGTAAAGTTTTCATCAAGGACAGTGATTTAAATGTCATTTGGTTCTTAAATGTCAGCATATTGAAAATGATTTAGCTAGAGACAAGTAAATAACAGCATAGCTGAATGTGACATTCATACCCTATCCCAAACGTACCAAAATAAGATTCGTCCCCCTACTATATGGAGTTAATTTATAAGGTCATTTTGATTGTTACAAATCCTTAGCTGTCTTGGTGTTTGTTTCATTTTAGATGCTATTTGGAGATGAACTGTGACATTGACAAATACACTTTTGCTGAGCCAAAAATGATACATTATTTTATGAGCATTTTATTTAGTTAAAGCAATCAATTTGAATGTGAATATAAACTGAGGTGTGTGGTATGGCTTAGTTTTTGTATCAGGTGTTACGAAAAGTATCACTTCTCCCTAAAGTCTCCCCACTTCTCCCTAAATTGACTGAAGGGAGAAGTCACTTCTCCCAAAACTTTCAGCCTAGTGAGAGCCCTGCATATACATTTGAATAACATCGAACATGGAAGGCTGCATAAAACATAAGTCATAAACATAATAAAATTACATGAAGTATTGAACGCTGCAAATACAAAATAAAATGATTAACTTACAATATGTATTCTATTACTTTTAAGGGACGTGCTAGTGTTCAGGGGTCGTATGTTAGAGCTCTTTCCTTCCCAACTTTAAACAATCAAAATTAACATATACTGGGCAGTTGCCTTATTCCGGATTTGCCTAAATATTCGGAAATCGTTTAAAAAGCATTTCCGCGACCGTGATCAATATAGAATGATCACAGTCTAAGCAACTAACCTCCATAGCAACAGAAACAACATAAAAGTGCAGCTATTTGAGTATAGCCCCAAAATAAATACCTCTAAACTTTCGCTTTCCTAAATGTCAATATTAAGTCACGTGGGGGATGACGTCACACAGCGCGAGCTTTTATATTGCGGTTCGACAGGGTTATCTTTAAACACTAGACCTTCTATATGATGTCTATGACTTATCGTCAATCACGAAATACAATGCCAATTACATAAAAAGTAAATAAATTGACGATGTCATTGTTTTGTGTTGTGCAGCATTTGATATGAAAATGAAGCAAAAATGAAGCAGATTCGTACTTTCAAAATTATGCAAATTCGGACAAATTAATAGTTCTGATACGCCGAAAATACACATACAAATACTTCAGAGAAGTATAAAATTTATATACAGGTTAAACATTTCATACATGATGTTCATTTAAGTAGCATTTAAATATTTGTATTGACTTAATAATGTTTAGTTTGTTCTTAGAAAAAATCCGAATATTTAGGCACTGAATGCAGGTTTTTGGACGTCGTTTATGCCCTTATTTCGTACTGAATATTATATTATAATTAATTGTTTTTTCCTTTAATTCTTTTTCCATTTTAGTTGATATAGTACCCAACATTTCTCTATTAAAATTTCATGCACTAATGTTCAGTAATTATGACAATATTTTAAGAAAACTTCAAAATTGATCCGGAATTAGGCAACTGCCCAGTATGGTAAGAGTAGATCTGATCATCAAACTTATTTCTTGAAATGAAATATGATCCGTACAAGATCTGTATTGCTTACGTACTTTTTCCTTTCTTGTTTACTTTGCATTAGGACTAATCGCGGGAAATCACCGGAAGTGGTGGCAATGGTTTACCATTTACAAACAATATTTACCGTTCTATTGCGTACCAACGCAAAGGGACCATATACATCCTGTACAGTACAGTACTGTCGGTCATTTCGTACCGTACCGTTGGCCACGTTGTACTCTTTTGAACGATCAATAGTTAGTTTGTACCCTTGGAAGATTCAGTGAGCAAATGATATTTTGATGTGCTTAATGGATTTGCTAAAGGGGGTTGCATGCACGGGGACAGGAGCGAGAGCGAGAGAGGGTTCGCAACTGCATCATTTGAACCCACCACCCTACAAGGCGTCAAAGACAAACATATCGGGATCGGGGCACGTCTGCTAAAGGACGTTTGTGGCGCCCACAAACCCCTGTACGACACAATGTGACGGGCCAAGAACGCCGGGAAGGAGGTTAAAATAGAAGGGAAACCCCTCTTCACCAATGAAATCCCGTACACACACCCAGCCGGCGACCAGCTATATTTTCACATAATGATGTTGCAAGATACAAGATACAATAATCTTTATTTAAAGTCGGGTTTGTGGCAAAAAAAGCATTAGCTCAATGAGCTATTTGTCGACATGAATAACAACATACATAACATATTAAAACATAACAATGAGCTTGTGACCTGGAAATCAAAGCATGTATAGTTTAAAATAGGTACAGATATTGGAACAAGTATTTATAAAAGCTGTTTCTTACTATATTCATGCATATAATTACCAAAGTAAGATGGATTATATCAACTAGTTTTCCCGGCTGTACGGCTAGACCACACGCATTCGGTTCCGCTAGTTGACATACCATTGTAAAATAGTTAGATCAAAGGATTATCGTATACATAAGTCATTTAAGTAGAAAACTTGTAAGTAGCATTATTTACATGGGAATTACAGCATGGTACATTGATGTGTAGTTGGTAAAAATGTCATAATTAATATAACTTGATAGGAAACATCTTTTGAAAGTATTGCTAAGAGATCGAGGTAGTTCCCATATTTAAAAAGAATGAAAAAACTTCTGTAGGTAAAGTCTAGTTCTACCGCCCGGTTTCTATTTTAAGATTTATGAAAGGGTTGTATATGATCAAGTTATATCATACTTCAAAGTAAACAAGTTATTGTATAAATTTCAATCTGGGTTTAGAAGTGCCTACTCAACAGATACATGTCTAATTCATTTAACAGATTTCGTAAGGATGGAAATGGACAAAAGTCACGTATTAGGTATGATTCTGTTAGACCTCCAAAAGGCTTTCGATACAGTCGACCACTCCATCCTTCTTATGAAGCTTCGATCAGCAGGACTTGGTGATACCATTTTAAGATGGTTTGAATCCTACCTTTCAGATAGAAAGCAACTGGTTGATGTCTCCAGTACACATTCTACTCCTTCTACTATTACATGTGGAGTTCAACAGGGTTCCATACTAGGCCCTCTTTTATTTTTGATTTATATTAACGATATGTAAGCCGTGGTTAAAAACAAGCTCTTGTTATACGCTGATGATTCTGGCATACTTGTTTCAGGTAAATGTAAGTTTTCTGTGGAAACGTCATTGAAAGATGACCTGCATCTTGTCAGTCAATGGTTGGTTGATAATAAGTTGTCACTTCATTTAGGCAAAACTGAGTCAATTTTATTTGGGTCTAAACATAAAATAAGGTCAAACTCAACACTTGATATTACATGTAATGGTACCACTATTGAACCAACTTCTGCTGTTAAATATCTTGGCGCAACTATTGATCAGACTCTATCTTTTGATTCTATGGCTCGTTCTATATTAAAAAAGGCTAATGCAAGATTGAAATATCTATATCGAAAGAAAGGTTACCTTACAAAACATACCAAGAAACTCATTGTCATGGCCTCAATTCAATGCCATTTTGTTTATGCCTGTTCTATGTGGTATCATGGTCTGACCAAGATACTTAAAACCAAGCTCCAAACCACACAAAATAGACTTATGAGGTTTGTTTTGGATCTAGATGCAAGGTCTCACATTGGCCCAGAACACTTTAAATTACTCAACTGGTTACCTGTCAACAAACGTGTAGACCAGATTAGTTTGGGTCATGTCTTTAGAATAAAAAATGGCATAGCCCCGGACTACATGGGAGACAATTTTATCTCCCAAGATACTGTGCACACACACAGGACAAGTTTATGTCAGAAAGGGGATTATGCTGTTCCAGAGGTCAAAGGTTTTGGGTTAAAGTCCTTCTTCTTTTCTGGTATTTTCCAGACTAAGAAATTACCTATTTTTAAATTGCAAGTAAAGAATCTTTTTTTTTTAGATAATTTGGCATAATTAGTTATGCTATTAAAAGGTTTTGTTTGTTTTTTCATTTATTTATTCAAAGATTTTCAGTAAAGAAACTATTTTAACTTAACCTCGCATTTTATTAGTACTACATACAGTCATATTCATACTATATTGCGATAATTATAATTAACTTTCTCAACTTATAACTTTATGTTACTAAATTATGTAAAGTGACTGTGATACAACTAAGGCAATATTTATTTTAATGCATAATTAAAGACTAACTTTTAATATATCTGTGCAATTTCGAATACAGCTATATTATTACTTAAATATGCAATGCCTCCCTATGCCAAGCCACCAAAACAAAGGACCACAATGGAAATAAGAGTTTTCTCTTTTTTTGTGTCATCCTTGGTTCAGTGTGCCCGTCATGGCTATTGAAAATATCATGTATGTATAATGTTATTTACTATACATGTTGTTTATTTTAAATGTCCATATATGTGCATTCCTTACTGCAATAAATCTATCTATCTATACATGTATTTATCATGTAATTTAAATACTACTAGATTTTGCTGATATTATCAGAAACAGTAGCGTACAAGCTACAAAGGCATGGTTGCTCTCATGATTTGGTCAATTCAAACCTACATGAAACCATCCAAACCCCTGCCCGGCCACTCTCCTGACAATATCAGCACCTACCATTGTGTAAGAATATTATTTGGAAATGCCAAGTCGTAACACGTTAACAAAATACTTGACGAAACAAAGTCGTTGTTTGTGTTCGACAGATGTTAAATAAATTTTAAACCATCATAAATAGGTATTTAAATGCCATATCTTGTCCAGTAGCTGTAGGTCATCCAACTGAAAACAAAACTCCTTTTCCGTTGTGACAACGGATAAAAGATATTCAGTGAAACAACTATGATTCTCATACTTTTTTTAGGTTGTAAAATTCTTTGAGCATTGAGCAATTACAACAGGTTGTCCAGGTGCGGATCAGCCTTCTAAATTCCAGATTGTTTTGAAAGCACCTTATTTTATTTGGGAGGCTGCTTTATACCTGACCTCAAAGCGGTAGGAGTTCTTCCCATATTTAAGTTGTTCCTACTGATGGCACATCTACACAATTTTCATATCTGAGATTACAATTACATGTCGTAAAAGCTACACATTTTTAAACATACATGTATTCTGATGAGATACCGTACAGACATTTGTTGGTTTCAATAGCGATGTATATTACCCTGCTCGGATGTTATGTTGGAATTTGAACTCTATGAAGAAGATTTTCGTAAGTTGAGGTGTAATCATTAAAACATTTTTAAAGCTCTGTATTGAATCTGTTCTATTTTTTCTGTGTTGGTCTTGCTACCAAAATGCCAAACAACAGGACAGTAGGTGCAGTTGGATCTGCAAAATGACTTAAAGATATTAAACTTACGATTGTTTGTCAAAAACTTGTTTAGCCTTTGAAGGATATTCAGTTGCTTAGCTGCTTTTTTGCACATTTTAGAAATCTGGGCATCAAAATTTAATAAACAGTTTACCTCAACGCCTAAAAGTTAACATGCTCTTCACAAGCAAGAGTGTTATAATGTGCGACGGTCACAAACACCAACATATCCCTTCAGAGAAAAGCATGCTCGACCCTGAATGGATCCGCTGGTCTTTATATACAGTAAATTCTCAATCCACACAGAGTCCGGGCTTTGCTAATTTGCATATCATCAACCAAGTAAACATACGTACTATGAACGTACTTCCGCCTATAACGGAATGTTATACTATGAACACACATCCGCCGCCTACAGTGGATTGTTACATTACCAAACAAGTAAGCATACGTACTATGAACGTACTTCCATCTGTAACGGAATGTTATACTCTACACGCACATCCGCCGCCTACAGCGGACCGTTACATTACTTTCCCCTCCGAGAAGACTCGTCCCGAGTCTTGGTCTGGGAATCTTATGGGTAAGGCAACTCCGTTCCGGCAGTTGTCATCATCCTACCGCTGCCACCATTTGTGAGTCGTGTTGTGGGAATCTTATGGGTAAGGCAACTCCGTTCCGGCAGTTGTCATCATCCTACCGCTGCCACCATTTGTGACATTGTGCGACGTTAACCAACACCAACAGAGCCCCTCATAGAAAAGCATGCTCTACCCTTAAGGGGTCCGCTGGATTTTATATACAGTAAATTCACAATCCACACAGGGCACGTGCTAATTTACAAATTTCCAACCAAGTAAACATACGTACTATGAACGTACTTCCGTCTATAACGGAATGTTATACTATGAACGCACATCCGCCGCCTACAGCGGACCGTTACATTACCAACCAAGTAAACATATGTACTATGAACGTACTTTCGTCTATAACGGAATGCTATACTATGAACGCACATCCGCCACCTACAGCGGACCGTTACAGTGTGATTAAGTATATTGAATTGTTTTATTTCTTGAGCTAAATGAAATTGCTTGAAATGTGCCAGGGTTAGCCTGCATTTGATTGGAAGTAAACCAGATTAACAAAATGTTACTTTCTTCTTCAAGAGTGGTTTTAACAACGTCAGGATTTTTGAGTATTGTCATCTTCATAATTATAAAAAGCATTATTGATAAAGTAGATGATGTCATTGAGAAGGATGTTAAAGACTAAAGGCCCTAATATTAATCCTTGTGGCACGCCTTTCAGGATGGAGTCCCACTCACTGGTAATTTGACCAAGTTTGACACGTTGTTTTCTGTTAGTAAGATAGCTGTGCATAAGTTTACATGCTGGGGCTGAGAGACCATTCGCATTAAGCTTGTCTAAGATGAGATCATGGGACAGGAAGTCGAATGCCTTGGAGAGGTCGATCAGAACTGCACCTAAATATTTGTTCTCGTCAAGGGCCTTTTTCCAGTCTTCCACCAGCCAGGGTAGTTTGACATCCAAATGTTGTTCTGAAATATGCAGGGAAAGGATGAAAAATGTTATCAAAATGACTAGTAAGTTGCTCACTTATGACTCGTTCATATAATTTGAACATTGATGGTAAAAGATTGACTGGTCTATAGTTCTTTCCAATAAAGGCGTCATCTTTTTTGAAAAAAAGGGCTAATTTGTGCTAGCTAAAGACTATTTGGGAATGATCCTTGGCTTATTATTGCATTGGTCATGTTTAGGATGGGGACTTTTAAAGTATTTTTGCCATTATTATGATTTGGGGAGGAATCAGATCTATCCCAGTTTTGTTTTATTTAACCTGTCAATATATGTTCCATTATCTTTATCGGTGACCGGGATGAAATGGTACATCTATTTTTTTTTATATAAAACTAATGAATTTGATTTCTTTTAAACGAAAGAATATGATCTTGTTAATACGACAACCTACCAATAGACTCGTCCCTACGAAATTTTCAGTATAGGTTTCTGTTAAGAATAATACCAACAAATAAATATCTGTATATGTGTAAATTGAAAGAAACCAATCTATGTGACTTATGTAACATGGAGATAGAAACTATAGAACACTTATTCTGGGAACGTCTGAAGATGCAACCATTATGGAACGAACTAAATAATTTCATTACATTTAAATCAATGAATATTTGCATTACCAAACAGGAGGCGTTTTTAGGAATTCTTGTTAAAGGAAAAAACACCCTCATTTGTAATTTCCCTATACTGTTAATGAAAATTTTCATATTCTCAGTAAAATATAAAAAAAGCAGTACCAACATTTCAAGCATATAAACAATACTTAATACTGAGAGAACAAATTGAATCGCAAATTGCACTATCAAACAACAAATATGAAACCCACTTAAGGAAATGGCAGTGTTTAAAAATCAAATAATAAAATACGTATCAAAGCAATAATAACACAAACCATAAGAAGCTGTTTTTCTACTATTTATGATATAACAATACTCATATAATCCATAGGGGAGAGCAAGAATGTATGCTTATGTGTCGATGTGTGTGTGTGTGTGTGTGTGTGTGTGTGTGCGCGCGCGTGCTTGTGTGTGTGTGTGTGTGTGTGTGTGTGTGTGTGTGTGTGTGTGTGTGAGCGCGCGTGTGTGCACGTGTGCGTATGCGTATATATAGAAAATGCATAAAATTTTGTTTTTGTATGAATCTGTTCTTGAACTGTTTGTTAAAATGAATGCTATGCAAAAAAATGAGAAAATAAATACTACAACCTACATGCACATGTAGGCTATACTTGGCACTATGCACGCGCGATCTTAATTGTCACACCTCGGATGAATAGGATTTTAACAATAACAACAACAACAATAATAATAATAATAATAATAATAATAATAATAATTATAATAAACTTTATTTAAAGATAATATGCCACATAAAAAGTAAAAGTACAATGCATTTTTCAAGGCACACATAAAATAACTCGGATCTGTGGTCCATGTCGTAGTTGGGCATGACGTCAAAGCATGCCACATTCGGGTCCCTTTCTCTGTAACGTTCAAAATGTCTGCGCACATAATGTAGAAAATAACATTGTTTCGTTAAGTGAGGATGAAGGGCCATGTCTGAAAAAATATTGAACGTGCTAACATTACTTTATTATTATATTCTAATTATAAGATATATTCCATTACCGAATATTAAATTACATTTTCTTGGTTCTTGGTAACTTGGGGTTATATTTGCTGTTCCATCTAATGCTTATTCTGGAAAATATGTTAGTCACAGTTTATTTTATTGGATACTAAATCGTGTAGAGCGATTTTTTTTATCTCCACATCTCGGACAAAGGATGAAAATCTCCCTTTGGTCTGCACATTGAGTACTATTCCACAGTTTAGAACTGAACCCATTTTACTAGTCTAACACCAAAGCAGGCAACTAGATACTTGAAATGGTTTGAAAATTTCATTGCTTGATTTCTATGCCGGTTAAAAACACACTCGATATTCACAAATAACACAGTAGATTTAATGTTAACATTAGAATATATACTTGAAAATTCTTGAAAATATATAACAGAAAGTCAGAAACTTATCACAACTTGTTGAATTCTAAAATACAGGCGGTTTATTTAAAGAACTACAAAATATTCAATGCGCCATTAGTAGAAAAATTAAAAACGCTATCATTTCAAAACTTATAGACGCTTAAAAGGCATACATTCATAATATCTCTAAGTCACTTCTCAAAAAGAAAAAAAGAAAGGATTGGTGGTCTACTGTCAAACAATGCATGTATTCAAACTCCACTTTACATTGAATTTCTTCCCTACTTGTCAATTCTGCAATCATACATAACAATGAAAAAAAGGCAAATGCACAATTCACTTTCGATTTCGATTCCTACTTTTCCAGAATCTTGGAAAGTTGCCAATGTTGATCCAATCCTTTCCATTGTCCTATGAAAGCATGTGTACCCCAAGGTTCAACATTAAGTCCATTGCTCTTTTTCGTATACATGTACATGTATATAAACGACATAGTTCGCGATATTGATGCGACAATTAGTATTTTCGCTGACGACACCAGTTTATCTGTGTTTGTAGGTATTCGTAATTATGCTGCTTCTATTCTTAATTATGACCTTCGAAATAATTGTAAATGGGCGGATACCTGGTTAATCTCATTCAATCCAAAAAATACAAGTTCTATGATCGTTTCACGGAAACTTCGTCGACCTGTACAGGATCAAGCTGTGAAGAGCTTCCAATGATTCTAAGTAATCAAACGTTAATGGTGACATTAAACGTTATGGTAGGGTCGTTGATATTGCATTCGACACATCGCCTTTATGTACCGAACACATGTGCCGATTAATTTTATTATTCCTCCGTGCATGAAAAAGCTACAGTCTAAGCTAGGTATGTGCATAGTACGTAATTTTAAAATTGACCTCTGTACTGACATACGGAAAACCATTCCATAATGATAAATGGTGTTAGTGTGACCTTGACACGCACGCACGCACACGCGCACCCCCCCCCCACACACACACAAACACACATACACAGGTATCTGATATAGCTGGTCTTAACAAGTTCAATGTTTAAAACGTTGTCTTCATATACATGTAGTTTTATAATGAATGCATGAGTGTACAATCAAGGAACAAAAACAAAAGTTTTATATTAACTATAAAATATTTAATTATTCACCTCGATTATGTCAAAGTTTACAGGTAGTCACTTCCGGCAGTAATTAATAGTATATCAATTCTGATTGGTTGCTTTATTTTGCAATAGTTTTGGTGCAAATATTTCCGCGCTAAAATATTCATTCGATCTATTTTTGTCGTGCCTGACAGTTGTCTTCTTGAAATAAGTTTCATAAAAAAGGATCCTAAGGATCCGTAAGAAAAATCCCACCCGCGGACGCCAATTACGCCCTACCCCGAAAACGGTTGAGAAAAAGGTCAAAGAACATGACGCAAAATTTAATCATTCATCACTGCATTCAGAGTAGGGGAATTAGAGCACCGCTCAGAGAAATGTAAGGCGTTGAAATCAACATATTTTATTACTAATATGTTTTTTTTTCAAATACTAACCGACAAATATGATGTAAAATGATAACGTTATAATCAATTCAAATGAGTATTAAAAATGTATTTGAGCCGATCAGTGAGTCTTTAAGTTAACGTAGCATTTTGAGAAATTGCCAACATGGTTTTGTTTTAATTTCGTTTTGTAGTGCTACTCGGTACAGTATATGTTTCATTGTCAAAATTTGTACATTTATTTAAATCGTTTGCATTTCGTATCCAATATTCTGTAATGTGTTTTCCTTTTCTACACATTTCAAAACATATATTTTTGTTACCGATTTTGATTCTTACACATTTTTTTAAATATTTATGAACAGGATTGACGACTAACCGACGTTGTGTACATCCTTGTAATATTTTGCCATTGGTACGCAACGGACATGAACGGTATTTACAAATACCAAATAATATCAGTACTTCCGGGTCAAAGTTTGGAAATTAGAGAATTTTGACAGCAATAAAACAATTGTGTTATAAGGTGTATTTCGCATTTCTTTCGAACATCAAACTGTTGAACTAGAAACATGTTTTCAATTTGAAACAATTTTTCAAACTGTGTTAAGATGACATACTTGTTTGCATGAATTCCAATTAATTACATACATCTATGACCACAGGGGCAGGTTGCGTTGTTTTGACACACCACGCCCCCGTCCGTTTTTTTTATCATTTTTTTTTTTATCAAATTTTAGTAAGAATATGATGTGGTAACTGTAACTTGTGAAAATTGGCAAAAAAAATATTTTTTTTTAATTTTTTTTTTTATTTTATTACAAAGATAATAAAATAAAAATTTAAAAAAAATATATTTTTTGCCAATTTTCACAAGTTACAGTTACCACATCATATTCTTACTAAAATTTGATAAAAAAAAATGATAAAAAAACGGACGGGGGTGTGGTGTGTCAAAACAACGCAACCTGCCCCTGTGTCTAAGACCACAGCCATCTGGATCATTGTTTGTCACTTAAATGTTGTTTAAAACCATTTTTGGTACATACAATGAGATAAACAACACATCTGAAGATATTTAGTGTCTTTGATAGATGTGTTGTTTATCTTATTGTATGTACCCAAAATGGTTTTAAACAACATTTAAGTGCCAAAAATGATCCAGATGCCTGTGTATATACATGTAGTACATGTATTTAAAAGTATGCACATATACAGCACAATCGAGTAACTACTTCTTTGTTGTTGTCTAATTCCAGATTTGCCTTTTGAATATAGGAAATTTAATAAAATTCAAAATTTTAATTATATTATAACCCTTGAAAAATATTCTCAATCTTAATAACTCTGTATATTATAAGCCAAAAATAGAGACATTTTTAATATAATAAGTTATGATTTAATCTTTGTCTGAGTTTATCAGGGTCTGCCCACAGGTTTTGGCTGCATTAAAGCTTGACCCAAATGGCTTGTATTGTTATTAATTGCCATATATGTTACATGAGAATCAGAAAGAAATTACTGCAAATTTATATATACATAATATATATATATATATATACATATCATCTACAATATATATATACTGGTTGAGTTTGTAAATCCGAACAGTTTTGACAGTTTTTTAATATCTTTGCGAGTTTTGGTTCTAGTAACTTCAAACTTGGCATTGATAATGTTTGGTTTAAACCTCAGCCTCTGCAGAAGTACACATTCACAAAATAGTTTGATTCATAAACGCAAAACGTTCATTTCAAGCACAGTAAATCACCATTCAATCGGTGAAATGGAGTATGTAAAACCCGATCGCTTTTAAAATTATTTTTATCTAAAAATAGATTGCTATTCCGTCATAGTTTGTTTTCATTTCTAATCAAACACACACTGGGAATGGGAATCCGGGGTTCCCCTTGGGTTCTAAAAAGTTGTCGCCACTTTTTCGCGAGGGGTTAAGGGGGTTTAAGCATTTTAAAAGCCTTAAATTGTATTTAATTAGCACATTGTCGTGCAAAAATATAACATTTTGTTGTACATGAAGCACAAGATATTAGCAAATTGTTATTCTATTGACAAAATACATTGTATATGGACTAGTATATAAATAAAAATATATGAAAATATTGCAAAAAAATGTGACATAAACATTACTTTGTTGATTTCAGTCTAATGCCTGCATACAATAATGTCATAGCATTAAAGAATACAATTGTGAAATTATGATATAAATTTAAAATAAATGGAAACTCAAAGAAATATACATTGTCAAACTAGGGCCATAACTTTCCTAATAGAAATTTGTCTACCTACTCTATACTCCAGCCAACTTATTGGAAGCCTTATCAAATGGGGTTTAATTCTATTTATTTGTAAGCATACCCAATGATTTCTGTTAATCTTTTTGACACTTTTTTAACCCTTAGAATGCTGCATTTATAGCAATTACAAATTGAGACAAAACCGAAAGCAAATCTATTTTTAGCGCGTAAACGTCATTACGAAATTTGCATATCACGTGACTTTCCAACAACATAAAATTCTTTGATTTGCATTTTTAAAACTAACATGATAATTACGCAACAGTTGAGCTAAATTTTAACCTTGTTTGATAATAAGAGACATAACAGTTAAAGGAAGTCATTGTTTATCCGATAAAGCAATTAAATTCTGCAATAAATAGTGAGGTGTTGATTGGGCCGTGACTGCTTGCCCTAATTATCGGATTAATTTTTGTAGTCGCACCAGCAGATACGCTTGATTTATGACAGTGACATGCAGGCGGCATGGGCACCGCTTACGTCATTTTTAGAAAATATTTTAGAAAATAATCGTTGTCGCCATAAATTCGCCAAATTTGAAAAGTTGGCGACAATGGCGATTGCTAGAGGGAACCCTGGAATCAACTCGAACAGAATCTAATCTTAGAAAATTTGATTTGTGTCCCTTGCTTCAAAAATCTAAGAACATTCCTTACCCATGATATTGATTACAGTGCGATTTAAAATCTGTGACGTCATTCCCCGCGTGCTGCATATTTACATTTCACCTGATTAGGAGTTTGACAGGAATTTATAAGAAAAATACTCACCTAAACTTGACAAAAATTTGCATTCGTTGCTAAGGCCAGCGTTTGTATCGATCTAGATCATCGAATTATTGATCGAGGTAAACAAACGCGTAATTCAACAGGTGTTCGGTATTTATAGACTGTTCGGATTTACAAACTCAACCAGTATATATATATATATATATATATATATATATATCATCTACAATATAAACATTCTAAATGTAGCAACAGAAACATACTCAAACTATTGTTTTCATATAATATTTCTAATGAAAGAAAAAATAAAGTAATTGGGAGCAAAGGGACGTAATAAGTCAATAATATTGACTGATTATGTTAACGATTTATCACTTGAAGAACACAAGCAATATTTAATGCGAAAATGTTTGCATTAATTTATTGTATGAACAGTGGCTTAACATTAAATGTATTTAATTTCTTTTAAAACTTGTTGGTATTGCTTGAATTATTTGTGAAAACATGCAGAATCTACCGGACAAAACAGGGTCCCTAGCATGTGAAGTGTGGTTTGGATTTCTGAATTTTTACATACTAGTATGTAAGGTATTTCAATGACAGGATGCTTGCAGGAACAATGGGTTAAAACTGGCACCATTCAGTCTTGATTACCTTAAACTAGAGTTGAGAGCCATCTTAAAATTCTGAAATGCATTTATGAGTCTTTTAGAGGCATTAAATGTACCCAAAAGGAGAAAACAATAAAAGTAAGAAAAAATTGTTGGGTTTATATAAGATCACTGACACCTTTTGTCCAAACTTTGAATCACCAAATTTGCATCGTTTCAGCTTATCATGGGCACTTCAAACTATGGCCTTTTACTTGCAATGGCTTTGAAAATATAAGGTTTCCAAACAAATAACACTGATGTAAGCAGTTATTTCTCAGAGTGAGTCACACAGTACAAGTCACCTTCAAATTGCCTCATCCATACATTGCTACTACTTACACGGAAAACACTTTCGTCATTCAGATGATAAGTATTGCTAACCTTTCACAGTCTAGAGACAGAATATATTTAAATCTCCCTTATCGCAATACATCAATGCTCTATTGAAACAGGTTTTGTCATCAGTTGTTTCAGGTTAACAATGTTTTGGACGCTAGTCCTGGGTCTTATCCTGGCCTTTCTTCTCTGGGAAGCCCTGAGGAAACAAGATCCTGGAAAATTCCGACCAGGTATTTTTTTTATTATTTTTTTACAATGACTTGCAAAGGTTATAGTAAGTGTATTACAAATCACGCGAATTGTTCAAAGGGAGCAACGCAGCTACAGGAATATAAATAATCAACCACTTACTTCCTAGGCAACATCCTTAATAACCACTGACTTATTCGTCATTTAAATCAGGTGAGCGAAATAGGGCCACTTGTAAAAGAAGTGCTTTCTACTGAACTACTGATGACAATGATAGGCTGTTGTAAATGAATTGTGTAACTCACTGTATAGTGTTCTTTCAAAGGACAAGTTTATGTTTTACATGGTCAGACATGAAACTTTGTGTAAAATGTAAACTAAATGTTTGTTTCAATGATAAAACCTCATCCATGGAGCTTTAATTGATATTATGACCTTCAAGATGTTTTTAGGGTCTTCAAGTAGATGAAAATCTTTTTTCATTTTGTTAAATCTCTTGCACTGAAAGAATTACTATATTGGTGACCACATAAACCAGAAACAGATTCCATACAGGCTATCAGGGTTATCAAATGGAACTACAACACTTAATGGGGGTGACAGACAAAATCCACCCACACAAATTGTTGCATAGGCTTACAAAATCCCCCCTCCCCCCTTTTCTTGCCATTTTCAAAGATTATTTGATTCTTCATTCGATAAAATATTAATAAAATAATAAATTAATAAAAAAAAATTTCATTAAAATCAGATCCCCATACAGTTATTAAAAAAAGAAATCAAATTATCTAATTCAAACATGTTATATTTGATTTAATGAAAACGATATTATCATTCACTGTTGTGTAAAGAATTATATCAGCTTGGGATACTTTATAACATGAATGCCTCAAATGATAATTTTTTATCTGGTTGCAATTTTGCTGCAATATGTGTGTCACATACAGTCCACCATTGAGCTGCTACATTTTGGTATTTATTATGTATAAGCCTGTCACTTCTTTATATACCTGGTCAGGTGCCTAGGGATGGGTCATGTTTTTTTCTTTACAGGCAGGTTTTTTTACACAAAAAAGTGGCTGTTTCGTCTCTTGTTGTGGTTCAACATGAAATCCCAGGGATCAAAGGTCATGCAAAGGGACCGAAAAACACGAGGATATGGGTCCAGCTTTTGGGATCCTACACTGCTAGAGATGTGTCAGCCATTGGAGGATGACCCTTATGTGAGTGTAGGACAACATCTCACCGCAAAAAAATCCCCTTTCCAATTGTTGCAATAATTTCCCCCAATGCTTTTGAACTTATTTATTTATTTTAAGTGGAAACATTGTAACATGTAATAAATTTATATTAATACAATTTCTACAAAGATTATGGTGAATAACCTTTGGAAATGGCAAGAAAAGTTGGGGTGGGGGGGGGGGGGGGTAATTTTGTACGCCTATGTAACAACTTGTGTGGGTGGATTTTGTCTGTCTCACCCCTAAAGTGAGTATTGTAGATCTAACTGATCACCCTGATAGCCTGTATGGAATCTGTTTCTGTATCTTTTGGTCACCAATATAGTAATTCTTTCAGTGCAAAATAAAACATGTTACTCAGATTTTAGAAAAACTGTCCACAGGAGGAAGGAAAATAAAAGATAAATAATAACTTTTTTCAATTTATGCTATTCTTATTTTATTTTTATTTTATCAACAATCAGAAAACAATCATCATTATATTACTTGTTTTTGTCAAAATGATGTTAACTTGTTAAAAATAAAAAAAAATGTTAAAATCTTATTTAAGATATATATACCAAAAAGTGCTGATGATTGACCACAAAGGGATGGCAATACTTTTCCAAGTTGGATTTTTTTTTTCATAATAGCAAACAATCGGGTTGGTAGGTCAGAGCAATCAAAAGGTGGAGGTCACATTAAGTGTTTGTTTACTATGGAATGCTGCATATAAGGACATAGAGTATAGAGTATAGGCTGTAACCTTCTTTTGTATGGACAGATTTTAAAATAACTTGCCACATGTGTTCCACATACCAAGACAATGTTTCAGGTGTCCCTACCTCCAAGGTCAAGGTAACACTTAGTTCACTATGCAATGCTGCATACAAGGACATAAGAGTTTAGGTTGTGATGTTTTTCATCACATTTGCATACCATACTGGGGGCATTCGTCACTAACAAGTCTTGTTTTCAGCTTAATTTTGGACCAAACAAGCATAAATATTTGATTAAGTCATAATTCTGTTCTTCAAATAACATTTAATTTCTTTAAATATAGTAACTTTGGTGAAGATTTTATTGAAACAAAGATTGCCTTTAGATGCAGAATTGTATGGTCAACCAGATGTGCTATGACTTTAGTTTATGCTAATTTATTTTAGTTTGATTGTGGGGATAGCTGATAGCTTATTCATATAGAATGGTTGGTAATAGCCAGTATTTGTATCAATTTGAGATGCCATGTGTATCAGGATGTGTTATCCCAGAAGGGACTTAAATCTATGACCTCTTGAGTGAGAGCAGACACCCCCTTCATACTAGACCACTCTCATGCAAGGTTATATTTGCAAAATATTTTTTGTTGTTTAATTACAGGCCATAGACACGACATACTTCAATGGTTTTGCCAAGGACGGGACCTCAATAGCATTACGTATTGCCCGCAAGCCTGAGCGTGAAGCAGAGGTGTGGGTGCTGCTGGATTTACCAGGTGTTGGCTTCCTCCAACACCTGTTACATCCTGATACACGTGTGGTTAACACAGGCATGGGGTACAGGGCTGCAGGGTGTAGATTCACTGTGATTGAACCCATGAGGTCTTGGAGGGTCACCTATAATGGGCTACTGAGGTAAATGGTATATAAGACAGAAAAGTAGGTTTTTATGATGAGAGATAACTGGTAGCATTCCCAAAATACATAAAAATAATTCTACACGTATACTTCATATATGTGAATATTAAAGGCCATAGGAATATGAAGGTAAAGTATAATGATTTCAAACGAGCAAGACTTGCCTGGAATAAGGACCACATTGCATGGTAATATTGGACGTACCGGTTACCTTTCATTTGATTAACATTTGAAAACATATTTATTCAAGAAAAAAATATTGAATAAAACAACAACAAAAATCTTATTAAAACAAATGAAACATAAATATAAATTAATTATTATCTAGATTGACTAAATAGAATTGACCATTTCGATTACAGGCTTGGACTTCACTGTGAACCAGAATCACCCAAACCTAAGAACCTCCTCAATGTCAAGCTGTCATTCAAGTAGGAACAGTATTGAAACTTGACCTGTGTCTTTGATACTTTTTGTTTTAAATATTATGTTTAATTTTAATTGTGATGAACTTCCAAATGAAAATTCCATAAAATAGTCCATTATCATCGTTCAAAAATATAAAGCCACATGATTATGAAAGAGTTTGAGAACAAAAAATTACTTCTCATGCTATACAAGTTTCGGTCTTTCTAAAATAAACCGTACCTGGTACTGTACCATTCATTTCATCTTTCTCTTTTTAGATGGGAATGTGTGTGTGACCCCTTCAACTTTGATGTTGACCTTTGTCATGACCTCCTGGCAGAGGCTGTTGCCAAGGAAACCTGGAATAAGGAATTTTGGGATAAACTAAGGGGGTAGGTGTATTGTATGTATAAATGGAAATCAGAATTTCATGTACGTACACAGAATTACATTCATGTTATTATACCCCCCACAAACGAAGTTTGAAGGTGGTATATTGGAGTCACCCTGTGGTCGGTTTGTTGGTTTATCAGTCGCTCCGTTGCAATTTACCTTGCCCGGAGCATAACTTAAAACTACTGGATGAAATTCATTGGAACTTCATACAATGGTAAAGCACAATGAGAGGAAGTGTAGCGTTCAAGAACCATAACTCTATAGCTAATTACTGAGTTATTGCCCTTTATTTGTTTTTTGCTGTCAATTTTTTTTCCAGACATTTGATTGCAAACTACTAGATGGAACTTATTGAAACTACATACAATGGTAAAGCACAATGAGAGGAAGTGCAGTGCACAAGAACCATAACTCTATTTTAGCTAAATACAGAGTTATGACATTTAATACTTTTTTCTTGTCCCAAGCATAACTTGAAAACTATTGGATAGAATTTAATAAAGCTTTATACAGTGATAGATCATAATGAGAGGAAGTGCAGTGTACAGGAACTGCAATTCTATTTCAGCTAATTACAGAGTTACTGCCGTTTGTTACTTTTTTCTTGTCCGGAGCATAACTTGAAAACTATTGGATGGAATTTAATAAAGCTTCATACAGTGATAGATCATAATGAGAGGAAGTGCAGTGTACAGGAACCGCAATTCTATTTCAGCTAATTACAGAGTTACTGCCCTTTGCTACTTTTTTCTTGTCCGGAGCATAACTTGAAAAAAAGTAACTTAACTCATTTATAGATGGTCATAGGCAATCATATATTCTGTGCTTTAGAACATCAAATATATCAGTATCAACATCTCAGTATTAGCATCACTGATATTGTTTAAAGCCTTTTTTCTAACTTTTAAGACATAATCAAAAAATGAATAACTGACGATAGGCCATAAAATAAAGTTGTCATTTACAGGATGGCTTTCCAAATAGTTGACTGCAATTTCATATCAGGGCGGCGTTCGGGGGTATTAATCACCTTCAGTGATAGCTTTATCTTATCTTTCATATTTATACATGTCAAATATTGTATGTAGCTGGGATATTTATATGCATAAGATTATTTACTTTTGTTTATATCAATCCAACAGTTTAATTTTCCAGAAGATAAAAACAATTATGAAAGCTCAAATCTAAAAAATGGTTGGTACAAAGACTGTATATTTAAGGCATAAAACATGTTCACAACATTTTACCTGTTTCGCTTTTCAGAAAGCATCAGACGCACTACGAGCAGTGCGGGGAGTTATCAGGAACTATTGAGGTGGAAGGGCACAAGCCACAGCGTGTGTTCCTAAAGAGTTTCCGTGACCACACATTTGGGGTTAGGAACTGGGAAATGTTTGAGAGATATGCGGTTCATTACATTTGGATTGAAGAGGTGGGTGTATATTTTGTCTTGTGTCAGAATGTCTAAAGAACTGCAAGTAGTAAATGGTTTCTTCTGTGTTGAATATCAGGTACTTGTAGGTGTTGATAACATAACTGAGAAAAAAGACGTCTGCGTCGGCCTCCAGTAAAAGTTTTAGGGCAAATTGGCATTTTCACTGATAACTCCAATACCCTTCAATGCACTTAATACTTTATTATAAAGTTGTCTTTCATTCAGTGTGCTGAATTAAGTATTGAAATGCATTTGAACTGCTGTAATGATGCTGGATGATTTATAAACTTTTTTCTATTGAGCTGTCCTCTATATGTATGCACAGGTAGACACAGAGCAGTTTTCAACTCTAGAAGCGTTGTGAAACATAATTATGTTACCCTTGTCTCAGTTGATGGTTTTTAGCTTTACTGGCCAAAGGCCAGAAGAGCTTATGCGATGGTAATGTGTACGTAGTATGTGCATCCGTTCGTGCGTCTGTAAACAATTGCTTGTGAACACGATACAGTCTTCAGTTTTGTTTGTATCTTGATGAAACTTGTACAGTATCTAGATATCCATTAGAGCTGGGTTCCTTTTGAAAACCAGCCAGATCCGCCCATGCATGCCTAGATTATGGCCCTTGATAGTATAAAAAAATGCTATTGTGTATACAATTGGTTGTGAACACGATACAGTCTTCAATTTTGATTGTATCTTGATGAAACTTGTACAGTATCTAGATATCCATTAGAGCTCGGTTCCTTTTGAAAACCAGCAAGATCTGCCCATGAATGCCTAGATTATGGGCCATGAAAGTTTAAAAGAAATGCTTTCTATTTTTAGCCAGGTCTGCATGAGCGAATTCTATTTTTAGCCAAGTTTACATGTACATGTAAATTAAAGTCTAGAGTTAAGGGAGACAATTTGTAAGTCTAGGATTTTGAGAGACAATTTGCTTTTTGCTTCTGCAGTTGATTTTGTGAATTACTCTGCCTTGTTCTTGTTGAAAGCCCAAAGGCCATTTTTTAGATTTAAGTTCTGTAGTTTGCGCATTCATCTTAACAAAATTGGTTGTGAATGTTTAAGTTATGCACCTGGTGTCATTACTGGCCACACCCAGGGTTCACAGGTTTGGTAAACATAAATCTGGAAAGGTTTGAAAATCTTTTTGTGTGTTCGTGCATCCATCTCAGCACAATTGATTGTAAATGTTTGTTCAAATTGATCAATGTTGTCCTAGGATGCCCTTGACTTTGACCTTTTGACCAACTTTTTTTAACTTTTAAAACTACAGAAATTTTAACTATGAGTACAGTTTTGGAAACATTTTTTTTTTGTCAGATGACTTTTACTTGGCACATATTAAAATAGTTCATGCAACTAATCTGCTTACAATACTTTCTGGGCTCAGATGTTGAACGTGCTACGTTTTCAGGTAACCCAAACACAAAACATAAACTATATGTCTGTTGCCTTTTACCCATACATACATGCTCTGGATTGATATGACCACAAAAGCCATGGCAGTAGAGCATAGGCCCTTTGGGACCTCTTGTTTAACACACCTCATTTTGAAAGTTTATAAAATCAAATCATGTTTGTGTTTACTTCCAGGTGGGGATAATGGCAATGGTTGCCAGTTTGTGGATGCCTGGCTACATCACTAGGTACATTTCAGGTTTTTGCGTTTCAAAACAACTCATCACACAGGATGCTTTTAAAGTATTTGGTCTGGTACACATGTATATACTTATTTATTTAAGCTGGATAGTGGAAAAACCATTTAGCTTATATAAACTTGTCTGTTTAACAGAACTTGTATACTTTTTGAGAAGCCATGAGAATGGACTTGGACCTTTGGTCAGATATCCTGTTAGACCACTTACACTAGAACATCCATGACTGGTGTCACCCATCCTGTTAGACCACTTACACCAGAACATCCCTGACTGGTGGTCACCTATCCTGTTAGACCACTTACACCAGAACATCCCTGACTGGTGGTCACCCATCCTGTTAGACCACTTACACCAGAACATCCCTGACTGGTGGTCACCCATCCTGTTAGACCACTTACACCAGAACATCCCTGACTGGGGGTCAGATATCCTGTTAGACCACTTACACCAGAACATCCCTGACTGGTGGTCACCCATCCTGTTAGACCACTTACACCAGAACATCCCTGACTGGTGGTCACCTATCCTGTTAGACCACTTTCACCAGAACCTCCCTAACTGGTGGTCACCTATCCTGCTATAAATAATGGTCTTACACCAGAACATCCCTAACTGGTGGTCACCCATCCTGCTATAAATAATGGTCTTACACCAGAACCTCCCTAACTGGTGGTCACCTATCCTGCTATAAATAATGGTCTTACACCAGAACATCCCTAACTGGTGGTCACCTATCCTGTTAGACCACTTTCACCAGAACCTCCCTAACTGGTGGTCACCTATCCTGCTATAAATAATGGTCTTACACCAGAACATCCCTGACTGGTGGTCACCTATCCTGTTAGACCACTTTCACCAGAACCTCCCTAACTGGTGGTCACCCATCCTGCTATAAATAATGGTCTTACACCAGAACATCCCTAACTGGTGGTCACCTATCCTGCTATAAATAATGGTCTTACACCAGAACATCCCTGACTGGTGGTCACCTATCCTGTTAGACCACTTTCACCAGAACCTCCCTAACTGGTGGTCACCTATCCTGCTATAAATAATGGTCTTTCACCAGAACCTCCCTAACTGGTGGTCACCTATCCTGCTATAAATAATGGTCTTACACCAGAACATCCCTAACTGGTGGTCACCTATCCTGCTATAAATAATGGTCTTACACCAGAACATCCCTAACTGGTGGTCACCTATCCTGTTAGACCACTTACACCAGAACCTCCCTAACTGGTGGTCACCCATCCTGTTAGACCACTTACACCAGAACATCCCTGACTGGTGGTCACCTATCCTGTTAGACCACTTACACCAGAACATCCCTGACTGGTGGTCACCTCTCCTGTTAGACCACTTACACCAGAACATCCCTGACTGGTGGTCACCCATCCTGTTAGACCACTTACACCAGAACATCCCTGACTGGTGGTCACCCATCCTGTTAGACCACTTACACCAGAACATCCCTGACTGGTGGTCACCTATCCTGTTAGACCACTTTCACCAGAACCTCCCTAACTGGTGGTCACCTATCCTGTTAGACCACTTTCACCAGAACATCCCTAACTGGTGGTCACCTATCCTGTTAGACCACTTTCACCAGAACCTCCCTAACTGGTGGTCACCTATCCTGTTAGACCACTTTCACCAGAACCTCCCTAACTGGTGGTCACCTATCCTGTTAGACCACTTACACCAGAACCTCCCTAACTGGTGGTCACCTATCCTGTTAGACCACTTTCACCAGAACCTCCCTAACTGGTGGTCACCTATCCTGCTATAAATAATGGTCTTTCACCAGAACATCCCTGACTGGTGGTCACCTATCCTGTTAGACCACTTTCACCAGAACCTCCCTAACTGGTGGTCACCTATCCTGCTATAAATAATGGTCTTTCACCAGAACCTCCCTAACTGGTGGTCACCTATCCTGCTATAAATAATGGTCTTTCACCAGAACCTCCCTAACTGGTGGTCACCTATCCTGTTAGACCACTTTCACCAGAACCTCCCTAACTGGTGGTCACCTATCCTGCTATAAATAATGGTCTTTCACCAGAACCTCCCTAACTGGTGGTCACCTATCCTATTAGACCACTTACACCAGAACCTCCCTAACTGGTGGTCACCTATCCTGTTAGACCACTTTCACCAGAACATCCCTGACTGGTGGTCACCTATCCTGTTAGACCACTTTCACCAGAACCTCCCTAACTGGTGGTCACCTATCCTATTAGACCACTTACACCAGAACCTCCCTAACTGGTGGTCACCCATCCTGTTAGACCACTTACACCAGAACATCCCTGACTGGTGGTCACCTATCCTATTAGACCACTTACACCAGAACCTCCCTAACTGGTGGTCACCTATCCTGTTAGACCACTTTCACCAGAACCTCCCTAACTGGTGGTCACCCATCCTGTTAGACCACTTACACCAGAACCTCCCTAACTGGTGGTCACCTATCCTATTAGACCACTTACACCAGAACCTCCCTGACTGGTGGTCACCTATCCTGTTAGACCACTTTCACCAGAACATCCCTGACTGGTGGTCACCTATCCTATTAGACCACTTTCACCAGAACCTCCCTAACTGGTGGTCACCTATCCTGTTAGACCACTTTCACCAGAACCTCCCTAACTGGTGGTCACCCATCCTGCTATAAATAATGGTCTTACTCCAGAACCTCCCTAACTGGTGGTCACCTATCCTGCTATAAATAATGGTCTTACTCCAGAACATCCCTGACTGGTGGTCAACAGGTGTAAGTGGTTTAACTGATGAATGCTTATTTCCAGGTTAAAGTCAGGTTACCTTATGTATGCTAATGGGGTGACCTACCCTGTCACCGCGGTGAATTTTGACCTTGAAGGAGTCACAAGGGAGAGAAATCCTCCTGAAAAATACTCATTCACTTTTGAGGCTGGTATGGTATCACATTTGCTCACTTGAATTAAAGCTATTGAAGTTGCCTAATTTTGTCTTTTTGCTAGTAGTGATAACTATTAAAAAGAGAGAAAGAGAGTTAAAAAGATATCTGTATTACAAAGCCTAACATTTTAGTTGCAAGATGAATCCACTGATTATATGTGATAGGAAAGAAGTTATCATCTTGACAAAAAGAAACTTTTATTTTGAACTTAAAGCACTAAATATGGCTTTTATTTCCTAGCTGACATTGTGTACCATGTTGATGTTATTGCGGTGGTTACCCCAGAAGTGTATCACTACACCACTAGAACCAGTCGTGTGCTGGAGAGGTTCAGTACATACACCGTGAATGGCAAACCAGCCCGTGGACTCACAGAATACCACTATAGGTATCACCATTCATTTTATTAGCTTTTCTCTTTTCTGATGCAAAAAGTTAAGGTTAAGTGATAGCCTTGTTGGTATGGTATCACTTTTGCTCACTTGAATTAAAGCTATTGTCTGCGACATTGTGCAAAAATGTAAACCTTGGCAATAAAGCTCATTAAAGATATTCAAATGAGACAGTACTTCAGTGAAAAGAGGGCAATAACTCTGGCTTTCAGACCAATATTTTTTTAGCTTGTCTGTCTTTTGAGGTGTGGTGGTCTGTGTCATTCAAAAATTTAAACCTCTTAAGGATTAAGTAATCATTCAAGATATTCACCCAAAAGTAGGTACACTCCTAGCAGTAATGTTTCTTAGTGTGCAAATGAAAAGCAAGGCTCTTAACAACTTTAATAATTGTCAAATTATGTTTGTTAATCAACTGAATAACAACAACAATGAGAGTTCCTGTGTTTCATTTAAACATATTTACTCCACAGCAACCAGTCAGCTACTTGAGAGGTTCTGTTTATTTATATTAGGGGAGTTCCGAAATACCTCAAATCAGATTTCTCAAATTATCAATATCCAATTTCCTATAGAACTTATGAGATTTTATAATATCATTTGTTTATAAATGTGAACAGTTTCAGAGTTGTTAAATGTCGAGTTGATCATTTGTGATTATATCATTATAAACGGGTCATGTGAATCGGCACACAACATGATTATTTTTTTTGTGTAATAATAGTTAAGTCTATTGCCAACCTGTACTATGTTTCTATGTAACTACTGGACAGAAGTTGATGAAACTTATGCAAGATGTGTATAATCATATACCCAGTATGCTGTTCTCAAGAGTTATTGCCCTTTATTTATGAAAAATAGCTAAAATTTGTCTGTACAGAGACATTCCTTTCTAACTAAAGAAATTAAGATAACTAATGAAGTTTGTATAACCATGATAGTGTGGTTGTCCACATGCAGTATTTGTCTGGATCTAGCTAGTAACACAATAGTTATTGCCCTTTAATTAATTAGAAAAGGGTTAGTTCATCTGTCACACTTTCATGTGCACTTTGTATCTCCTAAAGCCCTTGAAGGATTTTATGTAAATAGGGTCAAAAGGTCACACTGTCTCCTTATCTTCTTAACCCCTTGAAGGATTTTCATGAAGAGTGGGTGAAATGTTCACCTCATCAAGACAACGTGCAGAACCCACATTCCAAGCTTCCGAATCAATATCAAGTTTACAGTTAAAGGTCAAAGGTTCTAGCCATAGATTTTTTGTATACTTCCTTGTTTGCTCTGTATCTTATACACTCCTTGAAGGATCTTCATGAAACTCAGGTCAAATAAGCAAATCCTCCCGACAAAGTTCAGAACTTGCATTTAATGCATGCTTGTTAAAGGTTATGGTCACTGTTCAAAGTCCAAGGTTGAGACATAGATTTTTGTGTGCCTTTGTTTAAAACACGATACCGAATGCTTCGTTTACTACAATAAAAACAAAAAAAGTCTAATTTATGTTGTTTTTATCTTAATTCAAAGTCAAACTTTATAGATCGCTGACTACCATGAGATATGACTGCAGGAGAATAGGGTAATTCAATACACCATAAACTAAAATAAATAGCTATGAAATTGTCTTAAACAGCTTCATATATAGGCTCTGTTTCTGTTACAAGCCTTCAATGATTTTCATACACTTGTGTTCAATGTTCATCTCATTATCACAACACCCACAATCAACTCCATATATCCTAACATCAAATGTCGTGGAGAAAAATGAGTCAAGAATAGGGGGAACACTGTTTTTGTTTCCCAAAACAATAATATAGTTCAAGAAAATTATTATGCTTGAATTTGTCATCTTGAAGCAGTGAATTTGTCTTTTTGCTATTGTTTGTGCTCTATGACATCAAACAAAACTTTAAATAAATTATGAGCTTTTGGTAAATGTTTACCCAATTCATGTTCTTAATTTCTTTTCTTAGATTAAGAAGTCATGGCAGAGTTTTCTTAAATAAGACTCTTGAAGTGTTAAGTTCTTTGACAATGAATCCTTATGATATCAATTCCCAAAGCTCACTTTGCTCACTAGACAAGCAGCAATTTTGGATGGAAAGATAACTTTTTTTATTGTAGTCTGGCAGCCGAAGTCGAGAACCCCGCATGTATAGGTTCATATTTTGGTATTCTATACCCTCTTATTCAAGAAACCTATTGATGGCCTCATTGCTACCTTCGTTTCTTTGTATAATCAAGATTACAATCAAGTTGGCTGCCACCTGGTTTAAATGTACAATATTAGATCAAATGTGTGCATCCTTCTAGCCCCTGAGTCATATATCATATTATATTTAGTTTTAAATGAAGGAAATGTGTAATTGTATATAAAAAATCACAGATGGTCAATATCCAAATTCATGGCATCCAACCTAGCTGCATAGGTTTCATGAAGGCAAGATGATTTATGATATATGTATCAATGTTATAGCCAAATTAGCAATTGTCTTAGTCATTCAGGGACGGGGGACGGACCCCTTATACATGTATATTGTGAAAGGGATTGCTTTTGAGGGGGCTAGGGTCAATGTTAAAGTCACTGTTACTAAATATAGAAAAATAGTTTCCGCCCAACAATTTTAGTAAAAATCGATGGATAGTGATGAAAGTTGGTGTGTCACAGTCACTGCAACTAAAAGTATATTTGTTTTAGCCCTATTATGTGTAGCGTCATGCTACTGTTCACTTAACTTTTGTCATGTGTAGCGTAATGCTACTGTTCACTTAACTTTTGTCATGTGTAGCGTAATGCTACTGTTCACTTAACTTTTGTCATGTGTAGCGTAATGCTACTGTTCACTTAACTTTTGTCATGTGTAGCGTAATGCTACTGTTCACTTAACTTTTGTCATGTGTAGCGTAATGCTACTGTTCACTTAACTTTTGTTATAACTCTTTAAGTTAACAACCAACAATTGTTCGAGTATTAATTCTCATTTTACAACGTTCTTTCTAGGTATAATAATATAGTTTTTACTACAGCATAACATTCTATCTCATCCCACAACCTAACTGTAGTCCATAAAGGACCACAGGCCTCTCCCCTGGCCCTCTCTGTTTTCACATCGAAAATGATCCATCTTAAATAGTATGAATATGACAGCTTAACAACCCAAAGCATACATGTTTACATTGCATTTGTAAGTTGGCTGTCAACCACTTCCGCATTTATTGACAATCAAATATGCCCTACAATAATTACTAAACATTCAGTATAAAGAAAGTATCCAATTAATAAAAGCTAATTATATCATAAAACTTACGTAAAAATATCATTATGTTACATTATTATGTAGGCTGCTACTTTTTCATTACTCATACAAGAAATTAATTGGCTATAATATTTTAATTGCCCATGTTTAAAACCTGGTATTGACGCATTGCAATGTTTCTAGTTCAGTTTTATCAAAGCTCTCTGTCCGTCTGTCCGTCCGTCCGACTCAATAACTCAGAATATTATGGACTGATTTTAAAATAACTTGCCTCATATGTTCGGCATACCAAGACGACATGTCGCGTGCAAGAACCGTGTCCCTATCTCTAAGGTCAAGGTTTCACTTAGGTGTTTATTCACAATGGAATGCTGCATATAAGGACATAGAGTATAGGTTGTAGTGTCCGAGCTGTAACTTTCCCTTGTATGGACAGATTTTAAAATAACTGACCACATGTGTTCCACATACCAAGACGACGTGTCGCATGACAGACCCGTGTGCCTATCTCTAAGGTCAAGGTCACACTTGGGTGTTTATTCATAATGGAATGCTGCATATATAAGGACATAACAGTGTCGGTTGTCAAGTATGGGTGGTATTTTTTTATGTTTAGAGGCAATTTAAAATAACTTGCCATATGTATTTGACATGTAAAGGCAAGATCAACTTTTCATGTACTGACCTTGTTCATAGGTCAATGTCACAATCGGGGGCATTCGTCACATACTGTGACAGCTCTTGTTCTATTTGTAATGATTGATATAACATAGATACAACTAAGGCCACAACAAATTGATCATTTGTTAGTCGGATTTGCCGCACCTAAAATTCGAAAAACGAAGAAAAAAAAGAAAAAAACTGCCCGCACATACTTTTTGGCCGCGCATATTATTTTTTTTGTTTACTTCTGAATTTTCTCTACTTTCTGAAGTTCTTTTACATAGAAGTTAAACCTGCAACGTCGACTTCGCCTTTTTTTGAAGGTATTTCCATGCTTAACATTCTTTGTGAGCAAAATTTCCTCATGTCAGGACAAAATCAGGTCTGGGTAACCGCAAAACAGCCGATATTTGTTGACAATCTTTTTTGTCGGGAACATTTTGCAGGACGCATTGTTATTAATTTCCGGTATTATTCAGGTTACTTTCAGTTTTCGTAATGTAAAATACACGTTTTAAATGAAAATCAGTGTCATAGTCAATGGATTATAGTCTTTAGTAAACAACAACAGTTTCACAGCGCTGAAGGCAATAATTATTTATGTGTGTTTTAGTAATTGATTGTTTTGTACTCAAAATTTAGTGTTAAATAATATCCCCAACATACTAAATACCGGTGGTTACCAATTACCGGTGTAATCCGAAAAATCCGAATATCTAGTTCATGAAGAGCACTTCTGGTATCCTATGTTTACAATATATCTTGGTATATGTTCCTAAGGGTAAAAAAAACACATTTATTATATCAAAATTCATTGGAAACATATTTTTTGAACTTTTTCAATTCATATATGTAACAATCAATGAATAAATTTTGAATAATTGACACTTCTGACTTTTTAATGTTGAATAAAGATGCCAATATTGAATTCCAGAAAATGGTGGTGGGATCCTTTGATAAGGATAAAATAACATTGTTTTGGCAAAAATTGGGAAACTATTAGCATAATAATTTTTTTTTTCATACCTTTTATTTAACTATAACTTATCTACTAGCATCCTCATAAAAGGCACTGTATTGCTATATTTGATAAATCTAAAGAGGTCTATGCTTTTTTTAGGCATTTTTTTTATTAATATGCACTTTATTTCTGCCAGGTAAACTATTATTCTATACCCACCCCTGCCAACATTGCTGACATAATAATTTTAGCTTACTGACTGGAAGTTTAATGCAGTAGCTACATTTCCCATAATTCCCCCGGTAATTGGTAACTGAAAAATCCAAGATGGCGGCCACGGTCGGTAAACAAAAGGCAACTAGAAATCAATAATTGTGTTCTCTGGTATACAAAACTGATTGTTACTGATGGCAAAATGATTTTTCTTAAATATGACAAAAATTTAAAGAAGCTTCCATGTAACCTGGCCAAAATTCCATTGGATAGTTTCTTAATACACCGGTAATTGGTACATCCAGGATAACTAAATCGGATTTTGAGTGCAAAACTTATATTAAAATACACAGACACACGACTTACAACAATTGAACATGTTTTCGTGAGTAATTTTTAAATTTAAAATGCATTTCTCAGTTTTCATATACTCATAATTGTTATAAACAGATAAAATAGTAGGACTGTTTTAAAAATATTCCCCCCCTCCCACCCATCCAGGGTCCGGGGGTATACCAGGGTTAGCCGGGTGAATGCGGTGGATTTACCCGGGGTTGGCTGGACTGAAAGTCCAGTAAAGTGGCCTGTTTCTTATGGGCATTAAAGCTATGGAGGCCGTCATGATAGTCATTTTCAAGGCACGGACCTTTAACCCGCAGGTTCATGGCAAAGGCGAGGTCTTGAAAGGAAAACGTCTTTATTCCACCACCTGCTCTTATATAATGACCGGTGCAACATTTGCAGATTTGTTTGGTGCTGCTTTAATTATGATGTCCCGCAATATAATCCACAATGTCTTTTTTTTTAAATGTTCTCTGTGTTATTTACATTTTCGATCTTCTGCAATGTCAAAGTCACTACAACCTTATCATGTGCTTTAAGAGGTTCAAATTTAGACCTGACCCAATATTTGGAAATGCTCAAATGTTGAATTACTCTGGCAAGTCTCAAATGTTTTTTGTGATAGTAAGTTACAGAATGAATACAAAAGTTTTGGTCTTCCAATAATTGCACTTTACTATGAGGAATGTTGTCTTCACAATTTATCCATGTTTAAAATGAACTTAATAGTAAAGCACTGGATCTTATTGCCATTTGTTAAATATTGAGACAGATTTTCATTGATAAAATCAAAACCTTTTCATTTATAACTAAGAACCTATGTTTGCAATTAAAAAGCATTTCTTGACATAATTGTATGATAAATTTGGTAAGAAATAAACTTTTTTATATTTTTTTTAATTTTTCGCTTTGCGCTCGCCTCTGAAATGCCTTAAATTTTAAAAAAAGTTGTTGTTTTCTTTTTCGCTCGCTCGCTCCTATTTTTTTTTGGCAAAATCCGTAGAACAAATGATCAATTTGTTGTGGCCTAAATGAGAACATTCTTTGGCTATTTAATACTTGATCTTCAAATATTTTCTCTTTAGAAATCCTGAAGGTCCACCAATGTCAACCACTCCAGAGCAGTCAGTTCCATTGCTACGGGAACCTGCACTCAGTGACCTTTCAGCTGGCCAGGGGAGAGCACACTCACTGAGCTTCACAGACAAAGCTTGCAAGAGTTCTTTTGTGGTTGGGGGCAAAGGGGCACAACTTGCTTTGCTCACTGCCATTCAAAGAGAAGTAAGCAATTTTAGGGAGCACAAGAAAAAAAACACTATATTCCTGCAGTTGGTTTAAACTGTTCAATGATTGTTACTTTGTAGGTAAAGACAATATGAAGTGGCAATATTAAATTGACATGATAACAAGTGCACATAGAGTTGTTTCGATTTGCACATATAATTAAATGATTTAGTATTTAAGTCATATTCTCATATTTGATAATATTTAATCTACAGGTTGCACAAGCCCTCTTGAATGCTTTTTATGCCCCCTTTTGAAAAAAGTGGGGTATATTGTTTTGCACATGTCGGTCGGTCGGTCGGTCGGTCGGTCGGTCGGTCTGTCGGTCGGTCGGTAGGAATACCAAATGGTTTCCGATCAATAACTTGAGAACGCTTTGACCGAGGGACCTCATACTTGGTATGTGTATTGGTCATGACCAGCAGATGAACCCTATTGATTTTGAGGTCAGTGGGTCAAAGGTCAAGGTCAGTGTGACCTTTACATGAAAAACGGTTTCCGATCAATAACTTGAGAACGCTTTGACCCAGGAACCTCATACTTGGTATGTGTATTGGTCATCACCAGCAGATGAACCCTATTGATTTTGAGGTCAGTGGGTCAAAGGTCAAGGTCAGTGTGACCTTTACATGAAAAACGGTTTCCGATCAATAACTTGAGAACGCTTTGACCCAGGAACCTCATACTTGGTAGGTGTATTGGTCATGACCAGCAGATGAACCCTATTGATTTTGAGGTCAGTGGGTCAAAGGTCAAGGTCAGTGTGACCTTTACATGAAAAACGGTTTCCGATCAATAACTTGAGAACGCTTTGACCCAGGAACCTCATACTTGGTATGTGTATTGGTCATCACCAGCAGATGAACCCTATTGATTTTGAGGTCAGTGGGTCAAAGGTCAAGGTCAGTGTGACCTTTACATGAAAAACGGTTTCCGATCAATAACTTGAGAACGCTTTGACCCAGGAACCTCATACTTGGTAGGTGTATTGGTCATGACCAGCAGATGAACCCTATTGATTTTGAGGTCAGTGGGTCAAAGGTCAAGGTCAGTGTGACCTTAACATGAAAAACGGTTTCCGATCAATAACTTGAGAACGCTTTGACCCAGGGACCTCATACTAGGTAGGCTTATTGGTCATGACCAGCAGATGAACCCTATTGATTTTGAGGTCAGTGGGTCAAAGGTCAAGGTCAGTGTGACTGTAAGCTGAAAAAAGGTTTTCTGATTGTCCATATTTTTATTAATATAGTCTGTAAACTAAACATCTCAACAAAAGCAAAAGAATATTAGAGCTATACTTTTCACCCTGGAATTGGCATCACCTTGGTTAAGGTTTTGCATAAAAGCACATATTTAAGCTAATATTTCTGCAATTACATCATGTATTGCATTGAAACTGTAGACAACTGATCCCATTGATACAACCTAGCTGCCTAGATCCTAGTCAAGTAAGATAACTCTTTTTCGCATATAATGCAAATTATGGGCCTTAATTAATCAACTTCGAAATTCTGGTTTACATAGTTTAATATTTCGGTAACTACTGGAGGAATTTCATTGAAAATTTATACAAGGGTTTTCAACTATCCAACGTGCATAATTAATCATGTAAGATAACTCTTTTTGTCATATTATGCAAATTATGGGCCTTTACTGATTGACTTTGAAATTCTGGTTAAGGTTATGCATGTAAGTGCATAAGGTAACAGCAACTACGTAATGAATAGCAATGTCCAACCTACTTTATTAATCAAGATAAGAATACTCTATCTTTATTTATGCCCCCCTTCGAAGAAGAGGGGTATATTGCTTTGCACGTGTCGGTCGGTAGGTCGGTCGGTCCATCCGTCGGTCCGTCGGTAGACCAAAGCTTGTCCGAGTGATAACTCAACCATTCCTGGATGTATGGTCATCAAATTTGACATGAAGGATGGGCCTGACCAGTAGATGGCCCCTATTGATTTTAGGGCTCATTGGGTCAAAGGTCAAGGTCACAGTGACCTTTAATGATAAAATAATTTTAAAGCTTGTCCAAGTGATAACTCAACAATGCCTTGACCTATAGTCATCAAACTTGATATGAAAGTTGGGCCTGACCAGTAGATGACCCCTATTGTTTTGGGGGGTCATCAGGCCAAAGTCACAGTGACCTTGATTGGGTAAAGGGTGTCTGAGTGATAACTCGACAATGCCTGCACCCATGGCCCTCAAACTTGACTTGGAGGTTTGGCCTAACCAGTTGATGACCCCTATTGATTTTAGGGCTCATCGGGCTAAATGTCAAGGTCACAGTGACCTTGAATGATAAAAGGTTGTCCGAGTGATAACTGGACAATGCCTGCACTCATGGCCCTCAAACCTGACTTGGAGGTTGGGTCTTATCAGTAGATGACCCCTATTGATTTTGGGGGTCTTCGGGCCAAAAGTCAAGGTCACAGTGATCTTGAATGATAAAGGGTTGTCCGAGTGATAACTTGACCATGCCTGCATCCATTGCCCTCAAACTTGAGTTGGAGGTTGGGCTTGACCAGTAGATGACCCCTATTGATTTAAGGGGTCATCGGGTCAAAGGTCATCGTCAGTGACCTTTAAGGCAAACTTAACAATTCATTGACCTATGATCATCAAACTTGACATGAAGGTTGGCCCTGACTAGTAGATGACCCCCTTTTGATTTTGGGTGTCATCAAGTAAGAGTTCAAGGTCACGGTGACCTTTCATGCGAAAAAGTTAGCAAAGGTTCTCCCAGTGATATCTCAAAAATGCGTAGACCTATGATCATCAAACTTGACATGGAGGCTGGGCCTGACCAGTAGATGACCCCTAATGATTTCAGGAGTCATCAGATCAAAGGTCAAGGTCACAGTGACCTTAAATGTAAAAAGCTTGTCTGTGTGATAACTTGACAATGCCTGCAGCCATGGCCCTCAAACTTGACATTCAGGTTTTTTTGTGACCAGCTGATGACTCCTATGGATTTTGAGGTCATAGAGTCAAAAGTCATGGTCATAACACACTCTCTCAACGGCATCCAATGTCAGTGACAAATCAGCTGTCATTTCGGTCTATGTATATTTCATTCAATTGTCCATATACAACATGGCACTCAGGGGGGGGGGGGGGCATAATGTTTGACAAACATCTCTTGTTGTCATGCAGAATATGGCCCTTTTTAGCTCATCTGAGCACGAAGTGAGCTATTGTGATCGCCCTGTGTCCGTCGTCCGTTGTCGTCCGTCGTCAACAATTTGACTGTTAACACTCTAGAGGTCACAATTTGGGCACTATCTTAATGAAACTTGGCCAGAATGTTACCCTCAATAAAATCTTGGATGAGTTCAATATTGGGTCATCTGGGGTTAAAGACTAGGTCACCAAGTCAAATTAAAGGAAAAGCTTGTTAACACTATAGAGGTCACATTTATGACTGTAACTTCAGGAAACTTGGTCAGAATGTTAATATTAATACTCTCTAGGTCAAGTTCGATTCTGGGTCATGTGCGGACAAAAACTAGGTCACCAGGTCAAATTGAAGGAAAATCTTATTAACACTTCAGAGGTCTCATTTATGACTGTACCTTCATGAAAGTTGGTCAGAATGTTTATATTAATAATCTTTAAGTCAAGTTTAAATCTGGGTCATGTGCGGTTAAAAACTAGGTCACCAGGTCAAATCATAGGAAAAGCTTGTTAGCACTCTAGACGTAACATTTATGACTGTATGTTCATGAAACATAGTCAGAATGTTTATATTGATTAGCTCTAGGCCAAGTTTTAATCTGGGTCATGTGCGGTCAAAAACTAGGTCACCAGGTCAAATTAAAGGAAAAGCTTGTTAACAATCTAGAGGTCACATTTATAAAGGTTTCTTCATGAAAGTTGGTCAGAATGTTACCATTAATTATCTCTAGGTCAAGTTAAAAACTGGGTCATGTTCGGTCAAAAACTAGGTCATAAGGTCAAATCATAGGAAAAGCTTGTTAGCACTCAAGAGGTCACATTTATGACTGTATAATCGGGAATCTTGGTCAGAATGTTTATATTGAATACCTCTAGGCCAAGTTCGAATCTGGGTCATGTGCAGTCAAAAACTAGGTCACCAGGTCAAATTTAAGAAAAAGCTTGTTAACACTCTAGAGGTCACATTTATAGCTGTATCTTAATTACAGTTGGCCAGAATGTTTATATTAGTAATCTCTAAGTCAAGTTTAAATCTAGGTCAATTGTGGTCAAAAACTAGGTCATTAGGTCAAATCATAGGAAAAGCTTGTTAGCACTCTAGAGGTGACATTTATGACTGTATGTTCATGAAACTTAGTCAGAATGTTTATATTGATTAGCTCTAGGCCAAGTTCGAATCTGGATTATATGAGGTCGAAAACTAGGTCACCAGGACAAATTTAAGGAAAAGCTTGTTAACACTCTAGAGGTCACATTTATAAATGTTTCTTTATGAAAGTTGGTCAGAATGTTTATGTTAATAATCTCTAAAACAAGTTTAAATCTGGGTCATGTGTGGTCAAAATCTAGGTCATTAGGTCAAATCATAGGAAAAGCTTGTTAGCACTCTAGAGGTCACATTTGTGACTGTATGTCCATGAAACTGAGTCAGAATGTTTATATTGATTAGCTCAAGGCCTAGTTTGAATCTGGGTCATGTGTGGTCAAAAACTGGGTCACAAGGTCAAATAATAGGAAAAGTATTTGAACACTCAAGAGGCCACATTTATGACCATATGTTCATGGAACTTGATCAGAATGTTATTGTTGATGATCTTTATTGGATCAGGTGAGCGATTCAGGGCCTTCAGTGCCCTCTTGTTTATTCAAGTAAGAAAAAGTTTGCATGTAAGCACACATAAGTCAATCCCTCAGCAACTTCTTTACAAATTTCATTGAAACTAAATACAAGATGTTTCAACCATCCAACCTACTTAATTGATGAAGCTATATAACTCAATTGTGCATATATATTGCAAAAAATGGCCCTTAATCATTAAAAAAAACTGGTTAAGGTTTTGGATGTGAGTGTGCAAAAGTCAATACTAGAAGTATTGGATTGAGACTTCATACATGGCATGGCCCATTATTGTTTGACTTTCTGGTTTAATTCTGGTTGAAAGCTGTGGTGATGGTAGGCACACAAAGTGATTGTGTCACAAGACCCAAATTCTACCTATAAGGTCCAGGTAACATTTAGAAGTTTATCATTCTGGAATTATGCATATATAATTATTAAGTATAGGTGGTGATGTTCGGGCTGATAATTTGTCATACATGGGGGGATTTCGAAATAACCTGTTACAGGTGTTCTGCAGATTAAGACGACATATCTGATGCTAAACACTGATTCAAAGATTTTGAGAGGATGATATTGTTTTGGTGTTGTCAGTTTGTCGATCCTTCGATCAAAAATTAGGTCGCTAGGCAATATCTTAACAGCACAATTTTGGAAACATACTAGTGGCAACATATCTGGTCCAAAATTTATGAAAATTAATCAAAATGTTGAAGAAGGTCATTAGGTCAAATCCTTTATAACATTATGGCAAAATATTGTTGATTGGTCAGTCTTTGTTCAAACTGTGGTAAGTATATTCCCCTTGATGTAAACTTAGTAAGACTTTAAAGTGAGACACATGGGTTAAATACAAGGTCATGATGTCAAATTACAAACAAATGTTTGGAACAAACAGAGGCAATATATCCTCTCCAATCTCCATGAAATTTATTTGGAATATTTGTCTCGATCAATTCTTTGATTAGTTTGAAACTAGGCACATGGGGTCAAAAGCTAGGTCACTAAGTATAATATACATTTTTGCCGGCGGTGGATTTTAATTCAACAAATTCCCTTATTTTATCTCTTTTCTAACTTTAAAGCTTGTTAATAAATTTCAACTTTTGAAAAAAAACCTCTTCAGTACCATAGCCCATGGAATCGAAGGTTTCGGGATGAAAATATTGTTTTGGTGTTCTCTGTCCGTCTGTCCGCCACATTTCTTTCTCTCATATTGTGCTACAGATTAGTCAGATGATGTTTAAACATGGTCAGAATGTCCCAATTCACAAATTTTTGACTGCCTTTAAATTAGGGTCACTTGGGGTCAAAATCTAGGTCACTAGGTCAAATAGTAGAAAAATGTTTGGAACACACAAGAGATACTATTTTTATTTATATACTTTATGTTTATGTAACTTTATCAGAATCTTTTCCTTTATGAACATTTAATTAATTTAAAACAGGTAATATGTTGTCCAAAAATGGGTTACTAGGTCAAATCATAGATTTTTGGTCTGGAACCAGTTCATTTCAACCATATCTTGGGATTGGTTAGATTATATTCAAACTTTGTCAGAATGTTCCTACTGCTTGTAAAATTGGTTTACATGGATTCAAAAACTAGGTCACATGGTCAAATCTTTAAAAAAATATTGATATACACTAGAAACATTATATTTGGTCCACAATTCATTCAACTTAATCAGATTGGGTTTCTCCTTGATGAACTCTTGGATGAATGTAAGACTAAGTCATATGAGATAAAAGATAAGGTACATCAAAGATTTTTTTGTCTGGAACCTTATCATGGTATTGATTGCTCAAATTATGTTCAAACTTGATCAAATGTATTTTAAAAGTGGGTCAGGAATCTTTGAAAGTATCTTGTTAATTCTAGAGCCAACATATCTTGTCAAATATCTATGAATTTTCATCAAAATGATTTCCTTTATGAAATCAATGACTAGTTTGAAACTGTCATTTACTATGCCACTAGGTCAAATCTTTCAAAAATCATGTTTTCCAAACTGAAGTTAGAATGTTTCCCTTGATGTAATCTTGGTAGACAGAAAGTGGGTCACATGGAGTAAAAACCTTAGTTGTTTGGTCAAATTTGAAAGAAATCTTGTGAACAAAAAGAGAAAATTTATCCGCAGGAATCTTCTATGTCACTTATTCAAAATTTGCCTTTATAAAATTTTGGCTGAGTTTGAATATAGGTCATGGATCAAAAACTTTAGCACTAGGTCCAATCTTATAAAAACCTTGGGAATACTCTAGAGGCTATATTTTTACATATTTCTGGTCCAATCTTCATGTAAATTAATCAAAATGTTTGCCTAGATTAGTTTGAAACTGAGTAACGTGGTGACCAAATCTAGGTTTCTGATCAAATTTAAATGCTACACTTTATACAATATTCTTTTATTTCAAACAGTTGCTAACAAACTCATATCTCATATCCAATATTCATAAGAGTCCATCACTCTGCAGCCGTTTCAGTTGGATTATTTCACCGACACGGCATTACTTTGCCTAATCTAGTGGGGGATATCAATTCAACAAATTTGCTTGTCAGCTTTTAAACAGGTGAAAACCTTAGAGGAATGAGCCATTTAAGGGCCTTCCAAAGTTCAAAAGTTGGTTTAAAGTACCAAAACATGTTTCAAAATTTATTCTTGATTTATGTTTTGTGGTTCAATATTCAGCAAGGAGAGTACATACATCCTTTGCAACAAGTGTTGTAATATCTTTGGAGCTTTGTCGTGATTGCAACAAGTGTTGGTGTAATATCTTGGGAGCTTTGTCGTGATTGCTTGTATTTTAAGTAGGGATGGCAACGAGTAGTAAAATTAATACTCGAGTACTCGGACGATCGTTCGATCGAGTACTCGGGTACTCGATTACTCGGAAAAATTGAATATGTGTTCGTGAAGACATGAAGACATGATTGTGTATACATGTATCGTTAATGACGTATATTGTGCGTTGGTCGTATTTTTGCTCATTTTCACCTTTTAAGTAAACTTTCATTACATATTTTAACAATAAATGATATAAAAAGAAAACAAATGTTGTTTCAGTCTTTTAATTTGTCTTATTTGTTTTATTTTATACAAGTATGCAATGCAGAAATCAGAATTACAATGAACGAAAATTAAAAGCATACATAAAAATAGTGAACGAAATTCAATACGAAGTTCAGTTGTTCAGTTGTTTACTCTACAATTTTTTTTTTTTGAAATGATAGTTTTTCGTACTGTGTAATTGTTGTTTACCTCATTAATATTCATAATTCTTGATTTAAAATATCAACCAATTAATTGTGATAATCATTGCAAAAATAGTTAAAATACGCCCATTAAGAAATCAATTCTCATAACGGTCGATACTCTTTCGCTCGTTAGCGTCAATTTTTTGGTGAAAGGTCTCTAATTGGTATACAATAGAATTGTGTAGGTGAAAGTGCCGCTATCAAAACTTCGCTAATTTACATCAGTGCTAATTTGAAATAGGGGTCCTTTGTTGACAGTTTGCAACTATCACAACAACTGTCAACTAATTTATTGAGGTCAATTGTGTACACAGCGGGGATAAGAGGGACCGTAAATTGTCCTCTTGGCAACTAACCAGATCTGATATTTTATCTGTAAATCGTGTATTTGGTGATTTTTATAGATTTTTTTTTCCGAGTACTCGAGTAGTGATTTGGTACTCGAGTACTCAGACGTTCGATCGAGTACTCGTTGCAATCCCTAATTTTAAGAAAGATATTTGGATTTTTGTAACCAGGAAATAAATTAATTTTACTATTTTTCTCCGTTAATTGAAAAATCTCTCATTTGAAAATTTATTATCATGAAACCACAAAACATTTTGAGGATGTATGTTTTACTCTTGTATAAGATTGTTATATGAACTTTTGAAACATTTTAATTGTTGGTCTTCCCCAACCACCATGGAAGGCCTTTAAGAAATTTTTTTTAATTGAAGTGGCCAGTTTGTTTGTGACCTTTAAGAACACTTTGTATGTTAAAAATTATCAACATTTATGTGTATTATTTTTTTTCATTCTAGGTGAATGCTGAAGTTCCTAAAGGCTTTTGTCTTACACTCGACTCATTTGAAATGCAACTTTTGGTAAGATTTTTAGCTATTCTATTTTTTTAAGGAAAATGGCCTGAGTACTGTTATAGACTTAGTTTTAGCAAGGTTGGTGGTGGCTTATTCATGCAAAAACATTCACATTTAGCCAGAAAAAAAGGAGATATTCATAAAACACTTAGAATCATGCTACCAATGACAAAAGTCCCAGTGCTTGGGCTAAGATACTTATTGGGATTCCAGTATGCCTCTTGAAGGAAACTGGTTGATTGTTGGCAGTCAGTTATTGTGACACAAATGGGGTCCTCGCTCTGTCTTAACACCTGTCAAATTGGATCTGTGCTCTGCCATGACAGTGCTCTTAAAATACATGACACCTCTTTTGCTTGTCCTACAGTAGCGGACGATATGATGTTGCTCTCGTTAACGCCGAAAGGCCTTCAATCATTGATGGATGTCTGTTCCGAAAACTCAAAAAATGATCGTTATGAATATAATAAAAATAAATGCACTGTTATTGATGAAAAACAGAGCGATTTTAAAAAGTGTAAAAGGCATTGGTCAATTTGTAACGGAGAAGTAACGGAATCCATAAGCTACAAACACCTTGGAGTATTTTACGATAAATTTAACGAAATAAGCACATCGGTTGACCTTTGTTGTAAAAGATTACGTTGCACGTAATTTAGCTTAAATGATTATGGCTTAAATGACAATGCATCCGCTTGCTATAAAAAAATTATACCTTAGCACCGTGATCCCGAAGGCCCTCTACGGTTGCGAGTTGTGGAGTGACCTACAGGATCATCATATATTGGCTCTAGAACGAGCCCACAGAGTATGTGTGAAACATATGCAAAATATGCCAGTATATGTAAATCAATAGTGATTGCTTTAAGTTGTGATGGAATCTACTCATTAGAAACATATATAGACAAAAGAAAATTACTATTTTTCGGACAATTGTGCCGTACTGATTACACAAAAAGGTTAAAAAACTTATTCCTATTAAGACTATGCAAATTCGAAAGCGAACCAAGTGCAGTAACAGGATTTATTCCAGACATTTACAGAATCATAGGCAAATATAATCTAATACATGTATTATGCCACTTCCAGAGGGATGCAATTTTTCCGAGTCATGATAGCTGGAGATCTACTGTAAATAAATCTATAAATAATCGTGTTGTAACCAAATACAAAATATCACAGGAAAACGATGTGAACCTACGATTATTTAAGTCTATCCATTGTGAATATGAACCTTGTTTAATGTGGCAGTTTAGTAACATGTATAGAGACCAGCTGAAAAATTGTAGGACTGCTATGCTGATTATTAGTAAATATTTTTCAAGAAGTTTTGTGTCCAAATGCCAAGAATGTGAAATATTTACAGAACAAATGGTTTTGCACAAAATAATGTTTTGTAAAATCTCGAGCGCTTCTAGACACGATTTATGGGTAGCGTTATGTAAATTTCTTAGTGCCAAAGTTTTCCTTGAGTTCAGTCATCTTAAACCCGATGAGCAATTAATCGAACTTTTAACTGGTTTTCCGCAGCTATCTATAGAGGACACAGTTAGAGTCAAGGCTTTCAAAGCGGCACTGAAGTACATTAGGATCCTGTATAAATACAGATACAACAAATAATAACTCCCCGTGATTATGACCTAGACTTGCGCTTTTCGTTGTTTAGGTTATTTTGGGCTAGCACGGTAGAAATTCAAAATATAAACAAGAAATTGTAATATATGTAAACAAATTAATAACAATAAGACGTCGTAGAATGGGGAAAGGTAAATGAAATTACAAAACTATGTCTCATTCACTGTATTAGTACATAGTTATCATACAGTATTACTAGATGTATTATTTATAGTTATCCTTCCTATCTGATATATTTGTTTGTTGTTTGTATAATTTATGTAAATTTTTGTTCAATATGTTTCTTTGTATTATGTTCTGTTTATAATGTGTCATGTCTCTTCATATCGGAGGAAACAAAGAATCTCTCTGTGTCATCTGTCAAATTGGATATGTGCTCTGCCTTATCAGCACATAGAGTATAGGTGGTCCTGTCCTGGTTGTAGCTTTCTCATGTATGGACAGATTTTAAAATAACTTGCCACATGTGTTTGGCATACCAAGAAGATGTGTAGCTTGCAGAACCTGTGTCCCTACATGGAAGGTCAAGGTCACACTATTGAATACTATGGAATGCTGCATATAAGGGCATAAAGTATAGGTGGTCGTGTCTGGGCTGTAACTTTCTCTTGTATGGACAGATTTTAAAATTACTTGCCACATTTGTTTTGCATATAAAGACAACTATGACGCGTACAAAACCTGTGTTCCTACCTTTAAGGTCATGATCACACTGAATACTATGGAATGCTGCATATAAGGACATAGAGTATAGGTGGTCGTGTCCTGGCTGTAACTTTCTCATCCATTGACAGATTTTAAAATAACTTGCCACATGTGTTTGACATACCAGGACGGCGTGTCATGTGTAAGACCCGTGTCCCTACCTCTAAGGTCAAGATCACACTTAGTGTTTGAATACTATGGAATGCTGCATATCAGCACAAAGAGTATATTTGGTCATGTCCGGGCTGTAACTTTCTCATATATGGACAGATTTCAAAAAATAACTTGCCACATGTATTTGGCATATAAAGATGATGTGTCACGTACAAGACCCATGTTCCTACCTTTATGGTCAAGGTCACACTCAAGTGTTTGAATACTATGGAATGCTGCATATTAGCACATAGAGTATAGGTGGTCGCGTCTGGGCTGTAACTTTCTTATGTTTGGTCAGATTTTAAAATAAATTGCAACATGTGTTTGACCTCTAAGGTCAATGTCACACTTAGTGTCAAATACTACAGAACGCTGCATATGAGACATAGAGTATAGGTGGTCATGTCGGGGCTGTAACTTTCTCATGTACAACACTGACATATTACATTGACCATACATGGATCTCATGTGGTGTTTCAAAACATCAATATGAGGTTATCAATGTTTTTATATACAGTAAAACTGCGATCGATGCCGGGGCCAGAGCTGAAACCTGGAGGGAACCGATGTTTTGAAAGACCCTAGTTTCAATTTTCCTGTCTGTTATGAAATTTCTTTCAGTGTATTTTAAGTTTTAAGTTGTCAAACTGACTGTTTACTACGACACTGATTATGTGTTGCGTTGTTGAAATCACTCATATGTTAAAAGTCTGTCGTATTAAACATAAAAGAAAAAACAATAAATGAATAAATAGTTATATTTATTTTTACAAAAAGCACATTTTTTAAACAAGCAACATTTAAATATGACAGTACATATTATGGCATTAGACAGATTTAAGTTTCGCAAAATCAAGGATTGATGATTGGTGCATCTTGTCTGACTTGCAAAACTGTTCAATCGTAATATGGTGTGACATCATACAGAGCATCTGAATATCATGGGCGGCATTGCAGGTGAATTCAAAGAACCTTCTGACAATCTCAAGAGGCTTCGTTGGCTGTCGGTGGTGGTTGTGCGGAAGATAATTCATTTTCTTTGTTATTGCCATATTGCTAAGCAAAGTGACAAGAATGAATTCTTTACATTTCTCTCAATTAACTTCTCATAGTTATCTTCTCAAATGCCCTTATCAACTATCATCGGTTCTGCCTTAACAGTGATAAACGGTTTTTCACACTTCAACTGTCATTGCAATTTATACAACTTGTGAAAATTTTAACACCTAGCAATTGTTTGTTTATTTTGGAACATGCATTCGGGAAAAAGTGTGAAAATATGACCTAGAGGGAGCCATAAGGTTTTGTGCATGATTTGTGTATTTGGGACCGGCTATTGTGCTCGACTCCTCGACTTAGTTAGGTTTCGATGCAGTGTCAGTATATTTTATATGAAAATAGAAGGGAAAATGTTCGGGACCAAGCTCTGACCTTGAGGGACTGCCGACTATCGAATGACCCCCTGTTCGAACGACCACAGTTTTACTGTATTCCACTTGTTCATAAACATTCCTTGCTTTATCCACACATATGATTGATTTTTTTCTTCCCTTTTTTATGTGCTGACATTGTTCAAAGGTCAATGTCACATTCGGGGTAATGAGTCACATACTGTGACAGGTCTTAATTTCACAAATATTATCCCTAAAAGGGACCAAACTGCTTTGTTTAAGAAGTGTCATTTTTGGCAAGAAATGTATTGCATTTCACTATTTCTGGCAATTTTTCACAATTAAATGCATTTACCATGTCCGGTTGATCAAATATGCTATTTACTGGTTTTTACAACTTTCGCCTATTTTTTTTTTTTAATTGAGTCGTCTGCAATCTTACGAGCACTGAAAATGTCCAAATTTGGTGAAAATTTGACTGCGAGAACTTGAAATGTGTGCAAAGATGTGTAGAACTGCCCCATTTGATGCTTAGAATGCCATTTGAGTCCAGGTTCAGTTGAAAAACCTCAAAGAATGGCATTTTGGGCCAAAACACCTTAGAAAATACAGACGCACAGGCACTCGGGTTACAGGCAGTAAAACTGGAAAACCTGACACAGATTATCAGATTGAGCTAGTTTTGGGTGTATTTATGTATGAAGGACTAATCGAAAGTGTTTTTCATAAAAAATGCAGGGACGGGTTTAGTTATAGGTATGACGTCACCATTGCGTCATATGTACTTCCGTTGTGTGGAAAATTCTCAATAAAAAAAAATGTTCTTATGATTGATAGACATGTTTTCACATGCTCAATACACTGTAAATCAAAACTATCATTATTCCTGAAACTTTTATACCTTAAGTATCTATTCTTGCTTGGTTTATCATTTAGAGTAGAGATTAAAGCATAAACAGCTGCCCTATAGTTGAAAGGTCATTTTGGAAGATCTGTCATGGCGGACGGTGCAATTTTTAGAGTTTGTTTTTCAAGTGGAGTGATTTTTCTTAGGAATAACTTGACCCCCCTTTTTTAATGGCTTAAAAGGTAATTTAGAGCTTGTACTTTAAGAATATATGTGGTTATCATAGCCTGCATTCGCTTGAAATGCCTTTAAATGTTGTCTAAAAATTATGATTTTACAATGTTTTTATGACTGATAGACATGTTTTCACATGCTCAATACACTGTAAATCAAATATATCATTATTCCTGAAACTTTTATACCTTGAGTATCTATTATTGCTTGATTTATCATCTAGAATAGAGATAAACTGCTGCCCTATAGTTGAAAGGTCATTTTGGAAGAACTGTCATGGCCGACTGTGCATATATATGTTTATCATAGTCTGCATTCGCTCGAAATGCCTTTAAATGTTGTCTAAAAATAATCATTTCACATTGAATTATAGAGGAAATGACAATGGTGGTGTAACCTTTATTGGTTAACTGCATGGTTGAATGACAACCAGCGTCCTGTTAATTTTGGTGCTCTTATCTTACCGTCTGGATAGTATAAGGGCCTTTTAAGTAAACTACAATGGGCATGTACATAGTTTTACATAAATTACCGTATTAAATTGTGACACACTCTTTTTACTGGAAATTTGATTAAAGAAAAATGAGAATGCGTCCTTTAAGTATAAGGATCTGACTATTTTTTTCTGAGTGCATTTCTGGCCAAATTTTCTGTAATAGAGAATTAAAATGAAAATGTGTTTGTTTACATTTTTAACTTTAAGGGACATAACTGTCATCAATTGATGAATTTAGTTATATAGGCAGTAGACAATCAAGTACAGTAAAACTGCGGTCGTTCGAACAAGTGGTTGTTCGAGAACCGGCGGTCCCTCGAGGTCGAAGCTTGGTCCTGAACATTTTTCCTTCTTTTTTCATATAAAATAAACCTACACTGCATCGAAACCTAAATATGTCGATGAGTCGAGCAATATAGTCGGCCCCAAGTGCACAAATCATGCACAAAACCTTATGGCTCCCTCGAGGTCATAATTTCACACTTTTTCCCCAACGCGTGTTCCAAAATAAACAAACAATTGCAAGTTATTACAATTTTCGAAAGTTGTAAAAACTGCAATGACAGTTGAAAGGCAATTTGATAAAGTGTGAAAAACCGTTTATCACTGTTTACGCATGACCGATAGTAGTTGATAAGAGCATTTGAGAAGATAATTATGAGAAGTTAATGACAAGAAATTAATTGTGAGAAATGTAAATGAGTACTGTAAAACAAATATGAATAAACACTACCATATCGATCCAACATCGGAATCTCTCTGAAAAGAATTCCTTCCTGTCACTTTGCTTTGCAATATGGCAAGTTTGTAAAAATAAACATTTCTACTTATTCATTTATTGATATTTCTTTTACATTTAGTATACATTTAGCCTTTGAACATATGAGCGATTTCCACAACACAACACATAATCGGTGTCTTAGTAAACAGATGGTTTGACGACTTCAGACTTAAAATACACTGAAAGATATTTCATAACAGACTGGAAAATTGAGGTTTTTGTTCGGTCCCCGGCGTCCTCGAGCGATCGCAGTTTTACTGTATGGTTGGCATCAGCAGACGAGAACAAATAAACATAGTTCATTGTTTTTTAAAGTTAATATTGTAGATGAATTGAATTGTATGTTTTTTTATTTAAATAATAATAACATGCGTATTGTGAAGTGGAATCCTTGTGCACTGTTAATGTGTTAAGGTGTGAAAAGCTCCCTTCGTCTTGCTATACCAACATACAAAGAACAAACTGTCGAAGGCAGTGTTGTTCATCGCATTGTGTTTATTATACCCCCGACAAACAAAGTTTGAAGGGGGTATATTGGAGTCACCCTGAGGTCGGTCCGTCGGTTTGTCGGTCAGTCCGTTGCAGTTTACCTTGTCTGGAGCATAACTTAAAGTGTACTGGATGGAATTGGATTAAACTTCATACAATGGTAGAGCATAATGAAAGGAAGTGCAGTGTACAATAACCATAACTCTATTCTTGATTATTACTGAGTTATTGCCCTTTGTTACTTTTTTTTGTCCGGAGTATAACTTGAAAAGTAATGGATGGAATTTTTTGGAAATTCATACAATGATAAAGCACAGTGGGAGGAAGTGCAGTGTTCAATAACCATAACTTTACCTAAACTAATTACTGAGTTATTGCCCTTTATTTGTTTTTTTGCTGTCAATTTTTTTTCCAGACATTAACTTGAAAACTACTAGATGGAATTTATTAAAACTTCATACAATGGTAAAGCACAATGAGAGGGAGTGCAGTGCACAAGAACCATAACTCTATTTCAGCTTATTACAGAGTTACTGCCCTTTGTTACTTTTTTCTTGTCCGGATCATTACTTGAAAACTATCAGATGGAATTTAATAAAACTTCATACAGTGATAGATCATAATGAGAGGGAGTGCAGTGTATAGAAACCGCAATACTATTTCAGCTAATTACAGAGTTAGTGTCTTTTGTTCCTTTTTTTTTGTCCGGAGCATAACTTGAAAACGATTAGATGGAATTTAATAAAACTTCATACAGTGATAGATCATAATGAGAAGAGTGCAGTGTAGAGGAACCGCAATTCTATCTCAGCTAATTACAGAGTTACTGCCCTTTGTTACTTTTTTTCTGGTCCGGAGCATAACTTGAAAACTATTGGATGGAATTTAATAAATCTTCATACAGTGATAGATCATAATGAGAGGAAGTGTAGTGTACAGGAACCACAATTCTATTTCAGCCAATTTCAGAGTTATTTCCCTTTGTTACTTTTTTCTTGTCCGGAGCATAACTTGAAAACTACCGGATGGAATGTAATAAAACTGGTACAGCACAATGAGAAGGAGTTCAGTGTACATGAATCACTACACTATTTTAGCAAATTACAGAGTTATTGCCTTTTTCTGTGTTTTTTGTAAAACTTTTGTCCGCACAGTAACTCAAAAACTACAAGATGAAATAGCATAAAACTTCATACAATGATAATTCAAAATGAGAGGTGGCGTTCGGGGGTATTAATCACCTTCAGTGATAGCTCTAGTTAACTTAAATGAAGGTGTTGACATGTTGATAACATTTACATACAATATATGGCTGTTGCTTTTACGATTTCCAATGGTGGAGAGCGACATTGGGATTGCTATTTTATTATTTATGTACATGTGCTGTACTACTTAATAACCTTTGCCATTTTCATGATTCAATAAAATTTGGCAAATCAAAATTTGTGGCTGCTGATTTTGACATTTTGTTCACTGCGTCCTACCTATGGTATTAAGGTTTTTTACCCATTTTTTTTCTCTTGTTTATGTCTGCGTCCAATCTGTGCTAGCGTCCTAAAAATATGGTATGATTGAACAGTTTGATAACAACTCTGCTTATCATGGGATATGTAAGAGCATAAAATTATATTTCACAGTTTTAATGATATTGGGTCAGAGGAAATGAGATTTTATGTTCTCTTATGGATTCAGAAAAGAACAAGGTGGCTGGAAATAAACAAGAATAAAATTCTACCTGTAATTGGATACAATATAAATTGTAATAACAATAACTATTGATTACTTGCTTTAACATAAGTATGTGCAAAACAACAAACAAATTATTAAGGCCTTTTTTTTAATTATATGTTTTACGAACGGCCAGAGTTGTGAAGTGTCAGAGGAGGAGGAAATAAAAATAAAAATAAAATTACATTTCTGGAATTTTATTTTTTGGTCGGGAAAAAAAACACACAGAAAAGCAAAAGCTATGATGTATTCTCTATGATTTTCTATTTTAATGTCAAGTCAATATGTAAGTGTGTGCACATTTGTTTTTGCTTTATCTGACAAGTTCACTTCATATTTTCATTAATCACTCTTTATACTTTGTAAATGGATGTTATAATAGACAAGTGACATAAAAAATCAACTATTTTCGGTAAATTTATTTGCCATTTAGAGTTTAAGGAATCGGCTATCACTTCACTGTGTTGTCTTGGCTGCAAATTGTCTGATACCAATTCACCAACCATGTCATTGTTACAGTTAGCAAAAGAGCTTTTTTGTTTCCTTCTATACAGGGAATATTTATCCGCCAGGAACTTGTAAATCAACTGATTATAATTGTCTGATTAAACAAAAGCTGTCTATCCAACAGTGATTCAAATAATACTAGTTGTCCATCACACATTCTGTCCAACAAGCGGTCCAAACAACACTGGTGGTCCAACCAACACTTCCGGTCCAACCATTTATAGTAACTGTTGTTCAACCAACTCGTATGGTCCATCCAATATAGCAGTCCAGTAAGCAATAGATGCCCAACCAACAATAGAGTTTCAACAGGCACTAGCTTACATCATGTTGCTACCAATCTAGCAGCCAAACCAATTGTAGTGATGTTCTTCATTGAAAGTAATGATCTCAGTGGATAACATCAGCATATTTGAATCATATCTGTAAAGAAAGGAATGGAACATTAAAAGTATATTTTTTATAAAAAAAAATAAGTTACTCTCAGACTTATTTATGGATGGGTTTTAAAACAATCTGGACCCCGATTTAATTCCAGGCCTGGGTGTATGTGACTAGTCCGGTGGCCATCATAATGTTTAAACATGACTAACTAGTAACAAATCATTCAGAAGCTGAGAACACTACAAAGGTGACAGCATAACATAATTACTCTTTCTAAGTAAAATTGTTATTACATAGTAACATAACACACAGAGCAGTATAAATATCATAATTTATATTGATGATGATTTATATATGTTCATTCATAAGACTATTACATAGTTATACTGTACATGGTAATGTACATACAGATTCCTCATTATAGATTATCACTGTCAGATATTAGTCATTCTAAAATGCATACATGTGATAATTTCTTGGGTCGATTCCGGGACACCCATCGTAATGTCAACGCACACTAGGGGGGTCCGGGGGCATGCCCCCCCCCCCCCCCCCCCCCCCCCGGAATTTTTTTTAAATGGGGAACGTCTGTGGTGCATTCTATAGCATATCTGGGGCTATTTTATTCGTTTTTAACGTCGGGAAAATGTACCTATTTTGACTGCCAAGAGGTATTTTTTACTTGACATGGTTGTTTTTTTTTCTGCATTTTCTTGAAAAAATAAAACCACCAGATATTTTCCCAGGCTTTAAATGAAGTGCTAACCAGGAGGATATGCAGTCTACTTTCGGTTTCATCAAAACAGGAAATAAACAACTATACGGGCACCTGTTTTCCCGCGCTTTTGAGAACATGCGTTACAAAATATTTATTTTTTCATCACATTTAAAACGTTTGCAATTTATGACACACAATATTTTTCAGACGATAAAGAAGATTTTCCAGTCGATGAGCTTTTTTCCGTTTGGAGATGCATATAATTTTGATAGAGACGTGTCAACAATCGGCTGTATAAAGCGATCACGTGACTTACCATGGTCACGTGATTAAAGCACTCTATATAACCACCTGTAAACCCCATATCGTCAGTTTTATTTCGGCGTAAAAATACACACGATCGTTCGGAAAAAAGGTCAAAACACTAAAATTCCTTATGGACGCATAAGTTGTTAAAAGTATAACGACGTATCGACTTTGAAATTTGAAAGGAATATGGGATGTTTTCCGTGTTTTAATTTTGTTTTTTTTACTCATTTTGTCACTTTCTTTGAACTTACCTTCATGCTCGTTTGTTGGTAAAATGTTTGAAAAATATCAATTTATCAATTAAAAGCTATCATTCATAAGACCAAACAAATCCATATGAAAACAATGAATTTGTATACAAGAACCCTCCCCCACTCGTTAAGCACAACAATAGGCCGATAGATCAATTATCGGGTGATTGACGATGACCTCGACGACACACGTACCAATTAACGGATTAGTGTCAACATGTCCTGTGTTTTACGACCAGTGTCCCGGACAGGCAAAATAGCTGACTTACATTGGTAAAATTAAGATAATCGATTCCGATTCCGAGATTATTATTTTTTTTCGTTTTTTTTTTATGACTTTCCGGGACAAACATGCACCCTCCGTGACTCCGTGACAGAGATACGATTTCCGGGACAATCCCGGACGTCCGGGACGTTATCACATGTATGCTAAAATGCCGTCCAGGCTTGCTTTTTTTAATGATGGTTAGTCCAGGCTAACCATCATTAAAAAAAAAGCCTGGACGGCATTATAGAATGACTATGTCAGATAGTAAAACAGCCTAATGTATTATTTGTGTTAATTTTCAAAACAAATGTTTTAGAATAGATGATATTTTTTGTTATTAATAATACTCCAATAAGAATAGTAAGCGCAGTCTTTTTTGAACCATCTACCCCACCCACCAGAACTAAACTGTCCAGGTAAACAGTCAAGTGATTTATAGCTCATGACATTCAAATTATATCACAATAATGTAATATAAACTCATTTAAATGACAAATGTAATAAAAATAAATAAATAATAACAAACCTGGAACGATAATTAGTCCATATTTATCGCTGTTATAATACTTCATTATAGGTTACACACCACCATTGTTATTCCTTATATAATTCAATGTAAAATCATAATTTTTAGACAACATTTAAAGGCATTTCGAGCGAATGCAGGCTATGATAACCACATATATTCTTAAAGTACAAGCTCTAAATTACCTTTTAAGCCAATAAAAAAGGGGGGTCAAGTTATTCCTAAGAAAAATCACTCCACTTGAAAAACAAACTCTAAAAATTGCACCGTCCGCCATGACAGATCTTCCAAAATGACCTTTCAACTATAGGGCAGCGGTTTATGCTTGAATCTCTACTCTAAATGATAAATCAAGCAAGAATAGATACTTAAGGTATAAAAGTTTCAGGAATAATGATAGTTTTGATTTACAGTGTATTGGGCATGTGAAAACATGTCTATCAATCATAAGAACATTTTTTTTTTTATTGAGAATTTTCCACACAACGGAAGTACATATGACATAATGGTGACGTCATTCCTTATAACCCGAAAATAAACCGGAAGTCACCCTGCCAAAGGATTATCCGGGTGAGCTAAAACCCGGTACCAGGTATCGATATCGAGAAAAGCTGTGATCACAGTTTATGATACCGGATTATGTTGATACCGTGTTATTTAAAGTATGCATTGGTTGTCAGAAAGCAATTAATAACGGACCGTGGATACTTGGATTTATCATCTGATATTAACCCTGATATCAACATAATTCGGTATCAGAAAGTGATACCGGATACCAGGTACCGGATACCAGGTTTTTAGCACCAGCCTGCGAATCCGATGAATGTTTTTCATTGGCTTAAACTTTTTCAGAAATGTTTAGAACAATATTTTTACAGCTATTGCGATGTCCTCTGCTTTTAATAATTTGCCGCGATAAAGTTTCATCACCGGAAATAAAAAAAAAACCGAAATCACAATTTTATTTTTATTTCAAAAATGAGATTTTTTGAGCGGCGGTGTTCGTAAAACAAGAATCAAATAAAAAAGGCCTAAACATCAAAATATCCAAACTATGACGGATTTATCACTTGACAAAATAGCATTAAATTTTGGTATAGACAATATTTTTCACAACTTTCTCAATCGTTTTCTATTTATTTCAAATGTCAACTGTCAGACACAAACAAAGATCAAATAAATTTTAGCGCAGAAAAATCTGCTGCCAGATGAAACAACCAATCATCATACAATATTATTTTCATACCAGAAGTAACAAATGTAATCTTTGAAATATTTGAGGTGAATAATTAGATATTTTTTAGTTAAAATAAAACAATTATTCTCAGCTCTTCTATGTATCATGAGTGCACTAACTTTCTAAAAAAATGAAAATAACATGGCATGCAAAATCATGAAAACAACAGTATGTATCATATGCTTTCTGGTAGTTTAGAGAGATTTATCAGTGAAATAAATTTGAGACAGTGAAAATATCAAATTGATATTTTTCACTCAATTTAAATTTTTAGCCTGCTCTTAAAGTTCCAACTCAAACATCAGCACTCACAGGGCTGGAACACAATTTCAATACTGTCATTTCTGAAATGACATAACATACTCATACAAATTGGGGTGTTTTTGTAAAAAGTGTAGGTAAATGACCTTTAACTCCAATTTTAGTCATATAATAGAAAAATTGTTTGTTTCAGTGTAAGATAGCAATATATTTAACCTCTTAAACACCAAAAGTAAACACTTGGGAAGTCACTGAGTGAAATATAGTACAATCTTGCACAAAAACAAATTATTATCCTCTTTATTAAGATTTGTACCTTTGGTTATCTCTGATCAAATTCAGTGGTGTTGGGTTGATTCAGCCTAATTATTATAGTGGCCTGGCGTTTTTTGGCCAACTTTTTTATAATTACTGTTTCATGTCAGTTCAATTTATATTTAGTCAATTAATTTTGTTAATGTTTGGCACTTGTGTTTTTTTTTAAGAAATACATATACTATAATTCACAATTTGCCCATATTTTCACATGTTTATTTATTAGAACAACGTGTATATTAATCGTTTTCTTAGGCAGATAATATTTCTAATGTAACAAACTCATATGACCAGCAACCAGCCAAAATAAAAAAGAGCAATTAACTTTTTTTAAATTACTCATTTTAACTGGCTAAATATTAACGGGTATGACCAGTCAAAATAAAGCAAAATACAAATAACTTTTAAATTACATGTTTTAACCAACTAAATGCTATTTGCTGTTCTGCAAGTTTTTACACCATGGTTTTGTCCACAAATTTTAAGTAAAGTTGAATGTGAGTTTTTATCATTGAGAAATCTTTTTTCATATATAACTAAAATTTCTCCGTAGACACTTCCCCATTGAAAATTGTAAACCCTCTGGCGCCTTCTAACAACAAGAAAATAGAATGACTCGTGTTTTCAAACTGTTTTGACTCCTACCAAAAAGTACCAAATTAAACAGAAAATGTTGGAAAGACTGAATAGCTGATTATTTTAGCCTTATGTTGTTTCACTGGTATTTGTTTGATAATATTAGTATGCAAAGGGAAAAAATACCAAATTACACTTGATACTTAATATGAAACAAGGTACTCAATGAAACCAGTATTTATTCTTCCTGATACTCTGAGCCACTAACCATATAGGCCATAAAAGTAGTTGCTGAGAGTACAGCAGCACTGAAAAATACAAAAAAGGAAATTTTGTCTATGGCATGACTGACATCCTTCCACTCAATTATTTCATTTGTTTCTTGATCTTGGTCATTGTCCATGTTCTTGCTAGAAGGTTTCACTTTGATGAATACATTTTTATTGGAGACTGCTGAGTGATTTCCTTGTTTGAGATTCCCGAATGATTGTACCTTTCCTTTTCTTGTGTTATCATTATGAACTTCATCCTCAGTGCCATTGTTACAACAAATTGTGCATTTTGTTGCTCGAACAAGTGCTTTACCCCAGACATGAACCTTCTCTTTTTCTTTTTTATGGTACAATCGCATGTTCAGTATTACAATCATAGTCTGTAAGAGGCCACATACAACTTGAAGAACTATGTGTATAGCAGCTATTGCCATGGGTTCAGACGTTTTGGGCATTTCATCTGCTAGAACTGTCAGGAACACTGAGAGAGACAACATGACAGTTATTGAGAAACCTACCCTTTCTCCAGCATCGACAGGTAGAAGGAACACCATTGTTCCAAGAATTGACAATCCAATTATTGGTAACAGAATCGTCAAAACATAAAACCCTGACTGTCGTTTCAAATACAATCGAAACACAACCTCTTTCATCATTCCCACTTCACGTTTAAAGAACTGTGTTGATTCTAACAACCATTCTGAGTTTTTTCTTGCAAGGGCTTTAAATCCATCCTCCGGAATATCGAACTCCACCTGTTTACCAGTCACATCATAAGACCAGAAACTAACATCACAAATCTGTTTATCAAAGGGCCAGAACTTCATGTTAAAAGTACATGCACTCTCAATGATATCCCCAGGTGACATCATAGCAAGTCCGTTATACATAAGAATAACATGCATCTTGTTATTCTGCATTATCACAAACTCAACGGGTGTTCCCAAGCTAACAGGTGGTTTCCAAACCTCATTTTGGTAAAAAGCAATCTGCTCGATTCCGCCATAATCTGCTGGCATCCATTTTAGTTTTTCGTCTGTCCATGTGCACATGGTCATTAAGGGCAAGGTGAGAGAGCCTTTGACCCCATTAACATCCAGTATGGAGTAAAGATAAAGTGTGATGTTCACTTTCATAGTTGTAGACTGGTTTAACACAGGTATGATGTCTTGATGATAATTTTGCAGTAAGTCTGTTCGCAGTTGCAACATTTCACTGTAGTTTTGGCCATACATTTTGAAAAATAGATTTTCAAAAGTTAGAGCAGTCAGAAAGAAATTAATTGGTGTAAAATTCTTCATTTTAACACTGTATCTCTGAAGTTGGTAGCAAAAAAGTTTTCAGTTTGAGAAGTATATATTACAAAGAGTTATTGTTTTGACAATGAATGTCAAAAATTTCTTAAGTAAGTCCTTTGATCAGTAGTTTAAAGTTCAAAATCAGGCTATGATTATATTTATGTTAATAATATAATTATTATTATGATTACTTTTAGTCAACTTTAAATGTAAATTTACATGAAAATTTATGAAGAAATTTTTTGTTCTTTAACACTGTATCCTTTTGAAACAAACATATTAACATTAATGTTAATAAACGAATTTTCTTAAGATTATAGGCATAACTGTTAAATCAATAAGGCACGTCCAATAAACCAAACCACACCACAGTTCATGATATTTCTGGCAAATCCACATGGGGAGCTTTTTATCTAAGCAGTATTGATGTAAGTACACCTTTGGTCATTCAGCTATGGACAGGGTTGCTACTGAACTTGAAATGTCAGTGAAAATTGGTACTTTTCAAGGTGACGGTTAACTGACTTGAAAATAGTGAAAAATAAATTTTGGGAAGTCAAGGGAAAATTCCCTATACATGTGAAGGTGACCCAAATATATGTTGATAAAGATATTTTGATGAATGTTAGGTTTGTCTGTATCCTTTGTACATTGTATGACACTTGCTCAGTGTATATTAGGCGCTAAGCTTTGTCTGTTTAAACCTTTTTTTGTGAAATGATTGGTTACTGGGCTTGTACCTGTAGTTTTATTGTAATATTTAAATTTTAAAATTGAATCCGTATGACTTCACCTTTGAATTCATTTAAATCTTACCAACACAATCATAATACAATTATGGATTAAATACTTTCTGTTGTTTCCAAGAATTGACCTTAGTTAAACTTTAATAAGTTTTAATTTTCAGCAAAAGATCTAACTAACACTATTGGTCTGAATGGAAAGCATGATTTTGTAAATGAAAAGTTAACATATGCAGTGGTAGTTGGTGGTGTGTCAATGCTACCATTGTATTACTGTCTGGTCTTGATCCATGCAGGTGGCATACTGCCATTGTATTACCATCTGGACTTGATCCATGCAGGTGGCATACTGCCATTGTATTACCATCTGGACTTGATCCATGCAGGTGGCATACTGCCATTGTATTACTGTCTGGTCTTGATCCATGCAGGTGGCATACTGCCATTGTATTACCATCTGGACTTGATCCATGCAGGTGGCATACTGCCATTGTATTACTGTCTGGTCTTGATCCATGCAGGTGGCATACTGCCATTGTATTACCATCTGGACTTGATCCATGCAGGTGGCATACTGCCATTGTATTACCATCTGGACTTGATCCATGCAGGTGGCATATACATTCAATGTGTTTATAGCATTAAACATTGAATGAATCATGACAATTTTGATAAAAAGGCGGAGAAACTGATATTGCAACTGTTAGATTCTACTAACATGATGATTGCTTAATCACCTGGTACACTGTTTAATGGTCACATATGTATGCATTCTCCATAGAACCTACACTGATGAGCTAGAAACAAGAGCTATACCCCAGGGAAATGAAGTTGGTCAGATTGTCAGTCTGTTTTAATTGTCCAGAGCATAACTTGCAGAGAGCATAACATGAGAGTAAGTGCAGTATGCAAGAACCATAACTCTTTTCAGCTAATAATAGAGTTATTGCCCTTAGCTACTTTTTCATGTTCGGAGCATAACTTGAAAACTACCGGATGGAATTAATTTAACTTCATACAATGGGGTACACAAACCATAACCCTTTTTCATCTAACTACAGAGTTACTACCCATTGGTACTGTCTTAATTTGCCATTCCTGTGTCGAGGCAACATTTGGGGGTATTCGTCACTCCTGTGACATCTCTAGTTTGAACAATATTGGTAAATGAAACCTGTAGTTTGTTCAATTTATTCATTTGATCATTAATTTCCATTAAAATGGTGATGTTTATTTTGTTCCATTGATTCTCGTTAATGTTCATCATGAGACCTAATATATTAAGTGGTATGGCTGTAATTAAGTGATTGATTTCCAATGCCGGATGTGTTGTAAATAAAAGTTAGTTTACAATTATTATGCCTAATGGCTTTCCAGTTCATGTTTAAACAATGGCCAACTCCATGGAGTTTTCGTGGCAATGTCACACTATTTACATTTAGACTAGTGTTATTGAGTTTTGTATTAATTGTTTAAAATATTTTGAGCTAATGAGACATGTGTTCCCAACTATCCAATCTTCTTGATTTGGGAAGTTAGATAATATGATGCAAATTATGTTCCTATATAATTCAACTTAGAAATTAAGGTTAAGGTTTTGCATGTTAGCATATATAGAATAATATCTCAGCAACTTTGGGATGTATTGCAATGTCACTTTATTTAAGGTTCTAAACCATCCAACCTACTGAATTAATTGTGCAGTAACATAACTCTTGCATATAATGCAAATTATGGCTCTAATTTATTCTGCTTTGGAGTTCTGCTTGAGTTTTTGTATGGACACATTTGAGTTAATATCTCAGCAACTTCTTGATGTATTGCATTGATACTATGTTCAAAAACAGTACTCAGCCATCCAACCCATGAAATAACTCTAGTATGCATATTATGTAAATAATGGTCCTATTTAACTTAAAATTCTGGTTCGGGTTTTGCTTGTAAGTGTGCTTAGGTCAATATCTCAGCAAATCCAACTATCCAAATCAAGTCAGGTAATTATCTTGCATGTAATGCAAATGCTAATTTTCTATGCAACTATCAACTTTCTATACATAAGAAACTGAAAGGGAGAAATACTGTAATTGTCATTAGTCTTCATCTTCTTTTTTCTAACCAAATTTAGTCTGAAACAGAACTCAAAATCAACTAGTATTGATTGATTCTTGGAACATAGATATATACAGATGTGACTTTGTGCACCTGTGGCAAGAGCTGTGACTTTGTGCACCTGTGGCAAGAGCTGTAACTTTGTGCACCTGTGGCAAGAGCTGTAACTTTGTGCACCGGTGGCAAGAGCTGTAACTTTGTGCACCTGTGGCAAGAGCTGTAACTTTGTGCACCTGTGGCAAGAGCTGTAACTTTGTGCACCTGTGGCAAGAGCTGTAACTTTGTGCACCGGTGGCAAGAGCTGTAACTTTGTGCACCTGTGGCAAGAGCTGTAACTTTGTGCACCGGTGGCAAGAGCTGTGACTTTGTGCACCGGTGGTAAGAGCTGTGACTTTGTGCACCTGTGGCAAGAGCTGTGACTTTGTGCACCGGTGGCAAGAGCTGTAACTTTGTGCACCGGTGGCAAGAGCTGTGACTTTGTGCACCTGTGGCAAGAGCTGTGACTTTGTGCACCGGTGGCAAGAGCTGTGACTTTGTGCACCGGTGGCAAGAGCTGTAACTTTGTGCACCTGTGGCAAGAGCTGTAACTTTGTGCACCGGTGGCAAGAGCTGTAACTTTGTGCACCTGTGGCAAGAGCTGTAACTTTGTGCACCTGTGGCAAGAGCTGTAACTTTGTGCACCTGTGGCAAGAGCTGTGACTTTGTGCACCTGTGGCAAGAGCTGTAACTTTGTGCACCGGTGGCAAGAGCTGTGACTTTGTGCACCGGTGGCAAGAGCTGTGACTTTGTGCACCTGTGGCAAGAGCTGTAACTTTGTGCACCTGTGGCAAGAGCTGTAACTTTGTGCACCTGTGGCAAGAGCTGTAACTTTGTGCACCTGTGGCAAGAGCTGTAACTTTGTGCACCGGTGGCAAGAGCTGTAACTTTGTGCACCGGTGGCAAGAGCTGTAACTTTGTGCACCTGTGGCAAGAGCTGTAACTTTGTGCACCTGTGGCAAGAGCTGTAACTTTGTGCACCTGTGGCAAGAGCTGTAACTTTGTGCACCGGTGGCAAGAGCTGTAACTTTGTGCACCTGTGGCAAGAGCTGTAACTTTGTGCACCTGTGGCAAGAGCTGTAACTTTGTGCACCTGTGGCAAGAGCTGTAACTTTGTGCACCTGTGGCAAGAGCTGTAACTTTGTGCACCGGTGGCAAGAGCTGTAACTTTGTGCACCTGTGGCAAGAGTTGTAACTCACGGGCACTTTATTGCAAATTTATCTCCTCTCATTTTTTTTTTATCATGCAAACTTTGTGTACTCAAAAACTGCTTGAAGCAATTGATTGAAACTTTAAACATAGGTAGAAGTTATGCACAATGAAATAATTATAACTCTTAGGAACTAAATTTTACAGTTAACTGCCATTGTTCATTTTTTATAATATAAATTTCTTAAAAACTACTTGAAAGAATTGATTTAAACTTCATTTTCATTTAATTAAAGTTTAATATGAATTTGTAAATGACTATGGTCTCGAAAAGAAAATTATACCAAATAAAAGGACTCTTCATTGACTCAAAGCTGTCTTCAGTATTGAATATATGAATATAATGTATAACTAAACTAAATAATTTTGCAGAATATTGTTATACTAGCATACCTATTGCATAATCTCTTTTTCAGGAAAACACTGAAATTGTGCAATCAATAGAAAGAATTGTTGAATCCATAAGGTATGACTTTTAGGTTAAAAACTGTAGGACAAGAAAAGATTATTTAGAAATGCTAAACAAGAGGTAACAAATGTGATGAAGGCGCCAACCACTAAAAAAAAATCCAAACAAAAAAAATATCATTAATTATTTCAGATAGTAGTTACAATGTACAACACTTAAATTACTTTGATGTTGATTTCATGAAAGCAATGAAAAAGGGAGAAGTTGCACAAATTTAATAACTGAAGAATTAATTTCTTTGCAGACTGAAAAATATAGATAATCTCCAGGAGTTGTGTTCAGATGCTGTTAGGCTATTGGCCACCTGTAAAGTGTGTGAACCAATAGAATCAGAGCTTACATCTCAGCTGGAGTCAGTGTTTGGTGCCAAGTCTGAAGCAATCCGATTGGCTGTCAGGTCATCAGCAGCAGGTACCATATTTCCCCACCTATAAGGTGATTTGCTTATAAGACGACCCCCTAATTTTGCTTCTGAAATCTGGTGTTTTTTGTATAGACTGGTTTATAAGACTGGGTTGCTTTTTAAAGCAAATTCAGCACTTTAATTTCTCCAAGTCTGAAATCATGTTCAAGCTTAAATTGTCAACTGTGAGTTCTCTAATGTGGAGGTAAGTTAATTATTAGAACAAGGTAACATGGTTAAGGTGACAAAACATTACTTATCAGAATTGAAATAATTTATAAAAACTTATGTTGTTTGTTTTTATTTTTTAGGTAAGAAATTTTGTGGCAATATTAGATATGAAAAAAGAATAATGAATATTAACATGTTTGTTTTTAATTCATAATATCAAATACCAATAACTTTATGTCACTTGATAACATTTAAAATCCATAAAAAAGCGGTGAAGATCAAAAACAATATCTGCAAGAAGCCAAGGCAATGCATGAATAGATGTTTGTTTAGCACTTACATTTTATAGACAATGTTTGAACAAATAATAATCAATGTCCGAGAACCTGCATAACATCATTTGAATTGGATGATTTGCGTCACATATATTACTGAATTTGACTTTATTTTTTTTAAATTTCTTATAGCTTCACTTATAAGACAGGCTCCCTGCTTTCAGGTTAAAATCAGGACCCAATCTCCTCCTCTTATAATTGATGAAATACAGTACACGTAACCATTGTACACAATCTGTTACTCAAATAATAATGATTGAGCTACATTCAAACCTGTATTAAATGGCAACCTTTGGGAAAAGGTCGAAGTGGCTGCTTAAGACAGGTGGCCACTTAATCCAGGTTGGACATTTCCGCTTCTTTAGCTTTGTTCAAACAGAGGTCGAATATGCATCCACAACCTCACACCACAATCAGTATCATCAGTACTATTATTATTATTATTGTTAAAGAAGATTAAAAACAGATGTAGATAAAATAACTTTATTTCAAACTTTTAAATAAAATGCTTAAGATAACTGTTTTATGTTCTCATATTCTTCCACAATTTCACGCTTATGCCTAAGTAAGAAATTGACTTGAGTCCGTCCATAGGTAAATTCCTTGTCAACACTTCTTGCACTATGGCCGTTTTTCTAATAATTTTATACACTCAATACATTCTTTTAGAGTCAAACACTTTCGCTTTGTCTTGTTTTTAGCCAAAATCAAAATTAAACAAAAATAAATCAAGAAGAATGCAATGTAAATATACGTTCGTAGAAATATTAAAATTACTTTGAAAATTGATATGGAAATTAATACACATTGTAACTTGTTTCACACCTTTAAGTGACAATGCAAACTGAAAATTTATAAGAACCGGTGTTCTTCATCGGTTTTGAATATGATGTACAAAATTGGTCACATCTTCAAGCTACCATGCAAAGGACATAACATAATTATTGGTTGACCTGGTTTGTGAGCAATCTAGAAAATAAATAATTGCAAAATAAACCAATGACAATAAATAAAAAGGAAGGGCTAAGAAAATACGACAATATTTGCTATCATGGCCACAGCTCTTTGTCTGGGGGAATTTCAAACAAATTAGGGGCTTTCAGCAAAAATTGGCCCCCAAAAGATTAGATTTAGTTAATTATTTTCCCAATGATATTATTATTTCATAAAAAAACCCATGTGTACATGATTTCTATAAGGTGAGGATGGAGGGGAGTCCAGCTCTGCTGGTCAGATGGAGACCTGCCTTGGAGTTAAAGGACTTGAGGGCATTCTTAAGGCTATTATGAAGTGTTGGGCCTCAGCTTACACCTTCCAGGCTGTCGAGTATAGAAGGTGAGGCCCTGTTTGGAATTTAAAGACATATAATTGTACCTTAGAATTAATTCATTAATGGTTTTGTTAGGAGTATATAGAGACATGCTTTGGAGGATACATTAAAGTATAAAAATATGTTTTATGTGAATGTGTTAACAAATCATTTGATAAATAAGATCATTATCCTCCTTTTTTCAAAATGTTTGCACTTCCTTAGGAATGTCTTGGGCTTGGTGTTGGTATATTTTTACAATACTGCAAAAAAATTAATGTTCAAAATTGAAATGCCTGACTGTTGTCACCATGCCAATGAGGATTATAAGGGCTGTATAAGCAATTGCAAAGGCTCACCTTACAGACAGCATGGTCAGCCAGTTCGGACATCAGTAGGTGTGGTAGTCCAGGAGATGGTTGCCGCAGAGTCTGCAGGGGTTATCTTCACCAATGACCCTGTCTCAGGCAACCCTAACAGGATAGTACTGGATGCTTGTTTTGGGCTTGGAGAGGTAGGAAGTTCTAAATAGGTAATGTTTTACACAGTTGTTTGTTGACCTTCGACTTACAGATATGGACTAAAACAATTAAAACAATTTCTCCGTTAAACAGATATGTTAAATATGTGCAACATATTTGAAAAAATTATTTTATTTCCTCATTGCAGGCTGTCGTTTCTGGCAAGACCACTCCAGATACCTTTATAATCCAGCATTACCCTGACAATACTCTAAACATTCTAGAACGTCGCATTGGTAACAAGAACCTGAAAGTCTATTTGTTAGGTAGTGGAGGTACGCTGGAGGTTGAAAGTGACAATGCTGGTGAAAGCTGCTTGTCTGATGGACAGATAATTCAATTAGCTTCCACCGCCATACAGGTAAACCAAGTTGAATATTAAACATTTTTGGGTTATTGGACTTATGAATGAGCTTGAGTCTGAGGGTGCTGATGAAAGCTGCTTGTTGGATGGACAAATACTGCACCTATTATCCGGGACCATACAGGTAAACTGAGTTTAATATTAAACATTTGTGGGTAATTGGAGGCATGAATAAGGTTGAGGATGGTACAGGTAAACTGAGATGAATATTAAACATTTGTTGGTTATTGGAGGCATGAATGAGGTTGAGGATGGTACAGGTAAACTGAGATGAATATTAAACATCTGTTGGTTATTGGAGGCATGAATGAGATTGTGGATCATACAAGTAAACTGAGATGAATATTAAACATCTGTTGGTTATTGGAGATATGAATGAGGTTGAGTACTGTACGGGTAAACTGAGATGAATATTAAACATCTGTGGGTTATTGGAGGCATGAATGAGGTTGAGGATGGTACAGGTAAACTGAGATGAATATTAAACTTTGTGGGTTATTGGAGGCATGAATGAAGGTTGAGGACCGTGCTGGTTAACTGAGATAAATATTGAACATTTGTGGGTTATTGGAGTATGAATGAGGTTGAGTACCGTACGGGTAAACTGAGATGAATATTAAACATCTGTGGGTTATTGGAGGCATGAATGAGGTTGAGTACCGTACAACAGGTAAACTGAGATGAATATTAAACATCTGTGGGTTATTGGAGGCATGAATAAGGTTGAGGACTGTACTGGTTAACTGAGATGAATATTGAACATTTGTGGGTTATTGGAGGCATGAATGAGGTTGAGGACGGTACAGGTAAACTGAGTTAAATATTGAACATCTGTGGGTTATTGGAGGCATGAATGAGGTTGAGGACCGTACAGGTAAACTGAGATGAATATTAAACATCTGTGGGTTATTGGAGGCATGAATAAGGTTGAGGACTGTACTGGTTAACTGAGATGAATATTGAACATTTGTGGGTTATTGGAGGCATGAATGAGGTTGAGGACGGTACAGGTAAACTGAGTTAAATATTGAACATCTGTGGGTTATTGGAGGCATGAATAAGGTTGAGGACTGTACTGGTTAACTGAGATGAATATTAAACTTTGTGGGTTATTGGAGGCATGAATAAGGTTGAGGACTGTACTGGTTAACTGAGATGAATATTGAACATTTGTGGGTTATTGGAGTATGAATGAGGTTGAGTACCGTACAGGTAAACTGAGATGAATATTAAACATCTGTTGGTTATTGGAGGCATGAATGAGGTTGAGGACGGTACAGGAAAACTGAGTTAAATATTGAACATTTGTGGGTTATTGGAGGCATGAATGAGGTTGAGGACGGTACAGGTAAACTGAGTTAAATATTGAATATTTGTGGGATATTGGAGGCATGAATGAGGTTGAGGACGGTACAGGTAAACTGAGTTAAATATTGAACATTTGTAGGTTATTGGAGGTATGAATGGGGTTGAGAACCAGAAGTTGTGAAGATATTTTGAAATGATGTTGGTGTTAATCTATTTTATTTTAATATTTTAAGAACAAATATTCCATAGTTGGTTCTTTTTTTTTGTTACAGATAGAGAAGTATTTCGGCAGTGCTCGTGACATTGAGTGGGCAATAGTCGGGGACAAAGTGTACTTGCTACAAGTAAACAAATGTGATTTAATCTTACCTAATTAGCTAAATGGTATGTCTTAAATAAGTACTGCAGATTGCTTGGATTTCACTATGGCGTTAAATTTGCTCATTTTTGCAATTTTAGAATTTTATTTATGTATAAAAAATTATGTAAAACATAATTCATGAAAGTGGTTCATTTTCAGCACCCTAGTTTCACATGCTACACTTATAGTACATAATACATATATTTTATATATATATATATCCATTTTGTAGGTACAACATAAATATAATACTTTCTTTATCAAATTCAGGCCCGTCCTGTTACAACTTGTGACCAGGACACTGATGAAGACTTGATTCATGAGTTTGACACACCAGTCATGACAGACAGGGAGAGAATTACCATTGGAAACATTGGGTATGCTTTGATATCTATCTACTGAAGCTTAGTAATGTTGTTTTACTTAGCCTTTGTTAACATCCAAATACCACACTGGTATACGAACACTTGGTATTTGACTCTTACAGGCCGTTGAAGATAATTATGATCCCCATCAATCCGTCACACTCTTGACCTGAAAATAACTAAGGGGGATGGGGGGGGGGGGTTAAATTTTAATTAATGAGGATAGTTGTCCATGTGGTGTTTAATAACAGTCAGTAGGTCATGTGACTGCAAAAACGTACTTCTTTTCTAACGTGAAATGTCAGAGGAAAGGCACAAAAAAGCTAATCAATAGCCTGTCAACAATCGACCTCAACAATCACTCGCCAAGAAAGTTCCATCACTCTGCATAATAATGACACTGGCAAAGAAAATCGACCAGAAAATTTACATGTGCATTAACCCTGCCTGAAATGTGCAGCATTCAACGTTAATTCCATTTCTGTGGTGAATGACAAAATCTCACAACAGACATGAATTCTCTCTTTGCTGGTGTAGTTCTGATTATTCAGCATTTTATTTAACATCAACATGAATTAAATCTACTGAACATGTGGCGATTGTTTGTAAACACTTGTGATCTTGAATTGTGGAGTCTGCGGCAAGCGGAATAATTGTAACATGATTAGATCATGATTGGTGACTGATCCACGTTTTTGCACATTTAAAATATTTTATGTTTTGAAATGATATTGACATATTAAAACGCAATTACTTTGACTATAAACATATTGAATAAAATTGAGAGATTTGAGAGAAAAAATTGGCACATTTAAACATGGATATCGAGTGTGCCAAGGTAAACAAAGAAAAAACAGTTGTTCCCCTTTTTAAAAAAGGTACTTTATAATTTTAAGGTAATTGATCGTGTTTTAATAAACAAAGGATGACAAGACTACTAGGTTAGTGCCATGGATGGAGGAAGTTTATCTGGTTTGTCTACAGAATTTATCAGGTTTGACTTCGGCTCACCCGATAAATTCCTCTGCCTTGCCAGATAAACTTTCTCCATCCACAGCACTAACCCAGTATTTTCTATTTAGCTCAACTATTCGAAGAAATAGGAGAGCTTTACTACTCACCCTTGTGGCATCTGCCTCAGAGCCACACCCTGGTTAAGGATTTGCATGTAAGAACCTTAAAGTCATTATCTCAGCAAATACATCATGTATTGCATTAAAAGCATGTGAAGGCACATCGGGCCCAACAAGGCAAAAAGGCCTGGTGGTAACCCTGACTGTTTGTTTAAAACAACATAGAAGAGAAATATTTTTCAATTTGCATTTTTCCTCCAAATTTTAATCACATTTCCTGGTAAGTGTTTAAATTTTTACACAGATCTTAACCCTATTTGGAAACAATGGCCTTTTTTTTTTAAAACAACAACAACACTTTGATTTTCAGTGAGATGATGCCAGGTTGTGTGACACCCCTGACAAGTTCCATATTTGGTCGGGCTGTAGATAGAGCCTGCTCAGTATGTATTATACACTATGCCATGTAATGCCACTGACAAGTTACTTGTTTAGTCTGTAGATAGAGTCTGCACAGTTTGTATTATACACTATGCCATGTAATGCCACTGACAAGTTACTTGTTTAGTCTGTAGATAGAGTCTGCACAGTTTGTATTATACATGATGCTGTGTAATGTCACTGACAAGTAACTTGTTAAGTCTGTCGATAGAGTCTGCACAGTTTGCATTATACATGATGCTGTGTTATGCCACTGACAAGTAACTTGTTAAGTCTGTCGATAGAGTCTGCACAGTTTGCATTATACATGATGCTGTGTAATGCCACTGACAAGTAACTTGTTTAGTCTGTAGATTGAGTCTGCACAGTTCGTATTATACGTGATGCTGTGTAATGCCACTGACAAGTAACATGTTTAGTCAAGAGTCTGCACAGTTTGCATTATACACGATGCTGTGTTATGCCACTGACAAGTAACTTGTTTAGTCTGTAGATAGAGTCTGCACAGTTTGTATTATACATGATGCTGTGTAATGCCACTGACAAGTAACTTGTTAAGTCTGTCGATAGAGTCTGCACAGTTTGTATTATACATGATGCTGTGTAATGCCACTGACAAGTAACTTGTTTAGTCTGTCGATAGAGTCTGCACAGTTTGTATTAAACATGTTGCTGTGTAATGCCACTGACAAGTAACTTGTTAAGTCTGTCGATAGAGTCTGCACAGTTTGTATTATACATGATGCTGTGTAATGCCACTGACAAGTAACTTGTTAAGTCTGTCGATAGAGTCTGCACAGTTTGTATTATACATGATGCTGTGTAATGCCACTGACAAGTAACTTGTTTAGTCTGTAGATTGAGTCTGCACAGTTTGTATTATACATGATGCTGTGTAATGCCACTGACAAGTAACTTGTTTAGTCTGTAGATAGAGTCTGCACAGTTTGTATTATACGTGATGCTGTGTAATGCCACTGACAAGTAACTTATTTAGTCTAGAGTCTGCACAGTTTGTATTATACACGATGCTGTGTTATGCCACTGACAAGTAACTTGTTTAGTCTGTCGATAGAGTCTGCACAGTTTGTATTATACATGATGCTGTGTAATGCCACTGACAAGTAACTTGTTTAGTATGTAGATAGAGTCTGCACAGTTTGTATTAAACATGATGCTGTGTAATGCCACTGACAAGTAACTTGTTTAGTCTGTCGATAGAGTCTGCACAGTTTGTATTATACATGATGCTGTGTAATGCCACTGACAAGTAACTTGTTTAGTCTAGAGTCTGCACAGTTTGTATTATACATGATGCTGTGTTATGCCACTGACAAGTAACTTGTTTAGTCTGTAGATAGAGTCTGCACAGTTTGTATTATACATGATGCTGTGTAATGCCACTGACAAGTAACTTGTTTAGTCTGTAGATTGAGTCTGCACAGTTCGTATTATACGTGATGCTGTGTAATGCCACTGACAAGTAACATGTTTAGTCAAGAGTCTGCACAGTTTGCATTATACACGATGCTGTGTTATGTCACTGACAAGTAACTTGTTAAGTCTGTCGATAGAGTCTGCACAGTTTGTATTATACATGATGCTGTGTAATGCCACTGACAAGTAACTTGTTTAGTCTAGAGTCTGCACAGTTTGTATTATACATGATGCTGTGTAATGCCACTGACAAGTAACTTGTTTAGTCTAGAGTCTGCACAGTTCGTATTATACATGATGCTGTGTAATGCCACTGACAAGTAACTTGTTTAGTCTGTCGATAGAGTCTGCACAGTTTGTATTATACATGATGCTGTGTAGTGCCACTGACAAGTAACTTGTTAAGTCTAGAGTCTGCACAGTTTGTATTATACATGATGCTGTGTTATGCCACTGACAAGTAACTTGTTAAGTCTGTCGATAGAGTCTGCACAGTTCGTATTATAGGTGATGCTGTGTAATGCCACTGACAAGTAACATGTTTAGTCAAGAGTCTGCACAGTTTGCATTATACACGATGCTGTGTTATGCCACTGACAAGTAACTTGTTAAGTCTGTCGATAGAGTCTGCACAGTTTGTATTATACATGATGCTGTGTAATGCCACTGACAAGTAACTTGTTTAGTCTAGAGTCTGCACAGTTCGTATTATACATGATGCTGTGTAATGCCACTGACAAGTAACTTGTTTAGTCTAGAGTCTGCACAGTTCGTATTATACATGATGCTGTGTAATGCCACTGACAAGTACGAGGGATGATCCAGAATTACGTGGACTTCTTACATATTTTCTATATTTTTCGTCCAAATCATTTTAAAATTCATGCATATCTTATTTGAAGTATTCTGCATAGATGGTATGAAATTTAGATCTGTATAATTTATGAGTATTGAAAAATTACGGGTTCTTAGATAACAGGAACGGACGGTCGGCGCACCGTCTAAAATGAACGTTCACAAACGTTTTATGTATCTCTTACAACATGCTTTTCTTCCATGTTTTTCTATGAAATTCCGCCAAATTACGTCATATTAAACGCTGACTTCATAGGAATATACTTTTCAAATTTCTGACGTCATTTCCATTTAAAAGTCGTAATATTCTGACTTGATTACAAGCACAGTCTGGGATACAACATGGCGTCATTGGGCTTTGAATAAGCGCGAGACGATAAAGATTTGCGTTGAATTGGGGAAAACACGGACACAGATTATGATAAAGATGGCCGAGGTGGAAATGAAGCAACATGTGCCGTTCATTAGTATTTAACTGGCATTAACGTTTAAGAGAACAATGATATTTCATAGAAGACGATAAGGAAAAGGGACAGAAAAAGACAAGAGGCACGACGTTTTCGACGTTGGTGAAGAACGTCATCAGACGGGATCGCCGTTTGACAGCACGTCGTAGCAAGCATAGTCGGGGCAGGGTACGGAAGTCCAAAGGGTTTTAAGAGAAGATTAAGGCGTGCGAAAAGTTTGTGCGGGATGGGTCCCTCAATTGCTATGAAAGGACGAGAGAGAAAAAGTATGCGTTATTCAAAAACTGCAAAGATTTGCACAGGAAGGTGAACAATTAATGAACCGGGTTACTTTGAAAAGGCGTTATTTTTTTAAATAATTAAAAAAAAATTTTTTTATATTAATATTATTTATTTATTTTTCTATTTATTTATGTTTTATCATAATATATGAAGTTGACTATGCGTCAGTGTTGGTTGGTAAACTAAAAAAATATGACGCTTTATGAGCGCAGGGTCATTGACGTCACTGGACTGCGCCGGTCGGGTTTAACCATATGTCGTAATATGATTGTAATTCAGCGAAAATTCAATATTTTGCTCTGAAAATTGCAGGAATTATATAAGATATGTTATATGTATTGAATGTGAAGTTTCTACATTCTATGTGAAATGATATTTGAATTATTAGAAAAGTCCACGTAATTCTGGATCAACCCTCGTAACTTGTTTAGTCTGTCGATAGAGTCTGCACAGTTTGTATTATACATGATGCTGTGTAATGCCACTGACAAGTAACTTGTTTAGTCTAGAGTCTGCACAGTTCGTATTATACATGATGCCATGTAATGCCACTGACAAGTAACTTGTTTAGTCTGTCGATAGAGTCTGCACAGTTTGTATTATACATGATGCCATGTAATGCCACTGACAAGTAACTTGTTTAGTCTAGAGTCTGCACAGTTCGTATTATACACGATGCTGTGTTATGCCACTGACAAGTAACTTGTTTAGTCTGTAGATAGAGTCTGCACAGTTTGTATTATACATGATGCTGTGTAATGCCACTGACAAGTAACTTGTTTAGTCTGTAGATAGAGTCTGCACAGTTTGTATTATACATGATGCTGTGTTATGCCACTGACAAGTAACTTGTTTAGTCTGTCGATAGAGTCTGCACAGTTTGTATTATACATGATGCTGTGTAATGCCACTGACAAGTAACATGTTTAGTCAAGAGTCTGCACAGTTTGCATTATACACGATGCTGTGTTATGCCACTGACAAGTAACTTGTTAAGTCTGTCGATAGAGTCTGCACAGTTTGTATTATACATGATGCCATGTAATGCCACTGACAAGTAACTTGTTTAGTCTAGAGTCTGCACAGTTCGTATTATACATGATGCTGTGTAATGCCACTGACAAGTAACATGTTTAGTCAAGAGTCTGCACAGTTTGTATTATACATGATGCTGTGTAATGCCACTGACAAGTAACTTGTTTAGTCTGTAGATAGAGTCTGCACAGTTTGTATTATACATGATGCTGTGTAATGCCACTGACAAGTAACTTGTTTAGTCTGTCGATAGAGTCTGCACAGTTTGTATTATACATGATGCTATGTAATGCCACTGACAAGTAACTTGTTAAGTCTGTCGATAGAGTCTGCACAGTTTGTATTATACATGATGCTGTGTAATGCCACTGACAAGTAACTTGTTAAGTCTGTCGATAGAGTCTGCACAATTTGTATTATACATGATGCTATGTAATGCCACTGACAAGTAACTTGTTAAGTCTGTCGATAGAGTCTGCACAGTTTGTATTATACATGATGCTGTGTAATGCCACTGACAAGTAACTTGTTAAGTCTGTCGATAGAGTCTGCACAGTTTGTATTATACATGATGCTGTGCAATGCCACTGACAAGTAACTTGTTAAGTCTGTCGATAGAGTCTGCACAGTTTGTATTATACATGATGCTGTGTAATGCCACTGACAAGTAACTTGTTAAGTCTGTCGATAGAGTCTGCAGTTTGTATTATACATGATGCTATGTAATGCCACTGACAAGTAACTTGTTTAGTCTGTCGATAGAGTCTGCACAGTTTGTATTATACATGATGCTGTGTAATGCCACTGACAAGTAACTTGTTAAGTCTGTCGATAGAGTCTGCACAGTTTGTATTATACATGATGCTGTGTAATGCCACTGACAAGTAACTTGTTTAGTCTAGAGTCTGCACAGTTTGTATTATACGTGATGCTGTGTAATGCCACTGACAAGTAACTTGTTTAGTCTGTAGATAGAGTCTGCACAGTTTGTATTATACATGATGCTGTGTAATGCCACTGACAAGTAACTTGTTTAGTCTAGAGTCTGCACAGTTTGTATTATACATGATGCTGTGTAATGCCACTGACAAGTAACTTGTTTAGTCTGTCGATAGAGTCTGCACAGTTTGTATTATACATGATGCTGTGTAATGCCACTGACAAGTAACTTGTTTAGTCTGTCGATAGAGTCTGCACAGTTTGTATTATACATGATGCTGTGTAATGCCACTGACAAGTAACTTGTTTAGTCTGTCGATAGAGTCTGCACAGTTTGTATTATACATGATGCTGTGTAATGCCACTGACAAGTAACTTGTTTAGTCTGTCGATAGAGTCTGCACAGTTTGTATTATACATGATGCTGTGTAATGCCACTGACAAGTAACTTGTTTAGTCTGTCGATAGAGTCTGCACAGTTTGTATTATACATGATGCTGTGTAATGCCACTGACAAGTAACTTGTTTAGTCTGTCGATAGAGTCTGCACAGTTTGTATTATACATGATGCTGTGTAATGCCACTGACAAGTAACTTGTTTAGTCTGTCGATAGAGTCTGCACAGTTTGTATTATACATGATGCTGTGTAATGCCACTGACAAGTAACTTGTTTAGTCTGTCGATAGAGTCTGCACAGTTTGTATTATACATGATGCTGTGTAATGCCACTGACAAGTAACTTGTTTAGTCTGTCGATAGAGTCTGCACAGTTTGTATTATACATGATGCTGTGTAATGCCACTGACAAGTAACTTGTTTAGTCTGTCGATAGAGTCTGCACAGTTTGTATTATACGTGATGCTGTGTTATGCCACTGACAAGTAACTTGTTTAGTCTGTAGATAGAGTCTGCACAGTTTGTATTATACATGATGCTGTGTAATGCCACTGACAAGTAACTTGTTTAGTCTGTAGATAGAGCCTGCACAGTTTGTATTATACATGATGCTATGTAATGCCACTGACAAGTAACTTGTTAAGTCTGTCGATTGAGTCTGCACAGTTTGTATTATACATGATGCTATGTAATGCCACTGACAAGTAACTTGTTAAGTCTGTCGATAGAGTCTGCACAGTTTGTATTATACGTGATGCTGTGTAATGCCACTGACAAGTAACTTGTTAAGTCTGTCGATAGAGTCTGCACAGTTTGTATTATACATGATGCTATGTAATGCCACTGACAAGTTACTTGTTTAGTCTGTCGATAGAGTCTGCACAGTTCGTATTATATGTGATGCTGTGTTATGCCACTGACAAGTAACTTGTTTAGTCTGTAGATAGAGTCTGCACAGTTTGTATTATATACATGATGCTGTGTAATGCCACTGACAAGTAACTTGTTTAGTCTAGAGTCTGCACAGTTTGTATTATACATGATGCTGTGTAATGCCACTGACAAGTAACTTGTTTAGTCTGTAGATAGAGTCTGCACAGTTTGTATTATACATGATGCTGTGTAATGCCACTGACAAGTAACTTGTTTAGTCTGTCGATTGAGTCTGCACAGTTTGTATTATACATGATGCTGTGTAATGCCACTGACAAGTAACTTGTTTAGTCTGTAGATAGAGCCTGCACAATTTGTATTATACATGATGCTGTGTTATGCCACTGACAAGTAACTTGTTTAGTCTGTAGATAGAGCCTGCACAATTTGTATTATACATGATGCTGTGTAATGCCACTGACAAGTAACTTGTTTAGTCTAGAGTCTGCACAGTTTGTATTATACATGATGCTGTGTAATGCCACTGACAAGTAACTTGTTTAGTCTGTAGATAGAGTCTGCACAGTTTGTATTATACATGATGCTGTGTAATGCCACTGACAAGTAGCTTGTTTAGTCTGTAGATAGAATCTGCACAGTTTGTATTATACATGATGCTGTGTAATGCCACTGACAAGTAGCTTGTTTAGTCTGTAGATAGAGCCTGCACAATTTGTATTATACATGATGCTGTGTTATGCCACTGACAAGTAGCTTGTTTAGTCTGTAGATAGAGTCTGCACAGTTTGTATTATACATGATGCTGTGTAATGCCACTGACAAGTAGCTTGTTTAGTCTGTAGATAGAGCCTGCACAATTTGTATTATACATGATGCTGTGTAATGCCACTGACAAGTAGCTTGTTTAGTCTGTAGATAGAGCCTGCACAATTTGTATTATACATGATGCTGTGTTATGCCACTGACAAGTAGCTTGTTTAGTCTGTAGATAGAGCCTGCACAATTTGTATTATACATGATGCTGTGTAATGCCACTGACAAGTAACTTGTTTAGTCTGTAGATAGAGCCTGCACAATTTGTATTATACATGATGCTGTGTTATGCCACTGACAAGTAACTTATTTAGTCTAGAGTCTGCACAGTTTGTATTATACACGATGCTGTGTTATGCCACTGACAAGTAACTTGTTTAGTCTGTCGATAGAGTCTGCACAGTTTGTATTATACATGATGCTGTGTTATGCCACTGACAAGTAACTTTTTTAGTCTGTAGATAGAGTCTGCACAGTTTGTATTATACATGATGCTGTGTAATGCCACTGACAAGTAACTTGTTTAGTCTGTAGATAGAGCCTGCACAATTTGTATTATACAACTGTGAAGTTGGCACAAGTAATGTGTTTACTTGGGCTGTAGATTGAGCCTGCAACATGACCATGCATTAAGGGATACTACTGTTACTTTGTACAAATGGTACCCACGAGCAGCTGGCATATTAAATGCAAGTACCATGTCATGTCAAAGTCACATTGAAGAGTCAGTGGTAAAAAATCTTTGTATTTTGGCTAACTCTCTTGGCCTTGACCTGGCTCTGCATTGGGTAGTTAAATAAACTTGGCACAAATGTTCACTATTAGCAGCTGACATGTCGCCTGTACAAAATATGGGTTCCATATTCATAAAATCCCTTTAAAATTTAATTCAACAACCTTTCACAAAACTGAATCATAAATTTATTTAGCTTCATCATTGGTGGTGTTTCGCTGACAAAGCTCTAGTCTGAACATATACAATTATATAGAGCATAAAGACTTACCCTTGCGCATTCGTATGCTTATCCATCACTTCTACAGTTTGCCAAACCCTCTTATTTCCCAAATTAAAAACCTGGTTTTTGTAGCATTGAGGGTGTCTAGGTGAACAGAGATTTCAATAAAGGTATGTTATATGTAATGTTATATTCAATATTATTTTGACAATTGTTTATTTAATTTTTTTAAAAATAAACCCTTGTTTTAAAATACTTTTGTTATACAAAGGTTGTGGGTTCGGATTTTGGAGGATCTCAAACTATGACGAACGCCTCTAAGCTGACGATTTCAAACTGCGGCAGATTGTTCATTAATCTGACGGTATGTTTGCATTGTTTGATATTTACTGCAGACAATGACATTTAAAGTTTTGATTATGAAAATTCTATCAACCGAAAGTATGTATAAACTTAATTCAAAATTTTGGAAACAACTGAATATATAATAACATGAAAAAAACACATTCATTTTGATTACCTCAGTATTATGTTTATAAGACTATTTTGGAAATAATGTTGAAGTGAAACTAGTACTAAAATCATGTCATATATGAGAACTTATATATGAATTTCCATGATAAAATTTGGATTTTTGCCCAAATCAATATGGACTGGTTTGACTACCTATGAGTGTTATAACCAATAATGACTTTGTTCCAATTTTCAATAGAGTTTTCTGAGTAATATAACCAAGTTGAACAGTATTTTAACTACATGTATTTTATAATGTAGTGTTAATGGTTTATTTTTTATTGACAATATTCAACAACAATTTAACATAATTTGTCATCAAATCTAAATGATAATGAATCACAGGATCAGATCTGTTGTTTTCTTTGTAAATGAAAATTAACATAAACATTCCATAGCTGAAAATATTGTGAATGAAGTAAAATGTTTTCATCCCAATTATTTTCAGTACACGGCCCATATCTATTCCAATTCTGTGATATATAAGAAAGAAGCGTTGGAAATGAATTTAGTTGGCACCACATTAGAGGACCACACCCTTGAGATTATTGAAAGTCAGGGGCGAGTCTGTGGCAGTTTCATGAAGAAGCTCATGAATGCTGTAAACTTCTTCTCAGTGAGTTGTCATAGCAACCAAACCATGTTGTGGTTTAAGACAAAACTGTGTTAATTAGTTGAAACCTGAGTTCAATAAAGCAAAAATTGGTGAAACTTTAGCATGCTGCTTTTAAATGGTATTGGGTAACTTTAAAAGTTTGCGATCACCCAAATTCCCTGTTTTCTTCAAAAGAAGGGATGGAATTGTGTTTAGACATGGCTTTGTCATCATAAAACCAAGGTATAGGCATAGCATTGGCTTTGTTGTCTGAGGTGGAAATGAAGCTGTTTTGTTCACGAGCTAGTTAATACAGAAAACCTTTACTAATGTGAGTGAAATGTGAGTGAAATGTCACAATAATGTGGAAGATCAGTTACACAACTCAAATCACACTAACCCTGTAAATGATTTAATGATTTGAGTCCAGATGCATTTGTTTGTCTAGGTCTTTTTTTACATTTTTGCATTATCCCCCACCTAACTGAAGGTTTAGGGAGGGAAATTTTGCTTTGGCCTTGTTCTTCCTTCTATCCGTCTGTCCTTCTGTCCAGCTGTCTGTCCAAAAACATATTGATAATGATATTAAGTTCAAACTTGGGCAGAATATACCCCTTGATTAAATCTTGACTGCTTGTAAAAGTTGGTCACATGGATTTAAAACTAGGTCATTACGTCAAAAATATTTGAAAGAACCTACAGTTCAAGGACCACAATGGAAATAAGGGATTTATAATTCCTTTTTTGTATACAATGTAGTTGACTTGGACTTTTTTACTTATGCTTGATGTTTAAATCATGTATAATGTTTGATACGTTTTATACAGAAATAAATCTATCTGTCTATCTATCTATCCATCCATCTGTCCATCCATCCCATCCATCCATCCCATCCATCCATCCATCCGTCTATCTATCTTACCTAGAGATATTATATTTGGTTGAATATTAATGAAACTTTATCAGAATGTTTTCCTTGATGATCTCTTTGTTTGATTTGAAACTAGGTCATATGTTGTCAAAAACTAGTTCAGTAGGTCTTATCTTAGAGTTTTTGTCTGGGATCTTATCATCAGAACCATATCTTGGTAGGGATTGAAAAGATTATGTTCAAACTTGGTCAGAATATTCTCATTGATCAAGTTTCAACCGCTTGGGTTGCATGTGGTAAAAAACTAGGTCACAATGTCAAATCTTTGAAACACCCTAGAAACATTATATTTGGTCAACTATTGATTAAACTTAATCAAAATGTTTGGCCTCGATGAACTCTTTGGTGAATTTTAAATTGGGTCACATGTGATAAAAAAGAAGATCACAAGGTCAAAAGTTCAACTTTTTTCTGGAACTATATCATAGTAGTGATTGTTCAGATTATGTTTAAACTTAGGCTGAATGTTTTTCTTGATGAAGTCTCACTGCATTTAAAAATAAATTGGGTCACATGGGGTCAAAACTAGGTCACTAGGTCAAATATTTCAAAAATGATGTCCAGAATTAACTTTTGGTATTGAATGGTCAGACTTTGATGAAACTGTGGTCAGAATGTTCCCCTTGATGCAATCTTGGTAGACTGTATGGCTTCATGGGGTCAAAAACTATTTTATTAGATCAAATCTTCAAGAAAACAGTGGCAATATATCCGCTCCAATCTTTATAAAACTTAAGCAGAATATGCCTTGATAAAATATTGGCTTAGTTTGAAGCAAGTAACATGGGGTCAAAAACGAGGTCACTAGATCAAATCTATTAAAAAATCAGGAACACTCAAACAAAGTTCTTAAATTTGCAACCTTTTGTCAATAAAACCCAACCACATGTAAAGCAATTGCTTAAACCTAAGGTACGATATTATTTCTCACTGAAATCCAGATTTTTATGTTATCAACATTAGCCTCTAGCAAGTTATGCAAGCTCAGATCAGATTTGAAATTTTATTCAGAACTTTTAACATTTAGAACAACTCATAGCCAATCCTATGTAGATCTACATTCTCTAACTTTTAATTTACTTGTTTAAACCTCTAAAAATGAAAAATAAGAAACCATGCTCACTGTTAACATCCATATTCCACTCATTGGCGCTATAACGGAACATGTGATTGGAGCATTTTAGACACATAACAAAATGTTATGGCTCCAATGATTGCCCGACGTGGTTACATTATATAAGATTTGTCATCTGTTTAATATTGTAGAACATTCTATTTGAAGAGTAAGAGAGCCTTTTATTATACATATCAGTTTCATTATTTCAAGTGTCTGATGTGTTAATAACCCTGAATCTGAAAAATGAAATTGCATCAAACTATATTAAATAATTAAGAAAAAATGGAACTATATTTATATCACTATATTTTTGCATTAGTTTAGCTTTTGTATACTTTATTTCAAAAAAGGTGAGTTCCCATAAAATCAAGATAGCAAATGGTTGGTTGGACAAGTTAAAGGGATACCAGGTGGGAGAGAGGTGCAAAAGGTCTGCCGAGCTCTACAAGGCTATAACTGAACAACTGCCAGACTACTATGAGGTAAGTTACACAGGCTATTGCATAGTGGAATGATACACTGTTCATGTATATTCAGGTTAGTGAACAAGAATCATAAGTATTTGAGTTTTTTATAAATGTAAATGAAGCCTGTAATCATCGTATATACAATTTTATTGATGAAATGAACAAGTTGTGAAACATATAGTTATGGTTTAAGCTCAGATTTATATGTGAAAGTCAGTCACTGAAAAGGGTACCATAAATCATTGTTTATAGGACGCATTTTTCCCCCAAGAAATCTCGTAAACAAATATACATGCATCATTTGAAGTGGCATTATTGTGCACTGTCTATGTGTGAATGTGTGATAATCTCCCTCTATCTAACAGCCGCTGCCCTAGAACAGATAGAACAAACTGTGGCGATGGCAGTGTTGTTCATCCCATTATTCCACGTGTTTGAAGTACTTAACTCAGGTGTTGAGAACATTTAAAGAACATTTTAGTTCAATAAACGGCTGTTCATTATACAATTTGCGTCAATACCAAATAATTTGAAGGCTTAATTCGCAGAGAGCGACATCGGGATGGCAGATTTAGATTGTTGTTTATTGATTACTTTTAATAAAATACAGTAATGCAATTAATTATTTATATGCTTTTTACCATTGTTGATTCTATATATTTTATCATTTATGTACATGTGCTGTACTATTTAATAGCCTTTGCCATTTTCACAAATTATCAATAAAATTTCTCAAAACAAATATGGCAAATATTGACATTTTTTCACTGCATCCAATATGCAGTATTAGTGGTATTAAGTTTTTTTTCTTGAGTTTCTCATATATTTTTGCCTGCATCCCATAATAAATTATTAAACAATAGAATCCTAAACACAACGATTTACGGTACTTTTCTATGCATCTGATTAACCTTAAGGCCAAGGCAATTATTTCAACTTATTGAGATCATATGGCATTATTAGCTCACCAGAGCACAAAGTGCTCAAGGTGAGCAATTGTGATTGTTCTTTATCTGTCGTCCGTCCCTTTGTCCGTCCATCCATCCGTCAACAATTGATTAAAAAACATCTCCTCTGAAACTACCTGGCCAAATTCAATGAAACTTCACAGGAAGCTTCCTTGGGTGTCCCTCTACAAAAATACAACAAGGGGTCACGATTGATTAACAACAACAACAACAACAAAATGGCCAACTTCCTGTTTTGTTTTAAAAAGCATCTCCTCGGAAACTACCACTCCAAATTCAATGAAACTTTACAGGAAGCTTTCTTGGGTGACCCTCTACAAACATACAACAAGGGGTCACGATTGATCAACAACAACAACAACAGCAACAACAACAAAATGGCTGACTTCCTGTTTTGCTTTAAAAAAACATCTCCTCTGAAACTACCAGTCCAAATTCAATAAAACTTTACAGGAAGCTTCCTTGAGTGACCCTCTACAAAAATACAACAAGGGGTCATGATTGATAAACAACAACAACAACAACAACAAAATGGCCAACTTACTGTTTTGCTTTAAAAAAACATCTCCTCTAAAACTACCAGTCCAAATTCAATGAAACTTTACAGGAAGCTTCCTTGGGTAACCTTCTACAAAAATACAACAAGGGGTCGTGATTGATCAACAACAACAACAACAATCTGGCCAACTTCCTGTTTTGCTTTAAAAAACATCTACTCTGAAACAACCAGGCCTAATTCACTGAAACTTTACAGGAAGGTTCATTGCATGACCCTCTACAAAAGTACAACAAGGCATTGAGATTGATCAACAACAACAACAGCAAAATGGCCGACTTACTGTTTTGCTTTAAAAAAACATCTCCTTTAAAACTACCAGTCCAAATTCAATGAAACTTTACAGGAAGCTTTCTTGGGTAATCTTCTACAAAAATGCAACAAGGGGTCGCGATTGATCAACAACAACAACAACAATCTGGCCAACTTCCTGTTTTGCTTTAAAAAACATCTACTCTGAAACAACCAGGCCTAATTCACTGAAACTTTACAGGAAGGTTCATTGCATGACCCTCTACAAAAGTACAACAAGGCATTGAGATTGATCAACAATACCAACAGCAAAATGGCCGACTTACTGTTTTGCTTTAAAAAAAATCTCTGAAACTACCAGGCCAAATTCAAAGAAACTTAACAGGTAGCTTCATTGCATGACCCTTTACAAATATAAAACAAGGCATGGTCATCAGTAAAGATATGTTTAAATTGCAACATTTTTATTAATGCTTTATCACAGAGTTGTGGCCCTTCGCTTAGGTGAGGGTTTTAGAGCCATCATGGCCTTCTTGTTTTTTAGTAAATCAATCAGATAATGTGTCTAGGTGGTATTTGGTTGCCTGCAAACTTTGTCCAGTGGCAGAGACTGCAATGTCACACTTTTCCATCCAATCAATAACTTTTGAATGACTAGTTGTAGGGTGTTCAAAATTGGTGTGCACAATGGTCATGGTCAGTAAATGGCTCCTATTAATTTGTGAATCAATAGGTCAAAGGTAGAGATATGGTGATATTTACTAGAAAAACAAATGGGTGCACCTGACCAGGTGGCACATCCATTTTGCAGAATCTAATTCTTTAATTACAAAATATACTATAATTTTGGCCAACTGACTGTTTGTCAACTAACTACTGGTCAATTATGTTTTGTCAGTTCATTGAAATATAAAATCTTAGTGTAGTAATTGTTTTGTATGATATGGTCAAGCTTACCATTCAATATGAGAATTAATGATGAATTGAAACAATGAAAATACTTTCTAATATGAAACATTTCTTTGGCATTACAAATGGCGAATAAAATCACTTACTCTTTAGGTTTGGGAGACGACCATACACAAAAGTGGTCGCAGTGGAAGTTTTGGTGGTATCGTGATGGGCATCGTATCAGGAGGAAAAGATGGTGAGCATATTATAGATCATACAGGGAACAACTACAGTGATTCTGGGATTATGTAAACAAGGCAGAATTTATTTTCCATTGTCTAGGAAATTTATAACACTTTAAAAGCCGGGGTAAAAGTATGAAAGGCAGACAGTCAGAAAAATAGCCATTTCACTTGACCTCACAGAGCTGTACAGTACATTTTTTCAAATATACAAATAATTTAAAAAACACGAATTGCTAAAATTTGTCACATGGTTAATTTAATGTATTATTAACATATCTTGTGAATTTCAAGTGTTTCAAACAGTTATAAATACGATTTTAAACTGAAAAAATTTATAACTGTCAAACAAATTTAAATTTCCCAGCAATGTTGACTGACAGATCTTGAAAGTACATGACCCTCTAACAGCTTACAGAATTTCACTACCAATTCCTATTTACTACAGGTTTACTATCATAGTATGAGGTTTTAATGGACATAATGACGTAGTGTTGGGAATCAGACAGAAAATTTATTATCGATAATCGTCTATGAAACCGATCAATGATCGATTATTAATCGATTTAACCATTATTTTAATATCTATGGTCATCATATTTAAGGCATACAATCATATTCACTACATGCACCAGTTTAAAGCACCAATGTTCCCTTACAATATTGTCTGTACATTTCTATGTATAAATTACATTATTAATTCAGAACGCAACTATCCTTTAGTGTTTACAAGTTACTATTACAGAACATGAGACCACAGGCTCTAATTTTTGTCTTACATTTAGTAGGGTATACATGTGCAAAATAAATACAAAGAAAGATATCAATTTCTTTTTAATAATCAGTCAGTAACATGTACAACACACAGGTGAATATTCTAAATGTGTTAAAGGATCATTTTCTTTAAGAAAACTGCAATAACATTCTTACATGGTTAGAAGTAAATGGTTAACTGTTTTAAAAATCACTTTTAAACCACAAACATGAGAAGTTTAGAACCAATCCTTTAGCAATTAAATTAGCAGAAAATATGTAGTAATGTAAATTGTAGTGACTTACTGACTTGATTAGAATATGACTAGATAACTTAACATAGTAAACACCTTAACATTTCAACATTAAGTAGCATTAACCAGAAAAAACAACATATTTGCTTGACAAAATCTTTACTGGTAGTCGATAGCGGTTACGTCCCTTGTTTCTATAATCGATTGTTTAAATTTCACTATTGATTGTCGCCGACGTAAGCCTTTCTGATCAATTTTCGATTATAATCGATCATCGGCACAACACTATAATGCCGGGAGACATCCTTTATCTGGGCTGAAATATACTACCAATTGCCTTATTATAACACAATTATTCGTGGAAGTATTTGTCATGGTATATGATATTTCAAATGAGAAACCAATGGACAAATTATTCTGTACAACTATCAGAATCATATAACACCACAAGTAATGTGAATGTTTACAATTCTAAACTTCTGACCTGAGCAGACCTAAAGCACACCTCCTCTGCCAAATTAGCTTAATGGCTGGTAGGATATTTGGGGTCATGCACCCGGCGGCCTTTAAATATTACATACAATTTGTTTCAGAATGGTCGATGGACAACTACAGCGATGTTGCTCTGTTGTTATCCCAGTGTGATAATGTCTACAGTGCTGAAGTCCCCATGGCCATGAAGGTAATATTGGTCTTACATAATAAGATAACAATAAATGACTGTCATTCAATGAGAATGACACGAATGGGAGCCTCCCTCGATCTTGTTACTTGTCGAGCTAGTTTGTGAGAGGTGGTCAAAGGAATCCATTGGATTATACAACTATGGTTAAAATATACTGGGTTGAATTACGTAACTTTTTCTAAATTATATGTAACAATTTTCATTTTTTCGTAATTTTGGCATGAATCAATAAAGTACTTAAGTCCATGATAACCCCCATGCCCTTTCATAGTTTTCACCGAAAAGTACAAATTCCGAAACATTCATATTTAAACCTGGAAACGGTTTTAAATGTCACTATTCTATTGTTGGGATGCTAGAAGGGTAAAACAACACATTTTAGTAGTTTGGGTAACGGCATCCTGATTCAGTGCTATTAATATTCCATATTGTTAATATATTGTTTGTTCAGGTTTCTTACTAATTGATTATATTAAGGGCTACAGATAACATTTTACTTGAAGGGAATTGTACGCCCTGATGTACTTTTGTAATGTACACCTTGGTTTCAATCAATGAAGTGTAATGGTCAAGTGTTAAAGTGAATTGAAACATTGAGGTTCAAACATACATGTATTTTACATACATGAAAGGCTTGATCCTAAGCGCAGAACTTAATCAATTAAAAACACTGGATAGCGCTTCCTTCCCTTTGCATTATAAAAAGCAAAGCTTGTCACTGCATAGGAGTTGAAGTGATTCTACACCAGTTTATCAGCCATCTTTGATTTGGTAAAAACAGTTCTTCCCAAAATGGTTGTAAATTGATCCTAATAATCCTACAATTTTTAGCTCGACTATTCAAAGAATGAGAGGCAATACTATTCGACCTAGCGTTGGCGTCTGAGCCCGGTTAAAGTTTTAGAGCTATTCGGCATTTTCACTTATAACTTGAATACACTTCATTCAATTCACTTAATACTTCACAAATTTGTTCAGGGCAATAACTCCATATCATCTTAATTACAAATTCTATATCCTTCATTCAATTGACAAAATATTTTACACAATTATTGAAAACCATCTAACAATTAGGTTACATAACACCATTTTATCCAAAGTACAAATTATGGCCCCTGATTAGGAACTAAGGTTCACGTTTTTGGACACATTGTGTCCGGTTAAAGTTTTAGGGCAAGTTGGGATTTTCTACAATTTATTTTAGGATTGACATATCCTGACTAACTTGGTATTTAGAAAGAGTTTCTTGAGACCTTTCATGGGATTGCGTTTGGGGCACCTTAGTTCAAGGTAAAGGTCACTGTAACAAAAAATAGAAAAATGGTTGAAACTAAATAACTTTTGGGTTGACATATATTGACCAAACTTCATATATAGAAAGAGATTATGGATATCTTTCATGGGATTTTGTTAGGGGTCCCAAGGGTCAAGGTCAAGGTCACTGTAACTAAAAATAGAAAAAAATGGTACTAAATAACTTAAGATAGGGTTGACGTATCTTAACTAAACTTGGTATTTAGGAAGATTTTATGAAGACCTTTCATTGGATTTGGTTTTGAGCCCTTAGGGTGAAGGCAAGGTCATTGAAACTAAAAATAGAAAAAAATGGTACTAAATAACTTAAGATAGGGTTAACGTATCTTAACTAAACTTGGTATTTAGGAAGATTTTATGAAGACCTTTCATTGGATTTGGTTTTGAGCCCTTAGGGTGAAGGCAAGGTCATTGAAACTAAAAATAGAAAAAAGGTTGAAACTGAATAACTTGAGTTAGCCTTGACATATCTTGAGGAAACTTCATATGTAGGAAGTGTTGATGGATATCAAGAGTTTATGGATATCTTTCATAAGATTGTATTTGGGGGCACCTAGGGTCAAGGTCACTGTTACTAAAAAAAGAAAAATGGTTAGTACTGAATAACTTGTATTGACCTATCTTGACTAAACTTGATAATTAGGAAGAGTTCATGTAGACCTTTCATGAGATTGGAAAATGGTTGAAATTCAATAACATTAGTTAGGGTTAATATGTCATGACTAAACTTGGTATTTAGGAAGATTTTATGAAGACCTTTCATTGGATTGAGTTTGGGGCACCCCTTGGGTCAAGGTCACTGTTACTCGAAAAAGTAAGATGGTTGAAACTGAATAACTTAAGTTCAGGTTGACATATCTTGATGATTAAATATGAAATGATAAAATGAAAATTTGACTGTCATTGTTCAAATATAACGTATAGGCACATAACATTAGCATATTGGAACACATGTTGTGGACATGCCAAAATCATGATCACTGAAGGTATAGAAATAAATCTAGCATGAGTTATAACATTATCCCTTGTTTACATGGTTCTTCATTGTTAACTGAGCAGTGTATGTGTAAATTAAGTTCAATTAATTCATATCACCTGGTTTGAAGCAGAAATATTTTTTTTTAGTTTTGGTATCAGAATCATTTGAAGTACCTTGTTCTATTATTTCTGCATGATCAATCTTGATTTTGGACTGATTTCCAATCCCTGCTAGTGTTAAAAAAAGTAAGAACATGGTTTTACAGTTCTTGTTAGAAAAGTATGTTATGCATGACCTTGTATCTTTTTAGGAAATTGCCAGCTGTATTGTGGACTGTAAATTGGTAAAAGAATTTTTGGAGATATCTGAAAGTGTAAGTTGTATATGGTATGAATGAAACTTTGTACAAAATCATTTCAACCTTAAACATTGCATTACGGTTGTTGTTTTTAAAACTTTGTTTTAGTTACAATAATTGACAATACTGTACCAAACCAAATTGATCTTTAAGAAGGTAGGATATGAATGCAAATATATTAAGAACTAAAATATTAAAAACCATTGCCACATTAAACAAAAGAAAATTCTATTTCCTTTTTTTTACAAATATTTAACCAATTTAAACCTTTTTATCAAATTATGAAATATTATTTTCCATTGTAAACATTTTTTCAATTTCTTTCATACTTTTCGATGGAATATGGAGGTTTATCAGGGAAATAACAACAGTGAAAATATCAAATTGATATTTCACTGCAAACTATTGAGTGAAAAAATCAAGTTTTAAGAACTACTTCTAAAATTAAGAGTATAGTTACATCCCCTTGATCAAACTCAATTAATCACTTTTGATATATAAATAATAATTTGATAATAAAAAGGTTGCAATGAAATAAAGATATATGTTCAAATAGATATAATTTTGGGAAATAAACATAACTCACTATTAGAAAAATGATAATCCTGTTTTTAAACATTTTCTTGAACTTGCAGCTGAATTTTTGAACATCAACTTTCTTACAAAACAAATTACAGATTAACACAACTGCTTGGACATAAATTTGATTTTTTATCATCTATCAAATATCTTTTTCAACTGTAATACTTTCTTGTACGAACTATCTGGAAAATTCACCCAACAAATAACTGATGTTTCACCCCACCTGCCTAAAGAATTGTCAACAATCAAGCATGGCCTTCACTCTTTATCTGTAAAATGACCCGTCTTTAAGGGAATCAGACAGTGAGTTGTGACTGAGTACCCATATATCATAAAACAAACTCTAAAAGATGGAAAACAGTTTTAAATCCAATGTTTATTCACATTAGTTTTATTTACACATTAGACCTTTCCGAAATTTCATTCAGTATATGGTGACCATTGTAATTTTGGTGATGTATTCATGCCCTGGTCAGTTTAAAAAAATTGGAGCATAGATGCATAAATAAAAGCTCATTGATGAATGTTCATAAAACGTTTGCACTAAAACATAAGTAAAAAATAAACTATAAGAAAAAAATGGGTCATCTCACGGCTGTGTATTACATGTATTATGAAAAATGAATTAAAATACCAGTAAAACTCCAAAAATAGGCATTAAAGAAATAGAAAATTCATTGATTTCAGTGTAAGATCAATTTTAATTTCACTCATGATCATAATTAAACCTATATTTCGTGGCTTCGCCAAACGTGAATGTATGTTTTTCTATGACACTCGTGACAAAAAATTTCATCTTACACTGAAAAAAACAAATATATTCTTTAATTATATGTCTACTTCTAGGAGTGTGTGGATCTTCTAACAAGTCCTGACAGCCCAGCCCCACTGCGTGAGAAGTACACAACATTTCTACAGAGACATGGGCACCGATGCGTGCGAGAGGCAGAACTTATGGAAAAGTCCTGGCGAGAAGAGCCAGAAAAATTCATTCGTGTTATCAAGGTGAAGATGATAATCCCCAAGAATTTCGATTCTGCCACCCATTCTGCTGGGAGGGGATGAATATGTCATGGATTATAACAAAAATAATGTTTTTGTTTTTTTGTGTATGTTTGGGAGCTATGTAATTAAGCTTGCTTTGCACATTATATATTCTTACAGCATACATACATACTCAATACAGTGATTATCAATTATATAGAAATGCTAGTTTAAATAAAATGCTTTTAAAAGTAGAACACCAAAAAAAGAAATGCACTGACTGACAGCAACGTACAATGATATCACCGCCATATAAACCATGGTTTTATATGTCTGTGATGATGAATATAAAAATTCCCCTTAGTTGAGGGTAAAATGCTTTTAAATAAACAAGCTAAGACTCTGAGCCAGCCTAACAACAATAAGTTAGCCTGTGAATGGCTTGCAGGAACTTCAATCCCTGAAAAATTAATTAGCATTTATTCAACAGGCGAATCTCTGCTGTTAACATTATAGGTCATCCTGAAGTCCAACGCCTATTTAGATATAAGAACAGAGGGGCCAAGCATTGAAGAAGCTGTTAATAGATTAAAGTCGCCAGTGAGCTGGTTTGGTTGCTTCTTGCTCAAGAAGTGGATTGTGAAGAAGGCTCGAGACGCAGTTGGCAATAGGGAGTTCGGAAAGGTTACACTACACCATTTGTTTGAAATAATTTCAGCTTACAAATATCTCAATTTTTTATTAATTCATAACTGTAGATAATGTTTGGAAAACCTGATGAAAAATTGATGCTAAACATATTTCATTCTTTAGTGTAGGCATGCCATATTTCTGGAGACTGTTCCAGGAGATTTGTAATAAAATGCTGAAAATTCAGGGGGATTTTTTAAGTAGGTTGACGCAATATCAAAATAATTTTAGACCCAATTACATTTTTTTTATTCACAAATATATTTATTGCTATGAAAACTAAAATAGCATAAATTCATAGGATAGTATACATAAAACATTAACATTTGATATACCTGGTATACCTTGATGTTATGGCACTTTTTCAAATTTTGAAATTTTATGTACTTCACAGCACTTGTCCACATGATAATCATTATAAAACACAAAAATGGGTTATATATTAAGAGATGGAATAAATATTGTTTGCCTTTGATCATTAGTAGAAATAAATTTATCACTTTTTGTAAAAGATGATAATCCTGTTGCCTGTTGGCAATAAATAAATATATAAATAAATATTGTATGGAATTAACAAACGAGAGGTTGTTAGTTATATTGAGTTTCACTCACAGGCTGTGGTTATAATTTGTAATTTTACAAAAAAATTAACATGATTTGAAGAACTGTTATTATGTTACGTGCTCTCTGATTGATTGGATGAAAATTTAATTCAACCAATGAATACCCACCTTTATCTCATCAGTTAACTTGTTAAGCAATAACGATAATATGCTTATAAAACATTGTAATAGTAATGTGCCTTGCTGATTGATTTAATTAATAATGAAGTTAATACACACCATTAATCTATAATCCATATAGGTCTCCAGAGTATAAATGTCATTACCATAGTTCTACCCTGTGATAAAATTTGTATAAATGGAAAAAAAAGTTGTTTTTTTTCTTCTTCTTTTTTTTTAATTCTGGGGGATATTTCCTCTCTGGCATGTATAAAACAATATAAAAGCACAGATTGTTCAATGGTTACATTTAAAAATTCAACTTATTTTTGTAACTTAAGATGTTTGTACAAATTCTCCTTCTTTGAAGTCATTAACCAGTAGAGAAATTAATTCAATTTCTTCTTTAGTCCATTGCAGTTGAGTTATCGGACCGATTTAAGCAGGCTTACTGGAGATTGGCTGACATGTTATTTATGGAGGTGAGAGCTTGGCATGTAAATGTGTTCTTTCTGTTCACTACAGTGGTTTCTGATTGAGAGTTGAACATTAAAGCATCAATTCTATGATGTTTGTTAACTTCCTCGGCAGGTTTGTTAAGAATTATGTGAACTTTTTTTTTCTTGGTTAGTAAAAGATGTCATACAATGTTACTGCATGCCACTTCCTTTTTTTGCTAATCTTGGCAAATAGTGAACACAAGATTTAGTTTTGATACAATCATGGCAAACTAACATGGATTCTTTTTAGTATTACAGTATGAAGGTTTAGAATACTATTCCAGATGATATATGAAATGTGAAAAGGTTAAACACATTTAAGCATAAATACAAAGTGCACCTCTTGAAATGTGCATTATCATTAGTCACAAAAAAGGTATACAGTGGAAACTCACTAAACCGGATCTCCACAAAACCGGAATCCTCGGGATACCAGACTTTTTTCAGAGTCCCGATTGTCCCCTTCTATTTTCAATGTAAAATAATCCCTACAAAACCGGAACCTCGGAATTCCGGATACCAGACAAAAAATCGAGAAAATTTGTTAGTTGTCAACGTAATTTTACCTCACAAAACCGGACGTATATTTGTTCAAACATGTCAAAATGATTTTGTGTATTAGGAATTCGCGAATCGCGTGTCACTTTGTCACTTTGTTTTGACAGCCGGCGCGTCGTTAAATATTGCACCTGAGATGTTAACTCGATAATCATAATGATGATTGCACTGTGGATTAACTGCCGCGCGATAATCAAATGATAATCAAACTTGTGAAAAGAAAAATGATTGTAACATTAATTTGTTTGTTGCAGAAAATAAAGAACTGGACACAGATATTAAGTGATTATTTTGGAGGATTGTTTTATCTTAAGACTTCTATGATTGAATCAAATTAGAGCGGTGCGTTAATTAAACTATCAAACATACTTAACAAGCATTAAATTACGTGAGTTGTTTTTAAGACTCGGAAAAAAGATGATTATAAAAGCGCAGAAATGATATAAACTGTATCTGTAATAAATATACATGTATATTCCATGCATTATTTCAAGTTACTTGAACCATTGTTGATGTAAAATAAATGTTATCTTTATGTGTTTTTATTTTATTCCAGTTTTCAACTTCCCTTTAAAGGTTAACTCAGTGAATATTTTGAGTAAACTTACTCCGTACATCAAATCCCCACTAAACTGGAATCCTCACTAAACCGGAAATTTTGCCCAGTCCGGACCTTGTCCGGTTTAGTGAGTTTCCACTGTACTATCTTTTCATTAGGTTAAAGATTGAAATAAATGTTGTTTTATAAAAAATTGTGTTTTATTGAGTGTCTTATGGCATGTACATGATGTACATTGAAATGACTTAAATTGTTATGTTAATTAAACATGATTTGTATAGCATAATTATATTAAAAACATCAATAGTTCAGAAGGTTTCTTGTATACAAATGTATAATTGCGATGCAGATGATTTATGATTTACTAATTGCACTTCTTCTTTTTTTCGTCATAGAAGGCCACATTGTAAATATGATGTTGTTATGGTTGAACCTGTAATTATGTCATAATGTGTATGTAACCTTCTCTAAACACATTATTATTATTTTTATTATTATTTCTGATGACCTCCCATCCATTTCGAAATAGGTCAGATTGTATAGAATTTCTACAGCGGGCTTGTCACAAAGTGGAAATCCATGTCCAATATTCTAATGCAATTGTTGCAGGGCCTGTTGCCAGATCGGGAGTTGATGTTTTTCCTCAGGCACATTGAGATTGGTCAGCTGATTGAAACCTGCTCTGCAAGGCTTGTTACCAAGTACAAAATATGTTCCAATAATATCTTATAATGTGACATGTTTAAGGTGAATATTTAGGTAAATACAGCAAAAAGTATAAAGAAACCTGAATGCTTTTTAAATCCCATGACTGTGATGTAAAATTTGACTTTAATGAAAAATTGGGTTATGAAAAAATTCATATCAATGTATTTCATATTCATTAAAAATCAAATTGTCCTCATTTATCGCAAAGGAGAAAAAATATAAAATAAACTAAGCATTTGCAATTATCAATCAAAATTCATAAAAATATATTTAAATTGACTAAATTTCTCAATTATGTATTTTCATTCAGGGCAGTAAGGAGAAGGCGAATACTCCCTGTACAAAATGAGATGAACTTTCCCCGTATCTGTGTAGGAAGACCTACTCCAGTATGTAGAGTTTATTTATGATTATAGCAATAACAGCTGTCCCTATTTGTTAGCTTGTCTCTTTATAAAAAATGTGTTTATAATTATTATAAAGACCATGACATTGTGCTTATACATGTAGTACCAAAACTCATAACACTGGTAAAATTATATTTTGAGTTGTACCCCATGGTCAACTGTCAGAGATAACTCGAAAGAATTGGCACCCACTGGTGGTGCTCTTGTTTGCCAACCAGTTTATTCTACTGGCTTATAATATATATATATTAATTTATTTCATTCTTTTCTTTGAAATATGGAGTTTTATTAGTGAAATAATAACAGTGATATTTGCACTGCTAACTCAGCAGTGAAAATATCAACTTTAAGAACTACCATGTCACTTTTGAAACAGAATACAAGGCCAAAACTATTGATTGGATATTTAAATAAGGTTGCATAAGTGTAAACAAGGATATATTTGGAAATAAACAACTTACCATTGATAAGAAAAATGTTAATTTTGTTTTTCAAATGTTTTCTTGAACTTTGAAGCTGAATGCTTGAACATTTGCTTTCATACAAAGCAAACTACAGATGAAAACAATTGCTCCAACATACATTTGATGTTAAATTATCAATAAAAATATTTTTTGAACTGTTTGTCATAGTAATACAAACTTTCCAAAAATTCACTCATTAATTAACAGGTTAACTGATGATTTTTTATCCCACCCACGCCACAAAAATTGTCAACAACCTTGCATAGTCTTCACTATTCACTAAACAACCCATCTCTGAGTGAATCAGACTGTTCTCTGACAGTGAGGGATGAATACCCATGTATCATGAAAAAAGCTCTAAAACTAGAAAAAAATGTTTTTATCCAATGATTATCCGCAAATGTTTTGCAATCATGTTCGACTTCAAATTTTCAAATCAGAGAACTTTTTCTCCACGAACCTGAAATAGAAAATTGACAGCTACATCATCAGCTATAATTCTGCATGAGGGGCACTCACAGGTAGCGGCACAGAAAACACTCTTTTCAAAAAAGGGGTATTTAGAAAACTTTATTTAAGTACTTATAACAGTCGGAAAATAAGCATTAGAGAAACAGAAAATTTGTTGATATTTTCATTCGTTGCTTCATCACTCCTGAAAATATATTTTTCTCTGACACTTGTGAAATAAAATACGATCTTACACTGAAATCAACAAATATCCTCTCTCTCTCTTTCTCTCTCTCTCTCTCTCTCTCTCTCTCTCTCTCTCTCTCTCTCTCTCTCTCTCTCTCTCTCTCTCTCTCTCGATATATATACATGTATATATATGAACATTATGCTGCAGCACTATGCAAGCATGCCCTTTTCTCTTCTTTGAGTACAATGATTTACTTTAATTAGTAATTCTAAAAACCATAAGTCCTTTTTACTCCTAATGTGGTGTATGTATTTCAGATACAAGTCCAGGAGGAGGAGGAGAGGAAGCCAACATTTACTTTGAAAGGTAAGTAAACAAAGATAAAACACTGATTGAGTAGCCATTCATGCTATTGAAGTATAACTTTACCAAATTCCTTGGGAAGATTAGACAATTAGGATACAGAATGTAACTTTGAAAACTTTGAGTTAATTACAAAGTTACCTTTCGGACTAAAAAACGATTGTTAAAGTTTGTATGCAATCCACTATCATGCTTAATCGCTGGTAGATATACTAAAGTTAAAGGGGCAACAGGACTATATAAACCTCCAGGTGGCAAGCTTTTGTATAATTTTATGCATGTTTCACATCAGGAACACTTTTTCCAAATTTATGCAATGCTTACAAAAAGCTGAGACATGAAACTTTGCAGGCATGTAGAATGAAGGTTAAACAAATAAAAATCCTTAATTTGTTTTTGAAACATTACTAGAAACATGACTTTGAGAAAAAATCTAACTGTCAGATTGAAAATTTGAATTTGCCGGGGGAGTGGCTAATTGGTGTTCTGGGGGTTATGAACTCTCTGTTGTAAACATTACCACATGCTGGTGTTTACATCCCTAGCAGCTTGCTTGTAGCAGACCACATGCCTCACTATCAAATACTGTAGTAACAAAAGTGAACATTAACCTTGATAAGTTTTTATTCCACCTGCATATGCCAAAATTATGGATAGATATCATCAGCTTCATATGCTACATTTTAGTCTAATTGTTTTCTATGATATTAACACTTTTTCCTTTTCAAGCTTTACGTAATTAATAAGTCTGGTGAATCTTTCCCAGGTTTAAATATGTAACATTGTTTTCATACTTGTCATTTAAAAAAATAATTTATGAACCTAATTGCTGAAATGTTAGTTGCTCCTTCGCTTTTCTATCAAAAACTTTGTCATCATTACAAATGTTTATATCCCAGCCAGGTAAAGTGAATATCTCCTATTGTTCTTCAGTCATGTAAACTATATATATATATATATCTTTGTCCTGATTATTTTGTTCCATATTTTGAGTCTTCTTATTCTGCCCAAAGTTATTATTTTAAAGGAAGGCAGTACCTCGTTCCATGTCTTACAAATGTTCATGTATAATTGTTTTAATTCCCTCCTTTTTGACTCAAAATGTGCATTTGATTTCCAGTTATCAATACACAAACCAGATTCCAGCCAGTGACATTTAATTACCAATTAAAGGTGTCAACACTATCTGAATTGTTTTCTTGCTGAACTCGTTTACAATAAGGTTAATTTGTACTAGGGTTGTGGATGCATTCAAAAAAGCATTATTATTGTATGTTGACAAAATAATAAGTTTTGGATTCCAGACGGAGAATAAACCTTGCTATTTTGGACTGGAATGAGAATGTTGATTCTAAACATTTGAGAGGGATGTCGCATACAGAAGAAAGATTTAGTCGAAATAACAAAATGCCAGTCAGGAACAAGAAAATTATCATTTCAAAGGAAACATCCGTTAAAGATGGCCTGGTCACCTTTATTTCATATAGAAGGTTGTAGTGTGGGGAAATACATCGTCTGCTCTGATCAGCCCTGTTTGTTTACATTTCTCTTGTGTGTGCTAAAGATATAACACTGAGTTTAACAGACAGGTACATAGCTGAGGGAATTTACAGTAATTTAAGCCACTCCCCATTTCCTCGCTGCCGAGGCAGCGAATGTTGCCCCTTTAAAGCATGTAGACTATTGATGGATTCAATGGAATTATGTCTTCCCCAATGAATGGGGGAGACATATTGTTTTGTCCTGTCAGTCAGTCAGTCAGTCAGTCAGTCAGTCAGTCAGTCAGTCAGTCAGTCAGTCAGTCAGTCAGTCAGTCAGTCAGTCAGTCAGTCAGTCAGTCTTAGTCTGTCAGTCTTAGTCTGTCAGTCCAGGTAATGACTAGTAGACGATCCCTATTGATTTTCAGGCCAGTAGGTCAAAAGTCATGGTGACCTTGCGGTAAAATAACGGTTTCCGCAAAATAACTAAAGAACACTTGGGCCCAGGAGCTTCATACTTGGTATGATTTTGATTTTAAGTTCAGTAGGTCAAGGTCACAGTCACCTTTAGGTCAGCACAATTTGTTGGTCACCAGTCCGTCTGTCACACTTCTTTCTGCTCAATAACTTAAGAACACTTGGAGCCAGGAACTTCATACTTGTTATGCAGGTTGGTCATGCCCAGTAGATGACCCGTATGTTTGTTCATATCCATTCCATAAGTTCAATTTTCAAGTCCATCATTGATTTGTTCACACCTATGACCACACAATGGTGGAGACAAGCGCTTTTTCAAAAAAGCGATCTCTAGTTTGTGGAATTTTTTACATTCGAACAGTTTGTATAAAATGTTGGGTGCAGCTTTCTAGTATGGTTGTATTTTGGCATGCAAGCCACACTTTCATACATAGTCATTGTACCGGTACATAATAAATCTAATAAATCTAAACTTATCAATATCATCAGGGGTATCAGACTATCAAGTAACATAACTTTTAGTTCAATTTAAGACATTTACCTATATGTGTATGTCACATTGAAATGATTGCCATTGTGTTACAACATGTGAAGGTATGCCTGTGAGCCAAGGTAGTGTTCAAGGGCGGGCCAGGGTCGTCAAGTCTCTACACGATGCTGATCAGATCGAGGTATTGCAGAAGATTTTTAATAACATCAGCACCATGTAGCTGCTTCTTCTAATCTTGAAAAAGTCAAGTACATGTTTGAATACCCGGTATAATAAAAAAGGGATACACTGACTACAGTAACACTATTTGTATGTATGTATGTATGTTTTTCTTTAGACCTTGTGGTCAAGGATAACCCGTGAAAGTGCAAGCACTTATTTCCAACGGGGTCCTTTGTTTTTGCTGAAGGGACAGCACGCTGAAGAGACAGTGGTGGGATACAAGGAAGTCCGGGTGCGATACCCTAGCTCTTTTTCGAAGAGACCCCTTGGTTCTTTTACGTGCTCGGTGTAAAGCACCAATACACGGGGTACAACTTTCCTGGGTTAAACCAGTACTGAGTACACCACTTTTCCAAGCACTACCCTTTAAATGCTGAGCGCCAGGCAAGGGAGCTACTTGTACCAATTTTTAACGTCTTTTGGTATGACGCGGCCAGGGATCGAACCCATGACCTCCCGCTCCGTAGGCTGACGCTTAACCACTAGGCCACAGAGCTTAACGACTAGGCCACGGAGACGGTTTGTTGAAGTGTACTATTTTAGTCTCAAAATTTTAATCACTGGTATATTAAAGAAGTCAATTATGTAACAAGATGAAAAAAATAGTTTGTTTATGGATGAAGATCTAGACTAATGAATCTACTAACAAGAAATTATAAAGTAACAATTTACTTGTTCATAGTTGGTATTTAAAAACTTTCCATTTTTATTAGAAAGGTGACGTGTTGATAGTGAGTTATACAGACGTGGGCTGGTCACCATATTTCCCGCTTATCGCTGGACTGGCTACAGAGCTTGGTGGACTGGTTTCTCATGGTAAGGACAACTGACTGGTTACCTATTTATTTGAATAAATGTTTTCTTAATTTTGCTGAAACCTTTTTAAATGCAAAAGTTCAATTTAATGCAAATGACAATATTGAAGTGACTTTTACTTAAGAAGAGATTAGATTTATTTTCAGCTAACCCCCTACAGATCTTTAGTACAACTTATTAATAACCTAAGATGAAAGTTTGCACCTTGATTTTGATAAAGGTATGTCAAAAGCAAATGCATATAAATGATTAAAATAACAAAGGGTAAACCGCATTAATGTATAATTTATATTTTTGACAAATACAATTTTGCAGCAAGATATATGTTTAAAAAGGAAAAGTAAATGCTGCTGACCCAACTTCACACTGTTCCGATCTAGTTTTTGACTGTAGATGACCCGACTTCACACTCTTCCGACCTAGTTTTTGACAGTAGATGACCCAATTTCACACTGTTTGGACCTAGTTTTTGACTGTAGATGACCCAAGTTTACACTGTTCCGACCTAGTTTTTGACTGTAGATGACCCAACTTCACACTGTTCTGACCTAGTTTTTGACAGTAGATGACCCAATTTCACACTGTTTGGACTTAGTTTTTGACTGTAGATGACCCAAGTTTACACTGTTCCAACCTAGTTTTTGACTGTAGATGACCCAACTTCACACTGTTCCGACCTAGTTTTTGACTGTAGATGACCCAACTTCACACTGTTCCGACCTAGTTTTTGACAGTAGATGACCCAATTTCACACTGTTTGGACTTAGTTTTTGACTGTAGATGACCCAAGTTTACACTGTTCCAACCTAGTTTTTGACTGTAGATGACCCAACTTCACACTGTTCCGACATAGTTTTTTATTGTAACTGACCCAAGTTTACACTGTTCGGACCTAGTTTTTGACTGTATATGACCCAACTTCACACTGTTCCGACCTAGTTTTTGACTGTAAATGACCCAACTTCACACTTTTGCAACCTAGTTTTTGACTATAGATGACCCAAATTCACACTGTTTTGACCTAGTTTTTGACTGTAGATGACCCAACTTCACACTGTTCCGATCTAGGTTTTGACTGTAGATGACCCAACTTCACACTGTGTTCCAACCTAGTTTTTGACTGTAGATGACCAAACTTCACACTGTTCAGACATAGTTTTTTATTGTAGAAGACCCAACTTCACACTGTTCCGACCTAGTTTTTTTTACTGTAGATGACCCAACTTCACACTGTTCCGACCTAGTTTTTGACCGTAGATGACCCAATTTCACACTGTTTTGACCTAGTTTTTTACTGTAAGATGACCCAACTTCACACTGTTTTGACCTAGTTTTTGACTGTAAATGACCCATGTTTACACTACTCCTAATTATCATGCTGAGAAATATTCTGATTGAGTTTCTTGAAGATAGGTAATTGCTTTTATATTTTTTGAAGGGAAAAAGAAACTTTAACAAAAAAATTGTCTTAGTATTAGACTCAGTGAACTTGTTTTTAACCATAGTTGACCAATATTCACATAAGTCATAATTATCTGAATTTCATGATGATTGAACAAACTCTGAACCCAATCTTTGTCTTGATTTGACCTAGTTACCTATCTTTTTAATCTGAGATGACCCATATTCACACTGGTCCTAAATATATTTTGAGAAATATTCTGACTGAGTTTCTTGAAAGTTTAATGACCACTGAACTTGTGAAAGCAATAAGAAACTAAAAATCTGACTACTAAGTTATAGAATCTTAATTTTAATATCAATGTTTAACATTTATTTATAAAAAAAGGCAATACGTTGAAAACAATATAACAGAAAAACCAACTAATTAAGTGAATATTATTTTCTCTTTCCTAGGTGCGGTTGTGGCCAGAGAGTATGGTCTCCCATGTGTTGTTAATGTACCTGATGCCACACATGCCTTCCACTCAGGTAATTATGGATTATTTGGAAGGAAAAACCTTGATAATAAAAAATGCTCAAACTGTTCTCTTTAAACTGCATCACATTTTCATGCCCCTGCTAAAATGGGGGGGCATTTGGAATTGCCCTTGCCCGTTTGTGCCTGCGTCCGTCCATAAGTATTATGCAAACTTTTGTCATTCAAAACTCAAAACTATTTTACCTAGAGTCAAGAAACATAGATGGAATGTTATTAAGGTGGTGGTGTTTTTCCACACTGTACTAAGTATAACGAGAGAAATGGCCCATTAATTAGCAAAAATTTACACGTCTGGACATGTGTCAATAAAAACTCCAAAATTATTTACCTAGAGTCATGAATGTTCTTCATGAGATGAATTTGTGTACCTAGGGTTTTGTTTGCTTCTACACATATAATTGATTAAACAAAAATTGGCATTTCTTGACTTGTGTCAATCAAAACTACAAGTTATTTCACCTCGTGTCATATTACGAGGTGGGAAGGAATGTTGTTATGTTTATATCATGTTCTTCTTTAAATACATCTGAGACTATTATTTTAGGTGATTTTAATACAGACATGTCTTCTAGTGCTAGATGTCCACTTCTCAACAAATTAAAATATGTGTGTGATATGTTTAGTCTAAAACAAGTGATAACTGATTTTACAAGGATAACTTCAACATCGTCTACAACGATTGATTTGATTTTAGTATCAGATCCGGAGAAGATTTCACAAAGTGGTGTAATAGACTTTTCTGTAAGTGACCAAATGCTGACATTTGGCACCAGAAAAGTTTCACATGAATTCTTTGGCAAACACAACAATGTTAAAATTTGTTCCTTAAAATACTACTCAAAAGAAAGTTTTCAGCAATCTTTCTTGGGATTAGATTGGTCACCAGTTTTATTTTGTGATGATATTAATATTGCTTGGAATAATTTTAAAAATATGTCTCTACATTGGACTCTATTGCCCCTGTAAAAAAAGTACGCTTAAAACAAAGAACTGAAGAGTGGATTGATTCTGACATCTTGGAATGTATTAAGGCTCGAGATAAAGCTTTCTATAATTTTAGAAACTGTAGAACTGATGAAAATTTTAACCATTTTAAGTCTCTGAGAAACAAGGCCAGCTATTTAATTATGAATGCGAAAAGGAACTTTTTTAAATCTTCACTTGAGAGCAATAAAAATGACTCTAAGTCTCTGTGGAAAAGTTTGAAAAACTTAGGTCTGCCTGGTAAAAATATGCAGTGTTCAAATAACATTGGCTTAAATATCGATGGCAACATTTGTTTTGACAAACTTAAGGTGGCAGAACAATTCAATTCATTTTACACCTCTGTTGTCGATAAACTTGTGAGCAAATTGCCAACTATTGTCAACAGGTTTGGTTCAAGTTTTGTATCGAATTTTTATTCTTCGAAAGGGGTTAAACCCAACAGTTTTTCATTCTCAATTACTACAGAGAAGAAAGTATATAAATACTTGAATAGTCTCAGTCCTAAAAAAGCTACAGGCCTAGATGGCATACCCTTTCGTTTTGTTAAGGACTCGGCTTCAATCATTGCTGGCCCCATATCTCGCATAGTTAACCTTTCCGTAATACAGGGTGTGGTCCCTGATGATCTTAAGTCTGCTCGTGTAGTCCCGCTGTACAAAAAGAATGATAAGACTGATGTTGGAAATTATCGCCCTGTCTCAATCTTGAGCATTGTCTCTAAAGTTTTCGAGCGGGTTATCTATGATCAATTAGAAGAATACCTAGTCCAAAATAGTTTATTATACGAGTATCAGTCTGGATTTAGACAAGGATTTTCAACTGATACCTGTCTGATTCATCTCACAGATTATATTCGCTTTCAGATGGACAAGGGACACTATGTTGGCATGGTCCTCATAGATCTGCAGAAGGCTTTCGATACAGTAAATCACTCTATTTTATTGAATAAACTAAAAGCGATGGGTCTCAATGAAATGTCCATTAACTGGTTTACCTCCTACTTGTCTGATAGAAGTCAGTTAGTTGAAATTTCTGGTAAATACTCCTCCTCAACAACTATTTCCTGTGGTGTGCCCCAAGGGTCAATTTAAGGGCCACTTCTTTTTCTTATCTATGTAAATGACATGTCTGCTGTTGTCGAAAATAAGTTACTCCTTTATGCAGATGACTCAGCAATTCTTGTGTCAGGTAAAAGTAAAATGGAAATAGAAAACCTGTTAAGTAATGACCTAAATATTGTTAGTCAGTGGCTCATCTGCAATAAACTTTCCCTGCATCTTGGAAAGACAGAGTCTATTCTATTTGGGTCCCAGCAACAGTTGAAATCCCAGTCCAAACTTGATATTCAATGTAATGGCCAACCTATTGAATCAACGACTTCAGTTAAATATCTTGGAGTAACTATTGATCAACACTTGTCCTTTGAGTCTATGGCAAGGTCTATTATTAGAAAATCAAATGCAAGGTTAAAATTCCTGTACCGTAAAAGTAAATTCCTCACCCTACATACAAAGAAACTTCTGGTTACCTCTCTTATACAATGTCACTTTGACTATGCATCATCTGCTTGGTATAACAGTTTGACACAAGATTTAAAGAATAAATTGCAAGTCAGGCCAAAAAAAAAAATAGGTCTGTTTCCGGTCGCCCGACCGACCCTCTTATTTCCGCGCCGACCCTATACTTTTTATTGGTGTAAAAGTTAACTGCGCGCATATTTAGTACTTTTCGGTACTTTCTTTCCGTTAATTTTCTTATCTTTGGTCACAGTGCTCCAGCTAAGCATAATTAGCGTGGCGGGGCGCCCCGCTGCCCTTTTATGGCGCCCTGCTGCCTTTTCAAACGCCCCGCTGTGCCCTTTTCATTGACAGAGCTGCCTTTGATGATAAATAAAACAAATAAATCGCCCATTTGTGTCATCAAAGCGACATTGACCTCGCCGAAATTTTAACACATTGTAAATCTGTCAATCAGCGAGTATTTGGCCACTGTCCCATTAGTCAAAACATCGCAATTAGCCATAGGGTAATCCCCTAATCCGATAATTGGGCCGTGTCATCCAATTACCAAAACATCGCCGGTAGGCGGAGCTATTGAAAGTTAACCAATCAGAATGTACATTGAGAAGAACCTGATAATATGATATACGTTCATTAAAATGAGATAGAAAAGGCGACATAATTATGAAAAATCGTGTCAAGCATTGATGAAGTTAAAAAGTAATTGTTATATGTATTGAACAAACAATGCCAGACATTTTAAACATTGATGTTTTTGAAGCAGACGGTCATAGCCATCTCGGGACATCGGCAAGGTGGCGCTAAGAAAATCAAAAACATGACGTATCACCAAATATTTAATTGGTTTTCGTGAAATGTTCATGATAAAAAATTGATTTGTAAACACAAAAACATATTATTTTTTTTGCTTTATGTAGAGTTTTAATACTTACAGTATTTTTCTCCTGTTTACGATGTCAAAAATATCGGCGAGATCGCCATTTTGTCAGAACAATTTTCCGAGTTAATTTCTCAACCTCCCATTATGTATTGGTAAAGTTTTCATCAAGGACAGTGATTTAAATGTCATTTGGTTCTTAAATGTCAGCATATTATTTAGCCAGAGACAAGTATATAACAGTATAGCTGAATGTGACATTCGTACCCTATCCCGAACGTACCAAAATAAGATTCGTCCCTCTACTATATTGACAGGTCATTTATTAGTCATTTTGATTGTTTCAAATCCTTAGCTGTCTTGGTTTTTGTTTCATTTTTAGATGCTATTTGGAGATAAACTATGTGACATTGACACATACACTTTTGCTGAGCCAAAAATGATACATTTTTTATGAACATTTTATATAGTTATAGCAATCAGTTTGAATGTGAATATAAACTGAGGTGTGTGTTATGGCATAGTTTTTGTATCAGGTGTTACGAAAGTATCACTTCTCCTTAAAGTCTCCCCACTTCTCCCTAAATTGACTGAAGGGAGAAGTCACTTCTCCCAAAGTTTTCAGGAGAGTTTTAGAATTTTAATATTCTATCAAATATAAGAATAGCATTATAGCACAAATGTGAAATTGGTAAATATGAAAAATTGACAAATCTGAGGCACTCTTTTTCGACATCTGTCATACAGACAAACATGTTCAACAATACATGCATTTATATTCTAGAAAATGTATATCTATACATTATAATTAATACACATTATACAGTTCTTAATGAATGAATGGACTTGTATTTACATTTTATGCTTTAGTACCTTTTAAAATTGTCTCATACGCAGTTAATATGGTTATTTTTGAATAAAAGTCAGCCGCCTTCTATTCTAGATCACTTCCCCCCCCCAAAAAAAAAAAAAAAAAAAAAAAAAAAAAAATGCCTACCTACCTACCCTCTTTTTTTTGGGAAGGAGACCGGAAACGAACCTATTTTTTTTTTTGGCCTCACACAAAATAAGTTAATGAGATTTGTGTTGAACTTACAACCTAGGTCACATATTGGTAAAGAGCATTTTTTATGTTTACAGTGGTTGCCAGTTGTAGGTAGAACGAATCAAATAACATTATGTCATGTATATAAAATCAACTCCAAACTTTCCCCTCTCTATTTAAGGGAACAGTTTACCCCCATCAATGAAGTTCATAAATATCCTACCAGGTTCAGAGTTAAGGTCGATGGTACAAATAATTTAATGTCGGAATGCAAGAGGTTTGCAATTCCTAAGGTCAAAGGCTTTGGTGGCAAATCTTTTGCTTTTAATGGTTGTAATCTTTGGAACAGTCTACCACAGAATGTGAGGGATGCCAAATCTATTTCTTCCTTTAAAAGCAAGGTCAAGGAACTACTTTTAAGTTCGGTTTAATTACTGTATTTGCTTTCCTTTTAATGCAATTTTAATATAAGTTCATTTATTTCTTATAATTTTTTAAACTGTCATGCATAAAGATAGATATTTTAATTACATAGTTAGTTTTACAGGTCAGTTTTTTCATGGCAATATTCATCTGTGATATCCATATATTTTTATCTGATAAAGCTTTAGTTAATATTGTTACTTTGTCACTCTATTTACAATGTTTTGTCAAAGCCGCATATTGTTCCATCATTTTAGCTATTTAATTTATTTATTTATGCAATTCAATGTCTTTCCTTGATAACCACACTGTGATAATTAAGTATATTTTGTTTTAAGTCTTCCTATGTCACACAGTACTATATTTTAAGGACCACAATGGAAATAAGAGTTTTATTTAAACTCTTTTTTGTGATATCCTTAACATGTAATGTTGATTGACATGGCTGTATTAACTCATACAGTTTGTTTAACACCTGTATGTCTTAATTTTAAAATTGCCATGTAAATTGTACATTTTATGTTGAAATAAATCTATCTATCTATTTAAGGCCATGAAGTTGTGTTTTGTTACTCACTGTACATAGTACACCACAGTTTTGGCCCTTGAATTAGAAAAAATATATTTTTAGACTTGTTGAACTTGTCTTGCTCATAACTTGAAATTTATTATTCATCCACCATAAGATCTTTCAGGAAGGTGTTTGATGTTATGAAGTTGTGGAACTCATAACTTTGAAGCACACTATGGTGGATGGACAAAATAATGGCCCTTGCTTTTGTGCCAAAGCGACATATAAGGACATTTGTGTTCTTGTTGAATTTTTTATTGTGCCAACTTTCTATGGTGTTCAATACCGTATATTTTGATGGGTGTTTTGAATACATGCAGTGTTTTTCAGATTGCATTCAAGAGGGTGAGATTTGTCTACTGGTGCAAGTGTCTGTCTATTGCCATAGCTCATGGGTTTAAGTCAAGCCAAGTCCTGGGGGAATTTGTTGGTCAAAATTAAAAATACCAGTCTTGTTTTCAACCCAGCAAATGAACTCAACAGACAACTACATTTGAGCTTATAGCTGTCTTCACAATCCAGCACAAAAACAATAGTATTACCGGTACCTAAACTAAAGATATATATTCTTTCAGGAGATTATGTTCATCTAGATGGGACCAACGGTGCTATACACAGACTAGAACAACTTAACCACTAGATAGGACTCACGGTGCTATACACAGACTAGAACAACTTAACCACTAGATGGGACCAACGGTGCTATACACAGACTAGAACAACTTAACCACTAGATGGGACCAACGGTGCTATACACAGACTAGAACAACTTAACCACTAGATGGGACCAACAGTGTTATACACAGACTAGAACAACTTAACCACTAGATGGGACCAACGGTGCTATACACAGACTAGAACAACTTAACCACTAGATGGGACCAACGGTGCTATACACAGACTAGAGCAACTTAACCACTAGATAGGACTCACGGTGCTATACACAGACAAGAGCAACTTAACCACTAGATGGGACCAACAGTGTTATACACAGACTAGAACTACTTAACCACTAGATGGGACCAACAGTGTTATACACAGACTAGAACTACTTAACCACTAGATGGGACCAACAGTGTTATACACAGACTAGAACTACTTAACCACTAGATGGGACCAACAGTGTTATACACAGACTAGAACTACTTAACCACTAGATGGGACCAACGGTGTTATACACAGACTAGAACTACTTAACCACTAGATGGGACCAACGGTGTTATACACAGACGGGAACAACTTAATCACTTACAAATAGTTATGAGCCATGAGATTACTATATAAATGTCACAGACTGAACATAACCTGTGTAGGTTTTAACATTGGACAGATTGAGCTGTATACACTGATGGAACAAAGTAAAGGACAAGCATGTGGTTGTGAGCAATAAGATTTATAAAACAACCTGTTCTACTGTACTTTGTACATGTATTCAGATTTATCTAATCAAGACTTATAAGTGTCTGATTTTATTATTTTGGATTACCAGATAACTTTCATTCAATATGCCAGGGCTAGGAAACATATTAAAAATACTCAGTGTTTAGTTTTGTAACATTTCAATATTTATTTACATGTTTAAATTAATGATTATTGTTTTTATGTATTTTTTTTTAAACAAAATTCATTTGAGAGTGTTTAGTTTTGCATATTTAACAGTATATACAGTAAAACTGTGATTCCTCAAGGATGCTGGGGCCCGAGCTAAAACCTCGAGTGATCCGATGTTTTGAACAACCCATGTTTCCATTTTAGTCCGTTATGTCTTACAATGCATTTTTAAAGTTTAATGTGGTCATACCGATTGTTTACTTCAGCGTCAATAATTTGAAAATCACTGATATGTTCAAAGACTGTCCTTTACTAATTAAAGTGACACTCTTATTCAAAATTAATACATACACATGCATATCAAACATCATTTTTGACTGATAAATCTTTAACTACTTGCCAAATGATGCTTTTATGGAAAATATTAATTAATGATAACAAGATTGTAACCGTGTATTGTATAGCAGAAATCCCATAAATATTAAATGATTGGCGAGTGCTTAAAGATTTACTGTTGTCTCAGAAGGTAGAAATACCGTGTTACATGCTCATTTCTTTCAAATTAAACTCAGTATCCTTTATAATAAACATTGTTTTTGACATTTATTCATTCTTTTTGTACCGTAAATGACTGGGTATAAGACGATAGGGGGTATTAGACGCAGGGAAAAAAATCTGTGAAAAATCCGAGAAAAAAACTTTTAATCTATGTTTTTGGTTAAAAGACGCATAGAAAAAATGTCAAAATCGTCCGGCATTTTCAGCCACCATGTTTGTTGACAGTGACAAAAAAAATTTTTTTCGTGAAAATGGCGATGGTTATCTTTAAAACATACAACCATACTGTCGAGAATGAAAAGTTATGTTATGCAAAAAATATTTTGACAGTGCCCATCTTTGCTTTTTTATATGTAAGTTTGATTATTGTTTAATTCAATTTATTATTCAAAATAATATTGAATACCGTAATTCACAAGAGTTCGGACACCATAAATTAATTATTTTTTTCGCTCTCCGAATACATAGAAAATTATAATTTTTACACTTTATTTCCATGTTTGTTTAACCTGCCTTTTTTCTTCATGTTTGCTTTTTACCACTTATTAATTTATCCGTAGTATTCAATGGTCATAAACTTATTTATTACGCCTATAAGTGTAAATCCTTCATGAAGTTAATTAAAACACCATTTTATACATGCACTGAACTGAATAAACACATTCTATCGGCTTCAGATCAAAGAGTCACACTGTGTGACGTCACATAACTTACAGTCATACCCACGAGGATCTCGTGGCGAGCATGGACATTGCTATGCAGGATTAATGTATAACTGTACGATTATTGCTTCATAGAGTCTATAAGTGTGGTACAAGTTTGAAAGCTTATTGGCAGATCGTTTTACAAACATGCCATGTCGATGTTTTCTTAATCCCTTGATTGCCCTTGTTGTTTGTTTAATCCTCAAATTAATATATCACACTTCCTTTTCAACAGGCAATACATCGTTTAGGATGGGTAGTAACTAATTAAATTGTCACAGTGGTGTATACGGTTAGGTAATCTAGCCAGGCATTGTAAAGATAAAAATCAATAATCTTCGTCTGTGAAACTTGGTAACTATGAAAGTTATGATTGATGTCCTTTGGGTGTCCGAAAATTAGGTACGCAAAAATAAATTATTTTGGGAATAATTATGGGTGTCCAAATATTTAGAGTGTCCGAACTCTTAGGTGAATTACGGTAACTTTAATCGAAAAATATTTTTGTTGAAATTATAAACGTCTTACGATATACCGTATCCCGATCTTCAACTGCCGTTTTAACCCGTATATACTCGATCAATATGACGCGAGTAACATCCCTTTCTACATAAATCTAAACAAACTCTCGGCTTGAAATTGACCTCAGAAAAAAAGTTCAAAAAATTGTTACTGGGTATTATACGCAGGCATTTTTTTGCATCAAAATCTGAGGGAAAAAAGTGCGTCTAATACCCAGTCATTTACGGTAATATTAAAACAAAAGTATTAATTGTGGTAAATCTTATTTGGGAGTAATAGTGCATCTTTTACTAAATGTGTCAATGTAAAAGAAGAAAATAGTAAACAGTGAATAACTAGCAAAGTTTATTTTTATCAAAAAAGCACATTTACAAGCAACATTGGATATTACAGTGCATATTATGGCATTAGTCTGTTTTAAGTTTCACAAAATCAAGGATGGATAATTGGCACATCTTGTCTGTCTTGCGGAACTGATGAATCATTATATCAATTTATTTCAGAGTATTCGATGTTGGACAGTTATGGTAGGGGTTTATTCATATGTTTATTACTCATTTACATTTCACACAATTAAATTCTAATCATTAATATCTGTCAATTATCTTCTCAAATGCCCTTATAAGTAATTTAGCGGTCAGGTGTAGATGGTGACAATCAGTTCTTCACACCTTATCAAACTTCCTCTGTCTATGCAGTTTTTACAACTTGCGAAATTTTTAACACCTGGCAATTGCTGGTTTATTTTGGAAATCTCTTCCGGGAAATTATGACCTCGAGGTAATCATAAGGTTTTGACCATGATTTGTGTATTTGGGACCGGCAATGGTGCTCAAGTCCTCGACTCATTTAAGGTTTGATTCATGGTTAGTATATTTAATATGAAAATAGAAGGAATAATTGTCGGGACAAAGCCTTGACATTGACCGAACTCCAGTTCTTGAGCAATCACAGTTTCATTGTATATACATTTGTAGCCAAAGAAAGATGATATTTATCAATTTATTGTTTGCTATTTGATTTTATTTATGTTTATTGTAGTTGTTGACCTTTGGTTCTTTAACAAATATTTTTTTTGTTTTTATCATGTCTCAACATTTCCAGATTGTATTTACTTTAACAGGGTAAAGAATATTTTGTTGTTTTTTCCAATTATTTTTTATAGATCCATTTTGGTCACTGCAGTGAGACAACATTCAGAAACCATGTTCCAGGTGGACCAGGTCAAGGTCATAGTTCAATGTCAAATGTTGGAGACAGAGGTTTCAAGTCTGCTGTGTACCACAACAAAAATCATGAAACAAATTGTTTGATTCACTTCAATAAATACTAAAAAGTCTCATTTTGATTTGTTTCTAAATTCCAACCTCAACATTACTGACAACCGTGATAACATAACTACCAAAAGCATAAAGTAATTAAATTCACCATGAATTTAAATAACTAAAAATTTTCCGTTTATTAAACTGTCATATCCACACCGTTTCTGCTGCAAGTCTTCAATGATTTTCATAATACATTGACATAACACCCACAATCCACTCCTTATCTCACGACACTAATGTCATGGAACAGAATGGGACAACATAATAGGAGGAGGCATCTATTATTGTTTCAGTGAAAAAGTGTCTGGTGGTTTTTGTTGAGCCCATAGTTGTCACACTGGCGGTTCCTGTATGTGCATGTTTGAACACTAAATTTGTCCGGGCTGAATCATGACCATGCATTTTAGGATCAAAGGATTTTCAAATAAAATACCATGAAGGTTCACCATGATTAGGTGGTGTGTCATGCATAAGACCTAGGTCTGTATCATACATGCCATATCCCCCGGCGGGGGGGAAATCCCCCGGAATTTCGACCCACCCCCTGGTCCCCCGCCGGGGGATCCATATCCCCTGGAATTTAAAAAAAATTAAAAAAAAAAATCAAAACTTGCTTAAGGTTGACAGTGGAAACCATCAATAATATTATGAGTGTGAAATACCATGAAGGACCATAATGACTTAGTCCAAATATTACTGTAATTTGAATGTATTTCTGTATTTATTCTTATATTATAAATGCAGATATTGCGCAAATTTTCGTTGCGTAAAAATCCCCTGGTGTAATATCAAAATCCCCTGGAATTCAGACCAAAATCCCCTGGGAAGCCTCTCAGAAATATGGCATGTATGCTGTATGGCAAAGTCAAGGTTAGAGTCCAAATGTTGAAATGATCCTTGTTCAGACTGTATCTTGACCATTCAAAATAGGATTTTTAATAAAATTACCATGCAGGTTCACCGTGATCCACATGTCACCATTTGACTTAAAGTAATGATCAACTCTAGTAATTTGAGTTATTTGCTTGTAAGCAAAACAAAAACACAACAATGAAAAAATCTTATCTCTAATAATTGTATTTGTATTATATTTTTTTTTATGCACCCAAAAAGGTGGCATATAGTTATCAAACGGTATGTCCATCTGTCTGTCTGTTCCCACTGTTTCAGATCAATAACATGCAAATTGCTTAGGACTGGGGACCTCAAACTTGGTAGAAAGGTTGGTCCAGCAGATGAACCTTACTGATTTTAAGGTCAGTGGGTCAATATGGTGGTGACATTGAGCTGAAAATCTGTTTCAGATCAATAACTGAATAAAACTGCGGCCAGGGACCTAATAATTATCAGACAGGATGGTACTGGGGCCCAGGGACTTCAAACTTTGTTTCAGGTTGGTCATGACCAGAGGATGAAGCCTATTTATTTTAGGCTAAGGGTCAAAGGTCAAGGTCATAGTGATCTTGAGCTTAATACCAGTTCTTGATCAAAAACTGAAGTACAAAGGGACCAGGGACCACAAACTTGGTATGCAGGTTGGTCATCACCAGTAAATTAAACCTTTTGATTTTTAAATCAGTTGGTTAAAGTTCAAGGTTATGGTGACCTTGAGATAAAAATCTGTTCCTAATCAAGAAGTGTTCCCAGGTACCTCAATCTTGGTAGGCAAGTTTGTCATGACCAGTAGACGAACCATATTGATTTTGAGGTCAGTGGGTCAAAGGTTAAGGTCGTGGCCACCTTGAGCTGAAAATCCATTTCCAATCAATATTTGAAGAATGCCCGGCCCCAGGAACATTATACTTGGCAATGGCAGAGGTTGGTCATGACCACAAGCTGAACCCCTTTTAATAATGGATACCAGGATTTCAAAATGATAAACATGATAAAGCCATTTACCTACATCATTCACTTAAAATTGTCCAGTGATTGTTATTTTGTTTCTTTATTCTCTTTATCATAAACGTTTAATTTGTTCATGTCATTTCTTCTATACTAGGTTTTCATTAAACAATTGAATCCTTGCAAAAATTATTTTATCTTACATGAAGATTTTACAAACATGTTCAATAACTCCCAACAATCACATTTAAAAGTACTACAGACACAAGTTCACATCCACTCCATCTTGCAGTGACTTATCACCTTCATGCACATACTGAATAAAATTGTTAGTGATCAATATTTCCAAACTGCATGGGAAGGTTGTCATGAAAAAAAGTGAAATAGTAAAGGCTGTCTGTCCATATCGGCCTAGACCTAAGTGCTATCTGTCCTACAAGGCCTTTCAGGGGGAGCTGTACTTTTTTGTGACATGTCTAAATAAGAACTTGTTCTATTTGTAGTATTTATTCATCACAAGGAACAACGTCTGAAATACAAAATACAGAAAATCAGTCAACACATTGAAAACCTTAAATTGTTAACATTGCAGAATTGACTAGGTCGGATATTGCATAGAATACACATAATATCAATATGTAAAGATGTAGCAAGAAATACAATTCTAGGCCCTTACATATACCTATGATTTAATGTTTGAAGCCCTGTTTAATTTAGCTGCTGGCTTGTACAATAATTAGTTACAAATGGCGTATTTATTTCAAGGGGCACTAACTCTCACTTGAGGTTGGATATCTTCCATACCAACTGTTCCATATGATGTAGTCTCACTATCGTATAATGTCTTCATGTCATTATGTTTTCATTCATTTTAAGGTCAAGTTGTTAACACAGTTCATAAACACAATATATTGATTCCACTTTCTTTTGATTTTTATGCAACTTTTAATCTCCAGAGTAGATGTGAATTTCTAGATGTGAATTTCTATGATAAACATGTACATTGTGATTTTTTTCTGAGTAGTTCTGCCTGAAGAACATTTTGTGTTACTCAGATTTCATTTACAATTTCATGGATGGTACATGTTTAATCCAGTTTAATATACAGCTTTGTTTATTTCTTTTTAATTTATTCTAATGATGATTAATATTCAATACCAAAATGCATTTCACAAGTCACATTTTGAATATACAGTACATACCTGTCTAAAGTGTCTTGCTTTGAAATAAATTATGTGTGTTGACCTTGCATGCCATCTCATGACCATACAGTTGCTAGAGTAACCTTGCACTTGCCAAAATGACCTTGCGGGCTGTGTTAGGACCACACAGTTTCTAGAATAGCCCTCCACTTGCCAGAATGACCTTGCAGGCAGTGTTAGGACCACACAGTTGCCAGAGTAGCCTTGCACTTGTCAGAATGACCTTGCAGGCAGTGTTAGGACCACACAGTTGACAGAGTAGCCTTACACTTGTCAGAATGAGCTTGCAGGCAGTCTAATGACCACACAGTTGACAGAGTAGCCCTCCACTTTCCAGAATGGCCTTATAGGGAGTGTTAGGACCACACAGTTGTCAGAATGACCTTGCAGGCAGTGTTAGGACCACGCAGTTGCCAGAGTAGCTTTGCACTTGTCAGAATGACCTTGCAGGCAGTCTAATGACCACACAGTTGACAGAGTAGCCCTCCACTTTCCAGAATGGCCTTATAGGCAGTGTTAGGACCACACAGTTGTCATAATGACATTGCAGGCAGTGTTAGGACCACACAATTGCTAGAAGAGCCCTCCATTTGCCAGAATGACCTTAAAGGCAGTGTTAGGACCACACAGTTGCCAGAGTAGCCTTGCACTTGTCAGAATGACCTTGCATGCAGTCTAATGACCACACAGTTGGCAGAGTAGCCCTCCACTTTCCAGAATGGCCTTATAGGCAGTGCTAGGACCACGCAGTTGACAGAGTAGCCTTGCACTTGTCAGAATGACCTTGCAGGCAGTCTGATGACCATACAGTTGACAGAGTAGCTTTCCACTTTCCAGAATGGCCTAGCAGGCAGTGTTAGGACCACACAGTTGACAGAGTAGCCCTCCACTTACCAGAATGGCCTTACAGGCAGTGTTTGGACCACACAGTTGACAGAGTAGCCATCCACTTGTCAGAAAGACCTTACAGGCAGTGTTAGGACCACACAGTTGAGAGAGTAGCCCTCCAATTGCCAGAATGGCCTTACATGCAGTGTTAGGACCACACAATTGACAACGTAGCCCTCCACTTGCCAGAATGGCCTTACAGGCAGTGTTAGGACCACACAGTTGACAGAGTAGCCCTCCAATTGCCAGAATGGCAGGACCACTCAGTTGAGAGAGTAGCCTTCCACTTGCCAGAATGACCTTGCAGGCAGTGTTAGGACCACGCAGTTGACAGAGTAGCCCTCCGCTTGCCATTACTGGCAGGACCACACAGTTGAGAGAGTAGCCTTCCACTTGCCAGAATGACCTTGCAGATAGTGTTAGGACCACACAGTTGACAGAGTAGCCTTGCACTTGTCATAATGACTTTGCAGGCAGTGTTAGGACCACACAATTGACAGAGTAGCCATGCACTTATCAGAATAACATAGCAGGCAGTGTGAGAACCACACAGTTGCTAGAGTAGCCTTGCATTTGTCAGAATGACCTTACAGGCAGTGTTAGGACCACACAGTTTCCAAAGTAGCCTTGCACTTGTCATAATGGCCCTGCAGGCAGTGTTAGGACCACACAGTTGCCAGAATAGCCCTCCTCTTGTCAGAATGACTTTGCAGTCAGTGTTAGGACCACACAATTGACAGAGAAGCCCTCCACTTGTCAGAATGACCCTGCAGGCAGTGTTAGGACCACACAGTTGCCAGAATAGCCCTCCACTTGTCAGAATGACCTTGCAGTCAGTGTTAGGATCACACAATTGACAGAAAAGCCCTCCACTTGTCAGAATGACCTTGCAGGCAGTGTTAGGACCACACAGTTGACAGAGTATCTTTCCACATGCCAGAATGACCTTGCAGGCAGTGTTAGACCACACAGTTGACAGAGTAGTTTTCCACTTGCCAGAATGACCTTGCAGGCAGTCTGATGACCACACAGTTGTCAGAGTACCCATGCACTTTTCAGAATGACATTGCAGGCAGTCAGATAACCACACAGTTGCCAGATTAGCCTTGCACTTGTCAGAATGACATTGCAGGCAGTCTGATGACTGCATAGTTGCCAGAGTTGCCTTGAACTTGTCAGAATGACCTTGCAGGCAGTCTGATGACCATACAGTTACCAGAGTACCGTTGGACTTGTCAGAATGACCATGCAGGCAGTCTGATGACCACACAGTTGTCAGAGAAGCCTTCAACTTGCCAGAATGACCTTGCAGGCAGTCTGATGACCATACATTTGACAGAGTAACCCTCCACTTGCCTGGATGACCTTGCAGGCAGTCTGATGGCAATACAGTTGACAAAGTAGCCTTGCACTTGCACTTGCCTGAATGACCTTGCAGGCAGTCTGATGATCACACAGTTGACATAGTAATCCTCCAATTGCCTGAATGACCTTGCAGGCAGTGTTAGGATCACGCAGTTGCCAGATTAGCCTTGCCCTTGTGAAAATCACCTTGAAGGCCACCTCAGGATCATACAGTTGCCAGAGTAGCCTTGCACTTGGTTTAATCGCCTTTCAGGCCACCTCAGGACCCCACAGTTGCCAGAGTAGCCTTGCACTTGCCAGAATGACCTTGCATGCTATCTCAGGATGACACAGTTGCCACATAAGCCTTGCACTTTCCAGAGTGACCCTGCATGCAGTCCCAGTATCATACAGTTCCAAGGACCATGCACTTGCAAGAGTGCCCTTACATGCCACCTCAGGACCATGCATTTTCCATAGAGACCTTGCATGCTGTTTCAAGATCATGCCAAGCCAAAGTGACTGTGCATGCCATATCTGGATCATACCAAGCTGGAGTGTCCGTGCATGCCACCTCAGGACAATGCACTTGTAAAAATGACTTTACTTGCCATCTCACGATCTGACACTTACCAGAGTGACCTTGCATGCCATTTTAGGACATTGCATTTACAAGAGTGACCATGCATGCACCCTCGCAGGAGACTTTTCAGTCTCAGGACTGTGCACTTTCTGTAGAGATTGCGTACCATATGGACACTGCACTTGCAAAAGTGACTTAGCATGCCATTTTTGAACCCTGCAATTGCCAAAATGACCACGCATGTCATCTTGAGGCCATGCACTTTCTAGAATCACCTTGCATGCAGCCTTGGGACTTTAAATGTAGTCTTAGAACCATGAACTTGCCAGGGTGACCTTGTATGTAGTCTCAGGACCATGCACTTACTCGAGTAACCTTGAATACCATCTCATACCCGTGACCTTGTCTGCAATCTCATGACCATGAAGCTGTCAGTGTGACCTTTAGTGTAAACTCCGGACCATGCATTTGCCAGAGTGACCTTACATACCTTCACAGGGCATTGAACTTGCTAGAATGACCTTGCACGCAATATTGAACTTTTGAAAGTGACCTTGCTTGGTGACCCTGGACCTTACACTTGCTTGAGTGACCTTGCATGCAGACCCAGGACCTTGAACTTTTCCAAAGTGACCTTGCATGCTGTCACTGGATCTTGCACTTGCAAGAGTGAAATGGCATAATTGGGCCATACACTTCCCAAAAGAGACTTTTGATGCAGTCTTGGGACTTTGCATTTGCCACAATGACCTTTCACCTTCAGGACAATGCACTGGCAAGGGTGACCTTGCATGCCATCTCAGGCCTTGTATTTGCCAGAGTGACCCTATAAAGTCCCAGGACTATGAATTTGCCAGAGTGACATTGCATGCCATGGCAGGACATTGCACTTGTCACATAAACCATGCAAGTTGTTTCAGGACCATTCACTTACCAGAATGACCTTGCATACAGTCTCAGGATCTTGCACTTGCCAGAGTGACATTGCATACAGTCTCAGGACCATGCACTGGCCAAAATGACATTGCATAGAGTCTCAGGACCATGCACTTGCCAGAGTGACATTGCATGCAGTCTCAGGACCTTGCACTTGTCAGAGTGACATTGCATACAGTCTCAGGTCCATGCACATGCCAGAGTGACATTGCATACAGTCTCAGGTCCATGCACTTGCCAGAGTGACATTGCATAGAGTCTCAGGTCCATGCACTTGCCAGAGTGCCATTGCATACAGTCTCAGGACCATGCACTTGCCACAGTGACATTGCAAGCAGTCTCATGACCTTGCATTTGCCAGAGTGACATTGCAAGCAGTCTCAGGTCCATGCACTTGCCAAAGTGACATTGCATGCAGTCTCAGGACCTTGCACTTGCCAGAGTGACATTGCATGCAGTCTCAGGACCATGCACTTGCCAGAGTGACATTGCATGCAGTCTCAGGACCTTGCATTTGCCAAAGTGACATTACATGCAGTCTCAGGACCTTGCACTTGCCAGAGTGACATTGCATGCAGTCTCAGGACCATGCACTTGCCAGAGTGGCATTGCATACAGTCTCAGGTCAATGCACTTGCCAGAATGACATTTCATACAGTCTCAGGACCTTGCAGTTGCCAAAGTGACATTGCGTGCAGTCTCAGGTCCATGCACTTGCCAGAGTGACATTGCATGCAGTCTCAGGACCTTGCACTTGCCAGAAGGACATTACATGCAGTCTCAGGACCATGCACTTGCCAGAGTGACATTGCATACAGTCTCAGGACCATGCACTTGCCAGATTGACATTGCATACAGTCTCAGGACCATGCACTTGCCAGATTGACATTGCATACAGTCTCAGGACCATGCACTTGTCAGAGTGACATTTCATACAGTCTCAGGTCCATGCACTTGCCAGAGTGGCATTGCATCCAGTCTCAGGTCCATGCACTTGCCAGAGTGACATTGCATACACCATGAACTTGTTATCATGTACTTGTCAAAGTGTCATTGACTCAACATCAAGTCATTTATAAAATGAAGTCAATGATATTTTGTCCCAGCTGTACGCATTTGTTTTGGTAGTGAATGGTATCAATTGTTTTTCACAGATAAATCTCTATTAGCCACTGGAAGGCATAAAGTAAAAATGCATTATAAAAAAAGTTTTTAAACCTCTACTTGAATTTAGTTACTGTCATAGAGGCTCTGTCGATTGCAATTATTAACTCATTTTTGTGCCCCAAAAACGAAGACAAATATGACATGGATTTTTATTATGTAGTATATTACAGCCAAAGATAGTATTCCAATCACAGGCATACCAAAAATGACAATCTGCAACTGATAAAACATTAACAAATCCGACAAATAAACCAAACAATAACAAAAACTTTTGAGTCCTAATGAAATTAATAGTAGTATATGCATCAAAATGTCATATTATAGAACACCACTGTTGTTAATTGGATTATATGGCAATGGTCAACTTATTCAAGTGTCAGCTCTGAATACCAATGACAAAAAAACAGACTGTGGTTATGCACAACTAACATGATGGGTCTGGCATATCAATACAGCCTTTTTAACGGGTAAAATTCGAGATAAATTGCATATGGAAGACTAGTCTCAATGTTTTATTTTAATCAACCAAACTACAGAAGCAACAGTCAAACACTAGACAAAAATCATTGGTACTACATGCAGGATCACAGACAAACTGAAACACAGATTCACAAATAAGGCAAAAAAAAACTAGACTGCAAATGCACTGGTTCAAAAACATACATGTACATTAATGACCAAGTTCCTGATGTACATGTTAACAGCTCTGTTAGTACAAATGAAGAAAATGTTTGCTGTTATATATCAACTTAATTATGTAAGTAACAGCCAGCTGAAAAAATATTACAACCTATTAGAAGCACTTAAACAGAATGTAATTTGACATGCTAAGCTTACAAATCATTCATGCACTGGCTATAAATCTATGATTTTGAAGTAGTTCTAAATATAAATGACATAACTAGTCCTGTTAATGATATAAATATTGCATGATATAAGAATTAAGATATGATGTTCATGTTTATGTGATGTATGCTAGGGTTTTAGCTAGAGCTATGGAAGGGTGCTGGAAGGCATTCTTTTTTGTTCTTTGTTGGTATCACCCTTCTTCCCTCATGGAGATCAGGAAGTCTACCCTTCTGCCGCCATATAATTAAATACTTAAGATAATAAATATTTGTTAGATTGATTACTACAATTGGTTCAAATAAACACAATTCCTAACAATTGTGTTGGATTCATAAAGATCTGATTCTTCACAGCCCGTTACAATGTGCCCTTTCACCCTTAGCACACTGTCCCTCTTCTGCAGCACCCTGTCCATTTAAAACCTGGCTTAACCCCTATATGTTCTTTAATATATGTTAAAAACAAAATCACAATATAACAACAAATTAAGAGTAAAGCACTATAATATTATGTCAATTAATTTCTGTATTGCATTTAAAAAAAGCACATATTTCGATAAAAAATCATTTTAATTTGAAACAAATGCAACAACTGTCGTAAAAAAGCCTGTATTATTTTTGGCCATGAAGTTTGGTGATAAGCTATCCAGATTTTAAGAACGGACACTGTTAATATAGTTTTTTCCCCATTCAAGGACCGTAACTTTTGAGTCATGGAGGCTCTATAGCTGGTTATTCAAGATATCTGCCTAAACACATTTTTACTTTATTTGGTGATGATTGGACAGAGGCTTCTATTGCTGGGACATGACTTATTTTAGGTAATTTCTATAATAAAAGGGTGACTCTAACGATATGGCTGGTTATCAAATTGTCGTAAATATTATGCCCATACACATTATGACCAAATTTAGTGATGGTTCGACAGACTTAAAAAGATATTGATCAGAGAAGACCGAAAGTAATTTCTTTATTTAAAGGGTGATAACCATCGAGTGGCTCAAGCAATATGGGTAGTTATCGAACTTGTCTAAAAAATGATGCACATACAAATTCTGACCAAGTTTGGGGAATACAGGACAAATGCTTCTAAAGTGATCGGACACGACCAAATTTAGGTAATTTCTATAATAAAACGGCGATAACTCTCGAGTGCCTCTAGCGATACGGCTGGTTATCAAGCTATTACAAGATATAATGCCCATACACATTCTGACTAAAGTTGGTCCTATTAGACAAAAGCTTCTAAAGTTATTGAGCATACAACATATGCACACCCACACACTGCAAGTGAAACTATAATACATCCCAATATATAATCATGTGTATAAAAACGAATGAAAAAAATGAATGCTTTTAGAGATATTTCTTATATAAGTTCACAACTTATAAATTATTTTTAAATTAAAAGCGAAAATAAGTGAACCCAAGCACAATCTCAGGAATTGGTTATAATTTTCAAATTAACTTTCATAATCATACAAAACAAGAGGGATGGTTTTAAGACCAAAAAAGAAACCTGTTTACCTACTTAAACAAGAGGCCGATTAGACCATTTGCTCTACTGGCATGGCTCTTGTGGTAATTTTCAATTCAGAGCATGTATGTATGGGTAATAGGCAACAAACATACAGTTTACGTTTTGTGTTTGGGTTAGCTAAAAACGTTGCACGTTCAAAATCTGAGGACAGAAAGTGTTGTAAGCAGATTAGTTGCATGAACTATTTTAATATGTGCCAAGTAAAGGTCATCTGATGAAAAAAAAATATTTGCTATCAAAACAGTACTCATGGTCAAAATTTCATTTCTGTAGCTTTAAAAATAAACAAGAGTCTCGTAAGACAGCGCGCTCAACTTCGCCGCTTTGACTTAGAAGTGAATACAATAACAATGTAATATTACCAAGTTTGGTCTATTTATGTCAAACCTAACTAAAATTATTCAATACATAAGGTGACTAATTGAAGCTGCCCTCCCACCACCCAAAAAATGACGCAAGTCATTCAAATAACTTGATTTCCCATTATGAAAATGTGGTAAAGAATATACAAAAATGCCTTTCAAAAGAAATTAAAATAAAATTTAAAAAAATAAAAATTAAAGGGCCATATAGTATAGCCCTCCTTGTTTTCCCTTGGTAAAAAACTGGTTAAGAATGTAAAAATGTGCCTGTCAAAAGAAATTAAAAAAAATAAAATATATATATATATATATATATATATATATATATATATATATATATATATATATATATATATATTCAAGGGACATAATTTGTATTTAGGGTTAAAATGGAGTTATGTTTCTTGTTGTAAGATGGTTGTGAATAATTTTGAATTTTATTAAGTGCATTGAATGAAAGGTATAGAAGTTTTTTTTATTAAAATCCTAACTTGCCCTTAACTTTTACTTGTCTAAAACTTTAACCTAAGTCAATCAGGGGCCAGAACTTGTATTAAGGATATGGAGTTTTGTAACCTTATTGGATGATGGTCCTGAACAATTGTGTGAAGTATTAAGTCAATTGAATGAAGGGTATAGAAGTTATTAATAAATATCCCAACCTGCCCTAAAACTTTAACCTAAGTTCCATAGTCAATCAGGGGCCATAACTTGTATAAAAGATAATATGGAGTTATCTAACCTCATTATGTGATGGCTCTGAACAACTGTGTGAAGTATTAAGTCAATTGAATGAATGGTATTGGAGTTTTAAGTGAAAATCCCAACTTGCCCTAAAACTTTAACCTGCCCTAAAACTTTAACCTAAGTCAATCAGGGGCCATAACTTGTATTAAGGATATGGGGTTATGTAACCTCATTGGGTGATGATCCTGAACAATTGTGTAAAGTATTAAGTCAATTGAATGAAGGGTATAGAAGTTATTAATAAATATCCCAACCTGCCCTAAAACTTTAACCTAGGTTCCATAGTCAATCAGGGGCCAGAACTTGTATTAAGGATAATATGGAGTTATGTAACCTCATTGTGTGATGGTCCTGAACAACTGTGTGAAGTATTAAGTCAATTGAACAAAGGGTATAGAAGTTATTTATAAATATCCCAACCTGCCCTAATACTTTAACCTAAGTTTCATAGTCAATCAGGGGCCATACTATGTGTAAAGAATTATATGGAGTTATCTAACCTCATCATGTGATGGCCCTGAACAACTGTGTGAAGTATTAACTCAATTGAATGAAAGGTATTGGACTTATAAGTGAAAATCCCAACTTGCCCTAAAACTTTAACCTGACGCCGAAGCCGAGGCTGGGGTGAGTAGTATAGCCCGCCTATTCTTCGAATAGTCGAGCTAAGAAGTTGGTCAAAAGGTCAAAGTAAAGGTCATCCGAGGACAACATTGATGCTCGTTTGCAAAACTTTACACATGGTCCAAATTTCATTGCTGTAGCTTTAAAAATAACAAGCAAATTCGTTGAATTGATATCCCCCACCTGATTAGACAAAGTTCATGGATTGGAAATGAAAAGTAGGTGGAATATTCCTAGATTAACATTTAATATGGCTGCAGAGAAATGGACTGTTATGAACGTTGGATATAACATTGAGTTTAATTGGAATTATTTGAAATAAAAGTTTTGTATATATAGAGTAACATTTGTAATAGTTTCTATGAATTTGAATGGTTTCAAAGTGAAAGTTCAGATATGTCTGAAGTGTTAACAGTAAATAGTGGAAGATGACATTTTTAGGTATCTGTATATCATGTTCACTGTGTGTTATTTTCAAGCTCATAGGAGCTTTATGTTGGTGATTATTGATTATAACCTAACATAATCGATTATAATGGAAGTTGATGTAAGTAAATCATCATAAAATACATATATTTATTATCATGTGTTCAGTCATACATGTATGAACATATTTCGACCAATCACTACCATGAAATGGTTTCGGACAAGATTTTTGGAAGATTTGATCTAGTGACCTGATTTTTTATCACATGTGACCTAGTTTTCTAAATTTTTTTATCACATGTGACCCAGTTTTAAACATGTCAAAGAGTTCATCGAGGAAAACATTCTGATCACGTTTCATGAATTTTAGACATAATGCCTCTAATGTATTCCAAAGATTTTTCCAAAGATTTTTCTAAGAATTGAGCTAATGACCTAGTTTTTGACCCCATGTGACCCACTTTTACACTTTTACAAGCAGCCCATATTTAATCAAGGGGTACATCCTGACCAAGTTTCAACATAATCTGACAAATCATTACCATGATATGGTTCCTGACAAGATTTTTCTGCCCCCCAGGGACATAATTTCAACTGTTTTGCTCGACAGTCATCATATAATGCTCCACAACAAATATCAAAGATACAAGCCTTGTGGTTTGAAACAAAAAGATTTTGAAAATATTTCCTAAATAAGTCTCTAGGAAACTTGTGACCCCCGGGGCAGTGCTAGTTTTGACCCCAGGGTCATAATTTGAACAACCATTGAGTGGACCACTAAATTATGCCTTATTCAAAATAGCAAGGGTCTGCATAGCTGGTTCAGACAAAAAAGTTTTCAAACATTCCAAATTTAAGTATACCAAACCAGTGAACCCCAGGAGATGGCCAGTAATGACCCCAGGGGCATAATTTGAACAAACATTCACAAGCAACTGTTGTTTGACGGATGCGCGAACGACAGAGACTTTGGCCAATAAAGCTAAAAATGGCCTTTGGCCTTTCAACAAGAACAAGAGAGAGCATTCACAAAATCAAATGCAGAACAAAAAAGCAAGTTGTCTCCCTTTAGCCCTAGACTTGACTTTACATGTAAACTTGGCTAAAAATAGACTTCGTTCACTGGTTTTCAAAAGGCACCAAGCACTGATGGATATCTAAATACTGTACAAGTTTCATCAAGAAACAATCAAAACTGAAGACTGTATCCTCTTTACAAGCAATTGTTTACAGACGCACGCACGGACGCACATACGACGTACACATTACCATCGCATAAGCCTTTGGCCAGTAGAGCTAAAAACTAAAAAACACAGGAAAAATATGACAACAGAATTTTTAAATTTTTTATCTTTTCTTACAAACATAACTATAAAATTGGGGTTACTTTTCAAAAGCTTATACCAAACCTCAATAATTAAACAACCAAAAATGGTTACTTTCTGCATCAAAGTAAATTGTATGACCACAACAATGTCTGTGCAATTCACACACATACATACCGTTGTTCAGAAAAGAAACCTTGTTATTTTATCCTTCTTCTTGACTACAAATGCAGTTCTAAAACATATAGTTTAACCAGAATCATTTCTCTACGCTGCTTCCTAGTTCATATTCATCAAGGAAGTCAAATTCTTCTTCAATGTCCAAACTTGCTGTATCATCATGTGCATCCTTCTTTTCCTTATGAACGTCTCTTCGAGCATGATCGCTTAATGCCAAAGTTTCATCCTCTGAATCACTATAGGTGCTTGCAAATCTCTCTTCAGTCTCCCTAGAAGCTTGACGTTTACCAGTATTCTGATCCGTATCACCAGAGGCAAGATTCTGAAGATTCTGAAGTTGTCCAAGAAAAGAACTCTTAATTGCCGAGCCCATCACTGAAGCAAAGGCTTGAGATACAATTTCACGTGCAGCAGCGTCTGTATCAATTTCAACACGTCCCGGCACCATCTGGTCACCTTCATCAATGTCTGAATCTTCAAAGTGTGAAGGAATAAATCTCATACTGTCTGCAGAACTTTCTCGACTGATCCGTGGTGGCTTCCTTTCATCAGGAATGCCCAGTAACTCGTCGTCAGTGTGGTCGAGTGAATCCTCAAAGGAAGGCATGATGTCAATACTGGGGGTAAAGTCATTCACAGTGTCATCTGTGACATTGTTTTCTGGAATACAGGAATCATGCATATGAAAGGCAGAGCACCTCCATAGTCTTAATATTTATGAAAACTTGAACAAAGTTTGTACATTCTGTTTGTAAACTGTATTGGTTCTCGCAACATTACCGTCACTATCTGACTACACGTATTTGTTATTACTACAATTTAACAAGATTACACAGTGATCACACACTAAGACCACCATGCCCTCATCACTATAAACCACTCCTTGGGCTCTTTGGACAGACGGGAGAGCATTCTGGGCTTCCCTAACTCAACTTCACTTATTGTTAACACATGACAATAAACCTACCTTCATCACTATTGGCAACTGAGGGTTCCTTAGACATTCTGGGTGTGAGAGGCATATTGGGAGTCCCTCCTTCATCTTCACTGTCTGTTATCGCCCGGGCAAGGGCTGCCGAAAGGGCAGGGTCCGTTGGATAGAAATCTTCCAAATCACTCTCATTGTCAGCACATTGGGATGTGGCCAGGTGACCCTCGTCATCGGTGTTCTCATTGATCAAAATTGGGGCTTTGTCTAAAACAGAGGTGTTTGGTATGAACAAGCATTTGAATAGGTCGATTCTATGTATCCTCCACACAAAAAAGTGCATTATCATACATGAACTTATCTTTACAACCTTACAACTATATATTTGCTTTGTCCTTAACTTGTTTAAAAAAATGTTTTTTTGCATACCGGACGTGTGTTTTTGGTCATGTGACCAGTGCTGGAAAAACCTGTCTTACACCCCCTCCATGTAAGATGAATCATGCGCAACAACGTGCCATTTCTTATTTCTTTTATGTAGGGGGTTTACAAAAAGTACATTATGCCATTTCAATAAAGTAATGCAAGACTCTTAAATTAAAACTGAAAATGAATAAAAATCAAAATAGCAATTTTTAGAGGAACTATTTAATAATTATCCAAAATTATTACTCTGCATGACATCAGTAAACAGTGTTGCATGCGCTTTTTGGTAAAGTGTGCAAAAAAGCTTTTTCTTTGTAAATTTTTCCACAAATTGATAATTTTAGGTATACAAGAAAAATATCAATCATGTGTTTCCGGTCTGGATTGAAAAATCCAACCCTCGTTATCGGCTTACACAAGTGCGCTCACGTCAAGATATTTCTACCCAAACAGGAGACTCAAGTTAGTTACTTATCGTATTAAATGGCGACTCATGTAAGATTCTTTTAATCATATAACATATTGCCAAAATGAAGATTTTATTCATGTTCGGTAACGAGGATGACGCTAAATCAATAGGACAAATTTGTCAAGTTATTTTACAGAGTTAGACACTTACATTATTTTCCAGGTAGTCTAGCTTAAGTCAACCCATATATCTCTGGTGACGCCGTTTAAGCAACAGTGGACAGGGTAACAGATTTCGGTTAATTTAGTGTACTTTCTTTTCTAGCATGGTAAATAACACTGTTCAGGGAATCAAAATGCATATGGCCCTAACACTATCCAGCTTTGACACAAATTGAAGGAGGAAATGCACTAGGACCATGATATCCATACCTCCCTATACAGCAAGAAACGCACACTGTTGCCAAATTATACAGTTGAACACCGTTAATATGAAATCGTAGGGACCCAACAAATTATTTCGGAAAAGTGATTTTTCGGAATAACAATTTCAGAAAGTGACAGCGTTCGCGAATTAAAGATGACATGAAATACTAAGTTGTGAAGATTGCAATGTCGATCACTCGTTACGAATACGATACATTCAATTGAGTTATCATTTGTATACAAAAATTTGTGTTGATTTATTGTTTCATAAATGACAAATAATTCGTCATTATACTTTTTAATTAAAACAACATAAAACATTTAAAACAAAATGACAGCACATGTATGCATTCGGAACATAGCACGGATTGTTCAATAGCGAGTCGAGTGTGCAATGCGGCAATTGAATCTGATGAGATAGACATTTTCAAATAATATTTAGGTTGTTAACCAGCAGCTATATACACCCTACATCACGCAAATGAATCGCTCATTTTCTGACATCGATGTTTGTAACATACGCATGCTCAATGTCATTCTTTAACAAGTGCTAATTGTGCTCCATTGTCACCTCAAATCGCTACCCGAGTGCATTCGAAGATTGGTGTGAAAAACTATGACATGATCGAGTTTGAAATAAGAATTGATAAATAGGTGTGAAATACCAAATCAGGACCGTAATTTTTACTTCGGAATAGCCATTATTTCGGACTAGTGATTTCGGATTTAAGATTAAAAATTTAGTTAAACAAAGAAGGAGTAAATCGGGACCGAAAAATAATTCGAAATAGCGATAATTTTGGATAAACGGTGTTCGGAATAGCGGTGTTCAACAGTATAATATTATGGGTGACACAGTTAAACTTTTGTTTATATCTTAATAGTAAAAAAATCTTCATGTATATATTGTATTTACAACATTACAACTATATGCCCCTTGTACATGAAGCACCAGCAACCCAAGCCAGAAGTGCAAGCCAGGCCAGGTCACACAGTGGGAGTTGATATCCTATGCATGTCCATCCTTAAGACAGCTGCACCAAGCATGTGGAGGCAACCATATTTAGGATTGAGCATGCTGTTAAAAAGGAAATGTTGTAGGCAGCAGCAGGAGGTTTGTCTATTTGCTGTGTAAGAAGGAGCTGCAGCACAATGGCAGGCACAAGGAAAGAAAGGTTGTTGGTCCAATCTGGGTGGTTATGGAGGACTGTATTGTGACTTTGTTTCACTTACCTGTAATTTTTTTTAAAAGTCAATAAATTTGATTTTATTTGCATTCATTGCTTTTTTACACCATTTCCATTGAGAAAAACTTTGATCTTACAAGGAATTGCAATATTCGTCAAATTGCATCATTGAATAATAAAATTGCAGCACCAGATGTCAGCGAAAGGCCAACAATGTCTAGCCTGACATATAACAATCATGGAACAGTTCTTATAGCTGGAATGTTGATGGCTATGCAAGACAGTGATTTCAAACAAGCCAAAATAAATATTGATTTCCATTGTGATCTTGACCTCTAACCTTAAGACAGGGGTTTTGCAGGTGACACGCTGTATTGCCATGCTATGGTAAACATTTGTGTGAAGATGTATTGAGATTCCCCAATGCATGGCAAAGTTACAGCCTGGACAAGCTAAAATTGGTAAAACGTGCTCATATACATCCATACATTTGAACCAAAGAATGACATTATTTTCTCTTCTCTTACTTTTACTTTCAAATGTAAAAACTTGGCCAGAAGTACACATTCATTATGCACAATGGTGAATTCACCAGCATAGACAACCTAGACAACCTGACATCCCACCATAGACAGCCTGGACAACCTGACTCTGCCACCATAAACAGCCTGGACAACTAGACTCTCCCACCAAAGACAACCTGGACAACCTGACACTCTGCCACCACAGACAACCTGGACAACCTGACTCTGCCACCACAGACAACCTGACTTTGCCACCATACACAACCTGGACAACCTGACTCTGCCACCCATCACAGACAACCTGACTCTGCCGCCACAGACAACATGGACAACCTCACTCTGCCACCACAGACAACCTGGACAATCTGACTCTGCCACCATAGACAACCTGGACAACCTGACTCCCCACCACAGACAACCTGGACAACCTTACACCCCACCAGCCAACCTGACACCTCACCATTGACAACCTGGACAACCTGACAACCCACTAGACAACCTGGACAACCTGACACCCCACCATAGACAACCTAGACAACCTGAAACCCCACCAAAGACAACCTGGACAACCTGACACCCCACAATAGACAACCTGGACAACCTGACACCCCACAATAGACAACCCTGGACAACCTGACAACCCACTGGACAACCTGACAACCCACTAGACAACCTGGACAACCTGACACCCCACCATAGACAACCTAGACAACCTGAAACCCCACAATAGACAACCCTGGACAACCTAACAACCCACTAGACAACCTGGACAACCTGAAACCCCACCAAAGACAACCTAGACAACCTGAAACCCCACCAAAGACAACCTGGACAACCTGACACCCCACAATAGACAACCCTGGACAACCTGACACCCCACAATAGACAACCTGGCATCCCACCATAGACAACCTGGACAACCTGACACCCCACCATAGACAACCTGGACAACCTGACACTCCACCAGACAACCTGACACACCACCATAGACAACCTGGACAACCTGACACGTCAACATAGACAACCTGACACCCCAACATAGACAAAATGTACAACCTGACACCCCACCATAGACAAACTGGACAACCTGACATCCAACCATAGACAGCCTGGACAACCTGACACCCCACCATAGACAATCTGAACAACCTGACACCCCGCCATAGACAAACTGGACAACCTGACTCTGCCATCACAGACTACCTAGACAACCTGACATCCTACAATAGACAAACTGGACAACCTGATACACCATCATAAACAACCTGGACAACCTGACACCCCATAATAGACAATCTGGACAACCTCACACCCCATCACAGACACCATAGACAACCTGGACAACCTGACTCTGCCACCACATACAACCTGAAAAGCCTGACTCCACCACAGACAACCTGGACAACCTGACTTTGTCAACACTGACAACCTGGACAATCTGACTCTGCCACCACAGACTACATGGAAAACCTGACTCTGCCACCACAGACAACCTGGACATTCTGACTTTGCCACCACAGACAACCTGGACAATCTGACTCTGCCACCATAGACAACATGGACAACCTGGCTCTGCCACCATAGACAACCTGGACAATCTGACTTTGCCACCACAGAAAACCTGGACAACTTGACTTTGCCACCATTGACAACCTGAACAACCTGACACCCCACCACAGACAACCTGGACAATCTGACATTGCCACCACAGACAACCTGGACAACCTAACACTTTGTCACCACAGACAACCTGGACAATCTGACTCTACCACCACAGACAACCTGGACAATCTGACCCTGCTACCATAGAAAACCTGGACAATCTGACCCTGTCACCACAGACAACCTGGACAACCAGACTTTGCCACCATAGACAACCTGGACAATCTGACACTGCCTCCATAGACAACCTGGACAATCTGACCCTGTCACCACAGACAACCTGGACAACCTGACACTCTGCCACCACAGACAACCTGGACAACCTGACTCTTCCACCACAGACAACCTGTACAATCTGACTTTGCCACCACAGACAACCTGGACAACCTGACTTCCCACCACAGACAACCTGGACAACCTGACTCTGCCACCACTGACAACCAGGACAACGTGAATCTGCCACCACAGACAATCTGACTTTGCCACCACAGACAACCTGGACAACCTGACTCTGCCACCACTGACAACCTGGACAACCTGACTCTGCCACCACAGACAACTTGGACAATCCAACTCTGCCACCACTGACAACCTGACTCAGCCACCACAGACAACATGGACAACCTGACTTTGCAACCACTGACAACCTGGACGACCTGACTCTGCCACCACAGACAATCTGACCTTGTAACCACTGACAACCTGGACAACCTGGACAACCTTACACTCTGCCACCACAGACAACCTGGACAATCTGACTCTGCCACCAAAGACAACCTGGACAATCTGACTCTGCCACCATAGACAACCTTGACGACCTGACTTTGCCACCACATACAACCTGAAAAGCCTGATTCCACCATAGACAACCTGGACAACCTGACTTTGTCACCGCTGACAACCTGGCAAACCTGACTGCCACCACACACAACCTGGACAATCTGACTTTGCCACCACAGACAACCTGGACAATCTGACTCTGCCACCTTAGACAACCTGGACAACCTGGCTCTGCCACCATAGACAACCTGGACAATCTGACTTTGCCACCACAGACAACCTGGACAACCTGACTTTGCCACCACTGACAACCTGAACAACCTGACACCCCACCACAGACAACCTGGACAATCTGACTTTGTCACCACAGACAACCTGGACAACATGACTTTACCCTCACAGACAACCTTGGACAACCTGACTCTTCCACCACAGACAACCTGGACAATGGGACACCCCACCACAGACAACCTGGACAACCTGACAACCCACCACAGACAACCAGGACAACCTGACTTTGCCATCACAGACAACCTGGACAATCTGACACTCCAACACAGACAACCTGGACAACCTGACTTTGCCACCACTGACAACATGGACAACCTGACACTCTGCCAACACAGACAACATGGACAACCTGACTCTGCCACCACAGACAACCTGGACAATCTGACTTTGCCACCACAGACAACCTGGACAACCTGACTCTGCCACCATAGACAACCTGGACAACCATGACTCTGTCACCATAGACAACCTGGACAACCATGACTATGTCACCATAGACAACCTGGACAACCTTACCCTGCCACCATAACAACCTGGACAACTATGACTCTGCCACCATAGACCACCTGGACAATCTGACTCTGCCACCACAGACAACCTGGACAACCATGACTCTGTCACCATAGACAACCTGGACAATCTGACTCTGCCACCACAGACAACCTGGACAACCTGACTTTGCCACCATAGACAACCTGGACAACCTGTCATCCCACCCCAGACATCCTGGACAACCTGACTTTGCCACCACAGACAACCTGGACAACCTGACACTCTGCCACCACAGACAACCTGGACAACCTGACTCTGCCACCACAGACAACCTGGACAACCTGACTTTGCCACCACTGACAACCTGGACAACCTGACACCCCACCACAGACAACCTGACTCTGCCACCACTGACAACCTGGACAACCTGACTCCGCCACCACTAACAACCTGGACAACCTGACACCCCACCACAGACAACCTGACTCTGCCACCATACACAACCTGGACAACCTGACTCTGCCACCACAGACAACCTGGACAACCTGACTTTGCCACCACTGACAACCTGGACAACCTGACTCTGCCACCATAGACAACCTGACAACCATGACTCTGCCACCATAGACAACCTGGACAATCTGACTCTGCCACCACATACAACCTGGACAACCATGACTCTGTCACCATAGACAACCTGGACAACCTGACTCTGCCAACACAGACAGCCTGGACAACCTGACACCATGCCACTACGGACAACCTGGACAATCTGACTCTGCCATCACAGACAACCTGGACAACCTGACTTTGCCACCACAGACAACCTGGACAACCTGACACCCCACCACAGACAACCTGGACAACCTGACTTTGCCACCACAGACAAACTTGACAACCTGAAACTCTGCCACCACAGACAACCTGACTGTGCCACTATAGACAAACTGGACAACCATGACTCTGTCACCATAGACAACCTGGACAACCTGACTTTGCCACCACAGACAACCTGGACAACCTGACACGCCACCACAGACAACCTGGACAACCTGACACTGCCACCACAGAAAACCTGACTTTTCCACCACAGACAACCTGGACAACCTGACACCCCACCACAGACAACCTGGACAATCTGACTCTGTCACCATAGACAACCTGGACAACCTGACTCTGCCGCCACAGACAACATGGACAACCTCACTCTGCCACCACATACAACCTGGACAATCTGACTCTGCCACCATAGACAACCTGGACAACCTGACTCCCCACCACAGACAACCTGGACAACCTGACACCCCACCAGCCAACCTGACACCTCACCATTGACAACCTGGACAACCTGACAACCCACTAGACAACCTGGACAACCTGACACTCCACCATAGACAACCTAGACAACCTGAAACCCCACCAAAGACAACCTGGACAACCTGACACCCCACAATAGACAACCCTGGACAACCTGACACCCCACAATAGACAACCTGGCATCCCACCATAGACAACCTGGACAACCTGACACCCCACCATAGACAACCTGGACAACCTGACACTCCACCAGACAACCTGACACACCACCATAGACAAGCTGGACAACCTGACACCCCAACATAGACAACCTGACACCCCATTATAGACAAAATGTACAACCTGACACCCCACCATAGACAAACTGGACAACCTGACATCCAACCATAGACAGCCTGGACAACCTGACACCCCACCATAGACAATCTGAACAACCTGACACCCCGCCATAGACAAACAGGACAACCTGACTCTGCCATCACAGACTACCTGGACAACCTGACATCCTACAATAGACAAACTGGACAACCTGATACACCATCATAAACAACCTGGACAACCTGACGACCCACAATAGACAATCTGGACAACCTCACACCCCACCACAGACACCATAGACAACCTGGACAACCTGACTATGCCACCACATACAACCTGAAAAGCCTGACTCCACCACAGACAAACTGGACAACCTGACTTTGTCACCGCTGACAACCTGGACAATCTGACTCTGCCACCACATACTACATAGAAAACCTGACTCTGCCACCACAGACAACCTGGACAATCTGACTTTGCCACCACAGACAACCTGGACAATCTGACTCTGCCACCATAGACAACATGGACAACCTGGCTCTGCCACCATAGACAACCTGGACAATCTGACTTTGCCACCACAGAAAACCTGGACAACCTGACTTTGCCACCACTGACAACCTGAACAACCTGACACCCCACCACAGACAACCTGGACAATCTGACATTGCCACCACAGACAACCTGGACAACCTAACACTTTGTCACAACAGACAACCTGGACAATCTGACTCTACCACCACAGACAACCTGGACAATCTGACCCTGCTACCATAGACAACCTGGACAATCTGACCCTGTCACCACAGACAACCTGGACAACCAGACTTTGCCACCATAGACAACCTTGACAATCTGACTATGCCATCATAGACAAACTGGACAATCTGACCCTATCACCACAGACAACCTGGACAACCTGACACTCTGCCACCACAGACAACCTGGACAACCTGACTCTGCCACCACAGACAACCTGTACAACCTGACTTTGCCACCACAGACAACCTGGACAACCTGACTTCCCACCACAGACAACCTGACTCTGCCACCACTGACAACCAGGACAACGTGAATCTGCCACCACAGACAACCTGACTTTGCCACCACAGACAACCTGGACAACCTGACTCTGCCACCACAGACAACCTGGACAACCTGACTCTGCCACCACAGACAACCTGGACAATCCGACTCTGCCACCACTGACAACCTGACTCAGCCACCACAGACAACATGGACAACCTGACTTTGCAACCACTGACAACCTGGACGACCTGACTCTGCCACCACAGACAACCTGGACAATCTGACTTTGTAACCACTGACAACCTGGACAACCTGGACAACCTAACACTCTGCCACCACACACAACCTGGACAATCTGACTCTGCCACCAAAGACAACCAGGACAATCTGACTCTGCCACCATAGACAACCTTGACGACCTGACTCTGCCACCACATACAACCTGAAAAGCCTGATTCCACCATAGACAACCTGGACAACCTGACTTTGTCACCACTGACAACCTGGCAAACCTGACTCTGCCACCACACACAACCTGGACAATCTGACTTTGCCACCACAGACAACCTGGACAATCTGACTCTGCCACCTTAGACAACCTGGACAACCTGGCTCTGCCACCATAGACAACCTGGACAATCTGACTTTGCCACCACAGACAACCTGGACAACCTGACTTTGCCACCACTGACAACCTGAACAACCTGACACCCCACCAAAGACAACCTGGACAATCTGACTTTGTCACCACAGACAACCTGGACAACATGACTTTGCCCTCACAGACAACCTTGGACAACCTGACTCTTCCACCACAGACAACCTGGACAATGGGACACCCCACCACAGACAACCTGGATAACCTGACACCCCACCACAGACAACCAGGACAACCTGACTTTGCCATCACAGACAACCTGGACAATCTGACACCTCACCACAGACAACCTGGACAACCTGACTTTGCCACCACTGACAACTTGGACAACCTGACACTCTGCCAACACAGACAACATGGACAACCTGACTCTGCCACCACAGACAACCTGGACAATCTGACTTTGCCACCACAGACAACCTGGATAACCTAACTCTGCCACCATAGACAACCTGGACAACCATGACTCTGTCACCATAGACAACCTGGACAACCATGACTATGTCACCATAGACAACCTGGACAACCTTACTCTGCCACCATAGACAACCTCGACAACTATGACTCTGCCACCATAGACCACCTGGAAAATCTGACTCTGCCACCACAGACAAACTGGACAACCATGACTCTGTCACCATAGACAACCTGGACAATCTGACTCTGCCACCACAGACAACCTGGACAACCTGACTTTGCCACCATAGACAACCTGGACAACCTGTCATCCCACCCCAGACATCCTGGACAACCTGACTTTGCCACCACAGACAACCTAGACAACCTGACACTCTGCCACCGCAGACAACCTGGACAACCTGACTCTGCCACCACAGACAACCTGGACAACCTGACTTTGCCACCACTGACAACCTGGACAACCTGACACCCCACCATAGACAACCTGACTCTGCCACCACTAACAACCTGGACAACCTGACTCCGCCACCACTGACAACCTGGACGACCTGACACCCCACCACAGACAACCTGACTCTGCCACCACTGACAACCTGGACAACCTGACTCTGCCACCACAGACAACCTGGACAACCTGACTTTGCCACCACTGACAACCTGGACAACCTGACACCCCACCACAGACAATCTGACTCCGCCACCACTGACAACCTGGACAACCTGACTCCGCCACCACTGACAACCTGGACAACCTGACTTTGCCACCACAGACAACCTGAACAACCTGACTCTGCCACCACTGACAACTTGGACAACCTGACTTTGCCACCACAGACAACCTGGACAATCTGACTCTGCCACCTGACAACCTGACTCTGCCACAACAGACAACCTGGACAACCTGACTTTGCAACCACTGACAACCTGGACAAGCTGACTCTGCCAACACAGACAACCTGAACAACCTGACATTGAAACCACTGACAACCTGGACAACCTGACTTTGCCACCACAGACAACCTGGACAACCTAACACTGCCACCACAGACAACCTGGACAATCTGACTCTGCCACCACAGACAACCTGGACAATCCGACTCTGCCACCATAGACAACCTGGACAACCTGACTCTGCCACCACTGACAGCCTGAAAAGCCTGACTCCACCACAGACAACCTGGACAACCTGACTTTGCCACCACAGACAACCTGGACAACCTGACTCTGCCACCACTGACAACCTGGACAATCTGACTCTTCCACCACAGACTACATGGACAACCTGACTCTGCCACCACAGACATCCTGAACAATCTGACTTTGCCACCACAGACAACCTGGACAATCGGACTCTGCCACCACAGACAACCTGGACAACCTGACTTTGCCACCACAGACAACCTGGACAACCTGATTCTGCCACCACAGACAACCTGGAAAACCTGACTTTGCCACCACTGACAAACTGAACAACCTGACACCCCACCACAGACAACCTGGACAATCTGACTTTGCCACCACAGACAACCTGGACAACATGACTTTGCCCTCACAGACAACCTGGACAACCTGACTTTGCCACCACTGACAACTTGGACAACCTGACACCCTGCCACCACAGACAACCTGGACAATCTGACACCCCACCACAGACAACCTGGACAACCTAACACCCCACCACAGACAACCTGGACAACCTGACTTTGCCACCACAGACAACCTGGACAATCTGACACCCCACCACAGACAACCTGGACAACCTGATTTTGCCACCACTGACAACTTGGACAACCTGACACTCTGCCAACACAGACAAAATGGACAACCTGACTCTGCCACCACAGACAACCTGGACAATCTGACTTTGCCACCACAGACAACCTGGAAAACCTGACTCTGCCACCATAGACAACCTGGACAACTATGACTCTGCCACCATAGACAACCTGGACAATCTGACTCTGCCACCACAGACAACCTGGACAACCATGGCTCTGTAACCATAGAAAACCTGGACAAATTGACTCTGCCACCACAGACAACCTGGACAACCTGACTCTGCCACCACTGACAGCCTGAAAAGCCTGACTCCACCACAGATAACCTGGACAACCTGACTTTGCCACCAATGACAACCTGGACAATCTGACTTTTCCACCACAGACTACATGGACAACCTGACTCTGCCACCACAGACAACCTGAACAATCTGAGTTTGCCACCACAGACAACCGGAAAATCTGACTTTGCCACCACAGACAACCTGGACAATCTGACTCTGCCATCACAGACAACCTGGACAACCTTAATCTGCCACCATAGACAACCTGGACAACTATGAATCTGCCACCATAGACAACCTGGACAATCTGACTCTGACACCACAGACAACCTGGACAACCATGACTCTGTCACCATAGACAACCAGGACAAACTGACTCTGCCACCACAGACAACCTGGACAATCTTACTCTGCCACCACAGACAACCTGGACAACCATGACTCTGTCACCATAGACAATCTGGACAAACTGATTCTTCCACCACAGACAACCTGGACAACCTGACTTTGCCACCATAGACAACCTGGACAACCTGACACCCCAACCCAGACATTCTGGACAACCTGACTTTACCACCACAGACAACGTGGACAAACTGACTCTGCCACAACAGACAGCCTGGACAACCTGACTTTGCCACCACTGACAACCTGAACAACCTGACACCCCACCACAGACAACCTGACTCTGCCACCACTGACAACCTGGACAACCTAACTCCGCCACCACAAACAACCAGGACAACCTGACTTTGCCACCACAGACAACCTGGACAACCTGACTCTGCCACCACAGACAACCTGGACAATCCGACTCTGCCACCACAGACAACCTGACTTTGCAACCACTGACAACCTGGACAACCTGACTCTGCCACCACAGACAACCTGAACAACCTGACTTTGCAACCACTGACAACTTGGACAACCTGACTTTGCCACCACAGACAACCTGGATAACCTAACACTCTGCCACCACAGACAACCTGGACAATCTGACTCTGCCAACACAGACAACCTGGACAATCTGACTCTGCCACCATAGACAACCTGGACAACCTGACTCTGCCACCACTGACAGCCTGAAAAACCTGACTCCAACACAGACAACCTGGACAACCTGACTCTGCCACCACAGACAACCTGGACAACCTGACTTTGCCACCACTGACAACCTGGACAACCTGACACCCCACCACAGACAACCTGAACAACCTGACTTTGCAACCACTGACAACTTGGACAACCTGACTTTGCCACCACAGACAACCTGGACAATCTAACACTCTGCCACCACAGACAACCTGGACAATCTGACTCTGCCAACACAGACAACCTGGACAATCTGAATCTGCCACCATAGACAACCTCGACAACCTGACTCTGCCACCACTGACAGGCTGAAAAGCCTGACTCGACCACAGACAACCTGGACAACCTGACTTTGCCACCACTGACAACCTGGACAATCTGACTCTTCCACCACAGACTACATGGACAACCTGACTCTGCCACCATAGACAACCTGAACAATCTGACTTTGCCACCACAGACAACCTGGACAATCTGACTCTGCCATCACAGACAACCTGGACAACCTGACTCTGCCACCATAGACAACCTGGACAATCTGACTTTGCCACCACAGACAACCTGGACAACCTGACTTTGCCACCACTGACAATCTGAACAACCTGACTTTGCAACCACTGACAACTTGGACAACCTGGCTTTGCCACCACAGACAACCTGGACAACCTAACACTCTGCCAACACAGACAACCTCGACAATCTGACTTTGCCACCACTGACAATCTGAACAACCTGACACCCCACCACAGACAACCTGGACAACCTGACTTTTCCACCAGAGACAACCTGACTCTGCCACCACAGACAACCTGGACAATCTGACACGCCACCACAGACAACCTGGACAACCTGACACCCCACCACAGACAACCTGGACAACCTGACTTTGCCACCACAGACAACCTGGACAATCTGTCACCCGCCCACAGACAACTTGGACAACCTGACTCTGCCACCACAGACAACCTGGACAACCTGACTTTGCCACCACAGACAACCTGAACAACCTGACTCTGCCACCACAGACAACCTGGACAACCTGACTTTGTCACCACAGACAACTTGGACAACCTAACACTTTGCCACCACAGACAACCTGGACAACCTGACTTTGCCACCACAGACAACCTGGACAACCTGACTCTGCCACCACAGACAACCTGGACAACCTGACTTTGCCACCACTGACAACCTGGACAACCTGACACCCCACCACAGACAACCTGGACAACCTGACTTTGCCACCACTGACAACCTGGACAACCTGACACCCCACCACAGACAACCTGGACAACCTGACTTTGCCACCACTGACAACCTGGACAACCTGACACCCCACCACAGACAACCTGGACAACCTGACTTTGCCACCACTGACAACCTGGACAACCTGACACCCCACCAAAGACAACCTGGACAACTTGACTTTGCCACCACTGACAACCTGGACAACCTGACACCCCACCACAGACAACCTGGACAACCTGACTTTGCCACCACTGACAACCTGGACAACCTGACACCCCACCACAGACAACCTGGACAACCTGACTTTGCCACCACTGACAACCTGACACCCCACCACAGACAACCTGACTTTGCCACCACTGACAACCTGGACAACCTGACACCCCACCACAGACAACCTGGACAACCTGACTTTGCCACCACTGACAACCTGGACAACCTGACTCCCCACCACAGACAACCTGGATAATCTGACTTTGCCACCACTGACAACCTGGACAACCTGACACCCCACCACAGACAACCTGGACAACCTGACTCTGCCACCACAGACAACCTGAAAAGCCTGACTCCACCACTGACATTCTGAACAACATGACAGTGATACCAAAGCAATACTTGGACCCTTTTCAAACATGCCAATGATGTAATATAATAAACTTACCTCCCTCAAATCTCCACTTGCTTTTAACCTTCATAGAGTAATCCAGCCTCATAAAGTATGGCTCAAACTTCATGTAGAATTTCTTCAGAAGGTTATGGTACTGTAGGCATGGCCATAGAATCCCACTCATAACTGAAACATATGGTTAAATTCTGATATTACATTGTGTTGATTGTTTTACTAGTATTGAAATAAACCCAGGCTCCAGTTTCTTAAACAAAGTTCAGTTTACCTTTCCCTTCTTACTAAAATGAGAACATAATTCGAATCATGTCTATAATGTGAAAGGAAAGCATCTTGTTTCTGTTCATCTTAAATTCTGATTCCTTTTTGTCAGTATTTAATAAAAATGGCTATTTTATATATGAAGGAAGTCACTCAAATGAAAAAATTAGTAATTACTTAAGTTCGCTTTTTGCTCTAAAAAAATTCAAAATCTTGAACCAAAATTTATCTCAACAAAATTTTTCTGAGACTGTTTTTAATGGATTTTGAACCATGCTGTTTGTGGTTAAAAAGTTTAATAAATTAATGAATAGGTAAACTCTTTTGAAATACAGGGACTTGTTCACACATTAATAAACATCAGTTCTGATTTGCAAACAACCTGAAAGATGCTTCTTAACACCACCTATGGCAATAATGTAAAACAATAGCTTTTATCAATGTTGGTTTTTGTTTTTTGACAAGTGTAACATTGACCTTTATGTTGGAGATCTGAATGTGATGCATAATGGAGAACCTTCCAATGAAGCTCAAAAACCCTGGTAAATATTATTAAGATCTGATTAACACACACATACTTACGACAGCAACACAACATTAACAGATTAACTGACTCCCATAGCAAGAACCGAGACCATGTTTACGATTAGTCTGGAGTCTGAGTCTAGACTCAGCCTCAGAAATGCACTTTGACTAAATAACGAAGAGTCATCTACATTCTTTAGGTAATTCATTTTACAAAAATAAATGTAGATAATTGTAAAATTTCAAATAAAAACTAGAAGCGCCGCAATGCGACGAAACCAGGTTTTTGTTATTGGCAATCAGAAATTATAGCCAATTAATTTGTTGTAAGAGCAAGTTCAATCTGCAGCTTCATATAACAGGGATGATAACAGAGCCAAGTTGCCAATCCTGAAAATGTCTGCTTGGGGTTCAGGGGGCCGCTTAAGGCCCTCGGTGGGTCCACGGCAAAGCCCTGGTGGGGGAAAAGGGGGGCAAAGCCCCCCGAAGCTTTCCGTATTTCAGAGATTCTAATACCCTTTTTTGCCTTAGAATAGTGTTCAAGGAGTACACCTTTCGGTTTATGTTCAACACGAGACATACAAAATCAGAACAATTATCAGGAATCTTAGCAGTGAAGTTTAACACCTTTGTCTTTAAACAAAGTTAAATTTACTTTTTGTTTTACCTGAAGTCACAGGCATTAGACATGTACCTGACATTTTGGTTCAGTTGTCCACTTCCCATAAAACTCAACTGGCTATGATCAAATGCCTGTGTATGAACAGTCTACACTGTGGGATGTTTGATTTATAATAATGAACAACATATCGATAAATCATGCTTGCAAATGTTTATTGTAAAAGGTTAATTATTCAATTTTTATGTATCATATAAAGAGTATTTATTCCATTTTCTGCACATTTGATGAGAATATAATGTTATTAATTATTATATATATTACCAAGTAATATCCAAACGGGACTTAAATGCTTTGGCAGTGTAGCCGTTGTGGACTTGGTGGACTTTGATGTATTCTGGTCCCTAAGCCAGATTCTTTCCCCTCATGGTGTTACACGAGACCAAAGGCACACAAACTAGATTGTCCCACGGCAGTTTAAGTCTCTCAAACTGGCTTTCAAATTCTATGAATATTGATTCAGAATCAGCCCTTGTGATTTTTAAGGAGGCCAAATGTCTCAACACTATTTCTTGCTCTATGCCAGAAAAATAACTGCAACAGTTTTCTCATTGTTTGTGTTTGTTGACTTGTCTTAGTTGAAACAAAACCGAGATCCATTAATTAACTGATTAATCCGGAATTTTATCATCCCTGATATAAGCAATATTCACACTAAGATTCATCACTATCCATCAATTCTAACTAAGTTGTTGGGCAGAAAAACATTTTTCTATTTTTAGGAACAGTGACCTTGACCCCACCTCCCAAGCTAGCTCTTCAAATAAGCTACCTTCGCTCTAAGTTTCATCAATATCTATCAATGCTAACTAAAGTTATTGGGCAGAAACCATTTTTCTATTTTTAGCAACACTGACCTTGACCCCACCCCCCTCAAAAGAAATTTCAAGCTTGCTCTTCACATAAGCTACTAGTACCTACACACAAAATTTTGTCAATATCTATCAATCCTAACTAAAGTTATTGGGCAGAAACCATTTTTCTATTTTTAGTAACAGTGACCTTGACCTTAGTTCCATCCCCCTCAAAAGCAATCCCAAGCTAGCTCTGTACATAAGCTACCTACACATCAAGTTTTATCAATATCTATCAATGCTAACTAAAGTTATTGGGCAGACACCATTTTTAAATTTTTAGTAACAGTGACCTTGACCTTAGCCCCACCCACCTCAAAAGCAATCCCAAGCTAGCTCTTTACATAAGCTACCCACACACCAAGTTTAATCAATATCTATCAAAAGTTATTTGGCAAAAAACATTTTTCTATTTCAAGTAACAGTGACATTGACCATTTTTCTATTTTAAGTAATAGTGACCTTGACCATAGCCCCTCCCCACTCAAAAGCAATCCCAAGCTAGCTCTCCACATAAGCAACTTACACACCAAGTTTCGTCAATATCTATCAATGCTAACTAAAGTTATTGAACAGAAACCAATGTTTGACGCCCGCCCGCCCAACGACAACCTCATTCTAATAACCCGGTTTTCGTTGAAAACCTGGTTAAAAATACCAAATTTTATCATCAACACTCAACTAAAAGGAAAGTTACAACAAAATGAAGATTTGCAATTTTGCCACTCTAGTCTGAACTCAAGACTTGAATATGTTCATAATCATGGCCCCAGAACTCAGACTTGAATATGTTCATAATCATGGCCCCAGAACTCAGACTTGAATATGTTCATAATCATGGCCCCAGAACTCAGACTTGAATATGTTCATAATCATGGCCCCAGAACTCAGACTTGAATATGTTCATAATCATGGCCCCAGAACTCAGACTTGAATATGTTCATAATCATGGCCCCAGAACTCAGACTTGAATATGTTCATAATCATGACCCCAGAACTAAGTATTTAAAGTACTCACTGATGATATATGAAAGCATTCCTCCAGAGATGTAGTGACCCAGCATTGCCAGACAGCCACATATAAAACAGGTCTCTATACAGAACTGAAATCATGGAAATAACATGCACATGCACATATTGTATTATATCAACCCTGGGTGATGTGCTGTGCTGCCTTTTTGACAACAGGAAATGCCCCATGTTGCCCATCACCTTGCCCATGTGGCTTGTTATAATTTGAATGATTCTTGTGTAGTTGTGTAATATAAAAGTAATTTTAATTAAAAATTATCAAAAGACATAGTTTTCATGGCCTCTTACAAGCACTTCTTTGTATACCTTGTAAATTTCTAAACATTCTAAGTTTTTGTTGCTGATTAAACCAGTTTCACTGTAACCTTCAATGGTCTCTCTTTGCGAAGAGTGGTCCACCATCTTGCACAGTTCTCCAGGTAATAGATTTGGCTGGCCACATACTGGGACAGCTCCGGAACACTCAACAGCCGCGGGTGGACTGGTGTCCATCTGGAAACGTATTATATACGTTTGTTAGTTTAACATAATTTTCTCTGTAACAGTTCATGACGGCTTTACAGTGGGAAAGCTCCGTAACACTTAGGGGCTGGTGATTACATTTTCAAAATCACAAACATTTATTTCACATAAAACAAGTTCAGACAGTGTTAGCCAATGAATTACTAGTCCATGATGAAAGAAAGTGTACCAGTGTTTTATTTTACTTATAAGTCCCATCCAATTAATAAAAGCACACAAAGGCAGCTAAACGGAACAGGTACTATTTTCAGAATTCCTCTATCAGAGAAGATATCATGTTATAAGTGCTTACTCATCCATGTCAGGGATCTTCGGTGGAACTGAAATGAAATTAGACTTGTCCACACTATGCAACATTTTTAGTATCTTTAATCTTGTTTCAATTTATTATAATAACCATAAAAGTTGATTAATAATAAGTTTAACTGTGATGCAATTTTAGATTATTTACATACAAAGCAAAACAAACATATACTACTTAAAACAAACACAATATTTATTCATTTATCTATCATCTTCATGAATATAATTATTTATCATATGCTTTCTGGAAGTTTATACAAACAATTATCCTCTATATCACCATGTTTGAAATAGTTTTCAAAACTGTACTAAAAACAAAGCAGTGTCTATATACGTCTTATTTCTGGCCATATTTTCTTCTTCCATGTTCTAAGAAAGTACAGCACCATGATAACTGTGCTCAGAGTTGAGAAGAACCGACAACCGCCATATAGGAAAAACCTGCAACAAAAAAATACTTACATGCTCAACTACTTAAATTTTATGGATTGCAGTTTTGGTAAAAAAACATGCATGGATCACAGAAAAATTAGATACATGTAACATGCAAAACCTTTACTAAAATTCTAAGTGACGAATAATAAACAGGGCTTCCATTAAAAGAAGTTTGGAAGTATATTACTCCTTAGAAATGGGTTATAACTTCCAAAATTGATTCGTTGGAAGTACAAAAACGTCCATAATTTTGAAGAAAACTTCCAAAGTAGAAAGCTTGGAAGCTCAAAATGTCCAAACCTTGTGTCAAAAATAAACAATGTTTACACTTCTGACCTTGTAAGTTGCACGCGAGGGATGACGGGGTTAATTTTCTTTTACCTTGCACTTTCAGACGACATTAATGATTTGTCATTATAAAGTATAAAACCGGTGATAAATTATTCAAATACCATAAATCGCTCTTCTCTTAAGTTCAATTTTGGAAAAAGCAAATAGTAAAACCTAAAAATGGGGAAGTTATCGCCGAAGCAACTCAAATTTGAATTAATCATTACGTTTTGGTACGTACATGCGTTGTCCCTCTTTGGAAGTCTATAAATAAGGATACATAATGTAGGTCATGTTTCAAACGGTCGCTAGACTGGTCAAATAAAAAAAAAAGTTTGAAAATATTGTTTAGAGAAAAATATTTGAAAAACTTGTGAGAACAACAAATTTAAGGGGTGGGCTAGTAATTGGTACAGTAGGGTGCTTACTTTGGCGAAATTATAGGGGTACTTTGCACATGGGAATATTCGGAGTCCCTTGCTATTTTTAAAAACGAATAACACAGTTTTTGTCGGAAGAGTCAACCTGTCTATGTGTAAAGTCTTATACATGTATAGAGAGTATCTTGTGTCAGATGTGATTTTTTTATTTTCATCTTTTTTTCCGCTATTTAACGTCATTTGACCAATCACATTGTTACAGCAGTGCTCTAGCTAGGCCTAACTAGCAAGTTGGGACACTGGTCTGCTCTTTTCCAGCACCCTGCTCCCTTTTTACTTCAACTTGCTGTGCCCTTTTGTTTGACAGAGTCAATTTTCAGAAAAAATATACATTATTTTAATACTAAAGTAAAGATAACAGCTAATGTATTCATAACATACTATTAGTAAGTTGCTAAGCAGTTACAACACACCCTTGCACATACAAGCAATTGAAAGTCTTTGCTTTCATCTGAAGAAGCACAGTAAGGTGTAAATATATGCATGCTGACACCAATAACATCACTTCAAAGAATGCGGAATGGTACATATCAGACCTTTAGAACTAGAAGACATTAATAATCAAATACCCCAGACATAACCAACATTAAGCTTACTAAGTAAAGCATTATCACTTCTTTTGTTAACATATCTGACATGGTCACAATGTCGATCTGACATAGTCAGCTGGTCAAAATTCACACTTACCAAAATATTCCATGAACAATGGCAATCATAATTGCACTTTTTACTGGCTTTTCCCAAACAAGTAAACTCTGAACCTTCATGATCGTAGGTTCAAATGGACTAAGGGTTTCATTTAAATGTTCTGCAAGCCTCGGAACTCTTTCACCAGCTTTTTGCTCCCCTGTCCTTTCCATTGTCTTTACCTTTCCTAAAGGTAGGTCAGCAGGTCACATTGGGCTGGACCGATTAATGACAAATTGATGAATGAATCATAATTGGTTCATGGGGAAATAAGCTTGATATGTCACACATTGAGTGTCATCTTGACTATGTCAATATTCAATTCGTCAGCCAGACGCTTGGAACTTAGTAAACGTACTTTTATTAACAAGAGTTTTTGTTGACAGTTTTTATCACTCGGAACACTTCGCGTACTTTCATTTCCATACAATACAGACTGGTTTTCTTTACGGTCGTTTAGATGGCTACCAGACAAATCGGCCCCTTACCAAATCGGCCCCTAGCTCAAACGGTTACCTTTTCGGCCCCTTACCAAATCGTCCCCATCCCGTAGACGTTTCGGCCCCTGATTACCGAGACGTTTCGGCCCTTATTTTTATTTTATTTTTTATATCTAAATACATTGTTTAAGTAAAAAACATGTAATTTCATTTTTTTTTAATAGACAAAGCTATATACATGCATACAAAGGTATAGATAAAAATAGATTTAAAGAAAATATCTGTACACTTGAAAACATATTTTTATTTTATTTCTAAATATAAGTAAAAAACATGTAATTTCATTTTTTTTATTTTAAGAGACAAAGCTATATACATGCATACAAAGATATAGATAAAAATAGATTTAAAGAAAATATCTGTACACTTGAAAACATGTAAAGATTTATTCACGAGATATTTTTATAAGACGAAATAGAGTTGAAGAAGAAATGTTTAAACTTCATTTTTTTTTAAATAATCTTTAAATATTATACATAACTATGTTGCTAATATTATGTATAATGACATGTCCATTGTCTAACATCAGTCTTGACCAAACACCTATCGCCCGCCGTAGATGGCACCAACATTTTTCAGGAACTCCTCGCAGGTGACCTTATGCGAATCGTATGAGTCCCACTCATCCATGATCCCGGCGTTGATGTCCCTGTAACGCTCTCGATATAAGTTATAAATTTTATGAAATTCAGTTATTTATATTCAAATCAGGTATATATAAGGATGAAAAAAAAACTATTATTAATCTTATATTGAATACGTATGCAAAACCATACTGGCTTAAACGGTGATTTTAGACAGACGGTCTTATGGCGAATTGTCACATTCCACAGAGGTATCAGGCGTTGTGAATTGTGACCCTTTGTGTTTACAAGCTTATAAATACGTCTACAAGGTTTGTTCCGACTTTCCCAACAGCTAATTCTCACACTTAAAGATTAATACCAATTATCTCTTCGCACCTCAAACAGAATATTATTTCACTTTTTTTATTACGTATATATATACGTATTGTTAAAATGCATTTGAACTATCAAGTTGTATCTACCCATTCGGCGAGCACGCTACGTTTTACAGTATTTCTACAGATTTAATAACATTTAAAACATCTCGTCTTTAATCGTAGCATGGGTGCTTTGGACTGTATAATATAAAAATATGCCTACACAGTATGATTGTATAAATCTCTGGTTAAAAATTCAATATTTAAATAATATCTTAAGTATCTATCACATACGCATTAAAATCAAACACTTCAAATACATCATATACAAACATTTTAGGCTCAGCCTACATTTTAAAAAAGATACAATAGTACCCACTTTTAGAAACGATTTAATATATATACTTACGTTGTTTATATTACTCAAATCTTCTTCAATCAACTCTAAATAACATTAACAAATTAAAGACAATTATTCATTCACACGTCTTTGAATGTCTTTTTCACACCCACAACACTAACAGTTTGCCTTGCAAAAAAGAACGCATGGTTCAAAGACAAATTTTCTTTGAAGTCTTTAATGATCAATTAATAATTAACAGTTATAACAAATAAAATTTCTTAGATTTTCTAACATTTTATATTAAAAATCAGGGTTAATAGTTATTTAGATTTTAATCATATTTTTATATTAGTCATATCAATGTTTTTCATGCATATCTGTCTATTTTTAAATTTAAAGATTTTATTTACAACTTATTTACAGATCTCATTGACATTTATAAGACGACCTACAATGTTTTTCTTTATACTCAAGATAAAAAATAAAATTAAGGGGCCGAAATGTCTCTATTGAAAATCACTAAGGGGCCGAAACGTCTCGAGTCATTTTAATTAAGGGGGCGAAATGGCAGGGCCGAAACGTCTTAGGGGCCGATTTGGTAGTTGGCCGATTTGGTAAGGGGCCGATTTATCTTGCTCCCGTTTAGATCCCGGCAAACTCCGGTAAACCGTTTCATCATCAAAGTACTGCTGGAAGGTGATTTATCTCATTAACATTACATTTTTACTTTCGGTTTCGCCATTTTTTTCACACAATGAGGCCATTCCAATATTATTCTCTATGCTCGTTAACAAAAAAAACAATTTATTTTGCTAGAAGGCCACCAACCCATGCAAACATCACACAATATATGCATTATGCACTACTTGTGCAAATAAGTGACCATGGATCAAATAACGGTATCGGTCAAAATATAGTTTGTTATTAAAACACATTTTGATATAAACAATACAATATACTGATAATCACAACTTGTTACAAGCATATACATATGTACTGTTTATTCTTGAAAAAACCCCAACGTATTTCTCTTTTTAAAAGCTGAGTATAAATAGTTTTTTTCACAACATTTTCAATATTACAAGACATCAATATATTAAACTTAAATTATATTCGGGTTGTCATAATATTTTATATCTATATATTATTGTCTAATAGCAGTGGCGGATCTACCGGGGGGCACATAGGGACCGTGCCCCCCCCCCCAGCGGGCCGGCAAGTAATGTTTTTTGGGGCACATCTTTATTGATTTAACTGTACAAATAAGTTGTTTTGTCACAATTTAAATTTTATATAAGCATTTGAGCAAATAAACAAACTGATTATCGAGTATAATAAAGTATACGAAACGAAAAAGTCTTTTGAAAAATGACATCGGGGCCCGAAAAAAAATCGGCGCCGCATTTTCCACAGACAGCTGATCAAAGGTAGACAAATATGGCTGCAGATATACGCGTAAGTTTAAATTACTGTTTTCAGAATAGATCATATACCAGAAATATAAGTTGTTTTAAACTGTTAACATGTGCACATTATATGTTCGTCATTGCTTTTAATAATGTCATTGTGTGCCAACAAGATATGTGTATTTAACAAAATTTTAAATTCAAAACGTTGCCGCTTTGAAACTTTCAATTTCGGCCTTTATTATCGTCTATTTCTCTGAATTATGCTAGAGCCTTTGTAAATTAGTACATTATAATTTATTTGAAACCCTTTTTGGAATTTGTTGTCAAGTTGTTTTTACTTCAGTTAATTTAAATTTATAACAATGACATCCGAAGTACCTACAATATCGTTGAGTGAAATCAATATACTGTAGTGTAGGTTTATCCAATATAGCACTAATTTTAATGCATAAATATGTGTGTCTCAAGTAATATCTTTTTAATTCAATGTATCTGCCAAACATTATTGTTTATATAAAGTGAAGACAAATGTTAATTCCATGCCATTATAATGCCATTATATGATTAAAATAATGCATTCAAAAAAAGTTTGATATGTTTATAATTAGTTGTGCCCCCCAATTTAGAAAGTCCTGGATCCGCCGCTGAATAGTATCATACAATGGGCACACCAAAAGAAAAAAACTTCCTATAAATAAACATATGCTTCTGTCTCAAAATTGGATTTTAAGCTAATATACAGTTGCAGTTTGGCACTATTTTTACAAATACTACGCCATGACTGAGCATATTGATCGTTGAGTTGTTGTAAGCATGTTGACGTGTAAACATTTTATTATAGTAATACAAGTACACTGAGCGTCCAAAACTTAACCAAAACCATTTGATTATAAATGTTTTCTTAAGTGTTTATATATGTATATATACCATACTACGGTTAACATAGTCAAACACCTTTTCAAATCGACAAAAGCAACATACAATTTACTTCGTTTTTAACAAAGGTATTTCGATACAATATCATTTGGAATGAAAGCAAATACAAATAAAATATTGAAATTAATTCAAGACCAGAGTCTGCGTTGACACGAACTGACCACGAGTCTTCAAGGGATTAGATTGGTCTAGTGGTCCACCTCTCACCCAAGAGACATTCATTTTGTGTAGAAATGTAAAAATATAGATGTAACCGAACCTCAACGAGTGGTAGTAAGCCGCACGGTCGGTTACAAGAACCCTCAGGTTCGACACAGGGCAAAGGCAGGGAGGTTGGGCGTGAAAAACAACTGAGATGTTTTCATTTTTTTATACAATCTATTCAAGAATTTAAGTTCAGTAATGATATTCAAATGGAAATAACACAGTAAAACAAAAACAACTATGAAACTAACAAATGTCCAAGCTACACCTAGCTGCTCAGGCAAGCCATAATGCAACTTTATGTTGTAAGGTTAAAACAATTCTGTAGAGTGTCAAATATTGATAAACACAGTTTAAAAAGCTAAACTCCAAGTAATTTATTTTTAACTTATCAAAAATCAGAAATCTTCACATCTCAGTTACAATAATCAAGTTTTAATTTGAAAAACCTATATGAAATATGTGAGTGGCCCACAGGGAAACCACACACTACTTTGACCAAAACCAAAAATGTTAAAAAGGTGAAGGTACCTTCGGAGGACAGATATCTTAGTGAAACTGATTCAGTCAGTCTTTAAATAGAAAGAAAACAAATCCAAGTATGATTTATAAAATATGAATATTAATACAAGTAGCATAGTTTAATTTGGTTATAAAATCAACCAAAAGACAAAGCTAAACAACTTTATAACAAGCCTATAGGTTGCTAATTATAAAACATTTTAATGATATACTTTATTCCAAACAAGCTACTTAAAGAAAACTATTCCATATTTAATTTCATAATAAACACATTTCCCAATGAATCATTTACGAACAAAATGGAACTAACCAGATTTGCATATACAGTTATTAATAGACAGCAGACAGTAAACTCTGAATATAAAATCATATGACAAAGAATGACTTAAACTTTAAATGAAATTGAAAGAAGTATACATTGTAAATCATACTTATCATAATCCAAATAAAAGTACTGAACTTCTTTAGCACGGGAAAATGTAGTTACATGTACACAACAGTCTACACTATATAGACTTCCGTCATAGTGAATTGGTAGAACCCGTTACATAGAAAATAGTCGGTCTCTTAACATTTTACCAAACTTAATATTGTATTTGGTAGATACATCTCAACACAAAACAAATGATTGAAAGTGTTCTTAACGAATAGTATTTTATTTCACAATGCACCAAATATACTTAATATAAACATTTCCTCTTAAAGCAAAATTAAAACATAATGTGCCTAGTTTAATAAGATGATTGTCATGTAAATTCCTTACTGTTCATCCCTTTGTTTATTGCATAAGTGTCATTGTAGGGGTCAATTTTCAGTGTATTTGTTTATTGGCTCAGGGCCATTTAGAGTTGACACGTTTAAAGTATATCAATGTCTCACTAAGACATGACCACTTCTTGTACAAAAAGTATAGCCAAAGTATTTATTAAATTGACCGATAGGAAATAAATAATAAATGAATAAGAGTAAAACGTGTTTCATTCCATTTCTGTTGTATAATATAAATCATAATAATGGGCTATTATAAATAACATATTGCATTACTTAAAATGTTTCATCATGATATAATTATAATTCTAACTTGTGATAATAGTAACTCTATTTGTAATTTGTCAGCATTGGAAACTCAATGTCTTATTTCTTTTGGACAACTTTAAAATTCAATGTACAGTATACTTTTTTCATATTTGTATTCATTATATGCCTGCATAAAGCCTCGTTATACTTTGTATTTATAATTTCCCCATGTGCAAACTTTGTTTGCTTTGAGTTGGTGAATAAACTTTGTTCTTTGAAACAATCAAGGGGAAAGACGTAAGAACGTTTCTTGCAAACATTAAGTGAGAAAAATGTTTCATGGCAAACAAAATTCTGACCTAATCCTGCTTCTGCTTAGATACGGTGCAGGGCCTGTTACGGCGTAGAACACTGGGGGGAGGCGTTGAGTCAATATGGAGGTCCATAAAGCCCTCCACTGTCTGTGCGTGGACTATACTATTCTCCAGATGGTTCCAATCCTGACACGTTTTGACGAAGAATGAATGTTTTAACTGCTCAGTTTTACACTGTTGAATTATAAATCCTCTGTCATGATTGATCACTTGTTTGTCAATAATATTTGTTGTAATACAGTCTTGAAATTTAGTAGCTCTAATTTGCCTAGCTGGCTGTAGGAACTCTGTAGGTGGTAGTGCTGGCACCAAACCCTCGGCCACCTTATAGAAGAAGATCAGCCTGCTGCCCGTTCGTCGTTCTTGTAGAGTATGGAGTTTCAAAGATTCTAGCATGTTTGACACACATCCTTCTTCTCTGGACTTGTAGTCCCCAGTTATGAAACGGGCTGCCTGGCGCTGAACTTTTTCTAGTTTTAAAATGTCATGTTTTAGGTATGGGTCCCAAATAATCGCACCATAATCAAGGATAGACCTAACTAGTGCCAGATATGCTGATTTTCTACAATCCTCTGGGCAGTGTCTCAAGTTTCTTCTTAGGAGTGCCATAGTTGAATTTGCCTTTTTAGTTATCTTAGTAATATGGGTTGACCATGTCAAGTTCTCGGAGATGGTTAAACCAAGGTACGGATTTTCAGTAACTTGTTGTAATATATGTCCACAGAGGGTGTAAAAATGTGGGGTTTTGTTGTTGACACTCATAATGTAGCACTTTTTGTAGCATTAAATTTCATTCCCCATTTATCAGCCCATCTTTCAAGTTCTTGGAGATCATTCTGAAGTGTGTCGTCGTCTTTCTGATTTCTAATTGTCCGATATACATGTAGCAGGCAGTCGTCTGCAAAGAGGCGCACTTGTGACTTTACTGATAGGGGCAGGTCGTTTATATGGCATAGAAAAAGAAGTGGGCCCAGTACAGTTCCTTGGGGTACACCGGAGTCCACTGTGGCTTTCTGAGAGCATTCACCCTCTACAACAACCTGCATGTGTCTCTGAGTCAAAAATAATTTCAACCAATTGAAGATAGGTCCTTTGACACCAAAGCTTTCTACTTTGCAGAGTAGTTCTTGGTGCGTGACTGTATCGAACGCCTTAGAAAAATCAAGTATGATGGCATCTGTCTGGTGACCTTCGTCATTGAAAGTAACGAGGTCTTTAAGCGTTACTAAGAGTTGCGTTTCACATGAATATCCTGAGCGGAAACTATGATTCAAGTTTGTTAAAATCTTATTCCTTTCCATATGTTTAAGCAGGTGTTTGCAAATGATATGTTCAAGTGTCTTACATAATATTGACGTGAGGGACACAGGCCTGTAGTTCTCAGCAAGGTGGACGTCACCCTTCTTGTACACAGGTGATATGTTCGCATTTACCCAGTCGCATGTTAGCACACTGCTGTTTGTTGATAGTTGAACGATTGAACATATACCGGGAGCAAGCTGGCTTGCACAATTCTTAAGTATGACGTTAGAGATTTTATCTGGACCCATAGCTTTAGATGGGTTCAGTTTGGAGAGCAGTTTCTCGACTCCAGGTGTAATAATGTATAATGATGGTAGGTCATACTTGTATTGTTTTTTTTAAGCACTGGAAGTGAATAAGAATGAAAAGCACCGATTCAGGTACCAACTTTTGCCTGGTAAGTGGACTTTTTCTTTAAATTTTGAAAACTGTATGCGTCGAGTATGTTGCGAAAAACATATTCTTCGATCGACATCTTCATAATATAGTTTGTGAGCGCGTTTTTTCATCGCCGACAGGCTAGCATTTTCTAAACTTTTTTAATTCTTTACCAATTAATATGCAAATTGGCATAACTAGTTTTCCGTGTGGAGGTTCAGGGCCTATATATATATAAGCATGCTTTTCTCCGAATGGATCTGTAAGCCTTGTTGGCAGCGCAAGTTACACTAGATAAATGAAACCCTATCATGGCCAGTACTCAGAGCTGAGTGACCACTATATATGTCAATCATCGCAGAGCTCGCGGCCTTTTTTGAACAAAAATACTCCTTTAGGGAATGTCCTATCAATCGGATTCTGACACAAGATCAGCATAATTTGGCATAATTAGTTACTGTATGTTATTAAAATGTTGTTTTTTTTTGTTTGTTTTTTTTTTCAATTATTTATTCAAAGATTTCCAGTAAAGGAACTATTTTAACTTAACCTCGCATTTTATAAGTACTACATACTACATAATTATATTTAACTTTCTCAACTAGTATATTATTACTTAAATATGCAATGCCTCCCTATGCCAAGCCACTTAAACAAAGGACCACACTTGAAATAAGAGTTTTATCTTTTTTGTGTCATCCTTGGTTCGGTGTGCCTGTCATGGCTATTGATAATATTATGTATGTATAATGTTATTTACTATACATGTTGTTTATTTTAAATGTCCATGAATATGTACATTCCTTACTGAAATAAATATATCTATCTATCTATCTACCAAATCCCTTCCGCAACCAGTCCGGGGTTTACTTCACAGTCCGGGGAATAAACCTGTCCCTGCGTATAAAAATAACCAGTCTACAAAATGGTTGCCGCCTAAGTTTGAGCAAGTTTATATTGGTGTATTTGGTTAATATTCAGCAAACCACGTGAGAGCAGTTTAAGATGCCGCGTGAAATTATAACCCTGCAACTTGGGCAATGTGGAAACCAAAGTAAATCAATGTGTTTATACTTAAACGGTCACATTTCGGCGTTGCTCTTTTGGATTATTTCATGCACTCTCCAACACAATTACTTGGTATTTGGACAGCATTTTTGGCCATTCGAGCGATTTGGTCTCAAGGGTGATTTCTTGGACTGAGAATCATAAAAAATGTGTTTAAGAACTATGATTCACATAATAAACAAATAATCCACTTTTGGTCATTTATTTTTACATATTAACAGACAATGCGAATGTCCGTCGGACAGTCAGACATGTCCGGTATATTTCCATTTTGACCGATGGAACTTTTGTTTTGGTCGGTCACAATGTCCGGTGAAAAATTACAGTCAGCACCGTTTAATTTTCGGAAAATTTACTCTCAGTTTCTAAATAAATGTTCAGAGTTATTTTTAACTATTATATCATGACTTTTCAGCGTGTTAATCCGTGTATCACTATTTGTAAACCCCGTTTTGCACATGTTTCCGTAAAAGCCGAAAAAACACGTAAGGTTGCGATTTCAGTTCGTACTCTACTACTTTTTAACCCATTTCATTCGGGATACACCTTTTGGTGTAGTTACCCTTTACAGGGTTGCCAGCGGACTTGAAAAGTCAGGGAAATTGGGTATTTTTTCAAGGTCAGGGAATTGTCAGGGAATTTTGAAATTTGGTCAGTGAAAAATGAAAATCCTGAAAAGTCAGGGAAAAGTCAGGGAAAAATTATTTCAAAGGTCGAAAAATATACGCATTGAAGGTCTTTCTTGGCTATGGCAGTCTTTAGGCATTTAATATTTGACTTTATCACTCTCACAGTTAAGCATTAAATTCAAATAACAGTAAACTGTGATATTAAGAAGCATTATATGTTAACTTAGTGATTATAATACCCATTATTTACCTTAGAACATCATTCAGCCTAAAGACTGAAAGGCTTTGCAACCCTTGCCTCCAGAGCTGACTAATACGTAATTTCTGTTGTATTGTAGGAATATAACACCAGAAAAGAGAATTTACCTGACATTATATTCTAATCTATAGATTATTATCCTTGTTTCAGGTGTTGCGGTTTCTTTATATCATCTAATAAAGGGATTTGATGGCAGATAATATAATTAAATTACTCTGTTTCAGGCTCTTCCTTGTTAGCATGACAAATTAACAAATATGAGTTCAAAACAGACATCTTTCAATAATAACTGGCTTACGGACACAGAGTTTAAGTGTTGGGTAGAACTAGAAGGGCTTTTAATTACTAACAAAATCTAGTCAGTATACATGTATACCAAACTACCATATTGGCATATAACCTGCTTTGCTTTTTGCTTTGACACTAAGAAATTGTACAAGAGGATTTGTCTTGCAAACATGATGGAAACTGGTTAAATTATGCAATGCTATGTTTTTCACACTAACTTTTTTTCACACTTACATACCATACTCATTCAAAGTCTTTAATTTTATAGTGATTATTTCATGATATGCCAAAATGAGCCCTATGTTCTTGTTTTCATGCTAATGTTTCACATGTTTCACTGACCAACAGTCACACTGTGTTTGAATAGAAATAGTTAAGAATAGTAGAACACTATGTTTGAATCATTACTTTGATGTACAATGTAAATGATTTATATTTTGGAAAATAAATACAAGTTTACATGCAAAAAGATAATGGGAGGATTGGACGGCTATAGGGGAGGTCAGGAGGCCGTTTATGTGTTTGACGATTTTGGTCAGTGAAAAACATGAATTGGTCAGTGAAAAGTCAGGGAAAAGTCAGGGAATTTTATTTCACCAAAGTGCTGGCAACCCTGCTTTACATGCGGGATACACCAAAAGGTGTAGTTTGTGTGATTTTTTTGCTTTCAATTTGTGCATATTTATTTTTTGGTGTTTTTTTTTTCATCATCACCTGGTTAATTTGCAAATAATAATTTATTTAAAATCATTTGCTAATAAAACTTACATAAACATGTGCAGATTTTTATTTCCTTTCCAAATATGTAATCTTTATTGGGTCTTGTATCAATAATAAAGAAGTTATTAGTGTTTATACAACACAATGGTCATATAAAGTCAGATGGCTTATCAGTTATTGAAAAATGCCCAGATATTCAAGGTATCATATCTAACTGGGTCTCAGAATGAAATGGGTTAATAGACGGAATTTTACGGAAATGTTCGGACCTTGCAAAATTCTGTATGTATGTTTTTTTGGGCAAAGTGGTTCCCGGCAATCGTGTTAATTTAAATATGATGATGAATATACCGAGCTGACACTCTTTCCGCTCTGTTTAATATTGCCAATAACAAGAACTCTACTTTCGTTTTTGCATAAATGTTGTGTCTGAGTTTGACTTGTAGTACAATTCGTTATATTTTTTTAACTGTACTGTATCTTTAATTTAAAGATGAGTTAAAAGAGTAAGATCTGGCTGCTCCATGGGTAGACGAACCGGATATGAGTTTTTTTGGGAGGAAAGGGAGGGAAAAATAATGACTTAAGATCCGAAATATTGATTTTTTTTACCTGATGTGTAAGCTTCTTTTTTGTAATTTATAATAGTAGGACACATCTAACCAAGAAGATCTAAACCTGTTATAATGGGGAGTTACAAAACTTATTTAAATAAGAGGCTTAAAATCAAGGTTTAGGCTGATGTAACTGAATACTGTTTGTAACATTGCGACAGGTAAAAATTTGGTGCGACAGGTAAACTTTCAGTGTTTACCTGTCGCAATGTCCTGTGAAGAAAAAAAAGTTTTCGCGTTGTCTGTATTAAATATTTTAAATTTTCATACAATCTTTATCATTCACAAGTTATGAAGGTTAGCAGATTTTGGATTGACACGTATGTATGGAAACGTGTTCAAATCTACAAAATATTTTCGATAAAACAACTGGATACATCGCATGCATGTACAGAAGGAAGTTATCTGCAAGGTGCAATCAAAGTATACACGGTTAAAATACCATTTTCATTGACATTTCTTTGCTTTTATCTCTGATTCATCATATAATATAAACCATAATATATAAAACAATGATGAAGATTTATCAGTATTTGCCAACATGTTCCAGGAGCTAACATTTGCGTTTTGCAAAATTATTGATCAATAAAATATGGTTCATGTAACAGGGATCGAATTTAACGGTCGCTAACTCGCAAAATGCGAGTAAGAATCGAAAAATGCGAGTAGAAAATCCTGGCACTCGAATATTTTTGCGACCGTAAATAAAATTGTCGAATTCGCTCAAACTCTCCTTTGCGCTTTAAAAACTCCTTTCCGCAAGTTTACCGTATAATAGATAATCACGTGACCCGGAATATGGACGCTTGTCGCAGTGTACAAATGTTATTATCGGATATTTAAGTAAGCGCCTCGAAGATAAACTCGTGACCGTGTATGGACGCTTGTCGCTATGCTCAAATGTTATTATCAGTTATTTAAGCAAGTGCCTAGGAGATAACTGTTTTCGTCTGATTTGTGATTTGCAACTGCCAAAAAAGAAGAGAAAATTAGCCACGTTTTGTTACGCGAAAATGCCTGGAAAGGTGAAAAGGCTGACAGCGACGCGGGGATTGACCGAAAAGTCCTTCAATAAAACCAAACCTAGCGAAAAGTCATGAATTGTCGGTACTTTGTCGCAAACCGAAAATTCTACGGCATCTGTCAGAACCGTCAAAAAAAGGAAACGGAGTTGAACACCAAACTTTTGAATGCAACAAAAGAGAATAATGGCAATGTTGATTTCAAAGTGTAGTGTGATGTTTGTAAAGAATTCGCCAGCGATAAAACATCAACTGTAGGCATTACAGTATTTTATTTTTTATTTACTAAGCAACAGTTCGCACCCTGCCCATATTACTGGCTAGATCCTTCATGCGTTGGTCACGTGTGCAACATACATTACCATCTAAAAATGTCAGTGTACATATATATTTTCAAGAGAAAAACATCTACTCTGTGTAAGATTCGAGCCTATGAACCCCTGCTTGCAAGTCTGGTCCTCTACCCAACTTGACTTACCAGACAGACGTATTGGAATGGCTTAATATAATGACTGTTACACTCCTCCCCACTTTACATTTTGAAAGTATAAACATAGGTGGGGAGGAGTGTAGTCACTTACTACTAATGATTCAAGGCTTTTGAGTAACCAGGAGCTTAGTTATCCCAGCTGGGTATATGACTTAATCTATGTAAGAATTAAAAAACAAAATGTAAAGGTTTATAGTTTATTCTTATCTCAGTGCACTTGATAAACAATGTACATAATGCTACAACAAAACTACTTGTTTATTTGGCAACTAACATGAAGTAAAACAGCCTTTAAATAACTGCTAGTGGAACCCACCATTTTGCTTGTTGAAAAAAATGGCACTGGCAAAAACTTGCTAGTGGCAAAAAAAGTTAAATTCGATCCCTGTGTAAACATATCTAAATAGCGATAGGAGATCGAATACTAGACATTTACCACAAATAATAATATTGAAACGTGGTGTATAATCTCCACTAACCTGAATTGCACGTTCGTTGCTAACATTCCTCACAGCTTTCACACTATATCCCATGCTGATTACGTTGCACATTGTTCCCACATGTGATGCACGGGAAATGAGATATTATCAAACACAAATAACTATATAATGTCCACAAAAACAACACTAATAATTTACCAGACACTATTAATATTTAATCCTTTAATTATTTCAATGATAAATGCTGTGAATATTACTGTAATGAGTGGTAATAAGTGGTATGACGCCAATACCCCAAGGTAGGGATTTATAAGGAACATATTTGACAATTGTCACACTTATTGCACCAAACTGCTAGCATACTTTTCAATTTATTAAAGGCCATGATACATAATTATTGCAACAAACTAATTCACGCTTCTTTAATTTAATTCAATTAAGGTACATCAAACACATCGGTTATTTTGAATTAATGAGGCCAAGATACATAATTATGCCCCCCTTCAAAGAAGAGGGGTATATTGCTTTGCACATGTCCGTCCGTCCGTCCGTCCCGTCGGTAGACCAAAGCTTGTCCGAGTGATGACTCGACAATTCCTTGACGTATGGTCATCAACCTTGACATGAAGGTTGGGCCTGACCAGAAGATGACCCCTATTGATTTTAGGGCTCATCAGGTCAAAGGTCAAGGTCACAGTGACCTTTAATGGTAAAAGATTTTTAAAGCTTGTGCGAGTGATAACTCAACAATGCCAAACCTATGGTCATCATACTTCACTTGGAGGTTTGGCCTGACCAGTAGATGACCCCTATTGTTTTGGGGGGCCATCAGGCCAAAGGCAGTGATTTTTATTTAAATTTTCAAAACCACCTGTGGCTTTACAATTGGGAAAATAAGCGCGTTAATTCCCAAAATTGGGAAAATACAATGAACATTAAAATAGTCATTTAAAATAACCATGCAGTAACAAAGACACCTATTAAAACTGTTTCAACTCTCTTTAATGACAGTTACTATCATCAAAGCATGTAAAACATTATTGTTGTGCCAATTGATCCCTATTAAGCATTATCACTTTCTCACCAAACAAATTGCAATTTCAGCTTTCTGGTCTTGTGATATGTTAATTAAATGCAAGATCTTAAAAAAACACAATTAACAAAGTTACACTGAAATCATACATAAGTGACAAAAAACACTTTTGTTGAGTCTTTTAACGTAGTATTTGATATTATGTGACATATTTAACTTTTAAGTTGAATGTTACATTTTGCTATAAGGTAATGCTATCACTTATTATATGTTATTATTTGCCGCAAAGTTGAAGTCAAAACGTCGTAAATTGTAAACAAATTGATCAGTGTCATTAGATGAATTACTTGCGTCTCGGTGATGATGATTAGAAACGGTGTATTTACAGGCCTTATCCTGCTATTGTTGCGCGTTCGCATCATGTTTAAAATGCATTGTTTTATGACATAAAAACAAAAAGCACAATTCATATTTGTATTTTTTATTCATTTCTGGGGTGAATTGATTATCTTTTTTTGGGGAAAATATGACTATTTTTGGGGAAAATTGGACGATTTTCGGCGAGGGGAAACAGCCGTTATTCGGCGGTAAATTTCACGAAAAAAAATCACTGAAAGGTCAAGTGACCTGGAATGGTAAAAAGTTGTTCGAGGGATAACTCGACAATGCCTGCACCCATGGCCCTCATACTTTACTTGGAGGTTGGGCCTGACCAGTAGATGACCCGTATTATATTGGGGCGTCATTGGGCCAAAGGTCAAGGTCACAGTGACATTGAATGGTAAAATGTTGTCCGAGTGACAACTCGATACTGCCTGCACCCATGGCCCTCATACTTCACTTGGAGGTTGGGCCTGACCAGTAGATGACCCGTATTACTATGGGGCGTCATCGGGCCAAAGGTCATGGTCACAGTGACCTTGAATGGTAAAAGGTTGTCCGAGTGATAACTCAACAATACCTGCACCCATGGCCCTCAAACTTGACTTGGAGGATTGGCCTGACCAGGAGATGACCCCTACTGTTTTTGGGGGTCATTGGGCCAAAGGTCAAGGTCACAGTGACCTGGAATGGTAAAAGGTTGTCCCGAGTGGTAACTCGACAATGCCTGCACCCATGGCCCTCAAACTTGATTTGGAGGTTGGGCCTGCCCAGAAGATGGTCCCTATTGATTTTAGGGGTCATCTGGCCAAAGGTCAAGTTCACAGTGACCTTGAATGATAAAAGGTTGTCCGAGTGATAACTCAACAATGCCTGCACCCATGGCCCTCAAACTTGACTTGAAGGTTGGGCCTGACCAGTAGATGACCTCTATTGATTTTAGGGGTCAAAGGTCAAGGTCACAGTGACCTTGAAAGCAAACTCGACAATTCCTGGACCTATGGTCATCAAACTTGACATGAAAGTTGGGCCTGACCAGTAGATGACCCCTATCAACTTTTGGGGTCATCAGGCCAAGGTCAAGGTCACAGTAACCTGTAACGCAAAAAAGTTAACAAATCTTCTGCCAGTGATATCTCAACAATGCCTGCACCCATGGCCCTCAAACTTGACTTGGAGTTGCATCTGACTTGTAGATGACCCCTTATGATTTAAGGGGTCAAAGGTCAAGGTCACAGTGACCTTGAACGAAAAAACTTGTCTGTGTGATAACTTAACAATGCCTGCACCCATGGCCCTCAAACTTGACATTTAGGTTTCTGGTGACCAGCTGATGACTCTTATGGATTTTGAGGTCATAAAGTCAAAGGTCATGGTCATAACACACTCTATCCTCACATGGTCATAATCTTAAAACTGCCTTAACGGCATCCAATGTCAGTGACAAATCAGCTGTCATTTCGGTCCATGCATATTTCATTCAATTGTCCATATAATCCTGACAACATGGCGCTCAGGAGGGGCATAATGTTTGACAAACATCTCTTGTTATTTATAAGCTACAAACTGTGATCACACTTCTTTAATTTAATTCAATTAAGGTACATCAAACCCTTCGGTTTGAACTAAGGAGGCTTACATCATTCCTGTGGGTTCTTAGAAGTAATGATGCTTCTAAAGAAATTGAATGAAAAAAACAAAGTAAATAAATCATTTATTATATATATTATACAACAAAGATCAGAGCCTGGTGTGTTGCACTTGATGACTGCATGATTTGCTGAAATCTAAACATTATTATTAATAATAGGGATGCAAACGAATGGCAAAACAGATATTCGAATATTCGGTAATTCTTTCGATCGAATATTCGAATATTCGATTAGCGAAATACATATTTTAGAAGATGTAGTAAACTACTATTATTATTCGCTAAAGTAATAGCCGGGGCATTTAAACCCTATTTTGTCGTATCCAGTACGCGCGGCGGACCCTGATTTCCCCAAATGAGCCTTTGAAATTCTCCATTTTCAGGAAGTAAAAAGCAATACATTATAAACAGACAAACAACAAAATCGAATAATTCAATTCCGCTGCCTTTTGTAAACAATGTGAAATTAGATGGATTCCTAGTAAAACAGTGTTTTGCGCCAATGGAAGGTCTTTCCGTAGGATGATCAGCCTCGTTTTGAGATTGACCTCTAAACTGACTAAATATAACTATGGAAAACTCAAACCAACTCGGGAACTAGTAAAATAGTAAAACGAAAACATAAGTGGATTGGACTTATTAATTGTACAACAATAGAGGAATTATATTCAAAAATCCATTTCAAAGCACGAAAATTGTATTGAAAGATGAAAACAGTTTAAAGCACATATATGCAACAACATTATTGAGCACAATATTACATTATTGTGGCATTTATATCATCACCTCGTTTTGCGCTATTTTGCACAGCATAATTTGCAGCCAAGACAACACATTGGTGTTAAAGCCGATCCATAGCCAGTTATTGTAAAAGTAGGGGGACTTTTTATAGTACTCGACGAAATGTCCCTAAATGACACATGTCGCGTGTCTAGTCATCACATTCACACCTCTGGGATTAGGGGCCAATCGTTGTAAAAACAAGATAAACGAGCTTTATAAACAACATCGGTGATGAAGGCAAAATGTGTTTTGTTCTCTTTATTGATTTTTTTTTTTTCGAATATTCGAATACCGATTTTGACATTCGAATACCAAACGTTTGATCGAATATTCGAATATTCGAATATTCGTTTGCATCCCTAATTAATAAATATAATAATGAAATATAAACATTATTAATATTAATAAATAACAATATATAATGTTTAGTGGGGACGTTTTGACCTGCTACTGAGAACGTTTTGACAAGCTACTGGGGATGTTTTGACCATAGGACGTTTTAACCTGGGGACGTTTTGAACTGTGACCCAATGCAATTTAATAAGGAGCGAAATTTTGTGGACAACACAGATTCGGATGGTGATAAGGAATGCCTACCTAGGGTTTTTCGGAGTTTGGGTATTAAGATTTCCATTTTGTTGATGAAAACGTATAGAAGTTGTACATTTTCTTATTCTTTATTATATTCTGAGAAGAATGCAAGTTGTTTGCCTTGGAGACAATTGGTTAAAAAATAAGTTAGTTACGAGCTTAATGAAAACACCATCATCCGTACGAGCGTCTTGACATGTCAACCTTTAATTAGAATATAAATATATAATTGGATTTGTTTTTCTTTGAATTTTTGGTGGATGTTTAAGTTTTTGTGATAGATGATCATGTTCCAAATAAAATTACATCCCATTTGATAAGGCTTCCAATAAGTTGGCTGGAGTAAAGAACAAACAAATTTTTAGTAGGATAGTACGGCCTAAATTTGACAATGTATATTTCTTTGAGTTTCCATTTATTTTAAGTCTCATTATTTCATAATTGTATTTTTATGCCCCCGAAGGTGGGCATATTAAAATCGCACCGTCTGTCCGTGTGTCCGGCTCAATAACTCGTGTCCGGGCTGTAACTTTCCCTTGCATGGACAGATTTTAAAACATCTTGCCACATGTGTTCCACATACCAAGACGACGTGTCGCGTGCAAGACCCGTGTCCCTACCTCTAAGATCAAGGTCACACTTAGTGTTTATTCACAATGGAGTGCTGGGCTGTGTCCGGGCTGTAACTTTCCCTTGTATGGACAGATTTTGAAATAACTTGCCACATGTGTTCCACATACTAAGACGACGTATCGCATTCAAGACCCGTGTCCCTACCTCTAAGGTCAAGGTCACACTTAGGTGTTAATTCACAATGGAGTGCTGCATATAAAGACATCAAGTATAGGTTGTCGTGTCCGGGCTGTAACTTTCTCTTGTAAGGACAGATTTTAAAATAACTTGCCACATGTGTTCGACATACCAAGACAAAGTGTCGCGTGCAAGACCTGTGCACCTACCTCTAAGGTCAAGGTCACACTTAGTGTTTATTCACAATGGAGTGCTGCATATAAAGACATAGAGTATAGGTTGTCGTGTCCGGGCTGTAACTTTCCCTTGTAAGGACAGATTTTAAAATAACTTGCCACATGTGTTCCACAAACCAAGACGACGTGTCGCGTGCAAGATCCGTGTCCCTACCTCTAAGGTCAGGGTCACACTTAGATGTTTATTCACAATGGAGTGCTGCATATAAAGACATAGAGTATAGGTTGGTGTGTCCGGGCTGTAACTTTCCCTTGTATGGACAGACTTTAAAATAACTTGCCACATGTGTTCCACATACCAAGACGATGTGTCGTGTGCAAGACCCGTGTCCATACCTCTAAGGTCACATTTAGGTGTTGATTCACAATGGAGTGCTGCATATAAGGACATAGAGTATAGTATAGGTTATCGTGTCCGGGCTGTAACTTTCCCTTGTATGGTGAGATTTTAAAATAACTTGCCACATGTGTTCCACATACCAAGACAACGTGTCGCGTGCAAAACTATGTCCCTACCTCTAAGTTCAAGGTCACACTTAGTGTTTATTCACAATGGAATGCTGCTAATAAGGACACAGAGTATAGTTTGGCGTGTAACTTCCTCTTGTATGGACAGATTTTAAAATAACTTGCCACATTTGTTTCACATACCAAGACGAGGTGTCGTGTACAAGACCCATGTCCCTACCTCTAAGGTCAAGGTCACACTTAGGTGTTTATTCACAATTGAATGCTGCATATATAAGGACATAGAGTATAGGTTGTCGTGTCGGGGCTGTAACTTTTCTCTTGTATGGACAGATTTTAAAATGACTTGCCACATTTGTTTGAGTGTTTATTCACAATGGAATGCTGTATATAAGGACACAGAGTATACAGGGTTGCCAGCGGACTTGAAAAGTCAGGGAAATTGGGTATTTTTTCAAGGTCAGGGAATTGTCAGGGAATTTTGAAATTTGGTCAGTGAAAAATGAAAATCCTGAAAAGTCAGGGAAAAGTCAGGGAAAAATTATTTCAAAGGTCGAAAAATATACGCATTGAAGGTCTTTCTTGGCTATGGCAGTCTTTAGGCATTTAATATTTGACTTTATCACTCTCACAGTTAAGCATTAAATTCAAATAACAGTAAACTGTGATATTAAGAAGCATTATATGTTAACTTAGTGATTATAATACCCATTATTTACCTTAGAACATCATTCAGCCTAAAGACTGAAAGGCTTTGCAACCCTTGCCTCCAGAGCTGACTAATACGTAATTTCTGTTGTATTGTAGGAATATAACACCAGAAAAGAGAATTTACCTGACATTATATTCTAATCTATAGATTATTATCCTTGTTTCAGGTGTTGCGGTTTCTTTATATCATCTAATAAAGGGATTTGATGGCAGATAATATAATTAAATTACTCTGTTTCAGGCTCTTCCTTGTTAGCATGACAAATTAACAAATATGAGTTCAAAACAGACATCTTTCAATAATAACTGGCTTACGGACACAGAGTTTAAGTGTTGGGTAGAACTAGAAGGGCTTTTAATTACTAACAAAATCTAGTCAGTATACATGTATACCAAACTACCATATTGGCATATAACCTGCTTTGCTTTTTGCTTTGACACTAAGAAATTGTACAAGAGGATTTGTCTTGCAAACATGATGGAAACTGGTTAAATTATGCAATGCTATGTTTTTCACACTAACTTTTTTTCACACTTACATACCATACTCATTCAAAGTCTTTAATTTTATAGTGATTATTTCATGATATGCCAAAATGAGCCCTATGTTCTTGTTTTCATGCTAATGTTTCACATGTTTCACTGACCAACAGTCACACTGTGTTTGAATAGAAATAGTTAAGAATAGTAGAACACTATGTTTGAATCATTACTTTGATGTACAATGTAAATGATTTATATTTTGGAAAATAAATACAAGTTTACATGCAAAAAGATAATGGGAGGATTGGACGGCTATAGGGGAGGTCAGGAGGCCGTTTATGTGTTTGACGATTTTGGTCAGTGAAAAACATGAATTGGTCAGTGAAAAGTCAGGGAAAAGTCAGGGAATTTTATTTCACCAAAGTGCTGGCAACCCTGGTATAGTTTGTCATTTCTGGGCTGTAACTTTGTCTTGTATGGACAGATTTTAAAATAACTTGCCACATGTGTTTGACACACCAAGGCAACGTGTCGCGTACAAGACCCATGTCCCTACCTCTAAGGTGAAAGATACACTTAGTGTTTATTCACAATGGAATGCTGGATATCAGGACATAACAGTGTAGATTGTCAAGTATGGGTGGTATTTTTTTATGTTCAGAGGCAAATTGAAATAACTTGCCGTATGTATTTGACACGTAAAGGCAAGATCAACTTTTCATGTACTGACATTGTCATAGGTCAATGTCACTTTCGGGGGCATTCGTCACATACTGTGACAGCTCTTGTTTAATTCTATGACACTATTGTATGCAGGTATAAGACAGAAATCAACATATTCATGTACAGTTGAACACTGTTAATCCGAAATCGTAGGGACCCACAAAAATATTTTGGAATAGCGATATTTCGGATTAACATTTTTCAGAAAATGACAGCTTTCGCAAATGATAGATAACGTGAAATACTAATACTAAGTCATGAAGATTGCAATGTCGGTTACACGTAACCATTACGCTTCATTCTGTGCGAGTGATCTTTGTATAGAAAAATATTTGTTGATTTATTGTTTAATAAATGACAAATCATTCGTTATTATACTTCTTTATTTAAACAAAATAAAACATTTAAAACGAAATGACACCACATGTATGCATTCGGGTCATAGCACAGTTTATAAAAAGCATGACTAAATAGCACTGAAATTACACATTGTTTACTCAGTATCATTTGGATTATTTTTTAAACAATGATGTAAGGTCTCCCTGCACTTTGTTAATTCGTTGTTTCTTAGTCACGTATCCATCCAGTTTGTTAAGTTGTTCACTACATCACCCATATGAATGGCTCATTTTCTGACATCAATCTTTGTAACATATGCATGCTTAATGTCATTCTTTAACAAACGCTAATTGTGCTCCATTGTCACCTCAAGCCAACGGTGCCCAAGTGCATTCACAGTATGGTGTGAAAACTATGACATGATCGAGTTCGAAATAAGAATTGATAAATAGGTGTGAAATACCAAATCGGGACCGTACTCTTATCCACTATTGGGGCAACTCCCAACCCACTCTGATCCACCAGTGGGACACCTCCAAACCCACTCTGATCCACCAGTGGAGAACCTCCCAACCCACTCCGATCCACCAGTGGGGCACCACCCAACCCACTCTGATCCACTAATGGGGCACCCTTCAACCCACTCCAATCCACCAGTGGGGCACCTCCAAACCCACTCCAATTCATCAGTGGGGCACCACCCAACCCTCTCCGATCGTGCCCCAACCACTCTGATCCACTATTGGGGCAACTCCCAACCCACTCTGATCCACCAGTGGGACACCTCCAAACCCACTCTAATCCACCAGTGGGACACCTCCCAACCCACTCCAATCCACCAGTGGGGCACCTCCAAACCCACTCCAATCCGCCAGTGGGGCACCACCCAACCCACTCTTATCCACCAGTGGGGCAACCCCCAACCCACTCTGATCCACCAGTGGGGCACCTCCCAACCCACTCTGATCCACCAGTGGGGCACCTCCCAACCCACTCCAATCCACCAGTGGGGCACCTCCAAACCCACTCCAATTCACCAGTGGGGCACCACCCAACCCTCTCCGATCGTGCCCCAACCACTCTGATCCACCAGTGGGGCATCTTCCAACCCACTCCAGTCAACCAGTGGGGCACCTCCAAGCCCACTGATCCACCAGTGGGGCACCTCCCAATCCACTCCGATCCACCAGTGGGGCACCTCCCAACCCACTGTGATCCACCAGTATGCCCAACCCACTCTGATCCACCAGTGGGGCACATTCCAATTCATTCTAATCCACCAGTGGGGCACCTCCCAACCCACTCTGTCCACCAGTTGGGCACCGCCCAACCCACTCTGATCCACCAGTGGGGCATCTCCCTACCAACTCGGATCCACTATTGGGGCACCTTCCATCCCACTCTGATCCACCAGTGGGACACCTCCAAACCCACTGATCCACCAGTGGGGCACCACCCAACCCTCTCCCATTGTGCCCCAACCACTCTGATCCACCAGTGGGGCACCTCCCAACCCACTCTGATCCACCAGTGGGGCACCTTCCAACCCACTCTGATCCACCAGTGGGGCACCTCCCAACCCACTCCAATCCACCAGTGGGGCACCTCCAAACCCACTCTAATCCACTAGTGGGGCACCACCCAACCCTCTCCGCTCGTGCCTCAACCACTCCGATCCACCAGTGGGGCACCTTCCAACCCACTCCAGTCTACCAGTGGGGCACCTCCCAACCCACTCTGATCCACCAGTGTGCCCAACCCACTCTGATCCACCAGTGGGGCACATTCCAATTCACTCCAATCCACCAGTGGGGCACCTCCCAACCCACTCTGATCCACCAGTGGGGCATCTCCCAACCAACTCAGATCTACTATTTGGGCACCTTCCAACCAACTCTGATCCACTATTGAGGCACCTCCCAACTCACTTAAATCCACTTGTGGGGCACCTCCCAACCCACTCTGATCCACCAGTGGGGCACCTTCCAACCAATTCTGATCAACCAGTGGGGCACCTCCCAACCCACTCCAGTCTTCCAGTTGGACACCTCCAAGCCCACTCTGAACCACCAGTGGGGCACCTCCCAACCCACTCTGATCCACCAGTGGGGCACCTCCCAACCCACTCCGATACACCAGTGGGGCACCTCCCAACCCACTCCGATCCACCAGTTGGGCATCCGCAAACGCACTCTGATCCACCAGTAGGGCACCTCCAAGCCCATTCGATCCACCAGTGGGGCACCTCCCAACCCACTCTGATCCACCAGTGGGGCACATTCCAATTCACTCCAATCCACTAGTTGGGCATCTCCCAATCCACTCTGATCCACCAGTGGGGCATCTCCCAACCAACTCAGATCTACTTTTTGGGCACCTTCCAACCAACTCTGATCCACTATTGGGGCACCTCCCAACTCACTCAAATCCACCTGTGGGGCACCTCCCAACCCACTCTGATCCACCAGTGGGGCACCTTCCAACCAATTCTGATCAACCAGTGGGGCACCTCCCAACCCAATCCAGTCTACCAGTGGGGCACCTCCAAGCCGACTCTGATCCACCAGTTGGGCACCTCCAAACCCACTCTGATCCACCAGTGGAGCACCTTCCAACCCACTCCAGTCTACCAGTGGGGCACCTCCAAATGCACTCCGATCCACCAGTGGGGCACCTCCAAGCCCACTCCGATCCACCAGTGGGGCACCTCCCAACCCACTCTGATCCACCAGTGTGCCCAACCCACTCTGATCCACCAGTGGGGCACATTCCAATTCACTCCAATCCACCAGTGGGGCACCTCCCAGCCCACTGGGTTCACCAGTTGGGCACCACCCAACCCACTCTGATCCACCAGTGGGGCATCTCCCAACCAACTCAGATCTACTATTTGGGCACCTTCCAACCAACTCTGATCCACTATTGAGGCACCTCCCAACTCACTCAAATCCACCTGTGGGGCACCTCCAAACCCACTCTGATCCACCAGTTGGGCACCTTCCAACCAATTCTGATCAACCAGTGGGGCACCTCCCAACCCACTCCAGTCTTCCAGTGGGGCACCTCCAAGCCCACTCTGATCCACCAGTGGGGCATCTCCCAACCCACTCTGATCCTCCAGTGGGGCACCTCCCAACCCACTCTGATCCACCAGTGGGGCACCTCCAAGCCCACTCTGAACCACCAGTGGGGCACCTCCCAACCCACTTTGATCCACCAGTGGGGCACCTCCCAACCCACTCTCCCAACCCATTCCAGTCTTCCAGTGGGGCACCTCCCAACCCACTCTGATCCACCAGTGGGGCACCTTCCAACCAATTCTGATCCACCAGTGGGGCACCTCCCAACCCACTCTGATCCACCAGTGGGGCATCTCCCAACCCACTCTGATCCTCCAGTGGGGCACCTCCCAACCCACTCTGATCCACCAGTGGGGCACCTCCAAGCCCACTCTGAACCACCAGTGGGGCACCTCCCAACCCACTCTGATCCACCAGTGGGAAACCTCCCAACCCACTCCGATCCACCAGTGGGGCACCTTCCAACCAATTCTGATCCACCAGTGGGGCACCTCCCAACCCATTCCAGTCTTCCAGTGGGGCACCTCCAAGCCCACTCTGATCCACCAGTGGGGCATCTCCCAACCCACTCTGATCCTCCAGTGAGGCACCTCCCAACCCACTCTGATCCACCAGTGGGGCACCTCCCAACCCACTCTGATCCACCAGTGGGGCACCTCCATACCCACTCTGATCCACCAGTGGGAAACCTCCCAACCCACTCTGATCCACCAGTGGGGCATCTCCCAGCCCACTCTGATCCACCAGTGGGGCATCTCCCAACCCTTTCTGATTCACCAGTGGGGCATCTCTCAACCTACTCTGATCCACCAGTGGGACATCTTCCAACTCACTCGGATCCACCAGTGGGACATCTTCCAACTCACTCGGATCCACCAGTGGGACATCTTCCAACCCACTCTGATCCACCATCTCCCAACCTACTCTGATCCACCAGAATCACAGTGTACCATTTTGCTATATTTCAGTTGGGATGGAGTTTTGGAAGCAGCTTTGTGCTGAACATGGCATCAGTCCTGGTACTTAACAAGCATTTTATAAATTATATTATTAATACCTAGTTTAATGATGCATAGAGAATCGCAGAAATTTCAAAAGATATAGGGTTAGGGTTAGATTTAAACCTTCCTCCATGTAACTTCTTGATTTTTAAACGTATTGAACCTTTAGTTAGTAAAATTGAACAAAATAATTACATAATTGTAATTTAGTATTGCATAGATTATATATCGACATACATGCACTTCTTATTTTATCTTATGACAATAGTCAATGTATTTCTGACAACTATGAAAATAAATCAAATATTAATAGTAAATTCCCTTATCATTTTTCTGCAGGGGGCATGTTGGAAGATTTTGCCACAGAAGGAACAGACAGGAAAGATGTGTTCTTTTACCAGGTAGGTGTTTTTTTATGAACATATTTTTATGTCATGATTCATATAAAAAAAAAGTCAATAAGCAACGTTGGAATAACAAGTTCATGTACACATTTCGAATTTAGACTCCAGGCGAAAATTACTCTGCTTTTTCTGTGGCTGCACCGCATGCATACACTGAAAATTTCCACAGAGGGGGATTCAACATCACATAGCAAATGCTATATATCCATCAAGTCTGTATTTCACTAATTGCTGAATTTTACACAAATTGTGTTCGAGTTGTCTGTCCCATCATCTATCTGTCTGTCCATGCCTACATTGGGCAATTTAGGGGCTGTGTCCATTAGGGTAAGGAGCTACTGTGAAATCATTTATATTCGTAGGCTTGAAATTTCGTGTTTTTTTGTTTTTTTTCGAAAAAGGAAAATTTCGTGGATTTTCATTTTTAAAAAAAAAAAAAAATCAAAATTGCAATCCTAGATCGTCTGCAAATTCATCATTCGCCAATCTTGTGCTATGTATCATCTATGTTACACAGTTTATGAAACTACAATGGGGCAATATTTCAATTAGCGCAGATACCAATGTCAATTATCACTTGGATCCTGAATTCGTGGATAAGCCAACCCATATAATCCACGAAAATTAATGTCCCACAAATATTTTTGATTTCACAGTAATTGGTTATGTTTTCTATTGAAAAACAACATAAACTACACATTTTAGGGGCTTTTATCAAAGAAGGAAAAAAAACATAAACAAGAAATGTTAGTTTGTCTGTCTGTCTGTCCATCACAAATCTGCTCCATCTTCTGAACCACTTGAGGGATTTTGAAATAATAACCTACAAAAGTTTACCATATTGAGATGATGTGCAAAGCGCATGTTAAAACGTGCTCGGTCTAAGGACTAGGTCACATTTAATGGTCAAAGGTCCACTCCTCAGCTCTTAAACCCCTTGAATGATTTTGAAATACATTTTAACTTATCACAAATGTTCACTATATTGAAATGATGTGCATAGGGCATGTTACAACCAGCTCGGTTCAAGGACAAGGTCCCATGTAGAGGTAAAAGGTCATATGACTATGTTTGTGTCAGCTCCATATATCTTGAACAGCTGGAAGGATTTTGAAATAACTTGCCACAAATCTTCACCATATTGAGATGACAACTCACTTAGAGGTTGTAGGTCATATGATTTTAGTAAGTTAACGTATTGCTTCGAAGTGCATAGGGAAAGACATCATTTTTTTATTACATGTTTCACGAACACTTTGCAATCTTTAAAATCAAAAGCAAAAAAGTGGGGTTTACTGTCTCTCAGCTCATCTTAATATACATGTTACATGTAGAGTCTGTCAGATTTTAGTGTTATATTTGGTGTCAAATTACTTTATTTGAATAAATTTTAGTATGAATTTTTTGTTTTTGATAATTGAATTGTACCGTTAAAATTATTGAATCGTTTGTTGATGCTCATGTCCAACCTTAGTTTGATGATTTCAAAAAACAAAGAAAAGAAACAGACTTTAATTTATATTTATTGACATGACCTTCCTAATCTTCCAATTTGATTTTCCAGGCTGATGACGAGCACTACATCCCCCGGGCGGTGTTACTGGACCTTGAACCACGAGTCATAAACACTATCATGAACTCGCCATACAGTAACCTCTATAACCCAGAAAACATCTACCTGTCCAAGCATGGTGGAGGAGCAGGAAATAACTGGGCTAGTGGATATGGACAGGTAATATATTTTGCCATGGAAACTATGGTCAAAATAAGCATAAACCCGCAAGCCCTGTGAGCAAGTAGGGTTAAATGCTTACCAGGCTTGCTTAAATTCTAGATTGTACAGTCCAAACTTGCTATGTCGACGTCGGATATCTCAACTTTCCAGTTGTGTTGACTTTTTTCTCCGGTCCAGAATTTATTCCTTCTTATTCTATATAAAATAAATCTGCATGAGTCGATTTTTCTATCTCGACTTTTTCGCTATGTCGACCTCATAATTCAGTCCCTGTGGTCGAATTTCACACATTATCCTTGTTTCTTATGTCAAACTGTAGAATGAGTTGTAGGTGCGAAAATTTTTATGACGGTTTGCGGTATATCGCTAAATTATCGGGCGAGTCAAAATAACTAACTGTCATAATTGGAGGTTTATTGGTAAATTTGAATAATTAAAGTTGTTTGTTAACGTTTTGGATAAAAGAGCCATTTATTGCTCAAGCTATTCATTGAACCGCACAAGGAAGCCAATGACATCATCGGAAAATTCGACAACATCGAAAGTTACGTGACGAAGAACTTTCTCTATACTGCATGCACAAAACAAACAGTTATAAAGAATGCACTATTTCAAGTTGTTGTCATATGTGCTGTACTGTTTTCATATCTTTTTTGTGTAATCCATAAACATGGATTAAATAAATGTGACACAAATAAAAAAAAAATCACTTTATTTTTCAATAATATGTTTGCTTTTTTCACGCCGGTAACAAGACCGTTCAATTGCAGAAGTCAGATGGCGGACATAAATCAAACTCAAATGTGTTGTGATTGGTGATATTTTTTGTAATTCGTTTGTGTCAAATGTTCGTTATCTTGACTTTTTTCCCTGGGTCCCGACAAAGTCGACAAGGAGTTTGGACTGTATATAGCAGGGCTTGTTGAAAAAGCTCTTGCCATGCACTAGTTTAAGAACTGAGACTTGCAGTGTTCCAGCTAGGCCTTAATAGCAGGATGGGGCACCCCGCTGCCCTAGCACCCTGCTACCTTTTTACTACACCCTGCTGTGCCCTTTTGTTTGACGGAGGCAATTTTCAGAAATAAGAATAAAAAAATATATGTAAGTTTGAATCTAAAGTAAAGATAACAGCTAAGGTTTTCATAACAAACTATAAGTATTGAAAGTAGTTACAACATACACACAATTAGAATTGAACATTGGCCTTTGCAAGTGCCCCATTAAGGCTAATTCAATGCCCATTCATAAGTGCACTTTCTGACCCTGCCCTTTTCAAATCCTGGCTGGAGCACTGGAATTGTCAAATTACGATGACTGAAAATGCCAAACTCTATGGTAATAGCTTAAACATGTTTTTTATCATTCATGCTTTGGTATCATACTAAAACTATTATATATTAATAGAAATGTATTGGTATGAAATAATGTTCACTTTGTTGTTCTGGTGTGTGACCTTTAAGTACAGTTTCTTCAAGAATTAACCTGTCTTATAGTTTGTTATAGTCTTATGAAGTCTAACATTCATACATATTGTTAAAAAAATGACGGTTTTGTCTACTAACTGAATTTATTTCTAGCTTAATTAACTGCTTCAGTATTTATCATATGCAGATAATCTGTTCAACATGTTCTGTTAATCTACATTTAGGAATAAGTATTTAATTAAACACAGAAATAAGAAATCATATAAAATGCCGCTTTTTCCCATAACAGGCAGAGAAACTATATGAAGAGGTATTTGACATCATAGATCGGGAGGCAGATGGCAGTGACAGTTTAGAGGTGACTTTCAAAATTTATAGTACTTTATTATTCTGTGTATGGAACGCACTCGTTTACACCTGAACTTAATGTTAAAAATGCCTGCGTCCTAGGTACGGTATTAGGCTTCAGACATATTTTTTTGGAGTCCATTTCAGACCATATTTACTTTTATAGAGAAATAAAGTTGTCTGTTCACAAAGAATGATGGATTTAGTTATATTGGGTATGGTTAGCATCACTGTTAGTTTCACGGTTGTTGTGCAAACTTTTTAATCTTGTTCATAACTCTTATAAAACAAATCTTGGTACACATGTTGTCAAAAACAATACACTCTTGTAAAGAAAGGCACACAACTCTAGCTTCAATAATAGTTGAATTGTACCATTTGTTTGACTGGAAAAAAACTGAAGAGTGTGAGCGTTCACTCCATGGCACTCTTGTTAGTGAAGGAGGTTATGTTAACTAATACTAAGGAATAATATTGCACTAGAGTCCGGTTTTGTGTTGTGGGGAAAATCACTGGGCAGAGAATCAAACACCGGTAACCTCGGTGAAAAGCAGCTACACCTGACAACTAGTTACCATAATATGATTATCATAAAATAAAATATACTTGAAAATTATTTATTTATGCAAAAAGCAACATTGACATGTTTGGCATGTTTCAGGGTTTTGTGCTTTGCCACTCAATAGCTGGTGGTACTGGGTCTGGCATGGGGTCGTATATATTGGAGAGACTCAATGACAGGTAGGGCATTGAATTGTGTACATGAGACCATACATAGTGGAGAGACTCAATGACAGGTAGATCATTGTATTGTGTACATGAGATCATACATAGTGGAGAGAATCAATGACAGGTAGATCATTGTATTGTGTACATGGGACCATACATAGTGAAGAGACTCAATGACAGGTAGGGCATTGTATTGTGTACATGAGACCATACATAGTGGAGAGACTCAATGACAGGTAGATCATTGTATTGTGTACATGGGACCATACATAGTGGAGAGACTCAATGACAGGTAGGGCATTGTATTGTGTACATGAGACCATACATAGTGGAGAGACTCAATGACAGGTAGATCATTGTATTGTGTACATGGGACCATACATAGTGGAGAGACTCAATGACAGGTAGATCATTGTATTGTGTACATGGGACCATACATAGTGGAGAGACTCAATGACAGGTAGATCATTGTATTGTGTACATGGGACCATACATAGTGGAGAGACTCAATGACAGGTAGATCATTGTATTGTGTACATGGGACCATACATAGTGGAGAGACTCAATGACAGGTAGATCATTGTATTGTGTACATGGGACCATACATAGTGGAGAGACTCAATGACAGGTAGATCATTGTATTGTGTACATGGGACCATACATAGTGAAGAGACTCAATGACAGGTAGATCATTGTATTGTGTACATGGGACCATACATAGTGAAGAGACTCAATGACAGGTAGATCATTGTATTGTGTACATGAGACCATACATAGTGGAGAGACTCAATGACAGGTAGATCATTGTATTGTGTACATGGGACCATACATAGTGGAGAGACTCAATGACAGGTAGATCATTGTATTGTGTACATGGGACCATACATAGTGGAGAGACTCAATGACAGGTAGATCATTGTATTGTGTACATGGGACCATACATAGTGGAGAGACTCAATGACAGGTAGATCATTGTATTGTGTACATGGGACCATACATAGTGGAGAGACTCAATGGCAGGTAGATCATTGTATTGTGTACATGAGACCATACATAGTGGAGAGACTCAATGACAGGTAGATCATTGTATTGTGTACATGGGACCATACATAGTGAAGAGACTCAATGACAGGTAGGGCATTGTATTGTGTACATGAGACCATACATAGTGGAGAGACTCAATGACAGGTAGGGCATTGTATTGTGTACATGAGACCATACATAGTGGAGAGACTCAATGACAGGTAGATCATTGTATTGTGTACATGAGACCATACATAGTGGAGAGACTCAATGACAGGTAGATCATTGTATTGTGTACATGGGACCATACATAGTGGAGAGACTCAATGACAGGTAGATCATTGTATTGTGTACATGGGACCATACATAGTGGAGAGACTCAATGACAGGTAGATCATTGTATTGTGTACATGGGACCATACATAGTGGAGAGACTCAATGACAGGTAGGGCATTGTATTGTGTACATGGGACCATACATAGTGGATAGACTCAATGACAGGTAGATCATTGTATTGTGTACATGGGACCATACATAGTGGAGAGACTCAATGACAGGTAGGGCATTGTATTGTGTACATGGGACCATACATAGTGAAGAGACTCAATGACAGGTAGATCATTGTATTGTGTACATGGGACCATACATAGTGGAGAGACTCAATGACAGGTAGATCATTGTATTGTGTACATGGGATCATACATAGTGGAGAGACTCAATGACAGGTAGATTATTGTATTGTGTACATGGGACCAAACATAGTGAAGAGACTCAATGACCGGTAGATTATTGTATTGTGTACATGGGACCAAACATAGTGAAGAGACTCAATGACAGGTAGATCATTGTATTGTGCACATGGGACCAAACATAGTGAAGAGACTCAATGACAGGTAGATCATTGTATTGTGCACATGGGACCAAACATAGTGAAGAGACTCAATGACAGGTAGATCATTGTATTGTGCACATGGGACCAAACATAGTGGAGAGACTCAATGACAGGTAGATCATTGTATTGTGCACATGAGACCATACATAGTGGAGAGACTCAATGACAGGTAGATCATTGTATTGTGTACATGAGACCATACATAGTGGAGAGACTCAATGACAGGTAGGGCATTGTATTGTGTACATGGGACCATACATAGTGGAGAGACTCAATGACAAGTAGGGCATTGTATTGTGTACATGGGACCATACATAGTGGAGAGACTGAATGACAGGTAGATCATTGTATTGTGTACATGGGACCATACATAGTGAAGAGACTGAATGACAGGTAGATCATTGTATTGTGTACATGAGACCATACATAGTGGAGAGACTCAAGGACAGGTAGATCATTGTATTGTGTACATGGGATCATAAATAGTGCTGAGACTCAATGACAGGTAGATCATTGTATTGTGTACATGGGATCATAAATAGTGGATAGACTCAATGACAGGTAGATCATTGTATTGTGTACATGAGACCATACATAGTGGAGAGACTCGATGACAGGTAGATCATTGTATTGTGTACATGGGATCATACATAGTGGAGAGACTCGATGACAGGTAGATCATTGTATTGTGTACATGGGACCATACATAGTGGAGAGACTCGATGACAGGTAGATCATTGTATTGTGTACATGGGACCATACATAGTGGAGAGACTCAATGACAGGTAGATCATTGTATTGTGTACATGGGACCATACATAGTGGAGAGACTCAATGACAGGTAGATCATTGTATTGTGTACATAGGACCATACATAGTGGAGAGACTCAATGACAGGTAGATCATTGTATTGTGTACATAGGACCATACATAGTGGAGAGACTCAATGACAGGTAGATCATTGTATTGTGTACATGAGACCATACATAGTGGAGAGACTCAATGACAGGTAGGGCATTGTATTGTGTACATGGGACCATACATAGTGGAGAGACTCAATGACAGGTAGATCATTGTATTGTGTACATGGGACCATACATAGTGGAGAGACTCAATGACAGGTAGATCATTGTATTGTGTACATGGGACCATACATAGTGGAGAGACTCAATGACAGGTAGATCATTGTATTGTGTACATGGGACCATACATAGTGGAGAGACTCAATGACAGGTAGATCATTGTATTGTGTACATGGGACCATACATAGTGGAGAGACTCAATGACAGGTAGATCATTGTATTGTGTACATGGGACCATACATAGTGGAGAGACTCAATGACAGGTAGATCATTGTATTGTGTACATGGGACCATACATAGTGGAGAGACTCAATGACAGGTAGATCATTGTATTGTGTACATGGGACCATACATAGTGAAGAGACTCAATGACAGGTAGGGCATTGTATTGTGTACATGGGACCATACACAGTGGAGAGACTCAATGACAGGTAGGGCATTGTATTGTGTACATGGGACCATACACAGTGGAGAGACTCAATGACAGGTAGGGCATTGTATTGTGTACATGGGACCGTACATAGTGGAGAGACTCAATGACAGGTAGGGCATTGTATTGTGTACATGAGACCATACATAGTGGAGAGACTCAATGACAGGTAGATCATTGTATTGTGTACATGGGACCATACATAGTGGAGAAACTCAATGACAGGTAGATCATTGTATTGTGTACATGGGACCATACATAGTGCTGAGACTCAATGACAGGTAGGGCATTGTATTGTGTACATGGGACCTTACATAGTGAAGAGACTCGATGACAGGTAGATCATTGTATTGTGTACATGGGACCATACATAGTGGAGAGACTCGATGACAGGTAGATCATTGTATTGTGTACATGAGACCATACATAGTGGAGAGACTCAATGACAGGTAGATCATTGTATTGTGTACATGGGACCATACATAGTGGATAGACTCAATGACAGGTACGGCATTGTATTGTGTACATGGGACCATACATAGTGGAGAGACTCAATGACAGGTAGATCATTGTAATGTGTACATGGGACCATACATAGTGAAGAGACTGAATGACAGGTAGATCATTGTATTGTGTACATGGGACCATACATAGTGGAGAGACTCAAGGACAGGTAGATCATTGTATTGTGTACATGAGACCATACATAGTGGAGAGACTCAATGACAGGTAGATCATTGTATTGTGTACATGGGATCATAAATAGTGCTGAGACTCAATGACAGGTAGATCATTGTATTGTGTACATGAGACCATACATAGTGGAGAGACTCGATGACAGGTAGATCATTGTATTGTGTACATGAGACCATACATAGTGGAGAGACTCGATGACAGGTAGATCATTGTATTGTGTACATGGGATCATACATAGTGGAGAGACTCGATGACAGGTAGATCATTGTATTGTGTACATGGGACCATACATAGTGGAGAGACTCAATGACAGGTAGATCATTGTATTGTGTACATGGGACCATACATAGTGGAGAGACTCAATGACAGGTAGATCATTGTATTGTGTACATGGGACCATACATAGTGGAGAGACTCAATGACAGGTAGGGCATTGTATTGTGTACATAGGACCATACATAGTGGAGAGACTCAATGACAGGTAGGGCATTGTATTGTGTACATGAGACCATACATAGTGGAGAGACTCAATGACAGGTAGATCATTGTATGGTGTACATGGGACCATACATAGTGGAGAGACTCAATGACAGGTAGATCATTGTATTGTGTACATGGGACCATACATAGTGGAGAGACTCAATGACAGGTAGATCATTGTATTGTGTACATGGGACCATACATAGTGGAGAGACTCAATGACAGGTAGATCATTGTATTGTGTACATGGGACCATACATAGTGGAGAGACTCAATGACAGGTAGGGCATTGTATTGTGTACATGGGACCATACATAGTGGAGAGACTCAATGACAGGTAGGGCATTGTATTGTGTACATGGGACCATACATAGTGGAGAGACTCAATGACAGGTAGGGCATTGTATTGTGTACATGGGACCATACATAGTGGAGAGACTCAATGACAGGTAGATCATTGTATTGTGTACATAGGATCATACATAGTGGAGAGACTCAATGACAGGTAGATCATTGTATGGTGTACATGAGACCATACATAGTGGAGAGACTCAATGACAGGTAGATCATTGTATTGTGTACATGGGACCATACATAGTGGAGAGACTCAATGACAGGTAGATCATTGTATTGTGTACATGGGACCATACATAGTGGATAGACTCAATGACAGGTAGATCATTGTATTGTGTACATGGGATCATACATAGTGGATAGACTCAATGACAGGTAGATCATTGTATTGTGTACATGAGACCATACATAGTGGAGAGACTCAATGACAGGTAGATCATTGTATTGTGTACATGGGACCATACATAGTGGAGAGACTCAATGACAGGTAGATCATTGTATTGTGTACATGGGATCATACATAGTGGAGAGACTCAATGACAGGTAGGGCATTGTATTGTGTACATGGGACCATACATAGTGGAGAGACTCAATGACAGGTAGATCATTGTATTGTGTACATGGGACCATACATAGTGGAGAGACTCGATGACAGGTAGATCATTGTATTGTGTACATGGGACCATACATAGTGGAGAGACTCGATGACAGGTAGATCATTGTATTGTGTACATGGGACCATACATAGTGGATAGACTCAATGACAGGTAGATCATTGTATTGTGTACATAGGATCATACATAGTGGAGAGACTCAATGACAGGTAGATCATTGTATGGTGTACATAGGATCATACATAGTGGAGAGACTCAATGACAGGTAGATCATTGTATGGTGTACATGAGACCATACATAGTGGAGAGACTCAATGACAGGTAGATCATTGTATTGTGTACATGGGACCATATATAGTGGAGAGACTCGATGACAGGTAGATCATTGTATTGTGTACATGGGACCATACATAGTGGAGAGACTCGATGACAGGTAGATCATTGTATTGTGTACATGGGATCATACATAGTGGAGAGACTCGATGACAGGTAGGGCATTGTGTTGTGTACATGGTACCATACATAGTGAAGAGACTCGATGACAGGTAGATCATTGTATTGTGTACATGGGATCATACATAGTGGAGAGACTCGATGACAGGTAGATCATTGTATTGTGTACATGGGATCATACATAGTGGAGAGACTCGATGACAGGTAGGGCATTGTGTTGTGTACATGAGACCATACATAGTGGAGAGACTCAATGACAGGTAGATCATTGTATTGTGTACATGAGACCATACATAGTGGAGAGACTCAATGACAGGTAGATCATTGTATTGTGTACATGGGATCATACATAGTGGAGAGACTCAATGACAGGTAGGGCATTATATTGTGGATAAAAACATGTGTTTTCAATATTGTTTTTAGTAATAAGGTCATCTACTACAGACTTTGTCATGGTAAATATCTGAATAGGTCCTTGTTAGAATGTTATGTTCAAGCGAACGCTGCTTAATAAAGACATATTTAACTATATGCTAAAGGCTTTTTTGAAGAAAGTGTAGAAAGATACGGTGTTAAATCATGATTGAATGCTTATTTGTGAAGTACCATTATTGAAATGGAAATTAAATGTAAACAAAACAAAAAGAATGTCACAAAATAACATTAATGTCTGCAGATTCCCAAAGAAGTTGATCCAGACCTATTCTGTGTTCCCAAATCTTGAAGAGATGTCTGATGTGGTTGTCCAGCCCTACAATTCCATCCTCACTCTCAAACGGCTTACACAGAACGCTGACTGTGTGGTTGTCCTGGATAATACAGCCTTGAATAGGATTGCAGCCGAGCGGCTGCATATAGATGCTCCGTCTTTTGAGCAGATTAATCAGTTGGTTAGCACAACTATTGATTTATTGATTTTGGCTAATAGAAAATTAATGAATTGAACTATTAAGGGCTGTGAAATGTCCATGGATCTCTTGGCAGTCTGAAATATTATGAAATCGATGTGAATTTAAAGATAATTTTTAAGGGGGAGGGGTCACAGATCAGACCGTAGTATGCTAATGACAGTAGAAATTGCTTAGGTACAAATATATATTTTGTTCTGCAAATGATATTAGCCTCTGCTTTTATTGGTGATGAAAATTGCTACAGAGTGGTTCCATGATTATACCCCAGACAAACAGTTTGCTGGGTTATATTTGAGTCACCCTGTGGTTGGTCAGTGGGTCTGTTCGTCTGTTAGTGTTTTACTTTTTCTTGTCCCGAGCATTACTTGAAAACTAAAAGATGGAATTTAATTAAAGTTAATATGATGGTAAAACTCAGAGATAATTCTAGTAAGCGATTTCCGCGATTTCTCGCATAAAAAATTGCTCAAATTGCATCCAAATCACATAAGTAAGAGATATTCTCACGCTTGATCGCAGTTTGTGTATTTTGTGCCTTTTCCCTTTTGTTGTTTTACAAAATAAAGCATCGTAGTCGCAGATGGCTTCTTGTTAACCAGGTTTTCACATAAAACCTGGTTATTAGAATGGCGAATGTCGGTGTTCGGGCGGGCGGCCGGGCGGCGTCAAACTCACCTATGAAACTGAATAACTTTAGTAAGGGTTGACATATCGTGACCAAACTTGGTCTATAGAAAGAGTATATGGGTACCTTTTATGGGATTGTGTTTGGGGTCCCTAGGGTCAAGGTCAAGGTCACTGCTACTAAAAATAGAAAAACGGTTAAAACTGAATAACTTTAGTTAGGGATGACATATCTTGACTAAACTTGGTCTATAGGAAGAGTTTATGGAGGCCTTTCATGGGAATGCGTTTGGGGTCCCTAGGGTCAAGGTCAAGGTCACTGTTACTAAAAATAGAAAAACGGTTGAAACTGAATAACTTTAGTTAGGGTTGACATATCTTGACCAAACTTGGTTTCAAGCGTTTTTGCGACCCGGAATAATTTTGTTTACGCGGGTTACCATAGCATTTTAAATGCATCTACAATATCGGAAGCGTCAAAATGTCTAATCAGAAAACGTTGTTTGCATTCCTTGAAAAAAGCCTTTTGACCAAAATAAAATACCAGGTTCAGATGAAAACAACAATGGAAAGCCCTTATCTCCCAAAAAAAGTCAATGCACCTTTCAGCAAAAAATGCTAAATCTGATTGTGACCATTTGTTTCTGGATAGCACTGAAAGGTGCCTTTTATGAAAATATGTAAGATTTCTTTTTGACAGTATACCAGTATAGTAAACGATAACCTGTCGAGAATGAAGTTAAGTTATGCATACTGTAAACCTTATATTGTGCGGGTTTGTTCTCAAAATGTCAACACCTACAAAAAAGAATAAAGTTCGCGTAAATGTGTGAAAAAAACAAGACCATTATCACATCAATTTGTAGTAATGGTATGTTTAACAGAACAAAAGGCAATGCGAGTTTTTCATACAACTGACAAAAAAATATTTTGACAGTGCCCAACTTTGCTTTCTTATATGCAAGTTTAATTATTGTTCAATTCAATTTATTATTAAAAATAATATTGAATAACTTTAATCGAAAAATATTTAATCGAAAAATATTTTTGTTAAAATTATAAACGTCTTACGATATACCGTATACCGATCTTCAACTGCCGTTTTAACCCGTATATAACCGATCAATATGACGCGAGTAACATCCCGTTCTACATAAATCTAAACTAAATTTTGGCTTGAAATTGACCTCAGAAAAAAAGTTCAAAAAAATTGTTACTGGGTATTATACGCAGGCATTTTTTTGCATCGGAATCTGAGGGGAAAAAGCGCGTCTAATACCCAGTCATTTACGGTCAGAATGTTCATGCTATTTGAACTGTTTACAAGTGTTTCCTTCTAGTCAAACAAGCGCATGCATGTGAACTCTACAGGCGGTAGGTAAAATATACCCTTCTAACGCAATACCACTTTCCCATCGAAATCTACAGCTATTTAAAGCTCTTTTAAAAAAAACTCAAAATGATATCAAATTGAAATTTGTTGAATTTTCTTTTAAAAACCTCAAAATTCTATCAACCATGCTTAAATACCATATTAATATGTCACTTTAAAGAAAATGGTGCAATAAACAACTTGTCAAATCACTTCACACTTCGGCCGAGATGGTTGCTAAGTGACCAGTATTGTATAAAAGACCACTATTCAGCAATCTTTGTTAATTGGCACCCTACAAATCAGCATTTTTGTAAATATCAAAGACATTTTAAAACTGTCAAAACATTAAAGAAAACAACATTTCTAAGGGTGTTATTAATTATCTACAATGTATAAAATTTTACATTTTGGCGGGACATACACAATTCTGCAGTCGTCTGCACTAACACTCCGACCTGTTTTTGCAGTCTGATTTGATTTTTTAGCAGCTTTTTTTAATATAAACTTGATTTTACAAGCCAGAGGTAATATGACTTCTGTTTCTCAATCAAAAACACTGACATTTGACAAGTCTCTTAACCATGACGTATTTTATGCGTAAATTCCGATATTCTAAAAAAGTAATAAATATCAAGTTTTTTTTTGGATTGTTTCCATTAGGGATGAGACGATACGGTCATCAGGCGATACGATACGTATCGATACAACTACATGCGGATATGATATTTTCGATACGATACAGATACGTAAACACAATTACAGAAACACACAAAAGAAACCAGAATTGTATTATTTTATATAATAAATTTGTAATAACCAATGTGTTAATTTTAATGATAACTATAGAAATATTTTCTAACATTATTGTAATGATTTTATAGAAAAAAAATATATTGACTAGTATGTTAAAAGTAAAATTAGATACATACTAATACATTCTTTGGGCTACTATGTGACTAGAACACCAATGACTAGAACACCAATGACTAGAACATATGAACTGTTTTAACTTATGAACAAAATAATACATCTCGCCAATATGAAATTTGAATGTCATTCACAAAGTTATTTGAACTTATTTCCTCCTTAATAAATCCTTCCTGGAGCCAATAATCAGAGTCACATATTACATTTTCATGGGTGAAAGTTGAAAATTTTCAAAATACTGAAAATCAAAGCTGGGGGCCAGGGGGCCGCAGTGCCCCCGGTGGGTCCAGGGCAACGCCCTGGCTAGGGGTCCAGGGGGCCGGAGGCCCCCGGAAGCTCCAGGAATAAAGCATTTTATAAACACCTTTCAAAGCCTTTCCTGACTTTAAATCAGTCAAATCTATGTTGTATATTTATGATATTTCTGGCAGCTTTTGTTAACATACATAAGACCCCTGACAAAAACATCCCTCAATACTTAAATTCTTGCTCATTAATCAATAATTCATTTAACTCTGTAACTCATTCAATAAACGTTAAAAAAAAAAAAGAAAAAAGAATAGAAATTAAGATTTATATTATATTTTTATCAAGTTAAACAGCACATTTAATAACTTGTACATACACATATATAAAATACATACAACAATATTGCTAAGAAAATATTTACAAAATATTACAAGTCTCTAAACTAAATGTTCACTGGTCTGCCTATATTTCTTTTCCACTGGGTGTCCCAACAGAATCACTAGTGGATATAAAATTTATACAAGATATTGTTAAAAGCATTTACAAAATATATCAGAGTCCCTAAACTGAATTTTTGATGGCCTGTCTATATTGATTTAATTCGTTTCCACTGGTGTCCACAACTAGAACCACTAGTGGCTTTCCTTTTTCTGTTGACTATTCTGTTTTTCAGTCTCACTAACTTGGCTATTCTACTGGCTTTCTCCAATTTCAGCATTTGAATAGAGCTGTTCAATTTCTCTGTCCTTTTCTTTTCCACTTCTTCCCTTTTTCTTTTCAGATAGTCTTGATAAGATGCATATGCATTTATGCAAGCTTTTATCATACTTCTACTAACTCTCATTTTAGTGCTTTTTTCAGCTCTTCTCTTTAGGGAAGTCTTCACAATGGCCACAGCTTCATAGTTGACCACTGTTAGCTGGGTCCTGTCTTTTTCTATGATATCATCCATGATATTAAATGTGGATTCAATCAAAGGTCCGCTAAAGATGGTCAGTAGAGCCATAACAAGCTTCTTCAGCATTGGGTAGCGGACCTCTGTGAAAGTTTTTATTTTGAACACTTTGGTCCAGAAGCCAGTATCAATTCTGTCCTCCTCATTGAACTCCGACCTCACATCCTTCACTTGTGGATCAACACAGTACTTGTCAATCTCTTCAGCTAGATGCCCATTCTGTTCGTCAGAAAACACATTTGGCAAGCAACTAGCTAATCGCTTTAAGGCACTAGAGGTTTGACTGTGGTTACCTAAGTCTGGGTCCAAGGCAGTCATCCAACGCAGTGTTTTGTTGTCAATTGGCATTTTTAGCATTTTTTTGGCAGCCATGACATACCCATGTCGGAGGTTAGCATACAGATTTTGAACCCAGTGCCTGCATGATTTGTCTATTCTTGCTTTGTTGAGTTCAGTATATGCATATTTCCCTACACCAATACCTCTGTCCGGTTTCTGGAGAGTTCTGTCAGTGACATCTAATTTCATCAACTTAGTGATACTGTCTGGAATTTTCTCAGGTTTCATAAACATTCCCAACAGTTCTGTGGCTACCTCTGTCATTCTAGTGTGAAGAGTGTGAATCAAGGGTTTTTCACTCTGGAACTGTTTCACAAACCCTTGAAACACATCCAGTAGACCCCTAAACAGATTGATCTTAACCAGTGTTTCCCTCCTATTATGGAAAAGACTGTCTAGGATCCGCTCCTTGCGCTCATTGCTCGTGACTGACTTGTGCTGCCTCTCCTGTGACAGCTGAAGAAGGATGATGGCTGCCTGTGCTTGGTCTGAGACATTGTGATCTTGAAAGATCTGGCTTATCAGCTGCCTAAAAACGTACATAAAGTCATTAAAGAAATTATAGATCAATAATATTTATAACCAGACCATGTAACCATCTTTTAAGTATATACTAGATAAAAATCGCTTTAAAACATCATTAAGTTTAAAAGTTGCTTGATCATGTGACATATCAGACATGTGTTATTTTAATCAATATATACATACATTCAGCAATAATACATTTTTATCCTTTTAAATATTTAAGGGAATTTATTAAATAAATAAGCCTTTTCTGTTATCTTTTTTTGTATTCTTATTAAGCATTTCTTAACTCTGTATAAAATTTTACAATAAGCTAACTACATATAGAGAGGTTAGTAATTACAAACTATAAAAGCGTATGTCAATTTGAACTAAAAGGCAGACTATAAATGAAGAAGAAGAGTATAAAAGCAGCAACCACAAATATATTTAAGGAGTCTAGTACTATATATATATATAATATGCACATATATGTTAAGGATACAACATACAACTTGTAGCTTTTCAAAACTATTCTTAGTATTTAAACACCATTTTAATAATTCATTATAAATGATCATCATTTTTGCGTAACTGTACAAATTTTCACACAAATATGTTTTCTTTTAATTCAAACAGTATTCAAAAGCCACAAGTTACAGTAGATAATCTCACCTTTACAATTGGCGAACTGTATACATGTAAAATATTCAATCATCTATTTAGTTACTATCAAAGCATGACAACTAAGTCTGACAGCTTCATGTAAACAAAAACAAACAATAAACAAGTGAAAAGTTTACATATGCCATGGATGATTGTATCCAGAGCAATGGAATTCACTAAAAACTTAAGGATGTATTAGCTTTTAACCACTTATGTTATTAACTTATATTTAAGGACAAATTTATGTTAAACAATCACCTGTATCCCTCCTTTTCTTCTTCTGACAGGAAGCCATAATAGTAGACAGTCAGCGAATCAACGCATTCCATTAGCCTTGATGCCACAGCGTTCATCTGCAGAAACCGACTTGAAATTGGTCTAATGAGGTGCTTTGGAGTTTGCACATTCATCAGGCTCTGTACCTCACTGAATATCTCTTGTACTTTTGGAGACTCTTCAATGTCATAATACAAGTCAGATGAAAACATTGGTACACCCTGGTCAACACAGTTGAGTAGGGTTTTCGCGACATTGTTTACCATGTGCACAGTGTCACCACTGACATCAAGCAGGTTGGGATTTTTCTGTCTGATAAGTGTTTCAACACCTCCTCGTACTCCCCTCATTGTTGAACAATTATCCATTAAAACACTTACTACCTGAGTCCATTCAATAGCATATTCAGCCAATATACTTTCAAGGGATTTCAAGATATTGGCTGCAGTCGCAAAGTTCTGCTTCCTGGATCCCAGATGAGCAATTTCAATTTTCCCTGTCTCTTCGTCAAAGTATTGAATGAGCACATTCAATATCTTGTCATTATTGTTGTTTGTGGCCTCATCACAATTTAATGACAACACCTGGCCTTTCAATTTATCTTTTAGTTCTTCCTTCAAACTTTTTGCAACGCCATGTGTGTTTATGTAAGTAGCACTAGTCTTAGAAATGGTGGTCTTGTCTAGTGCTTGTTTGTCTTGACTCAACCGTTTTGCAAACTCTAACAGCTCTGGTGCCAATGTGAATGGCAGGCAATGTTCACTCAGGAAAGATGCTGTAATGGCGCGTTGCTTGGCGACCCTGTCTAGCATAGACTCAGACTGCTTACTGGCTTGTGAAGACCCAGGCAGGACCTAAAAATATATAAGATAAATCTCACCTTGCTGTGTCACCATCAAATATGACTTTATGTCTTAACCTAATTTACCTCAAACATTATCAATAAAAATATTTTTTTTCATTTTTGTACAGGTCTCAAATTCTTTAGATAGGGAACTCCTAATGGTCACCAAATAAGAAAAATAAATAAATGAGTGTCATGATGATTATAAGTACTAGTGTCATTGTAACACATTTTGTATTTACTACACTACTGATTAAAAATAAAACATACTGAAAGTGAAAATACAACTAATAAAAATGATATTAATATATATAGTAAACACTATTTTACCGTATTGGTTTTCACTACCCTATGGTTTTTCTGATGGTTTGCATCTTCGCAATGAAGTTTGAGTGCTTTCTTTCCGTTTGATTTGTAGTTGATTGTTTTCCCACACAGACTGCAAAAAGCCACACCACATACTTCTATCTTTTGGAGCCAATCGGACCATTTCACACCCTTCGAATCGACTTCTGACAGCCATTGCCACCTCCATTTGTTTTTCGCAGGCTGTTCAAGCTCTTTAGTATTATACCCTGGGGGTAGAAACTTCATTGTTCAATTTTGACAGCAGTATTTCGATTAATTTTTTTGTTTACTTTTGCTTCCAATTTGCGGTATGTCGTAAAAGTCGTAAAGGGTACTGACCGTAAGTCCTCGGCGAAAACTGGCCTTTTCCGCCATCAAAGTTTTTGTTAGCGCGGAAACTGCCGAGGTCACTCGGAGAAAATTGGAATTACAATGCTTTTTCACGAAAAGAAACGACTGTTTTCGGAAACATTCGGCTGATATCGCCGACAGAAAGTTACTGCTTATGTCAACGCTATTTATAGAACGAAATTGGAAAACCAGTAATTTAACTTGGTTTTGTCTTCGATTTTGAGTGGATCGCGATGTTGATGGTGGATGATGGGGTACCCCCCCCCCCCCCCCCCCCCCCCCCGAAAAACTCACCGGATTTACACGTTTTGGAAAAATGACCCCTGAGAAGACCGAAAATACGGAATTCCGTATTAATACGGAAAACTTTCACCCATGCATTTTAAAAACAAAAGAGTTTCGACCAAGTCTGGTGCTAAGCGGCTTCTTGCTGCTGTAACTATGTCCCCAGCAACACTGAAGACTCTCTCACTGGGAACTGATGTGGCTGAGGCCAGACTATTTTGTGAATTTAATTTTGCATATTCCTTCTTGTGGTGACGCTTAAAGTGAAACCACATGTTTTTGGTTCCTTTGCTGTTTTTTACGAGTTTGTTGCACAACCTACATACTGCATTCTCACGCTCGACTACCCTCTTACCATCTCTTAGATACACTGGGTTCCCAAAGAAATCCCAGATGCGGGATGAGGTACTTTTCGGCTTGCTCAATTCTACAAAATCTCCTTCGTCCGCCATACTGATGATTATGCCGAGCGCTTCCCTAACAACGCATACTATTGGCTACTCCTAACCAATCAACCAATGAGACGGCGTATTACAAAAGGATAAAATTTACACCTAATAATACAAATTGCACCTATTAAGGAACGGTATAAAACAGTTTCGTCACGGAAATTCGACCAAGTCGTATCGATACGACGGGCTTGTGTATCGATACGTATCGGCAACAGCATATATCGATACAGTATCGATATTCACTGTATCGTCTCATCCCTAGTTTCCATCATTGATTTTGACTGAAAATTCAAGGAATTAGAAATTCTACCGCTTTTGAACCCAAACTACCGCTTTTGAGACCTAAATCTACCTCTCTGTCATTGCCAAAAGTTCACATGTCTGCAAGTGTATATATTATATCTATATATTGTAAATTTGTAAATATATTGATATTCATGAAACAAGTTACTGTTATGCATTGTTTAATCACTTCATTATCCATGTATTATAAAAAAAATCTCACTGAAATTAAAAATCTCTCACCAATTTTGGACAAATGGGAGAAAGTGAAATGTACAAGAACCATAACTCTATTTCAGCTTATTACAGAGCTATTGCCCTTTGTTACTATTTCTTGTCTGAAGCATAACTTAAAAACTATTGGATGGAATTAAATTTAACTTCATACACTGGTAAATCAAAATAAGAGGAAGTGCCATGTATAAGAACCATCACACTTTTTTAGCTATTAAAGCACTGAGTTATTGCCATTTTTTACTTTTTCTTTTCCGGAGCATGACTTAAAGACTACTGGTAGAATTTAATTAAACTTAAGGTATTAGCCGCATAATACACACTTTTATAAAAACTTTAACCGACAATATAGTTATAATCACTGTACAATATGGGACTTTAATCCAAATTTTGAAGATTTTTTACCGTGAATTAAAAAAGTTATTTATGTTTCATTACACCCACCCCCAAACTAAAAGGGCTACAAAGAGCGACAAGTAAATATTTTGTCTATATTTGATTTATTTTTGCATTATCATAGATTATGCAATAAACACAACGGTTTCTGGTAAAATGAACTTCTGTTAACAGAAAACTTAAGTTCAAATGAACACATTATTGATACACTTGGAAAAAAATCATTTTGATTGATCTTGTGAGTCTTCGGAAAAGAGCAGTTTTTCGATGTTTGAAAATATGTAGCAGTTTTATAAAATTCATAAAAAATAGTTAAATATATGGCAAGCTGCTGAAATCATTTTAAATATTTTCTATGATGTCTAATGAACAATTTAAAAGACAATTTATGATAGTTTACCGTTCAATTGAAGAAAATATACATAATGTCATGTAACCATACATTTTTATAGCTAATAAAATGCTTAAAAATCAACTTTTTTCTTGTAAAAATTTAAAAAAAGCTTAATTGGACTTATTCATAAAATGTACTGTTTCAAACAAATTAATTCTACTTATGATTCTAACTCAGAATACAGAGTTCAAAGGAATGAGTGTCTTTTTAAACTAAAATATGTGAAGAAACAAGAATACTAAGCAGGCGGAAATGCCCCTCCAAAATGTCAGAGGGAAAGTTTTCAACTAATGTTATTTTAATTTCATAACATGTAAACCCTCTCTGTGGGTATTTTGATGTATATCTGTTTTATTTTGTCATTGGTATTCTAACAATTAGATTTGTTCACAATAATTCTTCACTCTCCAACATTTGAAGTTTGAAGTACTTGAAGTGTGTGCACAGATGATAACTACTCAATGCTGATTTGGTTTTCAAGCCCCTTCAGGTACTTTACCCATCCAGAATGATTAGTGCTGTAAAGGAAAAAGGTTGCACTTAAAAGCCTTTCTAACTAATTATTATAGATAAATATACTGATATACATATACAAAATAAAATATAAACAGTTTACTATTTCTCGACATTATTTAAAAAAACAAAAAACAAGCTGATACATACATGTATATATAAAGACAATTATTAAATGTATCAATACAATTCATCATCATCATCATCATCATCATCATCATCACAACCACCACTAGCACTTTATCACCACCACCACCACCACCCTTTGAATATTGAATACAGTGTGTTTATAAAAACAATCAAAGCGCTGAAAGCGCTGCAAGACTGTCCGTGATGTAACTGACGCAAGCAAACACTACCGCAAAGTTCTTACAAATGAAACGTGATCGAATGATTTTATACAAATGATGAACACTCTTTAAGGAAGATGAAGATGGATAAATGTGATTATAATAAGCACAAATATATTGGCCCTACTTAACCCTTTCCCTCATGTCAAATCAGCCATATTAGGCCTGCCACTGCATGGCTTATCAGTACATTGATAACCAGTAGCCAATAGATAATAAGCCCCTATAATTACCCCTACTGCATAGGAGATTATTGGAGAATATTGAAAAATTGCCCCCTATGCATTTCTAACTTATTTTTCTAGTATTTCTTTTGGTTTAATCAATTATAGTTCGATATAAAGTTTGTAGGTAAATGAATTTCCAATCCAGTGGTATAATTTTTATTTTGTTGTCTAAATTATTTGGTTGAATATTTATAGAAAAACACAACTCTTGTGAAAAATTGAAGATGTTTCAATTGATTTCATATTATACTATATTTCCATTGACACCTTTGCATAACAACTTTAATATTTTGTAGTATTTCTTTTGATTAAAATATTGTTAGAAATTCAAATAATGAATATAGTATTTGTAGTGTATTAAATTTCGAATCTAGTGATCATAGTTTAATCTAAAAAGGTTTTGACAAGAAACAAATATTCAAATCACAGAAATCATGCATTGTTAAAAAATAAACACAATTTAATTGGGCAAACAACAAATGTTATTTCAGATTAATTGTTCTCATAAATAAAATTGGCATGTCCGTTGTTTTGAAATGAATTGAATAAAATAATTGTAAATATCAAAATAAAAGGCTGGGTCTGCTACTGGCAGTTTTAAAAACTTTGGGAACGTACTAGATATTGCCCTCAACAAGCCGAACAACTCGAATTTTTAATAGTCAGAATCGCTATTTAAATTAGATTTAGTGATTCCGTAATAATATTATAATTAAAATCTGTCAACACAAGCCAATAAATCAAGGTCTGAAATGCATGGACAATTACGACAACATTCTTGTGTATTTATCGAGATCGAGAGAACACGTGTTTTAACAGCTGTCAAACTGGGTCATATCACATATAATTTTATTATTATCTGTGTATTCACAACAAAATACTAACTTTGATTAACAGACGTAATGGGACAGTTTTATTACCGGATTAACATTCCATTTTTGGAAACAGAAGTGACAAATGACATGTGTTTATTCAAGCCAGACTCTTGTTTACTACATCGTAAATCAGCCATTTTGACACATTTCTAAACCATGACAGGTGACGTCATTAGCGCGTGATCAATACGATATATTTATATGATATTAATTATTGGTAGTTTTAAATAGCTAGTGAAGTGTATGGGGATTTTCCATTAAAAAAAACGAGACAAGCACGCATCAAGCATGCGCTGTGAACTTTTAAGGCGTGTTTGACCTCTGTCTCTTTTAGTCGCGATTTTCCGAAAATCTTGAATAGTAACATCATCTTTTTTCATTATTTATATAATTAACGATGTTTATATTACACAAAAATGCATTTGTTGCGAAAAAATAAGCAACAGATATGTTAATAAGTGACCGTAAATAAGCATGGCACATTTTGGAACAATCATGCGGGAATCGATAGAGGGACATTTTGGAACAATCATGCGGTAATCGATAAAGGGACAATTTGGAACAATCATGCGGGAATAGATAAAGGGGCAATTTGGCACAATCATGCATCAAAGGGTTAATCATGTATCCAATGGCTTACAAGGTTCTTAATTCAAGTTTCCTAAGTTTTAACCGCTTTAAATTAGTTAAATGCATATTCCTTATGTTAAAATTGCTTCAATTTATGACGTCGCTTTTAACAGTTTCAGTAAGCAATTACATTCCTTCATTTCATTAGGGTCTGTTGAAGCCAATGTCTTTAAAATGCTAATACAATACAAACTATACCCAAGATTCAAGGGACAAAATAAGAATATAACTTTAAAATGATGCTCTTTCAAGCCTAAAAATGCCTCCCAGAATTTCTATCAACAGAGTCCACATATCTACAAAAATAATTTTGTGCTTGAGTTACTTTCTTTGATATAAAAGTGAAAACAAATCTGCATGGTGCTGTGGCATCATACCATGAAAAAAAACAATATTTTTAAAATATGTTTCTAGTTTGTTTTTATTATAAAAGTGTTAATAAATCTGCATGGTGCTGAAGAAAAAAAACTAATGTCTTAAATTTTAAACCTGCAGCATTAATAAGCGCCATGCTGTCAAGAATGTCTGGACAATTGAATGAAATATGCATGGACCGAAATGACAGCTGGTTTTTCATTGACAAAAGATGCCTTAGAGGCAGTTTTAAGATTATGCTATTCAAAGTATGAGGGTAGTTGGTAAAGTTTTCAATCATATTCAGATGATGGCTGATATTTGCTGATAAACATGTATCCTCGTAGCAGCAGGGAATAAGTAAATGACATAGTTTTAATGACCAATATTGGAGTTGTGAACTTGACCTCCAAATTCAAAGGGGTCATCTGCTGGTCACCCCAAACCTAAATTTCAAGTTTGAAGGCCATGGGTGCAGACTTTGTCGAGTTGTCACACAGGCAAGCTTTTTGCGTTCAATGTCTCTGTGACAAATAAATAGGCTCACCTACTGGTCAGGCCAAACCCCAAAGTCAAGTTGTTGAAGGGCCATGGGTGCAGGCTTTGTCCAGTCATTATTAGTACAACCTTTAAGCATTCAAGGTCACTGTGACCTTGTCTTTTGACCCAATGATCCCTTAAATCAATAGGATCATCTAATAGTCAGGCTAAGCCTCCATGTTGAGTTTCAGGGCCATAGGTGCAGGTATTGTCAACTTATCAGTCAGACATTCTTTGACACCTTCCTGTTCAAGGTCACTGTGACCTTTGACCATATTACCCCTAAAATCAAAAGGCGTCATCTACTGGTTAAACCAAACTTTCATGTCAAGTTTGACAATAGGTCTAGGAATTGTAGAGTTATCAACCAGGAAAAGCTTTGGTCTACTGTCAGACAGACGGACGTAGCAGCCAACATGTGCAAAGCAATATACTACTCCTCTTCTTTGAAGGGGGCATAATAAATTGAAACTTATTAAATATTTTTGTTTATTATGTTAATTAACTTACACTACATACAACAAGTTCCATTTTGATATTTTCGAATGCTCATTTATACATGTACATGGATTTTGATCTGACTATGAACATGAAACTACATAATGATGTTCCCTCCTATCAATTCTAAATTTAAATAACCATGAGGAAAAAAAACATGTTTTCACTGCACCATGAATAAATATGTCAAACAAAATAAATGTCAAGTTATTCAAGATTAATTTAACACTGTTCTTTTGATGATTTCCGTGCATTCCTGACTGCAGGTTTTTCCCATTTTTCCACACAGTTATTTCATATTGGCCTTACAAGGTCAGATTTTGAGTTGGGTGCAAGTTTCACTGCAACAACTGCAAAAAAAGTTATATTATATTCTAACTGAACTCTGCATCAATATTCAATTATAATTTATTGGATTTAGGAAATGTCTTTGTTCATATAGGGTTCATATAAATTAATGCATTTTTTTTTCAATTTAATCCATTATCATGCTGGACTCTTTGACATTGATGGTTAAAACAAAGAAGGCATATGGTTTGTGTACGGATTAAACATTATTAATTATAAATATGTTCTTTAATAAATAGACAAGTGGCAACAATTTCCCCAGTGAAAAAGTTTACATTTGCATATCTGCAGATTAATCAATTGCATTTCTTTTGCTTTGATCATTTAAGTCAAATGAGTTAGACATGATAACGCATTAAAATAAGAAATATATTTTGGGGTATCAAATTATAGTGTCTGCCTTCAATCTAGAAATATATTTCTTCTCAACATATGCTAAATTATAAAAAAAATATATAAACCAAGATTTTGATTATGACATACCTGCATAGTTAGTGGTCTTCATAACTGCTCAGAAATGCTCCCTATGACAAACTAAGTGCTGGTGTATGGCTGGGGAATAGTGCTGCTCCAACCAATAGCGCAATTCTTCCTACAGGTGGACCAGCTCCTCAATATGGTTTCTGTCATGGCAATGATAACAGTATGTAACTTGCCCTTTTCTATTTTCCAGAGAATGAATCCTCCAATCTAAATTACAAATTTAAGAACAAATTTATACATATGCAAGTGTAATGTTGTTAAAAACAAACCATTTAGGCGCAACAAAACTATAAGATTTTAGGTGAGAATTGAGCCAAATCAAAACATTTAGTCATTTAAAGCTGCACTCTGACAGATTTACTGTTTTTACAACTTTTGTATTTTTTGTCTTAGAATGATCTATTTTTTGCGTAAATATCTGCAAACCAGTGATATAAGACTACTGACAAAATATTACATTGCAGACTTCCATATTTCAGGTTGAAAACAAAGGTTTTATGGCTTAAAGTGTTACTAACGATTTAAGAAAAATGCATAAAACATTTTGAACTTAAATATAAACATTTTCTGACTAATTTATTGTCAGCAATCTTATATGAATGGTTAACATGCATTTTCACATAAATTGGCCCATTCCAAGACAAAAAATAAATAAAGTAGTCAAAACATTCAATCTGTAAGAGTGCTGCACTCTCAGTCACAGATTGAATGTTTTGACAACTTCTTTTACTTTTTGGCTTGGAATAAGCTAATGAAAAGCAGTATGAAAACTGATGATATAAAACTGCTGACAAAAGATATGATCATGGTTTTTTTTATATTTACATTTGTGACTAATTGTTTTATGGTTAAAAGCATTACTAACGCTTTACTAATAATGAGATTTTTGGCATAGAACACAATCTTTTGATCGTATTAAAATAAGAAATCAGCGTTCCAATATTTTCACTTGTCTTTTTTGACTGAATTAATATAAGAAAGCAGCAATCTACTTTTTCCAGTTGTCTTTTATGACCAGTATTCAGAAATTCAAATAAAATAATTCATTACAAGATCAAGAAATAAAAAAAGAGTTAGTAAAACAGTCAATCTGTGAGAGTGCAGCTTAATATTTTAAAGTGATATGCATTATCAGCCAAGTGCAGACCTATTCACATCCTGGCTACACAACCAGTACATTCATCAGCTTTACTGATTCGAACCAGGCACATTTATATTGGTAGACTAGCATTTTACCAATCTGTGCTGGCCAGTAAAGTTCTCATTTAAAAATTAGAATTCAAAATGTATATACCTTAGTTCATTTTTTGCCAACTCTGTTTCAACTGAACTTCCTAAATGAATGAGAAGTTTAAAAAAATAATTACAATATCTCAGCAAATACCTGCATTTATGTGTTTCTTGTGCAATCTGTCAGCTTTGGTAGGCTCATGTTTCACTTTGTCCATCTCAATACTAATAATCTTCTAGTCTGATGTATTGCCATCCGATTTTTAAGTCAGGTCAGGCAGCCATTTCAGCTTTGTTCCATTTGATTATATCAGATGATGTTAACAATACTAAACTTGTATCCAGGCACTTCTCAATCTGAAAGTTTACAAAAGAACATGGCCTGTAATATTTAATAAAAAAATTATAATCGTCAACCCCTGGATGATGGGTTCTAAAGTAAACCTGTGAGAAAAGATGCTACTGGTATGGTGCTTGAACCCAGGACCATGTGAACACTTGCATGGAGATCTGTCAAACTGAGCTAACCGGGTAACTGATTTTTAGGCAGTTCCCAGCTTGGCTCTACAATTGACAGGTGCATTATACATTATAAAGAAAATAAATCAAACACTTGAAGCACTAGTCCAAATAATAGTAACTTGACTGATCTTTTTACAAATTTTGAAATGGCATATCCTTTACATACATTTTTTGTTGTACCAAAAGTGGGTAGCTATTCCGATTGGGATTCCGGTCAGATAATTATCTAAAATATGAGTTATGTACACAAAAATGCGACGAATTATTGAGTTTGATGAGTGTTTTCCTTCATTTCATACTGTCAAAACATAATGATATAAGTTGTTATACATGAAGAGCACCTGCAAGGCTGCGGTACATAGATTTAAAACAATCGGAGCCTTTTGGCCATGGTCAAGTTGTTAAAATTATATATACAAAAGGTGACTGGTCTATCTCGAAGTTAACCTGAGATGGTCCAGTTGCTATGCTAGGTAAAATGGTTGTGTTTAAATGCATTAAATGCATTAAATGCTTGTTTTGTGAAAAAAATATTTGCACTTACATGGTTATAACTAAAATACGAATATAAACCTTTAATATCTATTTCAAACATATAATACTTATCTAACTACGATTTCAATATCTTTCAAAACCCCCCCCCCCCCCCTGTTTTGCACAAACCCGATTAGACGTAAGGGATTGTAAGAATCCCATATAACACGTCTATTTTTTTAGACTATTGAAGCACATATGTTCTTTTTTGATGGTTGAGACGTTTCAGGTTAAACAACAATTATAAATGCAAAATAATTTTAGTGAATAATCAACTCTGAATTGAAAGTAACATGAAGATGTTGTAATGAAGGATTTGCCGTATTTATATAATGTAAATATATATATATATTTTATTTTTTTTTAATCGTAAAAAGAGTCCGTCAATGTACAAATATTTAGACTAAGAGATGTGGATCAGCTAGATGTACCTTCTAGTCCAAATAATTGTACGTTGACAGATTTTTTTAACGATTTTTGACACAACAAATCCTTCACGTACAAATTGTTTTGTACGACAAGTGGGTAGTTATTCCGATCGGGATTCCGGGGTTAAAGCATATTGCGTCTATAACATTTCATAAAAACAAGAAATATTACCAGATAATGTTATTTTATATAAATTCCGTAACCAAAAAGTAATATCCAGCGAATAATTATGAGTTTGATGGTTTTTTCTTCATTTCATTCTGTCAAAACATAACAATATATACATGAAGGGCACCTGCAAGGCTGCAGTTCACAATTTTACAACAATCGGAACATTTCGGCCATCAATTGTAACAACTCGCCATCTTCTGTAAGCTTCGAGATAGTCAATTCCTGTTGGATACTGGCCTAGGTGTTCCCATTGTTCGGCCATGGCCGAGTTGTTACGATTGTATTATCTCGAAGCTTGTCGGAGGTGGCCGAGTTATTACGATTGGGTCAAGTTGTTCCGCTTGGCATAATTGTTGTCTGTGTCAGTCAACTTTCCTTTCAATGGAAAGGTAAAAACTGTGTTTTAATGCATTAAATGCTTTTTTTTTGCAAAATAGCTTTGCACTTCCATGGTAAAATATGAATATAAACCTTAATTATCTATTTCAACCATAAAATACTTCATTTAATACAATTTCAATATTTTCCAAATACTCCCGCTTTTTGCACAAACCCGTTTAGACGTTAGGGATTGGAAGAATCCCGTATAACACGTCTATTATTTCAGACTAATGTACATGTACCTTCGTGTCCGAAATCGATCACTTCCTGGCAGCTCATTTCTGGATTGTCTCCATCTAAATTTAACATTTTTAGACGCATACATTGATGCCATTTTTTTTTTATTGATGTTGAAGCAATAACACTAAATACAGGTCGGTTATTTTGTAGAGGAACGTGTTCGAAGTAACATTCAATTTCATTTCCGCATAATCGCCGCCATAGTGTGTATGACTTTAAAAACTACACCCTATAGTACAGAATAACAATAGGCATAACGTTGAAACACTGTGATAGTTATAATCCAAATAACTTACTCAAACAAATACAATAGTTGGATTGCTGCTGAAAATAAATCATTTGAAACATAAAAGCTATTTAACAAAATATTACATGATATGAACTCTTTAACCGCGTATGATTTATTTCTTAATAGCTTTCATTCATAAAATATGTTCTTTGCCGGGGTTTGCCGGGTCAGTCTTGAATGCCGGGATATGTGTGACGTCACACGGGGTGCAAACATGTGGTGTAGCTTACTATTGGTTGTAGGGTAAAATGACTTCGTATGTAAATGCTATACTTTCATTATTTTTCATTACTTTGTTCAATAAAACTCACCAAATTGCAAGTACAACTATACTAAGAGTAACACGCAATGTTTGTCATAAAAAAGGGCAATAACGCGTTAAATACACATAAGCAAGTACTTGACGCCCCGCATTCACGTAAGTAGTTCTGTTGCTGCGCAGGTGGTGTGTATTAATATATTCATGTTTAATATGTCGTGGCAGGCGACTAGTCGCGTTTCTGAAATACCGCTCTCTAAAGACTGTCGTCTTGCAGCCGACAGTTTAAAAACCAAGTCAAATATGATTTATATGAAATACTCACATCATCTCTATCAGATGCGACTGCTTTGTGGATAAACATGGCTGTAAAATCCGCTCTCAAGGATCCGACATAGTATTTAGTGCAGGCTGGAATTCTTCATAACCCAGTGTTGTTGACTTAGTAATATTCAGTCATTTTTCCTGCCTCAAAGAAATTAGACGTCTGATTATCATCCAGCGGAAACTACCACCTTAAGATACAAATGCACAAGTATTATTCAAATTCTGCGCTCATATCAGATTTAGCCAAGAGTAAGGGGTGGTAGGCACAAATGTGTAGTTTTTTGTGCATATGATAAATAATGATTCACGACAGTCTGGTGTTTTAACGAGACGAACACCAAGCAAATGAATGTTGCTAGTGTTCAAGCAGTCGTGGCTTCAAGCCCCAAACAACGTACAACATTTTCTCACAGGTTAATTTTGAAAATATGCATTTTGTAAACAATAAATGGGTATCTAAATGTATTATGGTATGTTAAAATTCGGCACGTACCAAAACACATCATTTTTAAACACAATTTTAAGTCCAATATTTTTCTAAGATAAAACAATCAAATTAAAGATTGCATACTCATATCATTAACATAAATAATGTACATAAGTACATATAAAAATATGTAACATGTACATAAGTACATGTAAAGATATCAACATGCTGTCTTAACATATAGCTAATTAAAATGATTTAAGAAATTCCAAAGATAAATTTAAAAACAAAAGTTTTTGAACACATCAACGTACAAAACTGCTCAAGGATACTTACATTCATAGCCCTTTGATACGAATATCTGAATATCCCAGTTCCATGCTGTTTGTTGACAGTTCGTTTTTTCGACAGAAAATCTTCTCTTACGAGAATAATTCACTTATAATCCATGTTTTACTGTAATGACTTAAATTGTTAGATGTATCGTAATCAACTGTCAGCGTGCACTTATTTATGTTTATTTATTTTAAACGTATATTCATGAGAAAAATATCAACGACATTCCAAATACTGCGATGTAGAAATTCCATTATTGACCTATGAATAGCGGGGAAATACCTTCTGTTTCTAAAAATAGTAACATACAGTACAGGCCGAATAAGCCCGATGTTAGTCGCGATCTGTTACGGCGAGTGGCGATATATGTCGATGTTTCCCGAGTTGTATTACATGGCTAATACCTTAAATGATGTTTAAGCACAATGAAATGAAGTGCAATGTGCAAGAACCATAACTCTATTTCAACTAGTTACCGTTATATAGTTATTATAAAAAAGATATTTATTATTTCCCCTTGTTACTTTGACTTGTCCAGAGCATAACTTGAAAACTACTTGATTGAATTTAATAAGAGTTCATAAGATGGTAAAGCACAGAAAGAGGAAGTACAGTGTACAAGAACATCATGAGGTAGATCAGCAAATAATTAAACACTTGAAGTAAATGCCACTGTATTATAATTATCATTACAATCATTTGCTACGGGTTATTGTGTGTCACTGTAAAGGATTAATGGTGAAATAAGTACACTTCCAGTACTAAGGACCTTTATTGACCTTCAAAAAAATGAACATTCAGGGGCTTTGCCCACTGGTCACCCACCAAGGTCCTACAAAGGCCCCTCCACCCCTCCACCTAACTTGGCCCCCTCATCTTCCGGCGTCATTTTACTCATTTTTTTATAAACAAATCTGTTTTCAGCCCTGATCAAACTGTGCAAAATTGTACCTGTTGAAATGTGGCTTACCCTTGATTGTAAAATTGATTCATTTAATTACTGACCAAGTTTTATTATACCCCCGACAAACAAAGTTTGAAGGGTGTATATTGGAGTCACCCTGTGGTCGGTCGGTCGGTCGGTCGGTCCGTTGCAATTTACCTTGTCCGGAGCATAACTTAAAAACTACTGGATGGAATTGGATTAAACTCCATACAATGATAGAGCATAATGAGAGGAAGTGCAGTGAACAATAACCATAACTCTATTCTTTCTTATTACTGAGTTATTGCCCTTTGTTACTTTTTTTGTCCGGAGTATAACTTGAAAAGTACTGGATGGAATTCATTGGAACTTCATACAATGGTAAAGCACAATGAGAGGAAGTGCAGTGTTTAAGAACCATAACTACACTTTAGCTAATTACTGAGTTATTGCCCTTTATTTGTTTTTTTTGCTGTCAGATATTTTTCCAGACTTGCAAACTACTAGATGGAATTTATTAAAACTTGATACAATGATAAAGCACAATGAGAGGAAGTGCAGTGCACAAGAACCCATAACAAGTTACTGCCCTTTGTTACTTTTTCTTGTCCGGAGCATAACTTGAAAACTATTGGATGGAATTTAATAAAACTTCATACAGTGATAGATCATAATGAGATAAAGTGCAGTGTACAGGAACCGCAATTCTATTTTAGCGAATTACAGAGTTATTGCCCTTTGTTACTTTTTTGTCTGGAGCATAACTTGAAAACTACTGGATAGAATGTAATAAAACTTTATACAATGGTACAGCACAATGAGAAGGAGTTCAGTGTACATGAATCATTACACTATTTTAGCAAATTACAGAGTTATTGCCTTTTTCTGTGTTTTTTTTGTCAAACTTTTGTCTGGACAGTAACTTGAAAATTACTAGATGGAATTTCATAAAACCTCATACAATGATAAATCATAATGAGAGGCGGCGTTCGGGGGTATTAATCACCTTAAGTGATAGCTCTAGTATAAGAACGTTCTGTTAATATATAAAATTTTGTAAAAAGATTGTTTGGATAAACGAATGTTAAACAATCTATAAAATGAATATAAAGAAATGTCTCTGTTTTGGCATGTCAAATAATGTAAACAAAGAAGATTATAATGGAGTCTTTACATTACATTCCAGGTGTCCACAGTGATGGCAACCTCAACAACCACCCTGCGTTACCCTGGTTACATGAACAACGATCTGATTGGTCTGATAGCTTCCCTTATCCCCACCCCCAGGCTACACTTCCTTATGACCGGCTACACACCACTTACAACTGACTCTCAGGTATTGTTACATGAAAAACTGTTCAAAGATATTGCAGTGCCTGGTTCATGTGATTTAAAATATAGGAAGTGCATTAAAATGATATTGGAAGAGTGAGGCTGTCAGATTTAGTAAGTTCTGATGTATGGAAATTAATAAAAAAAAAGTTACCAAAGTTAATAGCAAAACTTAACTGTTTGAAAATATAACACTTTGATTAAAACTAAAATAACATGACTGTGTACTGTTAGGTACTGTCTAAAAGATTTCTTGTAATTTGATGATTTCTGTTTTTACTTTTCAGCTTTAAGGTGTTACATTTGAAAAGGAGTATCACTGAGTCAAGCATATACTTCCTGTAATGTGTTTGCCTATTTCAAATTCTAATATTATGTATTAACTGTTCCACTATCATTTCTCCACAGGTTGCGAGTGTACGCAAGACAACTGTCCTAGACGTGATGCGGAGACTCCTGCAGCCAAAGAATATGATGGTGTCTACACCAGTGGCCCGACATACAAACCACTGTTACATCTCCATCCTCAACATCATACAGGGAGAGGTGGATCCCACACAGGTCAGTTCTATTGATCGATTGGAGTTCTTTTACTGTATGCCTGACGCAAAAACCACTCCATCACTCTGATAAGCTATTATACAGGCCACAAAGGTTGCCTCATGAAATAATTTTGATTGTGAATTTGTATTTGTAATACGATTCTGATGACCTATTCGTAGATTGTTTCACCTGAATTATGTTGCGGGATTATCAACATAATTATACCCCACCACTTTGTGGTGGACTGGCTATATATATAAGAATCACTGATGGACCTAGGCTATCAGGTCATCGGACAAATCTACTTTTCTCCATAAATTTGTTGAGGTATTGACTTTAAACTTCATACACATATTGACTATGTTGAGGAGAAGTGCTGTGCAAGGGAAACATGATTTTGTGTATTTTTAGAGTTATGATCCCTTTGATTTTTGTTATACTTATTTTCTTTTTTACTTCTCTCCATAACTTTATGTTTTTGAGATTTTGACTTCAACTTTACAAAAGAAAGTATTTTGTGTGTTTTTTAATTCTTATTATATTTTTTTATATTTTTAGCTCACCAGAGCACGAAGTGCTCAAGGTGAGCTATTGTGATCGGTCCTTGTCTGGCGTCCATCCGTCCGTCCGTCAACAATTGCTTAAAAAACTTCTCTGAAACTACCTGGCCAAATTCAATGAAACTTCACAGGAAGCTTCCTTGGGTGACCATCTACAAAAATACAACAAGGGGTCACGATTGATCAACAACAACAACAACAGCAACAACAACAAAATGGCCAACTTCCTGTTTTGCTTTAAAAAAACATCTCTGAAACTACCGATACGAATTCAATGAAACTTTACAGGAAGCTTCCTTGTGTGACCCTCTACAAAAATACAACAAGGGGTCACGATTGATCAACAATAAAAATAGCAACAACAACAAAATGGCCAGCTTCCTATTTTGCTTTAAAAAAACATCTCCTCTAAAACTACCAGTCCCAATTCAATTAAACTTGACAGAAAGCTTCCTTGGGTGACCCTCTACCAAAATACAACAAGGGGTCTTGATTGATCAACAACAACAACAACAACAAAATCTGATAGTTATGTAAAGTTTACTCTTGAAGCAAGGGCAGCAAGTCTTGCTATATGGTCTCCCTTTTTGTTGGAGATTCCACTACTTTCTATTTTTAGTAACAAGGGAATAGATTTTAAATTTTATTAAGCTTTCAACATAGTCACTGCTAAGGTAATTATTGTTCTTTTTTTAGGTTCATAGATTCAAATATTTATTATACACTTTATTCTTCAGAAGAGGTTTTATTTTTACTTAATAATAAATTTAATAATCAGACTTTTCCATTGAACTTCATGTAGATTATTGTAAACTTCATGTACATTATTCTAAGCTACAATCCTATCTTCGGTGTGGATAGTGAATAACCCTTAATGTCTATAAAGTCAAATTTGATTTTTTCATGTGAAGGAAGGTGATGTTGACCTAGATGGAAGAATATTAGTGGAAGGTGCTGAATGTGTTCTGATTTTTAGAGCTTAAGGCAGTTTATTGATTTTATTGGATGGTGCACTATTTGTTGTTTGTGTATCTATACTTAAAGTTCTTTCAGTGTGCAAGCAATTTATCAGTGTGCAGGCAATTGAACAAAGTCCTGTCAGTGTGCAGGCAACTGAAAAAGGTCCTGCCAGTGTGCAGGTATTTTTACCAAGTGCTGTCAGTGTGCAGTCAATTATCAAGTTCTGTCAGTGTGCAGGCAACTGAACAAAGTCCTGTCAGTGTGCAGGTATGAGAATCGAATTATGTCAGTGTGCAGTCAATCATGAAGTCCTGTCGGTGTGCAGGCAACTGAACAAAATCCTGTCAGTGTGCAGTCAATCACCAAGTCCTGTCAGTGTGCAGGAAACTGTGACAAGTCCTGTCAGTGTGCAGGCAACTGTAACAAGTCCTGTCAGTGATTATCCAGGCAACATGTTTGACCAGTATGTTTTTCAATATTCTTTGAGAACAAATATCAAGCTATATTGATTACAAAGGTTAAACTATTTTAATCAGGTGAGCGATTTAGGGCCATGATGGCCCTCTTGTTTGTAATATTATTAAAAACTGTGCTTTGCTTTCAAAAACATGCCTTATTTCACATTTCCTATTTCTATATACTAGGACTTGGAACCATTAACTTAATTGATGCCTTCTCACCAACATAGGCCATTCAAGGAGCATACATTACTCCCAATGATACTTCTTATTAGAAGAAGGTGTTGTGGTGGCCTAAGTTTTAAAAAAAAATCTTTTACATTGATAGCATTATTGTTTTAACTTATTTGTGTTTTTGCTACTTTACAGGCCTAAGGTTAATCCTGCTTTCCTCTGCCTTCTTATGATGTTCATAAATAATACCATTTTCCCTCCCTTACTCAGGTACACAAGAGCCTCCAGCGTATTCGGGAGCGGAAGCTAGCTCAGTTTATACCCTGGGGTCCAGCCAGTATCCAAGTGGCGCTTTCCAGAAAATCTCCCTACATCCCCACTGCACATAGAGTATCCGGACTCATGCTTGCCAACCACACTAGTATATCTGCGGTATAATATTCAGTCTGAGTCTGACCCCTTTGTTAATGCATGTATTTAAACTAGGGATGCAAACAAATGGCAAAATTGATATTCAAATATTTGCTAATTCTTTCAATCTAAGATTCAAATATCTGATTTCCAAAATGAATCTTGTAGTAGTTGTAGTAAACTATTATTATTTACTAAAGTGAAGCCGAGGCCTTTTTACCCTTCTTTGTTGTAGCCAGTACTCGAGATGAAGCCTAATTCCTTCCAAATTAGCCTCTAAAATTCCCCATTATCAAACAAATCCCAACAAAAGGCAATACTTTATGAACAAACAAAACACAAAATCGACTAATTTCAATTCCAATGCAATACGAAATTTGATCGGTGAAGATCACAAATTGGTTAAATACATCATGCACCAATGGAGGGTCGTTCCATAGGATGAGCAGCCTCATTCGGGGATTACCTTTCCTTAATATAACTAAAAAAAATAAAAAAAAATTCAAATATATTGCATAGCTTAGCAGCCAAGACAAGTATTTGGTGTGAATGCCGATTTCTTTTATCTTGAATTGTCATGGTCATTTAAATTTACTGAAATTAATTTAAACTTGTTTGATGTCACTTACCTAATAGCCAGTTATTGTAAAATTATGGGGACTGTTTATAGTCCTGACAATATGCCCTTTATTGACATATGATTGGGTGTAGTGTATTGTCATCACATTCTTGCCTCTGGCATTAGGGGCCAATCGTAAAAACAAGACGAACAAACTTTATACACAAGAACACAATTGTAGGTAAAAAGGTTTATTACTTGATTTATTAAAAACAAAACCTCAAGTATTCGAATACTTTTGAATATTTGTTTGCATCCCCAATTTAAACTCATGACACCTTTAAAGAAATTCATATTGTTTCAAATGTACTCCTGTTCGGAGAAATGCAACATATTTGGAATACCTCTAATTATGCTTATGATTAGTCCAATGATTGTCTTTGTGGCTCAATCCATGTGACATTGCTGATACAAGTGGCGTAGATGTGTTGTCGCTGATAACACACTTAAACTGACCAAATGTTTTTTTATACACTGATCACACAAGTACTTAAATCATTCAAACCACCAATAAAAGCTGTACGCAATCCAGAAGGACACATGGATGAATAAGTGGTTAATGTTAACTCTTAACTAAGTATAAGGGAAAAGCAGGCTGTACATGTAGATTGAACATTATTATTTGAACATTATTATAACATTTGAACATTCTTATTTTACAGCTGTTTCAGCGCACCATGTCGCAGTATGACAAGCTACGTAAGCGTGAGGCATTCATGGATCAGTTCAAGAAAGAAAACATATTTAAGGACAATCTCGATGAGTTTGACGATTCCCGGGAATCTTTACAACAGCTCGTGGACGAGTACACGGCAGCTACAAAGCCAGACTACCTGTCCTGGGGATCAAAACAGGTATGATGATGGAAAATATAGTCAAACAAAATTATTGTTTTCATGCTTTCTGTTGTTTTCATAGTGTTAAAAAACTCGGCTCTCACCTTCTTGGAAGGCTTTGAGGAAGAATTGGTTAGTTTTTCGTGAAACCAAAACTGATTTCTATAGGTCTCAATCAACATTGTGAATAATATACGGCATGTCAGGCTCATTTCATCAATAATCTTTTATCTTTGCGGGAGACATTGTTTTTGTTGATGTATTTGTGGAATGATGTTGTAATACAATTTCATCTTTCACAAACTATGATAAGGTCAATGATAACATTTTTGGACTTTCTATAATTGATCAGTGGCTGGTTGCTACTACTGTAAATGCTGCAAGTGAGTGTTACATTTTAACGCTATTATCAATAATACAGCTGTATTTTGTAAATAAATTATAACAATTTATTGAAAATCTCGCTATACAATCATTGCAATAATCCCCTGTTGAAGACATTTCTTATGGCATATTATTGCTTAATGTTGGTTTCATACATTTCAGGCGAGTGGAGGAGACTAGTGAAGCATAAACCTTAAAAGCAGATGTGATAACATGCTTGCCATGAAGCCACAGGACCAACAGGAAATAGTACCAGTGAAGATTAACAGTAGCACCATCAGCTATTGATCTGATCAACGCAACTTTTTGCCTGTTGTCTAAGTAGAAAGGTTCAAGATGAACTTCTGAAATCTGTATAAGTGATGTGTATGATCAAATCATGGTGTAATGACTTCTCATAGCAAAAGCTTTTTGTTCTTTGACAGTGTTAAAAACGATTTCATGGTTACATGTACAAAGTATGTCACTGAGTGAGAGTATGTTTGTGAAGCAGTGTTTGAAAAGTGCAATGACATGTAGGAAAACAAATATATTTTTTTATATAGAAATAGTTTCAACTTAGATTGAAGACTGCAGAATATTTCTATCACTATTCACTAAGGGCTATTCCTTTTAAACATATAACCCACGGGGGGGAAAGGCACTTTTAAACTAGACCTCCCCCCTACAGAAGCAAATTAACCGTTTGAGGGTCCTACCTCGATTTGTTTTTATAGATCCGGAATAACTCCCTTCAGAAGCGTTATAAAATTTGCAAGTATAAAAGGTAAAAAATTTAATTCACTGATCTTGCATTAGGCTTTTATGGATGCTGTTAATGATGATACATATATTGAACCATTTCTGTGTTAATTCACAACATTTTCCCAAGATTTAAGGGTTACTATCATTTTAATGTTACACTCTATAGTCACTGTGTTTTATGTTTCAAATTATCTTATTGCTAAAGATACATTGAAATCATCGATTTACCGTTATAGGAAGAATCACATGGCACATCTCCAGTCCATCTGTCAAAGAGAGCTTGATTTTAACTTTTTTAAACATACCCTTTAAACATTTCTCAGAAATTGGCAAAAGCTCTTTCTTCAAGGGACTTTGGTCCTTGACCAAAGTCCCTTGACTTCAAAGTGGCAAAGAGATCTCATCAAACCTAATGATGCATTAGAAATTGATGTGAAATATACTTATCATACATTTTGATGAGAATTAGCATATAATTTATGCCATGAACTCCTTGTTTGTTTGCTGTGCAAAATTAAATGGCATATTTATCATTTTTGAAGCAAGTTGATGTGTCGTTATTAAAAAAAATAAATTGGAAAACAAACAAAACATGGTTGTACAGATTTGTAATTTATTTAAAGATCTTATAAAGTTATTGTTTATAATATAAAATAATATGTTGTGCATTATAAATATTATTATTGAATAATTGTACCTGTAATAATAATTAGCACTTACAATGTAGTAATAAGTACTTATAATTTTATACATATATGACTATCAATAATCATGGCCCAAAAAAACAAACAGTCTGACAAACTCAACCAATGAATGGGAATCCAACCAATAATTGCTGTCCAATTTACAGCAGATGTGCATCAAAAGAGGTCCATTTATTAATCGCAGTCTAATCAACATTTTATGGTCAAACCAACATTTACAATCTACAAATAGTTGTTCAAACGACACTCGTGGTCCACTCAATATATATAGCCATCCCGAAACAATAGTTGTCCAACCAACAGTAGCAGTTCAAACATCACTAGCTGTCCATTACACTAGCTGTCCATCCAAGAGTTCAGCCAACAAAGGTTGTCAAACCAAAACTTACAGTCCAACTATCAGGTGTTCAACCAACACTCATGGTCCAACCAAAATAGCGGTCAAATAAACGAAAGCTGTCCAACAGTAGTCTGTTGACCAGCACTAGTTGTCCATCACTGTTCACTTGCTGTCGTGGGTGTACTAGCAGCCAAACCAATTCTAATGGTGATCTTGATCGAAGTAATGTTCTCAAAACATAACATCAGCATGGTTGTCCGGTTAGCGCAGTGGTTAGCGCAATCGCTTCTCACCTAAGTGACCCGGGTTCGATTCCCGGCCGGGGCGCATGTGAGTTTGGTTTGTGGTCACCAAGCCGGACAAGTGGATTTCCTCCGGGTTCTTCGGTTTCCCCCACAACACAAGACCACACTCTCGCGTAAAATCGTGCCAACGAGAGTGATTAATATAATGTTGTAATAACTTGTTTCACAATCATTGTAAAATGAATATGTTTAAACTAAATAACATCAGCATATTTGAATCATATCTTTAAATAAAAGGAAGGGAGCATTATAAGCAAAAGTGTTTAGTCTGTATGATTTAAAAAAAAAACATAACAGTAATCAAATAAGAGTAGGAACAGCATATATTTTTGTGAAAATTTTACCCCACCCACCACAACCTCCTGTCTAGGTAGTGTGTCAAGCGATTTATATCTTGTCATGCATATCATATCTCTACAATGTATTATAAACCCATTGAAATGCCATATATAATGAGAAAATATCATTTATAACAAACCTGGGGTTGTAATTAATCCGATTTTAGCGCTGTTATTAGACTTTGTTTTAACCCGGAAAGAAAGCAGTAGTTACTATGCCGCAAGGGATTATGGTATATTGCATAGTTGCGATCAACGAAAAAAAAAAGTTGTGATCAACGAAAAAACAGAAGTATTCCGCAAAGTATAAACATTTCAAGGGAAGTAATGCAAACTATCTGTTAGATCGGTCTGAAGGGATTTTCACCCTTACGTCATATGCGATTTAAATTTCGACACCCCCCATCAGAAGCAAATTTTACAATTTGGCAACCACCTACAGATGTAAATTAGTGAAAAAGACACCCCACCATATATGATTTAAAAAATTGCCGTCCTCCCCTGGGTTATATGTTGAAATGGAATAGCCTTAAGTACATGTCTGAATAATGAACATTAACCATTGTAAGATATCCTTATTTGCCAACATTTTAAGAGGAGTGATATTTCAACCTGAGAGTACTGCTTGGGCCACACTAAGTTCTATATTTTGACAGATTTACCACACCTATTTTTGTAAAGAACAAGGTGTAACAAATATATTTTTCAACTGTTTTAAGTGATTTGAATAAAAGAAATGCCAAAACTACTTCATTTTAAAGCAATGCTGTATCAAACAACACGAAAGGCTATTATGTGTCTTACACAATGACCAGAAACCTAAAACAAGTACCTAAATTCTTCTGAAATAGGACAACAAGGTTTTGCTTTCGCCCGCTCGTGTTTTTAAACAAAATTCATGTTCTTTTTCCACTTGCTCCAAAATCTGACTACACGTAACTTTTTTTTTGAGTTGCCTTCGAAAAATATTTTCATAAGATTTTAACTTTCTCATGATCTTCTCTAGTAACATAAATAACCAGTATGCATTTCTTTTCATAAATGAATCTCTCAAATTTGACAACTTGATTGTTTTATTTTTGGAAGGGGTAAAACTGGGAACACTTGAATGTCCGATTTCTTTTCTGATATTTTTAGCACAAAGTGCGCAAAAGGAGCTTTTATAATCACTCTGTGCCTGATGTCAGTTGAGTTAGGCAACATTTTGTATCAACCAACAAGATATCTTCTCTATCTGGGGCAAATACCGGCCACACTCCTGGGGTTACTGGTTTAACATAAACACTTCTTTTCAATTTTTCAATGCTCATAGCTTATGTATTGGCCATGTAGCATTGACTTGCTTAACATTATCTTATTATTTAAAAAGATATAAAAAAAATCATGTCTTATTCTATCCAATATATTCTATTATTATGAAGCAAAATTTATCAATATATTTACCTAGTTCTTGATGTCAGACATTCAATTTTAATACAATGTATGGTAATAATGTCTCGAAAAGGAAGAGTCTCATGTTTCCGTCCTTAAGTTTCGGAACAGTAATTAGACCGTTTCTCAATCTCATATCTTTGGGTTTCATAAATTGAACTCCTTTTGATGTAAAATTAATATATCATGAAAGTATGTTTCGTATGTAAACCTAAACCACTTTGGAAAGTTTTTGTCATATAATTTATTATGTATATTGCTTTGAAAATCAATAGCAAAGACTTTCTGAGGTACTGTGTAAGCAAAAGCACACTTGTGGAGATAAAATTTAAACACTCAAAACTACTAAAAATAGGGCGTTTCATCACAGAAATGCCATTTTTACCATATTTGGAGTACACTGGAAACTCACCCAGGCATGCTGTTGCTTCTGAGTACTAGTCTTTTAGTTACATTGTTAAACTTATAGCTATTAATAATATTAACACTATTGTTATATTTTGAATGTGGAAATGTGATGAACTCTTAATGAATAATGAATTTATGAACAACTATTTCTGCTCCTTGTATATATTGTTTGTATTGAGATTAAATGATTGGATTAATAGTTATTCGAGTTACTAAATCCTTACTCTTTTAAACAAAACCTGATATGACCCTTTTTTAGTCGTTTGGAAGAACCAAGACAGACATGAAGGTTTCATATAGCTGATCTGGATACAATACTACAGCTTTCAAGTTTGTGATATTGAGGAACGAACAAATAAATCAACGTTTCCAATTATTTCATTTTTGAAATATGAGGCCTAGTTAAAATTTACAAATGATATTTTCATAATATACAAAGTGTGGAAATTCAAAGACATTTTTTGTTATGAATTTTGTCACATGTCCAACACTTACTTATGAGGGACGATGCAATGTCAGCATGATTCAGGATTTCAAGTGATGAATTACCAGAGAAGGGCCAGTTCGAAAATCTGTTTTTTCCAAAACCCCAAGAATTGTCAAAATTGATCATCTCCATCTTAAATACATTGATGACATGTACGTCACGACCATTTGTAGTTTTTGCGAGTAACTTCCATCTTTCACCAGCCTCTGGTCTCGGTTGGTGAAACAGGCTGCAGACTGAGCATGTGTTGTGGACACAATTTCATTGGTATTTTCAAAATTTAAACCTTCAATCTAGAACCAGTCTGAATAATGTAAATATTATACATATAACCTTCCGAGTATGCTGCATTTTTCTTTTGAACAGTGAAACAGGAACAATTAAATTACAGTGAATATGACGCAGTGTTATCATATTATGTTACAAACAGTGCTTAGTGTATGGTATGCTAACAGGGTTTTGTATTTAAATATGACCAACTCGAGCAAACTTCTTGGCATTATTTTTCTTTGCATTTATTCATCAACATTGTAACTTTACATTAGTTAAGCTTTCTTTTTTAATTACTTCTGATTTTTTTCGGTGCATTTCTGCATGTAATACTAATAGTAATATTGACGGTCAATTATTGACAATTTGACCAGAACTTTTTATGTCTCATTCTGCAAGATATTCCATTTTTCATGTGGCATTGCCCCCACACCCAGCCATTCCAGATAATGTGTTGTCACACATGGTGAACACAAACACTATACATTTTCAATCTTCAACATCACTTGCATTTGTATTGATGTCTTCCCGAATGAATGGGGGAGATATTGTTTTTGCCCTGTCCGTCAGTCCTAAGTCACACTTCGTTTCTACTTAATATCTTGAGAACGCTAAGACCCAGGAACTTTATACTTTGAATGCAGGTTGGTCATGACTAGTACATGACCACTACTGCTTTTAAGATCCTTAGGTAAAATGTCAAGGTCACTGTGACATTCAGGCAGTGACCTAAAGCTGAAAAATGGTTACCCTCCTTTACCTAAAGAATGGTCCTTATTGATTTTGAGGCCAGAGTGTCAAAGGTCACGGTGATCCCGAGGTAAAATAACTGTTTCCACTGAATAACTCAAGAACTCTTGGGCCCAGGAACTTCACACTTGGTTTGCTTGTTGGTCTTGATTAGTAGATGACCCCTATTGATATTGAGGTCTGGTCAGTAGGTGACCTTCAGGTGAGAAACATTTGTTGGTCACCAGTCGGTACATTACACTTCTTTCTGCTTGGACCCAAGAACTTCATACTTGGTATGCAGGTTGGTCACGACTAGTCATGACCCCTGTTTCTTTGTCTTCAGTTGAAAAGGTACAAATTTCATGTCCATCAATGATTATTTCTCCCCTATGACCACAAAATGGAGGAGACGAGTGCTTTTTCAAACAAGAAATCTTTAGTTATATCATTTTCTAAATGTTACTAGAAAATGTCAAAGGCAATGTTTTCTTCATCTCGTTTTCATTTTCTGAATTATGTAATGCATCCTATGATGACTGTTCATTCACCTATTTGTTAGTCAATTTCAACGAAATCCCAATTATTGTGGTTAGTTTCTGCTCCTCGTTTTTTTACACAACCAACTGCTCATTTTCATCCATATTCAATATGATGTTATCCAAAAGCATGGCTGTAAAAGCAATAAAATGGAGCCAAATTTGTCTGATCAGTAATTGGGGGTTTATGTCACTGTTTGCTAATACCATTTTTCATCTCCATCCATCTGGATAATTTCTTCTGTTTAATGATACAGCTATGTTGTTTGTTTTAGTTGTAGTGTACAGAAACTAAATGGGATAGGGTTACTTTGTAAGTAAGAAGAAAGTCCATATTCTATTTACAGAAGACTTTAATGCACCAAGATAACAAAGAACTAAGATTCCTTCATTTCTCTCAATCGGCGCGTCTGACTTCTGACAGTGGCGGCAGCAGTTGTGCTGAAACAAACAAGGACAAAGTCATGTATAAAGAGACAAACACTCAAAACAATAACAACAGAAGTTTACAGGCATTTGTCCTAAAAAAGCAAACAGAGCTATCGTTGGAAATGGTGTATGCTCACCAACAAGGTACAAATTTCAGGGTTCATTCAGCCAGGCAGGTTAAAAAATCGAGGACTTTTCAAGTAGGTTTCAAGGACCTTTTTTCAATTTAATTTTCAAAACTTCATTTTGATAACAAACAATGGAAGTATTTGAGATAATCATTAATAGCAAGCTAAATAATCATTAATAGCAAGCTATCAAAATAACTCATATTTGTTACATGGCAAATTTTCAAACAATTAGTTGTCCTATTAGGGTTATTATTACTGGCAGTCTGAAATTGATCTGACGGCCGAGGGGGTTGAGGGATGGAAAGCTTTTCAACGACTGGAGTAGATTGAGCTGACAGCTTTAGCAGTGATGAAATGGCAAATATGTCTAGGCCTAGGGTACACAAAGTCATACTTGCTGGCATATTTGTCTTTTGTTTTACCGACCATGCATCTGATTTAAGAACAGACATTCCATCATGATTGAGGTCAGTTCGTGCTTGGCCTTTGAGGTAGGTCTTGCATGTGACCTGCATCTTTATGTACCAAACACTTGTGCCAGCTATCAAATTTTAAAATCCCTCTGTGCATGACAAAGTTACAGCCTGGACAAGGTCAACTGTACTGTATATGCATATGATTTGGGTGTTGTATGCAACACTTTGCCTTGAAGTACTGAACACAAGTATTATATTTTTAACTCCCTCCCTGCATGACAAAGTTACAGCTTGTACACAGGCACTATTCCATAATGATAAACCTGGAAGTGTGAACTTGACCTTTGAGGCAAGACATTGTTCATGCACGTGACACATCGTTTTTATGTACCGAACAGAAGTGCCTAGTTCTTTTAACATCCCTTCTTCTGACAAAGTTACAGCCCTGACATGAAAACCTGAAAACGCAGGGACTCAACATGATCAAAGGGCAATAACTCTAAAAAATACCAAAGAGAGAAAGTTATGGTTCCTTTTCCTCAATTAGATTTATCTGTATAATTATGAAGTAAGAACCTTTGATTTTTTTAGTTGTGCTCATTAGGGTTGCATACTGGTGCCCGGTATTAGTACATAACTGAATAATCACTTAAAAAAATTACCAGTATATACCGTTTCATAGAAAAACGGTTCGGATATCGATATTTTTCACATTGAAAATGGAAATTCTAATCAAATCCCTTCCTAGATATCGGAAAATATTGATGAAAATGTAAAAAATAGCGTACTTTAGGCTAATAAAAATAATGGGTGACATTTTATGATAACACTGTATAGCATTACAAGTAGTTTCGCACTATTAGAACTATATCACAACATCAGTGCTCCAGCTAGCCCGGTTTTTTTTAGGGCGGTCCGCCAGTGCCCCTTTTCTTACCGCCCTGCCCTGACGTATCTTACATTGTTAATGCATTAATTTATATCGACAGGTCTTGTGTTATCTATCATTTATGTAGCTTACTAAACCGTAAACTAAAAGCTTGTAACGGAAGAAAATGACCTACTTATTTGAAGTGTAATTTTTGTTGTTATTCGGAGGATATATAGCGCAAGCAGTCAGAGAGCCCATTCAAGCTGCACTTCAAGAGGCAAAAAGCATTTCAGTGTTTGATGGTGCCACTGACTGTAGTGTGTCTGAGGTAGAGATCATCTATTGCCGACTAGTAAAGGATAGAGTTCCAAGGGAGTACTTTGTTGGTCTACAGGAACTTGAGCATGCCCACAGTAATGGTGTCTTCAGCGCAATCAATGAGGCCATGATTAAGTTTGGATGCCATGACTGGTTAGATAAGTTGGTGGGTGCAGGGTCAGATAGTGCATCTGTAAATATTGGAAGAAACAACAGCGTCAAAACCCGAATGATGGATGGGCGACAGCATGTTGTATTCACACACTGCGTTGCACATCGACTGGAGCTTTGGGTTCTTTCAGGAATCAAAGACCATCCCATGCTTGTTACAGTGCAGGAGATGCTTTACCAAATGCTAAAGCACTACTACTACTCTCCGAAGACATTAAGAGAATTGAAGACCATAGCTGAGTCCATGGAAGATCGCTTCATTAAGCCACAGCAGGCTTCAGGGGACAAGATGGCTTCCACATGTGATGAAAGCATCAAATGCTCTGATACAGGGGTACTCTGCAATACGTACTCATTTTGAGCATGTATCACAGGCTGGACCAAATCAATCTACGGATGCAGTGAAGGGAAGGGCAAAACATCTGGCAACCAAACTTCAAGACTGACGAGTGCTACGTTTCATGGCCTTCCTTCAGGTGGTTGCACAGCTTAGTCTTACATTTCAGACATGCTCTATCACAGCTGTAGAGTACCTCGACGCTATGGAGACGGAAACCTGATGCTGGTGCAACTTCAGGCAGAACCTGGAGAAAAATTCAAAGAGTTCACCAGTCACATCCATCAAAATCAGGACGGCTGTTGGCAGTTTAAGGGACAACCAATTAAACACTTTGACCCAGACAGGCTGTATGACTTCCGTAATGTGGCAGAAAGCGTCATGGACAAAATGAACACCCGGTTTGACCACCAAGACCCTGTTATTCAGGCGGCAAGAGTCTTTGACTGCAAAGACTGGCCACGAGACAGGCAAGCGTTGGCACTCTACGGTAATGCAGAAATTACCCAGCTGGTAGCTCACTTCAGTCATCTATTGGTGAGACGTGGGTGTGATGTTGCTATGATCCCTCAAGAGTGGTCTACAATCAAAGCCAGCCTTTCCAGGAGATTTAGGAAAAGCAGCTGTGTTGCCAACAATACAGGAGGTCCTACACTCTGCCAGACAACATTGCCCACCTCATTGAGGTCATCCTGACATTGCCAATGTCATCTGCTGTCTGTGAAAGGGGGTTCTCTGCTGTTAAGAGAATAAAGTCAGACTGGAGAGCCTGCCTTAACACAGAAACTTTGGACAATTTGCTGTGTATCTCTTGAAGGTCCAAGTCTTGAGCGATTCGATGCCACAAGAGCTGCACATCTGTGGTGGACCCGGGCCAACGGCAGCGTCTTCCAAAGTTCGGAAATAAGAGTGACACTTATGATGATGATTAATAATTAGTTATTTAATTTACTTGTTGTTGACAATTATGTCATTGAATGTTAACATGTGCTTTATACTAGTACTTTAATATGTGATTTTTGTTTTAATATTTTTCATTTACTTTAAAAATATGATTTCAATTAGCCTCATGATGATCTCATTGAAGTTCATAGGTGTTTTTTTTATTATGTTCTGGCATTGAATTAATTGTACTCAAGGACCATTGTATGTTATGTGCAATGCTTTCTATTGCAATATGATTAATTTACTTTTAAAAGATGATCTCAAATTTGCAATTTCATATATTTTACTCATTCTATTTAATTTTTATTTTACTTTGTGCTCAAGATGATGAAAGATCTCATAAAAGTTATGTGCCATCTATGTTATTGAATGCTAGACTTTGATTGAATGTAGGATTCCAGAATTGTATTGTATTATATTAGTTACTTTGAAAGATGATTTCAAATTGATAATTTATTTTACTTAATATAATATTTTAATTTTTCTTTTACTGTGTGCTAAAGATGATAAGAGTTAAATGTGTTATGTAACTGAATGTTGGGCGGTTTATTTGTGTTGTTTTTCATGAAAATATTTTATCATTGTAAAACTATGTTCTAGTCAATTCTTCTTGTTTCAAAAAGCCTTCGTCAGGATCTCATTTCCATTTCTTATATTTCATTGACTGTTTACCTTTTAATCAAAAAGATATTTTTACGCATTTGTTTGTTCATCTTTATTTCAAATACATCAAGCCCTGATGTGCAGGTTGAATCACAAAATGTGTTTTTATGTGAAGTAAAACAACAAAATGAGCCCCTGAAAAATTGGGCAAGTAAACAATCCATTCGGGCAAGTGAAAATGTCTAGGTGGTTGCCCGAAGGTCAACAAAGTATAAGAATAAGCGTCAAGCCCTGATAGTATAATTCGGGCTTGTTGATCCAAAAGTCTAATTTCGATGACTGCCAACATGACACCCAATTAGCATCACAATTGAAAAACGATAATAAACAACAATAATGAAGAAGCAGCAACTATATGCTCTATATTTATGAACCAGTTATCAAGCAAAAATATTATTTTTGTAATTTTGAGTTTCTTTTGATTAATAAAATGGGGCTGCATTGTTTTTTGTTGCTTTACATTTATAGACAATCATGCTCAACCTGTCAAAAATGCTGGGATTGATCAGCAAGATCCATTTCCAGATTAAAAAGTGGTTGATTGATGTTCCAGTGTATGCTACACAGAAATATGGCAGGAATATCCGGTCATCCAGCAAATCGATAAAGTCCCAGGTGTCTTTATTTTACTTCATGATTGTCCTGTTGTGTCATCCAGACGCTTGCCATGTTGCCAGAAGTGTTTGTTGACTCAAATTTCTAACCTTTTTTACACCCGGTGTAACATGAAATTTTGACCAATCCTACCTTCCCATGCAGTTTGTAAATATCTATAAGTCAATAAAGGGTCATAATTTGCATTTAACCCATTTCATTCCGAGACCCAGTTAGATATGATACCTTGAATATCTGGGCATTTTCCAATAACTGATAAGCCATCTGACTTTATATGACCATTGTGTTGTATAAACACTAATAACTTCTTTATTATTGGTACAAGACCCAAAGAAGATTACATATTTGGAAAGGAAATACAAATCTGCACATGTTTATGTAAGTTTTATTAGCAAATGATTTTAAATAAATTATTTTTTGCAAGTTAACCAGGTGATGATGTTTATATCATCCAAAGTCCACTTCGGAGCAATCGGGCTGGTGGATGTTCATCACGATGTTGGTTGGCATAGCAGTTTGAATCCTCGACCAGTAAGGTCCAAAAGTCTTGCCACCATAACAGTTTTATTGATAAATGACAGTAGTGCAATAGCCTGGCTTTCTTGGGTCATATTGTTCTTTAGGACCACCATTCTTTGTATTCCCACATGGAAACCTTGGGGTGATCCTCTTTGACATTCAATCATTCTAGAACTCCTCAAGATCGTCAAAAAAACTCCACCAAATAATGCAAATGTCATAGTTTGTGATTTCTATCGATGTTTTAATATGTCTTCTGTTTGTATCAAACAAATTCACATAAACTTCGTCATTATAACCATCCCAATTTCACTATCATCACCGAGGTCGAAAGTCCCATCCAATTAAACCAAAATTTGCATCAAAATCGCAATAAAAAGCTTAAATTTAACTCGATTATTGAGTTTTAAAATTAGTTCTTCATTAAATTTTTTTGCACATCTATCAGCGCATAACATCCGGTCATACCGGAAAACGTATATAAACCGGAAAGAACACAGTCAAAATGAAAGTAAAAAAAGTGAGTTCAGTTCGTCAAAAACTACACCTTTTGGTGTATCTCGCATGTAAAGGGTAACTACACCAAAAAGTGTATCCCGAATGAAATGGGTTAAGATAATATAAAGACAAGTTGGGATTTTACTTATCTTTATATTATCTTAACCCATTTCATTCTATAACTTTAACCAAGGAGATTTTGAAAGTTTTCAAAATGATAAGGGCAGTTTCTCACAAACATAAGAAATGCGTAAAATTATGAAAGGGCAATAACTCTATCAAAAATGGCCATATCGGGAAAGCCCGACAATATGCACTTCATCACTTTATGATAATCAATCTGTGAAAGTTTGGTAGAAATCGTATGAAAAACGTAAGAAGAGTTGCGAAGAAACCAATTTTAAATGTAAAATAAACAAAGGGCTATAACTCTCTCAAAAATGGTTGAATCGCAAAAGCCCGACAATATGCGCTGCGTCACTATATAGTCATCATTCTGTGAAAGTTTGGTAGAAATCACATGAAAAACCTAAGAGGAGTTGCGAAGAAACCAATTTTAAATGTAAAATAAGCAAAGGGCAATAACTTTTTTCAAAAATGGTCAAATCAGGAAAGCCCGACAATATCCGCTGCTTCACTTTATGATCATCAATCTGTGAAAGTTTGGTAGAAATCGCATGAAAAACAAAAGAGGAGTTGCAAAGAAAACAATTTTATATGTAAAATAAGCAAAGGGCAATAACTCTTTCAAAAATAGTTGAATCGGGGAAGTCTGACAATATGCGCTGCTTCACTTAATGATTATCAATCTGTGAAAGTTTGGCAGAAATCGCATGATTTCACTTCTCAGTTCTTTCATTTTCCGATATTGGCAATGAAGGTCAATGTCATGTCTGTAAACATGTAGGTGAGGCATGACAAAGAACAGCATTGTCTATTAATTATTTTAATCCCCTCCTGCACCGAATAATTTACTGTCACTTTTGAATTATTAATCCTTTGTTGACAGTGACACATGTTCTCAACAGGGCCAGGGCTTGACGCTTATTTTTATACTTGGTTGCCCGAAGGGCAACCACCAAGCCATTTTCACTTGCCAGAATAAAATAATTACTTGCCCGATTTGTAAAGACATATTTTTTTCTACAATATTTTTCTCATTTAACCAGCGGTTGTTTGTGAGTCAACTCAAACAGGGGTCAAGCATAAAAAATTCAGGCATTGTAAACACAAAATTCTAGTCTACTGGTGACCACTTTGAACATCTACTGTCTTATAAAAATAAAAAAAACAATCAGCCCCAACTGTCAGCATCATATTTATACAGTAGTTTTAGTTTCCAAGTTCTCAATAATATATGTACAGAATCAATACTCGTCCTTTAACATATTAAATTGATTTTCAATACTTTTTTGTGGTAATTATTGCAAGAAAAAAGGACTTGCACTGCATTTAAATTTCGTCTGGGAGTAAGATATTCATCCCAGTTTTTGAGAACAAAATGTTTCTACTTTCACTTTTGTTTTCATATCTATAAATAAATTTAAAGTGTAAAGTTGAAAAAAAAGATTTCATTTGTTAATCTGGACTAAACTTTTTTAAATTGAACTGACAATTGGCAAAGGAAGAGTGTTTCATCTTTTTTAAATCCTGTTCATCTTCTACCCATTAATATATTTGCCTCGTATTTGGGCAATATCGCCCCAGAGGGGGATGAAGCTACTGACATCACTTTTCCCGCCAATACGCAAAATCATGGGAAATTCCGACAATCAATTCATTTCTCTCCAGAGGGGGATAACACTAATGATGTCATAAAGCGAGGTTATGCTGTTTTGTTATACAGATTGCTGGGAAACCAACTTTTAACGAACGTAAACAAACAAACTTACACTCAATTGATAATGCAATCGACTTGTTTACAGGAAAAATACTTTAACCATTAAAAGTTATTACTGCCCGATCGGGCAGGTTGATAGCAAAAGTTACTGACTGACTGTAAAAATTACTTGCCCCGGGCAATCGGGCAGTGGTAAATGTCAAGCCCTGAGGGCTTCTAAAACTTTGGAACCTAAATCGGTCCGGACCCGGCGACACCCCCCCCCCCCCCCCCCCCCCCCCCGAAAAAAAGAAAGACCTGTTCAAAAGTCCGATTTCGTAGAAATGTCACACATTTTCGTGAGGGTTCTAGAGCCGCATAGCGGATTCAGATAATCATTGATACAAGCTTAATTCAAATGAGATTCCCATCGAGTTCTGCGGTGTTTTTAATAAGAACAACTGCGATCGTAAATAACTATGGCTGTCAGGAAGTGGTCAGACGACAAAAAGTGAAACAGTATTATGATTTATTTGCTTAATGCATCTACAGTGGGTCAACATTCAACGGACACTCTTGAATAATAATAATATATATCTAGATTTATAATCGGGGCTTCAAGCTATACGTGTGACAACGATTTTTTCATTACTGAGAATTAAAATGACGTAAGCTTCCAGACTATGTTGTTAATTAAGCGTGTCGCTGTTGATTTCCTATATATGACTAGGTTCGGAATAACAATGACATATGCAATTTAACAGAACAATTTAGATTTAACAGTTTGGTAATCAACAAACGGATATATCATGTAATGATCGACGACGACATAGCATAATCATATTGCCATGTGAAAATATGGACCGATTTTAACACTTAATCAGGATAGCTGCAAGCACACAATTAACACATAGTTTGTTTAATTGTGTCTTCTGCGACCTACAAATACACGTGATTGGACCGATTGCAAGCGTCTGCTAATTAACAGATAGGCTAAGAGTGGTCAGAGTAGCGGAAAGAGCAGCTGGTCGCATTAGTCACATGGTAACTAAGACACTTTTATGACCTATTGGGGGTAGTTTTGAATGTGTGAATGACCCATCAATATTTGTGTATTACAATTTCTGCAACTTTCACTAGCCTAGTCGTTTTGGACCGAAATTATAAAACAAGAGGCCCAAAAGGGCCTATGCTCTACTGGCATGGCTTTTGTGGTCATATCAATCTACAGCATGTATGTATGGGTAAAAGGCAACAGACATATAGTTTATGTTTTGTGTTTGGGTTACCTGAAAACGTAGCACGTTCAACATCTGAGCCCAGAAAGTATTGTAAGCAGATTAGTTGCATGAACTATTTTAATATGTGCCAAGTAAAAGTCATCTGACAAAAAAAAAATGCTTTCAAAACTGTACTCATAGTAAAAATTTCTGTAGTTTTAAAAGTTAAAAAAAGTTGGTCAAAAGGTCAAAGTCAAGGGCATCCTAGGACAACATTGATCATTTTGCTTCTGCAGTTGATTTTGTGAATTACTCTGCCTTGTTCTTGTTGAAAGCCCAAAGGCCATTTTTTAGTTTTAAGTTCTGTAAATTGCGCATTCATCTTAACAAAATTGGTTGTGAATATTTAAGTTATGCACCTGGTGTCATTACTGGCCACACCCAGGTTTGGTAAACATAAATCTGGAAAGGTTTGAAAATCTTTTTGTGTGTTCGTGCATCCATCTCAGCACAATTGATTGTGAATGTCACAATCAATTGTGCTGAGATGGATGCACAAACTACAGAACAATCAAAACTGAAGACTGTATCGTGTTCACAATCAATTGTTTACAGACGCACGAACGCACGACCGCACGGATGCACATACTACGTACACATTACCATCGCATAAGCTCTTCTGGCCTTTGGCCAGTAGAGCTAAAAATGAGAAAATTTCAGACCGATTTTTTTTACACTTTTTGAAACTGAAATCGGTCTGTCTTGGTCAAAATCGTTCCAGACCGGCAAATTGCCGGTTTTTAGAAGCCCTGGCCCCAATTTCTCGAAACTTCTTAAGTCCCTTATAACAGGATTAAGCTAAACTCACTATTTTTGTTGTTCTATAATATGCGTTATATTTACTTCTTTAAGAATTTTTAGAAATTATATAAGAAAAATCTGTATGCTAATTAGAAAAAAACATTTTTCATTAATCAAAATCCATGTACAGTATGTATTTTGGCTAATTGAAATAAGCGACTTAAGCCTGTTAAGCTTAAGAATTTTCGAGAAATTGGGGCCGGGTTTTTAACACAATGTTTTAACTCTTAATTTGTTACATGCTCTCTGATTGGATAAAAAATATAGTTAAACCAATGAAAATCCACCTTTTACCATAGACGATTGCATGTAGGGGAAATAACTGTTTTGTTTATATTTTCATCGTCTTTTATTCTCATTTTCTTTTGAAGTTTTGAACTCCAGATTGGGAATTTTTATTCAGAAATGGGAAAAAAGGATACTTTTTGCCATTGGAAACATGACCGAATACCGGCTATAAATATTGCCGAAAAAAAGCCTGACAATTCATAATTGTATTTTTTATTTCATTTCTGAGGGAATTGATTACCCTTTTTTGGGAAAATATGACTATTTTTGGGGAAAATTGGATGATTTTTGGCGAGGGGAAACAGCCGTTATTCAGCAGTAAATTTCACGAAAAAAAATCACTGGACAGTGATTTTTTTTTTTAGAAAGTCTTTTCCTGTACAGCACTGGTTCTTTTTCAACATCCTAATAAATTATGTGATGTAAAGTTTCTTTGATAATTGAACTCGGAAATCATTGATTTTCATCACATTCAGAGATCTGTATGAAATATTATCTGTCATGATTTATTGCAATAGATATTTACACCCCAAAGATTGATATTTTTGTGCCTTTTATACGGAAAATAAACTAAAACAAGAGATGTTTGTCAAACATTATGCCCCCCCTGAGCGCCATGTTGTCAGGATTATATGGACAATTGAATGAAATATACATGGACGGAAATGACAGCTAATTTGTTGCCGTTAAGGCAGTTTTAAGATAATGACCATTAAAGTGTGAGGATAGAGTGTGTTATGACCATAACCTTTGACTCTATGAACTCAAAATCCAGAGTCATCAGCTGGTCACCAGAAACCTAAATGTCAAGTTTGACGGCCATGGGTGCAGGCATTGTCAAGTTATCACTAGGACGACCTTTTACCCAAAAAATTTCCCAAAATGTCTGGGGTCTTTTTCCCAAAATGGACAGAAAAAGTCCTGAATTATTTTAAAATCAGGCAAGAGGATTCTGAGAAGTTTTCCATAAAGACATATAGTGAAAAGTAGCCCCGCCTGCTGAAGGCCATGTTGGGACCATATAAATGTTCAAGACTGCAGTCCTCACCTGTACACCCAGGCTCCCCCGGCAACAACCTTACGGCAGCTCTTGCAGGCCCAGATACCAACAGCACGTCTCTTCATGCAATCCTGAAAAAGGACACATTTGGATTGGCGATTGCAAGAGAAGCGTCTCTGAGCATTAACCAACCTAAATAAAGCCTAAAAAGGAATTATTTATTTGTTTCGGATAATCCGACCCTACCTACCAAAAGCTGCCCACCTTCAAATATATATTTATATTTTTAACAAAACAGTCTTCCAACCATTAACAACAAATGTCATTAACTTTAATAAAATAAAGCTTCATAACAACAGAAATATATGAGTTAGATTTGAAAGACCCTACCCTTCCCAGTAATTATAGGGATATTACCCTAAACAATGTTTTAGGCCTTAATATAGTCTAAAATAATAGACGTGTTATACGGGATTCTTCCAATCCCTAACGTCTAAACGGGAATGTGCAAAGGGGGTGATTTAAAAATATTGAAATTGTTTTAAGTGAAGTATTTTATGGTTGAAATTGATCATAAAGAGTTATATTAATATTTTACCATGAAAGTGAAATGTTATTTTGCTCTAAACAAGCATTTAATGCATTAAAACAAGTTGTTTACCTTTCCAAAAAAAGAAAGTTGACTGACACAGACAACAATTATGCGAAGGGGAACAACTCGATACAATCGTTATAACTCGGCCTCCTCGGACAAAGCTTTGAGATAGACCTTGTTATACAATCGTAACAACTCTGCCATGGCCGAAATGTTCCGAGCGATTTAAAACTGTGCCCTGAAGCCTTGCATGTGCCCTTCATGTATATCGTTATGTTTTGACAGAATGAAATGAAGAAAAGCCGTCAAACTTATAATTATGAGTTTGATATTTATTTTTTGTGTACGGATGTAATATAAAATAACATTATCTGGTAATATTTCTCGTTTTTATGATATTTTATAGACGCTATATGCTTTAACCCGGAATCCTGATCGGAACAACTACCCACTTTTGATACTTTAACAATTTGTACGTGAAGGATTTGCCATATCAAAAATCTAAAAAAAATCTGTCAACGTACAATTATTTGGACTAGGCCTTAATAGTGCATAAATTATAACGCATTTCTCCTGTTTGATGTAAATAATATAACATGTTTGCAAGATCACCTTTCCACAGAAGGGGCATGTGTATTTGGAGTGCTGTGAGATCTCCATCTTCTTCACGGTTTTTCTAAGGGAGGCTCCATACCTCGTACCATATTTACCACAAATGCCAACCTTCTTTGTGCGCTTCGCCTGAAAATGGTATGTTTTCATTAATTTCAGTGACCAATAAAATAATACTAATGGAAACATAAGATTCTGAAAGTGAATTGGGTGCCTTGCTTTACTGTAAACCAATGGTCAGTCAATCCCACGCTCAACAAAGGGATCATGAACACAAATATCCGAAACTATCAATCAACCGAATATGAATATTAAAACAAATTTGAAATGTTTTGATCAATTAAAATATTTTCGGAATTTGGGAACTTTAACAAAGCTTTTCGCTATGTGAAAAATTTCATAACAAAACACTTTCTGTCCTTGACAAGTATCAACATCATTGGCATCAAGTATTAGACGATCCCGATTGTTATTGGTGTTGGTGGTTATTCCACATCTCGTTGAATACTTCTTTAAAGCTGTCAATTTCAGCAACAATTGAATGAAAAAATGAATTTACTACAGAACAAATATAATTCCATTGTATATATACGTAAGTCTTAATGCTCAATTATGTCTAATTATGAAGATGCCAGTCGATACAATCATCGTTTATAAAATATAGTCACCATTTCTCGTGAAGTATCTTTTCAAAAGGAAGTAAACAAGCGGTGCATGCTGGGAAGATTCCGTGTCATTAAACGCTTGGTTATTACGCAATTCCGGTTCATTCAATGAGCGTCTAAGAAACGTGGAAGTAAGTATTAAAGTAACTGAGTAATGTCACAAATTAATTGACCCTTTTCGTAATTATTGAGTTATGTGTCCAGAAATGGTATTCTATATAAAGATATTGAAGAAATTAGTCAGTTAATGATTCTTGTTCATGCTGACAAGATGTGTATCTGTTTAATTCACTTACACTTCTAACAAATTCGTACAATTACATGTATATTATTGTACTGTACGTTCAACAGTAAACAATACTTACACGTTATTTGACATGTTGTGCGAGTTCTCTTAACGGAAGTGCTTTACTAAGCAATGACTTCTTTAGCTCTATGAGACTGAGCTCACTGGACAGCTGGTTGGAATTACAGACCATGGACATTACAGACCAGACATAGTCTAAAATAATACACATGTTTTACGGGATTCTTCCAATCCCTAACGTCTAAACGGGTTTGTGCAAAAAACAGGGGTCTTTTGAAAAATATTGAAATTGTATTAAGCTAAGTTATTTATGGTTTTAAGGTATACCGGGTATATACATACTTTACCATGTAAGTGAGAAGTTATTTTGCACAAAACAATCATTTAATGCATTAAAACACATTATTTACCTTTCCAATAAAACAAAAGTTGACTGACACTGACAACAATAATGCCAAGCGGAACAACTTGACCCAATCATAATAACTCGGCCACCTCCGACAAGCTTCGAGATAGACCTCGTAAATACAAACGTAACAACTCGGCCATGGCCGAAATGTTCCGATTGTTTTAAAACTGTGCCCTGAAGCCTTGCAGGTGCCCTTCATGTATATATCGTTATGTTTTGACAGCAAGAAATGAAAAAAAACGTGTCAAACTCATTATTATTCGTAGGAAATGACATTTTTATGTATGGAACTGATATAAAATAACGTAATCTGGTAATATTTCTTGTTTTTATGATATTATTTAGATGCTAAATGCTTTAACCCGGAATCCTGATCGGAATAACTACCCACTTTTGATACTAAACAATATGTATGTGAAGGATTTGCCATATCAAAAATCATAAAAAAAATCCGTAAATGTACAATTATTTGTACTAGGACCAGACATAACGGACCATATTTTGGGAAATTACAGACCATATCTGGGGACATTATGGACCATCTAGAATATCATAACATTAACAGAAAATGATTTATAAAGTTATTAAACTTTATTCTCCCTATCGTCTTCATACTTTACTAAATACTTGTATATGAATGCTCATTTTGATATGACACCTCCCAAATATCAGCCAACTAACTGAAAATTCCCATGAAATTTCAATTTATTAATGTTTTTAAAGTGACCAGTTTACACCTTTAAGTAAATTTCTTTTTCATAAAATAATATGTAAAATAATTATGTCCTTGATGAACGAAATGTGTAACTACGTCAGTTAAAAAATTTACGAAAACAAACAAATATTTACTTGTCAACATCATTTGAGTTGCAAATCCCCCATACCTCTTAGCCATATAAAATAATTGGAACAACAAGTTCATCAAAGAAAGAATAGACCAATTGAATGTAAATTTCTCAAAAACAAATACTTTAGTTAGTACAGTTGATGTTGTGATCAATAATGTATTATTTCTGGAAACGAATATATATGTCAAGAAGATTGTTACTCTGATACCAAATTATTACTAAAAAAATGAAAAATAAATGACGAAATGGGTGATGTCGTTTTTATCAATAATTCTGAGATCAGGGAAGGATATTTAGTTAAAATTAAATTTGATGGTAATTTTGTTAATTTGTCCTGGAATGATACACAGAAATTATCAAGCTGATTATAGTTTGAAATGATGCCCATTAGGGTCTTTACAACCAAATTTTTTCATCTGTAAAGTTGTCCTTTTCAATTTACTCTTAAACCGAATTAAAGGTGTTGTGAAGCTCCTAAATCTCTTAAGGAATTTATGAAATGTGTCACGCGTGTTGCCCATTAATGGATGTGTGAATGCTATTGTTGGAATGTTATAATGTTGGAATGAAATAAACATGAAATAAATTTTTAGCTTGACTATTCGAAGAATAGGTGGGCTATACTACTCGCCCTGGCGTCGGCGTCCGGTCCAAGTTTTAGGGCAAGTTGGGATTTTCACTTATAAGTCCAATACCCTTCATTCAATTGACTTAATACTTCACACAGTTGTTCAGGGCCATCACATAATGAGGTTAGATTACTCCATATTATCTTTTATACAAAGTATGGCCCCTGATTGACTATGGAACTTAGGTTAAAGTTTTAGGGCAGGTTGGGATATTTATTAATTACTTCTATACATTACCCTTCATTCAATTGACTTAATACTTCACACAATTGTTCAGGACCGTTACCCAATGAGGTTACATAACTCCATATCCTTAATAGAAGTTATGGCCCCTGATTGACTTAGGTTAAAGTTTTAGGCAAGTAAAAGTTAAGGGCAAGTTGGGATTTTAAAAAAAAACCTCTATACCGTTCATTCAATGCACTTAATAAAATTCAAAATTATTTACGACCATCATACAACAAGAAACATAACTCCATTTTACCCTAAATACAAATTATGGCCCTTGAATTTTTTTTTTATATTTTTTTATTTTTATTTATTTTGAAAGGCATATTTGTATATATTCTTAACCACATTTTCATAATGGGAAATCAAGTTATTTGAATGACTTGCATCATTGTTTTGGCGGGCTGGTGGGAGGGCAGCATCAAAGTCACCTTCTGTATCGAATAATTTTAGTTAGGTTTGACATTAAAAGAGACCAAACTTGGTAATATTACATCATTACTGTATTCACTTCTAAGTCAAAGGGGTGTAGTCGAGCGCTCTGTCTTACGACAGCTCTTGTATTAACTATTTTTAGCTCGACTATTCGAAGAATAAGGAGAGCTATACTACTCACCCTGGCGTCGGCGGTTGTGTCGGCGTTGGCGTCACACCTTGGTTAAGGTTTTGCATGTAAGCACCTTTAAGTCATTATCTCAGTAAATACATCAGTTATTGCATTGAAACTTTGGATATGTATTCCCAACTATTAAGATACTAAATTAATGAAGTTAGATAACAATTATTTGAATATAATGCAAATAATAGGCCTTTTTTATTGGACTTAGAAATTCTGGTTAAGGTTTTGCGTGAAAGCACAGATAGGTTAATATCTCAGCAACTACTTGAGGTATTTCATTGATACTTGATACAATGGTACTCAACCATCCAACCTACTAAATTAACTAAATTAGATAACTCTTGTTTGCATTTAATGCAAATAATTGCCCTTTATTATTTGACTTAGAAATTCTGGTTAAGGTTTTGCGTGTAAGCACACATAGGTTAATATCTCAGCAACTACTTGAGGTATTGCATTGTGACTTTATACAATGGTAGTAAACCACCCAACCTACTTAATTAACCAAGTTAGATAACTCTAGTTTGCATTTAATGCAAAATAATTGCCCTTTATTATTCGACTTAGAAATTCTGGTTAAGATTTTGCATGTAACCACATTTAAGTCAATATCTCAGCAAATATATCATGTATTGCATTGAAACATTAGATATGTATTCCCAGATAACACTTTTTTGAATATAATGCAAATTATGGGCCTTTATTATTTGACTTAGACATTCTGGTTAAGGTTTTGCATGTAAGCACACATAGGTTAATATCTCAGCAATTACTTGATGGATTGCATTGAGACTTTATACAATGGTACTCAACCATCCAATCTACTTAAATAACCAAGTAAGATAACTCCAGTTTGCATTAAATTCAAATAATGGCCCCTTTTTTATTCGACATAGAAATTCTGGTAACGGTTTTGCATGTTACCACTTTTAAGTCAATACCTCAGCGAATACATCATGTATTGCATTGAAACTTTACACACAGGCTCCCATCTATTTAACCTTCTTATTTAATCAAGTAAGATAAATCTATCTGTTATAATATATGATTTTTGCCCCTTTATTATGCGACTTAGAAATTCTGGTTAAGGTCTTGCATGTTAGCACACATAGGATAATATCTCAGCAACTATTTGATGTATTGCATTGAGACTTTATACAATGGTATTCAACCACCCAACTTAATTGAATAACCAAGTTAGATAATTGTATTTTGCAAATAATGGCCCTTTAATAAATAAAGTTTATTATTAGACTTAGAAATTCTCCTTAAAATTTTGCATGTAACCACATTTATGTTAATATCTCAGCACACCATGTATTGCATTGAAATCTAATCTAACAGTGATCCATGCATGTTTTGCCAAAACGTTTCAATCCTTACATTGAAAAGCGGCGGAACAGTCGAGCGGGCTGTCTCTGTGACAGCTCTTGTTATAATGTTTATAAAATTGGTACCTTAATTAAAGAAATGACACATTAATTAAAGAATACATTTAAATACTTCTGTTTATATATTGTATATTTGTAAAAAAGTTTTGGTATATAATAATGTGTTTCAGTTTTGTATATTCATCATTTATTCAATTTCAGTGGTTTTTACTGATACTCATATATGATCCACACTGTGTACTGTATATATTGTATATTTGTTATGTATTATTCATCACTTTTATTCAACTGTATTTTATTAGAAATAATTCTTAATATATTCTCCATTTTGAAAACAAATTACAGTAGAAAAAGTTATTTATGCTTTAAGTTTTAATTCATTTTCTTTTCAAAAGATGATAAATCAAGGGGTTGGAATGTCTTCCATTTAGGTTGAGAAGTCTTTTAGGGGTTGAAATGACAAAGGGGTTAAAAAGTCTTTGATTTCCCAAATGACAAAGGGGTTGAAAAGTCTTGGGGTTGAAAAGTCTGACAGCCCACTAGCAGGGTGGTCTTATTGACTGAGCCTACCTGGGTGACTGGTTCTTGTATGACAAAATTGTTAGTAAGTTTTTGTGTAACCTCTGTCAAGCATTGCTTCCCTGTGTTTGGTTATGCTGGTGTAATATATATCTTTCATGAGTTTGGAAAACTTGTAGTTTGAATGGTGGAAAGTATAGATTTTTGTAAGGAGAGAGGGAGATCTCCCATAACCGCCTCTGTTGTAGGTGACCCTTTCCCACACTCTACCAAAAACAATCCTGGCTGAAGCACTGATAATTCTGTTTTCAATCGAAAAATACACAATCAAATGCAATTGCAAAGGTACCATGGCGTTCTAATGCAATTGCAAAGGTACCATGGCATAGAACGCCACACTGTGTCTAGAATCTGGTTGATGGCGGATAGAGCTATTTTGATTTAGGTCACTGCATAGAAAAGCTGCATCTAAAATTAACTAAAAAACACATAGACTTGCTGAAGTCAGGGTTAATTTTTTCCCGCCCATCAGGTTATCGCTTAGGTTTAGTATCACTCTTAAGTTACAGTATACTCTCAAATAGCGCTATGCTTACAGTCTATTCGCCCAAGTAGGAAATCTCCATCTATAATTGGCACCATAGCTTTGAGGTGAGATTTTCAGACATAAAGTGTACTATTTCTTGATACTTTACTAGAAACCTATAGTTGTTGCTTTAATAACTTGAATCAGATGGTTCAACAGCAATGATAGTCTGACTGTATTACAAAATTTTTATGAACAATGCATCATTATTAAACATTTCAGTAGAGCCATGTCGGTGTACACCTGTATAGCATGTAGAGTGGTATTCACTGATGGTGAAACACAGAGAACCCACTACAAAACTGACTGGCACAGGTATGCACAACTTTTCTGATTTTTTTTAACCATTTATATAGCATAAGACCATTTTTAGACGTCTTAACCTTGGAAACACATTTTTCCTAAATTTCTGAGTTAAAATCTTTGGATTTTTTTTCCGGTAACAAACTTTTTAAAATAAAAGTTTGAATATTTATTTCGGGTTTCCCGACCTACCCTTTTTTTCTACCAGACCTTTTTTTTATTGTTGTCAGACATTTCTTTCTGACTGTTAATTTTTCTCCTTTCTGGGTACATCTTTTATGTAGTTTCTTGATGTTGAAAGGAGCACAAATTTATTGTTTTTAAAGAGATATCATTTTAGTAGTTCCTTGATTCTGGAATGAGCATTTTTTATAGAGCTCCCTGATATCTTTTATCAAGACCAAATTGCACCACTTTTAAGTGAGACAGTAATAAATTAATATATCAGTGACATAAAACCTTACCTAAAAATAAAAACAATCTTGACCTATGGACCCCTTTTTTGAAAGGGTGGGGGGTGCTGGTATATTACATCATAAATTTTGGGCAATCAGGTTTATTCTATTTCAGCAATGTTTCAAATGCAAATGGAATAAAAAAAAAATATCGCAAATGTTGAATTAAAATTCCCAATCAAAAAGTAGTTATCAGTGAAATAAATAAAAGCCAAAGGGAAGGAAAATATCATTAGGATCTTATCTTTATTTTTTAACCTAATGTAACAATTGTTTTCCAGGTACAATCTGAAGAGGAAGGTTGCAGAGCTGCCACCTGTCAGCGCAGAGAACTTCCGACAGAGAGCCTTGAATGCCCAACAGACACAGGTAAGTCCCCTGTCAGTGCAGAGAACTTCAGACAGAGAGCCTTACATTCCCAACAGACACAGTTAAGTCCCCTCTCAGTGCAAAGAACTTCAGACAGAGAGCCTTACATTCCCAACAAACACAGTTAAGTCCCCTCTCAGTGCAAAGAACAGAGCGCCTTACATTCCCAACAGACACAGTTAAGTCCCCTGTCAGTGCAGAGAACTTCAGACAGAGAGCCTTACATTCCCAACAGACACCGTTAAGTCCCCTCTCAGTGCAGAGAACTTCAGACAGAGAGCCTTACATTCCCAACAAACACAGTTAAGTCCCCTCTCAGTGCAAAGAACTTCAGACAGAGAGCCTTACATTCCCAACAGACACAGTTAAGTCCCCTGTCAGTGCAGAGAACTTCAGACAGAGAGCCTTACATTCCCAACAGACACAGTTAAGTCCCCTGTCAGTGCAGAGAACTTCAGACAGAGAGCCTTACATTCCCAACAGACACAGTTAAGTCCCCTGTCAGTGCAGAGAACTTCAGACAGAGAGCCTTACATTCCCAACAGACACAGTTAAGTCCCCTGTCAGTGCAGAGAACTTCAGACAGAGAGCCTTACATTCCCAACAAACACTGTTAAGTCCCCTCTCAGTGCAGAGAACTTCAGACAGAGAGCCTTACATTCCCAACAGACACAGTTAAGTCCCCTCTCAGTGCAAAGAACTTCAGACAGAGAGCCTTACATTCCCAACAGACACAGTTAAGTCCCCTGTCAGTGCAGAGAACTTCAGACAGAGAGCCTTACATTCCCAACAGACACAGTTAAGTCCCCTGTCAGTGCAGAGAACTTCAGACAGAGAGCCTTACATTCCCAATAGACACAGTTAAGTCCCCTGTCAGTGCAGAGAACTTCAGACAGAGAGCCTTACATTCCCAACAGACACTGTTAAGTCCCCTGTCAGTGCAGAGAACTTCAGACAGAGAGCCTTACATTCCCAACAGACACAGTTAAGTCCCCTGTCAGTGCAGAGAACTTCAGACAGAGAGCCTTACATTCCCAACAGACACAGTTAAGTCCCCTGTCAGTGCAGAGAACTTCAGACAGAGAGCCTTACATTCCCAATAGACACAGGTAAGTCCCCTGTCAGTGCAGAGAACTTAAGACAGAGAGCCCTGCATTCCTAACAGACACAGGTAAGGCCTCTGTCAGTACGCAGAATTTCAGACAGAGAGCCCTGCATTCCCAACAGACACAGGTAAGGCCTCTGTCAGTACGCAGAATTTCAGACAGAGAGCCCTGCATTCCCAACAGACACAGGTAAGGCCTCTGTCAGTACGCAGAATTTCAGACAGAGAGCCCTGCATTCCCAACAGACACAGGTAAGGCCTCTGTCAGTACGCAGAATTTCAGACAGAGAGCCTTAAGTGTATTGAATAAAGCGGTTTTAGTCTAGTTTTCCCAAATTACAATGTTTTGACCTCATTGCATAATTCATAGCCGTCTCAAAACTTTTATTTCACTGAGGTATTGAAACGGCACCTATGAAATTGTCGATGCCAACTGTGAGCGGCAAGGACTCTTGTACAACAGTAACAAGAATATGTTGTCAAGTTCAAATAAATTTATCTTTCAAGATAACATTGAGAAGAGACCTAATGAAGTTGTGTCTCAAGATTGCTCATATGTACATTCTAATGCATTAATGAAAATGTTCATAACATGTCCTTCACAGTTTATACAATTGTTGACAGTTGAGCAATAATAGGATAAACTTTTAAAGACCCTGAGATATTTGAATGTATTTTGCATTGTTTCGCACACAGTTTACACATACAGTAAAACTGCAATCGCTCGAGGACGCCGGGGTCTGAACTGAAACCTCGAGAGAACCGATGTTTCGAACGACCCGAGTTTCAATTTTCCAGTCAGTTATGAAATATCTTTCAGTGTATTTTAAGTTTGAAGTTGTCAAACCGACTGTTTACTACGACACTGATTATGTGTTGTGTTGTAAAAATTGCTTATATGAACAAAGGCTGTCGTATACTAAATGCAAAAAAAAAAACATTAATAAATGAATAAACGGTTATGTTTATTTTTACAAAATGCAAATTTGCTAAACAGTTTCGCAAAATCAAGGATTAATGATTTGCGCATCTTGTCTGTCCCACGAAACTGTTCAAACTCATAATTATCTTCACAAATTTATGCCCTTAAACACTAATAGCGGTCATGCGTACACAGTGATAAATGTTTTTTCACACCTAATGAAATTTCTTTACAACTGTCATTGCAATTTTTACAACTTGCTAATAATTTAACACCTAGCAATTGTTTATTCATTTTGGAACATGCGTTCGGGAAAAAGTGTGAAATTATGACCTCAGGGAGCCATAAGGTTTTTGCGCATGATTCGTGTATTTGGGACTGGTTATTGTGCTCGACTCCTCAACTTATTTCAGTTTTGATGCAGCGTCCGTATATTTTATATGAAAATAGAAGGAAAAATGTTTGGGACCAAGCTCCGACCTCGAGGGACCGCCGGTTCTCGAACAACCGCCTGTTCGAACGACCGCAGTTTTACTGTATAACTATATCTGTTTGTATAGGCAGAGGAGTCGGGTGGAGAGACGTTGGTTTGTGACGTGTGTAGTAAACAGTTTCGCTCACAGAATGCCCTCGATAATCATCTCAACTCTAGGAAACACAAGGAAATTGCTGCCAAACCTAAAAGATTGAACACCAAGAAATATGCACTGAAGAACAATGAGGTATTTGCTCTAATTGACATAAAAAGACATTGCACATGACATGAAGTCATTTTACATCAACTTTAATTTTAAGCTCTACTGGCCAAAGGCCAGAAGAGCTTATGCGATGGTAATGTATACGTAGTATGTGCGTCCTTGCGTCTGTAAACAATTTCTTGTTACACAATACAGTCTTCAGTTTTGATTGTATCTCGATGACACTTGTACAGTATTTTGATATTCATAAGAGCTCAGTTCCTTTCGAAAACGGCCCATGCATGCCTAGATTATGGGCCTTGAAAGTAAAATTTTTTAGTGCTTCTGTAAACAATTGCTTGTGAACACGATACAGTCTTCAGTTTTGATTGTATCTCGATGAAACTTGTACAGTAACTAGATATTCATTAGAGCTCGGTTCCTTTTGAAAACCAGCCAGATCCGCCCATGCATGCCTAGATTATGGGCCTTGGTAGTAAAAAAAATCAGTGCGTCTGTAAACAATTGCTTGTGAACACGATACAGTCTTCAGTTTTTATTGTATCTCGATGAAACTTGTACAGTTTTTAGATATTCATTAGAGCTTGGTTTCTTTCGAAAACCAGCCAGATCTGCCCATGCATACCTAGATTTTGGACCTTAAAAGTATAAAAAAATATGTGCGTCTGTAAACAATTGCTTGTGAACACTACAGTCTTCAGTTTTGATTGTATCTCGATAAAACTTGTACAGTATTTAGATATCCATTAAAGCTCGGTTTCTACTGAAAACCAGCCAGATCCGCCCATGCATGCCTAGATTATGGGTCTTGAAGGTATTAAAAATGGCATTTTTAGCTAAGTTGATTTTTAGCCAAGTCTACATGAGTGAAGTCTATTTTTAGCCAAGTTTACATGTAAAGTCACAATTGCTTGTGAATGTTTGTTCAAATGCCCCTGGGGTCATTACTGGCCACACCACCGGGTTCACAGGTTTGGTATACCTAAATTGGGAAATGTTAAAAACCGTTTTGTCTGAAACAGCTATGCAGATCCTTGCTATTTTGAACAAAGCTTATTTTAGTGGTCCACTACCATGGTTCAAAACTGGCACTGCCCCGGGGATCACAAGATCCCGAGGACACCAATTTTTCGGGAGGGACACTTAAACTTCGAAGTGCGGTATTCCGTCGCAACACTTAAATTTCTGACCAATAAACGCTAAATATCAATAAATAACTAGCATTTCATTAATTTATTATCTATATTCGGGTCCCCCTAAATTCCCTGACAGGGCATGACAAAATGATATTATATTATTATTATCGCACCCACCAAAGCAAAAGTATAGCTGACTTTTTTACTATAGTTACGTCATGAATCTATAAATAAACTGGTCATGTCACAGGGCGCATGCGGGTTAACACTTCCGTTTTGTTGTTTACATTATTAACAAGGTCAGAGGTGACAGAGATTTATTATCGGCAAACTACTTATGTGGAATTGTTATGCGTATGTGTCAGAACCGCCCAAAAAAGATGCCAACACTGCTGACTTTGATACCTTAATGGTGAGACCTTCGAGTAGTTACAGTAACATTTACGGCACAAAAGACCTACATTCAGCATTCTTTGTTAATTGGCATTCAACTTATCAGTATTAGTTGTTAATTTTAAAGACATTTATTTTAATGCTTTGATCAAAACAAAATAGTAATAAAATTTGCAAAGTTTAATTAATTATCTAGAATCAATTTATAAAATTTTACGACTTTTTGGCACGAAAATTAACATACACAATTTTTGGTTGTCTGCTCTTCCAGTATGCACGACACCTGTTGGGCAGTCTGGTTGATTTATCAGCAGCTCTATTAAATATTGACTTGAGTTTTCACAAGCCAGATGTAATATTCCTAATGTTTCTCAATGAAAGGCAACGACATATGACAAGACCCTGGACCATGATGTATTTTTTGCGTATTTCCCAAAAATCTAAAAATAGTAACAACATCAAGTTTTTGTTTACATTGTATTCATCTTTGTTTTTGACTGGGACATTCTACCGCTTTTGAACCCAATTCACCAACATAGAGACCCAAATACACCTCACTGCCATTGCCAGAGGTTCACATGTCTGACATTCAGTGCTACTAACATGTCATTACATGCTGTTAAAACATGTATAATAGGGTGTATACTTGAATTACAAATTGAAAAGTAAAAGACACTATGTTGAATTAAATATTAAAACAGGCTCAACAATGATAAAAAAATTAAAAAGTGGAAGGGACTCCTAATTTCAGGAAGGGACACCTGATTTCAAATGTTGGTGTCCCTTCGGGATCCCTTGGAAAAATGGTTAGTGTCGACCCCTGTTTTCAAAATCTTCTTTTTTCAAACCAAGGCTTATACCTTTGATATTTGTTGTGGAGCATCATATGATGACCATCTAGCAAACCATTTGAAATTATGCCCCTTGGGCAAAAGCTGGCCCCACTCCTTTTAACTTTTTTAATTTTTAAAGCTACAGTAATGAAATTTTGACCATGTGTACAGTTTTGCAAACGAGCATCAATGTTGTCCTCGGATGTCCTTGACTTTGAGCTTTTGACCAACTTTTTTATTTTTAAAGCTACAGAAATGAAATTTTTGACCATGAGTACAGTTTTGAAAGCAAATTTTTTTTACACTCAGATTACCTTTACTTGGCACATATTAAAATAGTTCATGCAACTATATATTTGTTGCCTATTACTCATACGTACATGTTCTGAATTGAAAAGACCACAAGAGCCATGCCAGTAGAGCATAGGCCCTTTTGGGCCTCTTGTTATTGAGGTAATATGCCCCCCTTCGAAGAAGAGGGGGTATATTGCTTTGCACATGTCGGTCGGTCAGTCGGTAGACCAAAGCTTGTCCAAGTGATTACTCCACAATTCCAGGACCTATTGTCATAAAACTTGATAAGAAGGTAGGGCTTAACCAGTAGATGACCATTATTGATTTTAGGGGTCAAAGGTCCAGGTCAAAGTGACCTTGAACGGCAAAATATTGTCAAAGCTTGTCCGAGTGATAACTCAATAATGCCTAGACCTATGGTAATCTTAACATGGAGGCTGGGGCTGACCAGTAGATGATTTTAGGTGTCAAAGGTCAAGGTCACAGCGACCTTGAATGCTAAAAGGTTGATAGAGCGATAACTGGTCAATGCCTGTACCTATGGTCATCAAACTTTACTTGGAATTTGTTCCTGACCAGTAGATGACCCCTATTGATTTGAGGGGTCATCAGGTCAAGGTCACAGTTACCTTGAATGCTAAAAGGTTGTCCGAGTGTAAACTGGACAATGCCTGTACCCATGGCCTTAAAACTTGACTTGGAGGTTGGGCCTGACCAGAAGATGACCCGTATAGATTTTAGGGGTCATCGGATCAAAGGTTGAGTTCACAGTGACCTTGAATGCTAAAAGGTTGTCCGAGTGATAACTGGACAATGCCTGCACCCATGGCTCTCAAACTTGACTTGGAGGTTGGGCCAGACCAGTAGATGACCATTTTTGATTTTCATTATGGTATGTTATTTTACTCTGTTCTCTTTTATAATGGTATGTCCCTCTATTCAGTTCTCCTTCATTATGTTATGTCCCTCTACTCTGTTCTATTTTATAATGGTATGTTCCTATACTCTGTTCTCTTTTATAATGGTATGTTCCTATACTCTGTTCTCTTTCATGATGATATATCCCTCTATTCAGTTCTTCTTCATTATGTAATGTCCCTCTACTCTGTTCTCTTTCATAATGTCCCTCTACTCTGTTCTCTTTCATAATGATATATCCCTCTATTCAGTTCTCCTTCATTATGTTATGTCCCTCTACTCTGTTCTCTTTCATAATGGTTTGCCCCTCTACTCTGTTCTCTTTCATAATGGTATGTTCCTATAATCTGTATTCTTTCATAATGGTATGTCCCTCTACTCTGTTCTCTTTCATAAGGGTATGTTCCTATACTCTTGGTTCTTTCATAATGGTTTGTCCCCTTACTCTGTTCTCTTTCATAATGTCCCTCTACTCTGTATTCTTTCATAAGGTTATGTTCCTATATTCTGTATTCTTTCATAATGGTATGTTCCTATACTTTTTATTCTTTCATAAGGGTATGTTCCTCTACTCTGTATTCTTTCATAATGGTATGTTCCTCTACTCTGTTCTCTTTCATAATGTCCCTCTACTCTGTTCTCTTTCATAATGTCCCTCTACTCTGTTCTCTTTCATAATGGTATGTCCCTCTACCCTGTTCCCTCTACTCTGTTCTCTTTCATAATGGTATGTTCCTATACTCTGGTTCCTTTTATTATGTTATGTCCCTTTTTCATAATGTCCCTCTACTCTATTCTCCTTTCATAATGGTTTGTTCCTCTACTCTGTATTCTTTCATAATGGTATGTCTGTCTACTCTGTTCTCTTCCATTATGTTAATTCCCTTTTCTCTGTCTTCTTTTATAATAGTATGTCCTTCTACTCTTGTTCTTTTATGATAGTATGTCCTTCTACTCTTGTTCTTTTATAATAGTATGTCCTTCTGCTCTTGTTCTATTATAATAGTATGTCCTTCTACTCTTGTTCTTTTATAATAGTATGTCCTTCTGCTCTTGTTCTTTTATGATAGTATGTCCTTCTACTCTTGTTCTTTTATGATAGTATGTCCTTCTGCTCTTGTTCTATTATAATAGTATGTCCTTCTACTCTTGTTCTTTTATGATAGTATGTCCTTCTACTCTTGTTCTTTTATGATAGTATGTCCTTCTACTCTTGTTCTTTTATAATAGTATGTCCTTCTACTCTTGTTCTTTTATGATAGTATGTCCTTCTACTCTTGTTCTTTTATAATAGTATGTCCTTCTACTCTTGTTCTTTTATGATAGTATGTCCTTCTACTCTTGTTCTTTTATAATAGTATGTCCTTCTACTCTTGTTCTTTTATAATAGTATGTCCTTCTACTCTTGTTCTTTTATGATAGTATGTCCTTCTACTCTTGTTCTTTTATAATAGTATGTCCTTCTACTCTTGTTCTTTTATGATAGTATGTCCTTTTACTCTTGTTCTTTTATGATAGTATGTCCTTCTACTCTTGTTCTTTTATGATAGTATGTCCTTCTACTCTTGTTCTTTTATGATAGTATGTCCTTCTACTCTTGTTCTTTTATAATAGTATGTCCTTCTACTCTTGTTCTTTTATGATAGTATGTCCTTCTACTCTTGTTCTTTTATAATAGTATGTCCTTCTACTCTTGTTCTTTTATAATAGTATGTCCTTCTACTCTTGTTATTTTATAATAGTATATCCTTCTGCTCTTGTTCTATTATAATAGTATGTCCTTCTACTCTTGTTCTTTTATAATAGTATATCCTTCTGCTCTTGTTCTAATACTTATAATAGTATGTCCTTCTACTCTTGCTCTTTTATAATAGTATGTCTTTCTCCTCTTGCTCTTTTATAATAGTATGTCCTTCTTCTCTTGTTCTTTTATAATAGTATGTCCTTCTACTCTTGTTCTTTTATAATAGTATGTCCTTCTTCTCTTGTTCTTTTATAATAGTATGTCCTTCTACTCTTGTTCTTTTATAATGGTATGTCCTTCTACTCTTGTTCTTTATAATAGTATACATGTCCTTCTTCTCTTGTTCTTTTATAATAGTATGTCCTTCTTCTCTTGTTCTTTTATAATGGTATGTCCTTCTACTCTTGTTCTTTTTCATAACAATATGTCCCTCTTCTCTGATCCAGGTCAACAAGAGTGGAAGTCATGGTGATATTGATGTTGCCATGGCAACAGGTGGACAGGAGGAGGAGGGGGAGGATATTGGTAATATTTCGCTCATTATTGCTGTTTCTCTACCTTCTGTTGAACAATGTTAGATTAGATTTTAATAGGTTGAAGAGAAAAATAAATTATATTTTATAAAAAGTTACTGATACTATTGTTGCCTCATTAAAGGAATGAAAGTTATTTCGGGTGCATTTATGTGAACTTCAATGCCCCGCTCAAAATGGCAATTCCCTTGATGTGCATAATGTTTTAGCATGGGAATGCTATTTTGAACATGGCATTCAGTATCGCATGAATGCCCCCAAAATGAATTTCAATTCTGATATTTACAAGTAATCTGCACACTAGTTGTAATCCAGTTTTTAGCTCTACTGGCCAAAGGCCAGAAGAGCTTATGCGATGGTAATGTGTACGTAGTATGTGCATCCGTGCGGTCGTGCGTCCGTGCGTCTGTAAACAATTGCTTGTGAACACGATACAGTCTTCAGTTTTAATTGTATCTCGATGAAACTTGTACAGTATCTAGATATCCATTAGAAATGGGTTCCTTTCGAAAACCAGCCAGATCCGCCCATGCATGCCTAGATTATGGCCCTTGATAGTATCAAAAAATGCTATTGTGTAAACAATTGGTTGTGAACACGATACAGTCTTCAGTTTTTATTGTATCTCAATGAAACTTGTACAGTATCTAGATATCCATTAGAGCTCGGTTCCTTTCGAAAACCAGCCAGATCCGCCCATGAATGCCTAGATTATGGGCCATGAAAGTTTTAAAGAAATGCTCTCTATTTTTAGCCAGGTCTGCATGAGCGAATTCTATTTTTAGCCAAGTTTACATGTACATGTAAATTCAAGTCTAGAGTTAAGGGAGACAATTTGCAAGTCTAGGATTTTGAGAAACAATTTGCTTTTTGCTTCTGCAGCTGATTTTGTGAATTACTCTGCCTTGTTCTTGTTGAAAGCCCAAAGGCCATTTTTTAGCTTTAAGTTCTGTAGTTTGCGCATTCATCTTAACAAAATTGGTTGTGAATGTTTAAGTTATGCACCTGGTGTCATTACTGGCCACACCCAGGGTTCACAGGTTTGGTAAACATAAATCTGGAAAGGTTTGAAAATCTTTTTGTGTGTTCGTGCATCCATCTCAGCACAATTGATTGTGAATGTTTGTTCAAATTGATCAATGTTGCCCTTGACTTGGACCTTTTGACCAACCTTTTTTAACTTTTAAAACTACAGAAATTTTTACTATGAGTACAGTTTTGAAAGCATTTTTTTTTTTGTCAGATGACTTTTACTTGGCACATATTAAAATAGTTCATGGAACTAATCTGCTTACAATACTTTCTGGGCTCAGATGTAGAATGTGCTACGTTTTCAGGTAAGCCAAACACAAAACATAAACCATATGTCTGTTGCCTTTTACCCATACATACATGCTCTGGATTGATATGACCACAAAAGCCATGCCAGTAGAGCATAGGCCCTTTTGGGCCTCTTGTTTCTTGAAACCATAAAAAATGCTTAATTTTTACACACCAAGGGGAGCTACATGTCATTGTACCAATGAATGGAACAAAGCAGTATCGCCCCTTTTAAATGCAACACCAATTCAATTTAACATAACACAGAAAATAAATCTGTTATGTTGTTTTGTACTTTTATCTTTATTTGATCTTTAAAAAAATATAAAGAATATTGACATAATAAGAGTTTTTACTTAAACTTGACAAGTCACTGTGTGCTCACACACGGGAAAGAAAAAGAAGATAAGAATAGGATTAAACGTGTTAATCCCATTCAATTAAGTAAAATGTTTATAGTATTTTGATAATGTGTTTCCTAATTTAATTTCAAGACAGTCCAAAAGTTCTTTTGGAAGTTTACTACATAACTGTGTATGATTTTTAACCAGGTTTTCACATAGTGCCGGGCAGCGTCAAACTCACCTATGAAACTGAATAACTTTAGTAAGGGTTGACATATCTTGACCAAACTTGGTCCATAGGAAGAGTTTATAGGTACCTTTCATGGGATTGCGTTTGGGGTTCCTAAGGTCAAGGTCAAGGTCACTGTTACTAAAAATAGAAAAACTTGAAACTGAATAACTTTAGTTAGGGATGACATATCTTGACTAAACTTGGTCTATAGGAAGAGTTTATGGAGACCTTTCATGAGATTGCGTTTGGGGTCCCTAGGGTCAAGGTCAAGGTCACTGTTACTAAAAATAGAAAAACGGTTGAAACTGAATTACTTTAGTAAGGGTTGACATATCTTGACCAAACTTGGTCAATAGGAAGAGTTTATGGATACCTTTCATGGGATTGTGTTTGGGGTCCCTAGGGTCAAGGTCAAGGTCACTGTTACTTAAAATAGAAAAACGGTTGAAACTGAATAACTTTAGTTCGGGATGACATATCTTGACTAAACTTGGTGTACAGGAAGAGTTTATAGATACCTTTCATGGGATTGCGTTTGGGGTCCCTAGGGTCAAGGTCAAGGTGACTGTTACAAAAAATAGAAAAACGGTTGAAACTGAATAACTTTAGTAAGGGTTGACATATCTTGACCAAACTTAGTCTATAGAAAGTGTTTATGGGTACCTTTCATGGGATTGCGATTGGGGTCCCTAGGTTCAAGGTCAAGGTCACTGTTACTCAAAATAGAAAAACGATTGAAACAAAGTAACTTTAGTTTTGGATGACATATCTTGACTAAACTGGGTGTACATGAAGAGTTTATAGATACCTTTCATGGGATTGCGTTTGGGGTCCCTAGGGTCAAGGTCACTGTTACTAAAAATAGAAAAACAGACACAGGCTGAAGTTCTTCAGTCAATCATTAAAAACCTGGTTTCGTCGCATTGCGGCGTTTCTTGTTAATGTATACCTCTACTCCTGTATTCATGTTTTCTCCAAGCTTTACGACAACTAGTTAACTTATTCTTAAATTGAATATAGTTTTTGAGAGTAAGCAAAGTTTGAAAAAAAATCAAATAATACTGCAAATTTGTGTTTCCATCATTTTCATGCTTTGCTTGAAAAATCCACAAATCACTCACACTCTTTCTATCCATGTTTTGAATTTCACAAGTCAGTTTAATAACATTGAACTCATATCAAGTAGAACAACTTTCTGTTCTAAAATAAACAATTACATTTTATTCTTGACATCGAAATATACACTACCAACCACGCGTTCTTTGCATTTTTTCCTTATCCCCACGATTTTTCCTTTTTGCAGATGTTATCTTTTTAATCTAATTTTCACTATACCCCGCAATATAAGCATAACGCCCACTGCATTCATTTCTTTAATTTTCCCTGGGTTCCACCACATCGAGACAGCACTATACGGTGCGATGCGAAGTGTTAAAAAAAAACGATAATTACAGTAATCAAGGTTGCTGTCAATTTTCTGAAAGCTATTTCTTTGTAATAAATATAATTCTAGTCAGTTTTGTTAAAATAGTAGAACCCGACCAGTAATCTACAAATCACTAGATCAGTACTCAAAACGTACTTTGATCCATGAACAATTATGCTTTGCAACTGTGAAAGTTTTCAGATGCTAGTGTCACTTTATTCGCACTTAATTTTAATTTCAAACGCCCTCGTTAAACTATGGTGAGTGTGAATAAATAATTTATTGAAAACAAAAGAGCATATAATTATAATTATATGCTCTTTTGTTTTCAATAAATTATTTATTTATATATTATATATATGTATATATTATATATATGTATATATTATATTATTGGTGCTTAGAAGTAGCAAGAAGCTTGGCCGTGAACTTTGAACGTGTGTTTGTCCAAAGTCACTTTCAATCATAATTTTCCGAAAATCTTTAAATAGTAACATATAATGTATATAAAAAATCACATTTAAACAAACACTTTGCGCAATCAGGGTGAGGAATCACATGATTTCAAAGGGGTTCTTTCATGGGTCACCACAGGTCACAACAGATGTTAACACACAAGTAACGTTAATTTCTATATAACCTTTTTTTACAGAAAGGTATGAAAACATTTCTTAGCCTATAGAAGACTATGCTGTTTACTGCTTCTACAAGTGTGGAATATTTTAGATTTGCTTGTCTTTTAATGATGCAATCCTTCGCTTAAATTTCATAATTGCATAGTCTTTTGTAGGCATTTTTTAATTGGAAAACATGATATTAAACTTTCAGAGACAGACAGTGACATGGAGTCAGTGAGCAGTTTTGGTGATGAGGAAGGTCTAGGGGTGAACCAGTGCTTGTTCTGTTGCCATGGTAGCTCGGGGCTTGAGGAAAATGTGCAGCACATGACAGAGAAGCACAGCTTCTTCCTACCCGACGCAGAGTATTTATCAGACCTAGAGGGGCTAGTAACATACCTCGGTAAATTGAAATTTAAAAATGATTTTGCTAAATGTTAAAAATTGTAGGAACCCAATACTAATTTCCCAAGCTGTCTGTTTGTCCACCATTTTTATTTTTTTAACATTAAAACCATTTAAGATACCAACTTCAAACTTCATAAATTTGCTGACAGTAACAAAATATATACTTTCATACTGTCAGATTTATGGCCCTTGTAAACATATTAAAATCCAGCAAATCATTTTCCTGTCAATCAGATCTTGTTACCGAATTGCCACCCTTGATTATATAAATGCAATTTAAAGTAGACCATGTATTGAAAAAGTTATTTGTAATTAAAATATTGCTTTAGGTAATTTATGTTTGACCTGTGCACATTTCAATAAACCATAACATGGAAGTGAATGGAATTTGAAGTATCAATAGATGGCAACTTGATCTTGTGTGTTCTAACTCTGTGTCCCATTTTTATAAGCATAATTATGATAAAAAATATTTTGTTTTGTTTTTAAAGCTGCATTGATAGATGAAAAAGTTGTCAAAATGTTCAATCTGTGAGAGTGCAGCTTTAAAGATGTGAATGAAAAGTGAAAGATTGGTTAATGTCAATAGTGAATTGTGCACAATTTAAAAAAAAAAAAAAACACACAACAGAACTGGCCTCGTCTTCCAAAGAAACATAACTCTGTAATACATTGGTCCCAATATCCCTTGATATTTATGATGTTTCAGAAAAATGTTATTTGTGTTGCTAATTTGCCTATATCAGATAGAAATGTAAAACTGTACACAGTGCAAGAACAATATTTTTTTTAGCCATACTTTCAAAAATTCATGTTTGTTGTTAACCAAATCCGCTTGATAACTGTTCATTCATGGTTAATTTATTGCAAACAAGAATTATTAATTAATTCTATAATATACATATATCAGAGAAAACGTTGATGATCCAAGAGCAACATTTTAACTGTTTGACCCATGTTTGCATAGTTTTACATGCCTTCAAATTACTCCCCCTGTCAGGTACGCTGTCATTTGGGGCCCTTATGGCATCCTGTGATGGCTCTTGTTTAAAGCCCATAGTCCTCAGAAGAAACACATACATATAGCTTGTTTTTATGCCCCCACAAAGTGGCGGCATATAGGGTTGCCCTTGTCCGTACGTACGTACGTACGTACGTACGTCCCGAAGATTGTTTCCGATCTAATTCTTGAAAACCGTTTGTCCAATCCTCACCAAACTTTAAACACATGTTTGTGACCATAATATCTTGATCAAGTTCGATAGTCATGGAAATCGCTTTAGTCATTTAGGAGTTACGGCCCTTTTTTGCCAAAAATTCCCGAAGATTGTTTCCGATCTAATTCTTGAAAACCGTTTGTCCAATCCTCACCAAACTTTAAACACATGTTTGTGACCATAATATCTTGATCAAGTTCGATAGTCATGGAAATCGCTTTAGTCATTTAGGAGTTACGGCCCTTTTTTGCCAAAAATACTTCAAAAATATATGTTTCCAATCTAATTCTTGAAAAGTATGTGTCCAATCCTCACCAAACTTTACATACATGATTGTGACCATAATATCTTGATCAAGTTCGATAGCCATGGAAATCGCTTTTGTCATTTAGGAGTTACGGCCCTTTATTTGCAAAAAAAGACTTGAAAAATATGTCCCGAAGATTGTTTCCGATCTAATTCTTGAAAACTGTTTGTCCAATCCTCACCAAACTTTTAACACATGTTTGTGACCATAATATCTTGATCAAGTTCGATAGCCATGGAAATCGCTTTAATCATTTAGGAGTTAGGGCCCTCAGATTATCCTGAATAATCATTATGGCTTATTTTCTGTGACAAAAAATCGAAGTGGGGGCATCCGTGTCCTATGGACACATTTCTAGTTGTTTATTTTGCAATAATAACATAAGCTGTAAAGCATTGTTGAATATCATTATTTGAGTCAATACTTATTAATTTTCTGGAATGACATGAAACTCATATCAAGTATTTGTAATTGTATTGAATTAACTTGAATTTTACAAGTCAGCTACATGAGGCTGTGGTTTAACAAGAAAGGAAAGGCACTCTGCAATGTTGGCGCTGCACTGAAACACATGCTGGCTGAATTAAAAAAAAACAACATAGATAATTATACATGTAATAAAGTATTTCCCAAAGATCAGAAAGTTGGAGTAGGTTACACAAGAAAAGAATTCCACTCTGTTGACTTAGCAACAAACAATGCAGTCAAATTGCAGAAAATGATAAAAGTAATACATGTCATATATATACGTGTTTTTGCACAGGTCAGAAAGTGGGAGTTGGCTACATGTGTCTGTGGTGTAATGAGAAAGGAAAGGCATTCCGCTCTGTGGACGCAGCACAGAAACACATGGTGGACAAAGGGCACTGTAAATTGCTTCATGAAGGAGATGTTGTCCTGGAGTATGCAGACTTCTATGATTACAGGTAGTGTAGGATTATCATTTTATAAGCTCCTCTTACACTGAGAATATGTATGTAAACAAATTTCATTGTTACTTTTACTGCTGCGATAGCTCAGGGGTACTGAGTCCACTTCGATTACGGAAGGTCCTGGATATAGTCCTCAAATGATTCTTACCGGAAACATTTAAAAAATGGTACAAATACCTCTCTTGCTTGGCTGTCGGCATTAGTGGGTACTACTGCGAAACTCGAGTACTTAGTACTGGTTTAAACCCTGGAGAGTTGTTTCCCATGTATAAGTGCTTTACACTGGGCATGTTAACGAACCAAAATTTGTATTCTAAAAGAGAGTTTCCTTATAGCAGTTAGTTCTAACCTATGTACTGTTACTGAAGCCTGAATATTAATGTTTTTATTTAATACCTGATGTCATAGAATGATATTCCACAAGTCCTAATCTATTATTACCTCAAACCCAGATTTTTATAAACCAAGGCAGACTTCGGGCTTGAAGGATTTTCCTAATTCAAATTTCTGTCTTAAACAATATCACAATCTAATAATAGTCTAGTGGCTGTACCTTTTCAACAGCAGGAAGTTGGTTGGTGATCACCAAGCTAGATAATAATTATATTGAATGATAAGTTTAAACTAAACTAACTGCTGGAAGTGTTTTCAAATCTGTTTTATCAAGATGATATCAAAACATGTGTTTCAGGGTCACATTTACCATTTGATTTCATTGTTCAAAGAATAAATTTTGAGCCTAAAGACTTCTCAGTTTGAAGGATATTGAAATAACTTGGCCCAAATATTGCCTGTGTTCAGTATTAATTAAGCTCCATCAACTTTTCACTCTAGCAGTCACATTACTATCACGCTACCAGATCTTCACAAAACTTGATCAGAATGTGTGTGTGTATAAAATCTAGGTCCAGGCTGATTTTAGGTCATGTCAGGTCAAAATTAGGTTACAAGGTCAACATATTGAAAATACTGTGTAGTATTGCAGTGCTCATGTTATATACTATGTGTCATTCTATAATCTACAGGAGCAGCTACCCTGACCATGAGGAAGTTGCTGGCAGTGATGGTGGAGAGGAAATGGAGGTTGATATTGAACCGGATGCCCTTGCTGCAGACGGCTATGAGCTGGTGCTGCCTTCAGGTACACTGAATTATATCTATTCCGAAAAAAATCCAAATCAAAAGTAAAAAAAAGTAAAAAAATGAATGACTTTTTACTTGCACTGGTTCATGCAATATCATAATAAATTATGTGATAAGTTTTAGGGGGAATCGAATTCAGAAATCGTTGATTTTCATCACATTCAGAGATCAGTATGAAATATTATCTGTCATGATTTATTAAAATTGATATTTCTGCCTTTTCACGTCTTTTGAAAAGGAAAGGAAACTAATTTTTGATAATTTCCTCATTCGCAGGAGACTGGAAAGCTTGTTCTTTTAACTGTAAAATTTCCCTATTTTGGCATATTTCACAACGCAAGTTTTTCCAAAATGTCTAGGGTCTTTTTCCCAAAATGGGCAGAAAAAGCCCTGTCTTTACATGCTGTGTATAAAACATTATGTGGAGCAGTTGATCCTAACATAAAACATTTATAAACTCAATTAAAACTAGTGCCTTATGTAAAACTTTAAATGATTTCAACTTTGGTATTGATTTTTGAAAAGTGCCAAAGAACTACTTTAAAAGGAAAATATTGATATCAAAGCATGTCAATTAACAATGGAAAATTTTAACCACTTTCAGGTGCTACCATAGGTCACCGCTCCCTGCAGCGTTACTACAAACAGAACATCAACCCCCGGTCAGTGGAGCGTGGCAGGTCTATTTTACCTCGAATGTTGGCCCAGTATAAGGCCCTTGGATGGACAGGAGCAACAGGTAATTATATTATGTATAATTTTTTTAAACTTACTGTACAGAGAAATGGGTTTTTATGTGCTCAAATTTGGGCATATTAAAACCGTACAGTCTGTTTGTGTGTCTGTCCGTTCGTTTTTTCCGTTTCTGGCTGTAACTTTGTCATACAGGGAGGGATTTTAGAATTACAAGGCACATGTTTTTGGTACAAATGGACAAGGTGTCGTATGCAGGACCCACATCCCTACCTCAAAGGTCGAGGCCACACTTAAAAGTTCATCATTATTGAATGGTTTTCTGTGTCCAGGCTGTATCTTTGTCCTGCAGGGAGGGATTTAAAAATTACTTGTATTTGGTACATATGGACAACTTGTCATGTGCAAAACGCACGTCTCTAACTCAAAAGGTCTAAGTGACATTTTGAGTTTAATCATTATGGATTGCTGCAGGTATGCACATTGATAGAGTATCCTTGTACAAGCTATAATTTAGTCATTCACAGAGATATTTTTAAATTGCACATGTGTTTGGTACATAAAGCAGGGTTCCCACGCTAACGGGAAAAAGTCGGGAATATCAAAAAGCCTGTTCCCGGCAGTGAAAAAGTCTTGAATTTTGCGATATCTGGCTAAAATCGGGGAAAATCCGGGAAAATTACCTAAGTCCGAACCGATTTGGGTACGAAACTAGTGAAAGTTATTAGTCTCGAACATTTAGACGCTTGCATCTGATACTGTTCTCTATTGAACTGACTCAATATGAGCAGCTGAATGATTGAGACTAAGAAGGTATCCGTTTCTACATGTAAGCGTTTATTGATCATGAACAGTAGCTGTGACCGCATTGTGTTTGCATTCAAAACTTATTTTAAACAAGAAATTGGACTAAATACAGCTATCGTGAATACTTTTGTGTACACTGACATTGCAAGCATTTATAGACATTGAGAAGACCACCTTTCTTTGGCCAGTAGACATAATAAAAGTTTTAAACTTGTGCAAAAAAAAAGTCGTTTATTTTGCATTTCCACCCAAATGGTTAAAGAAAAGAACATAAATTAATGTAGATTGATGTTCAGATATAGCTGAATTGCATGCTCACTGATGCAAGTGGATCATAAAACAATTTTGTTCAGAATGTTATTTTTTTAAAGAGAGTTAAACTCTTGTAAAATGACATTGGATGTTATGAGTTCAAGTTGTTCAATAAATGTTGCTGCCCTCTCACAGATTGAATATTTCGACAACTTTTTTTGTTTGTCTTGGAACAAGCCAATTTTGGCGAAAATCCATGAAAACTAGTTATATTAGAGTGCTGACAAAAAATTAGATAGCAGATTTTAATAATTCTAATCGATTTTATGCATTTTTCTTAAACCGTAAGATGTAATTTTTTAGCCATAAAACATAAATTTTCAACGAAAATATGAAAATCTGTGATCGGATCTTTTGTCAGCAATCTTTATCGTTGGTTTGCAGATATTTACACAAGAATCAGCTCTTTCTAAGAAAAAAATAAAGAAAAAAGTTATCAAAATGGTATATATATCTGTGAGAGTGTAGCTTTAAAAATTGTTCAGAAAATTAAAGTTTTTGTTCAGAGAGTAAAACTCTTTTAATGTGATATTTGATTATATTAACCTTCAGCATGCATTAATTCACCAGTTACAACAGTTGGTATTGTATACGGAGATCAGCTGGCATCAAACCATGCTGGCTGATCAGGGTCTCCACTGTTCTATGCACAGATAGTAGGTAAGCCTTAAAGTTTCCAAGTAGCAAATACAGTGTGTGTATACCACATCATAAATTGCGTCATGAATGCTACGTCGGAAGGCAATATTTTGCTCCGAATGAAGACTTTAAACAAAGATAACTTCACTATTTCTTTACCATTTTAAATGAAACATAGCGCAGTCTACGCCGCTTACGGAGCCCCACATTCGGTCTTTTACCAGAATTTGATTGCGAGTTTGGTTTCTTAAAACACTTCGACAAACCTTTTCACAATTTGGCCGTCTGACGGAGCACTGTCAAAACATTATTTTGGAAACAGGTTTGTCGAAGTGTTTGATGAAACTAATGACCTCATCAAATTTCGGAAATAAAACAAATGCGGGGCTCTTTAAGCTGCATAGACTGCCCTTTGTTTCATTTAAAATGGTGTTGTAAATGAAAAGTTATCTTTGATTTAAGTTTTCATTTTAAGCCTATTTTTGCCTTCAGACGTAGCATATATGATGTAATTTATCATGTGTTATACACACACTGAAATAGCCTAGACCCTGATCCCAGAGGCCAATAGTATTCAGCATGCTAAAGGTTAATCAAGTTGTTTAATCAATGTCTGAAAGTGAAAGGTTTTGTTCAGAGATTAAAACCCTTTTAAAATGGCATTTGATGTTATTAAACAAGTTGTTTAAAATGGCCAATCAGTTGCCTTTTAGCATGTTAAAATGTTAACAATATTTTTCTGAAATGTTTCGTTGCAAAAACTGTGAAAAAAAGTTGGGAGACAGTCTGGAATTTGCAAAAATAAAATTTGAAAAAGTCTGGAAAAAGTCTGGAATTTTACTTGCAGAAAAATGTGGGAACCCTGATAAAGATGATGTGTCGGGTGCAATACTCAAGTCCCTACCTGAGTCACTGCATTACTCCTCAACACCCGACATCAGCCACATTGGGGGCAGACGCTCTTCCTGAATGTGGCATATTCATAATTACATAATCCATTGAACTGGATGACTTTTCCGGGGCATTCGTTTATTAGTGACAGCTCTTGTTTTAAATGAGCTGGTCAACATTATGTTTTTCTTGCCATTGTTAGTACATTCAGATTGGATAAGTGCCATGTCATTTGTTGCAAAATTATAGAGAGGTTGCCAAGTGCTAATGGTACGTGTATGTATGTACTGAGTGTTGTGCGCTACATCATCAAAGTATGTGAACAATATACAAGTTTCAAATGGCATGTATACAGGCAAAAGAAAAAGGAAATATGTAAGTATCATGGATCATACAAGTACACAATCACAACTTTTACGTGCATGCGTAGCTACACATACAAGTTCGTTCACACAATGTGTTGCACATACTCATATCGGTCTATCTTGTTGCATGTAGCAGACAGCAGAGGGAGATTTTACATCATTGTTCTTATGTTTCCTTCCAGGTTCAGTTGCTGAAAGAAGATGTAAGGACCTTGCCGCAGTACAGAGAATTAAAAACTTATCACGGGTGAAGCTAGGGCAGAAGGCTAACAAATTCCAGCCACATTTCCGCTCACAAATTGGATTTTAATTGAATATGACAGTGACTTTTGCATTCCTCAATATCAACATGTTTCAGTCATTTTAACGGTTGTACATTTAAGATTTGATTTGAGAGACTTTTTTGTTGGTTGATAACTATATTATGGTGAACAAAGTGATTTGTATCTAATAAGTATTTAAAAGCATTGAGCATGTGATTAATTAAAAGTGACAGAAACTGCATTTGAAAGAAGTACAAAGTACAACACTAAACATTCGAAGATTCACCACGCATTGAAGGCCATAAATTCTCAGTAGATTGATGCTCTTTTACAATTCTTAAGTTAAGATAAAAATAAGTCCTGCAATGTGAACGTCTACTGAACGGATTGAAAAAGTCATTTCAAGATTGTTAAAGGATATTTAGTTGAAATAAACAGAATATTAAGTTATGTTGTGTTTGTCTATTAACAGTTTTATCATAAATAACCAATGACTCCAAAATTAAGGATGATGTATGATTTTTTTTTTTTTTTTTGCAGAATTTGCAAATATTCTTTTTGAAATTGAAAGGGATTTCACACATGAAAAATCCAACATATGCATCTTGTTTAGTATACTAGTATTTAGATGCATGCATTTATTTATTTAAAACAGTTACTTCTGTTATAAAATCTGCACTCGAATTACTTAATACACATGGCAACTTCAAAACAAAAAAAGGAATATAATTTGGTACTTGATACTCAATTCTTCTCAAAATTTCTTATTACTTCAACTCATTAAATTTAGATCCATAAATCTGAGAACCATTAAAATGATCATGGTCTATGCTTTGAAATGTATAAATGGAATTTTATCAGACCATTTCCAACCTATTTTGGGAAGAAACAGTGGAATATAATAGCAAAAAAAAATTACATTTGCTTTTTGTACTTAATGTGGGCTTATCTAAACAAAGGAAAGTTGAATATCCTAACTAAATGGCTTGTCTGTTTTTATAAATCTGTTTTATAAAACAGGATGTTATAATACTTCACCTGTGCAATTAACCCTTTCACTGCCAACGCTGAAATTACCAAATGACGTGGCCTGTGCCAAACGTGGAATTAAGCGCATTTCAAGAAAGTCGCAAATTAGGAAATCAACAAATCAGTATGACATACCTTTAGTAAACGTTAATGGTATCCCTTAAGCGATTGTTACCATTGTTGTTTAAAATAAAAGGTAGAGGTAGACTATTCCTCTTGTTATTATCACAAGTATAACACTGAAGATACAACTTTTAATTGAGAATTGAACGTGATGTGTGGCTGTCAAAGATTCGTCATATGGCGCTTTCCAAGAACGTCGCTTTATTTAGAAACAACTTTTTGTGCCGTGGCTTGTAACTAGGCACTGACCAGTTCATTAGTATAAAACAAATCCTTTTAACAGAATAGATGCTTTAACAGAGTATACTTCATAAAAATCATAACTATTGAGTGATTCGGTGATACAAACTTAAAATCATAAAAATTTATTCATATGTTTATGTTACCCTTCTTCAAGGCCTATACTAGAAAAAAAAGATATATAGACCACTAGAAACACCATAAATGATACTGATTAGTAACTTGTCAACAACAAAGGGTGCATGTTCAACAAATTAATTAAGGCATACATGAATAATGAATGAATGAATGAACGAACGAACGAATGAATGAGAACGAATAAATGAATGAACGAATGAATGAGTGGTCACTCTTTTTGGCAAACATGCATAAGGAAACACTGTTTGTGGCAACCCCATCTACATATGACATATGCCACATACAAAGCGCAACCACCGCCTGTACGCCCTCATATTGCTGCATACACAACAATCACATCGTTTCTGGTCTGAAATTATATCAAACATTTGTCATATATTTTAATACGCTTTACATACACAGTTTTACTGTCCCCTGGTTTCAAATTTAAAGTAAATTTCTACGAACTGTAATTTTTTGTACTGACTTTTTAGTTAGTGTATATCGTATAAACATTCTTATATGTAATGGAATATCGTGATAACGTTTGATTTACCCCCAAGAAGCACCACTCGCCGAGTTCGCACTCTGTTCTGCTGCGTGTCACCATGTCAGGGACGGTGGACCTTTTGGGCATACGCAAGTTCTCCACTAATGATAAAAAAAACGCTGCCTGTCTACTGGTCTTGGAACTGTTTGATGATACAGTGTATATTAGCATTCAGCGCCATTTGAAATACTATGTTGAGTACCAATTTTTCCACACCTGATACTCAATTAATATACCATTATTCAACTGTGTCTTTTTTATATCTGATTATTAGTAACATTGTCGAAATAACTCAATAAGAAAAAGTTTTTGTATTAATTAAAGTATGATATTTATTTTTTTAACAAGGACAATTATTCATACCTTAGTAGGCACTCTGATCTACGCCGCCCATGTGTATATTGTTAGCCACATTAAGGTGGGAGGCATATCATCAAGGTTTTACTACCCAACAGTTGTACCTCTTCAATGATTTCACCATCTCAGATGATATGAGTTGGGCAACGTCTTCTACATTTTCCGCATTCTTACTCAAAAAGAATTTGTCTGATCAATACCAAACTTTGACAATATGTGTATTGGCAGAATATATCAGCCAAGTTTTAATTACCAGTCTTATTGCCCTAGTCACTTTAGAGTCTCCAAAGGGCAGCATATAGTAATCGGACTGTCTGTCCCTTTACCCCATGGTTTCTGATCAATAACTTGTGTACGTTTAAGCCCAGGGACCTCAAACTTGGTAGGTAAGTTAGTCATGACCAGCAGATAAACACTTTTTTTTCATCAGAATGTATATGGGCGCAATATGTTGGACAAGTTCAATAACCAGCCATATTGCTTTAGTCACTCAAGAGTTATCACCTTTTAATTATAGAAATTACCAAAAAGTGGTCTTGTCAGATCAATTACTTACAAGTATTTGTCCAATCTTCACCAAATATGGCCAGAATGTGTATGGGCATCGATAACTAGCCAAATCACTTCAACCATCCGAGATTTATTGCCCTCTATTCATAGAAATGTCTAGAGCACCATTAAAATTTTACTCAGGTGAGCGATATGGGCCATCTTGTTTATACTTTTTAATAAATAATTGAATGACTGGTTGTAATAGGCCACTTTCGCTCCAATGTGTACAAATTCCCCCAAAATTTTGAAATTGTGTTAATATGTTTCATAAAACCTTACGCTGTCATCTGTCATTATGGTGTAGGGGATATTAAAGTATGCATAAATTGAATATTTTTATGAAATTAATATTATGTCACAGCATATAACATTGCTTTGCTTTTCAATATTTTCAGACATTTTTAGCTCACCAGAGCACAAAGTGCTCAAGGTGAGCTATTTTGATCGGTCTTTGTCCGTCCGGCCGGCCGTCAGTCAGTCCGGCCGTCAACACTTGCTTAAAAAACTTCTCTGAAACTACTTGGCCAAATTCAATGAAACTTCCCAGGAAGCTTCCTTGGGTGACCATCTACAAAAATACAACAAGGGGTCAAGTTTGATCAACAAGAACAACAAATTGGTCGACTTCCTGTTTTGCTTTAAAAAACATCACCTCTGAAACTACTGCTCCAAATTCAATGAAACTGCACAGGAAGCTTCCTTGGGTGACCCTCTACAAAAATACAACAAGGAGTCACGATTGATCAACAACAAAAACAACAGCAACAACAACAAAATGGCTGACTTCCTGTTTTGCTTTAAAAAACATCTCCTCTGAAACTACCAGTCCAAATTCACTGAAACTTTACAGGAAGCTTCTTTGAGTGACCCTCTACAAAAATACAACAAGGAGTCGTGATGAATCAACAACAACAACAACAACAACAACAACAACAAAATGGCCAAAATGTTAAAATCTGATAGTTATGTAAAGATTACTCTTGAAGCAAGGGCAGCAAGTCTTGCTATATGGTCTCCCTTTTTGTTGGAGATTCCACTACTACTTTTTTTTGTAACAAGGGAATATACATTTATTTTACATTTTATTAAGTCTTCAACATAGTCACTTCTAAGGTAATTATTGTTCTTTTTTTAGGTTCATAGAGTCAAATAATTAGTATACACTTTATTCTTAGAAGAAATTTCATTTTTACTTAGTGATAAATTTAATAATCAGACTTTTCCATTGAACTTCATGTCGTTTATTGTAAACTTCATATTGATTATTTTAAGCTACAATCTTATCTTCTGTGACAAGTCCTGTCAGTGATTATCCAGGCAACATGTTTGACCTGTATGTTTTTATGCCCCCAAAGGTGGGCATATTAAAATCACACCGTCCGTCAGTCCGTGTGTCAGGCTCAATACCTCGTGTCCAGGCTGTAACTTTCCCTTGTATGGACAGATAACTTGCCACATGTGTTCGACATACCAAGACGCCGTGTGGCGTGCAAGACCCGTGTCCCTACCTCTAAGGTCAAGGTCACACTTAGATGTTTTTCACAATGGAATGCTGCATAAAAGCACATAGAGTATAGGTTGTTCTGTCCAGGCTGTAACTTTCTCTTGTATGGACAGATTTTAAAATAACTTGCCACATGTGTTTGACATACCAAGACGACGTGTCGTGTGCAAGACCTGTGTCCCTACCTCGTAAGTATTCCTTGCTTTATGTTATTATGAAATGCTGCATATACGCACATATATATGTCATAACCGGGCTGTAATTTTGTCATGTATATGACAGAGTTACAGCAAAAACTTGGCACATGTGGTTTGCATATAAAGATTGAGTGTCATATGCAAGATCCACATGCATACATCAATGGTCAGTGATTGATCTTAAACTTTTCATGTACTGACCTTATTCATAGGTCATTGCCACATTCGGGGGCTTTCGTCACATACTGTGACAGCTCTTTTTTTAATATTCTTTGAGAAGAAATATCAAGCTATATTGATGATAAAGGTTAAACTCTTTTACTCAGGTGAGCGATTTAGGGCCATCATGGCCCTCTTGTCATCAAAATTGCAGCTATTAATGGCCATTATAGAATTTCTCTATGTATCATAAAGTATGTCAAACTCAGACTTCTAGTCATCGGGATTAAGACTTTTGGATTCTTGTTTATTTATTTGCTTGATATCAAGTTTCAACAAGCTCTGCTATATGAAATCCAGAATTTGAGAAGCTTGGGAACACATTTGATGAGATTTATTGTTCTAGTTTCAATCACTGGTAAAAATGTTTTTAGAAAAAATATTTGACAGTATATCAATCGATCAAAAGTCACAAATTAATCATGTTCGATTAGATGAGATGGTAATAGAACACAATTCCTCAGAGAATTATTGACTCCAGTACATCAAGAATAATTAAGATAACGATCAAGTGTAATAAATATTGTACACATGAACTTAAAAGGAAATAAATCAAATAATGCATTTTCATTTAACTAGAATTATCAGCATTGACATGATGCTTTATCAGATGAAGACCACTCTTGGTGAATAAGGGCATTGTTTATAAAAAATCCAATGAATTCAAGTTCACGCTCAGTTGTTTGTTAAGGGCTTGGATTGTCACAGATTTAACATATTTTCACTGAACAGAAGTGACACATATGTCCCATATAATGATTTATGGCCTTTGTTTATACAAGCCAGATGATTTTTGTTTATCCAACATGGCCGACATTTTGACACGTTTTCGAACCATGACCTGTGACGTCAGGCGCGTGATCAATAAAATATAGTTTTATTGGTAGTTAATTATAACTTGCAGTATTGTGTAAATTTCCACGAGGAAAACGAGACAGGAATGCCCACAAACCTGCGCAGTCAACGTTTTACGCATCTTTGATACCAGTGACCTTATTTCGCGATTTTCCGAAATTCTTTAAATAGTAACATAGTGTTTTTTTTAGTGCATTGTATTTATCGATGTTTATACTCCATGAATATGAAGTTATAGCGAATAAACAAGCATTAGGTATGAAAATAAATGCCCCTACATTACGAATACGTAGGATTACGTATCTATGAAGCTATGGATAAAACGTTAAGATCCGTATCTATGAAGCTATGGATAGATAAGTAAAATTGCGTATCTATGAAGTAAAGGGTTAATAATAGTTATGAATATTCCAATTAGGGCTGCTCTGTTGGAAGTGTATTAAGACTTCTTGACAATTGGTTGTGGAGCATTTATTTTGTATAAACATTTTTCTGTGATAAGTCTAAATTAAATAAACATCCACTATATCGTCTGCAGTAAATGAAACTTGGCAGAGAATATGTATCCAAAATTCTTATGGTCCTTGAAAAAATTCCATTTGTCCTGCCCAAATATCAAATGCAATATATACATATTCCTCATTAGGCTGCTTCTTGAATATATGATAGTGACATAACATGGGATGACTGCTCAATTGTTTTATGAATGACATTGAATCCGTCAAATATGAGAATAAAAGAATTATCTCAGAAGCCACTAAATTTTGCTACATGTATATAGATTGAGTGCTCAAAAAACTTAACTTGGTTTCTATGGCTCAAAGAAGGCACTGACAAAGACTAATACTATTCTTCAAGATGAAAAATAATATCGCCCAATCAAACCTCTCTGATCTTATTTCTACTCACATCAACCAAGCTTACTGGGTTCGATCTGCTAATGATGTTCCAACAATTAATGCCTTGGGCGTTAACAATTAATGCCTTCCAGGGCATTAACAATTTTGCATTAAAGTTGTTATTCCAAGTTATAAATTCAATACTTTTTATCCAATTGTTATGAAACTTTGTCAGAATACTTTTCTACATGTTATCTTGAACATTTGTGAATTTAGGTCACATCAAGTAAAAATCTTGGTCACTAGGTCATATCTTAGGAATCTTTTATTCCATGTGATACAGTCAATAGTTTTATCCAATTGTTATGAAACTTTGTCAGAATATTTTTCTACATATTGTCTTAAACATTTGTTAATATGGTTCACCTCAGGTAAAAAACTAGGTCACTATTTCAAATATTTTCCCCATATTATAAATGCATTTTTTTCAAGTCAATTTTTTTTTTCAATTGTTGATTTTGTGAGCATTTTTGAATATGAGTTACCTTTGGTCAAAAACTAGGTCAATAGTTCAAATCCTAGAAATATTTTCTACATGTCATAAATCATAAGTTTTTATCAAATCTTCATAAAACGTGTTCCAAAAATTTGTCTGCATTGTATCTAAGTCTGTTGTGAACATTTTATTTGTTCTAGATTTAAATTTTAATTAACTTAAAAATATTTGTGGGCATGAAATCTTCAATGTTGAAATGTGTCATCTGTGGTCAAAAACTAGGTCTTACTGACTTATTTTTTAGGAAAAGATGATGTATTTATAAATTGTTCATTTTGCCTCACAAAAATGGATAGTTTCAGTGAATATTCCTGAAATTTAATCCAGTTATGTGTATGAACATCATACATGCCATATTTTCTGGAGACCATTCAGGGGAATAATTGTTCAGAAGGCTAAAAATTCAGGGGGATTTTGGTGGTATTCAGGGGGATTTTTTAGCAGGTTTAAGTTTGCGAAATTTCAAAGTATATTTAGATGCGAAAGTACGAAAAAATGAATTCACATAATTATATTTCGCTATGAAAACCTCTTAACTTTTTCATTATACAGAATTATTTTATGTCATGATTTATCATATTCTTATGATACACTGTCATGTCATGCTGTAATACTGTACATTAAATTTAACTTCCTCCAAAGTCTTTTAAAAAATTATGCTTAAAACTATCAGCTATGATGACGTTCAGACACTAAGAGAATGGAATGAATTTTATTAATTTCTACCTTTTCCAAAATAGTAATATTTCTTTGCCTTTGATCATTTCTTCTCATTAATTGATCACTTGTTTTCTTTTGGTATTTATCAAACCTTTTTTAAACAGTCATTTCACCCTTGTGGAGTTGTTTCGTTACATTCAATTTCACTCACATACTGTGGTTTCACTTTGTCATTTTTGCCTGATGTAAAATATCTAAAAAAAAAAAAAAAAAAAAATTTTAATTCCGGGGGATTTTTATCTCCCGCCGGGAGACCGGGGGATGGATTGAAATTCCGGAATATTTTTTCCTCCACCGGGGGATATGGCATGTATGGAACATATCTCTGATAAGTATAAATATTGGTCTTCTTGGTTGAAAAACTAGGTCACTTAAAACTCAAAACTTGCATCTTCAAATAAAAAAATCCAGCTTTAATGTGGCGATGCCACATAGGCATCTTGTTTTCAATAATAAGTTTGCTGTTTTCTCAACCCAAATATATTAAAAGACAGATTCAATTGCGGATATAAACATTGGACATAATTTGGACTCGAAAGTGTTGTGTTTGCTGCTATTTTTTGTATTTTGTGTATTTCATATATGTCGAATGTTTGTTATCTCAAAGTATTTTCCTAGGTCCCGACGTCTTCGACATAACGAGTTTGGAGTGTGTGAAAAAAAATCATTTAAAATAAATCATTATTTTTTAATAATTGATTATAGAACAGTTCAAGGAAACTGGCACCATCATAAATCAAAGCTTTGTTTCTAATATATTTAAAGATCTCTGAGTCAGTTGTTTAAAATTTGTGTGTGGTTTTTATTTTAGCACATAATTTCAGGAATAATAAACTCATGTTATGGTGCAATGATTAGTGCAAAACAAATCAATGGTTAAATTCCTACAATGATATTTGATATTGAAAGAAGAATAAAACTGCAAAACTCTGAAATGATGATGTCCAATGATAAAGTAGTGTAGTGAAGTCTGACAATCTGTGTGAAATATCATTGAATAAAGTACCTGGTAAAATATACTGACTGTGTAAGAATACAGGTAACAGTATATTGACAATGTTTCAACATTGCTATATTTTGGATGAAATGATGAATTTGACAAGGAATCTAAGGAAAACATAATGGCATGATGGCCAGGCAAATAAGAAATTAATGATAGTTATTGGTAGTGCCATGTTTTGATAACTCAACCATGTAAAGGAATTATCCAAAATATTATATGAATTGCTAGGTCATTTTTGGACTAGGGCTATCTGCATTCTCAAGCCGCATCTGGGGGTTCACTGACGTAATGTATTCATACACTGTATTTTGATTGGATTGCCAAATAATCAAAGTAGTACCGGAACTGATTACAATGAAAACATCCAATAAAAATAGTCCTCCTTCAAGCTAACTGTATGTTCTTTTAATGAAGCACAAGAAATTCATATGTAGCGAGTGAGTTAATCGGGTTAACTACATGAATGTTCTTGCATACGGTCAGATTATATGCAATAAGAATATGAACATATTGGAAAAGTACGCATCGAAATTTTTCCGATCTTGGCATCGTATTGAAAGACTGGTACCCTCTTTCTCTTTTATCCGGAAAGAAACCAGTATCAGCTAACCGCGGTGCCCGTCGCACATTAGAAATGTACTGTGAATTCATACATATTAAAAGCGAATAAAGCGTGCGGTCTAAGTAGAAAACAACCTGGAAAGTTGGTTTAAAGTATTGTTATCCTTTGTATACAATGTTGGTATTCCGGAGTCAATCCCTGATCTTTTTTCCGACATAATTTGCATGTTTCCATGATATTTTCTTTTCGATACAAAGTTTTTTTAACTAATCATCGCATGGCACTTCGCACTTTTTAGGTATTTATTGTTCAAATACTATTAATGTTAACTAGAAACCATATGCCGGGTGCCTGTATAACTTTATATTTTTGAGGAAAAGTAAATCAAGGTACCAGTCTACTTATTGACCTCAAAATTTACTCTGATCAGAGCAGCCGAATGATTCAGACATGTATGTTATCACTACTTCCGGATGCTGATGATGTGAATTTCATAGTGTTTTATTGAGGAAATTTATCAATAGAGCCGCCAATGAATGATAACCACAAACAAACGGATTTATTTTCATCTTACCGTGGGTAGCATTTTTAATTTGACACGTAAATTTTCAAGCAATACAAGTTCGTTTGAAATATCATGTGATTTCAATTTTGCAAAATGGAGATAAAAAAATATCAAATATGCACATACTTATTTATGAAGTTTCATTCTAAATGAAGCCAAATGTATGAATATGTGCACAGCATCTGTAAATAAGATGATTGTTTACCTATGTGCATAGAAAAATCTTGGAGCCACTCTCAGTATAAGTACATGACATTGTGATAAACCATCACCATTGATAAAACAATCTTGCATGCTCAATTTTGATTTCCTCTCTTATATAATGCACCAGTCAATTGTTACCACGCCCCCCCTCGGGCATATACCAGGGAAAAGGGCTGTGTTTTTACCTTTCAGGTGTCCTCGTAGCTAAAGAACTTCAGCGAACACATTATATATTACCTTTTTGGACGTGTTGTAAACATCAAAAAAATAAATATCAACATTACAGTTATGGAAGCCAGAACTAGTGTCCTCGCAATGCCGGGTGATTGCGGTGGTGTTGTCTTCCCTCAAAATAATTCAGGAAATTGCTCTTACCTTAGATCCCCGGGGTGTTGGGTTATTCACAGGATTTTACCACCAGTTCGTTCTCGCAGGGCAGGGATTTTACAGGGGATTGGCTGGATGGAAATCCGGGAGGGGGGGGGAGGGCGTGGTTACAATTGACTGGTGCATACTTTAAAAGTTCTTTTTCTGAAGATGCATTGTGCTCACTTTTTGTTTTCTAGCCAAGAATGAAAATCAAAATTCAGTCAGAGATACAGTAAGGTGATGCATTGTTGTTGATAGATCAATATAAATTTGTGAAACATTTGAGGGAAAGGTATTTGGTTAAATAATTTACAAGTGTAACTTTTGAGTTTTGTTTAACAATGCAGTGCCGAATATTGTGGAGATAGAATTGAATTTGTATTAATTAATCAGTTGACTTTTTTTGGCGTTTAGGGAACAAAATAAAAAATCAAAAAAATCAATAAAGATCCCTTATCACCCAATGTTGTGGAATAGTAAAGTAATGAAGATTTAATCTCACAACAGTCTTTCTCAAATACTGTCAAGGCTTTTTTATGCTTAAGAATATCTAACCTCACGATGTCAGACCAGAAATCATCTTGGCATGAGATTGGATCACTATGTATCATTATGCACCAGTCAATTGTAACCACGGCTCCCACATCCGGGGGTATACAGGGGATAGCCGACGAAATGGGCCATGTTTTTACCTTTCAGGTGGCCCCGCAGTGCCAGGTCTTCCCGGAAAATACAGTGTGGATGAGGCTTAACCTAATGTCCCTTGGGTGCAGGGCATTTGGTGGGGACTTTACCATCATATTATCTCCGCAGGGTGGTGATTTTAGCTGGGGTTGGCTGGACCGAAAGTCCCCACTATTCCGGGACTGGGGGGCGGGGGGCATGGTTACAATTGACTGATGCATTAGCTTGTGTATTCAGATAAAGTTAAGAATATATATTTATTTATATAAGATATACTTTGTTATCTGAATCAAAGATTTGAAAAAGGTATCCTTTATCAATAAATGCAAGTATACATAAATGACTGTGCAAATCTTTATGTATCATCCAAATATGAGTACCTTGCAGGGTGAATGTTATTTATGTACAATTAATGCATTGAAACTTACTAACTGATGATCCCCACAGTTTACAAATGATTTATTAATAGCAGTTATTTCGTGTTTTTCCATTAAAAAAAGATTACCAGGTATGTCTACCGAGTAGAATTCATTCCTTATGCGTGGTCTGCCGTTCTTGTTATTACATGATATTAGCAAGTTAGGTAATACATCTGGAAAATTCCACCAAGTAAAAGTAAGTCTTCATAGCATAGTGGATACGACACTTCACTGCATTTTTTTTTTCATTTTGGTATTTTATTTACAATAACGATATGAAAGAGTAAAATATTTTATTAAAAAAGTGTCCTTAGATTTTTTACAGAAAAAAAAACACTTTTTGGTGCCAATCTGGTGTACAGTCCCTTTCATAAACAACAAGTGAAGCCAATGCTGTATTAATTTGAGGCAAACAAAAAGAAGACAGCACAAAGTTCAAAAAGTGTGACCAATGTCAGAATACCTTACATAATTTATAAATTTTCATGGGATTCAGACAATTTTAATGCTAGAAATAAAAAAAAAATCTTTCCCTTGAATTATTCCTGTCATAGTTTAAAGCTACACTCTCACAGATTTACCGTTTTTACCAAAAAAAAATTTGGACTTGGAAATAGCAAATTTTTGCGTAAACATCTTGAAACCAATGATATTAGATTGCTGACAAACAATCAGCTCGTAGTTTGTCATATTTCTGTTTGAAAATTAATGTTTTATGGCTTAAACAGTTCCTAACAGTTAAGAATAATGCTTAAAACATCAATTTTTTAACTTAAATATAAAAACTGCCATCTAAATTTTGGTCAACAGTCTTATGGTAACTGGTTTCCATTGATTTTCGCAAAAATTGGCTTGTTCCAAGACAAAAATTAAAAGTTGTCAAAATGAGAGTGCAGCTTTAAACTCATAATAATATGTCAATGCACTTCATTTGACATAATTTTAAACAGATGAAAAAATGTTATTTTTAAAAAGCACAATATATCCTTTATGTGACCTTACATTATAATAAATGTATTCAGATCAGTGACTTTTCTTGCACTTAAATGTGAACAAGAAAGCTTGGGATTGAACACTAAATGAAACAAGAATGAAATTAAATGAATCACAAAATATCGTCAAAATTATACACAAAAATGTTCTTTGATATACCAAAAAATGAAACTTTTTAGACTTTCAAAAATTTAACATTTACTAAATATGGTTATATAAAATGATGAATACATTTGTAAGATTTGATATCCTACTAGATGTAACTCGGCTTCGTTCATTTTTCTAAACTTTCTCTCAGCGATGAGGAATAAATTTTATTAACTGCAGTTGTTTTGTAAGTTTATGAAAATAAGAACAATTGAAACAATTCATTAACTACTGTTGATCAGTGCAGATTGTGGGAGGTCATGGTTGATTTCAATGAACCACCAATAAGCCCTGCCAAAATTGGATACTCAGATTGGTCAGTCAGGTGCTTTTGGTAGGCATGATTAGCATGAATCCACAAGCGAAATGTTAGTTCGAATGATGAAAGCCATGAAATATGTGAAGTATTCAAAAAGAGACCATTTTTTCACCTTGTGTAAAAAATGAGAAAATTGTTAAGTAAAATTATTTATTGTTTATCAGGAAAATGTTGAAATCTCATGTTTAGGCCTATAGTGATCATACTTGATTGCTATGTTATTGGCACTTATTGCAATATGTTTTACTCATTGCAATATTTATGTAAAACATTAATTATTATGTTGACTTAAGTTTGTAGATAAGAACTAATGGTATAGGTGATGTGAGAATGATCTCATAAGTCTTTAAAAACCCTTTTGGTATTGTGAGTTTTTTGCTCAAGTCTTGTTCAGTTTAGCTTTTGAAGATTTTCAAAGTAACTGCAAAACAAGTCCAGCTGTCTAGAAAGACTATGTCAAACCCTGACCAGATATAATTTCTTGTCTTTTCAAATTACCAACTTGGCAATGGTTTTATCATAACATAGGATATTGGTTTGAACATGTTATTGTTTTTGTATGTGGAATGAAATATCATAAGTGGCACTAAATTGAACATAATTTATAGTTCTCATTGATATTACACATAGCCCCAAGTACATGTTGATCTAAGATGGAGTCAGGGCAAGAAAAATGCATGTTAATACATTGTACTTTCCAACACAAGAATTGTTTGTTTATTCAAGTAAATAAAGCAATCCCAACACCACTGAAGGAACTGCAGTATTGCATAACCAGCTTAATTGACATTATGAGTTGGAGTTCAAATTGCTGCAATTAAAGGCACATCTAGTTTTCAGAATTATTCAAACTCTGATTTAGCAACCTTAATTTAGTTATATGAAATACTTTTGCGAAATGAAAGCTTTTTTAGATTTACAAGGACCGATGAAAAGTATTTGCCAAATGTACTGCAACACCTGATGCCTAGGAATCCAACAAATTCTTGGCACTCCAAATGTTACAGTAGTGACTATTCAATTTGGAGTGCCTGAAAAGAAAGCTTCTTGATTCTATATTCAACATCTTCTTTCTGTATGACATATCTTAATTTTTCCAAACTACTTCCTTAAGCATCTTGTACATGTATGTAGTTGTCTCTTACAATGATTGTTCAAAGTTACAATGGCCCTGTGGGTTAAAGATGCTCTGTCCACGGGGTAACAGGTTTTGTACATAATAGGGTTATAAGTACTGCGTTTTGATCCAGGAGGTTGTATTCGACTCAAGTAGATTTTTGCAGATTCGGACACCACAAGGCACAAGCCGAGTAAAATCAAAATCTACAAAAAACTACCGGAATCAAATATGACATTCCGCCATATCCGGATCAAAATGCAGTACTAATAACCCTTTTATTATATACATTACTGATTAGATCATTTAGAAGCCACATCTTTGCATAATAAATTTCATTTTAAGGATGCACTCATTGGTTTAATGACGTCAATTTAATATTGCGCAACATACTTGTTATGACGTGACGTCACAAGAGTGGTATATGGCCGTATTGCGCTGGAGCAGAATATGGGTTTAAGTATTTTGTGATATATATTGCATGTGGATTGATAATGGGTATAAAATAAAGAATAAAATTATGTTTGGTATTCCATTCTCACTAGCAGTGTGATGAACTGCTGACACCATGTTATGAAATTTGATGGTCAAAGTATTTAAAAGACATTTCAATATTTCATACTTTAAAACGATATTCATCTCATCTTAGTCTACTCAACTTGCTTTGCTATGTACAAAAGTCTGCAGCAGTTATATGAATAGCATTAGACAGAAGGCAGTGCCTAATATTTATCAACAGCACTTAACAGTTATCATGGTAACATGTTATATGAATTGAATACCAAGCACAAATTAAGAGGGAGAAAATAATTCTTCACTTTTTAAATAAAAACTACTTCCTAATAAGCATTGTGTATGCAGTCTGACATAGGTGTACAATGTAGATGTCTTTTACAAAGATTGTTCAAAGTATGGCCCAGTGGTTTAAAGCCCCCCTGAAAAAGAGGTGACAGGTTTTCTATATAGTATATAATTACATCATTGAAAATCTTCTTTGAAACTGCAAATAACAGTCCTTTGATATAAAAGGATCAAATTAAAGAAGTGTGTGTGCCAACCACGTAAATTAATTTGTACAAGTCTGATTTAACGACTTTGAGAAATTCAAAAGAACTATGACTTTGTCTGATTTAACGCTTTAGCCCCCTCCCCCCCCCCCCCCCCACCCACACTCTACACACACTTAACTAGATTTTTCAAATTTCCTTTGCAGCTTGCAAGCAGTTTTAGTCTAAAGTTTAAGCTAGCCCATTAAACAGTGACCCCTTGTGATGTGAGCCGATTTTCAAATGCTTAGAACATGATTGTCAACATTCCCCTGAATGAAGCCCTAGTCCATCAGTGCTTTCAGCACTTTGATTTAAGTTATTGACTGTTATTGATTTATTAATAGAACTTATGTTATATTTGTCACATGCCATGCATTGTTTCTATACATATTGTTGTGACGATGAGCTTTTTATGCTAAGTCGAATAAAATTTCTGTTCTGTTCTGTTCTGTTCTGTTGAATGTGGGCAGTTTATTTTGGATTTGATAGACATGTCTCCCTTGATTATGTGCAAGCCACATATCAGAATATTCTTACAGACATGAACTATTTACAGATATATGGTATTTTATCATCTATCTATTCTAGTTGTATTTTTTCATTGTTAATATATTTTCAAAGAAAGAATAACTCTCAAGTTATAACAGTTCTCAAAAATGAATACTAAAAAAATCATGCTTATGAAAGAGTTCATGTTATATTAGATACCCTTGAGAACCATGCTTGAATAAATGCAAATTTTCAAAAAAAGCTGTTGAATTTACATTCAGGTGTATCTACATTGGATCCATTCTTGTAACAGCTCAGAAAAATACTGTTGGGTTTCATATAAGAACAATATAAACTGTTTAAAAAAATGTGTGAGGGTTGGGCTCAAAAGTGAGCTATTACGTCAACTTGTTAATCCTATTTCATATTACAGTCCTTTAACTCTACCTTGCCATTTAAATCATTGGAGACCAAAGAAACATAGTTAACATAGATTTTTTAAGATTTTCACAATATCTAGCTATTTAAGATGTACAAGTGGCATACAAAGAGGTTTAAAAATAATTAATTATATGAACTGGATTCACTACAAAATGGATAAAATGTTGCTAGATGGCGGCTTGGAAACATTTACACCATAAAAATACTGCATGGGAACACTTTTGAGTATTGATCGAATATTCTCTCTTTAAAGGGTTTTCCCAACATGACTACTGCCATGGAGAGATGTGGAATAGAGTATTAGAAATCCACTAGTGAGATGACTTTGAACAGTGGAACATGTCATTGTCCAAAAAATGTGCTTGAGGATATTACAGACAACATTCTGTAAGGTAATGATTACAAATTGTCTTTATATTCAGCCGATTGATACAGGGCTGATTGTTGTTGTTGTGAATGGATATTTCTTTGTTTGCTAGGAGGTTGTTCATCAATTATTTTGCCTTCTATCAGTTTAAACAAAATATTCAGCAATTACGGCATTTTTAGCACATCTTAATTTTATTAAGAAGACAAAGTTGAGGTATTGTTGCACTTTTTGTGATGGCATTGTTGTTCACAAGATTTAGCCTTGGCCATAACTCATAAACCATTTAAGATGTTGAAATGAAACTAGGTACACATGTTGCCATGAGACAATATTCCACACATGTATAGCGAGGCCCATAACTCTGCCTTTGATAATTGCCGAGTAATATGCCCCTATAGTTTGACTTAAGTTTGACAGAAAAGCACTGGGTTTCGCTCTGTGGCGCTTTTGTTTAAATAATAAAGGTAATTATAGGGCATACCCTTATAACTTATTAAATACCCCTCTGTGTCATAATAAGATTACATTTAGATGTTCAAACATTTTCTATTAAAAATGATATTTTAATACATGAATGATTCATGATAAACTGCAGAGCTCTGATTCCTAAAACAAGTGTATTCACTGTTTTATAACTAAAACCATTTAAACATGATATACATAAATCATATACAACTATTTATTACTCACCATATTGTTAATATAATTTCTTGAATATCAAAATGAAAAAAGATAAATTTTGAGCCATTCTTTTGTACAGTGATTTTGTTATTATCTGTTATATTTCTTGATAGAAAGAATTGTACACAATATATTATCAAAATTACAGATAATAGCAGTTGGCATTAAAATGTTATCATTATCTTTATAAGACAGAAAGCCTGCAGACATAATATTATGTTTATTATTAAGGATAATATTGTAAGATTACATTTTTAGGCCATCAAAAGTTTTGAAGGCAAATCATTATTGCCTGCTTAGTATTTCTTTTGAGACAAAATGCGTACTAACCTTCATTGTAAGCAGCATCTTGCAGGGCAGCATATAGTTATAGGACCATTAATTTTGTCTGTCAGTCATTCAACCAATTTATTTGATTATGTTTTCAATAAAGAACATACATATTTTAGGGGCTTTTTTAAAAGAAGGGCAAAAAACACATAAACAAGAAATGTTGGAGCTCCATCCGTCCCTCCATCTGTTCCTCCAGTTTCGGATCAATAACTGAATAACACTTTGAACTATGAATCACAAACTTGGTAGGCAGGTCGGTCATGACCAACAGGTGATCCCTATTGATTTTGAGGCCAGTAGGTCAAAGGTCAAGGTGTTGGTGAATATGGGCTGAAAAAACGTTTTATATCAATAATTGAAAAACTTTTTGATGGGGACCTCTAACTTGGTAGGCATTTGGTCATGACCAGCTCATTAACTTATTGATTTTGAGGTCAGTAGATCAAATTTCAAGGTCACATTTGTTGTCAATGTTGAACAAAAAAAGTATCATCCATGATTACCTGATATCATGAATTCAACCAATTTTCAGAGCACCGCTTGAAGGTGTTTGTTTTAGATAAATGGGATTTTAATAAAACCTTTTATACAACATGTGTTGTGTACTATGTGTTGTGTACTAATTGTTATCCATCCTACAAGGCCCTGTTGGAGGCATTTGTTATCTTTTGTGACTGATCGTGTTCTTTTTGAGTGAAGTTCTTCTATGAATGGTAATAACAATGCAGTGACTTAAGCTTGAACCGTATTGTGAGCATTTCCTTTGATATTTTAGCTCTGTTTTTCAAAAGAAAATAGTTGAGGTATTGTAATAGCCTTGGTGTCACCCTTGGTATAATTATCGTTGTTGCGCAAAAACTTTAACCTGGGCCATAATTAAAAAGCATTTGAAATATTCATATGAAATTTGGTGCAAATGAGGCCAGTACCAATATGCAAAACTAAGTCAAGGCTCATAACTCTGGCTTTCATAATTGTTGAGTTATTCCCCTTGATCCCCAACAAACAGAGCAAGGCTTAGAATATGACAAGCACATGAATATTGACAAAATTGAAGATTTAAAAAAAATATATATATTATTACAAGATCCTTACCTTTTGACAGTTTCGATGTTTATATATATTTAAGATAATTGAAGTTGAAATAATGAGTCTTAATGATATTACAAGAAGAAGTTTTTTAACCATCCGCAAACATTGTTACTTTAAAGGAATATAACTCGAGCTGTATTTTTAAACAAAAAGCCCATATCAGGGAACTGAAGAGATGTTTATGGCATTTATCGGAATAAGTGATATGTCTCAAAGATTTTCAGGTTTTTAAAACCATTTTGATAAACCAACAGTGTATTTATGTGTTCAGCTACTCTGGCTGAAATAGTGTTGAGTTATGCCCCTGTATGAGACCAACAGTGTAATCATGTGTTCAGCTATTCTGGCTGAAATAGTGTTTGAGTTATGCCCCTGTATGAGACCAACAGTGTAATCATGTGTTCAGCTACTCTGGCTGAAATAGTGTTTGACTTATGCCACTGTATGAGACCAACAGTGTAATCATGTGTTCAACTACTCTGGCTGAAATAGTGTTGAGTTATGCCCCTGTATGAGACCAACAGTGTAATCATGTGTTCAGCTACTCTGGCTGAAATATTGCTTGAGTTATGCCACTGTATGAGACCAACAGTGTAATCATGTGTTCAGCTACTCTAGCTGAAATAGTGTTTGAGTTATGCCACTGTATGAGACCAACAGTGTAATCATGTGATCAGCTACTCTAGCTGAAATATTGCATGAGTTATGCCTTTGTATGAGACCAACAGTGTAATCATGTGTTCAGCTACTCTGGCTGAAATATTGCTTGAGTTATGCCACTGTATGTGACCAACAGTGTAATCATGTGTTCAGCTACTCTGGCTGAAATAGTGTTTGAGTTATCCCCCTGTATGTGACCAACAGTGTAATTATGTGTTTAGCTACTCTAGCTGAAATAGTGTTGAGTTATGCCCCTGTATGAGACCAACAGTGTAATCATGTGTTCAGCTACTCTGGCTGAAATAGTGTTTGAGTTATGCCACTGTATGAGACCAACAGTGTAATCATGTGATCAGTTACTCTGGCTGAAATAGTGTTTGAGTTATGCCCCTGTATGAGACCAACAGTGTAATCATGTGTTCAGCTACTCTGGCTGAAATAGTGTTTGAGTTATGCCCATGTATGAGACCAACAGTGTAATCATGTGTTCAGCTACTCTGGCTGAAATAGTGTTTGAGTTATGCCACTGTATGAGACCAACAGTGTAATCATGTGTTCAGCTACTCTGGCTGAAATAGTGTTTGAGTTATGCCCCTTTATGAGACCAACAGTGTAATCATGTGATCAGCTACTCTAGCTGAAATAGTGTTTGAGTTATGCCACTGTATTTGACAAACAGTGGAATCATGTGTTCAGCTACTCTGGCTGAAATAGTGTTTGAGTTATGCCACTGTATGAGACCAACAGTGTAATCATGTGTTCAGCTACTCTGGCTGAAATAGTGTTTGAGTTATGCCACTGTATGAGACCAACAGTGTAATCATGTGTTCAGCTACTCTAGCTGAAATAGTGTTTGAGTTATGCCATTGTATGAGACCAACAGTGTAATCATGTGTTCAGCTACTCTAGCTGAAATAGTGTTTGAGTTATGCCACTGTATGAGACCAACAGTGTAATCATGTGTTCAGCTACTCTAGCTGAAATAGTGTTTGAGTTATGCCACTGTATGAGACCAACAGTGTAATCATGTGTTCAGCTACTCTAGCTGAAATAGTGTTCAAGTAATGCCACTGTATGAGACCAACAGTGTAATCATGTGTTCAGCTACTCTGGCTGAAATAGTGTTTGAGTTATGCCCCTGTATGAGACCAACAGTGTAATCATGTGTTCAGCTACTCTAGCTGAAATAGTGTTTGAGTTATGCCACTGTATGAGACCAACAGTGTAATCATGTGTTCAGCTACTCTGGCTGAAATAGTGTTTGAGTTATGCCACTGTATGAGACCAACAGTGTAATCATGTGTTCAGCTACTCTGGCTGAAATATTGCTTGAGTTATGCCACTGTATGAGACCAACAGTGTAATCATGTGTTCAGCTACTCTGGCTGAAATAGTGTTGAGTTATGCCCCTGTATGAGACCAAAAGTGTAATCATGTGTTCAGCTACTCTGGCTGCAATATTGCCTGAGTTATGCCACTGTATGAGACCAACAGTGTAATCATGTGTTCAGCTACTCTGGCTGAAATAGTGTTTGAGTTATGCCACTGTATGAGACCAACAGTGTAATCATGTGTTCAGCTACTCAAGCTGAAATATTGCATGAGTTATGCCCCTGTATGAGACCAACAGTGTAATTATATGTTCAGCAAATTTCATTACTGTGACTGAAATATTGCTTGAGTTATGCCCCTTCATAAGACCAATGCATCTGGTTCGGATGCTCTTGCTATTACTTCAGTTATTCAATGCGCAGGTGAAAACTTTTCTGCTGTACTTTTTTACATTAATTACAGTTGTATATTTGATATAATATCAAATACCACTGGTCTATTCAAGTGTCTAAGCAGATTCATAACAGGACTATAAGTGTCAGAAAGATCTGTATTTTTAAATCATTGAAAATAAGTATATTTTTTCCTTACTTAAATGAGATGTCATACAGAAATACAGTGAAACTGCGTTCCCTCAAACAAGCGGTCGTTCGAGAACCGGCATTCCCTCGAGGTGACTTGGTCCCGAACTTTTTTCCTTCTGTTTTCATATAAAATATACCACGCTGCATCGAAACCTTATTATGTTGAGCAGTCGAGCAATATCCTCGGTCCCAAGTACACAAATCGTGCACAAAACCTTATGACTCCCTCGAGGACATAATTTCACACTTTTTCCCGAACGCGTGTTTCAAAATAATCAAACAACTGCTAGGTGTTAAAATTTTCGCAAGTTGTAAAAATTGCAATGACAGTTGAAAGGCAATTTGATAAGGTGTGAAAAAACGTTTTTCACTGTTAACGCATGACTGATATTAGTTGATATGGGCATTTGAGATGATTATTATGAGAAGTTAATGACGAGAAGTTAACGCTTTAGATGTGGTCAGAAGTTTCTTTGAATTCACTGCCGATGCTGACCGTGATCTTCAGACGCTCTGTACGCTGTCACGTCACATTACGATTGAACAGTTTCGCGAAACCGACAAGATGCACCAATGAACAATCCTTTATTTTGTGAAACTTAAATCTGACTAATGCCACAATATGTACTGTCATTCAAATGTTGCTTGTTACGAAAATGTGCTTTTTTGATAAAATAAACATTTCTATTTATTCATTTATTGTTTTTTACTTTTGCGTTTTACATTTAGTTTACGTCAACTTTTGAACATATTAGCAATTTCCACAATGCAACACATAATCGGTGTCTTAATAAACAGTCTGTTTGACGACTCCAAACTTAAAATACACTGAAAGATATTTCATATCAAACTGGAAAATTGAAAATTGGGTCGTTCGAAACATCGGTTCCCTCCAGGTTTTGGCTCGGTCCCTGGCGACCTCGAGCGATCGCAGTTTTACTATATCTCTGAATATTGTTACAATTTTGCCAAAGATTTTTTGTCATTGAGAAAGGATTTTGATGGCTAAAACTGAATATTTGAGTGCTGAAAGTTAACACCACAAGCCTCTTTTTAATTTCTAGTAGTTGAAACTGTTTTCCTTGAAAAGTTTTGAGGGTCCCCATCCCTCCAACCATTTACACAAAAAGTCAATATGTGCCCAGGTTTATAAATAATCATGGGGAAACTTAATCACAATAGTTTCATTATTTAATATTCTTTAATTACAGACTATTATCAACAGGCCATAACTTTGTCAAATCTCATTCAAACTAAACTAGTTCGGGCTTTACCTGGAGAGTTACTGTTACCGCTACTCCTTAAGGAAATGTACACCTGTATCAAGGTTAATGCTATTTTAAGCCAAACTGCATGCAAAATGTTATTCCAAGAACCAGTTACCCACGAGTTTCCTCCAAGTTTTGCATGCTATAAATGTATTATCCCCCTACGACCAATCAAAACAAGTGTCTTAACAAACCTCGCTAACCTTTCACAATACCAGTGTGGCATAACCACACACCTGTGGGCTGAACAAATATGGAAACACATTTTATATCTTTTTAGGAAAAACATATCTTTTTGGGATGCAATCATGATGTAAAGGGTACTTGTAAAATTATCTTTAAGCAAGAAAGCTGAATTTGTCCAAGTCAAAGACCAATGGTTACCAAAGGCAGAAAAGAGCATGATGTTTTTCTGATCGCTTCTGTAGAAAGGACCTTTTCTATAAATAATGGCAATTTGAAAGGAGTTATTGATCCTTTTCATTTCCTAGGTAGTAAGAACACTTGCCCTTATATTAGGCTTAGGCTGAAGAATAACACCTAGTAAGTTTACATGCAGCTGCATTTATTTATGGTTTATTTGGATTTACTGGCTTTATTGGGAAGAAATAGTATTTTAAGTTGCTTAATAAGATGATGAGATCTGTCACCCCACACACTTAATACCACTCCTGTGCATATCAAATTTTTTGTTTTAATTGGCAAAACAAATATAAAATTATTAAAAAGTTTTTACTTTTGTAGAAGTTACAATTTGCTTGAAATATACCTATTTCAGAATATTGTTGAAATTATACAAAGAATATAAAAGCATATGGTATTCCGTAACCCTAAAATAAATCTCTCATTTTTCATAAGACCTAATACTCAGGGGGTCCAACGTGTTTTGTGTTTTCTGAATTTTTAGTGAGGGAAATGAGTGCTGCAGAATAAAATGGCGGTGTTCTAAGGGTTTTTGGTGTTTTGGGAGGATATTTTCACCTGGTAAACATATGTAAGTTATATCACTTTTCTTGCAGAATAAATGAATAAATACCCCTACCCGGAGCCACACATGTAAGCTTCTCTCAGTTTTTTAACCTATGTTTCTTGAGGCATTAACAAAAAAGTAATTGAATGTATAAGCTGAACGATTGCTTGTTTACAAAGTGAAAATAGAAAATTGCGTGACTTAAAACTACGTTTTTTTTACTAAGTCAAAGTGTACCATTATTTTACCTATTTTTCATTGAATGTTTGCATTTTTTTCATTTCGATGGCTAGTGCACTAACATGGGCACTATACGGCTGATTTTGTTATGTTTAAACACCTTTTATGTTGGGCAAGGAAGTTTTATGCAGTTTTTGTGAGATGCAGAATCAGAATAAATGTGTGTTAATAAAAGTGTAATGAAGACATGAGCTGTAAGACAGGTTAATATTTTAAACAAGGCTTTTAATGGAAGCAATCTGATTGAAATCATATATTCTATGCTCTGCATGATGATCTGAAGTAGGGACATAGAAGGTAGCCTCCAGATGACCTTTCTATTAGCCATTTAGAGGCCTTTTTCAGTTTCATTGAAAGTTAGCTAAAAAGTTAAATTTATCAGATATTCAACTGGGATTCCAAAATTATTTTGGATATTAACATTTAAGCCAACTTTTTAAATATTTATTTGTGTAATCTTGAAGAGCTCAGACAGATACACTCTTGCCTGTGAATCAGAATGTCATAGGTCCGATCGGGTCTCACCAAAGCTACAAATCTTTTATCAAGTCTCTAGTCTAGGTTCGCTATTATATGTAACCTGCTCATTTTTCAAAGATGGCTATTTTTATGTAACATGTGCATGAAATGCCCACAAAGGCATTGATAAACTTAAAAACTGTTAAATTTCCAGTCTGAGTATTTGTTTACATGAACACAAGTAAACAAACAAATATGACTTTTGTTTTCAAAAGATAATAGTAGGCAACTCTTATTTACATAAATATTTAATTTTCTTTCAATGAGTTTTGTTTAGTTTTAATCAGTTCATGTGAAAGAAAATAATACTGTTTCTTTTTATTTAAAATACTGCCTTGTTTAAATTGATAAATGCAGGTATACCAAAATCATAAATTAAGACTTGTCAGCCATGTACATAGAGGATATTTGTTTGTATGTATGAATGTAATATATTTTACCGAGTGAGCACCAAATATTATCTTTATGAGTAGAATAACCAATTTTTCTTTTTTGCTTTATGACTCAAAAGGAAATAAAAAGATATTTAATTGTGTCCTAGCCCTATGTGCACTGACATTGATTTGGAAGTGAAAGTGTGAAACAGTTCAATATCTTTTTTATTTCCCTGATTTTTCTCTATAAATTACCGAATAGCGTATAACAAACTAGGGAACTTGTGTATTGTAAAAAAGTGTGTAGCATAGGTGCCAACTATGTTTCTATGTTTCTATGAAAGAAAACAACAGAGCCTTCAGTACCTAGGACAGATTCCCTTAATATGAGTTTGATAGACTGCAATACTCCCATGAAAAATTCATGAAGGGACATGGTGGCCTCATATCTCAGAGAAAATGAGAAGATCACTGACTTACTGTCCATTGTAATAATTGATATCATGCAAGAATCTGTTCTATATGTCATTGCCTAGCTTCTGGATTCCTTTATGAAATGAGGAGTTATCCTACAATGTAGTGTGGTCATCATAATATAGAAAAAAAGATTATTAAAAAGATCAAGATTTGACCATGCTGTAATTATGAATACTACTATCTGCTTTCATAGTTATGTCCCATGCGTGGGTGTCAGTGTGTGTGTTCGAACTAATATAGTTACAATCATACATTCACAGCCTTACACTTTTTCAAAATATTGAAAAAAGATAATGTCATAATATGGATACAACATGTGTAAATTTGATGTTCTTGCAAATATCAATCAAAGCCAATGCAGTCAAGTATCAGGCATATTGCAGAGGGGGACAAATGCAGCTATCCAAATCAGAGCACATTATCAGTGTGTTCATGGTCATGAAGTTGTTATTTCTGGTAATAAACTTGTTGCAAATATCTGCTTATACTCAGATTAACTGCAAGATCAATGATATCTCTTATTGAGGAATGCTTTTATTCTGGTTACCTTGTATATGTTAGAGTACAATTTTTGTGATCTACAGAAAATTGAGCAAGCATACCTAATGTACACTTATTTGGAAATTGTTGGTGCATTTGTAGAATTGATCTGCGGAAAAATAATGAACAGAAAATTTGAAAAATCCTTCATTTTCATTGGCCCACAGGAAAATGCAAACACCAAATATATGCTACTGTTCTACTACTGACACTAGTTTAACAAATGTGCCTTGTCTGTAAAATATACTGACTGAAATATACTCCTCGAAACTTGTTTTTGGTGCATTCATCAGAATTGATCTACGTAAAATCAACAAACAGAAAATTTGAAAAATCCTTAACTGTCATTGGCCTACACAAAATGCAAACAACAAACTAGGGTAAAGGTTAAATACTGTAGATGAAGTTTATAAGTATCTTCCATGACCAAGAGTGTAATATAGGTTCATCCCGACCCGAGCGTAGGGTGTTTTGCGGAAACGATGTTTACCGAGTTTCCGCAAAACACCCTGCGCGAGGGATGCTTTTTCTCCCACCTACATGTAAGTTAAACAAAATTTAGTATAAGTGTATTTTTGTTGGAACTCTTTTGTGGGTAGTGAAGATAAATGTGTATGGATATGTGATAATTCGTGATTTTCATGTATATGCGCGCAGTGATTCAGATTATGCTAATAGTCAAATCGGTCTTAAGATAGTTCTGAGGAGAGTATTATTTCTTGAAAGGTTTTGCAGATGAAGATGAGTTTGTCTAGCAGTAGAGGACTAATGACCTATCATGCCAGGCAGGGCTTCTAAAATTTTGGAACCTCAATCGGTCCAGACCCCGCCATAATCGGTCTGGACCCGACGACCCCCCCCCCCCCCCAAAAAAAAAGAAAGGCCTGTTCAAAAGTCCGATTATTTAGAAATGTCACTCAGATAGCCATTGATACAAGCTTAATTAAATGAGATTCTCATCAAGTTCTGCATCGTTTCTAATAAGAACGACTGCGATCGTAAATAACTGTGGCTGTCGGGAAGCGGTCAGACGACAAAAAGTGAAACAGTATTATGATTCATTTCCTTAATGCATTTACAGTGGCTCAACATTCAACTGATTCTCTTAAATAATAATATATATCTAGATTTATGATCGGGGCTTCAAGCTATAAGTGTGATATCGACAACCATTTCTTCATTACTGCGAATTAAAATGACGTAAGCGGCGCACTCAGCTTCCAGACTATGTAGTTAATCAAGCGCGTCGCTGTTGATATCCTATACATGACTAGGTTCGGATTAACAATGACATATGCAATTTAAAAACAATTTAAATTTAACAGTTTGGTAATCAACAAACCGATATATCATGTATTGATCGACGACAACATAGTACATTCATATTGAAATGTGAAAATATGGACCGATTTTAACACTTAATCAGGATAGCTTCACACAATTAACACATAGTTTGTTTAATTGTGTCTCCTGCGACCTACAAATACACGTGATTGGACCGATTGCAAGGGTCTGCTAAATAACAGATAAGCTATAGAGTGATCAGTGTAGCGGAAAAAGCAGCTGGTCGCATTAGTCACATGGTAACTAAGACACTTTTAGGACCTATTGGGGGTAGTTTTGAATGTGTGAATGACCCATGAATATTTGTGTATTACAATTTCTGCAACTTTTACTGGCCTAGTCATTTTTTTTTCACTTTTTGAAATCGGTCTGGCTTGGTCAAAATCGGTCCAGACTGGCAAATTGCCGGTTTTTAGAAGCCCTGATGCCAGGCATTGTGGATGAAGATGGGGTGGTCTAGCAGTAGAGGACTGATAGCCTATCATGCAAAGCATTGCAGATGAATATGTGGTGGTCTAGCAGTAGAAGACTGATGGCCTACCATGCCAGGCATTGCAGATGTAGATGGAGTGGTCTAGCAGTAGAGGACTGTCAGCCTGTCATGCCAGGCATTGCAGATGAAGATGCGATGGTCTAGCAGTAGAGGACTGTCGGCCTATCATGCCCAGCATTGCAGATGTAGATGAGGTGGTCTAGCAGTAGAGGACTGTTGGCCTATCATGCCTGGCATTGCAGATGTAGATGCTGTGATCTAGCAGTAGAGGACTGTCGGCCTATCATGCCCAGCATTGCAGATGTGGATGAGTTTGTCTAGCAGTAGAGGACTGATGGCCTATCATGCCAGGCATTGATAAGGAAGATGAGATGGTCTAGCAGTAGAGGACTGACAACCTATCATGGCAGGCATTGCAGATGTAGATGCTGTGATCTAGCAGTAGAGGACTGTCGGCCTATCATACCAGGCATTGCAGATGTAGATTGGTGGTCTAGCAGTAGAGGACTGTCAGCCTATCATGCCAGGCATTTTGGATGTAGATGTGCTAGTCTAACAGGATAAGATTGTCGGCCTATCATGCCAGACATTGCGGATGTTGATGTTCTGGTCTAGCAGGATAAGATTGTCGGCCTACCATGCCAGGCACTGCGGATGTAGATGTGCTGGTCTAGCAGGATAAGATTGTCGGCCTACCATGCCAGTCACTGCGGATGTAGATGTGCTGGTCTAGCAGGATAAGATTGTCGGCCTACCATGCCAGTCACTGCGGATGTAGATGTGCTGGTCTAGCAGGATAAGATTGTCGGCCTACCATGCCAGGCACTGTGGATGTAGATGTGCTGGTCTAGCAGGATAAGATTGTCGGCCTACCATGCCAGGCACTGTGGATGTAGATGTGCATCCATCTACATCCACATGATAGGCCTACAATATTATCCTGCTAGACCAGCACATCTACATCCACAATTCCTGCTAGATGTGCTGGTCTAGCAGGATAAGATTGTAGGCCTATCATGCCAGGCATTGTGGGCTCAATCTGGAGAACAGAAGCAAAAGTATACAACGCTGCATATAAGATTTTGTCTGCAGAATGTTATATAAATCAGATTTATCAGCATTATTGACTGAGATTGGTATACACTGACCTATCAATCTTGGCTGCAGTGCTCTCAGTCAATCTGTTGCTATTTATACATGACAACACAGCTATTTGAATTAATGGATGGAACCATCAGCTTTTTGTTGATGCCACAGAAATGTTAATTTAATAACGACCAGTAACGGGTGATGGCTGGAGCAGTTTTTATCAATAAAAGTCTGATATAAAAAATTGTTTGAAATAGATATGTTTGTATATTTGGATGCATTTCAAGGATATGTTTGTATATTTGAATGCATTTAGTAGTTATGTTTTTATTGTTGGATGCAATTTATGGTTATGTTTGTATAGCTAATTATTTTAGTGTAGCTGGGTGCAATTCATAGTGGAATGCATTTCATAATTTGATTTTTGTTTGTGTCTGAGGTTTGCAATGAATGGATAAAAGGCTTGTTTAATGGATGGAATAATTGTGTGCTGTTCAACCTATTTTGTGTAGAACTTATGTAGTGGACACTTTTATTATGTCCGCCAGAGTATTAAGTACAGCATCAGGAGAGACTGTAAGTTTCATGACTAAGTGTTGTAAGAATGTCTTTCTTTCTTCAGTCTGGGTTTACCAACAGAAAAATCCTTTATTAAAGAAGTATTTGTATTCCCAAATTTTAAATTCATTCAAATTTCATTTGAAAAGTTGAAGGCTACCACAAACTTCAAGATCAAAGATTAAATGTAGCTAAGAATGCTGTTTTCAAAAAATGCCTGTCAATCAATCCTTTTTAAAATAAATTTGCCTGTTATTTAAAGGGTTAATATGCTGTCCAAGGATGTGTTGCTTAGTTCTTTCAAAGCCAATGAACACTGTGGGGGAATAGACACCAGATAAAGCCAAAAAAGTGATAAATCGATAAGCGTTTGATTTTGACCCATGGTAAGCTTTATTATCATTTTTTTGTATTTAATGGTGATATTTTTTTTAAAATCGATGAGTTTCGAATAGCATGATCCTGTGCAATATACGACTGAGATGGAAATGTGTCTCCTCTTTTGTATTATTAAGTAGCAAAATTCTCGCCTAATGTTCCATGATCGCTCACAAATGTTCAGTAATGTGGTACAATTTCGAACATAAAACAACAAAGAGACATTCATACTTTTTGCTGACCTGAATGTGTACTGGGAATAGATGAAGCAAATAAATATTTTTACAGGGGATAGCTTTTAAGTGGACTGAGGATAGTAACGATGTGATTCATCGATCATTATAACGAGACTGTGATAATGATTACTTCTACGCAAGCTCGGGGGAAACTGTCCAATGTTGTCCATATCGAAGGATGAGAGCAAAAATGTTGTGTTTTTAGCTAACCTGAGCACGAAGTGCTCGAGGTGAGCTATTGTGATCGCCCTGTGTCTGTCCTCGTTGTCCGTTGTCCGTCATCAACAATTTGACTGTTAACACTCTAGAGGTCACAATTTGGGCACTATCTTAATGAAACTTGGTCAGAATGTTACCCTCAATAAAATCTTGGATGAGTTCGATATTGGGTCATCTGATGTTAAAAACTAGGTCACCAGGTCAAATTAAAGGAAAAGCTTGTTAACACTATAGAGGTCACATTTATGACTGTGTCTTCAGGAATCTTGGTCAGAATGTTAATATTAATATTAATATTCTCTAGGTCAAGTTCGATTCTGGGTCATGTGCAGTCAAAGACAAGGTCACCAGGTCAAATTTAAGAAAAAGCTTGTTAACACTCTAGAGGTCTCATTTATGACTGTATCTTCATGAAAGTTGGTCAGAATGTTTATATTAATAATCTTTAAGTCAAGTTTAAATCTGGGTCATGTGCGGTCAAAAACTAGGTCACCAGGTCAAATCATAGAAAAAGCTTGCTAGCACTCTAGAGGTCACATTTATGACTGTATGTTCATGGAACTTAGTCAGAATATTTATATTAATTAGCTCTAAGCCAAGTTCGAAATTGGGTCATGTGCAGTCAAAAACTAGGTCACCAGGTAAATTAAAGGAAAAGCTTGTTAACACTCTAGAGGTCACATTTATAAAGGTTTCTTCATGAAAGTTGGTTAGAATGTAAACATTAATTATCTCTAAGTCAAGTTTAAAACTGGGTCATGTGTGGTCAAAAACTAGGTCAAAAGGCAAAATCATAGGAAAAGCTTGTTAGCACTCTAGAGGATACATTTAAGACTGAATCATCGGGAATCTTGGTCAGAATGTTTATATTGATTACCTCTAGGCCAAGTTCGAATCTGGGTCATGTGCAGTCAAAAACTAGGTCACCAGGTCAAATTTAAGAAAAAGCTTGTTAACACTCTAGAGGTCACATTTATAACTGTATCTTAATGACAGTTGGTCAGAATGTTTATATTAGTAATCTCTAAGTCAAGTTTAAATCTAGGTCAATTGTGGTCAAAAACTAGGTCATTAGGTCAAATCATAGGAAAAGCTTGTTAGCACTCTAGATGTGACATTTATGACTGTATGTTCATGAAACTTAGTCAGAATATGTATATTGATTAGCTCTAGGCCAAGTTCGAATCTGGATTATATGCGGTCAAAAACTAGGTCACCAGGTCAAATTTAAGGAAAAGCTTGTTTACACTCTAGAGGTCACATTTATAAATGTTTCTTTTTGAAAGTTGGTCAAAATGTTTATATTAATAATCTCTAAGTCAAGTTTAAATCTGGGTCATGTGTGGTCAAAAACTAGGTCATTAGGTCAAATCATAGGAAAAGCTTGTTAGCACTCTAGAGGTCACATTTATGATTGTATGTCCATTAAACTTAGTCAGATGTTTATATTTATTAGCTCTAGGCCAAGTTTGAATCTGGGTCATGTGCGGTCAAAAAATAGGTCACAAGGTCAAATAATAAGAAAAGTATTTTAACACTCTATAGAGGCCACTTTTATGACCATATGTTCATGGAACATGATCAGAATGTTATTGTTAATGATCTTTATTGGATCAGGTGAGCGATTCAGGGCATTCAGGGCCCTCTTGTTTGTATCTGTATGTACATAAAACTGTTTCATTCATATAGATTAGTTAACCATAATGAGTTTTTCACAAGCATCAACGTTCGAGTCGCAAATATTCAAATATTTGAAATACGCCGGTATTCAGACTTATTGAGGACCACAAAACATATGGCCGTAAAATGTATGTGGTGTTTGCTATACATATATACATGTATGATAATGCTTTATGAATCAAGTAGATACGTTTTTGCGCAGAGAAAGTCATCAGTATGGAATGAGATATTGTGATCAAATTTGGAACATGTGAAGCTTTTCTAAGCTTATTGGGTGGATGTTGCTATTACTTAGAACATAATAATGATCTCTGCTCGTTCACTTTAGTGAGAAATTATGTATTGTGAACAACCTTGATTTTCAGCAGTCTGCATATATACGTTCATTTAGGAGAGCATGGGTCAAAATCATTGTTAACTTAGGTTTGCTAAATAATTTCTTATCAAATTGTACTCTCACTTTTTCAGATTATTTGAAAGTTCGAAATAGACATACATGTACATTGTATATAAACTGTGTTACTATCATTTTTGTCCCATTTTACATGCTATCCACTGAACACAATTCTCAACTTTGAAACTATCCTCAGCACAGTACTGTGAACATTTCTAAGGGCATATCTTTAACAGTTTAAAAGTTTCATTGCTAGTTCTTACAATAAAAATAGTTTAGCTTATGCTTAAAAAATCCTTTGATTCAGATTTTTTATTTATTCGATATATTTCCTAAAAATAACAATACTTGTCGAAATTCTGTGAGTTTTGAGGTGATCATCTCAGATTTGAAGCAACATTTGTCATGGCCTGCTAAATTGTAAGCAAATGTGAAGTACACTTAGGCCAAATTTAGCATTCAGCTATTAGTTCAAAGACTTGTTTCATTTATGGATACGGTAGATAAGCATTACACTGCAAATTAAGATCTTACCTCTCTGCATATTTGTCTGTTTACTTATCGCTTTTTGAGCTATATCCGGTGTCTGTTCCCCCACAGTGATAGATGGACAGAGAAAGAAAGATGTTGAACCTTCAATGCTTAAAGAGCATGGGACCTTTGAAGCATGTTATTTCATAAAGAACCAGCATTGATATTAATTTCAAGGTTACCTTTATGCTGAATTGGCATTTGCTTAACCCCACAGAAAAACAAGCCTCAATAATGAATGGATCACTTGGATCACCCCTGAAAGTTTAACCCTTAAATGAACCCTCTGTCCTTTATATGAAGTGATCCAATGCCGTCTGAAAGTTTTTTGTCAAGCCCATGAAACATAGTTATCATGCATGTATCTTGATCATGCATTATAACTTGCCTTGAAGGTTCACCATGATAAGGTGGCATGTTAAACATGACAAGTTGGTGTGTCGCACACAATACCCAGGTCTTTACTTCAAAGATCAAGGTCAAAGGTTGAGATGATCCTTGTGCAGGCTGTATCTTGATCATGCCTCATAGGATTTTGAAAAAAAATGTCATGATTGTTCACCATGATGAGGTGGCGTGGCATGTTGATGTTCAGTACCTCAAAGTTCGTTTATTCGTAAATATATTTATACCTCATTTTAGTGCAGCCAAGAATGTAATTTGAACTGCTGATCATTGAATGACCTCATTTGTTTGTTTTTTTCCAAAAGAACATTAGAAAATTATTTTTTCCAGGTTATTTTGGCTCTGACATGTTTATTAAGAGAAATCTGAAGAAGATATGATGCATTACTGATTCTGCTGCAACTTATTTTCGAGTAAACAAATTGATTGTTTGGTCTTTTCTTAAAAACAAATGTTATTAAACTAGTTAGTCGTCTGCAGTTTTCACATACTGTCATTGTTATACCTAACTCCACTAATCTTTCATGATCACTGATGTATTGATTCATTTACGATAAATGTGTTGTTCATTGCCCATGACCGCGTCACAGTTGTTACCATGATGAAATCATTGGCTCAAGATTGAAACCGGTTCACACGAGATCAGAAACTAAGTCACTAGGTCAAATATTTGAAAACAATTGTTCAGAACCAAATATTAGAACTGATTGGTCAGACTTAGCTCAAACAGTGGCCAAACTGTTTCCCTAGATCATCATACACAGTAATCTTGGTAAATTTTAAAATTGGGCCACATTGGGTCATTAGGTCAAATCTTAGAGAAACACTGGGAACAAACAGAGGCAATATATCCAATCTTCCTGAAACTTAATCACAACATTTGCCTTAATAAAATCTTGGATTAGTTTGAAAGTAGCTCACATGGGGCAAAAAAAAAAAGAAAACCCTGAGAACACTTTAAAGGAAATTTTTTTATTTCTGATCCAATCTTAATTATCCCCCGCCTTGAAAAGGCGAGGGGATATAGTAATGGTAGGCGTGATTCCATGCGTGTGTGCGTTGGTGCGTGTGTGTGCGTCCGTCCGTCCCACATTAATTTCTTTGCATCTCCTCTTACATTTCTCATGCGATTTCTACCAAACTTTCACAGATTGATGATCATAAAGTGAAGCAGCGCATATTGTCGGGCTTTCTCAATTCGACCATTTTTGAAACTGTTATTGCCCTTTGCTTATTTTACATTTAAAATTGGTTTCTTCGCAACTCCTCTAACGTTTTTCATGCGATTTCTACCAAACTTTCACAGATTGATGATCATAAAGTGAAGCAGCGCATATTGTCGGGCTTTCCCGATTTGACCATTTTTGAAAGAGTTATTGCCCTTTGGTAATTTTACATTTAAAATTGGTTTCTTCGCAACTCCATCAGCTGCTTGCATGCACAAACTTTAACCTTTGCCATAACTCAAGAAAGGTTTAATATATGAATAAGAAACTTGGTGCATATGTTGCAAGATACAATATGCAGCATGTGAAGCAGGGACCATAACTTTGTCATTTATTATTATGAGTTATGCTCCTTGTTAAACTATGTAAGTTGTCTATGAATTGATTTGAACGATTCCTGCAACAGGGGCAATTTCTTTCAGTCCATCCTCAATATTCCATGTTCTCGGTTTAAATATAAGACTGAATAAGCAGATGCCACTGTCTTGCTAGGAAGCATGGATGTTGAAAAAACAACATATTCTTTCATGCAACATGTTGACAGGTAGCGTCACAGACATTTGATTTACAGAAAATTTATCCAGCTTGTACTAAGTATTCCTTAGAGCTTTTAGAAAATGCATGAAATTTTATAGTATAACTATTCCTGTAAGCATTAACTGTATCAGGAATACACGGCATTCCCTCATGGTAGTGTTTGAACCATTCCATGTTTCTGTTCTAAAAAAAACAACATGTATGCGCCATATGTTGTTTAACCCTTACCTTTCTTTGGCCATCCAAATAGTGTCTGTCTCATGACCGGATCCTGTTGTTACTCAATTAAAAGGACCAGTCAAGCTAGATTCTCTTATTGCATCAGTTGCACCATTAAAGGCCAATGTCTGGTTGGAGAAACTATGGGGACTGCACAGTAAACAGGAGCTGACCAAGGAAGATTTTGTCTCATGGTCTGCATACCATGCTTCCATACAACTGGACGAAACAGCCCCTAGTACAGTTGAGGCTCATATGCCCTTGTTCCTTGAATTCGCACATTCGGATACCATAATAAAACATTTGATGAATGTAGTTAAGGCTGCAACAGAATACCTCGACACTGTACAAAATCCAGTGCTAGTAATGGATCAACCACTGTTTGCAATAGCACAATCAATTGGAGAAGGTAAATGGACTCACTACACATTGAGATGACAGCATTCAATGTCATTTGCGACTGACTTGATGGAAGTGGTTAGGTAACTGCCATCTTCAATGCAAAGATTGCAGCAAGTGGAACTGATGACTCCCTATTAGAAGATACATTTAACCAGAACAAGGCATGACAGATAACAGCTGCTGACATCTGAATCCTGCAGCATGATGCTTACGACAAATACAAAGAATCTATTCTAGCTGGAGAGAACTTATCAAATTTCACAGACTTGTGTGGCAAGATGACAGCAGAGCAACCACAGTTTAAATATTGTTCTGCTGTGGTTAAAACAGAACTTTGTATATTTCAGATCCTCGAATTAATCATGACAGGAAATTTTCTGAGCTCCCCCATGCAATGGTCATCGCATGGGTATTCAGCTTTGACCATATCAATGATGCTTGATGGCTCTCGATGCATATCAGAGACATATACTCTCTGTCAAAAATGCACCCTGCCATCTACGAGGAGCTTATCGCAGGAAAGATAATTGCACACAATACAAACTGTCCATTATCTGCCATGATACTTAATCAAGCACAGGCAAATGCCAATGTGAAAAGGAGATGGCTGAACTGTCGGCCTGACTGACAATCTCTATGCACTACAACGCTGGATGTTTGTAGCCCCCAAAATATTAAAAATGGTGGCAGAGTTTGAAGATGGCACCATTCATGGTTCAACTACAGTTGTTCAAACCTCATTTGCCTAGGAAGGGTAGACACTTGTTGAGGTCTTTGAGAAAAGTGTGGCGACCTGCTTACACTGGACATAAAGCTCATTATAGACTCTGAGGTACATACAGTTGTAGAAAATGTGTACAAAGTGGGTCAGGAGCACTATGACCTTTTTGTCAAAGATAGGTTTGTTGATCAAACAAAGTCAATCAATGACCCAATAATGAAAAAAAACACTTCAAGGTTCCAACAATGAAGGAAGACTGTTTCCTGTTTCCCAGATTGTGCATTGCGTGCTAATCCAGGGAAGGAACTTTTGAAGAGTTTTGCAAACACTAAAACCAGCCATAGCCTCCAGCACTCTTGAAAGGTGGAACACTAAGATCTGGAAACAAGGCAGACTTACTTGTAGAACTTGCAGCTTTGGCGTGACCAGTAGAGGCAAACCCACAAGTTACTGCACGAATACTGGGTGGTGCAGTAATAGTTAAAATTATGCCTGCAAGAAACTCACAAACACTTGGGAACTATTCTATAACAGTATTTATGGCATACATTAAACAACAGCTGGAACATGCTGATAGGATTGATATCGTGCCAGATGTTTATTCCCAATTTGGAAAGAAGGAGAGCGGAGCTTTCATCAGATATGCCAAGTACATGAAACTGTAAGTTTTCTTCGTGTTAATGAGAGCAAGACATAATTGTTTCACCTGTTGTTGGCAGAAGAGGCTACAGGCAGAGACCTTCCACATAAAAAACAAGTCTTCAGCACATACGGGGACAACCAGCTTTCTGCACCATTGAGTTGAGATATATTGTAGATTTGCAGATTAAAACAATACATGAAAAGGCACAACAGAGTGGTTCATAACTGGTCACGGTTAGGACATGCGACTGTGATGTAGTCATGAACATTCTGTCCAAACAAGCAAGCATTCCAATGGCACGTGAAGTCTTTATATCGTTTGGTGAAGGGAGAAACCATAGGTACATTGCAACACATACTTTTACAACTACTTTAGGCCCACCTCGAGAACCAGCATTGACCTAATGTACGCGTTCAGGGGAAGTTACGCAATGTCCATCATTGTAGGCATCGGCAAGAAGACAGCATGGAAACGTGGGATGTATTTCAGGATGATGCATTCTCGTTAGTCCCTGCTGCCCCTCCAAGTTTACTTGTCAGCAAAATTGAAATTCAAGAGAAATATGTTGTTCTCTTGTACGATTAAACATGTCAACAGACTGAGGTAATTAAGCAAGGCAGCATCTGTTTACACATCAATCTAGAGCATTGGAAAATATTCCTCCAACACAGGCAGCCCGGAAACAGCATAACCTACGAACAGCCTTACAAGCAGGGCATGTCTGGGTCAATCACTACAAACATTACCCATATAACAAGTGCTGTAAACTGGGATGTCACCAAAGTGATGGTTAGTGGACTCATATATGGACCAACATTGGTCAGGCACAAGACATGTGTAATGTAATACACTGAAATTGTCGCAAGGCATACGGGAGTTTGTGCAAATGCAGCAAGGCTAGCCATCAGTTTAATGTTTTCATACAATAACTTGTAATGTCCCTTGTATTGAACAATGAACATGTATAGTATAAATTCCACACTGTTATTTGCTGTGGTAATACAAGTCTTTTAATTGTTATTAGCTTGACTATTCTAAGAATAAGGAGGGCTGTACTACTCGCCCCGGCGTCTGTGTCGGCGTCCGGTTAAAGTTTTAGGGCAAGTTGGGATTTTCACTTATAAGTCCAATACCCTTCATTCAATTGACTTAATACTTCATACAGTTGTTCAGGGCCATCACATAATGAGGTTAGATAACTCCATATCATCCTTTATACAAATTATGGCCCCTGATTGACTATGGAACTTAGGTTAAAGTTTAATGGGCAGGTTGGAACATTTATTGATAACTTCTATACCCTTCATTCAATTGTCTTAATACTTCGCACTTTTGTTTAGGACCATCACACAATGAGGTTACATAACTCCATATTATCCTTAATACAAGTTATGGCTCCTGATTGACTTGGGTCAAAGATTTTGGGCAGGTTAAAAGTTTAAGGGCAAGTTTGGATTTAAATGAAAAAACCTCTATACCCTTCATTCAATGCACTTAATACTTAGCACAATTAATGACGACCATCTAACAATAAGGACACACAACTCTATTTTAACCCTAAATACAAATTATGGCCCTTGATTGATTTTTTTTTTATTTTTCTTTTAATTTCTTTTGACAGGCACATTTTTATATTCTTTACCACATTTTCATAAAGGGAAAACAAGTTATTTGGTTGCGTCATTGTTCGGGCTGGCTGGTGGGAGGACAGCGTCAAAGTCACCTTATGTATCAAATAATTTTAGCTAGGTTTGACATAAAGAGACCAAACTTGTTATATACGAAGAGTTTATGGAGACCTTTTATGGGAATGCGTTTGAGGCCCCTAGGATCAAGGTCAAGGTTACTATTAATAGAAAAAGGCTTGTTATTGAATAACTTAAGTAAGGATCTACATATTGTGACCAAACTTGGTATATAGGAAGAGTTTATAGAGACCTTTCCTGAGATTTAGTTTTGGGCCCTGAGAGTTATGGTCTAGGTCAAGGTCACTGTTGCTAAAAAAAATAGGTATATGGTTAGTACTGAATAACTCAAGTAAGGGTTGACATAGTGTAACCAAACTTGGTATATAGGACAAGTATGCAGAGCTTTAATTGGATTGCCTTTTAGCCCCCTAGGGTCAAGGGCACTGTTACTAAAAATAGATTACTGTTTAGTTATGGTTGACATACTGTGACCAAACTTGATATGTAGGAAGAGATTATGGAGGACTTCCATGGGATTGTGTTTGGGGCCCTTAGAATCAAGGACACTGTTACAAAAAATAGAAGAAAGCAGTTGAAACTGAAGTTCTCATTTTATTGCTTTTGACAGGCACATATTACATGATCGTTATTGTATTCACTTCTAAGTCAAAGCGGCATAGTCGAGCGCACTGTCTTACGACAGCTCTTGTAAGTTTTTATAACATATTATACATTTGTGGGTTGATTGGTTGGCACAATTCAAACAGTTGTTTCTATTTTTATTACTGATAATGATTCACTGGTTGTATAAAATTACCATTTTAAATTAAATAAACGTTTCAAAAGGTAAATACTTCATATATCAAATTATTTGTGTGCCCAACAGCTTCCTTGGCTAAAATCTGTATATTTAAAAACCAAGAACATGAGTCGATGACATATTGTTACAAAGTTATAAGCATTTGAAGAAATGGTTGGCCATTTCGGTGGCCATTTTTCAAAATGGCCACCACATTCCCCAGGGGGCACTGCTATATCTAAAACTAATCAGTAGGGGATGTTTTGTATGTGTGCCAAGTTTCATGCTTTTAACCCAAAGTGCATGATTCTACCAAAATTTGCTCTAAACAGCCCCACAATTTAAAAGAATTAAAAACATTAAGCTCAAAAGTTATTATACCCCCACAAACAAAGTTTGAGGGGGTATATAGGAGTGAGCATGTCGGTCGGTCGGTCAGTCTGTCGGTCGGTCTGTACGTTTTCATGGTTTCCGGACGATAACTCATGAAAGGCTAGACAGATTTGGAAAAATTTTTGGTACACAGGTGTAACATCAGAAGATACAGGTCAAGTTCGATATTGGGGCTGGTGGGGCCAAGGTCAAGGTCACTGTTACTAAAAATAGAAAAACCGTTTCCGGACGATAACTCATGAAAGGCTCGACAGATTTGAACAATTTTTGGTACACAGGTGTAACATCAGAAGATACAGGTCAAGTTCGATATTGGGGCTGGTGGGGTCAAGGTCACTGTTACTAAAAATAGAAAAATGGTTTCCGGACGATACCTCATGAAAGGCTAGACAGATTTGAACAATTTTTGGTACACAGGTGTAACATCAGAAGATACAGGTCAAGTTCGATATTGGGGCTGGTGGGGCCAAGGTCAAGGTCATTGTTACTAAAAATAGAAAAACGGTTTCCGGAAGATAACTCATGAAAGGCTTGACAGATTTGAACAATTTTTGGTACACAGGTGTAACATCAGAATATACAGGTCAAGTTCGATATTGGGGCTGGTGGGGCCAAGGTCAAGGTCACTGTTACTAAAAATAGAAAAACAGTTTCCAGACGATAACTCATGAAAGGCTTGACAGATTTGAACAATTTTTGGTACACAGGTGTAACATCAGAAGATACAGGTCAAGTTCGATATTGGGGCTGGTGGGGCCAGGGTCAAGGTCACTGTTACTAAAAATAGAAAAACGGTTTCCGGACAATAACTCATGAAAGGCTAGACAGATTTGAACAATTTTTGGTACACAGGTGTAACATCAGAAGATACAGTTTGGTACACAGGTGTAACATCAGAAGATATAGGTCAAGTTCGATATTGGGGCTGGTGGGGTCAAGGTCACTGTTACTAAAAATAGAAAAACGGTTTCCGGACGAAAACTCATGAAAGACTTGACAGATTTGAACAATTTTTGGTACACAGGTGTAACATCAGAAGATACAGGTCAATTTCGATATTGGGGCTGGTGGGGCCAAAGTCAAGGTCACTGTTACTTAAAATAGAAAAACGGTTTCCGGACGATAAATTATGAAAGGCTTGACAGATTTGAACAATTTTTGGTACACAGGTGTAACATCAGAAGATACAGTTTGGTACACAGGTGTAACATCAGAAGATATAGGTCAAGTTCGATATTGGGGCTGGTGGGGCCAAGGTCAAGGTCACTGTACTAAAAATAGAAAAACGGTTTCCGGACGATAAATCATGAAAGGCTTGACAGATTTGAACAATTTTTGGTACACAGGTGTAACATCAGAAGATACAGGTCAAGTTCGATATTGGGGCTGGTGGGGCCAAGGTCAAGGTCACTGTTACTAAAAATAGAAAAACGGTTTCCGGACGATAAATCATGAAAGGCTCGACAGATTTGAACAATTTTTGGTACACAGGTGTAACATCAGAAGATACAGGTCAAGTTCGATATTGGGGCTGGTGGGGCCAAAGTCAAGGTCACTGTTACTAAAAATAGAAAAAACGGTTTCCGGACAATAAATCATGAAAGGCTTGACAGATTTGAACAATTTTTGGTACACAGGTGTAACATCAGAAGATACAGGTCAAGTTCGATATTGGGGCTGGTGGGGCCAAGGTCAAAGTCACTGTTACTAAAAATAGAAAAATGGTTTCCGGACGATAACTCATGAAAGACTAGTTTTTCTTGTCAGCAGTGTAACTTCTAAATTACTTAACAGATTTAAATAAAACAATACATGCATGATAAAAAAATGCAGTGTGCAGTAACCTTGGAGTTATGGCCTCTTTTCAAAGGAATGGTTTGCCATTCCTGTGTCCAGGCGGCATTTGGGGGTATTCGTCACTCCTGTGACAGCTCTAGTTGACAATGTTCTCAATGATTTTTAATAAAATTTATGCTTTTGACTTGAACTTGAACGTATTTTCTACAGGTGAAGAGAAATAAACGTTCCTTATTCTTGCTGAAAGATATGTATTTATTGAAGGAGTGTGTTTAGTAATCCATTTTATTGATGTACACACATGCCAAAAAAGGTTCGCAAAAGCGGTGCTAAAAGCTTCGCAAAACGATGCTAAAAGCTTCCCAAAACGATGCTAAAAGCTTCGCAAAACGATGCGGTATTGCCCAAAAAAAGCGCAGCTTTTAAATTGTTCACTAAAAAAGCACAGCTTTTCAAAAAGCGCAGGTTTTGCGAAGCTCCTTCATTTTTACCAGAAATGCACAGCTTTTGCGAAGCTTTGTGCGGTATTGGCCAAAAAAGCGCAGCTCTTCGCAAAACCTGCGTTTTTTGTTTGAAAAAGTGCAGCTTTTGCGAAGCTTTGTGCGGTATTGACCAAAAAAGCGCAGCTCTTCGCAAAAGCTGCGTTTTTGGTTGAAAAAGCGCAGTTTTTGCGAAGAGCTGTGCTTTTGCGAAGCTTTGTGCCTTTTTGGGTAAAAAAAACGCAGCTTTTGCGAAGCACTGCGTTTTTTTCAAAAAAAATAATTTTTCGAACCTTTGCGCAGTTGTAGCAAGAACAACCACAACTTTTGCCAAAAAAAAGTATCAGGTTTTGTTTTTTTTAATGCAGCTTTAAGAAGCCATTTTTTTCAGTATTTACCCTCAAAACTGATGTCTTCCCCTCTAACAACTTCTGATGTTAATAAAATTTAAACAAAAAATAGATTTTAATAAAGATAGATCACATATATAGCAATCAAGTTTACTCTCATTACTTTTATTGCAAAACTTCCCCATTAAAGAATAAAAAAACAACATTATGACCTTTTATTGCTGTGTTAAAATGTGAAATTGTTGAATATCAATTTTTATTCACTGATACTTTAGTCTCTATTAAACCACATGAAAGCATATTCTAAATGTTTGAAATCAACATTTATAATTAATATTGTTTATTTTTGTTCTAGATATTCTAATTATTTACACCATTAGTTGGTGTAGAGGCAATTATAACAACATTTCAGTATGATACCTAAATTGTAAACTATTTTTTTAAACTGTCAACTATACATAGGAAAATGACTTTCACCATACTCTGCCTTATGTTGCCCTTTAGTTAAATTTAGAGGTTCCTAACAGCTCTGCCATTAGTTATTACACAGTGTGAACTACCATATTGTTAATTAATACTTTACAAAATTGATCAATCCAATTTTCAATATCTGGTAGGCCACCTGGCAGATGGCAGTTTTATTACTCCTTGGAAAACAACACTGATTCTTATCAGATGTACATTTAATGGAAAAACATTCAAATAGCCCCCAAGTCAAATAGCCCCCAAGTCAAATAGCCCCCATTTTGGTCAAATAGCCCCCACTCACATTTTAAAATTGGTCAAATAGTCCCCCCAAAACACCCCCACTTTTTTATATTTTTTTATATGTATGTATGCATACTTATTTTATTCCAAAACATTTTTAAACCTTTATTTTTCAAAATGAAGTGCAATTAACATTATTTGTATATTAATAAATCTGACAGTTTTACCAAGTAAGAATATCAAACGTTTTAAAATATTACTTATAAATAATATATTAATACATCAAATCTACATTTTAACTGCCATAACTTTTTTGTGTTTTTCTTTATTTTAATATTGATTACGCATCGAAATTAAGTAACAACAAGAAATTATATATAAAAAATAATAATTTTGAAATGATTTACATTTTATTCACCTCTATGAATCAAAGTTTCCTCTTCAGACAAACAGAATGTACATAATCTATCATTAACAATATTCATTTTAAACAAAAGTGATTTTAGTTAAAATCCTATGTATAATTCTTGTTTGAAACCATTGAATATACTGGGTGAGAACCTAAATCGGAACAGTACCTAATTATGGAACACTCATTATAAAAGTGTTTTTTTCCGATCAAGATCAGTTTATTTACGAGTTAAGTCAATACAGACGATTGCCTTAGATACAAGTTCCAAAGAAAACAATTATCCGGTAAGTACTTCAAATACTGCTATCATTTAAAGTTTTTCATGTTCAAATGTCAAAACATGGCGCGTGCTTGAAAGACTTCATGCTTGCCACAATCACAGCATACTGGTACAGCCTGAATTTTACTGCAATCATCAAATTTTACTCACAAAAATGACAAAAAACAACGACAAACAAACTGGAAATAACAATTATTAATTTACAAACAAACATGAATAATCCAATATACACTTTAAAAATTGTCATACAGCACCGCATTCATGAACTCATTTCTACAATGAAAGCTTTGCTAACAATCAATCATTTCAAACTAAATCTAAATTGTAATTAAAAATATCAAATAGAAGGTGTGCAAACTAAATTATTTGAAGTCAGTTATTAAGCAGTGTGATATCTTAAAAAGATTACAACTTACATTCAAATATCTTAAAAAGATTACAATTTACCTAAAAATAAAATTTGACCAAAAGTTTGGGGGCTATTTGAGCAGAATGGGGGCTATTTGACTTGCGGGCTATTTGACCAGGTTCCCTCCATATAAGGGTAAAAACAAGAAATCAATGAGATTTAAAACTACATCTTATAAATTTCATTGTATTTTTATGAACTGGATATCATTTTGAAATATAAGTCCTACATGTTAAAGAGTGGCATAGTTTTAAAGAAAATAGTCACTGAGGTTATTACATATTTGATAAACAACTAAAATAAGTATAAGATCATAATATTATAAGAACTCACCAGTATTGCATGTCATCTTTTACAAAACATCAAATGATTGGATTGTCATATTCCAAATCATAGTCCATGTTCATCTGATCTTATGTTGTTATATCATAAGTTTATTTAATTTATCCCTTTAATTATCAATAGTTGTTATTTGTGTAAATTCATTAATTCCTTTAAAAACATGACCAACCCTTCCTGCTGAAATCCCAACAAAATGGCCGCCTCTATTTCAAATTTGGTTCTGAGATTCTGATTGGTTGTTGTACAAATATGGCTTATCATGGGAATGGCTTATAAACAAAATATTAAGATCTATGATGATAACATGTTTAGAAATGAAAGTAATATGAATTCAGTTACATGCAATTAATAACTGTTGATTTGGTAAGTGTATTATTTTGCATAATATTATAAAATTATGATTTATTTCATTGATTAATTAAAAATATCCTTTTTTTATTTTATTTTGAATCATTAATTGATAATTCATTTATTCATCCATTCATTTAAAAGTAACTAATTAAGTAAATTAATTAATCAATTTATTAGTTATTTATTAATTTATTTATTCATTCCTTCATTCAATTATTTATTCAAATCTTAATTCATTCATTCATTCATTCATTCATTCATTCATTCATTCATTCATTCATTCATTCATTCATTCATTCATTCATTCATTCATTCATTCATTCATTCATTCACTCATTCGTTCATTCATAAACTCATTCATTCATTCGTTCGTTCATTCATTCATTTATTCATTCATTCATTCGTTCATTCATTCATTCATTCATTTATGCAATAAATCAATCAATCAATCATTCATTCATTCATCCATGTATCAATTTATTTTTGGATTCAACCCTTTTTTTTCCATATTTCATTCAATATTTGGAATATTTTTTTTATGTTATTGTAGATTTACACATGGATAAACTGAAACAATTAAATTACTGCTGATAAAAGAAATCCTTACCTTGAACATGAATAATTGAGATGAAATGCAGAATTTTTAATAGAAAAATTCTTCAGCTAAGAAAAAGCACTTATTATTGGAATAATACACTTAAAACGTAAAAAAGTGCACCTACAAAGCAATAGATACAAAAAAATAAACTTCGTCTTTTCTTTTAAAGCTTCGTCTTTGGTTGAAAAGCTTCGTCTTTTCCAAAAAATATCGGCCATCTTAAATTTCAAAAAGACGAAGCTTGTTATGCAAAAGACGAAGCTTTTATGCAAAAGACGAAGCTTTTATGTAAAAGACGAAGCTTTTGTTTAGGAAAATATGGCTTAAACATAAAGACAAAGCTTTTTTTCAAAAGACGAAGGTTTAGCGAAGTTTTTTTTACAAAAAGCGAACCTTTCATACAAAAATGCAGGTTTTGCGAAGCTTTTCAAAAAAGCGAAGAAAAGGCACAGCTTTTGAGAAAAAGCGCAGCTTTAGTGAAGAAAAAGCTTCGCTAAAGCTGCGCTTTTTATGAAGCTTCATTTTTATTTGGCACGGGACACCATTTCAATAAAGATTTTAGTGGTAACAAAACATAAATGATCTTAGTGGATAGTTTCATTTAATTTGCCACATATTTGACTGAACTGAACTTAGGTTAGCATCAGTAATAAACACGAAGTTGAAGAAATTAAGAAAAATCAATGTGTTGTCATTGGTGACATTTATATAGACTTAAGATTATTGAAGTTACGACTACAACCCTTGATCAAAATGGCCCAGGGGGTGGGTACAGCTATGATGCATTGGAAACTGATTTCTGATTGGTCATTTGTGGCTGCATACTGTCTAATATAGTACAGGGATAATTGTAGTTGGTATTTCATATTGTTCACTCTATGACTGATTTTTAAATGAAGAGGATCTTTAAAAAATGCTGAATGGTGAAAAACGGTTCAAAATAAGCATGAAGGGTTCTCATGGTGCCCGGCGCCTTTATTAGGACAGCTGCCTGAAATTAAAGACACACTTTTATAATTGTCTACCAAATTTTACTTGCATACATATTATTATACCCCCCAAAACAAAGTTTGGGGGGGTATACTGGAATCGGGTTGTCCGTCTGTCCGTCTGTCTGTCTGTCTGTCTGTCCGTCTGTCCGTCTGTCCGTCCGTCTTTTTTTTGTCCGGGATTCATCTTTGTCGTTATTGAACGAATCTTTTTCAAACTTTCAAATATTAATGACCATGATGTAAACCTGTGCCTCCGTGGATTTGGTCAGAATCGCATGATCCTGAGTGGAGTTGTGGCCCCTTAATGAGTTAAATTGGGCAAAATTAGCTTTGTCCGGGATTCATCTTTGTCGTTATTGAACGAATCTTTTTCAAATTTTCAAATATTATTGACCATGATGTAAACCTGTGCCTCCGTGGATTTGGTCAGAATCGCATGATCCTGAGTGGAGTTGTGGCCCCTTAATGAGTTAAATTGGGCAAAATTAGCTTTGTCCGGGATTCATCTTTGTCGTTATTGAACGAATCTTTTTCAAATTTTCAAATATTATTGACCATGATGTAAACCTGTGCCTCCGTGGATTTGGTCAGAATCGCATGATCCTGAGTGGAGTTGTGGCCCCTTAATGAGTTAAATTGAGCAAAATTATTTTGTCCGGGATTCATCTTTGTCGTTATTGAACAAATCTTTTTCAAACTTTCAAATATTAATGACCATGATGTAAACCTGTGCCTCCGTGGATTTGGTCAGAGTCGCATGATCCTGAGTGGAGTTGTGGCCCCTTAATGAGTTAAATTGGGCAAAATTAGCTTTGTCCAGGATTCTTCTTTGAAGCTATTGAGCAAATCTTTTTCAAACTTTCAAATATTAATGGCCATGATGTAAACCTTTGCCTCCATGAATTTGGTGGGAGTCACATGATTCTGAGTGGAGTTGTGGCCCCTTAATGAGTTAAATTGGGTAAAATTAGTTTTGTTCGTCCTACTCCTTCGTCATTTTTGAATGAATCTTTTTCAAACTTTTAGCCATGGTGAGAACATTTGCCCCTGTGATTGTGGTTGGAATCACATGATCATGTCTCCAATTATGGCCTCTGAATAAGTTAAAATAGGCAAAAATTATACAGCTTTGTCTAGTTGTTACTAAAAATAGAAAAACGGTTTCCGGACGATAACTCATGAAAGGCTAGACAGATTTGAACAATTTTTGGTACACAGGTGTAACATCAGAAGATACAGGTCAAGTTCGATATTGGGGCTGGTGGGGCCAAGGTCAAGGTCATTGTTACTAAAAATAGAAAAACAGTTTTCGGACAATAACTCATGAAAGGCTAGACAGATTTGAACAATTTTTGGTACACAGGTGTAACATCAGAAGATACAGTTTGGTACACAGGTGTAACATCAGAAGATATAGGTCAAGTTCGATATTGGGGCTGGTGGGGCCAAGGTCAAGGTCACTGTTACTAAAAATAGAAAAACGGTTTCCGGACGATAACTCATGAAAGGCCTGACAGATTTGAACAATTTTTGGTACACAGGTGTAACATCAGAAAATACAGCTCAAGTTCGATATTGGGGCTGGTGGGGCCAAGGTCAAGGTCACTGTTACTAAAAATAGAAAAAACGGTTTCCGGATGATAAATCATGAAAGGCTTACAGATTTGAACAATTTTTGGTACACAGGTGTAACATTAGAAGATACAGGTCAAGTTTGATATTGGGGCTGGTGGGGCCAAGGTCAAGGTCACGGATACTAAAAATAGAAAAACGGTTTCCGGACGATAACTCATGAAAGGCTAGACAGATTTGAACAATTTTTGGTACACAGGTGTAACATCAGAAGATACAGGTCAAGTTTGATATCGGGGCTGCTGGGGCCAAGGTCAAGGTCACTGTTACTAAAAATAGAAAAACAGTTTCCGGACGATAACTCATGAAAGGCTAGTTTTTCTTGTCAGCAGTGTAACTTCTAAATTACTCAACATATTTAAATAAAACAGTACATGCATGATAAAAGAAGATGCAGTTTGCAGTAACCTTGGAGTTATGGCCTCTTTTCAAAGGAATGGTTTGCCATTCCTGTGTCCAGGCGGCATTTGGGGGTATTCGTCACTACTGTGACAGCTCTAGTTTAGAATGATCTAGTCCATCAAAGTATTATGTTTGTATGCAAATATTTTATCTGAGCACTTTGAAAAAAATCTAAGTCATATGGTCAAATTATTTATGAATATCACTATTTTTAGCTTCTGAACAAAAAATTGAGTACAGGTATATACATGAATAACTTTTCTTTACAATTTGTGTTATGAATATGTTTAAAATTGACTTGCTCCTCTTGTGCTACCACTGTATTGTAACCTCACACAGTGGTTCATGTCGGTGAATAATAGGCTGCTACCAAATGATTTTAAATGATTATTTAATATTTATGTGAATGGATTTCTTCAAATATATATCTGGAAGATCTTTTGTTTTGATTTGAGTATTCCTGTAATAAAATCAAAACAAGTAAGAGAAAGTTTTCTTGGAAACAATTTCTAGTGATGCTGTTCATCTTGATGTAAACAAGGCACTTTTTTAAAACTGACACAATTTTTTTAAATGAGTTAATAAATCATATTATGCTTAAAGTGTTTCATCTGTTATACTAATTATACCCGATGCATATTTCTGAACAAATTAAACTAATTAAACATTATTATGACAATTAAGTTCCTGAAGATGAAACATAATTAGTGCTCATTTCTCAAAACAACTCTCTTCAGAATTTCAAATTTGTTTGTCACTCTTTGCCAGTAAAATATTCATTCAGCAATATTTTGTGTTTCCAGGTGATCTGAAGTGTTGACGTGACAACTGGTTACCATGGCGAAAACAGATCCCCCAATGGTGGGCAAATATGAACTGTTCAGGAGTCAGGTATGGTTTTGAGAGGATTGTTATCTTTCAGAGACAAGCCATGCTGGTTACAGCCTATCAAATTTTGCTAGATAATTATCATGGTGGATTATTTTGGCATTTAATTTGTTTTAAAACCTGTAAACTTGGACATCAGAAACAATTGACAACCAAGTAATATCACTTTTATACCTTAACTATACCAGACATTTTTTTATGAATCTGCAATAATTAATGATTATCATTAATTTATTATCTGTTGACATACTATATGGGTGACTCTTATAAGGTCAAGAAAAAAGAAAAATGGTGTCTGATCGATTTTGCTTATTTGAAGATCTATGTTTCATCTGGGGTTTGTCGGGTCAAGGTCACTGTAACTAAAATAAGAAAGATGGTTTCTGCTGAAAACATATATTAGTATTAATAGTGATGTAACTTGGTTTGTACAGTAGGTAGCTTAACGTAAAGGCATAGTTCGGGTTTGCTTTTGGGGTATGTGGGTCAAGGTCATTTTTACTAAAAAATAATTTCTGCACTCAAAAAATAAGTGAGCATTGATGGATAATGATGAAACAGTATGTAGAAGCTCATTTGCAGAAATAGCTTGGGATTGTAGCTAGGGGTCATGGTTAAGATCAATGTTACTAAAAATAGAAAAATGGTTACGGCTCAGAAACTCAAGTTAGAAATAACACATAATGGTGAAATTTGTTGTGTAAGAAGCATATGAGGAGATATTCATTGGAATTGTTTTAGGGGTCAATAGGTTCAAGGTCAGAATTGCTGTTTCTAAACACAGATAAATGATTTGTTCTCCATAATTTTAGATAAAATTGATGTGTAGAGGTAAAACTTAGTATATAGCAAGCTAATGTGAAGATATACATTGGAAATGCTTTATGGGTTGGTGTGGTGAAGGTCAAGGTCATCTTTAGTATGTAGCAAATTCATATTAAGTTGTACTTGATAAAAAAACAACAACCGTTTTACTCAATGTATATGAAACTTATTATAAAGCAGTCTCATGTGAATCATAAAGTCGGGTTGGATTTAAGTTAATTACAGACTATTTGAAAACAGTTTTGGCATGATGTTCAGTGTATAATCTTGGAATATAGCCAGCTGTACATAGGGTATTTGGGGTTGGTAGGAACATGGTGAATTGGTCACTGCTTGTATATTTAGATATGCATTTCTTAAGTGCCAAAATTTCTTATTTAAACTTTTTATTTGTGGGATAAACTGCTTGGTCTAATTCTAGGAATCAATAGCAATTGGAACATTTGCTTAAGCTCCTGACCAAATTGTTGAAAGTGTGAACAGGATTGATATTCCCTACTTGGTCGTAAAAGATAACAAGTAAATTAACTTCAGTGTCTATAAGAACAAACACATTATCTTCAATTTCTCCATAATTCTTTCATTAGTATTAATGGCACACTCGATTTTCACATTAGGTATGCACTCAAAATGTAAGGAAACTCTTAAAAAACACAGAGTGCAAAATTTAACAGTTGGTGCTGGAAAAAGCTCTGTCCTTGAATTCCTTCTTGATAAAAAGCTTGAATAGTGTGAGAATGGTTTTCTTTGATTCCATTGGTACTTAAAACAATAAAATGGTCAAAACACAAACTAGTCTGTCTGGGATCTGGGAAGAGAGGCCTAGAAAATGGTTCTCTTGGCAAAATTTGTTAAAACAAAACTTTTAACACCAATGTTTTGTACAATATATAGGCGGATCATTCAGACTGGCCGTCGCCCTTTAAAAGATGATATAATGGCAAAATAGGAGGTCAAAAGGTGCTTTTTTGTTTATATTTGCTGTAATAACCACATAGGGTCGTTTCTTAAAACTGAACCCTGTAACTGTGAAATTTTATCCTACGCGATCCCATAACACACCACAAAACAAAATTATTATATATATGCAATATGTTTTTGAAATTTTATGTAATGTTATATGATATAATTTTATATTGCACATTTAAATGTATATATATAATTTTGATAAAGAATTAATTTTTAGTCTTTTTTAGAAGTAATAAAATGTTAATCAAGCACACTTATTGTGCGCTAGAAACCCATTATTCACTAGAGACCTATTAGTCATTTCTCCTTTATAATAATGAAGAGTGCAGGGCATGTTTAGTATAATGGCTTTTTGCCATGTATAGGGATATCTTTTGTTTCATTCCATATAATATTTCGGAATTAAAATAGAACCACAAAACAAGAAAACACAGGTATAGACAATGTTTACGTTATGTTGAAAATATGCCTGACATTATGGTTAGACATGGTAACAATACATTCATCAAATACTTCAAATACAGATTAATTTGAAATGACATATAACAGATGTATGAGTTATTATTTCATAAATGTCAATTTATATGTCAATTTATATTTCCCGATTACAAACATGAATAATCAAAAAACAGTGTCTAGTAGTCATGTTGAAGAAATAGGGAGAAAAGGTAGGGACCAGGGTACTGCCACAGACTTTACCTGAAGTTTACAATAAATTTTTGCAGTTAGAGGTCCACAAATGAACGAAGATTGAAGAATTTGCAGTTAAACGACTGAAAGAGAAATTGGTGGAATTTGTTGCATTTATTGAAAGGGTCAAATCAAAGACATTATCTGATTTGTACAAGAAATATAGGCAGAAAATGACGAGGTTAATAAGGGCTGACAGGAAGTTGCTACATCATCTTTTCAATGCCTCAAATTCAAAGTCTTGAGAAGATCCTGTACCCTGTACTTCTATATCCTATTGGCCATGGTGTAGATATCGGTACTGTTGACAAAATCATGTGTGTTTTTTATGAATGCACTCCCAAAATTCCGATAAACCCTGTATTGTTGTCTGCTGATACCGACTATTCCTATAAGCCAAGAAGTCTTTACAGCTGCTTCTGCCAACTAAAGATGCATTCCCGTTACACATTAAGAGAGCAGCTTAACATGTTTTATGCGACAGTTTGGGTGCACGGCATTGTGCGCCTCACACCTGTAACACGACATTGCGTTTGTCTGCCACATAACGTTACTCCGACAAAAAGGAACGTGCAGTGCCATGTTGTTTTCACGTTTTATTCCAGTAACAAATAACAGAGTATTATGAATAGTTTAACTTAAATATAGAAGTCTAATTATTAGCTCGTTCAATTAAATTGAGTCACTTAGAATGTTCACACAGTTTAAGATGCACACAAAGTATTAAGCACAAAGTTTTACACATAGAGACATAGAGTATAATGTCTTTCACAAAGTTACACAAAGTTGTTGCCTTATTGATTACTAAATCATCACTATTTTAATGAAAACATGTATGTGTTTATATACTCCTTAAACGTGATACAGAGTTTGATAAAATATGAAAGGTGATGAATGTGATTATCAAAAAATGAAAATATTTGTCTTCAAGCAAAATAATGACATAATAATGTCAATTACTGAAAGATCATTAAATGATTATTTGGACCCTGTCTCAAACTTAGAGATGTGGCACCGCGCACCCCAGTTATGTCGTGCAGCGTCGGGAACGGGCCAGTATATACACTCCGGTATAGTAGGGGTGGTCACCGAGCCCGAGCCACACTGTCTAAGGGGCACGTGCAGTTGGCCATTAATTTGGGGAATTAGCTGGCACAACTGCGAGTTACCGTTTAAGTTCAGATCACGTTTAATGGTTCACTTTGATTAACAACTCAAGTCCAATTAAGATGTTTAAAAGTTGGTTCTTTATTAATTCCACATTTAAGTTGAATAGTTAACAAAGATAAATCCAAAGACTTATTCAACAAGAAACATTCAATAGTCCATGTGATATATTAAGTTATGAAAGTAAGTGAATTAATTATATAGTCACAAAAAAAGTAGTTCAAAGATATTTCCTTAGTAAAAGAAGAAGTACAAAGTTCCTAGTCTATATGTATCTCTAATGTATATATTTCTCTTCTTCTTAAATGAAAAATGTACATACTTATATACTAACTTAAAGAGTAGAAGTTACCAATCAGAATTAAGTGATAAAAGGATAATGATCAAAGATTTTAGAAAGTGTCACTCAAAAATAATTATTGTCAAAAATAAAATTTACAATTAGATTAAGTCTGAGATAATTGAGAAGTGTCAAAGTCTCAAAGAGTAAGGTTTATGATTATGATCTGAGATAATTAACTGATAATAATTAAGAAGAGGAAGCAGTAAAATCTTATCAGAAATGTCAAAACACTCAATTGCAATTAGAATGACTGACAAAAGTCTCTTTAGGAAATTATGAAAGTAAATATCATAGAAAAATAAGATGTAACCAAAAAAAAGAACAATAAATTTTCTAACAGAATTTGAAAGAGAAAATCACATGGTGACAAATTCCCCCTTGCTCACAAAAAGTTCGTCCTGAACTTAATTAAACAGTTATATCATTATCATAAGTAGAATTTTTTTTTTTTTTTATTTTTCTACTTCTCTAATTGAAGTTTAACATAACATGAATATTATATGACGAATTTTCACCCATGTAACAATACAATACAAATGAAAAATAATGACAATACAAGTTGCTATAAACAATGATATGTACAGTGTGGATCCACATACAAAATAGCTTTAAAGACCATGTATATAAGATAATGAAGTAATTATACAGTTTAACTCATTTCACTTTATTTTGATTCCAATATCCGATATTATAAGGGTATGCGATAAAACAAACTTTTTGCGCAATAAAGTTGCAATATCTTTAGCATAATTTTTATGTTATAATTTTGAGAGTTGACTCAAAAATAAAAATTTACCCTTAGAAAATCGAAGAATAGATTATCCACTTGTCTTAAGTGCGTAGATCAATTGTAAAGCACTAATGTATGATACAAGTTTGAAGATATTTTATGGAATTGTCAATGGCAAGTCAAAATACAGAATGCAAAGAAACACAAAAACATATAAGATAATTGTCACGAATATGCATACTGCTACAATATTTATACTTTCCTTACATTTAAGGTTATTAGTATATATTTTATAGTAAATTGGTGCAGCATAAATATAATAATAAATTGTAACATCATTATTTTGTGGGCAGCATCAATAAACAAGATATTGCACATTAATTTTATCTCTACTAAGGTATTCAAATTTGTATGACCCTTCTATGTTCAATTTGGCAGTTACAGAAGTGGTTAATCATATAAAGCACATAGACATGTAAAACTTGCAAGCAATTGTAAATCAGCCATCTCCTTGTGTCAAGAAATTTTTGTCAAAATTATTCTTAATTTGTGCTCATGAGGAGATGAGGTTACATGAAAGTCTTTTTTAAGTTTTCCACTTCTGTTTGTGTTACTGATAGGGAATGTATATTTGCCCATTTCTTCCCTCAAAGTTGTTACGGCTGCCCTTCTTGTCCATCCGTCATAGGAATCAGAAACACAAGACTGCAATAGGCTAGGCTGCAATAACCGTTCGGTATTCGCTGCAGAGAGTCGTTGAGTCTTGGCTGGTTCCTGTGATAGAGCCATCTTCAAAGTTTTAGAAGATGATGGGTTTGGCTCGATGGAGGTTACTTGGAACTTGTACTTTGGTCCCAAGATACATACAACAGGATGGCCACGTGGTAAAAGCTGGCGCACATTGGTGCTTATACAATATAAAAAATTGTAAAGTCTGTGTCCAGTTTTGGTGACAGCATACAGCTTCTGTAGGATCAGCAGGGTCTTCCTACCAGGAATATTATATCTTGAAGCTTTTATGAATGATTGTGTAGATAAAATTATTCCATTTCATATTTAAAAAAACTTATATCACATTTAACTATTTAATTTAGCACTTGACACTCACTATACACTTAAATCCAGTAGAATTCTTCTGTTCAAGAAGACTTGTTTCTAGCTGAAATGGTTTACGTGAAGTTGTCTCGCCGGATGATGTTCGTTGAGTTGATGTCGGTGATCGAATCAATGTAGAAATTGATTACCCGCTGTTCTCCACCATATGGCACCGCGCACCCCAGTTAAGACGTGCAGCGTCGGGAACGGGCCAGCATATACACTCGGGTATAGTAGGGGTGGTCACCGAGCCCGAGCCACACTGTCTAAGGGGCACGTGCAGTTGGCCATTAATTTGGGGAATTAGCTGGCACAACTGCGAGTTACCGTTTAAGTTCAGATCACGTTTAATGGTTCACTTTGATTAACAACTCAAGTCCAATTAAGATGTTTAAAAGTTGGTTCTTTATTAATTCCACATTTAAGTTGAATAGTTAACAAAGATAAATCCAAAGACTTATTCAACAAGAAACATTCAATAGTCCATGTGATATATTAAGTTATGAAAGTAAGTGAATTAATTATATAGTCACAAAAAAAGTAGTTCAAAGATATTTCCTTAGTAAAAGAAGAAGTACAAAGTTCCTAGTCTATATGTATCTCTAATGTATATATTTCTCTTCTTCTTAAATGAAAAATGTACATACTTATATACTAACTTAAAGAGTAGAAGTTACCAATCAGAATTAAGTGATAAAAGGATAATGATCAAAGATTTTAGAAAGTGTCACTCAAAAATAATTATTGTCAAAAATAAAATTTACAATTAGATTAAGTCTGAGATAATTGAGAAGTGTCAAAGTCTCAAAGAGTAAGGTTTATGATTATGATCTGAGATAATTAACTGATAATAATTAAGAAGAGGAAGCAGTAAAATCTTATCAGAAATGTCAAAACACTCAATTGCAATTAGAATGACTGACAAAGTCTCTTTAGGAAATTATGAAAGTAAATATCATAGAAAAATAAGATGTAACCAAAAAAAAGAACAATAAATTTTCTAACAGAATTTGAAAGAGAAAATCACACGGTGACAGATGTAAGAAGTGATAATTATTACTTATGTGTCCTAAATGAAATATCTCAGTATTTGAGGAAATGCCATAAATATCTAATTATGATCTCCTGCATAATTACAATTATTTTTTTATGTGTTAAAAATCGAACATGTAGTTGGCTGAAAATGAGCGGCATAATACATGCAATGGTCTGGATGTAAGCAGCTGATGCAGATTTTAGCAAGAGGAACCAACAAATATAGGCTGTTGGGTTATAGAATCAGGTATAGTGAAACCTGTGTGGATCAGCCTTCGGTACCTGTCTCCTGTTTGCAGATGGTTGCTTGTGGATGCTACCCAAAATGCAACACTTCAAGATGCAAATATTATAAGTCTGGGCAGATGAGCATGTTCAAATGTAAATGAAAGGCATCAGGATGTACCACTCCTGTTGGGAATGAAGATGACTAAATATTGGGGAATTCCATAGTTTGCTGTATCATTTTTGGTGATTAACTTTACATATATAAAATGCATATCAATTAGGACCTTTTGTTGTAAGTTAGAACATATGTGGAAATGTATGTGTTATGTAAATAGCTGTGCTTTAGGTTGAACCTTTGACATTTGACCTTTAATCATTTGGTGTTATTGATTTATTAACATGTGTTCAGATCAGGACAATTCAGTGCTAAAATGACCAATAACTTAACTTTTTTGTTGAAATTAAAGTTTTATTTCACCTCTTTTACCATTCCTGCAAAACAGTATTGGTGTTTACAAAAAATGAGTTGAAACTGATGAATAGGCACAATATTCAAATATATCCATTTTAATAAACAGTTAAAATGCACTTAATGACCTTTTGACCTTTAAAAACTTGTTTCAACAAATAAGGGCATGTTTCCGATATATATATATATTAAACTTTACAAATGTGATGGCTGTCAAGCATTAACAAAGTCATATTTTTTGAGACCCAAGGCAGACTAAAAACTAAAAAATTAGATTTACTAAAAAGAGATGTTTGAACTAAATTTTTAATTAAATTAGTGTTCCTGAATAGTTTGTTCGACCCTAATAGCTATTTGCTGTACTGGTTGTGAGTTTTAGTAAACCAAGTGTTTTACAGTTGAAAGATGCATTTTACTGGTACTCAAATATCAATAATTGGCATCCATATATGGTCCAATGATGTCCATTAATATCAAATTACGGAAATTTGCGCCAAATGGAGAGGGGTATTTAATAGTCACTGAGATGATATCAGACAGATTGCGTTACCTTACAAGACAATGTTTTGGTGATTTAATTAAAAATTTGATGATGATGGAATATGGAATGACAAGGAGTGGTTTAGAGTTGAAAATAGAATTGTTCTTCTTGGCTGATATGTGTTTTGAATGAATGTTATTACTATTTATATAATTAATGACATTGCTATCAAAAAATAATGTCATTTATAACTTTTTTAATAATTCTTGATTTGACATAATAAATTGAGAGTATAGCGTTGTAAAGAGAATGCATTATATAGCAACATTTTATGTTTAAAGCACTCTTTAAATATGTAACAGTAAAAATATTTTTTTACAATTTCACATTCATGGTCATTCAGCAGTCCAGTACTTGCTTGTAAAGTCCTTCTATATATTATCATTTCTTTATCATTTTTTCTGAATATTCAAATCAGGATGGCTCAGTTATTGAACTGAAACAACAAGGGAGATCAGTGCTTTGTTTTATTGACTCAATTTTAATGTTACTTCCCTTTGATTATGTGTTATGAAGAGGGATCAATCTGTCTAGAGTGGAATCATCAAGATACAGAGCTGTCTAACCTGAAATCACTTTCTTGGGCGAGTGTTATTCATGAGGACTGCAGAAAAACTCTTCCACTTATCTAAGCATTGGTCTGCTTTTCAAAAACACTTTCAGTTAAAAAAAGAAATAGTTAACAAATAGAAAAAGAGCAAAGAAGGTTAAACAGTAAAATTTATGTGGAGAAAACGACCATTGCAAACTATGAATGTTTTTTAATAGCATCCTGTAGCATGCTAACTGCTTTAGCAAATACACCAGTTTACTTGTTTGCATGCTGTTAAAGCTACAGGAAGATCAAGATCAGAGATTAAACCAAAAGTAATTTGTCAACCAAATCAATACCAGACCTGTCTCCAAGGACATGGATGTCGTACAAGTTCTATAATCTTTGCTACAGCAGAGAGTTTCTGCTTGCAGTATGTTCCATATGTGATATAGTTGAAATATTGGGGGGAAAGAGAAGTTTTGAGCTATGGATTTTCTAGGAATCACATTAATGAAGTTAATGTAAAAAATAATCTAAGATAAGTAATGTTAGAGTGTATTTTTATTGCTGACAATTATTTCCAGAAATATCTTAATATTTATTAATTATGTGAAAATGACTAAGTTATTGCCACTTAAGATTCAAAACATCTCATTCAGATAGGTGACTCTTGTATCTTTGCTATATATGGTATATAGAAAACAAGATCATCATGACCGCTGTATGATACAATAATGTAAAACAAGATCATCATGACCGCTGTATGAGACAATGATGTAAAACAAGATCATCATGACCGCTGTATGAGACAATGATGTATAACAAGATCATCATGACCGCTGTATGAGACAATGATGTAAAACAAGATCATCATGACCGCTGTATGAGACAATGATGTAAAACAAGATCATCATGACGGCTGTATGAGACAATGATGTAAAACAAGATCATCATGACCGCTGTATGAGACAATGATGTAAAACAAGATCATCATGACCGCTGTATGAGACAATGATGTAAAACAAGATCATCATGACCGCTGTATGAGACAATGATGTAAAACAACATCATCATGACCGCTGTATGAGACCATGAGGTAAAACAAGATCATCATGACCGCTGTATGAGACAATGATGTAAAACAAGATCATCATGACCGCTGTATGGACAATGATGTAAAACAAGATCATCATGACCGCTGTATGGACAATGATGTAAAACAAGATCATCATGACCGCTGTATGGACAATGATGTAAAACAAGATCATCATGACCGCTGTATGAGACCATGAGGTAAAACAAGATCATCATGACCGCTGTATGAGACAATGATGTAAAACAAGATCATCATGACCACTTTATAAGACAATGAGATAACAGTAAACTTTTATTGTTTTTGATCTGCCTACACATTTGGCTTGTTAGCACATGTCTTTATCCAGAACAATTCTGATCTGTTGAGGTGATCAATACTGGAAATGTCCCTAAGGAATAAGAGTCTGTGAAACTTTCTTTTAGCACATTCTGTAATTAACAAGAGTCTAGCCGATGTTATTATTGTTGGCAATATTTATCACATTTACATATGATACGAAAAAGCTACATATATAATACATATAGACTAGAATAGGATATCTATGTGTATTATATATGTAGCTAAATACCCCTGCTTTGAAACACATGTTGATCCATCGACAGTCGGTAGGTCTGTAGACCAAATTTTGTCTGATTGATGACTTGGTAGAGAGATTGGTCACACAATTTAGAACCACAGTGACCATGAACACAAAAACCCTGTACATTCAATATAATGAGACCTACAGTTCTCAAACTGGGTGGAAAGGTTGGTCATGGTCTTAAATTACATCATGTGCTCCAATTGTGGCTATCTGTCCATTAAGGCCAAATCATGGGCATTTGTCGGGTGACTGTGACAGCTCTTGTTTTTTACTGTTTTTCCAAAACTATTTTTACATAAATGTAAGGCCACCCACTACTATTTATGTTTTTATGTTTCATCATTTTTTTGCGAAGAAAAATTGCAGTATTAAAACTAGTGAAATATAAAATAAAAATGCAATTTTTCCATTTTGTTTAAAAACAGGAGTGGGCGAACCCAAAACAATTGTTTGGTACAATCAAAATTTAGAATGATAATGCAGATCAATTTTGACTTTATTCTCTCTACCATCAAATGTAATTTAAAGAATATTTGGGCCAACTTATGAATGCAGTATCAAGCAACCACTTTTAAAATCAATATTTCTGAGAAGTTAATTTTACTTTGTCAGTTTAGGAAAATTTGATTTGATTTTGCAAGTCAAACTTTCAATTCTTTCTTGATCTTACGATATTTTGAGGTACTTTCGTTGATAAGATGGCCTATTTGTTCTCTCAAAGTCAGCCTTCCAGAGTTGTCAAAGACCTCATAGTAACATGTATTGTGTGTTGTTTGATGCAGCATGGCTTAATTGTGCTATTGGGGTCATATTTTATGATTTTTTGTGAAAAATAGTAGTGACTTACAAACCCAATTTCTGTTATAAATATATTAATACTGAAGACAGTCTTGTTATTTATTACTAACATGATAAGAATTGCCTTTTTGCAACAAACTGAAGATATCTGTCAGATAATGCTTGGACCTGAGAGTCAGCACATTATGATGTCATGTTTATACATTAGGTCATGGAAAATGTGTGCCAATTTTTTTTATGCTCCCATTTTTTTCGAATGGGGAGGGTGCGGGGCATCTTGATTGGACATCCTTCAGTCCATCTGTTCTCTTAAATATACTTTTATATTTTTAAATTTAAAAAAACCTTACATGTATCATAGCAAAACACCAGTTAGTAACATCAAAACAAAAATTAGTTCCCTTGATACTCTTCATTTATACCAATAGTCTACATGGTTTACTTCCCTTAGATTTACACATTCTTCTGTCCACTTATCACAAAATATTGTGTTGCCCAGAAGTATGGATGATGAAACTTGACAGGAATGTAAATCAGCATGTGAAGTTGTGTACCTGGGGTTTTGTGTTTGGCTTATCTCCCTTGACTCTTTGAAACTAGGGCATTAAGAGCAGGCAATATTGAGTCAGACATATCGTCTTAAGTATGAGAACCAGAGTCATGAAACATTACAGAAATGTTTATGAGCATGCGAGGTTGTTAATAGTTGAGATTTTCCTTTTTATTCTCCTATGATCTATGAGCTTTCATGCCATGAAAAATCCTTAACTATGGCACAAATTATGTCCATCACTTTTTAGGAAAGAGAGGGCATCTGTGTATGAACACATTTCAAGTGTATTAAATGTTTGATGCACTAAACAAAATATCCAGTTAGAATGGAAATTATTGATGCCTTACCCTATTTTGTTGTTGATGCCCTTGTGGTTTTACATATGAACGCCAATCCATGTTTTTAGGCAACAATACGTGGTATTCATGTGTAAGGGGATGTAGTGCAAAAACAAATTGTTGTGAAAAAATGAAAATCTTTCAAATAAAAGGAAATAACAGTGCTGCTTTTGATTTGCTTTATTATTCTAAAACAGAATTGCTTTCCATGTATACATGTTCCCGGTTTAAACTCACTAACATATTAACTCATGTTTTATTACGGTTATACAAGATATTAACTATAACGCAACATATGGTCATTTTTTTCACTGTATTGGAAAATTACTTCAGGGCTTTTAACTTTCGTTTCCCATTGTTTCATATTGATTGAGGATCAGTGCACTGCAAGTATGTCGCCTGTATGTGTACAATTATGGGGATAATTGTAAATTTTCAATGAAATAACGGACAAACACAGAAACCCAGTATCAGGGAAATGAGTGTTTGTAATATTAATGAACTGATGTGATAAAATAAAGTTTTTTTTCAAGCGCTGGTCACACACTTCAGTTTTGCTGTGACTAGATCTAACGAGTTTTTCAACACATTGGTAGATCTGGAAATGGAATTATACTGAAGCCAAAAGGCTGAGTGCTCTGCCAATAAATTTAGCATAAGGATAGAAGTTGTTGCAATGAATTTTTGCATTTACTCTTATATTATATCGTATTCAATTTAGTATGTGAATGAGGAAAACGACATTTATGTGGGACTAGTAATTTTATCAATTATCCATAGTTTGTGACAATGTTGCTATGACATGGAAAATTATAGAAATTGCTTATAGCCTCGTGTTTCATTGGTATTTGCATAATAAAGGTTCAAAACTGAATGACAAATAGGACGTTGCTGTAATATTGTCCTAATAGATTTGTGTGAACGTAATTGTCAGTGTTTTATATATATAGGACAGTCCTGTTTTGTAATGAAAACAATACATGGAATTTATGTATTGATGTGAAGTTTTTCATGTAAGAGTACATCCTTTTAATGATGCTTTAGTTACACACTGTGTACGAGTATTTTGTTCATAAGTATTTCAACTCGGAAAATGTTATATGACAATCTTAGACCAAAAATGTACATGTTATACAACATGTTTGGAAAAAATTAATGTGTTTTGGGCAATTCTGTATGTGATCAGAACTATTAAGTAAGATTCTTCAAAGATGACTGAGAAACCAGTGAAAATGGACACGTTGAAGCCAGACAGCAGTGGAAAACCAATTGAGTCAGTTAACTCTACAAATAAGGTAACTTCTGGCATCTTAATGCATTGAAGTCCTTTTATTTCACCTTATATTAACTGTTATTATCCCCCGCCTTGAAAAGGCGAGAGGATATAGTAATAGTAGACGCGATTCAGTGTGTGTGTGTGTGTGTGTGTGTGTGTGTGTGTGCGCGCGTCCATCCGGCCCACATTCATTTGCATCTCCTCTTACATTTCTCATGCAATTTCTACCAAACTTTCACAGATTGATGATCATAAAGTGAGGCAGCGCATATTGTCGGGCTTTCCTGATTTGACCATTTTTGAAAGAGTTATTGCCCTTTGCTTATTTTACATTTAAAATTGGTTTCTTCGCAACTCCTCTAACGTTTTTCATGCGATTTCTACCAAACTTTCACAGATTGATGATCATAAAGTGAAGCAGTGCATATTGTCGGGCTTTCCTGATTTGACCATTTTTGAAAGAGTTATTGCCCTTTGCTTATTTTACATATAAAATTGGTTTCTTCGCAACTCCTCTTAAGTTTTTCATGCGATTTCTACCAAACTTTCACAGATTGATTATCATAAAGTGAAGCAGCGCATATTGTCGGCCTTTCCCAATTCGACTATTTTTGAAAGAGTTATTGCCCTTTGCTTATTTTACATTTAAAATTGGTTTCTTCGCAACTGCTCTTACGTTTTTCATGCGATTTCTACCAAACTTTCACAGATTGATGATCATAAAGTGAAGCAGCGCATATTGTCGGGCTTTCCTGATTTGACCATTTTTGAAAGAGTTATTGCCCTTTGCTTATTTTACATTTAAAATTGGTTTCTTTGCAACTCCACTTACGTTGATGACTATAAAGTGAAGCAGCGCATATTGTCAGGCTTTTGGAATTTGACCGTATTTGAAAGAGTTATTGCCTTTTCTTAATTTTACGCATTTCTTATGTTCCTGAGAAACTACCCTTACCATTGATTGGCTTTCGTTACAAAAAATGCCCCATGAGGCGGGGGATATAGCTGTCTGTGACCACTCTTGTTTAAATTGAAATGGCAATTTTGAGTATTTCTGAAGTGAACTACCTGCTATCAATACAGAACTGCTTTTCAAAAAAGTTAACCCACAAAGCTGCTCATAAAGGTCTATGTCATTTTTCGATATTGATCGCATATTGCTGCACACGGATAAAAAATTTGGTATTAGAGCATTTCTGACTTTATTTATGTTGGAAATAACCCATTTCAGTGAAGTGCTATGGGTAAAAGTTGACATTGATTAAGTTGTTTCAGCCCTGATTTATGCACATGTAAAACTTTCATGTTTTACTTCATCATGCCTACCTGAAACAATAGTACAGGAAACAATTGGTCATCATAAAGGATGGTTGGGCCTATAAAAGGGCATCAATCGTGGTAGGGTTGGTCATGACCAGCAGATGACACCTATTGCTTATGAGATTAGGAGGTCAAAGGTCATGGTAGTGGTGACCTTGAACACAAAAACCTTGTTAGATTGATATATAGAGAATGCTTGGGCCTAAGGTCCTTTAACTTAGTAAGGAGGTCAGTAATGACTGGCAGATGGCCCCTATTGATTTTGAAATGAGCAGGATTAGGAATCAACTCTTCAGAAATTGATTTTCTTATTAGCTAGATTTTGTAGTAAAATCAGGTAAAAAATTAGTACCTGTGAGAAAGTCTATATTGTTCTAATTAGTAATATGAAAAAGCGTAAGATTAACAAAGCATGAATCCAGGTAATTTATGTAATTTGGTCTTGTATTTAGTTCAAAACAACTCTGTGTATGATTAATATGAAATAAGACTACCAGGCTTTGAAATTTGAACCCTTTCTTGTGCAGACAGACATAGTTATCACTTTTTTCTTGTAAAAATAATATTCAAGTCCATCAGACTCATTAGACCTAAAAAAAAAATATGTCTGTTTCCTGTAACCTGACTGACTGTAATTTTTTACCGCCGACCGCAACAATGCTAAGATATATTTTGTTCATTTATTTTAAGTTGTTTTATTTTATCTCCGGTTAATTAAAAAAAATATCCTTATAAGTTTTTAATGAGTTAACAGAAAAATAAACATTTTTCGTACCACATGGTCTAAAAAGCGCGGGAAACAGGTGCACGCTAACTTCCTGTCAATTTAATGAAAGTGAAAGGAGAGCTGCGTAGATCGTTGTCAGTGGTATATGCCATTCATGAAAAATACTATGTTGCAATATTGGCAATAGAAACGTTGAATGTTTTTGTTTACTTCCAGAAAAAAAAATAAACGTGAAAGTGAAACTGAAAGTTAAAGTAAGAAAGATTTCGTTGCAACTAAACAATCGCTGGTGCATATTGGAATTTGACAAGGATGCAATGGGTTACATAAAAAAGATGCATTAATAAATAATACGTTCGTCTGTGTCAGAACATAAGTCCAGAAAAGGAAATAAGACAAGGTATTCTATTAAAAATATATTGATTATTTTTTATCATGCTTGAGATTGTTACAGAATGAACAGTTGATCTAATACAGCAGATCTTTTTAAAACACTGAAAATTGTTAAAAAAAAAATAAGTTGTGGAAGCTATTTAATGAAGGTACTGTACCATGGGTCTACACTGGTCCCAAAGACTTGTACAATTCTGACAGCGCTCTAAGAGTTAAATGGTTTAGTTATTGATTCTAGTCATTTATAATTCGAAGTATTGATTTATATATGATTTTTGGAGATTCTTGCTAGTTCTTGTAGTAACAGCATTTTATTTTATAATAGTTGTCATGTACATTTAATTGTAATACAACTTAATATTATTGCACAGTCTATTTTAAAATAGTTTGTGCAATAATATCATGTTTTATTACTACAACAAGTAATTATGCAAGTATGCATTTTGAAAACATTTGCCATAATTAAATTGTCTAAATGTTACATGATTCACTTTTTCACTGGGTTATATTTGCAATGTGTAAAGATGAACTGCTTCCCTGGTGAACACACTGACAATGCTCAAAATTGCACATAATGTTGCCACTGCTGGGAGTCGAACCCATGGCTTGCCCTTCAAAAGGATGCATTCTACAACTGAAATACATGTACAAGGGCTGTCAAGCTAGCAGTTTTAGCTTATTTATGGCAGAAGGTTTGAATCTATATATCACACTAAATTCTTTTTAAAATAATTCACCTGAAATAAACATAAATATTGGATCAAACTGACATTTTAAAACAAGAATTAAAAAAAAAATAAAAAAAAGTTCATGTTACAGGAAACAGACATATTTTTTTTTAGGCCTTAAGTTTTCTCTTCAAAGTCAGACATCCACGAATTGATTGCAACAAACAGTCAGTTGCAGGCTGTCAGCAGGCTGTCAGTTACCTGGTTAACCTTTGGCCTTACATTAATATAGTAGCTCTATTTGAATGTCAATGCCAATAATGTGAAGTTCAACACTACCACAAGAAATGGCACAATGTCACAAACAACCTTTGGACCTCCAAATGAGATTTCAGACTCATGACTTCGGAAAAATTGACATCATAACCTATCAACAAATCATTTAAAGATGTATAAGTATTAGGTTGCAGTTATAATGACGTGAATGTGTGGATTCAAATCCTGACGCAACTCAAAATGAATGTTTTTAAAGTTTTATTAATCTCCACGATGTAAACGCATGTATGCAGTTCTATGGAACACCAATAAAACTTAAAATGCAACAAAATATAATGCAAAAAGAATGATCATAATAGTTCCCCTGGAGTCTCTTAGCTTTGGACCCCAAAGGTTAAAAAGGATGAGCATAATATGTGTGTATATAAGCTAAGATTGATTAGTCACACATCAGTAAAATTTAGGTGTACAGCAAAAATTATACTGAAGCGTAAAAAAAAACAATCGTTAGTATTTGACTTGTGTTGTGTTTTTTTTATTGTTTTTTATGCATAAACAATCTATTTACAAACAAGATACAAAAGAGTATAAGTAGCTAACTGATATATATAGACATTTGTAGAATAGTCAAAATAAACAAACAACAGGAGCTCTCCTTAAAGGAAATGTCATGACAAAATAATATGTTGATAAAATGACCTGATAATATAGCGCCCAAGAGGCAAAGCAATATTAGCAAGGTAGCACCATGGGTAGTAGCAAATTAAATTATGGTTGTTGTAGTCATTTTGAGCAGAGTGTATATTCCCAGTAGCACGTGCTCAATAGAAATAACATACAGGAAGCCATGATTTCAGTTAATAATGCAAGTTAATGTGGCACTCAACAAGTACCCATCCAAAAATAAAGAAATAAACAAACTAATAGTAGGATAGAAGCATCCCTAGTACTATTAGGAAAACAAATTTAGAACTTTATTTGCACAGTCCAAAATACCTAACTATACATGACTGTGGGTATTTTGACAACCCTGTAAATTCTACTGTGGATATTTTGAATACCCTGAAAATTCTACTGTGGGTATTTTAGAATACCCTGTAAATTCTACTGTGGGTATTTTGAATACCCTGAAAATTCTGCTGTGGGTATTTTAGAATACCCTGTAAATTCTACTGTGGGTATTTTGAATACCCTGAAAATTCTACTGTGGGTATTTTAGAATACCCTGTAAATTCTACTGTGGGTATTTTGATTACCCTGTAAATTCTGCTGTGGGTATTTTAGAATACCCTGTAAATTCTACTGTGGGTATTTTAGAATACCCTGTAAATTCTACTGTGGATATTTTGAATACCCTGTAAATTCTACTGTGGGTATTTTAGAATACCCTGTAAATTCTACTGTGGATATTTTGAATACCCTGAAAATTCTACTGTGGGTATTTTAGAATACCCTGAAAATTCTACTGTGGGTATTTTGAATACCCTGTAAATTCTACTGTGGGTATTTTAGAATACCCTGAAAATTCTACTGTGGGTATTTTAGAATACCCTGTAAATTCTACTGTGGATATTTTGATTACCCTGTAAATTCTGCTGTGGGTATTTTAGAATACCCTGTAAATTCTACTGTGGGTATTTTGAATACCCTGAAAATTCTACTGTGGGTATTTTGAATACCCTGAAAATTCTACTGTGGGTATTTTAGAATACCCTGTAAATTCTACTGTGGGTATTTTGAATACCCTGAAAATTCTGCTGTGGGTATTTTAGAATACCCTGTAAATTCTACTGTGGGTATTTTGAATACCCTGAAAATTCTACTGTGGGTATTTTAGAATACCCTGTAAATTCTACTGTGGGTATTTTGAATACCCTGAAAATTCTGCTGTGGGTATTTTGACTCCTTTGCCATTTTTGAGGTGTTGGTATTTTGACCGTGGGTTTTTTGAGTGGTACCCAACTAGCCCAACTAGGGTTTCTTGACGGGCTGCTTGAGTGTAAATGATTCCACATAATTTGTATAGAATTAGTCTGCTGGTTTAATTTCCTCCAGTAGGTAAATGTTTATGTGCTTCCTTTTCCTTTCTCCAGCATATCAATGACTTCCTGTCTTTTATAAAACCCTTGATTACACAACACTTTGAATAATGCACCCTCCTTAGGTAACTTTCTTCTCTTTGTTCTGGTTGCACTAAGGGACATCCTGACCAATGCTGAATCTGAGGACCTTGAATCTTTATTCTGGTCGCAAAAGGTTCGGTGGTTTCAACCAGAGGACCCTTAGTCTCAACAGTCTATGAGGCCATACAGACTGAGGACCATCGGTCACAACTGGTTGAGTAGTACAACAGGACAGACGACAGGTTGACCGTGAAACAGTTCAATAGAGCTTGTCCTTGGGTCTAAGTCGTGCTCAGCCTGAGGGTCCTTCCCAGAAATCCACAGGATCGTCAGAAAATTGTCGCCACAGAATCTTGTCAAGTTGGTACTTTGAAATATTTTGGCGACTGGTTGCTCGACATGATGGTAAAATCAGATAATGAATCTATTGAATCCAAGTCCACATGCCATTTGGTGGTCACCAAGCAAAACAAGTAGGTTCTCTCCAATAGCATGTACCAACTACATCAAGGCCACTCTGATGTGTAACAGTAAGTACAGTGCCAATGAGATTAAATATAATGTTATCAATATTTTTTCATAATTGTTGTAAAATAAGTGATTTTAAACTAACAAGCTTAGCTAATTTGTTTGTCTCATCAATTTTCATGATGATTCTGCCATTTGAACTTTGAGAGAAACACGCTCTGACATATTTTCATTTATGTCTGTTTTATTTCTAACCACATTAGAACAGAAATTTCCAAGATTTTTTTTAAATCAAGAGCTGTCATAGTCACATGACAAATGTCCCTGATTATACCCTCACTGCTTTGGCTATATAGGAATCACCTTGTCCTGTCCGTCTGTCTACCCATTTGTTCCTCTGTCCGTCCTAGGATAACGGGACATGTCTAATTTTCTCTACTATAAACTCTGTATGTTTTTGAGGTATTAGCTTCAAACTTCATACACATATTGACCTTGTTATATGTAATCCTACTCCCAGATAAGAATCATCATTTTGTGTATGGTATTTTCAGAATTATTGCCCTTTGATTATCTTTATACTGATTGTTTTTCTTCTCCCCATTACTCCTTATCTTTTTGAAGTATTGACTTCAAACGCCATACACCTATTGACTGTGTTGAGGAGAAGTGCTGTGCAAAGGAAAATTATTTTGTTATGTTATTTGACTTTAACTGTACAAAAGAAACATTAGGATCAGTAACTTAATTGATTCATTCTCACCAACATAGGGCATTCAAGGAGCCACTGATACATCACTCCCAGTGATACTTTAAAAACAAGAAGGTGTTGTGGTGGGGGTATTAATCACATCGAGTGATAGCTCTTATTGGGATTTTCCAATGGATGTCCATTATAAAAACATGAGAGAGATGGTTGTAAAGCATGTATGCTCTCCTTATGGCAGCCAATTAGTCATTTTACATTACATGTCTGTGGGTGTAATTGACGGTTATGACCAACATACCTACAAACTTGAAGATATTAGGTATAGTTATTAACCTATTTTATATGACTTTTTTTCTTGTTGTTATAGAAGTTTATAAGCTATATAGTTTCCAGTAAAACAGGTATGCATCCTCCTGACAGCAGAGAATTATTAAATGAAAAATATAAAGTTAAGAATATGGGCATTGCAATTTATACAGATAGCTGCTCATAGGTTAATTGAAGTGGTGACCAATATGTCAATGACAAGTTTGAGGATGTAGGTCTAGGGTTTTCTTTATATTTATAGGACAAGGCTTTTGTGTTCAAGGTTACTGCGGCCTTGACCTCCAAAATCAATAGGCATCATCTGCAGGTCCGATGACCAACCTCCCTACTAAGTTTAAGGCCTTAGACCCAACAATACTCTAATATTAATCTGACATGCTTTTTGTGTTTATGGTCACCATGACTGTTACATTAAAAACATTGATCTACCAACCTCAAAATCAATGGGTGTCATCTAAGGTCATGAGCCACCTACATACCAAGTTTGAAGACCGTAGTCCTAAGCATACTCAAATTATCAATCAAACATTTTTTTTGTACAAGGTCACACCTATTGACCTCAAAATCAATAGGGGTCGATCACCTGCACATCATGACAAATTTCCCTATCAAGTTCGAAGACCATAACTGTAAGCATACTCTAGTTATCAATCAGACAAGCTTTTTGTGTTCAAGATCACCACGACCCTGAGCTTTGACCTACTGGTCAAAGATAGAGGTCTGTTTGTCTTATTTTATATTAATCATACTCAGAATCTTTTATAGTTAAAAGCAAGTCTTATTTGCATAAATGACCTTGTTTCATGCTTTGTTAATCTTATGCCTTTTCATGTAAGCACAATTAAAAAAGGCCTTTTCACAAGTAGTAGTCCATTTTTTTACCAGATTTACACCGAAATCTTGCTTAAATCCATTCCTGGATTATTGATTCACAATCCTGCTGACATAAAAATCAATAGGGGTCCCATACAGGTCAGGATCAACCTCCATACCAAGTTTGAGGACTTTAGGCACAAGCATTCTCTAGTTAACTAATCAACCAGACAAGATTTGGTCTGCTGATGGCTGGATGGATGAATGAACTGACATGTGCAAAGCAATATACACCTCTTTCTTTGAAATGTGTGTGTGTGAGGTGGGGGGGGGGGCATAATATTGTGGAACCTTACCCAGACATTTGTGGTTAGTAATATTGTTCTTTCAAAATGTAGACCTTAAAGCCAGACTAATTCAGCGTTCTCATTAGACCTGAATGTATTATAACTTTGAGGGTTTACAACTATATCTTCTATTTCAATAATTCCAGACACAGTCAGATTTCTCGGACACATCAAGCATGAGTGAATCACGACATCTTTTTGAGGATGACACTGCAAACAAGATCCAATCAAGCGTGCCGATGACGAGCTTCAACTTCATCAACTCTATCATTGGTTCGGGCATAATAGGTAAGAGGGGGATTGGAAGTAATACAGAAATGAAATAGTGGATCTAGTGATAACAATACTGTTATGATGACAATGATATTAGGCATTGAATGAATAACATGAAATGAAACTGAATATAACTTGTTGACCTGTTTAATGGTTTTAGCTTATCTGTGTTTTTGAGGAAAAGGTTGGTGTATTGAGATAGCCTAGTGTTTGCCTCCGTTTTGATTTTCAAATTTTTCAACCTTAAAGATATTAAAAAACAAAACATGTTTCCAGAGACATGCACATATCTGAGGCTTATATAATCATTGAGTTATGCCTCTTGTTTGAATGCAAACAGCACTCTGTCAACTGTCTGTCACCACTTATTTCTGTTCTACTGGTAGATTGAGACCTCGTTCCCCTGTGTTTCTTTTATTTGTGTAAGATAAAAACTTTGAGCCATCATAAAACTTTTTTTGCAATGGCTTACAGATTCACTAACTGAACTGGACTGAAATGGATCAACTATCATATACACATGTGCACCATATTCTCGATTTCTGTACATGTAATGTGCTAACTCCTGCTATAAATCCATTCCAGCCACAAACATCCCCCTTTATTGGGAGAAAATTTGTCTCTTCTTAATAGAGAATTTTGTTAGCTATTGTTTGATTTAGCTTTTCTGTTTGTATTGGGGAAGCTGGATGCCATCAGTTGAAAATGGTCGTGTTAATGATTGTATTGCCTTTAGAAGGATGAGGACTGGTGGACAAAGTTAGGCCAAAATGCTGCCAAAGGTCCCTCACTTGCTTTGGCTTAATATTGCTGCCTGAACACTGTATTTTAAATGAAACATGCTTAAACATATACTTACATGTAGCATATAATAAAACACGAATGAACATTTTTCTTAGAAACATTATCATGTCTATTAATGATTGTGTTAGACATCATTCAATTGATTCTAAGTCATTCACTTAATCTCTTAATTCAAAATATATTAACGTAATGAAACTTGGAGCAATAACTGTTATTTGCTCCACCTTATCTCTTTTCTGAGGTTGTTTGTTAAAGTAATCCATTGGATTAAACAACCATGTGCTATAACATATTGACAAATGAAATCACTTTACAACCAGTGCAAATAATTGTACCATACAGGAAAATATGATTGACATTCTATTTATATCATAAGATAGTTATTAGCTGGACATTCAAGTTAATAATATGGAATCAGTCAAATTGGCTATTTCATTCATAATGAATTGGTTACATTTAATTCCAAATCTACTTTAAAAAATACTAGTGTTCAGATAAAACTAAATGAGCAAATCAATGGTTTACTGATTTGTTTGTACTTTGTCTGACTCTGGAAAACTTGCTGGTCTGATGTACTGGGCTTATCTGTAAATAATTCCATGGACCATGGCCTCAGCTGTTTGTCTGACTCTGGAAAACTTGCTGGTCTGATGTATTGGGCTTATCTGTAAATTATTCCATGGACCATGGCCTCAGCTGTTTGTCTGACTCTGGAAAACTTGCTGGTCTGATGTACTGGGCTTATCTGTAAATAATTCCATGGACAGTGGCCTCAGCTGTTTGTCTGACTCTAGAAAACTTGCTTGTCTGATGTGATGAGCTTATCTTTAAATAATTCCATGGACCGTGGCATCAGCTGTTTGTCTGACCCTGGAAAACTTGCTGGTCTGATGTACTGGGCTTATCTGTAAATAATTCCATGGACCATGGCCTCTACTGTTTTTCTGACTCTGGAAAACTTGCTGATCTGATGTACTGGACTTATCTGTAAAAAATTCAATGGACCGTGGCCTCAGCTGTTTGTCTGACCCTGGAAAACTTGCTTGTCTGATGTACCGGGCTTATCTGTAAATAATTCCATGGACCATGGCCTCAGCTGTTTGTCTGACCCTGGAAAACTTGCTTGTCTGATGTACTGGGCTTATCTGTAAATAATTCCATGGACCGTGGCATCAGCTGTTTGTCTGACTCTGGAAAACTTGCTTGTCTGATGTACTGGGCTTATCTCATAATAAATCCATGGACAGTGGCCTCAGCTGTTTGTCTGACCCTGGAAAACTTGCTGGTCTGATGTACTGGGCTTATCTCATAATAAATCCATGGACAGTGGCCTCAGCTGTTTGTCTGACCCTGGAAAACTTGCTTGTCTGATGTACTGGGCTTATCTCATAATAAATCCATGGACCGTGGCCTCAGCTGTTTGTCTGACCCTGGAAAACTTGCTGATCTGATGTACTGGGCTTATCTCATAATAAATCCATGGACAGTGGCCTCTACTGTTTGTCTGACCCTGGAAAACTTGCTGGTCTGATGTACTGGGCTTATCTGTAAATAATTCCATGGACCATGGCCTCTACTGTTTTTCTGACTCTGGAAAACTTGTTGATCTGATGTACTGGGCTTATCTGTAAATAATTCCATGGACCGTGGCCTCAGCTGTTTGTCTGACTCTAGAAAACATGCTGATCTGATGTCCTGGGCTTATCTGTAAAAAAAATCCATGGCCTCAGCTGTTTGTGTGACTCTAGAAAGCTTGCTGGTCTGATGTACTGGGCTTATCTGTAAATAATTCCATGGACCGTGGCCTCAGCTGTTTGTCTGACCCTGGAAAACTTGCTTGTCTGATGTACTGGGCTTATCTCATAATAAATCAATGGACAGTGGCCTCAGCTGTTTGTCTGACCCTGGAAAACTTGCTGGTCTGATGTACTGGGCTTATCTCATAATAAATCCATGGACCGTGGCCTCAGCTGTTTGTCTGACCCTGGAAAACTTGCTTGTCTGATGTACTGGGCTTATCTCATAATAAATCCATGGACAGTGGCCTCAACTGTTTGTCTGACCCTGGAAAACTTGCTGGTCTGATGTACTGGGCTTATCTCATAATAAATCCATGGACAGTGGCCTCAGCTGTTTGTCTGACTCTGGAAAAGTTGCTGGTCTGATGTACTGGGCTTATCTCATAATAAATCCATGGACTGTGGCCTCAGCTGTTTGTCTGACTCTAGAAAACTTGCTGGTCTGATGTACTGGGCTTATCTCATAATAAATCCATGGACTGTGGCCTCAACTGTTTGTCTGACCCTGGAAAACTTGCTTGTCTGATGTACTGGGCTTATCTCATAATAAATCCATGGACAGTGGCCTCAGCTGTTTGTCTGACTCTGGAAAAGTTGCTGGTCTGATGTACTGGGCTTATCTCATAATAAATCCATGGACAGTGGCCTCAGCTGTTTGTCTGACCCTGGAAAACTTGCTGGTCTGATGTACTGGGCTTATCTCATAATAAATCCATGGACCGTGGCCCCAGCTGTTTGTCTGACTCTGGAAAAGTTGCTGGTCTGATGTACTGGGCTTATCTCATAATAAATCCATGGACAGTGGCCTCAGCTGTTTGTCTGACTCTAGAAAACTTGCTGGTCTGATGTACTGGGCTTATCTCTAAATAATTCCATGGACCATGGCCTCTACTGTTTGTCTGACTCTAGAAAACTTGCTGATCTGATGTACTGGGCTTATCTCGTAATAAATCCATGGACAGTGGCCTCAGCTGTTTGTCTGACCCTGGAAAACTTGCTGGTCTGATGTACTGGGCTTATCTGTAAATAATTCCATGGACCGTGGCATCAGCTGTTTGTCTGACCCTGGAAAACTTGCTGGTCTGATGTACTGGGCTTATCTCATAATAAATCCATGGACAGTGGCCTCAGCTGTTTGTCTGACTCTAGAAAACTTGCTTGTCTGATGAACTGGGCTTATCTCATAATAAATTCATGGACCGTGGCTTCAGCTGTTTTTCTGACCCTGGAAAACTTGCTGGTCTGATGTACTGGGCTTATCTCATAATAAATCCATGGATAGTGGCTTCAGCTGTTTGTCTGACCCTGGAAAACTTGCTTGTCTGATGTACTGGGCTTATCTCATAATAAATCCATGGACAGTGGCCTCAGCTGTTTGTCTGACCCTGGAAAACTTGCTTGTCTGATGTACTGGGCTTATCTCATAATAAATCCATGGACAGTGGCCTCAGCTGTTTGTCTGACTCTGGAAAAGTTGCTGGTCTGATGTACAGGGCTTATCTCATAATAAATTCATGGACAGTGGCCTCAGCTGTTTGTCTGACCCTGGAAAACTTGCTGGTCTGATGTACTGGGCTTATCTCATAATAAATCCATGGACCATGGTCTCAGCTGTTTGTCTGACCCTGGAAAACTTGCTTGTCTGATGTGCTGGGGTTATCTCATAATAAATCCATGGACAGTGGCCTCAGCTGTTTGTCTGACCCTGGAAAACTTGCTGGTCTGATGTACTGGGCTTATCTCATAATAAATCCATGGACCGTGGCCTCAGCTGTTTGTCTGACCCTGGAAAACTTGCTGGTCTGATGTACTGGGCTTATCTGTAAATAATTCCATGGACCATGGCCTCTACTGTTTTTCTGACTCTGGAAAACTTGTTGATCTGATGTACTGGGCTTATCTGTAAATAATTCCATGGACCGTGGCCTCAGCTGTTTGTCTGACTCTAGAAAACTTGTTGATCTGATGTACTGGGCTTATCTGTAAATAATTCCATGGACCATGGCCTCAGCTGTTTGTGTGACTCTAGAAAACTTGCTGGTCTGATGTACTGGGCTTATCTGTAAATAATTCCATGGACCGTGGCCTCAGCTGTTTGTCTGACCCTGGAAAACTTGCTTGTCTGATGTACTGGGCTTATCTCATAATAAATCAATGGACAGTGGCCTCAGGTGTTTGTCTGACCCTGGAAAACTTGCTGGTCTGATGTACTGGGCTTATCTCATAATAAATCCATGGACCGTGGTCTCAGCTGTTTGTCTGACCCTGAAAAACTTGCTTGTCTGATGTACTGGGCTTATCTCATAATAAATCCATGGACAGTGGCCTCAGCTGTTTGTCTGACCCTGGAAAACTTGCTGGTCTGATGTACTGGGCTTATCTCATAATAAATCCATGGACAGTGGCCTCAGCTGTTTGTCTGACCCTGGAAAACTTGCTTGTCTGATGTACTGGGCTTATCTCATAATAAATCCATGGACCGTGGCCCCAGCTGTTTGTCTGACTCTGGAAAAGTTGCTGGTCTGATGTACTGGGCTTATCTCATAATAAATCCATGGACAGTGGCCTCAGCTGTTTGTCTGACTCTAGAAAACTTGCTTGTCTGATGAACTGGGCTTATCTCGTAATAAATCCATGGACAGTGGCCTCAGCTGTTTGTCTGACTCTAGAAAACTTGCTTGTCTAATGAACTGGGCTTATCTCGTAATAAATCCATGGACAGTGGCCTCAGCTGTTTGTCTGACTCTAGAAAACTTGCTTGTCTGATGAACTGGGCTTATCTCATAATAAATCCATTGTCAGTGGCCTCAGCTATTTCTCTGACTCTTGAAAACTTGCTGGTCTGATGTACTGGGCTTATCTCATTATAAATCCATGGACAGTGGCCTCAGCTGTTTGTCTGACTCTAGAAAACATACTGATCTGATGTACTGGGCTTATCTGTAAATAATTCCATGGACCATGGCCTCAGCTGTTTGTCTGACTCTGGAAAACTTGCTGGTCTGATGTACTGGGCTTATCTGTAAATAATTCCATGGACCATGGCCTCAGCTGTTTGTCTGACCCTGGAAAACTTGCTTGTCTGATGTACTGGGCTTATCTCATAATAAATCCATGGACCGTGGCCTCAGCTGTTTGTCTGACCCTGGAAAACTTGCTTGTCTGATGTACTGGGCTTATCTCATAATAAATCCATGGACAGTGGCCTCAGCTGTTTGTCTGACCCTGGAAAACTTGCTGGTCTGATGTACTGGGCTTATCTCATAATAAATCCATGGCCAGTGGCCTCAGCTGTTTGTCTGACCCTGGAAAACTTGCTTTTCTGATGTACTGGGCTTATCTCATAGTAAATCCATGGACAGTGGCCTCAGCTGTTTGTCTGACCCTGGAAAACTTGCTGGTCTGATGTACTGGGCTTATCTCATAATAAATCCATGGACAGTGGCCTCTACTGTTTGTCTGACTCTAGAAAACTTGCTGGTCTGATGTACTGGGCTTATCTCTAAATAATTCCATGGACCATGGCCTCTACTGTTTGTCTGACTCTAGAAAACTTGCTGGTCTGATGTACTGGGCTTATCTCATAATAAATCCATGGACTGTGGCCTCAGCTGTTTGTCTGACTCTGGAAAACTTTCTTGTCTGATGTTCTGGGCTTATCTCGTAATAAATCCATGGACAGTGGCCTCAGCTGTTTGTCTGACTCTAGAAAACTTGCTGGTCTGATGTACTGGGCTTATCTCTAAATAATTCCATGGACCATGGCCTCTACTGTTTGTCTGACTCTAGAAAACTTGCTGATCTGATGTACTGGGCTTATCTCGTAATAAATCCACGGACAGTGGCCTCAGCTGTTTGTCTGACCCTAGAAAACTTGCTGGTCTGATGTACTGGGCTTATCTCATAATAAATCCATGGACTGTGGCCTCAGCTGTTTGTCTGACTCTAGAAAACTTGCTTGTCTGATGAACTGGGCTTATCTCGTAAAAAATCCATGGACAGTGGCCTCAGCTGTTTGTCTGACTCTAAAAAACTTGCTTGTGTGATGAACTGGGCTTATCTCATTATAAATCCATGGACAGTGGCCTCAGCTGTTTGTCTGACTCTAGAAAACTTGCTTGTCTGATGAACTGGGCTTATCACATAATTAATCCATGGACAGTGGCCTCAGCTGTTTGTCTGACTCTAGAAAACTTGCTTGTCTAATGAACTGGGCTTATCTCATAATAAATCCATGGACAATTGCCTTTTCTGCAGCTCTTGCTCTTTAGGAAAGAAAATGAATTGTATTTAACTATCTGACATGGTTTACTGTTACTTTTTTCCGTATTTTTGGCACAATTAATTTGATTATTCAGGTTCACCCTTGTCTGAATACCAGTATAAGAAAATAATTATGGTGTTTGCTTTGCACATTTTGGTCAGTCAGTCAATCGAAAAAACCAAATCTTGTCCAATTGATAATCATAATGTCCTCAACTGAGGTAGGAGGTTAGTCATGGCCACCAAATTACCGCTATAAAGCTTGTCTGATTAATAACTAGGGTATACTTTGGTTTACAGTCCTAAATATTGTCTGATTAATATAAAGAGAATTCTAGGAAATAATGTCCTCAAACTTGGCAGAGAGGTTGGTCATGACCTATAGACTCCAACAGTTACTGTAGACCCCTTTTGATTTTAAGATCAGCAGGTCAATGTTTGAGGTCACCAGATCGACCACAGTCATGTTCATGGTTTAAAACAGGTATTTAAATAAAATAAACAATACTGCTTAAAAGCTGCAAGAAATTAACCATTGTCGCATTGATATACCCGGTAAACATATTTGCACTTCTTCAATTCAGCTTTAAGCAGCTCTCTGTATAACTAATATTGCCCATATTCTTAACTCAGTATTATCCATTTAACATATTCGCAGCTGCTGTCAGTAGGACTCATACATGTTATACCAGAAATTATAATACCGGTACATCAACTTCTATAGCAACATTTATTATTATATTATAGAATTATTTCCCAATGCCCTATATAAATGTTATTCACTATTTTCGACTGTTTTACAAGTAGTAATCAAAAGCATTACCAGACATAAACAAATCAATAAAAAGCGTTGATGTTTGTTTTGAAACTTCAATATATTCGCTTTACCAAAGTTTTTGTCCTTTTCGTGTTTAAACAAAAATATATAATCAGGTAATAAAACAGTTGTTGCATGGTCATTTATGTAACAGTGAAAACTGCTGTACCTTGGTGTTGGGGATGACAATCTCAACTGTTGCCCTGACTGCCTATCGGCCTCGGGACAACAGTTTTGACTGTTACATAAATGCCCATGCAACAACTGTATACTGTTCAATAATATACCTAGTATCCTCAAACTTGGATTGGATGTGGGTCATTACCTTAAAATATTTTACTTTAAAAAAAATGATGCCCAAATGGGGAGGGGGGGGGGGGGGGTGTGTCAATTTTTCACAAACATCTCATGTTAATTGTATATTTTAGGGATTCCATTTGCTATGAAGCAGGCTGGATTTGGCCTAGGATTGGTCTTGCTGATTGTGGTTGCCTGTGTAACAGGTAAGTTATAATGATACTTTGTATTAAAACTATAGCACTGGCGTAGCTTCACATGAGCACTGTAGACCGGGACCTGCATATGATCCTCAAAATTGTATTTTTAAGAAGTAAAAAAATCAACTGAAGTGGTACTGGGATATATATGCTTCAGTTAAAATATAAGTGGGTCTTTGTGTTGTGTTGTATCGGAATAGCAAAGTTAATTTAAAACAGTCAGTGACGATGTCAGGGTTATTGATGTATGACGATGGGGCTATCATGTTTTCAATAACAAAAGGGAAATGAAATGTATTTCAGTGGTCAATTTTCCTTGAGATCTTCAGTGCTTAAATTGATTTAGAAGTTTGGTTTTCAAAAATATCTCTGCTTCACATGAAGGGACTATCCTCCCAAACAAACCCAGACGCAAAGACCGAATCAACTTACCATGACCTAAGATTGTCTCTCTGTAACTGCTGTTTCTCTGCATACACATAGATAATGACATTAACATTGATATTGATCGATTAGCGGAACAAAACAACAAAATTTGGCCTCCATGTAAAAAAAATCGGATCTTCAATATTCTTGATAACTTAATGATTTGAGACCAATGGCTGTTTCATTTTGGTATCAAATCGGTGTTACAGCATTCTTTTTTATTGTTGTTTTATTCCAAGCTATAGTGGAAAGCACATCCTTGATTGAAAAATAATGTTGTGGAAGCTTTCAACCAAACCCGCTAGCGGACAGTTTGCACTATAATTCTGTATACTCACCCCTAAAAGAAATGTACCAAGTTCATATTTTAAGTTTTTTAAACAAAAAAGACAATTTTTGTTTCTATTCAATTCAATGTGAGTTATTATCTGTACATGTGTAAATTATGTTTTATGATATATTAAATTCATATTTTTTTATTGAGACTGCATTACAATTGCCACCTTTTGCATGGGGCATGTTATACAAGGACTGTATATATAATATGTTTATGAATCTGCACAAGATATGCACTCAGGATACAGAGAAACTCAATAAAAAATTGTAACTTAAGATAATTAAGGTTTTGGATTTCAAAAGTGACGATTTTGATCAAACCACGTGTATCATTCTATCTATTGCCTGATGACGTGTGTTCATAATAATAATGTCTTCATTTGGCATGCAGAAAATTTCCTAACAGTGACACAACGTTACAATGAATGTCCATGTAAAATATTGATGATGACGTAAAGTCATTACTTAAAGCTGCACTCTCACAGATATACCGTTTTTACAACTTTGTTAAGTTTTGTCTTGGAAAGAGCAAATTTTTACATTAATATCTGCAAACCAATGATAAAAGATTGATGACAAAAGATCAAATCGCAGATTTTCATATTTCGTTCGAAATTAATGTTTTATGGCTTAAACCGTGACTAATTTTAGAAAAATGCACAAAACATAAATTTTTTATCTTCCATATAAAAATCTGTGGTCTATTTTTTAAAATTTCTTAAAATATAACTGGTATCCATGCATTTTCGAAAAATTGGCTTGTTCCAAGACAAAAAATAAAAAAGTTGACAAAACGATAAATCTGTGAGAGGGTAGCTTTAATGTCATTTTTAAGAAATAATTTTTTTCATGAAAAACTTGTATCCTTTCTTTTTTGAGTGAGTGTATAAATGTTATAAATATCAAAGGTGATTCCATATTGGCCAAGTTATTTGTCCAAGGTCAGCAGTATCTTGCTGAGTCCGAAGGGCAAAAGCCAATATGGCAGGCAGAGGACAAATAACTCTGCCAGTATAAAATCAACTAATTTTTGAGTATTTTATTAATTAACCTTATAATAGTACATATGATAAAAATTATGATTTACAGTCATAAAGTTGGGCATTTTCATTATTGTTATAGAGCTGGATTCAACAGCCAATGGAAATTGTCCATTTCAGGAATCCCATATCTGACAAGCTAGTTAGCTAATTAAAATGTTGTACCATGTTATGTGGTATGAGCTTCAGTAGTAGGTCAAGGACCCCCAAAAAAAATCATATTTCAAACATCATTATTGGTTGAAATTTGAAGAGTTTTTTTTTCCATTCTGACATCTATAATAATTTATTTTCTTCTGAAAATTAGGTTGAAAAAGATTAAAATATGTTCAACTATAATGTCACTGTTGACAAATGTTACAATCTTGATTATTATACCTCACATGACCTGCCCATGTTAAATTCTCATATACCATTTTGGGCAATTTTATACAGCCACACACTGACTGTACAGTTTTGACCAGTTGACATGATTCTGTGAAATATTACCTCGTCTTAAAATATACTTTTTTGGTTTTTCGAGTCTGGAGTCTGGAGGTGGAAAGAGCTTTTTAAATGTGTTGTAAAAACTTCAGGTGTTTGCAACTTTTCCAAATAATTACAGAATAAATTGATTAACCTTGAAAGCTAAGTAAAAGTGAAGGGACTTTATGTGATTGTGTTTGGTAAAATGAAATAAATAACGCATGGCTTGCAGTGTGACAGTACATATTGTCAATATTGGGGTAAATACTGTTACCCTCGTCTTTGCCTCGGGTAATAGTATTTGTCTCATGTTGACAATATGTACTGTCACACTGGAAGCCATGCCTCGGGTAATAGTATTTCCCTCATGTTGACAATCAAGGTACTGTCACACTGGAAGCCATGCCTCGGGTAATAGTATTTTCCTCATGTTGACAATATGTACTGTCACACTGGAAGCCATGCCTCGGGTAATAGTATTTCCCTCATGTTGACAATATGTACTGTCACACTGGAAGCCATGCCTCGGGTAATAGTATTTTCCTCATGTTGACAATATGTACTGTCACACTGGAAGCCATGCCTCGGGTAATAGTATTTTCCTCATGTTGACAATATGTACTGTCACACTGGAAGCCATGCCTCGGGTAATAGTATTTCCCTCATGTTGACAATATGTACTGTCACACTGGAAGCCATGCCTCGGCTGACAGTATTTCTCCATGTTGACAATATGTACTGTCACACTGAAAGCCATGCCTGGGGTAATAGTATTTTCCTCATGTTGACAATATGTACTGTCACACTGGAAGCCATGCCTCGGTCAAAAGTATTTCCCTCATGTTGACAATATGTACTGTCACACTGGAAGCCATGCCTCGGGTAATAGTACTTTCTCCATGTTGACAATATGTACTGTTACACTGGAAGCCATGCCTCGGGTAATAGTATTTCCCTCATGTTGACAATATGTACTGTCACACTGGAAGCCATGCCTCGGGTAACAGTATTTTCCTCATGTTGACAATATGTACTGTCACACTGGAAGCCATGCCTCGGGTAATAGTATTTCCCTCATGTTGACAATATGTACTGTCACACTGGAAGCCATGCCTCGGGTGACAGTATTTCTCCATGTTGACAATATGTACTGTCACACTGGAAGCCATGCCTCGGGTAATAGTATTTCCCTCATGTTGACAATATGTACTGTCACACTGGAAGCCATGCCTCGGGTAATAGTATTTTCCTCATGTTGACAATATGTACTGTCACACTGGAAGCCATGCCTCGGGTAATAGTATTTCCCTCATGTTGACAATATGTACTGTCACACTGGAAGCCATGCCTCGGGTAATAGTATTTTCCTCATGTTGACAATATGTACTGTCACACTGGAAGCCATGCCTCGGGTAATAGTATTTCCCTCATGTTGACAATATGTACTGTCACACTGGAAGCCATGCCTCGGGTAACAGTATTTCTCCATGTTGACAATATGTACTGTCACACTGGAAGCCATGCCTCGGGTAATAGTATTTTCCTCATGTTGACAATATGTACTGTCACACTGGAAGCCATGCCTCGGGTAACAGTATTTTTCCATGTTGACAATATGTACTGTCACACTGGAAGCCATGCCTCGGGTAATAGTATTTTCCTCATGTTGACAATATGTACTGTCACACTGGAAGCCATGCCTCGGGTAATAGTATTTCCCTCATGTTGACAATATGTACTGTCACACTGGAAGCCATGCCTCGGGTAATAGTATTTTCCTCATGTTGACAATATGTACTGTCACACTGGAAGCCATGCCTCGGTCAAAAGTATTTCCCTCATGTTGACAATATGTACTGTCACACTGGAAGCCATGCCTCGGGTAACAGTATTTCTCCATGTTGACAATATGTACTGTCACACTGGAAGCCATGCCTCGGGTAATAGTATTTTCCTCATGTTGACAATATGTACTGTCACACTGGAAGCCATGCCTCGGGTGACAGTATTTCTCCATGTTGACAATATGTACTGTCACACTGGAAGCCATGCCTCGGGTAATAGTATTTCCCTCATGTTGACAATATGTACTGTCACACTGGAAGCCATGCCTCGGGTAATAGTACTTTCTCCATGTTGACAATATGTACTGTCACACTGGAAGCCATGCCTCGGGTAATAGTATTTCCCTCATGTTGACAATATGTACTGTCACACTGGAAGCTATGCCTCGGGTAATAGTATTTTCCTCATGTTGACATTATGTACTGTCACACTGGAAGCCATGCCTCGGGTAATAGTATTTCCCTCATGTTGACAATATGTACTGTCACACTGGAAGCCATGCCTCGGGTAATAGTATTTTCCTCATGTTGACAATATGTACTGTCACACTGGAAGCCATGCCTCGGGTGACAGTATTTCTCCATGTTGACAATATGTACTGTCACACTGGAAGCCATGCCTCGGGTAATAGTATTTTCCTCATGTTGACAATATGTAATGTCACACTGGAAGCCATGCCTCGGGTAATAGTATTTCCCTCATGTTGACAATATGTACTGTCACACTGGAAGCCATGCCTCAGGTAATAGTATTTTCCTCATGTTGACAATATGTACTGTCACACTGGAAGCCATGCCTCGGGTAACAGTATTTCCCTCATGTTGGCAATATGTACTGTCACACTGGAAGCCATGCCGTTTTTGTATATTGTCACATTGATTTTACTACAAGCTTGAATCATTTAAATGACACTGTAGTTTTCACACCCTTAATAGGGCATAAATTATTTTTCTTTACATATCTAGATAATTTAAGTGTGCCTATACATTTTATCAATCAATTTTCTGACAGTTTTGCAAATATATGTTCTACACCAATATTTCAGTCCTTGTTCTTATCCATTCTGCAGTCACGTGAAATACCTCTTTGTCTTCAATACAGTCGAAACTCGTTGCCTCGTTGTTATTCATGGGACCCGCCGAAATTCTTTGAGCCTCTAGAATATCGAGCCAAGCGGGATTGCTTACAGAATGCGATTTTTCTTTGATTCATTATAAAAAGTTGTGTTTACCTTGTTTGTTATTTGCTACACTATCTCCGCAAGAGAAGATCTCGCTTACGTTTGGGCTCTTTAATACCCGCGAAGAATCTGGCTTTAATTTGGTATTTGTTTTTCAACCAAGTTGAAAGAGTGTTCAGCGGAATGCTGAAGTCTTCTGGTTTTTAGATTTTTGTCCACTCTCAATAGCCATTATGGCCTCATATCCTAGTAGATAATATTGAACAGTAAGTTTTCTCTTAGTCCCGTACCGGGCATTTGAAATTTGTAAGAATTCATCCATTGAGAAAACTTTTCAGCGCAATACTTTATGAGAATGTTGGCTTATTAAAATGCATTAAAATGTATTCATGGATAACGATAACAATTACAGACAGAACTTAAAGTGATGGCATGTTTGCTCAAACAGTATAACCATTTAAATTTGTTGAGACTATAATACTAATGAAGCAATTTTAATCGATTGGTGCCTTGCGCTAAATGAAGCCAAGCAAACATATCAAGGTGTGAAAATCTTACCTGAACCCGTGTAAATGACATCGACCCAAGCAAACAAAACAAAGTGTGAAATTCTTACTTGGGACCCCAAATATGACATTGAGCGTGGAGAAACATCCTCCTTCAAGATATCGAGCCATCTGATCGAATTTTATATGAACAAAGAGTAAAAACGAATCGGTCCTTTTAATCTGGTTCGAGCCAATGAGAATATCGAGCCATGAGATATCGAGCAAACGAGTTTCGACTGTATGTATAATACCTTTATTTGAAAACTGTTTAATTTTGAAAATCATAATTCTTAATATGAAGGTATACTTATTAAATAATGCATTTCATAGATTTCTAGATAGTCAAGATGTTGCATGTATTTCCTGAAACCAAAGTTAGGGTCAACAGTTACTGTTCTTACTATGTATATGTTAGAGTTCATCTTGGTGATCTACATAAAATGGAGCAAGCGCAACGATGCCGCAGGCCGAGATAGCTTGCACCATGTTCTGTAGAATGCCAAAACAAACTGAAACTTATTTGATGTTATTTGACCCACTAGGTCCGCCCTTCGTTTAGTCATGTGGTATTTCTGTGCAAAGTTAAATCCCCCAGGTGTTCATTTCATTAAATGAGTGTTGAGCAATTGTAAATTGTTGTTGCTTGGTGAATATGTTATAAAAGCAAATATAAAATGGTTTGATGTTTGTACAAAAAATGGAAAAGCACTGAAACATGAAAGTTCATGGTACTTTTCCTTTAAAATTCAACCAATTGTTGATAAATAGATTATCAGAACTAACTAGATATGCTTGCATAGTACAGAACTTACTCTGATGATCTCATAAAGTTTGTTCTAAATTTAATTAAACAACAATGGTTATGAATGATTTTCAGTCTTTTTTTATTTATTTCCATTTCCACATTTTCTTTTTCAGACTACTCCATAATTCTGCTTATAGAGGCGGGAAAGCTGTCCAATACCAATTCTTACCAGGTATGATATATAGTTGGAGGTGGTTCGGGGTGGGGTGGGGTGGGATGGGGTGAGTTTGGATTGGGGGGTTGTTGGTGGATGAGGGGATTGACATTCAAATGACCAGTTTTGTGTGTATGTTACATTTTTATTAAATGTAAACCATGGATGCCACCATTCTACATTATACAAAGTCACAAGACACATTGAAGTCAAATTTCCTGCCTACTCCAATTTTTATGCCTGCACTAAAAGAGAGGTAAGCATTTATATTTATCCTTGTTTGTCCGTCTGTCAGTCCATCACAAAATTTTGTGTCATCACTATCTGAAAAAGCATAATTTTATTAAGCCAGGGGGATAAAACTTAAAAGGAATGTTGAATGTTAACCAGAATGTAAAATTTTCATACATGCCATATTTTCTGGAGACCATTCAGGGGGATTTGTTCAGAAAGGTTGAAATTTAGGTTGATTTTGGTAGTAATCAGGGGGATTTTTTTAGCAGGTTTAAGTCGGCGAAATTTCAAAGTATTTTTAAACGCAAGAACGAAAAAATGTATTCACATATATATTTTGCTATGAAAACCTCTAACTTTTTCATTATACAGAATTATCTTATGTCATGATTTATCAAATTCTTATGATACATTGTCATGTCATACTGTTATACTGTAAATTAAATTTACCTTCCTCCAAAGTCTTTTAAAAAACTCTGCTTAATACTATCAGCTATGATGACGTTCAGACACTAAGAGAATGGACTGAATATTATTAATTTCTTCCTTTTTCAAAATAGTAATATTTCTTTGCATTTGATCATTTCTTCAAATTAATTGTGTCACGTAATGCTACTGTTCACTTAACTTGTTGGAAGTCTTTATGTTATTAAACAACAACCGTTCGAATGTCAGTTCTTTATAGTTCCACGTTCTTTCTTAGTATAATAATAAGTTCTAAATACAGCATGACATTTAAGGTAATCCCGCATCCTAACTGCCGTCCATTAAGGACCCAAGGCCGCTTTCCTTGCCTTGCCTAACCCCTCTCTAACTATCTTTCCAACATGCTTTCATATATACTCCTAGCTCTTGACAGGCGTGCCTATCAACCACCCATTTAATTTCTGGTTACATACAAAGAACGTCTTTTTACAGTCATGAACTGTCAAGCTAATTGGACTAATAGCCAGCGGCTATCACGATCTGTCAACAGCTAGGTCTAGGCAATTTACATACAAATCTATCTTTGATAATTATGATGAAATATTTTTTTTACGTTCCAAATAAACTTTGAAGTCTACTTTTGATATTTTGTTATTACTTTAAAGTGTTTTATATGTAACTCTGTTACGTGACATTCGTCCCTTTTTTATCAAGATTTTTAAGAAAATCTTTGCGGCAACCCCAAACAATAGTTATAATTGAATAGATAAATAAAATCGGGTAAATTAAAAAAAAGTAATTCCGACAAAAAAAAATATGCAAAAGAAAATCTGTGCCTAAATCTCAAACAATGATGATCAAATTGTATAGATACGTAGATACGTCCCTTTTTAATGCAAGATTTTCTTTTCGTAAGCAATAGAAAGTAAACTGACACCATATTTGTCAAAATTTCTGACATAATATAGACTAATTGGTAATTAGCCCTCAGGTAATTAATAAACATAGTTAACAATTAGAAAATAGCACTGCAGATTGAGTCCAAGTAATTAACACTGACAGTACTGTTGTCAAATTTGGTATTTAGTCAATGTTTTATGTAGCCCTGCTTTTCATGTTATCATTCTGAAGACAGGGAATCATTGTTGTTGTTGTTGCTGCTGCCGTGTTGTTGTAGCTGTAGAGTTTATAGCCAAGGGGTTGTTTGATTGTAGAATGTCCCCACCGACTCGAAATGTTCTGCCATTATACGACTGCTAATTCTTGAAGTGTACTTATATAGATGTGTGCAAGTGTTCATGTTATTGAAGATACTAACGATCTCAAGTTGGTGTTGTCCATCACACAGGAATCATCACGGTCCTAAAGACTTGATCATGTGACGTCAAGCCGAGCACAGGTCATACGAGAATGTGTGCTTAGCTCCTCTGGATATTCCGAAGTGTAACCAATCGGTTAGCACATCACATACGCAATACCAGAATATAGTTCGATCCTTTATGAAACACCGATGACCACTTAACACAATATCGCCACTAGGTATATTATCTCGATATCAGCTGAAGAAGTATGTTGACATTGACTGTTCGTATCACGTGACATATTACCTGTACTTCTAAAACTTTTCATTGACATAGGTGTTGCTATTACCATGAACTTAATATTTTCAAGCAGGCTTATATTTTGAAAGTGGCCCCATTTATAATTAATTTCTGTATCTGCGTGTAAGTGTTTTGTATGTTAGATTTAATGAATGTTTGTCCTAAGTTTTCTGTTAACGTTTTATTTTCATGAACAGCATTTTGATCTTAATATTCAGAACACATTTTCTTTTTATGCAATATTTTACAAAGCTTATATGTTACCTTTACCACACTAAAACACCCTTTCATTCAACATGTGCATTAATTCCGTTCTGTCCTACTTATCAGCAGATATCTAACACAGTTATTTAGACCCAGATTGAAGATTCGGTATGTTTATCATTTGACAACTTTTAATTTCATAATTATTCCATTATTTTAAGAAAACTAATACGTAAGTGATTCAATTAAGTTATTAATAACTCACACCCTAATAATCAGTTTTACAAGTGACTTCACAGGAGTCCAACAATTTTGTTGAAATTCAATATCTTGAACATATCATCTCCAATCACTTTTAAGAAACCTGGTCTTTCTTGACCACTATCTTTGTTTATCTTTGTACAACTTTGTACATCTTCATAGTTATAAGAAAGCTAAACTCTAGCTTAACATGTTACCGTCATGCTTATCATCTGATAACTTACAACTTTATAATTGATTCATTAGTTTTACCAAACTAATCTGTGAGTTACTTAAATAATTTAATTAGATTACTTACTACCTAACAAACAATTTAATTAGTGATTTCGAAATTGAAAATTACTTGCCGTATTCAGGCGATACACTTTATATAATGACATCTAAGAAATTACTTTCGTTTTGCACGCTTTCTCTCTCAGACCTTACTATGATCCAAACAATGATTTATTTATATGATTTTTACAACTTTAAAACCATCACCAATTTACTCAATATTATATAAAATGATACATTGACAAAATACTACAATTATTTACATGACTATAACCTTACTTAATTTTAATGATTTCATATCATTAATGTCAAGTTAATTACAGGTAACATTGAATTTATTTACCTATCTGATGTGTTTGACAATTACTTACAGTTACATGACAACTGAAGTAATAAAACCTGCCATTTTTCTCCTTCTTCGACATAAAAACATCACATTTTGTATTATCTTCAGTGTTTGCACTAAACCCTGAGTATAAGTCATTATTTTTTTGTATTTATGCAACTTTTATTAATGTTAGACCTGCTAAATTAGTTTACTCAGACTTCTTTTATTTACATTTCTTTCCATGTTAATTATTCAATTAATGTCCTTAAATGACTTAGTTTTCTTTTTCATATTAGTTATTGAATAACGTATTTAAATGATTTAGTTCAATACATGACAAGCTCTTCATTTGCATTTAACAACGTTTTGTTTTTTTACACCTGTTTTACTTTTTTTTGTTGTTGTTGAATTTCTCAATATTTTTAACTTTGTTACCTTAAGTACTCATTCTTTAGTTTATTCTTATTCAAATCCAATGTTTTTATCGTACTTAATATTGTGAAACGTTGTTTAGTCAGAAATTAGATTGCTAAGGGTCTCCTTCAAAAGAACAGCTTTGCTCTGATTGCATTTATTATCAAAAACTTATATAAAATTTTGCCCCTTTAAATATCCCAAAATTATAGCGACACATGTCATATCTAGGCAAGAAATACAAAGTAATAAAACGTCACTAACTTTTGTCCCGTGGCCTGGTCACGCTGCAATGTCCATAGTCACTCAAACCGCAGTTGTCATCATGTACCTTTTTCTTCTTCATTTCAAATGTGATCCAATAGTCGTCAGTACTCTGCGTTCGCGTTCCCATGTTCATCAGCATTGGCCTTTATGCTGCGTCACGGCAACCAAAACACTCGTGTGACGTAACAGCCACAGAACTTCGTTCCAAATAAACTTTGAAGTCTACTTTTGATTTTTTGTTATTACTTTAAAGTGTTTTATACGTAACTCCGTTACGTGACAATTGATCACTTGTTGTTAAGGTTTCCTTCAGTTTCACTCACATGCTGTGGTTTCACTTTGTCATTATTGCCTGATGTAAAATCTGTAAAAAAAAATAAATGTTTTTTTGTTTTTTTTTTAAATTCCGTTGGATTTTTACCTCCCACCAGGAGACCGGGGGATGGATCGAAATTCCGGGGGATTTTTCCCCCGCCGTGGGGATATGGCATGTATGAATCTTGGACCTGTTTTTTTTTGTGTGGTTGCATCCAGTAATTACAGAGTTATGGTCCATAAGCCAGTTACCAAGTCACAAAACCATACAGGAGTGTTGACCAAAAGTCAAAAGTGAAGTCGTGCAAATTGGGGTTGTGTGTTGCTTCGCCCAATAACTGCAGAGTTATGAACCTTGACTTTGTGAAAATATGGCATATAGAGCAAGCAATCTTGTGTCATGCATATCTCCAAGAGAATGTGAGCCAGAGTCATGAGACGTTACATAATCCTAAAGCAGCATGTAGAGTTATGCACCTGATTTATAAGGTGTAGCTGTATCAAGTAAGAGTTGAATTATGGCCCTTGACTTTGTCAGAAAATTGCATTAATAAGGCATGGAATCTTGTGTCACCCTTATCTCTATATAGTCATGCCACTTAAGAGGAAATTGTTAAACTGAGTATGTAAAGTTGTACTTTTTGGTTTTACTTTGCTGAGGTGACATAATTAGAATTAGTCATTTAGAGAATGGAATTTAGTGTTATGTTTAGGATATTAGCCAATTACATGGTCTTTCTGCATAGGAAAGACCTGTGCATCGGATTCATGTGACCCAGTGAGCGCGGAGTGTTCAAGGTGTTTTATTTAACCAGTTTATAGGTCTTTGCTATGCAGAAAGGCTGATGAGGTCGATATCCAACTAACACACAGCAAGATCTGGTGAAATTTTAGTTATGTTATTACATGTCTCTGCCAACTTCTGGAAGACTGAAACAATTACTCTGTCTGGTATTTCTTTAAACTTACATTTAGAGGGAGATGAAAGTGATGATCATCATTCTTAAATTATATATGAAAACTTGATTTTGCCTTCACCCACTCCTGTTTTTAAATAAAATGGAAAAAGAGTTTTGTAATTTTATACGTAAAGTCACCCACTTGCACCCATTTTTAGCCATTTTAGTACAAAGTGCTCAGTGTGAGATTGTGATTGTGAGATTGTGTCCGCCGTCCGTTCACCGTCCTTCATCAACATTTCTCTTCAAACAAATTCTCCTCCCTAACCACTGGGACAATTTAAACCAATCTTTACAGAAATCTCCCTTGTGTGATCATTTTCCAGAATCCTTCATTAAAAATGGTTCCATGCAGAACTCCATGCAGAAGTTGCCATTGCAGCTGAAAGGAATCTTTTTGAAAATCTTCTTCTCACAAACCTCTGGCCCAATTTCAACATAATTTAATGGAAAATGCTCCTTAAATGAACCTCTAACAAATCCTCCTCCTCATGTTTATTCATAAAAAACATGGCTGCCAGTGGGCGGGGCTACTTATCACTATATATGTCTATATGAAAAAGTTTGAAAATCTTCTCCTCAGAATCAGCCGGTCTGATTTAAAAAAAAAAATAACAGAAATTATCCCTTTAGGTGACCCTCTATCGAATTTCTTCACCCATATGTTAATTCGTAAAAAGAACATGGCTGCCAGGGGGCGGGATTACTTTTCACTATACTTATGTATATATGGACAATCTTCTCCTCGGAATCTGCTGCTCTGATTATAAAATAGTTTCACAATAGTGTTCCTAAGTTGACCCTCAAATGCCTTCACACCATAATGATTCATAAAAACCATGGTTGCAGGGGCGGGGCTAGTTACCACTTTATGTCTAGATGGGAAATTTTGAAAAAAGTCTCCAGAAACTATTGGCCCAATTTTCAAAATAATTTCACAAAAATGTTCCTTAGGCGACTATGTATTAATTTGCTCCACCCCATGTTGATTCGTAAAAAACATAGCCACGAGCAGCGGGGCTAGTTTTCACTGTAATTATGTCTTTATGGAAAACTTTGAAAATCTTCTTCAGAAACCATTGGACCAATTTCAAAATATTTTCAAAGAATTGTTTCTTAGGTGACGTTTTTATAAAAAAAAAATCCTGTTTTTTCCTTTTTTAGCTCTACTGACCAAAGGCCAGAAGAGCTTATGCGATGGTAATGTGTACATAGTATGTGCATCCGTGCGTCCATGCGTTCGTGCGTCCGTGCGTCTGTAAACAATTGGTTGTGAACACGATACAGTCTTCATTTTTGATCTCGATGAAACTTGTACAGTATTTAGATATCCATTAGAGTTGGGTTCTTTTCGAAAACCAGTCAGATCCGACCATGCATGCCAAGATTATGGGCCTTGAAAGTATTAAAAAATCAGTTTGTCTGTAAACAATTGCTTGTGAACATGATACAGTCTTCAGTTTTGATTGTATCTCGATGAAACTTGTACAGTATTTAGATATCTATTAGAACCCGGTTCCTTTTGAAAACCAGTTAGATCTGCCCATGCATGCCTGGATTATGGGTCTTGAAAGTATAAAAAATGCTATTTTAAGCTAAGTCTAATTTTAGCCAAGTCTACATGAGCGAAGTCTATTTTTAGCCAAGTTTATATGTATAGTCACAATTGCTTGTGTAGGTTTGTTCAAATTATGCCCCTGGGGTCATTTCTGCCCCCGCCCCCCCACAGAGATTGTCCCGCAAGGGACCAGTGCGGCAGATGCAAACGACCTCGGCGACGTTGGCGGAGGCCCAGGGAAGAGTTCACTTTCCTTTGTAAGGGACAGACTCCCCCCCCCCCCTTAAATTGGGAAATGTTAAAAACCTTTTTGTCTGAAACCACTATGCAAATCCTTGCTATTTTGAACAAGGCTTTATTTAGTGGTCCACTACCATGGTTGTTCAAATTATGCCCCTTGGGTCAAAACTGGCACTGCCTGGGTGTCACTATTTTCCTAGATACTTATTTAAGAAATATTTTCAAAATCTTCTTGTTTCAAACCACAAGGCCCATACCTTTGATATTTGTTGTGGAGCATCTTATGATGCAATTGAAAACATTTGAAATAATGCCCCTTTGGCAAAAGCTGCCCCACCCCTTTTGACTTTCTTATTAATTTTTAAAGCTACAGTAATGAAATTTTGACCATGTGAACAGTTTTGCAAACAAGCATTAATGTTGTCCTTGGATGTCCTTGACTTTGACCGACTTTTTTATTTTTAAAGCTACAGAAATGAAATTTTGACAATGAGTACAGTTTTGAAAGCAAATATTTTTTACCCTCAGATTACCTTTACTTGGCACATATTAAAATAGTTCATGCAACTAATCTACTTACAACACTTTCTGTCCTCAGATGTTGAACGTGCAGCATTTTCAGCTAACCCAAACACTAAAAGTGAACTATATAGTTGTTGCCTATTTCTCAAACATACATGCTCTGGATTGAAAATGACCACAAGAGCCATGCCAGTAGAGCATAGGCCCTTTTGGGCCTCTTGTTTTCTTTTATAATTATTTTAATATTTTTATTAATATTGAAGATATCAACTTCAAACTTCATGAACACAGAAACAATGCGCTCTTTTGTGAAAAGGTATATAAATCCAACTTAAATATTGTAAGAGTTATTGTTTTTTTATGGACGAGCGTTTGAGCCTTCGGCATCCAGTATGTTGTCTGATCAATAACTTTATAACCCTTTGTCCAATCCAGTGAGTGATATAGGGCCATCTTGGCCTTCTTGTTTTGTAGGAATACTAGACCGTCCACCTGCAAAGAAAAACTTGCTCACCAAGGTTTCTATTTTTTATCCATGCAATTCTGAAATATGTAGACCTGGGATAAATAAAAAAGTATGTGTGTAAACTAACCTAAAACATATTTGAGTTAGAGTCATAAACCTTCACTAACATATAGTTCTGCATGTGATGTTGTGCACCTGAAGTCAAGGTCAAGGTAGCTAATAGTAAAATAGATTGAAACTTTTATGCATCCACTATCTTTAGTTCAAACTGAGCAATAGTGATCAAATCTGGTATGTATGTATACATCATCCAACTTTACTGGAATGGTTTTCATCAACATGTGGAGTTGTGCAACAGGAGTTGTGCAACAGGTTATTTCAATGTGAACATTCATAGACTGTGGGCAGAATAATGGAACTTGCTCTTGTAACAAAGGTGGAGAGAGGGGGCATCTCTTTAGTAATTGGACACAATTTTCTAGCTTACATTAAGATCTATTTCTGCTTTTCTCAGTTTAAATTATTATTTATGTACTCAACAAATAAATCATGCTGTAGCAAATATTTTACTATAATTTGCTGCCTCAAATAGGAATTGGATTGGATAATTTAAAAGCACAATGTCAAATCTCATATATATATATAGTTGTAAATATGCTTTGTTATTTGATATCATGTTTCTCTTTGATCTATTCATCTGTTGCTAACATATTGACTAATTCATGAGCATTACTTTATTAGATGCCATGTTTTACAAGTATTTACAAATTCATTGGAACATGTGTCACCTATAATGTGCATGACTCACAGTAAATGAGGAAAAGAAATCTTTACACAATAATACTTGCTTTGCATTACTGATAAAAGACAACATATTTTTGGCCAAAACGGTTATGCTCTAGACTTTTCTTTTTAATGTTTGCTTACTGAAGTTGTATTTGGTTGAAATTGATTATTTTGCAGGATTTCAATCAGATTATTTTAGCATTAGACACATCAGTGATTTCATACTCATTGGCAAAATGTTACTTACACTGTGGGGGAAACTGAAGTAACCAGCTTGTGGTGACAACCAACCAAACTCACATTGGTACAGACAGAAGGGGAATCAAACACAGCGCTCCTTGGTTAGAAACTATTGTGATAAATGTTGCACTACCGGGAGAAACCATTATGGTATCTTTAAAACAGGGCTACAGTTTGTGTGGGTTTCTATTCTCCTTTTCAATATTTCTTTACAAGAATTACATTTCTGTTTTCAGGATGTGATGCTAGTAGCCTGCGGTCGTCCTGGTTTTTATCTGCTTACATTTCTACAATTTGCATATCCATTTATAGGTACAGTGGTAAAATGACTGTTGTATACCAATTTATAGGTACAGTGGTAAAATCACTCTTGTAAACCCATTTATAGGTACAGTGGTAAAATCACTCTTGTATACCCATTTATAGGTACAGTGGTAAAATCACTCTTGTATACCCATTTATAGGTACAGTGGTAAAATCACTCTTTTATACCCATTTATAGGTAAAGTGGTAAAATGAGTTGTCTACCCATTTATAGGAACAATGGTAAAACAACTATTGTATACCCATTTATAGGTACAGTGCTATTGTATACCCATTTATAGGTACAGTGCTATTGTATACCCATTTATAGGTACAGTGGTAAAATCACTCTTGTATACCCATTTATAGGTACAGTCGAACCTTGCTATGTCGACGTCGGATAAGTCGACTTTCCGGTTATGTCGACTTTTTTTTCCGGTCCTGAATTTATTCCTTCTTATTCTATATAAAATAAATCTGTTTGTGTCGATTTTTTTATCTCGACTTTTTCGCTATGTCAACCTCGTTTTTCAGTCCCAGTGGTCGAATTTCACACATTTCCTGTGTTCTTTATGTCGAACTGTAGATCGAACCGTAGGTGTGAAAATATTCATGACGGTTTGCGGCATGTCGCAAAATACCGTGCGTGTCAATATAACAAAATGTCATAATTGGGGGATGCAAAAATGTAATTGGTAAGTGCGAATAATTAAAGTTGTTTGTTTATGTATTTTATTAAAGAGTCAAATGTTAGTTCCACTGCTCTGGTCGACCAATTCAGAGAAGGACCCGGTATAAAATCTTACAATGTACAAATGTATGCAATTGTGGTTTTATATGTGTTTTGTGTGATCCATAAACGTAAATGAAATACATTTGACACAAATAATTCTTCTTTTGTTTCACTTCATTTTCCAATAATAAGTTTGCTGTTTTCACGACGAAAATATTTAACAAGACCGTTCAATTGTGGATGCAAACATCGGACAATCAAACTCAAACGTGTCAGGATTGGTGATATTTTTTGTAATTCGGATGAGTCGATTTTTCGTTATCTCGACTTTTTTCACTAGGTCCCGAAAAAGTCGACATAACGAGGTTCGACTGTACAGTGGTAAAATGACTATTTTATACCCATTTATAGGTACAGTGGTAAAATGACTCTTGTATACCCATTTATAGGTACAGTAGTCTAAGAGGCACACACCTATGACTCTTGTATTCCCATTTATAGATATGGTAGTCTAATGGTCACACACCTATGACTCTTGTATTCCCATCTATAGATACAGTAGTCTAATGGTTACACACCTATGACTCTTGTATTCCCATCTATAGATACAGTAGTTTAAGGGTCACACACCTATGACTCTTGTATTCCCATCTATAGATACAGTAGTCTAATGGTTACACACCTATGACTCTTGTATTCCCATCTATAGATACAGTAGTCTAATGGTTACACACCTATGACTTTTGTATTCCCATCTATAGATACAGTAGTCTAAGGGTTACACACCTATGACGCTTGTATTCCCATCTATAGATACAGTAGTCTAAGGGTTACAGACCTATGACTCTTGTATTCCCATCAATAGATACAGTAGTCTAATGGTTACACACCAATGACTCTTGTTTTACCATCTATAGATACAGTAGTCTAATGGTTACACACCTATGACTCTTGTATTCCCATCTATAGATACAGTAGTCTAATGATTACACACCTATGACTCTTGTATTCCCATCTATAGATACAGTAGTCTAATGGTTACACACCTATGACTCTTGTATTCCCATCTATAGATACAGTAGTCAAATGGTTACCCACCTATGACTCTTGTATTTCCATCTATAGATACAGTAGTCTAAGGGTCACACCTATGACTCTTGTATTCCCATCTATAGATACAGTAGTCTAAAGGTTACACACCTATGACTCTTGTATTACCATCTATAGATACAGTAGTCTAATGGTTAAACACCTATGACTCTTGTATTCCCATCTATAGATACAGTAGTCTAATGGTTACACACCTATGACTCTTGTATTTCCATCTATAGATACAGTAGTCTAATGGTTACACACCTATGACTCTTGTATTTCCATCTATAGATACAGTAGTCTAATGATTACACACCTATGACTCTTGTATTTCCATCTATAGATACAGTAGTCTAATGATTACACACCTATGACTCTTGTATTCCCATCTATAGATACAGTAGTCTAATGGTTACACACCTATGACTCTTGTATTTCCATCTATAGATACAGTAGTCTGTATTTCCATCTATAGATACAGTAGTCTAATGATTACACACCTATGACTCTTGTATTCCCATCTATAGATACAGTAGTCTAATGGTTACACACCTATGACTCTTGTATTTCCATCTATAGATACAGTAGTCTAAAGGTTACACACCTATGACTCTTGTATTCCCATCTATAGATACAGTAGTCTAATGGTTACACACCTATGACTCTTGTATTCCCATCTATAGATACACTAGTCTAATGGTTACACACCTATGACTCTTGTATTTCCATATATAGATACACTAGTCTAATGGTTACACACCTATGACTATTGTATTCCCATCTATAGATACAGTAGTCTAATGGTTACACACCTATGACTCTTGTATTCCCATCTATAGATACACTAGTCTAATGGTTACACACCTATGACTCTTGTATTTCCATATATAGATACAGTAGTCTAATGATTACACACCTATGACTATTGTATTCCCATCTATAGATACAGTAGTCTAATGGTTACACACCTATGACTATTGTATTCCCATCTATAGATACAGTAGTCTAATGGTTACACACCTATGACTATTGTATTCCCATCTATAGATACAGTAGTCTAATGGTTACACACCTATGACTCTTGTATTCCCATCTATAGATACAGTAGTCTAATGGTTACACACCTATGACTCTTGTATTCCCATCTATAGATACAGTAGTCTAATGGTTACACACCTATGACTCTTGTATTCCCATCTATAGATACAGTAGTCTAATGGTTACACACCTATGACTCTTGTATTACCATCTATAGATACAGTAGTCTAATGGTTACACACCTATGACTCTTGTATTCCCATCTATAGATACAGTAGTCTAATGGTTACACACCTATGACTCTTGTATTCCCATCTATAGATACAGTAGTCTAATGGTTACACACCTATGACTCTTGTATTCCCATCTATAGATACAGTAGTCTAATGGTTACACACCTATGACTCTTGTATTCCCATCTATAGATACAGTAGTCTAATGGTTACACACCTATGACTCTTGTATTCCCATCTATAGATACAGTAGTCTAATGGTTACACACCTATGACTCTTGTATTACCATCTATAGATACAGTAGTCTAATGGTTACACACCTATGACTCTTGTATTCCCATCTATAGATACAGTAGTCTAAAGGTTACACACCTATGACTCTTGTATTCCCATCTATAGATACAGTAGTCTAATGGTTACACACCTATGACTCTTGTGTACAGTTTAAAAAAGGTAACAGGTGGCAGTTCTAGGTATTTTCAAGCCAGTTTTTGTCTTATGATATTTATCAGAAAATGTTTCGCGAATATAAACTAGATAGCTAGATAATTATCACGAAAATTAAGTGGTTTACAGGAAACAATTCACGTTTATCATACGGCAGTTATATGCCACCATTGTTTTTTGGATGATAAAATGTTGAGGTGTTGTCATGACCTTGACCAGTGTCAACATTGTAGTCAGGCAAAAAGCCTTATCCCTGCCCATATGTATAGCAAGGTCCATACCTCTAGCTTTAATAATTATTGAGTTATGACCCCTGTTGGACTGAAAAAAACAAAAACAGGCAATCGTTGGCTTCACTCTTCAGCACTCAGGTTAATATTAAAACATTTTTTGTATTTCTTTCTTTATCTTCCAGCTATGGTGAGCTACAATGTGATAATAGGAGATACAGTAACCAAAATCATTGTTCGTCTTGGTGGAGAACGTAAGTATAACCATTTCTAGGGCAATAATGATATAAAGATATACCACTGAAACCTTTTTGTATACATTTCTTGAATCTTTGTTGAACTGCTGAATAATTATCACTTGATACTTTTGACAGCATATAAAATGAATCATTCAACAATTGATGATAATGAAAACACCCACCATGATTATAACTTCCTTGATGATGATGAAGTTTAAAGGTAGTTTTTGATGAGTCCAAGAATTACTAGCTGTTGCAAGTGATTTTGCTGTATACAAATTTTTCAAATGTTTAATACCACTAACTACAATATCATGTTCTAGTAAGTTTACTAAAACTATTTTGTCATTATAATGATGACAGACGGTCTTGGTAAGGCGGAATTAAGATAAGATGTATACATGTAATTATCTATATCATAATGTAATCAAATTATTCATAAAGCATATTATTTATCAAGGGAAATAAATGGTTGAAGGGGTCTTTACTGGTTTCAATGTTAGAGATCTGATGTATGTCCTTATTTCTGATGTCTGATTCTGCTTTCTTTCCTGCTTTAAAGGCTTTTTTGTTTTTGATTTGGACATTTCCATATGGAAATGAATTGATGTTCTATTTTGTTTGCACAAAATTGCACAAGCTGGAGGGTACAATTTATTTTACTAACAGACGCATACTAACTATGATACCATGTTATAACATTTCAACTATTAGCTGAAGAAAATGTGTTCTTGTACTTATTCCATTGTTCCGTGAGACAGACAAAATATGCCAATTAGCCATCCTTGATTTTACGAAACTTAAACTTGAAAAATGCCATTATAAATTATGCACTTTCATATTCTAATGTTGCTTGATTAGAAAATGTGCTTTTTTTTGAAAATAAACTTTCGCCTTTTTGTCACTGTTTATTGGGTCGTTCTTTTACATTTTCACATTTAGTATTCAACAGCCTTTGAACATAAGAGCGATTTCCACATCGCAATACATACCGTACGGAAGTAAACATGTACAATAGCCTTTAAACATAAGAGCGATTTCCACATCGCAATACATACCGTACGGAAGTAAACATGTACAACAGCCTTTGAACATAAGAGCGATTTCCACAACGCAATACATACGGTACCGAAGTAAACATGTACAACAGCCTTTGAACATAAGAGCGATTTCCACAACACAATACATACGGTACCGAAGTAAACATGTACAACAGCCTTTGAACATAAGAGCGATTTCCACAACGCAATACGTACGGTACCGAAGTAAACATGTACAACAGCCTTTGAACACAAGAGCGATTTCCACAATGCAATACATACGGTACCGAAGTAAACATGTTCAACAGCCTTTGAACATAAAAGCGATTTCAACAAGCGCAATACATACGGTACCGAAGTGAACAATCGGTACTTTGAAAATATATTGTAAAACAGTTTATAACTAAAATGGAAACTTGGGTTATTCGAAACATCGGATCACTCCTGGTTTTAGCCCAGGCCCCGGCTTCCTTGAGCAGTCACAGTTTAACTGTATATGTAATATGAAAATAGAAGGGAAAAGGTTCTGGACTTAATAGCCATGATCTTGACCAATTGGCAGTTTTTTTTAGTTATCCCTCGTTCGAGTTGCCACACTTTTACTGTACATAACTGGTGAAGGAAAATGGTTTCTAGCGAAATCAACCATTTTCTTATGTTTTGCATGATACTTTCAGATATAATTTTGTTAGTAAAATGGCACATGAGAAATGTGTTATTGCTTCAAAAAATCCAAGTACTACGTTAATTAAAAACTTCAACTCATACAACGAAAGAGGATAATGTTTACTAGTTAAAAAATGAGTTAAGTATTCTTCTTTTCAAAAGTTGTCACCAGCTCACCATAATGTACATGTCATAAGTACAGGATTTGTTTTATACATTTTTAGATATAGCTAACACGGTGCTTGGAAGTCGACAGTTCATCATCTTCCTGATGACACTGCTGTTTACTCTACCACTTTCTCTGTATAGAGATATAGCCAAACTTAGTAAGGTATGACGATGTATGTAGTTATATATTAATATAGAAATGTAGCCAAACTTAGTAAGGTATGACGATGTATGTAGTTATATATTGATATAGAAATGTAGCCAAACTTAGTAAGGTATGACGATGTATGTAGTTATATATTAATATAGAAATGTAGCCAAACTTAGTAAGGTATGACGATGTATGTAGTTATATATTAATATAGAAATGTGGCCAAACTTAGTAAGGTATGACGATGTATGTAGTTATATATTGATATAGAAATGTAGCCAAACTTAGTAAGGTATGACGATGTATGTAGTTATATATTAATATAGAAATGTGGCCAAACTTAGTAAGGTATGACGATGTATGTAGTTATATATTAATATAGAAATGTGGCCAAACTTAGTAAGGTATGACGATGTATGTAGTTATATATTAATATAGAAATGTGGCCAAACTTAGTCAGGTATGACGATGTATGTAGTTATATATAAATATAGAAATGTAGCCAAACTTAGAAAGGTATGACAATGTGGCCAAACTTAGTCAGGTATGACGATGTATGTAGTTATATATTAATATAGAAATGTGGCCAAACTTAGTCAGGTATGACGATGTATGTAGTTATATATTAATATAGAAATGTCGCCAAACTTGGTAAGGTAGGGCGATGTATGTAGTTATATATTAATATAGAAATGTGGCCAAACTTGGTAAGGTAGGGCGATGTATGTAGTTATATATTAATATAGAAATGTGGCCAAACTTGGTAAGGTAGGGCGATGTATGTAGTTATATATTGATATAGAAATGTAGCCAAACTTAGTAAGGTATGACGATGTATGTAGTTATATATTAATATAGAAATGTAGCCAAACTTAGTAAGGTATGACGATGTATGTAGTTATATATTAATATAGAAATGTGGCCAAACTTAGTAAGGTATGACGATGTATGTAGTTATATATTAATATAGAAATGTGGCCAAACTTAGTCAGGTATGACGATGTATGTAGTTATATATAAATATAGAAATGTAGCCAAACTTAGAAAGGTATGACAATGTGGCCAAACTTAGTCAGGTATGACGATGTATGTAGTTATATATTAATATAGAAATGTGGCCAAACTTAGTCAGGTATGACGATGTATGTAGTTATATATTAATATAGAAATGTCGCCAAACTTGGTAAGGTAGGGCGATGTATGTAGTTATATATTAATATAGAAATGTGGCCAAACTTGGTAAGGTAGGGCGATGTATGTAGTTATATATTAATATAGAAATGTGGCCAAACTTGGTAAGGTAGGGCGATGTATGTAGTTATATATTAATATAGAAATGTGGCCAAACTTGGTAAGGTATGACGATGTATGTAGTTATATATTAATATAGAAATGTGGCCAAACTTGGTAAGGTAGGGCGATGTATGTAGTTATATATTAATATAGAAATGTGGCCAAACTTGGTAAGGTAGGGCGATGTATGTAGTTATATATTGATATAGAAATGTAGCCAAACTTAGTAAGGTATGACGATGTATGTAGTTATATATTAATATAGAAATGTAGCCAAACTTAGTCAGGTATGACGATGTATGTAGTTATATATTAATATAGAAATGTGGCCAAACTTAGTCAGGTATGACAATGTATGTAGTTATATATTAATATAGAAATGTAGCCAAACTTAGTAAGGTATGACGATGTATGTAGTTATATATTGATATAGAAATGTAGCCAAACTTAGTAAGGTATGACGATGTATGTAGTTATATATTAATATAGAAATGTAGCCAAACTTAGTAAGGTATGACGATGTATGTAGTTATATATTAATATAGAAATGTAGCCAAACTTAGTAAGGTATGACGATGTATGTAGTTATATATTGATATAGAAATGTAGCCAAACTTAGTAAGATATGACGATGTATGTAGTTATATATTGATATAGAAATGTAGCCAAACTTAGTAAGGTATGACGATGTATGTAGTTATATATTAATATAGAAATGTAGCCAAACTTAGTAAGGTATGACGATGTATGTAGTTATATATTAATATAGAAATGTCGCCAAACTTAGAAAGGTATGACGATGTATGTAGTTATATATTAATATAGAAATGTGGCCAAACTTAGTAAGGTATGACGATGTATGTAGTTATATATTAATATAGAAATGTGGCCAAACTTAGTCAGGTATGACGATGTATGTAGTTATATATAAATATAGAAATGTAGCCAAACTTAGAAAGGTATGACAATGTATGTAGTTATATATTGATATAGAAATGTAGCCAAACTTAGTAAGGTATGACGATGTATGTAGTTATATATTAATATAGAAATGTAGCCAAACTTAGAAAGGTATGACGATGTATGTAGTTATATATTAATATAGAAATGTGTCCAAACTTGGTAAGGTAGGGCGATGTATGTAGTTATATATTAATATAGAAATGTCGCCAAACTTGGTAAGGTAGGGCGATGTATGTAGTTATATATTAATATAGAAATGTCGCCAAACTTGGTAAGGTAGGGTGATGTATGTAGTTATATATTGATATAGAAATGTCGCCAAACTTGTGGCCAAACTTGGTAAGGTAGGGCGATGTATGTAGTTATATATTGATATAGAAATGTGGCCAAACTTGGTAAGGTAGGGCGATGTATGTAGTTATATATTGATATAGAAATGTGGCCAAACTTGGTAAGGTAGGGCGATGTATGTAGTTATATATTAATATAGAAATGTGGCCAAACTTGGTAAGGTAGGGCGATGTATGTAGTTATATATTGATATAGAAATGTGGCCAAACTTGGTAAGGTAGGGCGATGTATGTAGTTATATATTGATATAGAAATGTGGCCAAACTTGGTAAGGTAGGGCGATGTATGTAGTTATATATTAATATAGAAATGTGGCCAAACTTGGTAAGGTAGGGCGATGTATGTAGTTATATATTGATATAGAAATGTGGCCAAACTTGGTAAGGTAGGGCGATGTATGTAGTTATATATTAATATAGAAATGTGGCCAAACTTGGTAAGGTAGGGCGATGTATGTAGTTATATATTAATATAGAAATGTAGCCAAACTTAGTAAGGTAGGGTGATGTATGTAGTTATATATTAATATAGAAATGTGGCCAAACTTGGTAAGGTATGACAATGTATGTAGTTATATATTGATATAGAAATGTGGCCAAACTTGGTAAGGTAGGGTGATGTATGTAGTTATATATTAATATAGAAATGTGGCCAAATTTGGTAAGGTAGGGCGATGTATGTAGTTATACATTAATATAGAAATGTCGCCAAACTTGGTAAGGTAGGGCGATGTATGTAGTTATATATTAATATAGATATGTAGCAAAATATAGTAAGGTATAATTTTGTATGTAGTTATATATTAATATAGATATGTAGCAAAACTTAGTAAGGAATGACTCTAAAGGTAAAAAATAAGTCAAACGTAGTAAAGTATCACTTGATATGTAAAAATATTGCCAATGTTAGTAAGGTATGACTCTGTATGTAGAAAGGTAGCCAAACTAAGGAAGTAGTACGTGTCTCTCTGCTTTGAAATATAGCCATATGTAGTAAGGGAAGCCTCTCAGGATAGAATATAGCTAACTTTTGTAAGGTATGTCTTTCAGTATATACATATAGCCAATCATAGTAAGGTATATTTCTCTGTATAGATTATAGCTAAGCTTAGTGAGGTATGTCTCTCGGTATATCTAGAATATAGCTAACTTTTGTAAGGTATGTCTTTCAGTTATATAATAATATACATATGGCCAAACTTAGTAAGGTATATTTCTCTGTATAGATTATAACTAAAATAGCTTAGTAAGGACTATGTCTCTCGGTAAAGAATATAGCTAACTTTTGCAAGGTATGTCTTTCAGTATATACATATAGCCAAAGATAGTAAGGCATATTTCTCTGTATAGATTATAGTCAAACATAGTAATGTTTATCTCTCTGTATAGAATATAGCTAAGCTTAGTAAGATATGTCTCTCTGTATTGAATTATTGTCAAATTAAAGTGAATAGGTATGTCTAAGATGGAGAACCCGTGTGACTTATTGGTCAAGTGCACGGCAAAAAATGTAAAGAACAGGTCTCGATTCAGGAAGGTTTTTTAAAGATAACTCTTAATACTGGGAGAATTTTTGTTATATAAAGACCATAAACCCCGCAATAAAGAGCACTTAGTCTTACTCCGTCAGTCTGAATGTTAAAACGCATTCATTCTTTAATTGACACTCCATTACAATGTGTCTGTTTTAAAGAGTAGTAATATATATATATATATATATATATATATATATATATATATATATATATATATATATATATATATATATATATATATATATATGGAAAAAGCACTTTAGCACCCGTCAGTGAAATTATAAGAATATGCTCTGAAGGTTGGAAAACATCCGTGTACTTTATCAAATCTGAAATGTCTGTGCCCTTTATCAATTTTGGTTTTGCTCATGTTTCTCTTTGAAATAACTATAAGAAATAAAACCATAGGCCCTGAAACCTACAAAATGCTGAAAATATGATTATTGTATGAATTACCTACGGCAAACCCCAATTTTAGTAATATATTTATCAGGAAGTGTGTACTTTGCCTAAATTTTCAACTCCAAGAAATCAGTTGGTCAAGATTTTCAGAAAAAGTTCAGGATTTTCACGAAAGTTCTATATAACCTTGGAATGTGCTTTTTATTGCGGGGTTTATGGTCTTAAGTATATGACAAAAATCCCAGTATTAAGAAAGATATCTTAAAACAGAATTTAAGAGAACTTAAAACTTAGAATAGAAAAAACCTACCTGAATCGAGACCTTTGGTTACATTTTTGCCGTGCACTTGACCAATAAGTCATGTGGATTCTCCACTGTGATGTTTCTCTATGTATACAAATGCGGTCATTATAACTGGCTGAGTTTTTTTATATATATACTAAGGAGTTTAAAATGTATTTCCAGTGGGCCTTTTTATCCCTGGTTATGGTGGCAGTTATACTTGTGTTTATGTGTATAAGGCTGGCTACAATCACACATAATATGTAAGTATCTCAGTATTTCTTGTTTGTGTAAGGCTGGCTACAATCATACATAACATTTAAGTATCTCAGTATTTCTTGTTTGTATTAGGCTGGCCACATTTCCACCTAACAGGTAAGTATCTCAGTATTTCTTGTTTGTATTAGGCTGGCCACATTTACACCTAACAGGTAAGTATCTCAGTATTTCTTGTTTGTATAAGGCTGGCCACATTTACACCTAACAGGTAAGTATCTCAGTATTTCTTGTTTGTATAAGGCTGGCCACATTCACACCTAACAGGTAAGTATCTCAGTATTTCTTGTTTGTATAAGGCTGGCCACATTTACACCTAACAGGTAAGTAGCTCAGTATTTCTTGTTTGTATAAGGCTGGCCACATTTACACCTAACAGGTAAGTAGCTCAGTATTTCTTGTTTGTATAAGGCTGGCCACATTTACACCTAACAGGTAAGTATCTCAGTATTTCTTGTTTGTATAAGGCTGGCCACATTCACACATAACAGGTAAGTAGCTCAGTATTTCTTGTTTGTATAAGGCTGGCCACATTCATACATAACATGTAAGTATCTCAGTATTTCTTGTTTGTATAAGGCTGGCCACATTCACACATAACAGGTAAGTAGCTCAGTATTTCTTGTTTGTATAAGGCTGGCCACATTCATACATAACATGTAAGTATCTCAGTATTTCTTGTTTGTATAAGGCTGGCCACATTCATACATAACATGTAAGTATCTCAGTATTTCTTGTTTGTATAAGGCTGGCCACATTCATACATAACATGTAAGTATCTCAGTATTTCTTGTTTGTATAAGGCTGGCTACATTCACACATAACAGGTAAGTAGCTCAGTATTTCTTGTTTGTATAAGGCTGGCCACATTCACACATAACAGGTAAGTAGCTCAGTATTTCTTGTTTGTATAAGGCTGGCCACATTCATGCATAACAGGTAAGTATCTCAGTATTTCTTGTTTGTATAAGGCTGGCCACATTCATACATAACATGTAAGTATCTCAGTATTTCTTGTTTGTATAAGGCTGGCTACATTCACACATAACAGGTAAGTAGCTCAGTATTTCTTGTTTGTATAAGGCTTGCCACATTCACACATAACATGTAAGTATCTCAGTATTTCTTGTTTGTATAAGGCTGGCTACATTCACACATAACAGGTAAGTAGCTCAGTATTTCTTGTTTGTATAAGGCTGGCCACATTCACACATAACAGGTAAGTAGCTCAGTATTTCTTGTTTGTATAAGGCTTGCCACATTCACACATAACATGTAAGTATCTCAGTATTTCTTGTTTGTATAAGGCTGGCTACATTCACACATAACAGGTAAGTAGCTCAGTATTTCTTGTTTGTATAAGGCTGGCCACATTCACACATAACAGGTAAGTAGCTCAGTATTTCTTGTTTGTATAAGGCTGGCTACATTCACACATAACAGGTAAGTAGCTCAGTATTTCTTGTTTGTATAAGGCTTGCCACATTCACACATAACAGGTAAGTAGCTCAGTATTTCTTGTTTGTATAAGGCTGGCCACATTCACACATAACATGTAAGTATCTCAGTATTTCTTGTTTGTATAAGGCTGGCCACATTTACACCTAACAGGTAAGTATCTCAGTATTTCTTGTTTGTATAAGGCTGGCAACATTCACACATAACAGGTAAGTAGCTCAGTATTTCTTGTTTGTATAAGGCTGGCCACAATCACACATAACATGTAAGTATCTCAGTATTTCTTGTTTGTATAAGGCTGGCCACATTCATACATAACATGTAAGTATCTCAGTATTTCTTGTTTGTGTAAGGCTGGCCACATTCATACATAACATTTAAGTATCTCAGTATTTCTTGTTTGTATAAGGCTGGCCACAATCACACATAACAGGTAAGTATCTCAGTATTTCTTGTTTGTATAAGGCTGGCCACAATCACACATAACATGTAAGTATCTCAGTATTTCTTGTTTGTATAAGGCTGGCCACAATCACACATAACATGTAAGTATCTCAGTATTTCTTGTTTGTATACGGCTGGCCACATTCATACATAACATGTAAGTATCTCAGTATTTCTTGTTTGTATAAGGCTGGCCACAATCACACATAACAGGTAAGTAGCTCAGTATTTCTTGTTTGTGTAAGGCTGGCCACATTCATACATAACATGTAAGTATCTCAGTATTTCTTGTTTGTGTAAGGCTGGCCACATTCATACATAACATTTAAGTATCTCAGTATTTCTTGTTTGTATAAGGCTGGCCACATTCATACATAACATGTAAGTATCTCAGTATTTCTTGTTTGTGTAAGGCTGGCCACATTCATACATAACATGTAAGTATCTCAGTATTTCTTGTTTGTATAAGGCTGGCCACATTCATACATAACATTTAAGTATCTCAGTGTTTCTTGTTTGTATAAGGCTGGCAACATTCACACATAACATGTAAGTATCTCAGTATTTCTTGTTTGTATAAGGCTGGCTACATTCACACATAACAGGTAAGTATCTCAGTATTTCTTGTTTGTATAAGGCTGGCCACATTCATACATAACAGGTAAGTATCTCAGTATTTCTTGTTTGTATAAGGCTGGCCACATTTACACCTAACAGGTAAGTATCTCAGTATTTCTTGTTTGTATAAGGCTGGCTACATTCACACATAACAGGTAAGTATCTCAGTATTTCTTGTTTGTATAAGGCTGGCCACATTCACACCTAACAGGTAAGTATCTCAGTATTTCTTGTTTGTATAAGGCTGGCCACATTCACACATAACATGTAAGTATCTCAGTATTTCTTGTTTGTGTAAGGCTGGCCACATTCATACATAACATGTAAGTATCTCAGTATTTCTTGTTTGTATAAGGCTGGCCACATTCATACATAACAGGTAAGTATCTCAGTATTTCTTGTTTGTATAAGGCTGGCTACATTCACACCTAACAGGTAAGTATCTCAGTATTTCTTGTTTGTATAAGGCTGGCCACATTTACACCTAACAGGTAAGTATCTCAGTATTTCTTGTTTGTATAAGGCTGGCCACATTTACACCTAACAGGTAAGTATCTCAGTATTTCTTGTTTGTATAAGGCTGGCCACATTCACACATAACATGTAAGTATCTCAGTATTTCTTTTTTGTATTAGGCTGGCCACATTTACACATAACATGTAAGTAGCTCAGTATTTCTTGTTTGTATAAGGCTGGCTACATTCACACCTAACAGGTAAGTAGCTCAGTATTTCTTGTTTGTATAAGGCTGGCCACATTTACACCTAACAGGTAAGTAGCTCAGTATTTCTTGTTTGTATAAGGCTGGCCACATTCGCACCTAACAGGTAAGTATCTCAGTATTTCTTGTTTGTATAAGGCTGGCCACATTCACACCTAACAGGTAAGTAGCTCAGTATTTCTTGTTTGTATAAGGCTGGCCACATTTACACCTAACAGGTAAGTAGCTCAGTATTTCTTGTTTGTATAAGGCTGGCCACATTTACACCTAACAGGTAAGTATCTCAGTATTTCTTGTTTGTATAAGGCTGGCCACATTCGCACCTAACAGGTAAGTATCTCAGTATTTCTTGTTTGTATAAGGCTGGCCACATTTACACCTAACAGGTAAGTAGCTCAGTATTTCTTGTTTGTGTAAGGCTGGCCACATTTACACCTAACAGGTAAGTATCTCAGTATTTCTTGTTTGTATAAGGCTGGCCACATTCGCACCTAACAGGTAAGTATCTCAGTATTTCTTGTTTGTATAAGGCTGGCCACATTTACACCTAACAGGTAAGTATCTCAGTATTTCTTGTTTGTATTAGGCTGGCCACATTTACACCTAACAGGTAAGTATCTCAGTATTTCTTGTTTGTATAAGGCTGGCCACATTTACACATAACAGGTAAGTATCTCAGTATTTCTTGTTTGTATAAGGCTGGCCACATTTACACCTAACAGGTAAGTATCTCAGTATTTCTTGTTTGTATAAGGCTGGCCACATTTACACCTAACAGGTAAGTATCTCAGTATTTCTTGTTTGTATAAGGCTGGCTACATTCACACCTAACAGGTAAGTAGCTCAGTATTTCTTGTTTGTATAAGGCTGGCCTCATTCTCAAGTTACATTTAAGTATCTCAGCATTTCTTGTTTGATAATGTAGCCAACATATCACTCATTACATGTAAGTATATCTATTTCTTGGTTGTATCAGTTTATTGGAAATGAAATGGTGATGTGCATTGAACATTCTGGATTATTAACTAAATTGTTAATATTATATTGTTCTACATAAAATTAACTTTTTTGATAAACTTCTGTCAAAACAGAATTCTTCTGTCTTAATTTATAGAGATATTTTATATTTCAAGTTTAAATTTGACCCCTGGGTAAATGTTTAGGATTGATTTGAAAATGATTTTAGATGTTGATCTGTGTATTTTCAGTCCACAAAGTGATAATTCTTGGATATTTGCCAACATAAACATCACACAGGCCATTGGCATCATGGCTTTTGGTGAGTGATTCTACTGTAGTTCTTTGGGGAAAATAAAGTTATAAAATCAATTTCAGTTAATATGTTTGCTAGAAGTTGTTGGGATCTTGACATACCTTTGTCACCATCATCTTCATTGTCATATCTGTGAAACTTTCAAGATGTTTACTTGAGCTTTATTTATATGTGAGAAATTAGCATACTGGTATTTATTGTACAAAGCCCTCTCGATTTTTCATGGCCTAGATGAGGTTTTTCTCTAACGCTTTATTCTAAAAAAACAAATGTTGGTAGTGCAAGTCAATAGTTTTTGGGGTTATGCCCCTTTTTCAACTGAAAATCAAAGTTACAAGTGTCAGTGTATTTGCTCCGCAGCGCTCATAATTGGTTATGATTTATCTCACCATTTCTCTATGACATATTCTTTTCACACAGCTGAGTTTTTACTCAGTATTAAGTTATCCAACTATTCAACAATGAAAATTCATTTGTCTCCCATTTTCTTCCCAGCCTATATGTGTCACCACAACACATTTTTGATCCACGCTTCACTGGAGAACCCAACAAAAGAGCGGTGGAGTTTCGTCACCCACGTCAGTGTCGTCTTCTGTATGGGATTTATGATGGCGTTTGGACTCGTAGGCTATGCTTCCTTCACTGGAAATACACAAGGTACAAGCATAAACATGGATCGTACAAGCATAACCATGGATCGTACAAGCATAACCATGGATCGTACAAGCATAACCATGGATCCTACCATTAGCTATAGTGATATTGAAAAGAATATCTAATATTTAAAAGATTAAAGTCATTGTACATTTTCTCCAGTATTTAAGATATATTTTAGATAACTACTTTTACACTGAGAGAATAAAAGGTATAGTAATGTGACTGCTAGCTTAAACAGGCGGGTTATGATTATGCAAAAAAATGCAGAAGTTTATGGCAGTAGTGTTTTGCTTAACTACATCATTATATCATATACAAACATATGTCTTTGATGAAAACAAAAGTACAACTTTCCTTCCTACTAAAATAAAAATATTAAACCTGTATTAGTAATTGAAGACATACATTTACGCCCTGATAATAAGATGCAATCTGAAAAAATTAATTTGATACAATTTTTCTATTGCAGGTGATCTGCTTGAGAACTACTGTCAGACAGATGACCTGATGAATGCGGGCCGGTTCATGTTTGCTTTCACAATAATGCTCACGTATCCAATAGAGTGCTTCGTCACTAGAGAGGTCAGTGAATAACTTGCAGGCGTGTAGCTTACTGATTTTGAGGATAAGCACTGTTTACTTTGTCAAGGGCCTTGTATCCCATTTTGCCTTCACCAGTTTTGCAATTCTTGGCGATAATTTAGTCCAGGTAGCACATACATATTTAAAAAATGTTTCAAATGTTTTTTGACTGTTTGAAGCACATGAGTTTGTATGGTTTTATAAATGTGAATAAATGTTTTCATAAAATGTTGCACACAATTTTTCAGAAATGTTTTAAAATAACATTATACGAATGTTATATTAAAATATAGTTATAAAATGATTTTGTATGAATTTATAATGCATTTTAAATGTTTTTGTTTAATATTTCCACATATTTAGTATGTCCCCCAGGGTGGGAACTTAAAATAACACTGTTCGTCCATCAGTCTGTCCATCCTTTCATCTTTTTTTTTCATATCTTGGTTGTCTGGTATGCAGTGGCTAGCCTGAACTCACTTCTCACCAAGGCATTCTGGGCTAGATTTCTAACAATTGTGTAACATCTTATCAAAGAACGTGATTGGTATATCTGCAGGTTGTTGAGAATGCGTTCTTCCCGAACTCTGACCAGCCCCCCATGTGGCGTCATGTGGTCATTACGGTAACCATCGCCATAGTTGTCTGTGCTTTCTCCATGTCCACAGACTGTCTTGGCATCGTCCTTGAGCTTAATGTATGTTGATTTTTGTATAAAAAGTCATTATATTATCTCTTATTTTTGTAATAAATGCATTTATGCAACACAATATCATAATGTATGAGGACAAGCTGCTGTTTTATATTTTCTCAAAAAATATAAATTGTTCTAATCTGTGAATGTATTTTTAACAATGGCTTCAAAGACATAGAATAGTTTTTAATCGCATTGTCAGTACACCATGTATTCTATGATTGCTAATATGAACATGGCTTTTATAGAATGTTATATGTAACATCAGAAGTAAACGATTTATATAATGGTTACATTAAATTCAGATTTGAACCCCATTAAGGCTACTTTACCATGGCCTCTCAAAGGACACCAGTACTAGTTTCTACCCAGAAAAGGGACTTGATTGTGATTCATATCAGCTCTCAGTTGTCTTAACAAACAAGCTAAAATAATTTAGTATAAACTAATCTAAAAGTTCTCATTTTTTTCATCCCAGGGTGTAATGGCAGCAGCTCCACTAGCATTCATCATCCCCCCTCTGTGTGTGATGAAGCTTCGCCAGGAGCCTGTACTCTCTCGCAACAATGTCATCCCCATTGCCATAGCAACGTTTGGAACTCTCGTTGCCGTTGTCGGGTTTATCATGGCTGTTGTGAATTTCTCTACAGGGAACACGTGTAGTCATGGGAAGGAACCGGACTACTGTTTGGAGCTGGATAAGGGTGTTCTTAATCTTACACAGGCTGAACTAGTTACTACAACATTGCCAGAGTTATAACTTTTCATTATTTGTTTAAATATATCATAATATTGCTGTACATTTCATAGTGCATACCCGGGTGTAGCCAAGATGGAGAAAGTTAATCTGGCGAGAGAGAAAGAGTTTGTTGGTAAACTTCCGTGAGCCAAGATAGCTCTCCAAGCAAACAGGATAAACTTCCTCCATCTTAGTAGCAGTCATGAAGTAAATTTTTCGTCCTACTTTTTATGTATATTATTGTATTTTTTTTTTTTACTTTTTTAAATGTGTGTAACATCAAAGGAACAAAGTTTCAAAGTCAGCACTGCAAAATATTCCTATAAAATTACAACATATCTCAGATTGATCAACTCTTCCACAAGAAGATCTCAACCACTCTAAAACATTTAAAACCTACAAACAATGAATTTTTCTCCACCCAGCATCACTTACAAGCAGGTAAAAATGTGTTTAGTTTTTATTGAGCCAACATTCCATAATAGATATGAACTTCAACAAAAATTGATTATATAAATTTTTGAACTTATCTGCCAACTTCAAAACTACAGATGTGATTGAAATATTTCTTGGTATAAACATGTATGTAGATGGCAATAAGAGGAAGTGCAAGCACCATAATCCTATTATGCATATTTATTAAGTTATCTCCCCTTAACCATTTTTCATTATTGGTGCTTGCACACCGTTGTCCAGAACATTGCATTTTTAAGGTATTTAAAGCTGCACTCTCACAGATTGAACGTTGTGACAACTTTTTTATTTTTTGTCTTGGAACGAGCCAATTAATTCAAAATGCATTGAAACCAGTGATACAAGACTGCTGATAAAAATTCAGATAGCAGATTTTCAGATTTACGTTCAAAAATTGATGTTTTATGCATTTTTTTTAAACCGTTGGTAAAGGTTTAAGACATAAAACATTAATTTTCGAACAGAAATATAAAAATCTGCGATCTGATATTTTATCAGCAGTCATATATCACTAGGTTGCATATATTTTCACAAAAATGGCTCATTCCAAGACAAAAAAAAAAAAAAAGTTGTCAAAATGGTAATTCTGTTTAAAACACCATAATTGTCAGAACTTCAGTTTTCAAAGGGCCATAATGTGACAATATTTAAGCATAAGTTACATAACTTGTCAGAAAAGAGCATATTGTTACCGCGGGGAAGTTTAGAAAGTATAAATTTAATATCTTGAATGGCTGATAGTAATTAACAAAAAAACAACAAAAATGTGGATGGACGGACAGACAGCGAGAGAGACAGACAGAGAGACAGACAGACAGACGGGATGATTACTATAGGGCACCCGCAAATTTTTTATTTTGGCGATTTTCTACTTTTTAGTCATGTAATAATTGTGGTTGCAACAAAATAAAACAGTGAATAAGTGGTTAGGGGCCAATAAGAATATTTAATTATGATCATCATTTCAATCATTGTTATTATGGAAACAAAACCATTAGGGGACTATTGTATTGCTAGTATTGAGTTGTGTCCCTTGTAATGGCTGCACGTTGTTTTTTCGTGTCACAGATTTATAAAATTTAAACAAGTATGGGGATTAATATTGATCAATGGCGTATGCGGATTGGATGATTTACACAGCCAAACAAATGTGTGAGGATTATTAAGGTTTTAGTTCTTCCAAGTGGTTTTGTGAAACTGAAAATAACTCTCAGGTTAGCCACGTGTATCTTGGCTATATTACTGGTATGTGGTGACATTGAATCCAACCCTGGCCCTCCTAAAACCGATGGCACCCGGCGAGCTGCAACCAAACAGAACTGGGGATCGGGAAGAGCTGCCGTAAGTGACCAGCAGGAAGTGTATCAAGGGGAGTCGCCCCGACCCCTAAGGCCATCCCAGGAAACACCCATTATGGAGACGCGGCAACGACGTATATCGTCATACACCACTCAGACAACAGCGCAGGCACCATTAACCTCGCACACCAACGTTAACAGTTCACATGAACCTTCGCACATCATACAGGGTAATGAAAAATGTCAGCCTAGTGAAATTTTTGATTTCCTTAAAACAATGAAAAGCGATTTAATCACTCAGAACGAACGTGTCTCTAGTGACGTTAATGCAATTAATCGCAAAATCGATGACGTTCTTACTATGGTACAGGAGCTAAAAACGGATTATCATGAACTGAAACAGGAAAACATAAAACTTAATAATCAGATGTCAGATTTACAGAGCAAGCTTGATCAAATAGAAAATCAATCAAGACGCAATAATCTCAGATTCACTGGCATTCCAGGAAATATTAACGAGAGATGGGATACTACAGAACAAAAACTGAGGGATTTTCTTAATACGACATTAAAATATGATGATAACAATGATCAGATTGTTTTCATTGGTAAACGCTCATTCACAAAACCACGTGCTAGATCACCGCATGGAGATGAACCCGTTCTCGTTGGCTACGATTCGGCGCGAAGATCGTGACGTTGGAGCACGTGGTCCATCAACACCAATCAGCGATGTAACGGAAAAAACCGATGATGATATTTTCTCCGATTCGACCACGGACTAGGAATTAGGCCGAGGCACATTGAATACGTACTCAAGTGGAACCACACATGTAAACATTGTCACGTGGAACATTGGTGGACTAAAGAAATATAATGATAAAATTAGTGTAAAGCGGTTTTTAAGTTCATTTGATATCATTTGTTTATGTGAAACATGGAGCATGATAACAGGCGAATTCGATAGTTTTTTAGATTCATATTTTCATTTTGATAGTGTTAGATGTATGATAGGTAATGCTAAACGTAATAGCGGGGGAATAAGTGTATTTATTAAGCATTCTCTGTATACATTGAACATCTATTCAAACGCTTATTTAAGCATTTTGAAGATTGTGTTGTTTTACATGTCAACTTATCGTCATTATATCAATGTAATGATATTATTATGTATTTCGCATATGTTTCGCCAGAGGGTTCCACATATTACGATAGGAAAACTGATAAAAATGGCATATTACAGTTGTTTGAGCATTTCGAAATTATTAGACACGATTATGCAGATACTTTATTATTATTGTCAGGTGACTTTAATTCTCGTACTAAAGACTTCTTAGATTTTATACCCAATGATAATCTTAACTATGTATTTGGCGATGTAGAATATGAGGGGAGTTATTTTGAAATGCCACGAAACAATAAGGATATGATTCGGGGGAATAATTTTGGAAAAACATTAGTTAATTTTTGCTGCATTTTTGACGTTCATATTCTAAATGGTAGATTCCCGAGCGATTTAAATGGAGAATTTACATGTTTTTCAAATGATGGTGTCAGTACAGTCGATTATATGATAGCTTCCTCTGACCTTTTTCAATATATTACCGATTTTAAAGTGTTAAATGCAGATGATTCTGATCATTTTCCAATCTCATGTGTGTTAAACCTGAAGTCCAAGGAATTGTCGCAAACTACGGTTATGACTGATAGCATAAATGCGACTAATGATAGATACAAGTGGCAAAATAATTTGTGTGATACCTTTATAGAAAACATACGTAACTTATTGCATGCTCGTAATGCTCTTATTTTACAATCAATGAACGATGGTATAAATCAATGCATAGAAGTACTGACAAAAATATACTATGATGCTGGAAATTGTATGAAAAGCAAAATTAAATATGTTTCAGACCAACCTCCATGGTGGGACGAAGAATGCTATCAACTTAAACAATTAAAAACACTGCCCTACGTGCATTTCGTCATTCTAATAGTAGCAATGACCTTAAAAATATAAAGATAAGCGCAACGCGTTAAAAAAAACTGTTGCTGTGTGAAGCAATACGATTATCAATGTAAGAATAGATTGAAATTAGTAAACAGTGCAAACCCAACATCATTTTGGAAGCAATTGAAACTTGGTACAAAGAAATCGAAAGCTGTGTCTAGTATTGCTGCCAATGACTGGCACGATTATTTCAGAAGCCTTCTCTATGATGAAAATGCAGTATTGGTTGATCCGAATAGTGAAAATGTTCATGATTTTATAGACGAAAGTGCTAGCACACTTAATGATCCTTTTACTTTATCGGAGGTAGAATCATCTATTTCCAAACTAGTAAATAATAAAAGTTGTGGGTTAGATGGAATTCCGTCTGAATTTTATAAATATACATGTTCTGATATAGGACCTTTTTTCTTGTTATTATTCAATAAGATTTTGTCAACAGGAGTGTTTCCACAATCTTGGGGACAAAGTATAATGTGCCCTGTTTATAAATCTGGGTCAAATACTGTACCAGGAAACTACCGTGGTATATCAATTACAAATACCATGTATAAGATTTTTTCTGGTGTTGTAAATAAAAGACTTTATAATTGGGCTGAGCAAAATAATAAGATTGATGAATGTCAAGGTGGGTTTCGTCGAAATTATTCCACGGTTGATAATATATTTTGTTTACAAGCTATGGTTCAGAAATAGCTTTCAAAAAAAAGAGGACGCTTTTACGGTTTATATGTTGACTTCCGTAAAGCTTTTGATAAAATTAACCACGTAAAACTATTTCAATCACTTCAAAATTTAGGTGTTTATGGTAATTTTTTAAGAGTCTTGAAATCTATGTACTTTAACCTTAATTCATGTGTAAGAACAAATGGTGGGGTAACTAATTCGTTTCCCTGTAATATCGGTACGAGGCAAGGAGATAAATCAAGTTCGACAATCTTTATCCTCTTTATAAATGAGTTATCTGCTCTTTTAAGAGAGAAGTGTGGGTCTGGCATTTTCATCACCAACGATATACCAGATATAATATGTTTAATGTTCGCAGATGACATTGCAAATTGCGCCGAAACAACATTAAAACTACAGCAGCAGCTCGATACGATAGATGAATTTTGTCTTAATTCCGGTATGGAGGTGAACCTTGAGAAAACAGAAATTATTGTGTTTAGAAATGGTGGACCTTTAAGGAGCTATGAAAAATGGCAGTTTCGTGAACTTAACGTTAAAACTACTTCAGTTTATAAGTATATGGGACTTCTTTTTACCCCACAATTGTCTTGGACATCAGCTAAAGAAAAGTTGTAGGCACAGGCACAAAAATCTATATTTGCAATTAAACATTATCAAAAGCCCTTCGGTTATTTCCCAACCAAAGAACTTTTTAAGATATTTGATACCATGATTATCCCTATTTTATGTTACGGTTCTCAAATTTGGGGATATGAGTTTAGTCCAAGTATTGAGTCTGTACATAATGTCTTTTGCAGGAAGCACCTATGGGTAAATAAGACTACGAACACCTGCATGGTTCTTGGAGAGTGTGGTAGATTACCATTGTGTACATCATATTTTTCTAATTGTATGAGATATTTTTGTAAATTACTAAGAATGACCAATACTAGATATCCTAAACAATGCTATTTAATGCTTAAATCTCTTGATGAAGTTGGACGAACTTGCTGGGTAACAAATATTAAAAACATGTTGTTTACATATATGGATTTGGATATATTTGGATAACTCAAGATGTTGGAAGTGTTAACGTTATTTTGACAATCTTTAAACAGAGAATTATTGATTGTTATAACCAAAACTGGTTTGAATCTGTAAATAATTCTGGTCGCTGTTCTCATTACAAAAACTTTAAAACACTGTTGAATGTTGAAAGATACCCATCAGTAGCTATACCATTTAAGCACAAGATAGCACTTTCAAAATTTCGATGTTCAAACCATAAATTGAGAAAAGAAACTGTAGGCATCAAAACATACCAAAAGATGATCGTATATATGTACTTTTTGTTATGATAACGAACATTTATCTGTCTTAGATTGTGAATATCATGCATTTTTGTCTGTAGAAAGTATGACAATATAAGAAGACAATATTTGTTTAATTGGTACTCTGCTGGTATAGATTTAAATGACTTTTATAGCCTTATGAAAACAACTAATTATGAGACTCTAAGTAAGTTGTCTTTCTATGTGTATCATCTTCTTTTAGAAATTAAAAATTAAAAGGATATACTCATGTTTGGATATATGCTTAAATTCCTTTTCTTGACACAACTCGTATATTATTTGTTTTATTATGTATGTCACGTATTTTGGGCCGGTGGCCTTTGATTACTTAATACATTTCTTGACTTGACTTGACTTGTTTTAATAGAATAATGGAAATATCTAATATCTAATAATAATATGAGATTTGAAGAAGTCTTATGAATAAGACCCATTGGCAGTTATGTTAATATTTTTGCATACATGCTATATTTCTGGCGACCATTCCAGAGGATTTGTGCAGAAAGGCAGAAAATTCAGGGGGATTTTGATAGTGTTCAGTGGGATTTTTATATCAGGTCTTACCGTCTAAGTTGATGAACTATTAATAAATGCAAGTACAAAATAAATTTAAAAAATCTCATATACTTAATGCTATGAAAACCTTTACCTTTTTGTATATACCGAAGTATTTTATTAATCATCATATCCTTATGACACGCTGTGATGCCATATGCAAATACTGTATAGATTATACTGTAACGGACTTGCAGAACAAAATATATCATAGAAAAAATATTATTTGCTTACCTTCCTCCAAAATCATTTAAAACACTCTGTTTACTATCATCAATGATGAATTTAAGACAAATAGGGAATGGAATAAATATTGTTATTTTTTTCCATTTCCCAAACAGTAATATTTGTTTGCTTTTAATTATTATTACAAGTGAATTAATAACTTCTTGTAAAAGTTTAAAATCATGTTTCTTTTTGGCATTTATCAAAAAACAAAAAAAACATTGTAATTCCAAAAGTTATTTTCATCCATGTGGAGTTGTTTGTTTACATTCAGTTTCACTCACAGACTGTGGTTTCACTTCGTCATTATTGCCTGTTTTAAAATTTCCCTATTAAAAAAAATACAAATGTATTTTCAATTCTGGGGGATCTTTGTCCCCCATCAGGAGTCCGGGATCAAATTTCTGGGGGATATGGAATGTATGTTTTTGTGTGTGTGAGATTTGTATATATATATGAAAGGAGGTGGCGTGCACACACCAGGGATGAAGAGTAACTGCAAACTTGTCTAAATCACACTCGTAGAGCAGGACAATTTGTCAAAATTCCAGGGTTCGGAAATATTTTAGGCATAAAAGATCCTTTGAAAAAAATCTGGCCATGTATATTACAAATCCTTTATATGCCTGTCACATGCCACCCGACACCCTCCCACCACATCCCTCCTGCCCAGTGGGGCAAAATATTGATAGGAGCATAAGTACAACATTTTTAAACTGTTGTGGTGTTGTTTGTTTTAGTTAGAATTGTTTTTCTCTTAGTAAAGTTTATATGAACGTTACATATTAAGGATGATTATCAACACTGTATCTGTTGATAATTATAATTATATTTTTTGTACATACAAATTATTCATATTGTTTGGAATTTGGTCATGTTTTGGGATATTTAATTATAATACAGTAAAACTGCGGTCGTTCGAACAATCAGTCGTTCTAGAACCGGCGGTCCCTCGAGGTCGGAACTTGGTCCCAAACATTTTTCCTTCTATATTCATATAAATTATAACCTAAATATGTCGAGGAGTCAAGCATACTAATCGGTCCCAAGTACACAAACCATGCACAAAACCTTATGGCTACCTCAAGGTAATAATTTCACACTTTTTGCGAATGCGCGTTCCTAAATAAACAAACAATTTCTAGGTGTTAAAATTTTCGCAAGTTGTAATAATTGCAATGGCAGTTAAAAGGTAAAGTGTGAAAAACGGTTTATCACTGTTTACGCATGACCGATAGTAAGCGATTAGGGCATTTGAGAAGTTAATTATGAGAAGCTTTTTGTAAAAATAAAATAAAATTCTATTTATTCATTTATTGTATTTCTTTTACATTTAGTATGCAGCAGCCTTTGAACATATGAACATTTTCCACAACGCAACACATAATCGGTGTCTTAGTAAACAGTCGGTTTGACGACTTCAAACTTAAAATGCACTGATAGATACAAGATATTTCATAACAGACTGGAAAATTGAAACTCGGGTCGTTCGAAATATCGGTTCCCTCGAGGTTTTGGCTCGGTCCCCGGTGTCCTCGAGCGATCGCAGTTTTACTGGGTTGATTTAAACATTGATGTGAATTTACAATATTTTATAATGGTTGTTGTATTTTGTTACTTTATTCATCAATTCTAGAACATCAACTTGAAAATGTGTTTGTTACATTACCTCAGTAATGCAAAGTGTTTATATCAGTTAAGGCTACAGATGTTGGGTTCAGTGTCAAGGTCACAGACTGCAGCATTGATGTTAGACAACACCAAATATTATTTCCTTCTCATTTTTGGAGAGTATTTGGTCAAACATGACTTTCAGCGTCATTTCAGACCATACAACGAAACATAATGATTGCAGTCAGATAGTAGCCTTTTGAGCAATTAAGACTGCAAGCTGGTTGGAAAAGTTGAAACTTGTACTTTTATCATCTCTACAATCAAGTCACACAAGTCACACATGTCACATATTACAGCTGTAAAAAAAAGTTGCCTTTATAAACAAATGTTTGAAAGAAGGTTTTCATTCAAGTGTGGAATCAAGTTTTCAGTTTGAAAATTAAAATATAAAATAATGTGTACTGAAAGCCAGTAATTGTCTTGGAAATGATTGACACCATGTTTAACCAGTACCTCAAAAAAGGTGCATTCGCACAAAAATGAATTATTATTTTTTTACGTTTACAAAATTAATTTTTTACGTTTACAAAAACATCCATTTTTTTTTATTATAGTGTTGTCTGATGGCATTCTTGAAAGTCTGTGGCAGAGAAACAAATATTGTGCTTAAGATATAAAAAGTTCTTTGTTATACTTCTACTTATATAATACAGTATATGATTATATAGAAGGGACATTGAGGAATGAAGGTGACAAACTGTTCACACATTCATTTCAATATAGGCTTCATTTATATGTCATTGTGTTCTACATGGTGTTAATTACACCAGTGCAATAGTGTTTTAGCTCTACTGGCCAAAGGCCAGAAGAGCTTATGTGATGGTAATGTGTACGTAGTATGTGTGTCCGTGCGTCTGTAAACAATTGCTTGTGAACACGATACAGTCTTCAGTTTTGATTAAATCTCGATGAAACTTGTACAGTATTTAGATAGCCATCAGAGCTCGGTTCCTTTCGAAAACCAGGCTTGATGTCCTCGGATGTCTTTGATTTTGACTTTTGACCAACTTTTTTATTTTTAAAGCTACAGAAATGAAATTTTGACCATGAGTACAGATTTGAAAGCAAATTTTATTTTTTTCCTCAGATGACCTTTACTTGGCACATATTAAAATTGTTCATGCAACTTATCTTCTTACAACACTTTCTGTCCTCAAATGTTGAACGTAACGTTGTTGCCTATTACCCATACATACATGCTCTAGATTGAAAATGACCACAAGAGCCATGCCAGTGGAGCATAGACCCTCATGGGCCTCTTGTTTATTTAGCCATGGTCATTTTGGAAACATAGCCTTTGGTTCATAGAAATACGGTGTGATGTTGTATTTAAATGGAAATATTCTAATAAACATAAGAACATTGATATGGACAGACATAAATCCTGATGCTTTGGAATGAAAATGTCCTAGATAACGTAAGAAATTTGAAATAAGTATTAGAAACATTTCCATGATAAAGGAACAATTTATTGACTGTAACATTTGATTTGTTAAGATGTAGATGTTTCTCTGTAGTATGTGTTTCTGAGTGTGACCCTTGTACTGTTGCTGTTATTACTTACTTACAATGTATGTACTGATATTCTTCCCCTGGCTATTTGAACAGGTTTATTATTTTGGTATAGATACTTGTATAACTAGTCAGTCCTTCACATTGAATCATGTATCAAACAATATGTTGTTCCTTTCTTCATTGTTATTTTATTAATAAATTGGTATTTGATTGCAACATACATGTTAGTTGCAATTTACACTTAAAATCCCTACGAATGTCCCATCAAAAACATCGACATTGTTCTATAAGAACCTATGAACCTACTTAATACAATCCATACAGTTATGAAACATGAAATAATTTTGATATTTGGGTCATTTTTCGGCAATAAACAAGAGAAATATTGCAGCAGTAAACAAGTGGCGCTGATTCTACCTTCAAGCAAGGAGCATAACTCAACATGAACTTTGTTGGAGTTACATGATGAGTGTATGGGACTCCATCCACAAATGCATTTTGTTATTATAAACAGCTATCAAGATTCATATCTATCATGGGCAAGCTACATGTAGGTTATAGACAAGCTAATTGACAGTTATGGTCAAGCTACAAGGGTGAGTTGATGACACTAAAGCTGAAAAATAGAAAATTGTTAAAACAAATGTATGCATAAGGCAAGGAACAATATTAATAATTACATACATTAATAAATATTTTAAAGCAAGTCAAAGATTGCCAAGGAAGTCATTTTGTGATGTAGATACAATTAGTAGTGAAGAAAGAAATTGGTTACTGAAGAAAAAAAGAAAGTAATTAGTTGATACAAAAGAAGGTAGTTGATCAGGTATTCGTTGGTTGCTAAGAACATATTTGGTAAGAAAGTCATCGGTTGCTAAGGAATTCCATAGTTGCTGAGGTAGTAAATGGATGCTAGGGAAGTCATTGATTGCTAATGAAGTCATGTGTTGCTAAGGAAGAGATTGGTTGCTGTGGATTTTAAAAGGTTGTTGCTAAGAAGTAATTGGTTGCGAAGGAAGTCATTGATTCCTAAGAATATCATTGCTTGCTAAGGAAGTCTTCGGTTAATAAGGAAATTAGTGAATGCTAGGACATTATCTGGTTGCTAAGGTAGTCAATGCTTGCTAAGAAAGTCTTCGGTTAATAATGAGGTCTTTGGTAGCTAACGTGGTTGCTAAGGAACTTATTGGATGCTAGATAGTCAATGGATGCTAAGGAAGTCATTGGTTGCTATGGAATTCATTGGCCCCTTAGGAAGTCATTGGTTGTTATGGATGAAGGAAATTCCTAAAGTGCCAAGGAAGTAAGTGGTTACTAAAGAAGTCAATGGTTCCTATTGATGTAGATAGTTGCTAAGGAAAATACTATTTGCTTAAAAAGTCATTGATTTTTAAAGGGCGTCATGGGTTGTTATTAAGTAAGGTAGTTGGTAAAAAAGTCATGGTTGCAAAGGTTGCTAAGGAAGTCATGTGCTGCTTTGAAAAGATATCATTGTTTACTTAGAACGTTAGATGGTCGGGAGTTACCTGGTGACTAAGGAATTATTGGATGCTAAGTACGTCATTTGTTGCTATAACTAGGTAGTTGCGAAGGTTATTATTTGTAATTAAAAAGTGATTGGTTGCTATGAATGTAGTGAGCAGCTAAGGAAGTAAGTGGTTGCTAGGGACATCATTGGTTGTTCAGAAAGTATGTGGTCGCTAAGTACGTCAATGTTAGCTAAGGTGGTTATTGGTTTCTAAGGAAGTAAGTGGTTGTTAAGGAAGTCATTGGTTTCAAAGGAGGCCACTGTCTGTTAACGGGAAAACGTTGTTGCTGAAGGAAGCATTGGTTGCTTAGGAAATCATTGATTGCTTAGTAAGTAGGTGGTTCATAAGGAAGTGATTGGTTGTTAAGGAAGTCATTGATTGCTAAGGAGGTCGCTGGTTGCTTAAGAGGGAAGTGGAAACCAAGGAAGTCATTGGTTGCTTAAGAGGTCGCTAGTTGCTGAAGAAAAAAGTGGTTGCTAAGGAAGTCATTGGTTGTTAAGAGAGTTATTTCATGCTAAAGATATGGATAGTTACTAAGCACATCATGATGCTACATACCAATTATCAAAAGTCATGGCCTTGCGGTTTCAAAGATTTTCCATTGCCAACTTTGGAGCTTATCGGGGTAACGACGGTCTTTATCGATTTCCCCTCTCAGTGCGATAGTAGCGTTAAAATGCGCTAGTTAAGCACTTATTTTTCTACTGGACGCAGTGTAAGATTAAGGCAGATAAGAAATACAGAATTTATGAGGGTCATAAAGTTGACCCGTCCTTTTATTGTAAGTTGCGATAGAAAATTTCATTATGGACGATTTAAGATTGAGCCATAATTAGGTAGAGCTGTTTTACAGGGGAAACGTTAGTTGATAAGGTACTAACATATAAAATCATCTCTGATAAACTTACTTCTTTTACGTATTATATTCCGTGTCTTTTTGTTGAAGTCTATAATTGCTCATTTATCAAGACATTAAATTGGGGCTATTTCCACCCCTTTGTTTCCACAACTTTAAGTTTGTTCATTGTTCTAAAAGCAGTGTAACACAAGATTGGGTGTGATTTTTCGGAAAGGAACAGCTTAAATGAAATATTACCCGCAGTTGCTATAGTACCGGTCTTTAACGATACAAGTTAGAATGTCATTAATGTTGTAAAGGCAATAAGACCCTTTTATTCCGTAACAACATGGTCATTAAATGGCATTTTGACACGTTTTAAAAACCTAGTGCACTCGTTACTAAAAATGTTCCATGTAACACATTTCTTGCGAAATCAAAATAATTATATTTACGCTAAATTTATAACCATTTTTGGTTGAGTGCAAAACGATAGACCAAAATGTTTTCCGTTAAGAATTAAAACTTAAGCATTACTAATGCACATGTTGACTCGATGTAGATATGTAAATCATTTATAATTATATACCCTTATTTATTATGTTCCATAGCCAATATGTATTTCCAAAATTGCCAATGAAACTTGAAACATTAATATTTTATAAGAAAAGTGTTACGTTTCAACATTCTGTTATAGTGATTGCGATTATATGGGAATACTTTTTGCTTAATGTATTACTTTCTTTTTTTACACAAAAACAATATATGACATTGCTTAACTACTAATGTAAATGAATGATCGAGTATCATATATGATTTCAATTAAATAATAATGATAAAAGGAAAAACAAATCCGAAATATTTATGGAATAATTTTGCCGATGGATTATTTCTATCCTGCTGTGAATACGCTGCGGCCATAAAACAGTTGAAAAAAAATCGTACAGTTGAATACACAATTTCTGGACATCGATTTTCTACAAATTTTACATAAATGTTCAAAAAGGACCAAAAGATATTTAAAAAATCATTATTTTGAAAAGTGCATTTAAAAGAGGAAAAAAACTCTGCATCATAATCCGCTGGAAGCTAAGCGATCGGATGTCTAAAACAACTTTAAATAGCAAAACAATTATAAGCTCCTTCTTATTTCAATGTAACTTTTCATGACCAACAAAACCCTTAAAAAGGACCAAAATGTAAAAATCATACAATAAATACAAAACCATCATCTTCAAGGACAAGAATTATCCTAACATATATGTATGTTCTGTCTAGAAATGAATTTGATAAACTGCTACGCAGGACGGAACGATACTATAAACGAATCACTGCAATTGACATTGAGGAAATCACAACCAAAAATCCGAACGAATTCTGATTCTGAAAGATACATAATCTAGGACCCAGAAAAGACAATTCCATCCCAATCGAAATCGTTGACGAAAGGGGAAATATCTCGCACGAAGAGAACATTGTTTTCGAGAAATGGAAGAATGACTTTTACAACTTGTATAACTGCAATGAGCACAATGATTTTGACGATGAGCATTTTGACAGAGCGAAATTACGTAAGGTGTTATTAGAAAACAATATGTCAGACCCATTGTACGAACCTAACGCTGAGTTAAATTCAAATGTGACTATCGAGGAAATGGCTTTAATAGTGCAGAGATCGAAAAGTGGGTCAGCTTGCGGCATTGATGAATTATCGTATGACGTGGTGAAGAATCCGGCCGTTATAGGTACCCTGCAGCAATTATTTCCGCGGATTTTTGACACCAGTACAATACCATCAATATGGCGTGGATCTATTATCTGTCCAATCTTAAAGGATCCTAAGTCGGACAAAAGAGTGCCCATAAACCATAGAGGGATTAGTCTCTTAGCTTGCATTAGTAAACTGTACACCTCATTTCTGAATAAGCGGTTGACTGGATACCTTGAAAATAATGACATTTTAGCCGACGAGCAAAATGGGTTTCGAACCGATAGGTCGTGCGAGGACCATGTGTTTACTTTAAACAGCATTATTAAAAACAGCACTCAAGTATAAACTGCATTCATCGATTTGAAACACTATATCAACAGGGACATGCTCTTATACAAGTTACTTATTAACGGAATAGATGGCAAACTGTATAAATCAATAAAGAACATTTATACAAGTTCGGTTTCGGTTTTGATTTTTCATGAAAAATGTGACTACGCATTTAATAGTGAAGCTTTGGGGAAAGGGGCCGGCCGCGCACTATGGTCCATTATTAGCAAAATACACAACCTTAAAGACTTTGGTTTCAAATCTTTTGAAAAGTTGTTTAACTCATGTGTCACGCCAGTCATGGACTACTGTTCTTCAGTATGGGGCTTTAGAAAGTACCATCATTTAGACAACGTACAGCACAGGGCAATGCGGTACTTCCTGGGCGTCCATAGGTTCACCCCCATCCTTGCCATGGCAGGAGATACGGGCTGGCTACCGAGCACCTATCGGCGATGGCAGTCTATGATTCGAATGTGGAACAGACTTAACCTGATGAGCGACGACAGAATTACTAAAAAAGTGTTTAACGTTGAATATGCTACACACAATACTAACAATAACTAGTCAAATGAAGTTAAACAAGTGATGGACGTCTTAGGACTTAATGACTACTTCGAATCTAAGTCTACGGTTCATTTACCTAAGGTTGATGATCTTCTGAATGACTTTTACGGTAGAGAATGGCAAACGGATATACAACAGGTTCCCAAACTAAGAACATACAGAGTATTTAAGGACACATTTAATGTTGAAAAGTATATCAGCTTAAATTTGTGCAAAAATGAACGATCTGTATTGTGTCAGTTCAGGTGTGGAATTCTACCACTTAGGATAGAAACAAGTCGGTTTGTCGGTGAACCTGTGGAACAAAGACTTTGTAGGCACTGTGAACGTTCGTCCATTGAATACGAAAAGCATTTTCTGTTTGACTGCAGTCTTTATAGTTACTTGAGAAATACGCACTACAGCGATATTTTTAACCAGGACATCAACCTAAATGTGAATGAAAAACTAGTTCATGTGATGTCAAATTATCCACGTAGGCTTGCCAAATTCCTGGTACATGCCTTTTTGATAAGAAGAAATACTTTGTATAGATAGACTTATATAATGCATGACGTAGAAGGTTGCTATATATTTTATAATACATCTCCATGATAAGTACTAGCGTTATCGCATTGATGTCTTATTTATTACTATCTCTGACATCATAATTATTTATTTTCAATTAGCTAATTTCCACGGCTAAACTATACTGAAATTCCAATATTTGCTATTGTTATTATAGTGCACATCATATACTCATGATATCTGAATGTTTAATATTCATATATGTCTGTTTTGTATTAGTATGCATTCTCTGAATTATTGTAACTTTTTTCTAATTGGTAACCTATAGGCCCATTGGGCCGGGTGTTATCTGTTTGATACTTAACTAATGAATTTGTATTATGTTTATACACATGTCACGGTAATAAACAATTTACTTACTTATTTACTTACTTTATATGTAGGAAGTAAGTTGATCTGTTGAAAGACTAATTCGTGAGAACAGTTTAACCATATTTTCCCTATATAACTCTATAGGCACTTTCGCTTCAGCGGTTTTCTCCAAAGTTGGCAATGCAAAGTTTTTACTTTATAAGTATATAGAAAACTTGGACCCCGGGGCTCGGCCGGCTCCGAACCCAGATTCATTATTTAATCATCTGGGTAAAGGACCACTTTATGAGGCTGCATGACAAAAATCAAGGTACCGTGGCTTGCGGTTCAGAAACAAATATTTTCAATGTTTTCACTATCTAAGAATTTAGAAAAGCAGGGACCCCTTGAAAGGGGCCATTTTCAACCATATTGGCATGCATTGTAATTTGAATAAGATATCACTGCATGATACTGCATACCAAATATCAACAGTCTGGGCCTTGCAGTTTTAGAAAAGAAGATTTTAAAAGTTTTCACTGCATAAGTTATAAAAAACAGGGACTCGAAGGGCGGGGCCACTTTTGACCTCAGTGCCATAATTAAATGGTAAAGGACAACTACATGAGACTGCATTGGTTGGTGGTCACTAAGCCGGACAAGTGAGTTTTCTACGGTTTAAGCAACAACACAAGCCCACACTCTCGCGCAACAGCATACCAATTCGATTGACATAGTATTCATTTTAAAACGATTGTGAAAACAGTTATACAATGTATTATCTTATAAGTTAATATAACGCTCTTAATAATCGTTGGAAAATCAACTCAGCAAATCAATGAACGATTGTCAAGCTTGATTCTTAATATAGTACATAAGGATTTTCGATCAACTTTTTGGAGAAGCGTCAATATTTTTAGTTATATTGTGCCTCTGATTACTATGAAGACATTATTTAGGCAGTTCTGGGCACTTCCAAGCCTGTTATAATCTAATGATATTTATCTTACTAAAAAGTATCACGAAATTTATATATTTATAACTATAGTGAAATTATTTCTTTAACAGACCTGGAGCCAACTGAAAATGCTTGAAATTTACGGTGGCACAGTACGGTGGCACAGAGGTGACATCCGCAAGACTTTATTTATTGTGGGGCCACAGCTTAGTAACTTGTGGCCACAACTTAGTTAATCGTGGCCACAATTTACTAACAATTTACTAAGTTCTGGCCTCAAGTTACTAAGTTGTGGCCTTAATTAAGTAACTTTCCATCTCCTACATTTGTAAGGTATAATTATTGGATGTCCAGGGCTGTTTTGGCGACATCAGAATTTTAGGGAGATCGTTCGTAGCTAACAACAAGTTAACAAATAACAGCAGCCAATAAGGAACTTAAAAACGAAAAAAATGCTGTTTCCATTACATTTCGATTTCATTCCGTCGCAAAACTTTAAAAATGTGACGGAGTTTCATTGCTAAAATCGACTCCAGACATTTGGGAATGCTAACCACATCAAATGAAATTATATGGATACCATATGTTTATTAAATGAACATTTCCTGAAGAAAAAAATCAATCCAGCAATTCATACGCTTAACATCACTGATTTCACTGAATAATGAGCATTCGATTTCGACTTTCGACGCCACACTCTCACTTCGGACATTTGTGGTCATACCTTAATTAAGATCTCATGTCACTAATATTTAGGTCGAGATAGCCGCACGGCCGTGTCAAACCATAATTCGTGTCAGACCTTGATACCCAAATAATACAAAATTAGACAACCACCATGTTTATGATGGGTTTATCGTAAACTCTTTAAAAATGTGCATTAATTTCGGTCAACGTAGGTAATATTACTTTGCTCAAAACATTTACATCTTTTGTTGTTATCTTTTCATTCCATGGTTGAATGTATGTTGACTAATAATCTAATAGACCTCACAATGCAACTATAGCCCAGTCATAACCGGGCTTTCCCTGCTTCTAACCCCGAGGCCATCTGTTACCAATGCCTTTGTATACGACAATCTGTTCGTAATTATATGTCCACAAAATCAATGTGAAACAGTCGAACGGAAATTTCTCATGTTCATATGATTGTTTATATGCCAATTGCGACTGCAAATATTGTTGAATTATCTTGGCTTCCAGTTCTCGTATTATGACTGAACTTTGGAAATGTGCTAAACAGTAGAAGAAGTTTCATCATGTAAACGTTGCTGCATTACACCATATATAAGTAAGAAAATAAATAAACTTAAATCATGAAAACTGTTTTATCATTAGCGATTGTTTTCGTCATTCTGACGTCAACATGCGTTGCCGGTGAACGTCTGAAACGTGATGAAGCGACCGGTAACTCTTTCGGTGATATGTTTAATAAATTTATGGCGGCAATGTTCGGTACAGGAAATAAAAATGACGACGCCGCAATTGATGCCATTAAGAATATTACTGCAGATAATGGAACAAATGCAACAAATGATACAGTGATACAAAAGATTTTTAATGACGTAACTGATTCATTGACATCAGAAACGGTCAATGATGCAACAGATGATACGTCATCTCCTTCTTCCCCGTCGTCATCATCGTCTGGATCATTTACGTCGGAATCCTCATCGACGTTGTCGTCAACATCTTCAACGAAATCAACGTCACGAAGTGGGGACTCTTCTATGATGTCATCCGATTCGTCAGCGTCCTCAACGACGTCACCAAACTGGATAACAACGATCGTAGAGGATACCAGGTGCTTCTCAGAAGCTGTGCTACAGGTACACATAGTATTAATTTGTAAAAGATGCAGGCTATGTACTGGCAAAGAGTTGTCAGGTTCTAATACACTTTATTCCGTGCTTTTACCTGATACCGTACGTCAAGATGTTGTGCAATGATGAAATTTACATATTATTAAAGGTTGCATATCATAATCTCCTAGTTCGCAGACCAATATGTTATATACTTGTCCATGTTTCAGTCGGAGCTGATCTGGTAATGGTATGAAACCTCTTTTCTGTACGTGGATACAATAAACAATGACAGGTCAACAAAAGTTTTATAAACCGTGTAAATTACCCATGTTCCAGAATTTCTGTTCAGTTGGGGCTGATCTGGTGGATGTATCGTTCTGGGATCTTTACTCTGTCCTGTTCTCCGACACCGTTATTGACGCCCTCATGATCGGCTGTACCCGGGGTAGCTGGTGTCTACAGGTAATGTTGCAATACGCAATGATCGGCGAGAAGCACACTTTGAATACTGATATCTATTTACTTCAAATACATCTATACAGAAAACTCATTGTATTGTTTTTATTTTTATTGGCTAAATCCAATAAAAGCTGATTGATTCTCATCCATTGTAAGGAATATGACCACTCTGTTACCCTCATATTAAAAGTGATACACGTGTACGATCTGAAGTTTTAAATGTAAGTATACACACGCTACCTAAAACATTAAAGCTCTGTCCCACCCCGACAGGACCGTTTTGACTACTGGGAAGCGTTGGTCGTTGAGCGTGTTGACATGGTGATGAACTCTGAGATAGCGGCAGATATGTGCCGCCCCGAGATTCGCCCATGTCTCGACACTGTCATCGAGAACTTCAGGGATTGTGACGCATTCCTGGTAAGATTTATTAATTTAAACCTAAATCTGTGTTCATTTTTAACTTCCATACCAGTATCCAATCCCGTTGTATGCATGCATTTAACTATAATATCTCATATTATCTTTACAGCAAATGGAGTACACAGTGGACGCCCTGCAGCTCATCTGTGACCTGAAGCAGAACCCATCTCTGACGTCAGAATGCTACAAGCACGCGCTCGCCGCTCTACACGTCACACTGGCTGACATCATGAGGAGAAACGAGGTAAATTAACTTTGGCGGTAGATGGACGTTGACGTTTACTGGTAATAGTCTCCGCACTCGGACGTACGGTAGATATTTCGACACAGTTAAGCGGATGCATACGCAAGCTTCATGTGAAACGCTTGAACATTGTTTGAGTTGTTTCCAACGTTTTTGCATGATAACGTCAGCGAAACCATAACCTCGACTTTTAGCTTTGATAAACACGTACGACTTGGTCCATCTAATGACAACAGTATAAACGCACTCCATAAGATAAATGAATACATGCACATCCCTTTGCGGATGCGGCGCACGCAAATAATACTTGCACATGTAGATTCCTATATGGAGGTCAAGATATGTAATTTTATCTTCGCAGTGAAGTGTTTCGAATGTTGGTAAAATGTTAACTTTTAAGAAAACTTATGAATTATGATCGGTTGAAATCCATTCCATCCATTGGTGTCCCATTTCAAGCGATGGGTGGATTCAATACATGATTCCACACACCTGTATTAATGGGCATCGCCACCATCATCATCACCACCATCGCTAATAACAACAACAAAAACACGAAGAAAGAACATCACCAACATCATCGCAAATTACGACGACAACAGCAACAACTACAACAACAACAACAACAACAACAACAAACAAACAATCCATCGCCAATAAAAACAACAACACAAACAAACAAAGGGAACCACCATTACCATAACCACCATCATCATCAACAACAACAAACATAATCAACATCAACACAATTAACAGAAATCCTATCTAATTGAACCGACACTAAAAGAGTTTACAGGACAAACAATTACATTGTGAATTTTGTTTCCAGAGCAGCCTACAGAATGCGAAAGAAGACATCTGTAAGTCTCCTGAGGAACATGTAAGTCTTCTGATTGCTTCCGATGGCGTAACTCTAGTCTTTAAAGGTAGTTGTCTTTTTCATATGAATCTAATAGTCATAGCTTGCCGAAATAACGTGGGCTGTTTTATTAAGAATCTTTCATAGGATAACTTCAACAGTGCAATGATAATGTCTAAAAACTGTCATTTATGAGCAAAGTCGCCATGTCTTAACAAAAATACCGTGTGATTTATTAGGCCATACTACATCGTAAAATGCGTTGCCGACCTAACACAAATGTCGAGCTCTCAGAAAAGCAACTCGACAACGTCAAACTTTAAGACAAAAACTAAACACTAATTTTTTAGCTTTATAAAATACGAGAGATTAATAATTATGTTACAATCTAAAAGTTGTCTCGTTTTTAAAATTAACTTCATACATTAATGCAGTATTTCTTTCGCAATAATTTGGAAAAAAGAGTTGTTGTTAACATAAAATTAATTTGGAATGTACTTCAAAATGCTTCTTCGAATCACATTTGTCATATCATTTCAGTTTAAATGTATTTGATGAAGTATAGAAGTGTACCTTTAAGAGGCCTCAACCGGAAGCGTGCGAACAGTAATTTCTACATCACTACCTAGAATATTGTTCCTGGAGTTGTGTTTAAAGGTTGAGAGTGGCAAAATGAATAAAAGGAACAATTTATCCGCTTTAAGGCGATCTACAAAAAGCAAATTTGCTCCAATTTTATACGTTTTTCTGATGTACGTTCTAAATGATTATTACCAGATGACGAGAGGACTTATCTGCGTGACCAACTCGTGTCCGAGTGAGATACAGGCCTTCAACGGGTAAGTTTTGTCGTTCGTAAAACAGTTTCAGTAGATACTTCAATAACGATAAGAAATCTCACGTCAGCCACGTTGGAAGTTAAGGTGGGGTCTAGGTCACAGCGTCGACCTATGTGAAAAACCACCAAAACTTCACCGTCAACCCGACGTCGAAATCGAACACAGGTGTGCAGTTACACTGACATCTAGTGTCTGTTGGGGACGCATTGCTTCTTTAATATAAAGAGTTACACTATAAAGAGTGGCATAAAACAAGCCGAATTGTATTCCCATATTGATCGTAATAAGCCATTCGGCATCCAACATTGGCATGATTGTGTAACAGTTACCCTGGAGGTTCTAGCTTTTTAATTCAGTTTCGGTCCCTGGTCGTGGTTTACTTCCGTGGTTGATGACCTCATTGACCGATGTGACCTGGATCCCAACAAGTGTCTCGCCCTGCTTACGGTAAGATAACCTAGTTAGTATTAATTCCTAATGTGACATTGATCACAAATCGTACATCGCTGTTCTTAGGGTTGGTGAATTTCGTAAATGTAGGTTTTGTAACAGAATAGGAAGCAACTTATGACTAATAGCATAGTTTACAATCTCAGTGGACGTGATTAATAGATGTGACCTTGACCTTTACAAGTGCCGCGCTGAAAAAACTCGCACAGGAGTTCTTTGGGAGATTATAGACTTTTGAAGCAATTAATGTCTTTAAGTATAGTTCATGCGAACGTAGAGCGTTTCGTGATTGACCCTGGACCCTATTTCTCGACAAGTTAACCGTGTTACTGAGCGTTTCGTGATTGACCCTGGACCCTATTTCTCGACAAGTTAACCGTGTTACTGAGCGTTTCGTGATTGACCCTGGACCCTATTTCTCGACAAGTTAACCGTGTTACTGAGCGTTTCGTGATTGACCCTGGACCCTATTTCTCGACAAGTTAACCGTGTTACTGAGCGTTTCGTGATTGACCCTGGACCCTATTTCTCGACAAGTTAACCGTGTTACTGAGCGTTTCGTGATTGACCCTGGACCCTATTTCTCGACAAGTTAACCGTGTTACTGAGCGTTTCGTGATTGACCCTGGACCCTATTTCTCGACAAGTTAACCGTGTTACTGAGCGTTTCGTGATTGACCCTGGACCCTATTTCTCGACAAGTTAACCGTGTTACTGAGCCTTTCTGTAAGTCAAAGCGACAACCTTTCATGTTAATATTTAATTAAATTATTAATATAATAATAATTATATTATTGACGAGCTCGTGTTCCCTTTTACCGCGAGCTTGTCTTTATTTGTCGGAAAGTTATAAAGTTTGTCCGAACTATTTTAGACAACACTATAAGTACATAAACTTTACAGCCACAGGCAGGAAGGTTGTATGAGGGAGAACTAGGAACGCTGGTGGGCGTCAGCGTGGTTACCATGGTAACAGCGGTCGTGCTCGCCATTGCAGTTTGCACGTGCTATAAACGTCACCGCCGGAATGCCGTCATCAAGGACGGCTACCAGCAGCTGCTTAACGACGTCGACGAATCGTAAAACCTTTCTACGATGCCGTAATTTCAAAACGTTTTATCGTCGGATACAAATAATACATTGTTTCTTCATGTAAACGAAATAAACCACTCGGCTGTCAATGTTGGAAATGCGAGAATAAATTTGTTCCCTATATTGACATTGAAACTTAAAATGGGCGCTAAAAATACATAAAAAACTATTCGGTTTTCTGTGACCTCAATTTAATGTTTGTGCAATTTTCTGATTCTATTCAAATAAATAAACTTATTAAAGAAAAGTGGTTTAGCTGTGTGCACTTTACATAAATCTTACATGATTGTATAGATACCTGCCAGGGTAGTTTGAGTTTGTTTTGTACGTTTTAAAGTGAATAGACACTAGATGATACAATTGCAAAAAAAAAGAAAACTGTCAGAAAGTTACAAAGAATTGATATCGTTGTGTACAGCACATTGAATCTTACTTACTGATGTATCACACCGCTTACAACACACGCATCTTTCGAAGTTTATGCGCATTTTTCCAATTTGAAATTTCTGGGGTTTACTAAGTACTTAAATTCCAATAAGTTTGAAATGGCATCGGCATATTTATATGTTCTCATCACGTGACTTTCACACAACAAATATACATAATTCATGGCTTACCAGAAAAAACGACATTACAACAAAGTGGAATACTACTGGAAAACAACACAGAGCCGGACAGATCAATATCGGTGATAAAATTGAGCAATGAAAACTTTTGAAAGAGGATTACTTTGCTGAAAATGTCAGCGAGTTGCTTCAACACTTATTGACAATTTTGTGTGTCAAAACGATTACATGACTTGCAAGGTGTTTGGAAAAACCATTCCACGCTTTTTTTAAACTGCAAAACTATTGGTCACTATTTTTAAACTGGGAAACTCTCAGCTGAGACATTGACATGATTGTTGTGCTTCTTCTTTTATTCAAGTAAAAATATATATTATCGGGAATTACGGACACTACGGACCATGGACATTACGGACCAGACATTACGGACCAGATTTAGGAACACTACGGACCAGATTTAGGGACATTACGGACCATCTTCGGAATCTTCCGGACCATGATTTAAACATATTTTTTTTTAAATTAATCACTCATTAGTTTATAATTTGTTAATAAATACTTGAATATGAGCGCTCAGTATGACGTTATATCTTCCATAAAACTGAAAAATCCCGTGAAGTTCGAATAGATCGCAATATAAAATCCTGTGAAATTTCAAAAGGTGTTAAAGACCTATGCATTTATAACAATTATGTAAACAATAATGAACGAAATTTGAAAGATCGGCAGTTAAATCAGTTAAAAGCAACAGAAGAAATATTTTCCAAAACAGTTTATTTCCCAAAATAAATCGAGCAGAAGTATTTTCCAGAACAGTTTATTTACCAAAATAAATCGAGCATATATTAAATAAACGATGTGTGTTTGTTGCAATTCTTGCAAACTGATGTTTAAAACTGGCAATTTCTGTTGCCTTAATTAGTCTTTATTAGTTATAATTGTACCCGCAATTATCGGCGCTGTATAACAAAAGAAACAAACATTGTACTGACAACCTTTAATTGGCAATCATAAAAGTGTGAAAACCCATTGTAACGGCGCACTTTCACTGAACCCACGGCTCAATACACAATCCGACTGGTAGGTTACATTGCCATTTATCATTTTGGCTCAGATTTAGCGGAAAATGAGGTTATGGCATGTTGACATTACAAAACAACTGCAACCTATCTTTGTAAAAATCGGAGCTGCAACCTATCATTTTCATTTCGTTCTCATATCTTTTAAAATCATTAATATATTTGTTCACAAATACCCGTACCTGTTATATGTAAACAAAACTTAAGTGTTTTATGCGGTTTTCCTGAACTTTTATCTCATTTTCTACTAAATCTGAGCCAAAATGATAAATGGAACTGTAACCTTCCAGTCGGATTGTGTACATGTTGGAAACATTGCAGAAGTGTTCTCGAAAACGGTAACAGTTTCAAGGAAAATATGGATATGTAAATACACACTAGGTAGGTAGGCATATGATAGGCTATGTTTAAATTCCAAGAAACTATCATAATTATAGATATAACGTTGATTTTCGGCTCGAGTCGAGCGTTTTTGTGACGCCGTCTTGCACTGAAACCAACCATTTGGTCACGTGGATTCCCCGCCTTGACTGAACCTTTCAATTAAAACAGTTGAAACGGAAAACAAACAAATATGACGATTCAAAGTTTATTTCAGAAAGCAATCGATCACATATGAAAACAGGATAAACACATATTTCGTTCATTATTATTCAAATTATTATAATATTTTATTAAAAATACATTGATGTTTAACATTGGAATTTCCTGGATTTTTCAGTTACATTAAAGATAATTTTCATACTGAGCACTAATATTCAAGTATTTATTAGCAAATTTAAGACCAATGAGTGAATAAATTAACAAAAAAATGTTTAAAAACATTACAAATGATGGTCCGTAAGTTTCTGAAGATGGTCCGTAATGTACCTAAATCTGGTCCGTAGTGTCCCTAAATCTGGTCCGTAATGTCTGGTCCGTAATGTCCATGGTCCGTAGTGTCCGTGACCCATTATCGGCCCCTTACTAGCTCGCATTGACACTACTGTATTTGTCGATTTTGATACTATCTGGTGTCTAGTCCCTTTAAAATCAATAGAAGCTGTCACACAATCAATGTCAAACAAGATGCATCAGATGGTTTTCATGTTTTTGTGTAATTTGATAAACATTTGGGGGAATTTCTTCTGTTTGTTACAGGACTGGTGCAAATCATATTTTCATACATAAACATGTAGCAGTATTTCACTAAAATTCTGAGTTTAATTATTCTATAAAATTGCCACTTATTAGGCAATATTGTTAAAAATGTCTGTAAATGTTAAGTTGCTTCGCTAATATCAAGACAAATTTTATTAGAAACAATTTTAAACAATAGCTGTCATAGGAGAGCACTCTCTATTATACAGAACTTTGTCTTAGAAACTAATACAAAAATGATGTAATATGTGACTGTCAAAAGCGATAAAAAGACAAAATAATAAGTTAACAAACACCGCAATGCAACACAAGAGGTCCATGATGGCCCTAAAACGCTCAACTAAGTAAAGGGCCACAACTCTGTGATAAAGCATTAATAAATATGTTGCAATTTAAACATATCTTTACTGATGACAATGCCTTGTTTTATTTTCGGAAAGAGTCATGCAATGAAGCTACCTGTAAAGTTTCATTGAATTTGGCCGTGTAGTTTCAGAGATTTTTTTAAAGCAAAACAGTTAGTCGGCCATTTAGTTGTTGTTGTTGATCAATCTCAATGCCTTGTTGTATAAGAAATACAGAATTTATGAGGGTCATAAATTTGACCCATCCTTTTATTTTAAGTTGCGAAAGAAAATTTCAGTTTTGGACGATTTTAGATTTAGCCATTATTAGGTAGAGCTGTTCTATAGGGGGAACGTTCGTTGATAAAGTACTGAAATATCAAATCATCTCTGATAAAATTACTTCTTTTACAAATTACATTCCGTGTCTTTTTCTATAATTGATCGTTTATCAAGACATTTAATTGGGGCCATTTCCACACCTTTATTTTAACAGTTTGGTATTTTTTCTAATAGCAGTGTAACACAAAATTGGGTGTGTAATTTCGGAGAGAAACAGCTAAAAAGAAATATTAACTGCAGTTGCTATCATTTAGTACCGGTCTTTAACGATACAAGTCAAGTAAAATGTCATTAATGTTGTATTGACAATAAGACAGGTATACCCTTTTATTCCATAACAACAAGTTGATTAAATGGCATTTTGACACGTTATGAAAACCAAGTGCACTCCCTACTAAAAATATGCTGACAAAATTTCATGTAAGACATTTCTTGCCTAATCAAAATAATTATATTTACGCTAAATTTATAAACATGTTTGGTTGAGCGCAAAATGGTAGACCAAAATGTTTACCATTAAGAATTAGAACTGAAGCAATACTAAAAAACATGTTGACTAGATGTAGATCTGTAAACTACTATCTTTGAATACCCTTATTTATTATGTTTCATAGCCCATATGTATTTAAAAAATTGCCAATGAAACTTTAAACATTAATATTTTATAAGAAAAGTGTTACGTTTTAACTGTCTGTAACAGTGATTGGGAATCATTTTTGCTAAATATATTACTTTCTTTTTTTACACAAAAACAATATATGAAATTTCTTAACTACTAATGTAAATGAATTATCGAGTATCATACATAATTTCAATTAAATAATAATGATAAAAGGGGAAAAATCCGAAATAGTTATGGTAATAATAATATTTCTATAATTGACAATCTTCGTTGCACATGTCATACCCAGTGTCATAACCTTACCGATGGATTATTTCTATCCTGCTGTGAATACGCCGCGGGGTCGACCATATTTACATAAATGTTCAAAAAGGACCAAAAAATATTTAAAAATTCATTATTTCGAAAAGTGCATTTGAAAGAGAAAAAAATTCTGCATCGTAAATCCGCTGGAAGCTAAGCGATCGGATGACTATTATAATTTTAAATAGCAAAACAATTTTTAGCTCCTTCTTATTTCAATGTAACTTTTAATGACCAACAAAACACTTAAAAAGGACCAAAATGTAAAAATCATACAATTAATACAAAACCATCATCTTCAAGGGCAAGAATTATCCTAACATATATGTAGGAAGAAAGTTGATCTGTTGATAGACTAAGTCGTGAGAACTGTTTAACCATATTTTCCCTATATAACTCTATAGGCATTTTCGATTCAGCGGATTTCTCCAAAGTTGGCAATGGGTAGTTTTAGAGGTGATGTTTTTTAAAAGCAAAACTGGAAGTTGACCATTTTGTTGTTGTTGTTGTTGGATCAATCGTGACCCTTGTTGTATTTTGTAGAGGGTCACCAAAGGAAGTTTCATTGAATTTGGACTGGTAGTTTCAGAGAAGTTTTTTTAAAGCAAAAGCGGAAGTCAGCCATTTTGATGTTGTTGCTGTTGTTGCTGTTGATCAATCGTGAACCCTTGTTGTATTTTTGTAGAGGGTTACCAAAGGAAGCTTCCTGTAAAGTTTAAATTGAATTTGGACTGGTAGTTTTAGAGGAGATGTTTTTTTTAAAGCAAAACAGGAAGTTGGCCATTTTGTTGATGTTGTTGTTGTTTTTGTTGTTGATAAATCATGACCCCTTGTTGTATTTTTGTAGAGGGTCACCCAAGGAAGCTTCCTGTAAAGTTTCATTGAATTTGGAGAGGTAGTTTCAGAGATGGTTTTTTTAAAGCAAAACAGGAAGTCAGCCATTTTGTTGTTGTTGCAGTTGTTGTAGATCAATCGTGACCCCTTGTTGTATTTGTGTAAAGGGTCACCCAAGGAAGCTTCCTGTAAAGTTCATTGAATTTGGCCAGGAAGTTTCAGAGGAGATGTTTTTTAAGTAAAACGGACGGATGGAGGGACGGACAAAGACCGATGTGCTCTGGTGAGCTAAAAACAGGTTTTCAATATTAAATTGACAGAAGAACTTCGGCCTTCCTTTTGAGATTCAGTTTAAACAGTAATTTACCATTTGTATTAACAGTGACCTTGACCCTAGGGGCTTCAAATGGTAGTCTACCATAATGACTTCGAACATACCAAGTTTGGTCACAATATATCAATCTTAACTACAGCTCTTCAGTATTGAATGATTATCTATTAATAGTAACAGTGACCTTAAATTTTACCCAAGGGACCCAAATGCAATCCAATGAAAGGTCTCAATAAACTCATCCTATATAATAAGTTAGGTTGCAATATGTCAACCTAAACTAAAGCTATTAAGGTCCAACCATTTTTACTATTTTAAGTAACAATAACCTTGACCCTAGGGGCCTCAAACGCAATCCCATGAAAGGTCTCTATAAACTCTTTCTGGATACCAAGTTTGGTAGCAATATATCTACCTTAACTAAAAAATTTCAGGACCTACCATTTTTCTATTTTAAGTAACAGTGACCTTGACCATAGGGGCCCCAAACGCAATCCCATTTGGTCTCCATAAACTCTTCTTTTATACTAAGTTTGGTCACCATTGGTCAAACCTAACTAAATTTATTCTATACCATACCTAAGTTTGAAGTTGTCATCATGCCACCTGGCCCCAACATCAGTGTACATCATTCTAATAAACAGGTTTCACTTTTCACAAATAAAATCAAGGGCCATTATTTGTATTTAGGGTTAATATTGAGTTATGGTCGTAACCAACTGTTTAAGTATGAAGTCAATTGAAAGAAGGGTGTATATATAATTAGTGAAAGTCCGAACTTGCCCTTAAACTTAAACCAGACATAATGTGCCCTAAAACTTTAACCCAAGTTCTTAAGTCAATCAGGGGCCATAATTTGTGTTTAGGATGAAATGGTTCTCTGTAACCTGTAAGATGGTCATCAATAATCTTGTGAAGTATTAAGTCAAGTAAATAAAGGGTATAGAAGTTATTAGTAAATATCCCCACATGCTGTAAAACTTTAACCTGGCACTATGTGCCATAAAACTTGTACCTAAGTTCCTAAGTCCATCAGGGGCCCCATTTTATTTTAGGATAATATGGAGTTATGTAACCTTATTGTGTGATTGTTTCTTTAAAACTGTGTTAAGTGAATTGAATGAAGGGAATTGGAGTTATAAGTGAAAATGCCTACTTGCCGATGCTGGGCTGGGTTGTAAAGCCTCCTTATTCTTCTAATAGTCCAGCTAAAACAAAACAAGAGGCCCAAAAGGGCCTATGCTCTACTGGCATGGCTCTTGTGGTCATTTTCAATCCAGAGCATGTACGTTTGAGTAATAGGCAACAAATATATAGTTTACTTTTAGTGTTTTGGTTAGCTGAAAACGCTGCACGTTCAACATCTGAGGACAGGAAGTGTTGTAAGCAGATTAGTTGCATGAACTATTTTAATATGTGCCAAGTAAAGGTAATCTGAGGGTAAGATATATTTGCTTTTAAAACAGTACTCATCGTCAAAATTTCATTTTTGTAGCCTTAAAAATAAAAAGTTGGTCAAAGGTCAAAGTCAAGGACATCCGAGGACAACATTAATGATTGTTTGCAAAACTGTTCACATGGTCAAAATTTCATTACTGTAGCTTTAAAAATTAATAAGTAGGTCAAAAGGGGTGGGGCCAGCTTTTGCCCAAGGGGCATTATTTCAAATGTTTTCTATTGCATCATATGATGCTCCACAACAAATATCAAAGGTATGGGCCTTGTGGTTTGAAAAAAGAAGATTTTGAAAATATTTCTTAAATAAGTCTCTAGGAAAATTGTGACACCCAAGGCAGTGCCAGTTTTGACCCAAGGGGCATAATTTGAACAACCACTTGCGGGACAATATCCGGGGGGGGGGGGATATAATCAAAACTGAAGACTGTATCATGTTCACAAGCAATTGTTTACAGACAAACTGATTTTTTAATACTTTCAAGGCCCATAATCTAGGCATGCATGGTTGGATCTGGCTGGTTTTTGAAAGGAACCGAGCTCTAATGGATATCTAAATACTGTACAAGTTTCATCGAGATACAATCAAAACTGAAGACTGTATCATGTTCACAAGCTAGTGTTTACACAATAGCATTTTTTTATACTATAAAGGGCCATAACCTAGGCATGCATGGGCCGATCTGGCTGGTTTTTGAGAGGAACCGAGCTCTAATGGATATCTAGATACTGTACAAGTTTCATCGAGATACAATCAAAACTGAAGACTGTATCATGTTAACAACCAACTGTTTACACAATGATTTTATCTAGAAATATAAAAATGATGTAAATGCAGTAAGCTTGTACATCATGGCCTATTCAGTTTGGGTTAAATGGATTAATGCATAGTTCCATGGCTAGCTATGAAGTGGATCAATGCATATTTTCATGGCTAGCTATGAAGTGGGTCAATGCATAGTTCCACGGCTAGCTATGAAGTGGATCAATGCATATTTCCATGGCTAGCTATGAAGTGGATCAATGCATAGTTCCATGGCTAGCTATGAAGTGGATCAATGCATATTTCCATGGCTAGCTATGAAGTGGGTCAATGCATAGTTCCATGGCTAGCTATGAAGTGGATCAATGCATATTTCCATGGCTAGCTATGAAGTGGGTCAATGCATAGTTCCACGGCTAGCTATGAAGTGGATCAATGCATATTTCCATGGCTAGCTATGAAGTGGATCAATGCATAGTTCCATTGCTAGCTATGAAGTGGGTCAATGCATAGTTCCATAGCTAGCTATGAAATGGATCAATGCATATTTCCATGGCTAGCTATAAAGTGGATCAATGCATAGTTCCATGGTTAGCTATGAAGTGGATCAATGCATAGTTCCATGGTTAGCTATGAAGTGGATCCATGGTTAGCTATGAAGTGGATCAATGCATAGTTCCATGATTAGCTATGAAGTGGATCCATGGTAAGCTATGAAGTGGATCAATGCATAGTTCCATTGCTAGCTATGAAGAGGATCCATGCTTAGCTATGAAGTGGATCAATGCATAGATCCATTATTAGCTATGAAGTGGATCAATGCAAAGTTCCATGGCTAGCTATGAAGTAGATCAATGCATTGTTCCATGGTTAGCTATGCAGTGGATCCATGGTTAGCTATGAAGTGGATCAATGCATAGTTCCATGGCTAGCTATGAAGTGGATCAATGCATAGTTCCATGGTTAGCTATGAAGTGGGTCAATGCATAGTTCCATGGCTAGCTATGAAGTGGATCAATGCATAGTTCCATGGTTAGCTATGAAGTGGATCCATGGTTAGCTATGAAGTGGATCAATGCATAGTTCCATGGCTAGCTATGAAGTGGATCAATGCATAGTTCCATGGTTAGCTATGAAGTGGATCAATGCATAGTTCCATGGCTAGCTATGAAGTGGATCAATGCATAGTTCCATGGCTAGCTATGAAGAACTTTTCAAAATGATTGTGTTTGAAAAAACGTTTTATCAGACATAGATACAGATTGTGATGTACAAAAATAGTTAACCATATGTTTTTACAAAACTTACCATTGTCATTAAAATGTTTATTCATCATAAAACAATTAACTATCACAAAACAAACATGAGTCAATAATCATTAAAAAGAGTATATTTGAAGACTTTACACAATTTTTTTATTCAGCTGTTCTTGGCCTAAAACATTCTGCAGTTTGCTCAACTCTCTAGACCGCTCCTTGGCTAAAGCAGATCTTTGCTGTTCATAAAACACATCCAGTAAAGCTCTGAGTCTTTCTTTCATGGTTTCTGTGTTAATTTTGTGCTTTGTGGAGATTTTGTACACTTCTCGGAAACGGATCAAATTCTTTGGCCGCAATTTTTCATCAACGTCCGAAACCAACTCTGTAGCGATATAAGAAATGTTAGGTTAGGTTACATTAGATTAAGATATTATAAAAAGATTTTCCCTTGTGAAAATCACTTAATACAAACATATAAAGCAACAATCAAATGCACTTAATTACATTTGAATATCTTAAATGTTTTTTTTTCTTGTTTTTGCTCATCAATGAAGCTGATGACAAGGTCACAAAGGCCACCACTATACAGTGACCTCTTTTTTTAAAAAAAACAGAGGACGTTATAATATGGAATCAAGCGTAGGTCTACTATGACATTTACCTGGCATATGTTTGATCTTGTCTATAATGCTGTCGGTGAGCTTGCCAGACCGGTCAGTATCGATCTTGTTTAGAGCTATCACAGCTGGCTTGTGGAGGAGATCTTTATTGTACAGCTCTAATTCCTGGTATAAAGAAATTTATGTTGATAAATGTGTAAGCCAATCTTAATTATTTTCACTCAATGATAGAAATATAGTAAAAAATAATAACAATTCAGTTTTATCATCTTTAGTTTCAAACTGGTATTTATTTAACTAATAATGAGTCTTGGCATCAGTAGAACAGGACATGTGAATGATTTCATTCCAAAGTGTGAGTATTGCCTGTATAGGTATATAACTAATGAATTAATAACTGCCAGTCAAAAAACAATAACAACAAAATCTGCAATGTTTCAATTAAATATGGCTACTAGGATATAACACACCCACCACTCCAAACATTTGCCTAAATCTATGAAATTTTACCAGTATATAAGAACAAAGTTACGGTTACCTATTTAACCATTTTCACAAAAAGGCCTTAAGCACAAGATTTGTTTTAGGTAATTAGCTACATCAGTATTATATTTATATATATATATATATATATATATATATATAACACTGTGCAAAAATTGCTATGTGCACCTGTCTTGGTTCGATCCCATGACCTCTCGCTATGCAGACTGACATTCTACCCTATCGCTATAAAACTAGCTCTATAGCGAGACAGTATAAATGCCACTCTATACATATCATATACCCGGTTACATATTCCCCCTCCATTTTGAAATTGGTCCTGGATTTTTGGACACTTAGGTTAATTTACAATGACCTTGAGAGTTATTGTGTAATGCAGGTCCCAAATGTAACAGACTGCACGGATTGCTATGAGGTTGATGGGGTTGGACTGATTTAAATTTCAAACTTTTAGAAGCCTTAAGCATTGGTATAACTTTGCCAGTCAGGGAACACATTTTTTTAACACATTTGGGAAATACTGGTTCTAATCAAACTAGGATTTCTGAGGTGTGGAAACGTACAAAATTTTGGAACAGTTTGTGGAAAAAGTGGATTATTTAGAGTTTTTGTTCATGAAAGTTTAAGCAGATAAGCCAAAACCAGGAAGAAAGACTTATTTTTAAAATTTTACTTTTTCTGTCATGGATGTACCTTATTAAGCAGAAGAATTGTTTCAAAGGCATTGCGGAAAATGTAATCCTGACTGAGCTGGAATCCGTTGATGTCGACCATGAACAGCAACATCTTGGTGCGTTCCACGTGCTTCAGGAACTTGTGGCCCATACCATAGTTGAGGTGAGCACCCTCGATCAAACCGGGCAGGTCAGCTACTGTGATCTATAGGAATGTTTGCTGAACATATAAGTGCTTTATGGGTTTATATTTAAACTTATTTACTAAAGCTGGATGTGAAAACTTGACAAGCTGGTATACATGGGGTAAATCCATCTAGAGTCTGTTCCAGGTAGAAACCAGTAAGAGGCAAAGAACACTAGTACACTAAAATTCATAATCTCTTCTGATCAAGTGTGTTGTTAAAATTTTACAAGTTAAGTGGATTTTCAAAGACATGGTATGGAAGTACAATAAAGGACACACCTAACAATACTCTGTGGGCAGTACAATAAAGGACACACCTAACAATACTCTGTGGGTAGTACAATATAGGACACACCTAACAATACTCTGTGGGCAGTACAATGTTGGACACACCTAACAATACTCTGTGGGCAGTACAATAAAGGGCACACCTAACAGTACTCTGTGTGCAGTACAATGTAGGACACACCTAACAATACTCTGTGGGCAGTACAATGTAGGACACACCTAACAATACTCTGTGGGTAGTACAATAAAGGGCACACCTAACAATACTCTGTGGGCAGTACAATGTAGGACACACCTAACAATACTCTGTGGGCAGTACAATATAGGACACACCTAACAATACTCTGTGGGCAGTACAATAAAGGGCACACCTAACAATACTCTGTGGGCAGTACAATAAAAGACACACCTAACAATACTCTGTGGGCAGAACAATAAAGGGCACACCTAACAATACTCTGTGGGCAGTACAATGTAGGACACACCTAACAATACTCTGTGGGCAGTACAATGTAGGACACACCTAACAATACTCCGTGTGCAGTACAATAAAGGGCACACCTAACAATACTCTGTGGGCAGTACAATGTAGGACACACCTAACAATACTCTGTGGGCAGTACAATGTAGGACACACCTAACAATACTCTGTGGGCAGTACAATAAAGGGCACACCTAAAAATACTCTGTGGCAGTACAATGTAGGACACACCAAACAATACTCTGTGGGCAGTACAATGTAGGACATGTGTGCAGTACAATAAAGGGCACACCTAACAATACTCTGTGGGCAGTACAATGTAGGACACACCTAACAATACTCTGTGGGCAGTACAATGTAGGACACACCTAACAATACTCTGTGGGCAGTACAATGTAGGACACACCTAACAATACTCTGTGGGCAGTACAATAAAGGGCACACCTAACAATACTCTGTGGGCAGTACAATGTAGGACACACCTAACAATACTTTGTGGGCAGTACACTGTAGGACACACCTAACAATACTCTGTGGGCAGTACAATGTAGGACACACCTAACAATACTTTGTGGGCAGTACAATGTAGGACACATCTTACAATACTCTGTGGGCAGTACAATGTAGGACACACCTAACAATACTCTATGGGCAGTACAATAAAGGACACACCTTACAATACTTTGTGGGCAGTACAATGTAGGACACACCTATTAAACAATACTCTATAGGCAGTACAATGTAGGACACATCTAACAATACTCTGTGGGCAGCACAATGTAGGACACACCTAACAATACTCTATGAGCAGTACAATGTAGGACAAACCTAACAATCCTCTGTGGGCAGTACAATAAAGGACACACCTAACAATACTCTGTGGGCAGTACAAAATAGGACACACCTAACAATACTTTGTGGGCAGTACAATAAAGGGCACACCTAACAATACTCTGTGGGCAGTACACTATAGGATACACCTATTAAACAATATTCTATGGGCAGTACAATATAGGACACACCTTACAATACTCTGTGGGCAGTACAATAATGGGCACACCTAACAATACTCTGTGGGCAGTACAATATAGGACACACCTAACAATACTTTGTGTGCAATACAATGTAGGATACACCTAACGATACTCTGTGGGTAGTACAATGTAGGATACACCTAACAATACTCTGTGGGCAGTACAATGTAGGACACACCTAACAATACTCTGTGGGCAGTACAATAATGGGCACACCTAACAATACTCTGTGGGCAGTACAATAAAAGGACACACCTAACAATACTCTGTGGGCAGTACAATGTAGGACACACCTAACAATACTCTGTGGGCAGTACAATGTAGGACACACCTAACAATACTCTGTGGGCAGTACAATGTAGGACACACCTAACAATACTCTGTGGGCAGTACAATGTAGGACACACCTAACAATACTCTGTGGGCAGTACAATGTAGGACACACCTAACAATACTCTGTGGGCAGTACAATGTAGGACACACCTAACAATACTCTGTGGGCAGTACAATGTAGGACACACCTAACAATACTCTGTGGGCAGTATAATGTAGGACACACCTAACAACACTCTGTGTGCAGTACAATGTAGGACACACCTAACAATACTCTGTGTGCAGTATAATGTAGGACACACCTAACAATACTTTGTGGGCAGTACAATGTAGGACATACTTAACAATACTCTGTGGGCAGTACAATAAAGGACACACCTAACAAGACTCTGTGGGCAGTACAATGTAGGATACACCTAACAATACTCTGTGTGCAATACAATGTAGGATACACCTAACAATACTCTGTGGGCAGTACAATGTAGGATACACCTAACAATACTCTGTGGGCAGTACAATGTAGGAGACACCTAACAATACTTTGTGGGCAGTACAATGTAGGACATACTTAACAATACTCTATGAGCAGTACAATGTAGGACACACCTAACAATACTCTGTGGGCAGTACAATGTAGGATACACCTAACAATACTCTGTGGGCAGTACAATAAAGGACACACCTAACAATACTCTGTGGGCAGTACAATGTAGGACACACCTAACAATAACCCGTATGCAGTACAATGTAGGATACACCTAACAATACGCTGTGGGCAGTACAAAGTAGGACACACCTAACAATACTATGTGGGCAGTACAAAGTAGGACACACCTAACAATACTCTGTGGGCAGTATAAAGAAGGACACATCTAACAATACTCTGAGCAGTACAATAAAGGACACACCTTACAGTTTTCTGTACAAATACCTGTCTATGATCAGGGTACATCATGGTGCCAATCTGGGGACGTAGAGTTGTGACTGCAAAAAAAACAACAACATGCAATTAAAGTCTATTTATGTTAAAGCTTACTGGATGAGCAATTTTTTCATTATATGTTGACATATGTTAGTTGTTCCAGAGTGGTATCAAAGAAAATCTCTGGTTAAATTTTAAAAATATCAGAAATAATCAAATTTGACCTGAACGTCAATGCAATGAATTACATCTTAAGGATTCAGGTAATAATATATATTAAGAACAACTTACAAGGGTATGCAGCAATCTTAGGGCTGGCCCTGGATATGGTGGTCAAAAATGTAGATTTACCCGCATTGGGAAACCTGTAAACAGGGAGATTGATAACAATAAAGTCATATATTTGGTTAATTAACTAACAGTGAACCTTCTTTTAAACAACATTTAATATTGATATTACCACTTCTTGTTTTCTTTGTTCAACAGAATAACCAAAAAAAACATTCTCAAAGACATAAAAAAAACAACAGTAAACTGTTTTACTATTTTCATAATTCTTAAACTTATTGAAGTTATGTTTTATATTGTCATTGTATGAATAACCGATAATTAGTCATTGGGCCCAGGGTAATTTTCCCGTAATGACTTTGAATGAAAAAGAGCACGATTTTTCCGAAAACTACTTTTTACATGCCAGAAAAACACTTCTCATATGGTCAATTTACTATGCCACGTATAATGAGTGAAATAACAAAAGAACATTCAAACAATTTAAAAATTAATTAAAGTCAAATGGCCTAGACTCACTGGAGGTCAGAGGCAGTTTGAATGTTGTGCAACAGTAATCATTTGGTGTGGACTACTTCCATTGTACCAGAGTGACTATAAATAAGCTGTTGCATCAGTATAACATGACATCGGCAATAAAAGACTGTCCAAGAAGTGGCAGACCAAGGGTTTTGACGCCGCGACAAGACACCGATATAAGGACTACACACCTCAGAAACGGATACTTTTTAATAGTTTAGTATATTTTTACAAATCCAAATGAAGTTTTTCCCAAAATACTTTGTAATTTACTTATTATTAGAAATGTGCAATTCGTGACTTTGCATGACACATGAATATTCATTTAGATAATAATAATAGATAAAAGCATTAAGTTTTCAACAAATACCCGCTTAAACTGATGTTTTCGTGTTTGTATTCAATACGCATTATTCATTTTTAATAATTTAAATAAACTTTATATCCAAATCTGTTCATCCCTTGTTCTATATTCACTACAGTATGCTACAAACATTAGCAGATTTTTTTTATATTAAAAAACACATTTATTTTGAAAACAATTCAAATTAAACATTTAATGATCATATAACATTCATGAGCCTGGTGAAAATTGAAATTCTTAACTTGACCCAAAAGTAAAAGAATAAATAAACATGCACTATCATATAAACAAAGCAATGGATACTATTAACTAAAATTCTGCAAAATTAGATGTGTTGCCGGTTTGGAGTGCGCATTATAATCAAACCAATTTTGTAATACTAATTTTAATGTAAAATGTGCAAGAATTTGTAGTCAAGTGAACTTTGTCTGATTATCCTAACATTTAACAATAAGTAGGCCAGCTGTATCTTAATACAGAAGGAATGATTTAACCAGCAACTGACCCTGGCCGAGACAATATGCCCACAAATATTGCTACCAAGTTTCAATATGATTGAATAAAAATCACTATTATTTGTTTGCACATAACATGAACCTGAGCATACCTCTGGAGAAACTGAGACAATATCCTCAACAGTCAACAAGACATTATGCCCATAAACACTGCTAAAACTACCTACCCAACCAGACCAATGTCAGCAATGAGTTTGAGATCTAGGACCAATGACATGGCTTCTCCTTTACGTCCCAGGTAATCATTCTCAGGGCTTCCAGGTGCTCCGCCATTTGCCACCACAACCTCATCCCCCTCAACATTCAGGTCACCTAGATAATCAGGGCAAAGTTAAGTCATAGATTAAATAAACCCATGTTAAGGTATTCATGGCCAAGAAGGAAGAATACTGAGGGATCTTAGCAAAATTGGCTTACATTTTAAAGGAATACACTTTAATATAAGTTTTAAAAATCCTTTAATATTTAATAATTTTGATATCTAGTGATTTTTCAGTAATGTATAAAATGCTAATAAATGACAGCGAATGGATCAAGAGGCAATGGAGGCAGTAACCTCTAGGGTAATGACCACGGATTTAGCATGTTTAATGCTGTGGTCAATCATTATCAAGCAATAACTATTCAGTCCTTTCTTTTTAAACCTCCGTACCAATCACACGTCCTTCATCAGTTGAGATTGTAACACCGAGAGGAACAGGAATAATATGTGGCTCTCCAGATGATCCAAGCAATATCTTCCTCCTATTGGATGTTAAATATTTATTATATAATTGTTTAAAAGTTATAAATTAAATTCTTTAATAAAAAAACCCATAACCATCATCAAAGTGATTAATGTCAAAACAAATATCAAAACATGTAAGAGAAAAAAATGTAGTTATAGAGGAACATCTTTACCACTAGACCACTCTCAACCTGGTGGGGCTTGAACCCACAAATTTGTGGGTGATAGTGAAACATCTTTACCACAAGACCACTCTCAACCTGGTGGGGCTTGAACCCACAAATTTGTGGGTGATAGTGAAACGTCTTTACCACAAGACCACTCTCAACCTGGTGGGGCTTGAACCCACAAATTTGTGGGTGATAGTGAAACATCTTTACCACAAGACCACTCTCAACCTGGTGGGGCTTGCACCCACAAATTTGTGGGTGATAGTGAAACATCTTTACCACAAGACCACTCTCACCCTGGTGGGGCTCGAACCCACAAATTTGTGGGTGATAGGCGAACATCTATACCACTTGACCAATCTCACCCTGGTGGGGCTTGAACCCACAAATTTGTGGGTGATAGGCGAACATCTATACCAATAGACCACTCTCACCCTGGTGGGGCTCGAACCCACAAATTTGTGGGTGATAGGCGAACATCTATACCACTAGACCACTCTCACCCTGGTGGGGCTTGAACCCACAAATTTGTGGGTGGTAGGCAAACATCTATACCACTAGACCACTCTCACCCTGGTGGGGCTTGAACCCACAAATTTGTGGGTGATAGGCGAATATCTATACCACTTGACCAATCTCACCCTGGTGGGGCTTGAACCCACAAATTTGTGGGTGGTAGGCGAACATCTATACCACTAGACCACTCTCACTATGGTGGGGCTTGAACCCACAAATTTGTGGGTGGTAGGCAAACATCTATACCACTAGACCACTCTCACCCTGGTGGGGCTTGAACCCACAAATTTGTGGGTGATAGGCGAATATCTATACCACTAGACCATTCTCAGTTTGGTGGGGCTCAAACCCACAAATTTGTGGGTGATAGGCGAACATCTATACCACTTGACCACTCTCACCCTGGTGGGGCTCGAACCCACAAATTTGTGGGTGATAGGCGAACATCTATACCACTAGACCACTCTCACTCTGGTGGAGCTTGAACCCACAAATTTGTGGGTGATAGGCGAACATCTATACCACTAGACCACTCTCAGTTTGGTGGGGCTCAAACCCACAAATTTGTGGGTGATAGGCGAACATCTATACCACTAGACCACTCTCACCATGTCGGGGCTTGAACCCACAAATTTGTGGGTGATAGGCGAATATCTATACCACTAGACCACTCTCACTATGGTGGGGCTTGAACCCACAAATTTGTGGGTGGTAGGCAAACATCTATACCACTAGACCACTCTCACTATGGTGGGGCTTGAACCCACAAATTTGTGGGTGGTAGGCAAACATCTATACCACTAGACCACTCTCAGTTTGGTGGGGCTCAAACCCACAAATTTGTGGGTGATAGGCGAACATCTATACCACTAGACCACTCTCACCCTGGTGGGGCTTGAACCCACAACCCCTTAGGTGATATGGGAACATCTATACCACTAGGCCACTTTCACCCTGGTGGGGCTCAAACCCACAACCTCTTGGGTGATTGCGCAACTTAAAATCGATTAAACCAATATTTTCACATGGTGTATTAAAATGGGCTGCAATATTAATAATGTATTCCCTTTATCTTAAATGAGTATAAGAACTTTTTTAAACTTTCTGCATTAAATGAAACTGAAATTGTTTACCTACATGTAAAAATATAAGTTTTTTTATCATTTGTGTATATTTGTGTTCTTCCTGACACATTTTTTAAATACATGCGTATAAACCATATAATAATCAAATTATTCAGTCTTGTAGAGGGTCATGCAATGAAGCTTCCTGTAAAGTTTCAGTGAATTTGGACTGGTAGTTTCAGAGGAGATGTTTTTTAAAGCAAAACAGGAAGTTGGCCAGATTGTTGCTGTTGTTGATCAATCGTGACCCCTTGTTGTTTTTTTTGTAAAAGGTCACCCAAGGAAGCTTCCAGTGAAGTTTCATTGAATTTGGACTGGTAGTTAAAGAGGAGATGTTTTTTAAAGCAAACCAGAAAGTTGGCCATGTTGTTGTTGTTGTTGTTGATAAATCGTGACCCCTTGTTGTATTTGTGTAGAGGGTCACCCAAGGAAGCTTCCTGTAAAGTTCATTGAATTTGGAGTGGAAGTTTTAGAGGAGATGTTTTTTTAAAGCAAAACAGGAAGTCAGCCATTTTGTTGTTGTTGCTGTTGTTGTTGTTGCTGATCAATCGTGACTCATTGCTGTATTTTATAGAGGGTCACCCCAGGAAACATCCACTAAAGTTTCAATGAATTTGGAGTGGTAGTTTCAGAGGAGATGTTTTTTTAAAGCAAAACAGGAAGTCAGCCATTTTGTTGTTGTTGTTGTTGTTGTTTATCAATCGTGACCCCTTGTTGTATTTTTGTAGAAGGTCACCCAAGGAAGCTTCCTGTGAAGTTTATTGAATTTGGCAAGGTAGTTTCAGATGAGATGTTTTTTAAGCAATTGTTGACGGACAAACGGATGGACGGACGAAGACCGATCACAATAGCTCACACTTCATGCTCTGGTGAGCTAAAAATATATGAACATATCACATCGTTTTCAATTACTTTTCTTTGTTCTTTAACTTATTCTATATAAACTGTTTTCCTTCCATAAAATGGTGAATTGTCTTCTTGTTTTTGTAAACTAAGCTCTTCATCAAGTGTACACTTAACCACTACACCAACCACTACACCAACACATGCACCTGAAAATCAAATTGATGTTCATCTTTTTAAGCATTGTCCTAATTGATTGATTGCCACTGCTTTACCTGGATCAACCACCTTATGTCCACGATAGTTATCAGTCAGAATTAAATGTATCATTTATTACAGGCTATACCTTGTTTGAAGTTTAATATAATCATCACATTTTTATTTGTATTACACATGTGTTATATAACAATGTCACTCTGCATGTTTGTTAACAATTTTATATACAGAAATAAAATTGTGTTCTATAATATATGACGACTCATGACCGATCCTTAATATCTGTACTTGAAAATTAACACAATAATAAATCAACTCACGAACTGTTGCCCCCTGAAGCTGCCGTAAATCTTTTCAATGGGTTAATGGTGACAATTTTCTCTAGCGTTGACTTTTCATGGGCCCGAATCATAACATCTCCGCCTTTTCCACCAATACCACCAAATTTCGGGTAACCTTGACCCCCTGCTCCGCCCCTCACATAAATACGCAGCTTGTCAAAAAAGGGTCTCTGAAATAATATTCTGTTTTTGGCTTAAAGTTTCAAGGGTATGTAGTGTTGTAAATTATGTGCTGTGCATTCAGTTATTAAACCATAATTATCCCCAATCATCCAAGATCTAGGCATAGTTAAGATGTTCTGACCAAATTGGAAAATTCTTGAAAATCACAATAAATCCCAATTTTATCTGTAACAAGCTACTGCTGCAATTGTTCATTTTTCAGAAAAATAATTTCAAAAGTTATGCTGAAGAACCAGGGGTACCAGGAAAATACTGATCAAGCTAACGACTGTAACGTGCAACGTCAAACAAACACCAACAGTTCCCTTCAGAGAAAAGCATGCTCGACCCTGAAGGGGTCCACTAGTCTTTACATAAACTATAATTATCTACTCACACAGAGTCCGGGTTTGCTAATTTGCATATTCCTAACCAACTGAACATACGTCTATGAACGAACTTCCCTTTATAACGGAATGTTATTATGAACGCACATCCGCCGCTTACAGCAGACCGTTACACTATGAACGCACATCCGCCACCTACAGCAGACCTTTACATTATTTCCCCCTCCGAGTCTTGATCTGGGAAAATCAAGGGTAAGGCAACACCGTTCCGGCAGTTGTCAATATCCCACCGCTGCCTCCATTTGTAGTATGCGATGTCAAACAAACACCAACAGATCCCTTCGGAGTTACACTATGAACGCACATCCGCCGCCTGCAGTGGAGCGTCACACTATGAACGCACATCCGCCGCCTACAGCGGACCCTTACACTATGAATGCACATCCGCCGCCTACAGCAGACCGTTACGCTATGGGCGCACATCCACCACCTTCAGCGGACCGTTACAATATGAACGCACACCCACCGCCTTCAGCGGACCGTTACACTATGAACGCACATCCACCGCCTTCAGCAGACCGTTACACAACAATCAACTTATAAAAGGCATGGAAAATTTAAATTATGTCCATTTCTCTGAAACATACAGAAAATGGTGTTCCAAAGGGGTGCATCCTTGTTTATGATAAAGGTTTATCAATGTTTAAGACTCTATTTAAGCAGCAAATAATATTTGGTTTGGGCATCCATTAATCCAACAGATGACCTCCTACATTGAATCATTCTGTTACAACAGTATTTTGAATTTAAGCTTTCCATCTGCTGTTGTTTAATATCACTGTTACTCCTCTACAAGTGCAGAAATGTATGCATATTATGTTAATGTATTTTTTATAAGACAAGTCGCTACTGAAACATTAGAAAGCCTTGACAAAGTGTCATAAAATTTTGACATAAAATGTTTTCTACTGTATACAAGTCTCAAGTGATGAAACAAGCCATTGGACCTGTTTAGAGCATCTTAGCCTAGAAATGTCTTCTACATTTCTTTATGAATGTTTTGAATGTGTCATCATGTGGACCCACACACTACAATGTAGCTATATTCATACATTTTGTACCAGTTACCAAAAATCCTGCATTTTATTTTGCTGATACCAAGCATGCTGAAAATGTGAGGGCTGTCACACTAAATCATCGACTTTGTTGATATAAAAATAATACAACGTCACATTTGAAAAATACTTTGCATCTTATTTATACAATATTTAACAAATAAAAAAATCAAGAAAAAACTGAAATGGTATTGTTTAGTTTAGTGTTCATACATTATTTTCAAAGAAAAAGTATACTTCACCGGCGCAGTCGGATAAACAGACTTAAGAAAATACATGTGCTCTGATTAAAGTGTTCTGAGAAGACATATGCGTCAATTTCCCCAGGAAAATATCATATTGTATGTCGATGCTGTTATTTTGAAGTCATCATGTTAAGCTTCAAATAATTGAGGTTATTACTGACAACGATATGCACGATAAAATTACATCATCACAAATTGTGTTAAGCAGAAAATGGTGATGTCAGGCAAAGAAGCGGTGCACAGAACATCTATTCAAGTGTACAATCAGGAGTGATGAAATCCAAAATGTTACAAGAATGTTTTAAGAGCACTTGTGTATAAATGGCATGGTAGATAAAGCGTCGGTAATTCAGAGTGTACACCTTGTGGGCGGCCGAAGTACAAGGATTGCAGAACAGTGAAATCCATAAAGGACCTCATCGACTGTGTTAAAATGTTAAGTTTGTGGGCCATGGCTGCAGGCATTGTCAAGTTATTACACAGACACTCTTTTTGTGTTCAAGGACACAGGGACCTTGAACTTTGACCTGCTGACCCCTAAAATCAAAAGGGGTAATCTACAGGTCAGGCCCAACCTCCAAACTAGAGTTATCTAACTTGGTTAATTGAGTAGGTTGGATGGTTGAGTACCATTGTATCAAGTCTCAATGCAATACCTCAAGTAGTTGCTGAGATATTAACCTGTGTGCTTGCATGCAAAACCTTAACCAGAATTTCTAAGTCAAATAACAAAGGCCTATTATTGGCATTTAATGCAAAGTAGTGCTTGCACGCAAAACCTTAACCTTAACCAAGGGGTGACGCCGACGCCGACGCTTGGGTGAGTAGTATATCTCTCCTTATTCTTCGACTGGTCCTGCCCAAGCCAAGTTTGGGGTCCATCGGTACAGGCATTGTTGAGTTATAACTGAAACAAGCCTTAATCATTCAAGGTCACTGTAACCTCGACCTATGGCCAAATGACCCCAAAAATCTATAGGGGTTATCTACCGTTCAGGCCCAACCTCAGTCAAGTTTTAAGAGCCACGGGTGCAGGCATTGTCGAGTAATCACTCTGACAACCCTTTTTCATTTAATGTCACTGTGATCTTGACCTTTGGCCCGATGACCCTGAAAATCAATAGGGGTCATCTACTGGTCAGGCCCAACCTCCAAGTCAAGTTTGAGGGCCATTTGTGCAGGCATTGTAAAATTATCACTCGGAGAACCTTTTTTCATTCAAGCTCACTATGACCTTGACCTTTGGCCTGATGCCCCCCAAAATCAATAGAAGTCATCTACTGGTCAGACCCAACCTCCAAGTCAAGTTTGAGGGCCATGGTTGCAGGCATTGTTGAGTTATCACTTGGACAACCTTTTATCATTCAAGGTCACTGTGACCCTGACCTTTGGTCTGATGACTACCAAAATAGATAGGAGTCATCTACTGGTCAGGCCCAACCTCCAAGTCAAGTTTGAAGGCCATGGGTGCAGGCATTGTTGAGTTATCACTTGGACAAGCTTTAAAATCAATTTACCATTAAAGGTCACTGTGACCTTGACCTTTGATCCGATGACCCCTATAATCAATAGGGGTCATTTACTGGTCAGGCCCAACCTTCATGTCAAGTTTGATGACCATATATCCAGGAATTGTTGAGTAATCACTAGGACAAGCTTTGGTCTACTGACGGACGGACCGACCGACGTGTGCAAAGCACTATACCCCTCTTCTTCGAAGGGGGGCATAATTAGGGATGGCAATGAGTACCTGAGTACGCAATCAATCATCCAAGGATCTGAGTACTATTTCACATCTCAAGTTTTCGAAAAAAAAAGTTTTAAATTCTCTAAATACACAATATACAACATACAGACCATGTCAGTACTATTACATGATCTGTATGTTGTCTGTATATTGTGTATTTAGAGAATATAAAACTTTTTTTTCGCGCGTATTCATTACTTCACATGCGCTATATTGCATTGTCATAAATTTATATATACAATGAAATAAAAAGGACAAATTTAACACTCTTTCTTTAATTCTTTTCATTAATGTACAGTTAAAGAACATAATGACAGACTTATTCAAAGATGGAAATGGCCAATATTTAGATGACCCACGCACATGGTACATGAACAATACATGTACATAACATGCACATAAAATGTCTCTCAGTCTCCAGAAAATCAATTCAAGTTTTCCGATTTTTTTTTTAATACTGTTCTTTTATTGTGTTGTTTTAATATTTTTCAGTCTCACTTGTATATAATACGACTGGTAATCCTTTGACGGCACAAAAATGCAATTTATGTCAATGTCCATTTTTGACCCAGTTCTAATTATATCTTACTCATTTGACTTTAGTCCCAGTATCTTAAAGTTATGTAAACATTCTGTTGCTACGCATATTCAATTGATTTCTCTGAACTTTTTGATAGTGATGGGATATCGGTTGGAGAACTGCAACCGATTATCGGTTGGAATCGGTTAGCAAACCGAAGCGATATATCGGAAAAAATAATCGGTTAAATGTTATTTATTTTAATAATTTTCTATTCAGATATTTATGTCTTAAAAGTGACTGTTTTACTTAAATTCTAATGATCTTTTGAAAAAGTAAAGAACTTAAATTACAATCTGGTGTATACATAGCTGGCATTTGTGAGAACTGACTGGTATTGTAGTGGTATATACCTCTGTAACAATGTACATATCTAGCATACAGCAAGGAAGTACAAATATTTAGTTTCTCTGGATGATAAAACTGTGATTGTCTGGAAGAAAATAGTCATTTTTTGGTAATATTATTGTAATGGTTACATTAGTGATAAGTTGCACCATGTTCCTACTGCTTGTTGCTAGGCAGACATTATAATATTACTACCAAAAAATTACTATTTGATTTTAAGAGAAGCTAGAATGAATCAACTGACATCTTTTAGAAATGACACATTTCTTTTAATTTATTAGGAATTCAGTAACATAACATCTACAGCTTAAACTACTAAAACTAGAACTTTGCAACAGACTAGAAGTAAATATCTCTGTACAAACGCAACAAACTAAATTGTTTGGCAAAATACAAAACATTTCAAGCTTGGCAAACTACTTCAAAGTAATTAACACATTTTCACTTAACTTGCAAAACTTAGAAACATTACAATACTTAAGTGGTACAAAGTAACACTTTGTTTATTGTTTATGTTTACATTCTTTATTGTTTATGCCGTAACTTTACAAGGCCTTTACGTACTTGATTCTGCTTTATATACATGCTCTTTTTACACCCTTACATCTCAAGTTTGATACTTTTTATTTATGAAAAAACATCCCGTTTAAAACCATCCCGTTTAAAACAAACAACAAATTTAAACACAAAGACAGTTTACAACTTATTTATAATAATTTTTTTTCTAGATATTTAGTACAAACATCAGCATTATTCACATAAAAAACTGTTTTACACTTTAACATGTACATTGAATGTCACTGAAATAATCAAGTTGCATAAAAGTTCTTTCCACCGATATTACATAATAATAGATATAGAAATGTCACAGCATTTTTGTCTCTTGTTGACAGATAGACTCAATCGGACATACCGTTAAAAAATCCAAAATCTATCAAAGTTTTGCTAATTCTTTCGAACTTATTTTTTGACGCTATGGGTGCCGCCATATTGACAGTTGTGCCTAACTGTACGATGTTAAATCAATTTCCATTGGATAACTGCAACGAAATACTAACGCTTCATTGGCTGACCATTTGCCGGCATACTTCGGTTTTAACCGTCAAGCATTAACCATGTCTGATATTTCGGATGCTTTAAACTTTCGGACAGGCACGCGTTCTTTCTATTAAAGTGGGGACAATATATTAGCAAAACATTAATGATGATACCCAAACACAGCTCTTGAGTTCCAAAATATAATGCTGAAGCCTGATATTAAAATACTGGACGGGAAATTTCAAAAGATTCAACTAACCGGTGTTTTTGTAAGTCTTTTTACAAAGACGACAAATGGCGATGTTCATATTCAAATTGTCCTTCGTTGGTGGCAAATTCAGGGCGATCTTTTGAAATCCAAAGACCTTCCATACATTAGACTTAGATTTGGATCCTGGGTTAATAAATATTTCCGACTCTCTATTGCCGTCTGCTAGAGCGGCCATTTTGCACGCTTTCAGAGTTATTTCCCATTTGGAAACTTCGTTTGTACCCGTGAGTATTCGTACCCGCTATCGACTCGGAGAAAACACAATCGATTATCGGAATCGGTTGGGCTTTTCTAGCCGTTCATCGATTATACCCACTAATCGGCCCATCACTACTTTTTGACATTATAATCCTACAGTTTGAAAAAAAAAATACAAATTTTGCGCAATTACAAACATGCCGGGTAACCGAAAGTACACAATAATCATACTAACACCGTAACTTTCATAAATAAGTTCAATTGAAAGCTGAATTATATTCATTTAGAGAAGGATATAGATTACGACAATATCATCATACAGATGAAAATTAATTAAATCTGTGATTTTTAAACCACAGAACATGAGTTACCTTCATACTTTTATAAAGTCATAATTAACAATGCAATTAAAAGGGAGCAGGACTTTTCAACCCCAAGACTTTTCAACCCCTTCTCAAAACGAAGACTTTTCAACCCTTAGACTTTTCAACCCCTACTTTAAAGACCCCTACCGGTTTGGACTTTTCAACCCCTTAATCAAAGACTTTTCAACCCCTAGTTGAACTATTTTGATAGCCATATTAAAGACTTTTCAACCCCTATATCAAAGACTTTTCAACCCCTATTATTTTGTCAGCCAGGTGTTGTCTTTTTCATTGTTTTTGCAACAAACTTAACCAATTGTTATTGAAATACAATTAAATGAAAATTGTTTGTTTGGCTTATTTGTTACACTTTTCTCCAAAGTATTGGATAAATTTTACAAAGGCTTACTAAGCACTTGATGGTTAGTGTTTTTCAAAATAATATTCCGAACATTAACAATGGTACGGTAAAGTAAGGTTTTGATGCCTCAGGTTATCCCGAACATGCAATTGTTGTATTATTCTGAAGGATATTACATATTTTAGCGAATTCACATATATTATGTACAAAGTTATTACCATAATTTTGTTCATTAAATAACAAATTTGAATAATTGCAAAAGAAAATGAATGCAAAGAAAAAATTATGGAACATTCTCCTTTTTGTGTCTGTAGAATGCCAATAAAAACCTGAACTTGAACATTCATAAACATTCATTGCTATTAAAAAAGGTCAATAGTGGAAACTTTTTTATAGTACCATATTGCTATTTCAGTAGTTTGATTTTAGTTCTTGATAATGTATTATAAATCTTAAAATTCAGAGTTTGGGGATATAAACAAATAAAATATAGTTTTTGTTTGGTTTTAAATCCTGAAAATCATAGACAAAATGTATCAAGCTGCCCATAGTTTGGAATGATGGCCATGATATTAGAACCTTAATTAACTATCACTTTCAAGTTACTATAACATCAATTAAAGGTGTTATGAAGCCCCTTAATCCCTTAGTAATTTATGACCATGTCACACATGTTGCCCATTAATGAATGTGCGACCTTCATTCCATTCTTTAATTGCATATAAGACAATGAGACAATACAATGCTTATAGCATTTTTTTTTACATATATACCACTTTATAATAGAATGTCCTTACTTATTTATTTTTGTAAACTGAGAAATAAAAAACGTTAATAAAATCTTATGTTACACTTATGTAATTTGAAAGCATTTGGAACTCAATCTATAATACATTTTTTTTTTACAAAAAGTGTTTAAAAAAACTAAAAGAAAAACAAACGCTGTTTCAATTAATTTATGGAGCAGTACCATGCACATAATATATTATGTGAGGATTTCCTCAGGGAGATAGGGAAGATTTATGGCTAAGTGACTAAATAGCAAAATGGACAGTCGAGCATTTTTTATATATTTATTTCAATGTAAATATTTAATGAATTATTGCATTATCATGTGTTTCAAGTATGTATATTTTGTATGTATTACATATTTTTTGTCTGTTATATTATTAGTCTTAATATATTCTTGATTTTTAAAAGAAATTTCAAAATAAATTGTTTACTATTGTAGTTATTTTCTTAAAAAGGTGAGAAATTAAGGGGTTGAAAAGTCTTCGTTTATTAGGGGTTGAAAAGTCTTTGTTTAAGGTGGGGTTGAAAAGTCTTAGCACTTTTAGGGGTTGAAATGACAAAGGGGTTGAAAAGTCTTTGATTTCACAAATGACAAAGGGGTTGAAAAGTCTTGGGGTTGAAAAGTCTGACAGCCCAATTAAAATACTATCTGGAATGCTGTAAAACAACCGATATGTTTAAAAAAATACAAAAAGGTATGAAGGTAACATGTTCAAGGGTTTAAAAATCACCATAATTTAATTTCTGCAGATGTTTTAGTACCATTATGCTGTTCATGCATTCAATAAGCATCTCAAACACTACTATATCAAAAGCAATGTGCCAATGAGAAAAATAGGAAGTCGCGAAATTATATGACTATTTCATTAAATACTTTTATTGAGAGAGAATGGTACTTCATACCTTTTTCTTTGTACAATATGATCGTCTTAAAATAAGTATAGTATGCTTTTGGAAATTCATGTCAACATTTAAACGTCACGTGAACTATTTCAGAAAAACTCATCATTATTTGTTTCAAAAACGCTTGGCTCAGAGCGTCTTGAGATTTAGATGATTTTGTATACAGTCATAACGACAAGAAGGAATAAAGAATGATGGACCGGTGTATTACACAACTAGATGTTGCCCCAGATGGATGGGCGGGCGGGTGGACGGACGGACGGTCGGGCGGGCGGACGGACGGACGGACGGACGGACGGGCGGGCGGGCGGGCGGACGGACGGACAGACAGACAGACAGACAGATATATTTCAGAAAGAATTGCACATACATGTATATGGACATAAAAACACAACATGTATAGTAAATGAAACATTATACATACATGAAGTAATAAATAGCCATGACAGGCACACCGAACCAAGGATTACACGAAAAAGAGAAAACGTTTATTTCCATTGCGTATATTAAAAGTTATATACATATATATAACTAACTATATTAAAAGTAAGTCTTAATGCATAAAAATAAATGCTACGTACAGTAGTTGTATCACAGTTACTTAACATAATAAGTTATAAGTTGAGCAATATATATATATATATAATATTTAATTATTACATTATCGTATGAATATCACAGTATGCAATACGAATAAAATGCGAGCTTCAGTTAAAATAGCTCCTATACTGAAAATCATTGAGTAAATAAATGAAAAAAATAAGAAAAAAATATGATCAATTCAGCTCCCATGTAATCCGGGGCTATGCCATTTTTTATTCTAAAGACATGACCCAGAATAATCAGGTCAACACGTTTGTTGACAGGTAACCAGTTGAGAGATTTAAAGTGTTCTGTGCCAGTGAGCGATCTTGCATCAAGATCCAAAACAATTTATTTGTGTAATTTGATGCTTGGTTTTAAGTAACTTGGTCAGACCATGTTACCACATAGAACAGGCATAATCAAAATGATATTGAAATAAGGACATGACAAAGAGTTTCTTGGTGTGTTATGTGAGGTAACCTTCCTTCCGATATTGATATTTACTGAAATTGAACCTTGCATAAGCCTTTTTACACTATCTGCGCATGCGCGCAGGTAGTCTTAAGACCGCAAAATCCGAAGAACTACTTCTTTTCATGTTGTTTTAACCCATTTTTTTGTCTCAATGCGCTCTATGTTTAGCAGAATGACGTCGACACCATAAAAATAGATTAGTTGTATTGCCGTCCGAGTATGAGTTCTTGTTTGCTCGGCTATTTCCGCGCTGCGTTTCTGTATCCCGACGTTTTATTTATAGCAGAAAACAACTATTTTTAGATCGCTATACGTATAAGATTGATGTGGGTAAAAAAAATGGAGGCTTTGGTAGGAAGGTAACATTATGATATTCACTCTGAATTTAGAAAGATGTTCCAGAAATTATTACCGACCACAAGTGTCCCATCGCCTGCAGGGTTTGTTATCATGTAGGTCGTGACCCTGAAACACGCTTAATTATTTTTAATGATGTGTTTTTGATATTACTTTAATGGGATAAGAAACAAAAATGATTGTCTGAATGTCAAAATAGTTGCATCTAAGGTTTCGCGTTGCTAGTGCTTCAAATACTATATGATCTGCCTGCTATACAATAACAAAATACTATTCATACTATGACTTTTAGGCGTATACTTTTCTAATAAGATGTTCTTTTTATGGATTAAAGCTTCGTTCCGGTGTATTCTTGGCACATATATATATATATATATATATATATATATATATATATATATATATATATATATAGTTTTAGACATTAGGCGTTCAATTTATATAAGAACACATGCCCTGATACGACAGTGCTCGAGTTATGCATACTTTTGGTCAAGCAAAGTAGTTCGGATTAAACCTGTAAAACATCCAAAGAGTGCGAAGTAATCATAACAGCACTAAACACTGTATTATGTGAAGTTAGAAAACCACATTAAATCTAGAAAAGCCATGTTCCCTTCCACAAAACATTGTTTAACAAAGTTGAGGATAACATAGCCAAAATGGGCAATAACGACTGCACTTTGTACTTCAAAGAACTGGAATAATTACACAAAGCTGCATTGTTGGTGCGTGCATCAACAATGGTACTTTGTACTTCAAGGCACTACAACACATCAACAAAGCTGCATTGTTGGTGCATGCATCAACAATGCAGCTTTGTACTTCAAGGAACTAGAACACATCAACAAAGCGGCATTGTTGGTGCGTGCATCAACAATGCAGCTTTGTACTTCAAGGCACTAGAACACTTCAACAGAGCTGCATTGTTGGTGCATGCATCAACAATGCAGCTTTGTACTTCAAGGAACTAGAACACATCAACAAAGCGGCATTGTTGGTGCGTGCATCAACAATGGTACTTTGTACTTCAAGGAACTACAACACATCAACAAAGCGGCATTGTTGGTGCGTGCATCAACAATGGTACTTTGTACTTCAAGGAACTACAACACATCAACAAAGCTGCATTGTTGGTGCGTGCATCAACAATGGTACTTTGTACTTCAAGGAACTACAACACATCAACAAAGCGGCATTGTTGGTGCGTGCATCAACAATGCAGCTTTGTACTTCAAGGCACTAGAACACTTCAACAGAGCTGCATTGTTGGTGCGTGCATCAACAATGCAGCTTTGTACTTCAAGGAACTAGAACACTTCAACAAAGCTGCATTGTTGGTGCATGCATCAACAATGCAGCTTTGTACTTCAAGAAACTGGAACAATTCAACAAAGTTTCATTGTTGGTGTGTGCATCAACAATGGTACTTTGTACTTCAAGGAACTAGAACACATCAACAAAGCGGCATTGTTGGTGCATGCATCAACAATGCAGCTTTGTACTTCAAGGAACTAGAACACATCAACAAAGCGGCATTGTTGGTGCATGCATCAACAATGGTACTTTGTACTTCAAGGAACTAGAACACATCAACAAAGCGGCATTGTTGGTGCATGCATCAACAATGCAGCTTTGTACTTCAAGGAAGTAGAACACTTCAACAAAGCTTCATTGTTGGTGCATGCATCAACAATGCAGCTTTGTTCTTCAAGGAAGTAGAACACTTCAACAAAGACGCATTTCACTGTTAAGCAAAATGAACATTTCAGCAAGTCAACTTTTCACTTATAACCAACAATTGCATTTCAACAAAGCTACCATATTGGACCCTGCTACTTAGCTTATGTGTTATTTTAGAGTGGTTGAACTTAATGTTCACTGCCACACAATGTGAATCTGGCCACTTTTATGCTTTTCTTTGCTTTTTTCAGCAATTGAATACTTCACAAATTCATTATGTATGTGTTTTTGTCTTGTTTTATTGAAACATGGTAACACTAGATGCCCATAGTCCACTAACTACCTATTCACATGCTATGGTGTTTATAACATAGTGATATGGTAGGCGGTAAAATTGTTGATATGCATGATGGCTGTACCGTATATATGCTTGTGTGCACGCATGTTTCTTGTGTATCCTGCATTGCATATCCCTGTCACACATAACCGTTCTGGATTAATGAATTTTCAGAGCCCTTTTCAAATTTTTATTGTCTTAATCTAGAGCTTGTTAATGTGACATGGCCTCTAACTTTGGAAGTGATAGGCACTGAAAATTCATTCCAACCATTCATCCATTCTTCTCATTACTTCAATTCATACTAACTCCTAGTAGTTTGCAGTGGGTGATGGTTGGTTAACAAGGCAACCCCAGTGTGCAGGGACCTTGGGGCTCACCATAGGTGTTCGCCATATTACTTTTTAACATGTAATCCTTGTATAAGTCAGGTAAGTGGTTCATGAAAGACTCAAGACTGTATTAGGGATGGTTTGCATTTATTTTGGGGCTAGAAATGACTTTATGTTTTGTTATTAAGTATGACTTTTCCCAAATATACATGCTTATTAAGGTGAAACATCCATATTCTTCATGACAACCAGTCAATTGGACAACTGTAATGAATTGACATACTTGCAAATCTGAATTATATTTTCAAACTCAAAATGCTTGCAAAATTGGTTCCCTGTACATGAGTAGTAGCTAAAACAATGAAAACATGGCTAAACAATATAGAATTAACACTTAAAGGGGATGCATTCAAAATTCATAGTTTTGATGTACTAAGGAGTTTTTGGTAAAAAATGTTTATCCAGTTCTCAGTAAAATAGCGTATGTTTTAGACAATTTTTGCAACAAATTTGTTTATTGATTTTTAAATGGAAGAAATAACTTATACTTTATAACCTAATATAAAATTATTTGGAAATGATTAACAAAAATATGTAATTGTCAATCTCAGTTAATTTTACTATATTATTATTGAAAATGTAATACTGTTTGCTGGTTGTGAATAGAAAAATTAACAATTTATAGTTGTCATTTTGTACAGCATAAACACACTACTACAAATGAAACAAACACCATCCTTTTCTTATTATGTTTGAAGGGTAAGAAAAATTACATTTAGTTTCAATTATAACAATATTGCGCACAATTGTGTTTGAAAATAACTTTCATCGACTCCTAACATGTAATACACATCAGCACAATTTATATCTACCTTCATCATGAATATCAGATTGACTTCTTCAAATTATGACCAGTGGTTATACCCAATTTCTTTATTTAAAGTCATAACTATTACATGAGAAGCTTTCTTACAATGAAAGAGTACCAATGCATGAAGGTTATCGTTTTAGTAGTCATCATTTATTATGACTTGTGTCAGTGACTGTTGTAATTGAATGTGACAAATGATCTATTTAGATCTTTGATGATAAATCCAGAAGGCAGTCATTCTCAGTCAATCTTATGTTACATTCAGAAGGTAAATGAAGAACAAGTATTATATTCGTTACATAACAATTTACAAATTTGTAATACCCTTTACATGAGGAATAGCTCAAACAATGATAATATGGATATACAATATCGCTGAAAGCGATGCATGATTCTAAACGCCCGTTTGCTATGAAAAAGCAGAACTTGTAATACAATTGCTAGTAAAAACTAAATTGTTGTAGCATTATTATACACAGTTGGAAAGATTCATAATATGGAGATGTGGGCAGGTTTGAATAATAAATTTAAAGCTAATTTACAATGAATGAAGCACAAAAGCAGCAATTGAAATCCATCAATATTGAAGGTATGGAGCAGATGAACTCCTGCCAAGAAATGTATGAAAATGAAAAACATTTATGATGGTTATTGATGTATTTGAACCGTAGCGCTACCTTGAAACCCCCAAAAGTTTGGTAGTCATGTTTGTATACAGCAAGGGGTGAAAAGCATTGAGCTTAACAAGTTTCAAGTGGCGGTTCTCATAAGGAATGTGCTACCTTAATATGAATGATAGGCTTATGATGAATGTGCAGTACACTCACTCTCATTGCAATTTGTGTAAATACAAAGTATCATATCAGTCCCATCAGTAGTTTTTGCAGTTATTGCCTGGACAAGCACCAATTGTGAAGAATGGCTGTTGGGGTGGATTTTATAACTATGCATTAAAGGATTATGGTACCAGCCCAATGCATCTTCTATCAAGCCATCTATCTAAATACTAAGTGTTATTTCAAAGTAATGAACTATTGGTTTTAATATAAGTTATAAATTGCAGGACCGATGTCATTTTCGGAGATATGAACGCATTTTGGCTGGTCAAAGTATGCATCAAGTCTTTTGGACTCCACACACTTTGACCAGCCCATTTGCATTGATAACCGAAATGACATCAACCCCACAATTCATTCCTAAAATAACATCCGTTCTGTTGACATTGAAGTATATATAACAGCTAAAGTATTCATGGCAAACCTAGTAAAAGTATTTGCAGCTCATACACAATAGGTAGTGATCATTGTCCTTTGCAAGTGATTAAATAAATCATCCCTTTTCAGGTCTTGGCCAGAGCACTATATTATAGTTATTAATTGGAACAAGGCAGTCCCCTACCGTTGTTTTTTAGTATATTTTGTTTATCTCGCAACATGACTGATACGTTTAATCTGACCAAAATTGTACACAACTGGTCAAGAGTGGAAATGTAGGTAATACAATTAGTTTGATCGGTAACCTTCAATATCATTTAAAGATTCTTAAAGATTATTTTGACTAAAAATAAGAAGGAGAATTAGTCCTTGATGTATAACATTGATGAAATAGCAAGCCTTAAATATATATGATCAAGTGATACATATGTGTTGTGGTGACGTCATAACATAGTTTTAATGCTTTTGAAGAGAAAACACATGTTGTAAATATATAATCGCATTTGAGTCCATTGTATTTTTATATATTAAGCTTGTTTCACCTAATGATATTGCTTGATATAATGCGCCAAATATCAATCTGTGCAACTTGTTGAAACACTTTCAAATAGCATTAATATCTTATCCTCTATTTAGCATTGTCATAATATGGACCCAAAACGTAATGATGGATTACTAGCACGAATTGCAATTGGTACGTGTTCTTGGATCAATTCAGTTATTGTTGCTAAAAGTACATGAAATCTATAAGGTCAATGAATATAATAATAATTGACATGCCTTCACTGCTAAATGTAAAAAGCCTGGACACAAGCATGTGTACTATGACCTTCAAATGGCATATGTGACCTCGACCATAAGATACTGGACTCAGGTCCAGATCCTTGCACAATAAGGACAACATTTGTACCAAGTTATAGTTTTTTTGGTAATCCTGAAATGCATAAGTACGGAAACGAGCGGGTGTACTCAGACCTAAAGAAGTATCATGAAACCTAGACCTTTGAGGTATTGACCCTCTTCAAGGTCACTGCACATCGTGTCAATGAGGACAACATTTTTACCTAGTAATTTGGTAATCAATCAATGCATGAGTAAGTTTTAGCACGGACACTAGCATGTGTACTCTGACCTTTTAATGTCTCGTGTGACCTTGACCTTTGATGTATTGATCCGAGTCAAGGTCACTGCACATCATCAATGAGGACAACATTTGTACCAAGTAATATGGTTATCAATCAATGCATAAATAAGTTATAGGCTGGACAATAAATGATACAGACGGACAGATGGACGGACGGACGGATGAACTGACAGACGGACGAAGTGCATTACTATAATAAAATTGCATTATTCCTCATTCATTATTTCTTTTTCGACCAATGTCTTGATTTCTTTGATTTTCTTCCCGAGTATCTCATTGTCGAATGTCCTCTCAATTCCATTAACAATTATGGAAATTATTACACAATTGTCACTGTTCAATGAAAGTTTGTTCACAAAAGTGACATATCTCCCCCTTCCTTCAGGTGAAGAAATTTCTCCTGTAATGTAGAAGATAGTTCATTGTAAGCAGTAGAAAAAGCATGTATGCTTATTTCAGTTTACAACATATGGCATTTATGGCATAATAATATAAAAATTAAAAAATGCTGTATGACTCGCCTTTTGGTATGACAATTTAGTGAAATAAATCATTGAAACTGTCTGAACAGACTGCCAAATAATTCATAAATGTTTTAGAATTTCATTTTCATACCCGTGTAACGGAGCATTTCTTCAGATTTGAAGAAATGTTCTTCAACATCTTCCCATGTTTGCTGGTTTAGCGACTGACATGCAAGGATCTTTAAGTTTTCCCTGTAAATTGAACGGGGTTAAAGGTCAAAATATGCATGTGGATGAATCAAAACCATAAGTCCAGTGTTAACATGGAGTTATTTTGTTGTTAATGATATGAATATTTATCTCACGCGAATTGTCCATGTTGTAATCTCACGTACATGACATTATATATTCCGTACTGTTACACTGACATAAAACATTTTCATCAGGTGTTAATATCATATGCTATCACCTTAAATGGCATATATATTTATATAATTGTAATGAAATGATGACTTAATGTCATCCTATGGTAATTAATTCCCACTGATTGATTGAAATGAATTTCTTAACGTTACATTCAACAGTGTTTTATTACGTAATATTCTTCCATCAGATATGGATGGTAAGCATAAGTTGCCCTATTTAAATGACGATGATTGGTCAATGCGTAATGATGTCACCTCCGTTTGTCTGCCACAATGATTCGGGACACTTTTACTCCGTTCGTCCCAACAGCTTTGGACAGGTAGGGGGTCCTCTTATCATCTGCGACTGACTGTAAGTTTCGGAACAGCTGTAAGTGAAGATTTTCTATAAAAGTTAAATATGTGTTTAATTCACAGGCTTTTTTTATACAATGTATAAAAGGGCATACATTTGTATATTTGCTTTAACAGCCAATAATGGATTAATGAACGAAAAATTTGTTCTTAACATATGAAATTAAATACTCTAACGTAATGATATGATACTGGGATGGAACTGACTTTGTATATGTTCTTTCATATATTTACCATTTGGGGGAACGATCCATCACTGAAGTGGTTGAACACTTGTTCAACTAGCAGGTAATTATTTGTGGAATAACATGCCACTGATAAGATTGTGGACAAACCGGCCTTCGTATGCGTCTGCAAAGTATAAACTTATATTAAAATTGCTGTATATACATTACATTGACTTTGACCAAAGACTATTTTTTAACAAGAGATGTCACAGAGACAGCGCGCTTGACTATTCCGCCGCTTTTCGGTGTATGGATTGTTAAGTTTTGGCGAAACATGCATGGATCATTGTTAGATTAGATTTTAATAAAATACATGATGTGCTGAGATATTTACATTTGAATGGAAAATTTTAGAATTGGTTCGCAAACTTTAACGTACATTCTGAGTATAAAAAGGGGCATAATTTTGTCAAAATGCTTGATAGAGGTACCTCCTCTTGTGTACATGATGAGGGCATGTTGGTGAACAAGTGTTCAACGTTTCAAAGGCAGATGTCAATGGACATTGAAAATAACTGAGGTGGTATGCAAACTTAAACGTAAATTCTAAGTAGAAAAAGGGGCATAATTTTTTCAAAATGCTTGATAAAGTTACCTCCTCCTGTGTACAGGTTGGAAGCATGATGGTGAACAAGCGTGCGAAGTTTCAATGCCAGATGTCAATGGGCATTGAAAATATTTTAGGTGGTACGCAAACTTGAACATAAATTTTAAGGTGAAAAGGGGTATTATTTTGTCAAAATGCTTGATAGAGTTTCCTCCTCATGAGTATAGGGTGGGGGCATGATGGTGAACAAGTGTGCAAAGTTTTAAAGCCATAGGTCAAAGGACTAGTAAGATATTTGAGGTGGTACGCAAACTTTAACATAAGTGGTTACGCTCGGGTGAGTAGGATAGGTCTCCTTATTCGTCGAATAGTCGAGCTAACAATTATCTCATTCAGTAAATGTAGGGCTGGAATTTTGTCTTAATTGAATATTGACACAGAAATGAAAGACATGTACGACTTCAACATGAGCTTGATTAATACTGTACTCATACCTTTCCCTCTATGTATCCCAAAGATACAACAGCCTCTTCTTTCCACGAGTCCTCATTTTTCATATATGCCCGTCGGGCAACTCGTACTTTATCCTGCATTGTGAAAGTTATAGTACAACTTATGCTTTATGCTTTCAAAATGTTATTAACAAGATAATCATGAACAGCATGCAATAAATGAGCATGCACAACAGCTGGCATTAAGAGGACTAGTTAATTTCAACTTTATATTTCCAGGCACAACCTTTTTTGACCACAGCTTATTTTCGACCGCCCCCATAAAGTAGGTAAAACACTTCTATGTTGCGTCACTTTTGGTATAAATATGGTCAAAAAACAGATTGTATAAAGGTCCAATACAACATGTGACAGCTGCCATTTTGGATGCAATATGTAAACAACAGATGATTGAAACATTTAACAAATTAAAGATGAATTATTTATTCAAATGGTACACAAACTTTTGTCTAGTATCATCAATTTTATGATTGAAATGTAAGTAATACTAAGTTGGTCAAAACAGGTTGTTCTAGGATAGCTGTCAATATTTCCATGTTTTTATTATCATAGACTGTCATTTCTATGTCATACAATGAGAAACCAGTTTTTTATTCCTGTTCTAATTCTTCAAAAACAATGTCTATTCAAACTTTTACAATGGTCAAAGAATGTCTTAACAGCTATCTATTGTGCACCATATGTTGTTGATAAACTGAAGTATTACATTAATGTGTGAAATGTTCATTGTTGTTATGTTAGTTCACCAAACATAATGATCTTATTTGGAAACATTCAAACACATAGGCTAAGATAACCTTTCATTACTGAAGAGCCAAATGAACTTGTTATTTTCTTAAAAGATTTGAAGTTGTTAATTAGAATAACAATACTATCAAAAGAACGGATTGCACGGTGTATCATTAACTTTACACTTGGAACGTACAAACAAGTGGCCATGATGGCCCTAAAATGCTCACCTAGGGAAATGGCCACAACTCTGTGAAAACGCTTTAATAAAAATGTTGCAATTTAAACTTTTATTTACTGATGACAATGCCTTGTTTATAATTGTAATGGGTCATTTATTGAAGCCACCTATGAAGTTTCATATGAATTTGGCCGGGTAGTATCATAGATTTTTTTAAAAGCAAAACAGTAAGTTGGCCATTATTTTCAGCAATTGTTGACGGACGGACTGATGGACTAAAACCGATCACAATATCTAACTATCTGTCTCAATTTAATTATAAAACATAATCAATAGGGACACCCTATCCCCATAAGCTAAATCTTAATTGTTTAGAGATTGTTTTCTCCCAGTAATATCAAAACTTAATCACACAATAAGAAATGAATTTTATTTTGTATATGTATTTAGATCAGTCATCGAAAAAAGACTTTCGGATGAACAAGTCTGATTTCATATAAAATTGCTTGGCAATTTTTGAACAAGCCATGCTATATAAAATTAAGAATAAGAGTAAACCTGAATGACATTTTGCCAGTGCAGGGCTTGAGGTCTTGTGCTAATTTTGACCACTGTTAGATTCTTTGAATATTTTCTAATATAACAGCGGCGCAGTCCCATTATCATATCATACCTGGAAGGACAGCTGTAGTGTTTTTGTCTTAGCATTGTGGAGGGATGACAAGTACAACGCTTCCACATCATTTAATCCCACATACACCTGCGCATTGACTTTGCTGAAACAAATGTTAATGATTAATCAACTTTTAGGTCATACATCAATGGGCAGATTGCCAGTGTGGTAGCTGTCTTAATCATATAATGTGTATTATAATAACTAGTAAAAGTTCTACGATGTTATTTGAAATTAATGTCAAACTGTTACTTTATACAAATAAAACAACATTGACGGTGGCGATACTATTTCACGGTCCCGGTCTCATCCGGTCTCTGTTTTCAAAATGTTATAGTAGGTATTGGGCGTGATCGTGAAGGTGTGAAGGACCATGGGGGGTAATAGGATTGCAAAAGATTACAGTTTATTAATATTTTGATGATAATTATTTCCTATCTTTTATCAATAAAACAAGTAAAAAATTAAAGCAAAGATAAAAAACACATATAATATACACATGTACTAAAATTAATGTCAACACATTGTTTGTTTGATTTTTCAATATTAAATTTAGTTATGTATATATTAATGATAATATTAATAGAAATAGAAACAATGCATGAATACCTGTAAATCAATTTTGCAAATTAATTCAGTAATTCAGGAATTCTAAAATATTGTTGTTTATTATAAAGACAATGATATAGAATAAAGGATTGTTATGCAAAGGCTCTAATAAAGATTAACAAGAGCACCGCGGAGTGGGTGCCAACGCTCGTCTGTTTTTTTTCCAAGTCGAAAAGGGGGGATAACTCAATATTAATTAAAGGCAAAATTATATGACCTGCTATAAACATGCATAGTGTTAATAGGAACACGTGTAGCAAGTTTAATGTGAAAATGTTGAACGGTTTTTGAGTTATGAGGTAAGGTTAAAGTTTTTGGACGACGACGACGACGCAGACGCAGACGCAGACGACGCCGACGACGCCAAGGCTATCACAATAACTCGACTTTTTTTCTTCGAAAAACAGACGAGCTAAAAATAAAATGATTTTAACATCTAACCAAATTTTAAAATAAATACTGTAATCAGCATCATATTTCATAAACGGTTAGAGATTCATTGCAAAGTTCCAGTAGACGAATAAAATATATTCTGCTAAATTTGTGTAATAATGACAAAGGTATTCAAATTTATTTAAGGAATGAATTGCGGGGTTGAAGTCATTATCGGGGTATGAACGCAATTGGGCTGGTCAAAGTGTGTGGAGTCCGAAGGACGAAAAATACAGACGTAATAGTTTACACCTATAACATATCGCATCAATAGTTAACACATGTAACAAATTGCATAAATTAAAACATAATGTTTATATATTTTATTCCATTTTGTAACATATAAAAGCAAATAAGATTGTCATATTAGTTTAACATACTTCGCAAACACAATCTGCTGCCTGATGCCATAAGTTATAAACCGGGAATTGAGAGGCCGGATGAGACCAGATTTTACGAGGAGAGACCGGGAAATAGTATCGCCCCATTTACAGCCTTATAAAAAATCAGCAACTTTAGCAAGATAAAACTGTACGCATTTTTAATAATCACAAATAGTTTCCAGTCCAATTTTCCGTACTCATAACACAAATGTACATACCCTAGGCATTCATAATCACTGCTGGTCTGATCCGCCATGATAAGCTTCATAGCTGATACTAAATGGTTCCCACCCAGTATGATGTACGAGTTGTTGTCATCAGCTTGGAAGTCATCAATTGACAGGCACAACTGTATAAATTTAATGTGTGATATTATGCTAAATCAATATGTGTATGTAAGTTATTTTTTGGAGCAATTCACTGCTTTCTGAAGGCTGTTTCCCCTTACCAAAGAACGCCCCCCCCCCCTCCCCAAATATTGTTCTTAAAGAAGTGCAACATCGAAACATTTACGTCAACACTTATTGTATGTAATGAAATATGAACGTAGGGCATTATCTATACAAATGACTATGTGTTTGTAAACGTAAGGATTTCAACTACCATGTACATATCGAGGGCTCAACGCAACACTATTGTAACTCATTTTTTCAAATATTACAGGAGGTTGAAAAAACTTCACAATTTTTTGTATTATACATATTTTGTAAGATTCTTAGTATATTTGTCTTTGAAAGTAGAATCAATTTAATAATCCAAATAGAAATTTGAAGTATAATGTTGTGTTTTTATTATATTTGAATAAATATTAGTTACAATAGTGTTGCCTCTGAAAATGAGAAAATATCATTTAATTTTTCAACGCAACACAATTGTAACTGAAGTTGCAATAGTGTTGCATTTATCTTTTTTTACCAGTTTTCCAGTTATATTTACAATTTGCAGAGCAACACAATGATATTTTTTTTTTTAAGTTGTGCTTACATATTAATTTAAAACATAGCTGAAAACACATTTAATTCCTCATAGTTCTTTGTAGTTTTTAGCTCGACTATTCAAAGAATAAGGAGAGCTATACTACTCACCAAAGCGTCGGGGTCAGCGTCACCCCTTGGTTAAGGTTTTGCGTGCAAGCACACATAGGGTAATATCTCAGCAACTACTTGAGATATTGCATTGAGACTTTATACAATGGTACTCAACCATCCAACGTACTTAAATAACCCAGCCCCAATATCACGCAAATACTTAAGTCAAATCTCAATCTCTATCTCAACTCATTTTACCACATAGAAGCATCGTATTATTCAAAATCTTGCATGTTTTCATACTTTTTGTAAACATATTTTCTCTTGAGTATTTGATAAAAGGCAATGAATTGAACTCAAGTACATTTTTTGGCAATAAAAAAGTTTTCAATTGGAATCGAGACCAAAGGTTTGATCAACATATTCAATGAAAGAATGCGTTTTAAAAAAAATGTGAAAACATATTCTTGTTTCCAATAAATTTTGTATAATATGGTTAAATGAGTTGAGATTGAGTTTGAGATTTGACTTAAGTATTTTCGTGATATTGGGGCCAGGTTAGATACCTCTAGTTTGCATTTAATGCAAATATTTGCAATTTATTATTGGACTTAGAAAATCTGGTTAAGGTTTTGCGTGCAAGCACACATTGGTTAAAATCTCAGCAACTACTTGAGGTATTGCATTGAGACTCGATACAATGGTACTCAACCATCCAACTTACTTAATTAACCAGGTATGATAACTCTAGTTTGCATTTAATGCAAATAATTGCCCTTTATTATTCAACTGGTACTCAACCATCCATCCTCCTAAATTAATCAAGTTAGATAACTTGCATTCAATGAAAGTTGTCAAAACGTTTAATCTGTGAGAGTGCAGCTTTAACAATCTGACTTTTTAAAAATATTTTATAACATGATGTTGCCATCATAAAATGCCCTGTAAATCATAGAAATGCAATTTATTATATAAATAGAATATCCCATTCGTGGTCATTTAAACAAAATTTATTAAGTTATGTTTACTGAATTGTCAAAAATTGATAGAAAGTTTTCACAGCTTACGGTATTTCAATCAATTTTAGAAAACTTTAATAAATAAATGAAAAATAAATTCCTTATTAAACGAACACTCATGCTATCCTCTATGTTTGGCAAACGGGGAATACACTGAAATCACAATTAGGCATTCAAATTAATAATCTGATGTTAAACTAATACATCATAATATTAGCATCGTTGGCAACTACAGTACTTTTTCTGTTAAATTTCATACACAATGAAGCATAGCGATGTTGATCTGACGATGAATAATAAGATATAAATAAATTAATTTATAGATTTATACTTCTATAATTGATCTCATAATTTTCATATGTTCTAATTTTTAAAGAACACTGTACTAGTGGCATAGTACTGTTTTGGTTTAATAGTTTATTTGATTCACAGAGATTATAAGTATCTACCATAGCCGCTCGTGTAAGATTATAGGTTCATCCCGACCCTCGCGCAGGGTGTTTTGCGGGAACTCAGTAAACCTCGTCTTACACTCTCAGCCATGGAAGATACTTATAATCTCTGTGAATCAAGTTCACTTCCTTCTGAGGACCATGATATAGCTTATTTGATAAAAGAAGCTATTTGGCCTCTCTGAGGTATATGATACCGTCCTTATTTCATTGTATTTGACCTTTTCATTATCTTCATTTATTGAAAAGTTTTTCACATTGCTTGTCTAAAATGTCAGTCGTACTCATTTCTTTCACAAAATATGGCCTTTCATGTGATGCAGTTCGGACAATTGCTGCCCACTAACCACTTGTATACACACCGTCATGTTTTGATGCTCTCTCAACTTCAGCATGTATTGAATCTCTTTCATTTTGTGTATAACCTTTTTGCAAATAATTATGTGTGATTGTCCATAGTTTGCTGCTCCCCCTTTGCAGGAGGCTACTGGTAGCCTTGCCATATGGCAGCTACTGAGTTTGCAACACACTGCCGGTCACATCCTTTATGGGAAGCATGTCTCTGGTGTTTAGAATCTTGCAACATATTATCTGTTTCCTAGATACAAAAAAATGGATTAAATATTTTATAGGATGTTGTTATTATGGATAAAACCCTTTTTTCAGAAAAAGTAGCATTTTTTTCAGCAAATACTTCTATTATCCCACAGAACCTTAACAAATCGGATGGAATGCAAATATGGCATATTTCTAAGAACTTTTATGAAAAAACATTAAATTGACCGGACTAAATGACTTGTATCAGGGTCTTATAACAGATTTGTTGACATTGTTTGTATTAACATTTTAGGACACTACTAAATGATATTTTTCCTAATTAGGTCAATTATAAAATTATTTGGACCATAGTATTAAAAAAGTGAGTGTTTTTTTTTAAATTTCCGTTGTATTGCATTGGGATGTTATATAACACCTGAACTACATGTACCAAAATGTCATGGTATTCACTTAAATAGATTATGGTTCTATGGTGTCAGGGCCACATAATTAAAGTTAAATCTGTAATAAAATTGAACTATTAATATAACAAAAAAATATTTAAAGAAAATGTTTAGAATGGTTACACATATTAATCTTCATATACAGTAAAGCCAACCATTAAAAAATAAAAGAAATCAGTTTATTTTTACCTTGTAATGAACATAACATAATAATATTTTTCTTGTTATTTAATTTATAATTTCATAAGATATTATTACAATAAGAAATTGTTTATATGAAAAGTAAAACACTTCTGTATAAAGCGCATTATTGCAATATTGACACAAACTTTAGTGAAAGCTGATGATGTGATATGATTCTTACCCTTTATCTTGGGATAATACACATGTTACTATAAATAGTAACATTTCACTATAGAAATTCGTTCCCGTAATAATGATTATCGTCCCAACCTGTGAGATTATTACGATTATTGCATAATTGCCCGATGAGAACGAGAACGTAAAGACTGACATCAATTTCACGTTAATAAGAATGGCCGCTGTATACTTTGTAGGCAAACATTTTGTTTCAGTAATGAGTACTACCCGAAACTGTACCAGATGTTTACATCCGTTAAAGGTCATAAAGCACTGAGGCAAGGAAATGTTTTGTAGAAACGTTTTTTTTTTACTTTACTCGCTGAGAATTTTTAATTATTCCAGCAGAATGGCTAGAGTCATTTAAGTCGAGATGCTTATGAAATTGCTCCTTATAGAACTGGTTGTGGCTTTGATAAGGGTTGAAGTTAGCCAAATTATTTTTTGATTGGTCAATATTTATCCAAAAATTATTGAGTACCATTAAAAAATAATGCTTTCATGAGCAAACTAGACAAAATATAACATTGCATAACTTATTCAGTTTTATGCAATTAGCTGCTGATCGTTTTGATCATTGAATAGATGACAAACCTCAGAGTCTAGTACAACCGGTATCGTGGTGACCGGCTGTGACGGGGTCTTCAGCAGATCTTTTTTGATAGCACTGACCCATGATGTATTGATAGGCCTGATACAGAAACTTTCGCTGCGTACCAACTGACTGATGGCAATACAGAAGACACCTGTTTCGAGTAAATGACAAGATCACTTCTGTTTTAACTCACTGAAATGTGCATGGTTCAAATTCAGGAGTAAAAATTAAAAAAAGGCATGTTAAATTTAAAGACACTCTATTTTTTCAGAAGATATGCAATCCTTGAAATAGATATGAACATAATTTAATTACCACAAGATAGATATAAAATTTAATTAAAAAATGCATACTTTTGTTTTTATGATAGACACACATAAGTTAATGACATAGATTAACATTATGCAGTAAAGATAAGTTTTTTTATGCGTGTTGATTTTAAAATCGCCAGCAGCTGATGGCAATGATCAGTTCCGAAAAGCACAGTTTTAAGTATTAGTGGTTGAACATTGAATTTGATATGTATCATATCTAAGGTTCAATTTTTATAAATAATGTCAGATACAAATTTAATGCTTCGAGCACTTGTTATGTTACCGGCGCATTTAGATTGGATGATTTTATGACCATCAGGAACAGTAACCGTCTCTGGTACAGGATCATGGTCAGTCACACACTCAGCAAAATCTTCACTGTGAACGTTTCCTGAGAATAAATTCCGATTAATTAATTGTCAACTCAGGTCCAATTCAGGGGCATATCCGGAATTTGATTTTTACAGGGGGAATAATGTATTCATGTGACATTTTGACTTAAGCCCCTTCTTCATAACCTGAATTGTTTTCTTTATACAATGGTCGAAATTAGCACAAGCCTGCAAGCCCAGTGGTCGAAATTAGCACAAGCCCGCAAGCCCTGCACTGGTAAAATTTATTGTTGGGCTTGCTCAAATTCTGAATTTTATATAGCAGGGATTGTTCAAAAATCATCTATACATTCTAAGGATTTGTGCTGAAAGTTTATATAACTATATTCATTTCATTTAAGAGGTCAAGATTCACGGTTTGTGACACATGCCATGATATAAAGTCTAAACTGGAAAAGACTACCAACAAAATGGAGAGGAAGGAATTACACCAAAGAAGAGAAAAGCATCTACGCCAACAAAAGTAAAGTTGAATATCAAACTGTAAATAATGCAATTAAAACAATAATGTCATATAACAGTTTATGCTCCATGCCTTCATGATACTGAGCTTACATAAAAAAATAAGCAAAATGAACTTATAACATGATACGTTATCTCATAAATTTTGTACATTTCATAATATCCATATTGTTATACTTTCAGTGCGGAACGCTCAAAATACTATAAGCTTATTAGAAAGGCAAAGTCCCAGCCGGACCAGTACCTCAGCATTATACTGGTAAAATTGATTAAATTGCAATTTCAAATAATGATTTATCATTGGAATACCAAATCTATATGAATAAGAAAAAAAATATATATATATATATAATCTTATAAATTCCTTTGCGAAAGAGTGTCAACATCTGGAAATCAAACAGTTTCTTCAAATAATACAATTTTTTCAACATATATTCAATTACCCAGGGTCTGCATGCTCAATGTATCAGCCTATAACTTTCAGATACTGTTTACCATTAAATGTGGCATTTTGTCTCTAAATTAGATAAATATTAACGTTAGCTTCAAGTCCATCAGAATGTGATACACTAGTACATTATTTAATGAATGAATTGCTGGGTTGATGTCATTATCGGGTTATAAACGCATTTTGGTTGGTCTAAGTGTTTGGAGTCCGAAGGACACCACGCATACTTTGACCAGCCCATGTTCGTGACCTGCTGACACAATACAAACAATAACAAGAACACTAGCTTTCACGTATATTGTTATACGATAAATTGCGATCCAAACGTATCTGATGATGTTGCGTTAATCGATTGATAAATGCCGTTGCTGAATGGCAGTTCATTGAAGGAATGGAAATTGAGGTGTAAATATTGGGACATATATATGTTAAACATCTGTTAAATGTTAATATTACTATCAAAAGTAATTGAAGATTGAAATTATTCCTTTCTGATAACAGGATGGTATGGACCAGGAAAAAACAAGACTGCCGCATTTGCCAACTACACCAAAGTCATTGTCCAATGCCTGGAAAGTCCAGTTCAATCTCATGGGTGCCATTGCCCATGGGATAGGCATATATGGATTCTTTGATCCGTTCCAGTGGTCACATGGTGGAAACTACACAATTTCAATACTCTGTAGCATTTTTGGCATGCTGGACTCCTTACCTGAAGTGTTATACCTACAGCTGGACAATTGCCCAGGAGCAAACAAAAACAGGTATGATTAAGTTTGTAAAAAAATGAATATTATTCTCAAATAAATGACTATTTGTAGGTTAAAACATTCAAAAATAACAAATTAACTATTAATGCAGAATGAAATAGACTCAATTTGAATGACTATTCTACATGTTTTACTTCAAAAGTTTTCATTTCATTTTTTTGCAGATTTGTCATCGGATTCCTTGCCCTTCTGGTTCAGGCAGGAATATTCAAAAAAATTAAACTTTCGTTCCTCATGGTTGGACATACCCATGAAGATATTGATCAGTTGTTCTCAAGGTACATGTCTAATTGAATAAAACATGAGCAATTAAGCTACAAAAAACATTATTCATTTGCCATAGATATGAAATACCAAAAAATGTCGTCAAAATCGACAGATTGCCATCTAGCAAATTAAAGGTAATCTATTAAAAAAAAACACTCATTTTCTTCGTCAAAAACATTTAAACATAAGCACATAATGGAACCTACAGAATGGGATATTTATGAAAGCATTGTTTCAAATAAATTTTGCATGCTCTAAAACAATATGAGTTAGTTCACATAATGCATGGGTATTGTACTGATATTTAAACATCCGAGTTTTAACATGAAAACATTGATCACTTATCAAAATTATAATGATTTTAACTGCAATGTAAATGATATTTTATTCAGGTTTTCAACCAATGTGCGAGACAAAATGATCATGACACTGGATAGCTTGATGCAGTGTTTTGAAAGATGCTACAGGCCGACACCTACAGGTATTGTTATAGAAAATAAATGAGATGAAATAATCATTAGTATAATAAGTTACAAATATGGTTTCATGCCCTAGTATACACCATATCGGTCATCTACTGACTCTGTAACGTATAAATTATATCGAGAATCACTTTACATTTTCAAATTATTAACTTATTCATTGGGACTATCATCTGAAACCAAACTCTGTACCATTTTTGGTACAATATAATTTGTTGACCAATCGGGAAAAGTATGCCTGACCAGTTGTGGACCAATGGCATTGCATCATTCATGTTGGAGACCTGACCTACCTCTTTTCCTAACTACATTGGTTAAAACCAAAAAAGCATAAAACTTTGTATGAAAAAATACAGCCTTTAATTTTAAATTCCATTTGTTCTTTCTTATTAAAATAGTTGTAAATCATAAAAGTTAAATACAGTTGATGCCCCATTGGCTTGAACTCGCTTGGCTGGAATTCCTTGTTAGCTTGAAGTGGAGGTAAATGACTGGTTTTAATACACTGAAGGGAAGCATTCACGCTTGGCTCGAATTTTTCGAATTATTTTCGAGCCAATGAGGTTAAAATGTACTTTTTTTCAAACACCATTTTTCATAAATTGAGCTATTAATTAGTGCTTTTGCTTGTTTGAAGAATGATAATCAAGATCCTAAAAATCAATTCATTTCAGCAATTAGGACAACTAGCGTGTGGAACTGGTCTGAGACAATGGACATCAATTCAATCAGAAACCATTCGCGTCCACATCTATTCAAGTTTGTCAAAGATGATAATGGCACAGCGATATATTTCAAGAAATGGAGTACTGATCAGGTCTTTGTTTCATTAACAAAACCATTCATATTAAAATCTACACTTAACAATACTCATACATGTAAACAATACACATTCCTGTAATGTATAATTGCATGTATCTGACTACAGCATACATTTTGTGCAGCCATGAGCTGATTTTAATAATAATGGTAAATGAATCGATTGATGAACGAAAATGCCGAAAGGCAGTTAATTTAAGGAATGGAAGTTGAGGTGTAAATATAAGTAACATTACCAAGCAACTACACTGAGATCATAGGGGCATTCGAATGTTTCAGGTACAAGAATTGTTGATTTTGTATAAATTTTCCTCAATATGTATTATACATAAAGCAATTACATTTTGAACAGGAATGGACAAAATGTGAAGGCTACTTGCTGAAATGTGACACGGTCAAGAAGTGTTCCAGAATGCCATTGATACCTCCATGTTGTGAAAAGGTTGATGAAAAGGTTACAACTGATACCTTCTCAATCTGCAAGTAAGTCACTTTCAACCTCCTTTTTCAAAATACAATGAACATTAACTCACTGTAAGCCATTACAAGTGACATAATCATACTTATTCATTACCATTTTCACACAAAAGCTATATTATAAATTAATATCCCAACCTGCCCTAAAACTTTAACCTAAGTTCCATAGTCAAGCAGGGGCCATAATCTGTGTAAATAATATTATGGAGTTATCTAACCTCATCATGTGATGGTCCTGAACAACTGTGTGAAGTATTAAGTCAATTTAATGTAGGGTATTGGACTTAAAAGTGAAAATCCCAACTTGCCCTAACACTTTTACGAGACACCGACGCTGATGCTGGGACGATTATTATAGCCCACCTATTCTTCAAATAGTCGAGCTAAAAATAAAATGATAAATTTTGCACTTATTCGTTACCTCAGTTCATTTCAGTTAAAATTTCATCACTAAATTGCCTACATTGTGCATTTCAGATTTTATGATGACGAAGTGTCGGGACAGTGGTGGGCAGATTTTTTCCAAGACCTCAAAGAGCAAGGTACAAATAGATAAGAAACTGTACCACCAGCAGATTTACATGGTGCGCACTTTGCTACGCATCCTCTTAATTTGTTGACTTTTTTGTGTCAATATCAGATAATTTGTATGAAATGCGCAACAAATATTAATAAACACAAACTTTTGAATCGGCCATTGGGAGAATACAAATAAAATATAAAATAGTGAAATATATAATAAAAATAATTATATCACGCACTGTACATAACAAATAATAATTTTTTTATGAAGAATTTAAACTTAAAATTACATTATAAACAGTATGACGGCCAAATTTGGATAGTCATAACCAAATGAAATTGATGAACCATTGAATGCAACAATAACTAAACACAATTAATTTGGTCTTTCTACAGAAGATAGAGAGTATAATGCAGATGACATAATCTCATCCCTGAAAGCAAAGGCCCTGCATGAACAAATCAACCAACAACCTGCAGCTCAGCAAGAAGAAAAAGAGGATGAAATTGCACCGGTAAATGCTAGCATGTAGTCATTTTCAAGTGCTACATCTTTTTTCTTTATGCTGCAAAAGTCCCATTTTAGCTTGGTTTAGTAAAAATTCAAAAAAAATCATAATTCATTTCTGCTTCATACAACATGGACGCTGATTAAAAGTGATTAAATTGCATCACATTGATTGTAAATCCACTGAAATCATAGTGAAGTAATTCATACCTGCAAACTTCTGGCCACAAAACATATTCAACTTAATACTTTCATTGCATAAACAAGGCTATAATAAATAATCTGAATAATCCTCTGATTCAATATTTGTTCATGAACTATTGTAACTTAACCTTGGATATATATATATATATATATAATCTTCAACATTACAGGTCATCATTGGACAAGCACCAAAAAAAAAGCCAACCCGTAACCTACAAACTAATGACATGGTCCTTGTGGACACAGTGAGATATGCGGATGAGTGGCCGCAGGTTGCCAGTGTGCTTAAGATTGAGGAAACATCTGTAACCGTTCAATGGTTTAAAGGGGCGAAAACTTCCCAGTGGACACCGGCATCAAGACGTATTCCAGGCAAGCGTGGGAAAACAGAAGCCTTCACAGAAACAATATCAAAAAGTGTTATTTGGTATGGTGGCTTTTCATTAACTCCAGGTGGACTTCTCCCAAAACATGCAAGGGATGCCCTTGACCAATACTTCGACGATTAACAATGTTTACCACCAGTGATTTATTTCGCGGTGCAATGTACTGCTTTCTAGCAGTTGCTTCCTTTTACGAAGATGTGTTCAATTGTACAAAAGTAATAATATTTTACTAAATCATTGATTACAGCTCCTGTTATTGCATTAAAAAGGCAATGATTTGATTACAGATGAAACAAAATCTTGATACGATTAGCTAGTTAACAGCATAATGTATGCAAGATCTATGAATATATATGACATCTTTAAATCGGCATTTCACATATTGACAGTAAACGATGTCTAGTGTAATCCACGACCAAATGATACATAACCCAAGCATATGTCATCGACATATTTCAGTCATCCATTTTTGTGTTTTAAAACCAAAAAAATAATACAATTTCAAATAGTATTCATTAAAACACAAACACGAGGTGTGATTTTGATGTTGCTAAAACATACTCTTGATATATAGCATAGCTATGTTTTAAATGATCTTACCTTAGGAAATATCTTAAATTTATCTATTACTAATCATTCCAAACCACACTATTTTGACCTGGAAACAATGACTCTGATGATGTCACGAATACAATAGCTACGTCATAGGTCAATCGGTCTGATATTTGATAATTGTCCAATTAAATCAATGAATTTTTTATTGTACAGTGGAGGAAATGTTGTTTTTCTTATAAAATGAAATAAAAAACACATATGCAATAAAACGGTTAAAAAACGACGCCGGGTTGCCATCTGTCCATAATGGCACACCTGGCCTTCGATGACCCTAGGGCCATTACAGACCAGGTGTGCCATTATGGACAGACGGCAAACCACCGCCGTATATTATCCTCTAAGTCATTTACTTGAACCAACTTAGAAAACGTTCTAAATTGTACTTAAAATACAGAATCAATAATCAAAACTATGTTTAAGTGAACACATCCCCTTTAAAGGGGCTGTCTCATGTATGGGAACCAAATAAGTTTTTTCTGTAACGAATCTCTAGACAATGATGTAATAGAATGTGATACGCTTTGATATCATAATTGTAAAAAAAAAATACCAAAAATCTTCAGTTAGTAAGTTTTAATGCTTGTACACGTCGATGCCAAGTTTATGTTAGTTTGCAAAATTTCTCTTTTCTTTTTCGTTATTTTATCATACCTGAATGCATTCCATTTAAGTGTTAATTCTATATTGTTTAGCAATGTTTTCATTGTTTGAGCTACTCCTCATGTACAGGGAACCAATTTTGCAATCATTTTAATTTTGAAAAAATAATTCAAATTTGCAAATATGTCAGTTCATTATACCCGTGACAAACAAAGTTTGAAGGGGATATATTGGAGTCACCCTGTGGTCAGTCGGTCGGTCGGCCGGTCGGTCGGTTTGTTGGTCATTCCGTTGCAATTTACCTTGACCGGATTAAACTTCATACTATGAGAGAGCATAATGAGAGGAACTGCAGTGTACAATAACCATAACTCTATTCTTGCTTATTAATGACTAATTGCCCTTTGTTACCGGTACTTTTTTTGTCCGAAGAATAACTTGAAAATTACTATATGGAAATCATTGAAACTTCATACAATGGTATAGCACAATGAGAGGAAGTGCAGTGTTGAAGAACCATAACTCTACTTTAGTAATTACTGAGTTATTGCCCTTTATTTGTTTTTTTGATGTCAAATATTTTTCCAGCCATTAACTTTCAAACTACTAGATGGAAATTTATTAAAACTTAATAATACAATGGTAAAGCAAAATGAGAGGAAGTGCAGTGCACAAAAACCATAGCTCTATTTCAGCTAATTACAGAGTTATTGCCCTTTGCTACTTTTTTCTTGTCCGGAGCTTAACTTGAAACCTATAAGAAGGGATTTAATAAAACTTCATACAGTGAGAGATCTTAATGAGAGGGAATGCAGTGAACAGGAACCACAATTCTATTTCAGCTGATTACAAAGTTACTGCCCTTTGTTACCTTTTCTTGTCTTGAGCATAACTTGAAAATTATTAGATGTAATTTAATAAAATTATAAGAAGGGATTTAATAAAACTTCATACAGTAATAGATCATAATGAGAGAAAGTGCCGTGTACAAGAACCGCAAATCTATTAAAGCCAATTACAAAGTCACTGCCCTTTGTTACCTTTGTCTTGTCTGGAGCATAACTTGAAAACTACCGGATAGAATGTAATACAACTTTATACAATGGTACAGCACAATGAGATGGAGTTCAGTGTAATTAAATCATTACACTATTTTAGCAAATTACAGAGTTATTGCCTTTTCCTGTGTTTTTTTGTCCGTACAGTCACTTTAAAACTACTACATGGAATTTCATAAAACTTCATACAATGATAAATCATAATGAGAGGCGGCATTCGGGGGTATTAATCATGTTCAGTGATAGCTCTAGTTAAAGTTATCCAATTGACTGGTTGTCATGAAGAATATGTAACTTTCATCTTAATAAGCATGTATATTTGTGAAAAGTCAGTCTTAATAACAAAACATAGTCATTTCTAGCCCCAAAATAAATGCAAACCATCCCTAATACAGCCTTGAGTCTTTCATGAACCACTTACCTGACTTATACAAGGATTACATGTTAAAAAGTAAAATGGCGAACACCTATGGTGAGCCCCAAGGTCCCCTGCACACTGGGGTTGCCTTGTTAACCAACCATCACCCACTGCAAACTACTAGGAGTTAGTATGAATTAAAGTAATGAGAAGAATGGATGAATGGTTGGAATGAATTTTCAGTGCCTATCACTTCCAAAGTTAGAGGCCATGTCAGATAAACAAGCTCTAGATTAAGACAAAACAATTTGAAAAGGGCTCTGAAAATTCATCAATCCATAACGGTTATGTGTGACAGGGATATGCAATGCAGGATACACAAGAAACATGCGTGCACACAAGCATATATACGGTACAGCCATCATGCATATCAACAATTTTACCGCCTACCATATCACTATGTTATAAACACCATAGCATGTGAATAGGTAGTTAGTGGACTATGGGCATCTAGTGTTACCATGTTTCAATATAACCAGACAAAAAACACAAGTATTCAATTGCTGAAAAAAGCAAACAAAAGCTTTAAAGTGGCCATAATCCCATTGTGTGGCAGTGAACCTTAAGTTCAACCACTCTAAAATAACAAATAAGCTAAGTAGCAGGGTCCGATATAGTAGCTTTGTTGAAATGCAATTGTTGATAATAAGTGAAAATTTGACTTGCTGAAATTTTCATTTCGCTTATTAGTGAAAAGCAGATTTGTTGGTGCACACACCAACAATGAAACTTTGTTGAATTGTTCCAGTTTCTTGAAGTACAAAGCTGCATTGTTGATGCATGCACCAACAATGCAGCTTTGTTGAAGTGTTCTAGTGCCTTGAAGTACAAAGCTGCATTGTTGATGCATGCACCAACAATGCCGCTTTGTTGATGTGTTGTAGTTCCTTGAAGTACAAAGTACCATTGTTGATGCATGCACCAACAATGCCGCTTTGTTGATGTGTTGTAGTTCCTTGAAGTACAAAGTACCATTGTTGATGCATGCACCAACAATGCCGCTTTGTTGATGTGTTGTAGTTCCTTGAAGTACAAAGTACCATTGTTGATGCATGCACCAACAATGCCGCTTTGTTGATGTGTTGTAGTTCCTTGAAGTACAAAGTACCATTGTTGATGCACGCACCAACAATGCCGCTTTGTTGATGTGTTGTAGTTCCTTGAAGTACAAAGTACCATTGTTGATGCATGCACCAACAATGCCGCTTTGTTGATGTGTTGTAGTTCCTTGAAGTACAAAGTACCATTGTTGATGCATGCACCAACAATGCAGCTTTGTTGATGTGTTGTAGTTCCTTGAAGTACAAAGTACCATTGTTGATGCACGCACCAACAATGCAGCTTTGTGTAATTATTCCAGTTCTTTGAAGTACAAGGTGCAGTCGTTATTGCCCATTTTGGCTATGTTATCCTCAACTTTGTTAAACAATGTTTTGTGGAAGGGAACATGGCTTTTCTAGATTTAATGTGGTTTTCTAACTTCACATAATACAGTGTTACTAGTACTGTTTCTACAAAGATACTTACATAAAACATAAATAACATTAATTTTACAATAAAACTTGAAAAAAGCAAAACCATATTTTCATTCTTATAACAGAAATTTCCGAGAATCTAAAATAGTTTCTACATACATTAACTGACCTATAATCTAAAAATATTTTCTACATACATTAATTGACCACATGTTTGTCCTCACCGCGGGAAATCGACCATCTGATAAGCTCTGCATTTTGAAAGGGGATGATTGCTTTAAGTTGTTCATAAAATAAAATTATTGCCGTTAAACAATTTAAACGTGTATGTTTATAAAACTTGCCTATCATATGATATCTAATCAAAGCACCGAAAATACATTAGAAGCAAATAAAAGGGGCCTGCATTTTAACCTTAGATACATGGGGATGGGGATACGTCGACTGAAGTGATAAGCTGTGCATTTTGAAGGACTTTTGCCTGAAGTTGTGCATTTTGAAAGGAATTATTGTTGTTTGTAAACCAATGATTTTCCTTTAACAAAACGTGTATGTTCATAAAAGGAAATGATATATATGATGTATTATACTTTATTTCTTATGATATCAATCAAGCAACGAAACACCTTTAGAAACGACTGAAAGAGTCATGCATTGTAACTTCAAATACATGGGGATGGGGGACTACAATGTACGACGATTGAAGTGATTTTTACATAAACAAAATGACACCAGACGCCATAAAATGGATACAGATATGTTTGTTTCCTCGCCCAATGTGGAAACACGCGCTCTTGGCCCTCAACACAGTTTTTACTTTTATCCATGTGTCATTCACCCATTCCTTTGTTCAAATAAAATTTGCAACTCTCACATATTTGCCGGCAGATAGTCTTTCAGCGCGTTCGCGCTTTGATTTAATATGGAACGAGCCATAGAAACAAAATATGGGGTCTGATAATAGTTGCTCCAAGATATTGAACAGCAGAAGTTGGTTCAATAGTGGTACCATTACATGTTATACAAGAAAGACCATTGATGCAAAGCATCAAAGGGCACCGTTTAATAGTTTATGCACTTGTTATATGTTGAAAAACAAGGAATGTCAAGGCCAACAAGCATATGATGGTGCATTGAACCGCATCTATGAAATTCTCAAAATATTTGTAGTATTCTGCATGACAACATAGGCAAAAGCATTGAAATTGAATATTTTCAAGTTGAACATTTCATTAGGGGTGGTGTACATTAATGAACACGACAGAATTAGGGTGCTTGTGCACTATACTTTTTGTCATTGCCACATACTCATATACCAAGTTTTATTTCAATACCATAAGTAGTTTTAAAGTAATGCTCTGGTCAAGAAAAAGCGGCAAAGGGCAATAATTATGTAATTAGCTTAAAAACAGCTATAGTCATTGTGCACTGCACTTCCTCTCGTTGTGCAAAATACCATTGACTGATGTTTAATGAAATTTCAAAAAAGTAGTTTTTGAACAGGGTTGTTTTTCAACCCTGTTCAGTGTAGCCACAAACTCGACACTCACAACATAAAAAGCCTATTTATAGTAACAAGTGTCGTCTGCCTTTTTACCACCAAAAATATAGTTTGAAAAAGTGCGAACTATATAAATTGCAAGCTATGTTTCCAATAATCGAGCTAGTTTTGACAAAGCTGTTGAACTTAAATAAAAATAATATTGAAGTGGTATCCCTGCGCCCAAAAATGAATGAACATCGAAACGTAAACAAAGAATTACTACCCACTCAAAGCGCATCATTCCATCACGTGACACAATGATCGCATTGATCTCAATGATCGCACAGTTTCCCCGCTTAAAACATCACGTGATAGCCCACGTGGGAATAAGAAACACACGCCATTTTGACAGGCACGTACTCAAGTGCTGTCGAGTTAGCTGACGATATAGAAATTGAAGAGAGTTGCTGACCATATACACAATGAAGGAAAAAAGTTTTGAAATTAAAGATTTTTCAAGACCTAATGTTAACTTTATTTTCAATACTTTTTATAGTGTACGTATAGACGTTGTTTTACACGGGGACTCTTAGATTTGCTGTGCTACGTATCAGCAGCTTATTAATACACACATGATCGTGAATCATACGGGTGAAAACCCGTATAAAACCCTGTTCATGGAGCGCTATAAGCGCTTTGATCTAGTTATGCTCCGGACAGGAAAAGATACAAAGGGAATAACTCTTGCAATACGCTGAAATAGAGTTATTGTTCATGTATACTGCAGTTCAAATCATATAGGGGGAAGGGGCAACGTTACCATGCTGGAATGACAACTTGTAGGGAAGAATAAGTGATATGAAATAAAAATTTAACAATTTGTGTAGTACTTTAATAAACATTATCATTTCGTCCGAAAGTTGCAAACATAAATAGAACATAAGTATTGAACTGTAAAGTTGCAAACATAAATAGAACATAATTATTGAACTGTTATATAAAAAGTGAACATTGTTTACTAGATGAAATGCATTTATAACATAACATGCCTTGTTTTTAGCTGTTTAATAATACTAAAATGTAATGTAAAATTGTATAAAAATCTAGTCAATTGAGTTATTATGTTAACTTCTTCATTTACATAGTAGAGAAGAGTTGAAAATTGATGTTTTTAGTTGATATTAACACAAAAACAGCATGTGTCTTATTGGACATAGGCAATTTTTTCAAATATGATAAAAATAACGCATTCAAACTGAATATGTATCAGACTATGTATGAAAGAAATAATACTGTTTCTATTTTTCGCAAAGGTTTTGAAATACAACAATGCACATATAAGCATAAATAGGCCAAATATGCAAAAAAAATTAGTAAACAATGTGTGAAAGTGATACTGAACACTTAAAACAATTTCTTTGTGCATTAAATGAATATATACCAGAAAAGCAATACTAAATCAAGTCCAAAATGTATAATAACATGAAGAACACCCCTTTATGAATATCTTCATAACAAATCAGAGTACATGTAAACAATAATCATTTATATCATTAGTATCATATGTGTCTAGTTTAAAGTGTGTTTTCATTTGCATTAAATTACATTGTAGTATATACCAGAAAAGCAATTATAAAAATCCTTAAATGTATAAGAAACTGAAGACAATAAAGAATAACACCCATTTATGAATATCTCCAAAACAAATCAGAGGTCACCTATATATAAAACAATAATCAATCATATAATTAGTATCAAATGTGTCTAGTTTTTGCTGTCTGTTCATTATCTTTAAATGAGCATCTTTAAAGTGAAACTCTTATTTGAAATCAATACATATAATTGTATTTATAACACACATCAAATTGAATGAAAAAAAACAATAACTACTTACTAAATAATGCATTTACTGAAATATCGTTTACTGATAACAAGCTTGTCACCCTGTTTATAGTAGCAGAAAGCATGACAAATATTAAATGATTGGTGATTGCTAAAAGATTTACTGTGGTCTACTATAGTATCACAAGGCAGAAATACCATGTTTTATGTTCATTCTTATTAATTAGCAAATTGAACTCAAGATCCTTCATTAGAAACATTTTTGTTGACATCTATCAACCCATTTTGAAAAATGAAAACAATAATATTAATTATCATAAGTCTTATTTGGGAGTAAGAGTGCATCTTTAAAAAATAGTGTGTGTGTTTTTTCACTTAAATATGTAACAATTCAATTTGACAAATGAGACAAAAGTTAGGAAATAGAAGTAGTAATTGTACATACAAATGTAACACAAAACAACAACAAAAATTGACGAAGCTCAATATAACAGGAAATCTATATGAAAACACAAATCCTTAAAGGCCATAATTATTTAAACTGAATTAAGGTATAAGTAATACACACTTTTATAAAGCTTTTATCGATAACATAGTTATTATCATGGTACACTATGGGACTTTTATCCAAATTTTGAAGATTTTTTACTGTGAATTAAAAATATCTTGTCTATATTTGATTTTTTTTTCACCTTATCAGAGATTATGAAATAAACACAACAGTTTCTGGTAAAATAAACTTCAGTTAACAGAAAAATTAAGTTCAACCGAACATATTATTGATACACATGGAAAAAAATCATTTTGATTGATCTTGTGAGTCTTCGGAACAGAGCAGTATTTCAATGTTTGAAAATATATAGCAGTTTTCTAAATTCATAAAAAATAGTTAATAACAAGACAACCTGCTGAAATCATTTTAAATATTTTCTATGATGTCTAATGAACAATTTAAAAGACAATTTATGATAGTTTACCGTTCAGTTTTGAAGGAAATATACATAATGTCATGTAATTATACATTTTTATAACTAATAAAATGCTTAAAAATCAACCTTTTTATTGTAAAAAGCTTAATTGGACTTATTCATAAAATGTAATCATTCAAATAAATAAATTTTACTTGTGATACTAACTCAGAATTCAGATTTAAAAACAATGAATGTACTTTTAAATTAAAATATGTAAAGAAACAAGAACACTAAGTAGGCGGTAATGCCCCTCCAAAAATGTCAGAGTGAAAGTTCTCAACTAATGTCTTTTTAATATTATAACATGTAAACAGTCTCTGTTGGTAATCGATGTCTATTTGTTTTATTTAGTCAATGGTATTCTAACATTTAGAATTTTTCACAATAATTCTTCACTCTTCAACATTTGAAGTTTGGTTTGTTCCCATGCGTTTGTACTTGTAGTGTGTGCACAGATGAAAATTACTCAATGCTGAGTCAATGCTGATTTGGTTTTCATGCCCCTTCAGGTTCTTTACCCATCTAGTAGAATGTTAAGTGCTGTAAAAGAAAAAAACAGTACTTTCTAACTAATTTGTATAGATAATAATACTGCCATACAGATACATTATTTAAAAACAACAACAATAAGCTGATACATGCATGTATATAATATAAAGAAAATTACTAAATTTATCAATAAAATTCATCATCACCACCACCATCACCACCACCACCACCACCACCACTGGATTATTGAAAACAGTGAGTTTATAAAACAACAAACACCAACTCAAATATGTTTTATATGAAAAACTCACATCATCTCTATCAGATGTGACTGGCTTGTGGATAGACATGGATGTCAAATCTGTCTTGATGATCCAACAAAGTATTTAATGCAGGCTGGAATTCATCATATAATAGTAATATTCAGTCCTTTTCCTGCCTGAAAGAAATTAGACTTCTGATTATCAACCAACAGAAACTACAACCGTAAAATACAAATGCACATGTATTAATTATACATTCTGCACTAATATCCGTTTTAGCCAAGAGTAAGGGTTGGTAGGCACAAATGTGTAGTTGTTGTGCATTTGGTTGATAATGATTCACAACAGTATGTGTCCAAGCTGTTGTGGCTTCCAGCCCGAAACCATGTACATCTTTTAATACAGGTTTATTTTGAAAATATGCAGTAAACTTGTAAACAAATAATGGGCATTTTTAAGTCTAATATTTTTCTAAGATAAAACAATCAAATAAAAGATTACATACTCATATCATATACATAAATGATGTACATTTAAAAATATGTAACATGTACATAATGCACAAGTCAATTGTAACCACGGCCCCCCAGGTCTGGGGATATGCCGGGGAAAGCCGGGGAAATTGGCTGTGTTTTTACCTTTCAGGTGGCCTCGCAGTGCCGGGTGAATGCGGTGGTTTTGTCTTTGAGCAAAATATAGCAGGGAATATGCCTTACCTAGGCTCCCTGGGGCACGGGGCATATGTCAAGGATTTGACCATCAGTTCGTCCCCGCAGGACGAGGATTTTATCCGGGGTTGGCTGGACAGAAAGTCAAAGTCCCAGCTATTCCTCGGACCTTTGGGGCGGGGTTACAATTGACTGGTGCATTATAAGTAGATGTAAAGTATGTAACATGTATATTTATAGAACATGTAGAAATATTAAAATGCTGTCTTTACATTTAGCAAATAAAAATGATTTAAGAATTCCAAAGAAATTAAAAAACAAACATTTTTGAACACATAAACTTACACAACTACTCAAGGATACTTACATGAATAGCCCTTTGATACGAATATCCCAGTTCCATGCTGATTGTTGACATTAGTTTTTTCGACAGAAAATCTTCTCTTACGCGTATAAGTCACTTATAATCCATGTTTTACTGTAATGACTCAAATTGTTAGATGTATCGTAATCAACTGTCAGTGTGCACTTATTTTAAACGTATATTCATGACAAAACTTCACCGAGTTTCCAACTATAAATCGACGATGTAGAAATTCCATTATTGACCTATGAATAGCGGGGAAATACCTTCTGGTTCTAAAAATAGCAACATCCGGATATGTGTAGTGTTCTAAAAATAAAACAATTCGGGGGCAATCGTAATAAAATTTTACTAATGTCACCATCCACACATTAACAAATAAAGTTAGGTGAACATTTAATTCCAATATCGATTAAATTAAAGAAAACAGCCTACCTCATGGTTTATTAATGCAGTAAACATAACAAAACAACATAAAACATAATTATTCCCATTCACATAATTACCGGTCCACACATTTTACATTTCATTCGGAACTCCTCCGAATATTTACATTTCCGGCACATGATATTACAGTTAACCAATCGGAAAACGTAAACGAAACGGGAACAGTTATTAAACTTATTTGTCGTTCTTCCGATATAATGTTTTGAAGATAAATTGAAGACAATCTATTCAACCATAAATAGCATTTTTAACACCCATGCAATCGCCATCCATTTGCATTTTTTAATCATAATAAAATAACAGTAAAACCCAACTGTCAATCAACTTAAAAACCGCTCCTACCACTAACTAAAATAAATTCCCATTCCATTCCATAATAATAGGCGCGCACTCCAGTGCGCCAATCAAGGGTCGAGTATGACCTTATTTTATGTTTAGACCCAAATAAAATTGACCCAGTTTTACCTTAATGAAGTGACAACTTATTATCAACCAACCATTGACTGACAATATGCAGGTCATCTGATGATTCCAGAGAAAACTTACATTTACCTAAAACAAGTATGCCAGAATCATCAGCATATAACAAGAGTTTGTTTTTAACCATTGCTAACATATCGTAAACATACATCAAAAATAAAAGAGGGCTTAGTATGGAAACATGGACTCCACGTGTAATACGAGTAGTAACATAATGAGTACTAGAGACATCAACTAGCTTTCTATCTCAAAGATAGGATTCGAACCATCTTAAAATGTCATCGCCAAGTCCTGCTGATCAAAGCTTCATAAGATAGATGAAGGGGTCGACTGTATCGCAAGCCTTTTGGGGGTCTAAAAGAATCATATATACCTACTACGTAACCTTTGACCTTCTCCATCTTTATGAAATATGTTAAATGAATTAGACTTGAAACTGTTGAGAAGCCACTTCAGACCCGGACTGAAATTTATACAATAACTTGTCTACCTTGAAGTATGATTCAACTTGGTCATATACAACCATTTCATAAATCGTTGATACAATACTTAGAATATAAACCGGGCGGTAGTTGTAACCTACATAAGTTTTGTCATTCTAATTAAATATGGGAACTACTCTGGTTGATTTTAGATAACCTAGTACCACACCTTTAATAAGGGATAAATTTATGACATGAGCAAGAGGTTCGGCAATTATGGAAGCTCCATCATTTATAAAACGGGAAGACATACCGTCTAAATCCTGTAGCCTTATTAGCACTTAATTGAGTTAAATATTTCAAAATCTGATTTTCGGAAACCAATGAAAAAGATTAGCTTTTTAACAACACACATACATTGGCATACAATTTTGTCACAAAATATTTTCCAAACTTATTTACAGAAACTGGCAATTTATCAACAAGCGTCGAGGCAACTGGTATGCAATGAGTTAAAAGAGTCGGCAATAGTTTTCTTATCAAATATCACCATCAATATTAAGACAACTATTGGAACTTGAAGAAGACAACCCTTTCTTAGAAGGTAAGCCAAGATCTTTAAGAATATACCACATGGACTTGGAATCATTGTTGTTGTCTTCCAGAGTATCAGTAAAAAAGCTTTTCTTGGATCAATCAATCAAATACTGTGTTTTGTTACGTAATTATTTTAATGTACTATAATTTTCATCACTTCTGGCTTTTCTATACTGTTCACAAGCTGAGTCTCACCGTTTTATTGCATTTAGGATATCATAATTTATCCATGGTTCTGTTCTTTGTTTAATACACAGTTGTTTAACTGGTGCAATATTGTTAACAACTGACATAAAATTAAAGTATTCTTAAAAAGTTTCCAAGCTACAGATGCCTTGTCACAAAGAATAATACCTGTCCTATCATCATGCAGCTAACAAGTTTGCTTGATAATCTTCTTTACTATAGTTTTTCATGGACCGTGTTGTAATATTATTATGCGATTCGATAAATGACGTGAAATATTATTTTGATCTGACACATATATCGTATTAGATATTTTGAATCGAGAGTTACGGAATGGGTCGCAAGTTGGTACCAAACAGATAAGATTTCCAACAAATACATATGTCTGTTTTATAGTAAATGTCAAGTAAAAATGAAGCTGAATACAATGTTAATTATTTTATCTGCCTATATAAAGAACTCGAATTGAAATTGTATACATTGTTTAAGAAACCATAAACTAATTAAAGAGGTAAGGTCGCAATATTGAAGCTAGTACACATGTACAAACATATGAAGTTTCAAAGATCGCATAAGAAAACAAAACAATAATACATCTTCTATAAAGTGGAATTAGTTTCTTGAATAAAGGCCAAATCTATGAGAGAAGCTCCCACATACTAATAGATTGTATATGTACTTTGCGGTGGTGATAGATGCAGACCTAGGATCACGTTAAGGGGGTGTTGTTGGCATATACGCATACTGGCTATAACGTATTATCGTATACGCATACCAGCTATAACACATACCAGCTATGACGTGGCATACCAGCTATAATGAGTATATCGGCTATAACGCATACCAGCTATAACGTATACCAGCTATAACGTATACCAGCTATAACACATACAAGCTAAAACACATACCAGCTATAACACATACCAGCTATAACGCATATCGGCTATAACGTATACCAGCTATAACACATACAAGCTAAACACATACCAGCTATAACGTATACCAGCTATAACACATACCAGCTATAACACATACCAGCTATAACGTATACCAGCTATAACACATACAAGCTAAACACATACCAGCTATAACGCATACCAGCTATAACACATACCAGCTATAACGCATATCGGCTATAACGCATACCAGCTATAACGCATACCAGCTATAATACATACCAGCTATAACACATATCGGCTATAACGCATATCGGCTATAACGCATACAAGCTATAACGCATACCAGCTATAACACATACCAGCTATAACACATACCAGCTATAACGTATACCAGCTATAACACATACAAGCTAAACACATACCAGCTATAACACATACCAGCTATAACGTATACCAGCTATAACGTATACCAGCTATAACACATACAAGCTAAACACATACCAGCTATAACACATACCAGCTATAACGCATATCGGCTGTAACGCATACAAGCTATAACGCATATCAGCTATAACGCATATCAGCCTTAACGCGTATACCAGCTATAACGGATACATTTCATATACAATATTATATTACACATACCATTTGTACACACCTTTTATTGGACATACCGTTCATACAGCCATTATTTTTGTATACCCTTTAGACATACCCACTTTATTGTGCATAGTTTTTGTACATACTTTATATTACACCACATTCTTTCATGTTAACATTTCATATAATATGTATGTCACTTGCGGTTCCAGGGAGGGGGCGCACCCGGCGCGCGCACCCCTATAATCGTCCAAGTTTACTTATTATTTCAATAAAGGAGAAAAAAGTAATACAATACGCCCAAAAATTCCCCATTTCGTACAAGACATTGTTCAAAAAGATTGGGGGGGGGGGGGGGGTTACCCCCCATCCACACTGCCAACATATTAAAACAAATAAATTTTGGTTATGAGGGAGGGACGCAAGTCAAAAGATTACGCCCCCTAAGTTATGCCCCCTCTGACGTCAAAGCCTGGGACCGCCCTGTATATCATCCATAGACACAATGTATTACGTGCACCTTTCATACACACATTCTGTTGCTAAAACATTCATACGCAAATGTTAATACACACGGTGCTTCAGTAAAGAAATAACACTCTTTAAATTCGTTACACGCATTATAATGAAAATGTATGTGGTTACGCCATCACACGCTCGAATTGATTTGACACCCTCCAAGTTGCGTACCAAATACTGCTATATCTTCTACTAGAATCACGCGTTACAAATAATATTAAATTAATTTGATATCTGCGTACACAATTATGCACATGTTTTGAGTTTCTGCGTACTGCGTACCAAAAACTCCGTAAAAAGCCCCCTGAATACAGCGTATCAACATAGGCGCTTTCAGCCTCCTAAAACCACCTTGCGACATCATTGAACGCATTTCTTAGACGAACAATATTTGTTTATCTGGATGAGACATCCCATGTTTTCAAAAAATAGACGATATCGATAATTGCTGAGTAAGCGAGTTTTATATATCGTGAGCACGAATCGAAACTGTGATATAGAAAATGTATGCTACTTTCGCTTTGAGATCATTAAGAACAACGGAAGCATTCGGAGCTCCTCGGCCATTTTTTTTTCAAAAACAACCTCGGATGTATGCCGGTACATCAGTTGAAGTAGTTCGTAATTTTTTGAATAATATCATTAATTAAATGTAGGGTTTACGAGTTGTATTAATTGATCTCAGTTTAAATTGATTGCCAGTGAAGTATTTTATTGCAAACATAATTAAGATTCCCAAGAGTTAAGTCATAAAGTTAAACTGCTAAATAAGATTACTAAGCGATCTATTTGCAGCGGACTTAAACGTACCACTTTTTGAGTATGTAAACCGTCCAAATACATTCGAGGTTGTTTTCGATAAAATGGCCGAGGAGTTCCGAATGCAACGGAAGGTTGCCTTTTTCTTCTTCTTTTTTTTACATTTATCGGTATCAGAATGCGTAGGTGATAATGATATTAACTGTTATATTCGATTCTCAATACGTTGTAGCGGAACATACAGGAACTAACCTATTGAATGTACAAAATGTATCGACTTAAATGATAAACTGAGGGCATTACTGTGTGGCGGATTACTTTCGCTTCTCAAAATGAGGTAATGTCTTGTATCATTAATTCGAATATGACATATGAAACATCGTCTAAACATTTGGACAATTATGACAATATATTATTAGTAATGTTACAAACAATATCAAATTACAAACTTGCGTTAAAACAGTTTCAAACCTTGATTTTGTTCTGACACATGCAATCAATATTCTCATGTTGCGATTAGGTCACTTTATCGAACTGTTTACATTCAACTCATGTATATTTTGGCAAGTGCATGATCAATGTATTAAAACACCGGCATTTTAATATGCATTTTTCAATGTTTTGCACTGATTTTCAGACCGTAAATGTAAGACAGAGGGCCTTTACTTTAATTGGTTCACAGAGATTATGCATGTACATGTATAACGTAATTGGTGTTCTACAGTGAACATGGTTCTCGAGGAGTGCATAGTGAAATTCATAACATTTTCAAACCAATGGTTGCAGAGAAAAGCTCGCCTGTGGGTTTATCATATCAATATTTTGTTTTTCTCGATCACTTGATGGCTATTCGTCGATGGACCATGGTGTGAACATTGCAAAAGGAGGGGAGGCACGTACAAGCTAGCACACTTTTATTGCAACATCTGCAAAACCTTATTTTGCATTGAATGTCAAGATTGCCATGAATTGTATGGATTGAAAAATTGTCTTGAGGGTTCAGTTCACATGTCTCAACTTTGTAGTATCTGCAAAACAAGTGGCAAAATGGGAATTGCTTTTAGGCATTGCACTGAGTGTGGTTACTACCTTTGTAAAAGGTGCATCATTGTATCATACAAGAAACAAAGTGCTCAAGGCACACATACTTGATAGAGTGAACAAAGATCCCTCACAGCATTTATGCAGCGGATGTGGCGAAACTGAACAAAAGTCACATGAACACCCACCGTTCACGTACTGTACACATTGTAAATGTGTGTTTTGTGAAGCATGCTTCACCAAGCACCACGAGAACGAATGGCCAAGCATGCATGTCAACGTTAACACTCGTACATGCAGTAGGATCTTTCACTGTGGGCCATGTTTTCTCAGAAGACAGATCAACAAAGCAGTTTTTTACTGCACTTCCTGCGACTTTGAACTGTTTTGTGAAGACTGTGCAAAGTACCACGGGCGGCAAAAAATTGCACTTTCCCATGAATTACATACAGACATAGAAAACATTGATTTGGAAATTGAAAGGTAAATTAATTTTTATTGACTAAAAATGAAATGTTACGATATCAATCATTCTGTGGCATTGCAATACGGCATTCATGAGTATAAACAGGAAACTTTCATCAGTGTTTATGCATACGGAAAGACAAAAAATAAGTTAGAAAACGACATTTTTTTCAGATTGGAAATAGCAAAGGAAACACGAACGGTGAGTGTAAACATATGAGTATGGGTAGTACATTATAATGAAATGCAGTTCGTTTTTGACTTCTTTATACATTTTCTACAACAAGCCATTTGCAGGCATATTTCTTCTGGATTTACAAACACAAACTTGACGTTATGAACAAACACAGCGTTCTTTTTCAGTGTGGTGGTTTCTTTATTCCTGGTATTCCCACCATTGATGGTGTTGGAGTAAACCATGTCAGACTTCCTCACAATGGCAGATATCGCATCAGCACCAACACTCCTGGCGTAAAACAGTGGTCAGTCTACGATGAAGACATCGAGCGTAATGAGAATGTTAAAGTGGAAGATTTGACTGAAAACAGAAAGTATCGGTTTAAAGTCACTTTAGTTTTCAATGAGAATGAAAGTTTACACAGCCGGGAAAGTGAATGGGTCGTCACGAAAGAGTCTGAGGCTTCAAAATTAGCCAAACAGGCAAAAGAAATACCGAGCGAGTCAAACTTAGAGCCTGCTAAATATATTGTGCCCATGTCTGAGGTCACTGTCAATACTGACAGCGGAGGTCGAATTAGAGCATACTCCATTGGAAGATGTAAGTACATGATGCATTATATTTATGCTATAAATTTATGCAATCCTGAGCAACAGTGTTTTATATGTAAAGAAATTAAATACATTAAGTAGCATCCACAGCGAACGCCGATATTTGATTTTGAAATTGGCATCCAAAGCGAACGGCGATATATATGATTTTGAAATTGGCATCCACAGCGAACGGCGATATATGATTTTGAAATTGGCATCCACAGCGAACGACGGTATATGATTTTGTAATTGGCATCCACAGCGAACGGCGATATATGATTTAAACACGCATTTACGTGATTATGTAAAGGTGAATAAAAAGAAAGACGATGTCAAAATTTAAGCAAACTTTATAAACATGCATTTTGTTACACATTTGATAAAGGTCTGTGTGATCGAACAGTACACACAACTGTATTGTTTTACAACGTCATACCAATTTAAATAAAAAATTAATAAAAAACCCGAATTGAATCTATTGTTAGCTCGACTGTTTCCATCGAAAAAACACACTAGCCTAGGTGTCGTCATCAAAATTACGCAACAGAAATATGACGTTTGAGTTTTGTGTTTTATTGGGTGAAAGCGGAAGATAAGCAATTCCAGTTGGTATTAATAGAAGTTTAATAGAAAGCAATGTGGATATAATCTATATTCTAGAATAGGAAATGTTAGTGTTCATCTGCCATAAAATATTTGCATTTTATTTTGGTGACTTCTATTGTTTCTTCTGTTTGTAGTCGCTTTGTAAGTATGGAGCCAAAACTTTAACTAGAGCAGAGACAGCGCGCTTTTGCGTAGCTTCTAACCAGAATTCATTGTTCGAGTAACAAAGAGAAATCATTTGCATTACATACAAGATAATTGTCTGACCTGATCAGTTGAGGACCTTGTATGTTACAATACATCAAGAAGTTGTTGTGTAGTGATATTGACCTTTACACGCTTAAACCGGATAATAAGAGGGCCATAATTTGCATTATATGAAAAAATAGTTATTGAAGTGGATTAATGAAGAAGGTAGGATGGATGACAGTGCCGTAGCCACACTAAGGCACATTGAGGCAGCTGCCTCGGTTAAAATTTAGAGAGCAAATAAATAAAATAAATAAAAATAACTAATACAATGAAAACTAATAGGATCGACCTCTGAATTCGTGAAACGACTACAATGTTACATTTAATTATGAAAATGCCGTAGCATAAGACACTGAGCAAAACCGAGGCGCCTTCCTCGCTGTCATTTCGCACTGCCGGGACTCTGTACACTGTATCAAACCTAAAGCAATGCCTTTTTGCCCGCGCATTGAGGGCACGCTCTATGTATAGAATGGCACTCCGTATTATTCAATTGATTCCGCATGAATTTCAAATATTTTATATTTATAATAGCCTAGACAATATATACAAATTTTATCAACGAATTATTGCATGTTCCATTTCATACATGCTAAAATATTGGCTACATGTATCAAATATATAAACATTTAATGAAGTTTAATGGAATGAAAAGCTTGCTAAGTGTAGAGCACGCTTGTTAAAGGCCTAGTTTAATAAAGGTAGCACACCCCTAATGAAAACCTCCTCTTCGATTACAATGCTTTAGCCCTTATGTTGTTAAGCACAGGACTACAAATCTTTTGAGGTTTACAAGGTGTGGTTCGAATCCAGCCAGAAGCACTTTTTTCTTCTTTGTTTTCATTAACTAACATTTTTTTACAGATGTTAATATTTTATTTAAATTAGCTTCTGTGAAGATTTCATAACTTGCAGGCACGGCTGAAATAGGTGGTTGGGAATTACAAGCCTTATTTTTTTTTAATGAGACGGTAAAACATTTTGATTTTTTGGTATAATGTCCCCAAAAGATTAAAGATAATTATTTATAAAGAACATGTCATAAGTATTTCTAGAACTTGTTGAATTTGCTTTTAAACCTCGAAATTCCAATTTTACGCGGTCAAAACACAAAGTATGTTAAAATTGAAACAGTACAGTATGATTACAATTGTTGGTGATGTGATCAATAATGTAATATTTCTGAAAGCAAATATATTTCTTGTTACTCTGAGACCAGATTATTACCAAAATGTTGAAATATAAATGAAATAGAGGATTTTTCTTGTCTCTCGGGTGATGTCGTTTTTATCGACGATTCTGAAATGGGGTAGAGTAATTCAAATTTAAATAAAATTGATATTTGACGGTAAATTTCTTTTAAATTTTGTTTTTGAATTAAAGAAATGATACACATTAAGAAATTATCAAGCTGATCATAGTTCGAAATGGTGCCCATTAGGGGTATGCTACCTTAAGGAATGTTTGGCATGACAATCCCCTCCTGTGCATCTTCTGCTATTTCCTGTTTATTTGTTTATAAGGCAATTAGACAATTAGATTAAGATCAATACACAGAGGTTGTGTACAATACACGGCTGTTTTTTGTTTAAAACTTTTTTCTTCTTTTTTTGTGGGGGGTCACTTAGTCACTTGGATTAAACTAGGCCTTTAAATAAGCAAACACAGACCTGTCCACATGGACATAATGAAGTTATTATAAAACTTACTGCAGGGAGATTTCCTCTCAGAGGGATAATATGGTTAAAAGTCAAAAACCGTGAGAAAGGAAATAATAACTTTTTTATGAACTGGATAAGTACATATGAGGTAAAAATTTCCAAACCAAATTTACAGCGCTGCAGCCAATTACAACGGGACAATTTCCCTAACAATTCTCGAGAAAAAGTGTTTGATGGTACATCGACAGTGAGTGGCCAAGTAATAATGGCATTCAGGCTCGGATTACTGACCTTGATCTTTATGCTAAATATGTCATGCATTGTAGAAATTATTGTTTAAATCAAATAGTTGTCTATTTATGCACTCAGGTTCTTAACTTACTCTTTTTTTACAACTCCGCAAAATACACATGCCATGAACAAGGCGCATTGTCTGACCAATGAGCCGACTTCACCACAGTTTGAGGAGGAAACAAATATGTCATATTCAGTGGACTTCAAAAGGACAGACTCTCCCTATTCGGTTACAAGATGGTTATCAAGAAAGAATTTCATTAGAACCATGTCCATTATGAACAATTCATAGCATTAAAGATACTTTTAACGAACAAGATGCGGCAAGTTATTTGAAGTCAATGGAAAACGGTATAAAATTGCATTTATAAGACTTTTTTTATACATATTTATGACAGGTCAGTTATATTAGCTATACAAATAGATATATTGCCAGGGCAACCAGACAAAATCAAAGGGATAAAGAACGGCGGTGTAAATACATCAGTGATGGACCGTTATAAGCTTAATCACTTCTATCCATTTTGGACCACGTAATACAGCATTCCTCTTCACATGAACAATTGGAAGACGTGAGAGGGACATATGTGTTACCTGGAAATCATGATCATCTTCCGTTAAGCTTTGAATACAAAATCAATCAAACAATTTTAAACGAACTTCCTGTGATTATAATATAAGCAAATTCTAAACCAATGTTATAAGATGGAAACTCTCCTACGTCACTCAAAGAAGGATTTTAAATGTGTGACGAAAACGACTTCCCCACTATTGATGCAATCTGTAAGTTAATTTTAAGATTACCTGTGGGTTCTTGTTCGTGCGAACGCAGTTTTTCTAGCTCTTTCAGAAGACTCCAAACATGGAAACGATCAGCCATGTAAGACGCTCGTCTTAATCGATTGGCTTTGATATCTGTTCATAAAACATTCCAATAGACTGCACGTAGACTCTGAGATTGCGATTCTGGACGTGACAAAGTGTGTGTTTTTAGCTCACCTGAGCACAAAGTGCTCAAGGTGAGCTATTGTGATCGCCCTGTGTCTGTCGTCCGTCGTCGTCAACAATTTGACTGTTAACACTCTAGAGGTCACAATTTTGGCACAATCTTAGTGAAACTTGGTCAGAATGTTACCCTCAATAAAATCTTGGACGAGTTCGATATTGGGTCATCTGGGGTTAAACACTAGGTCAACAGGTCAAATTAATGGAAAATCTTGTTAACACTCTAGAGGTCACATTTATGGCTGTATCTTCAGGAAACTTGGTCAGAATGTTATTGTTAATGATCTCTAGGTCAAGTTCGAATTTGGGTCATATGCGGTCAAAAACTAGGTCACCAGGTCAAATTTAAGGAAAAAGCTTGTTTACACTCTAGATGTCACATTTATGACTGTATCTTCATGAAAGTTGGTCAGAATGTTAATATTAATGATCTCTAGGGCAAGTTCGAATCTGGGTCATGTGGGGTCAAAAACTAGGTCACCAGGTCAAATTTAAGGAAAAGCTTGTTAAGAACCTAGATGTCACATTTATAAATGCTCCTTCGTGAAAGTTGGTCAGAATGTTTTTATTAATAATCTCTAAGTCAAGTTTTAATCTGGGTCATGTGCGGTCAAAAACTAGGTCACCAGGTCAAATTCAAGGAAAAGCTTGTTAACACTGTAGAGGTCACATTTATGACCATATGTTCATGGAACTTGATCAGAATGTTATTCATGATGATCTTTAGGTAAAGTTTGAAACTGGGTAATCAGAGGTCAAACACCAGGCCACTAGGTTAAATCATAGAAAAACTTTGTAAACACTGTAGAAGTTGCATTCTCTCTTTAATCACAATGAAATTATGTCAGAATGTTTGTGTTTATGAAGTCTATGTCAAGTTTGAAACTGGATAACCTGAGTTCAAAAACTAGGTCACGTAGTCAAATCATAGAAAACATTGTTAAACCACTGTTGCGGTCATGTTTTCTACTTTATCTATATGAAACCTGATCAGAATGTACTTATTACAGCAAGGTAAGGTTTGCAACTGGGTCATCGGTGATATTAAAAAAATCATCCGTGATATTAAAAAAACAACTTGGTCACTAGGAAGGATCTAAGTAATATATTTTTTAATTCCAGCAGGTATAAGTGTTTTGATTCCGTACCTCATGATTATATTTGGATGTGAATGAGATGTGAAACCCAAATCTTTAGTCCTGTTTTGCACCATATAACCTGAATTAGTATGCGGTAAAGCCCATATAACCAATTCACCATCTTACTTTACCTTATATGATCTAAAGTAGCTGAAATGAAGATGACCCTTCAAATTGTGGTTTAAGGCTGATAGGGAAGAGTTTTGTCACAATTGCCCTCGCCCTGAAAACACTTATTCCACACTTGAATTGGATCAGGTGAGCGATACAGGGCCCTCAGGGCCCTCTTGTTTTTTTGCTTTTGATTTAGAAAACAAAATTCAATGTTATATATATGGTGTATCTTGAATCAGTGCTTGCTTACTTTATCACTAAACCCCACTTTTTTCCACCGAGCTCGTCCCTGTGTCCTATTACCAATATATGAATCTATGACATTCTTTTTTTACGCTCACTCATTAAAAATGAAAATGTATATAAAGTGCCAATAATGCAAATTTTACGGTGGTTTTACAGGGCCGAAGTGTAGTCAATGGCAAACTAAGAGAAGTCCTAGAAAAAAGGAGGGAGCATGCTTCCGGACCCCTCTAGAATGCCTCGGTTTAAATGTGCCTCTGGCTACGGCACTGTGAGTTAGTGTGTTTATAGCGAAACAGGAACTAAACTGGGCATAGTGAAGTGCTTGCCTGAAGTGTGAAGGGAACAACATTATGTTTGAACATTTAGAAGTCAGTCTTATTGTCTTGTTTACTTGAGGACTTGCAGTTGTAGGCTGCTTGTGATCCCTTGCAGTTTCCGCAGAAATGTGGGTGGGGCATATTTGGCATTCTGACAAAGTTTAGTTTTGTTGAAATTAAAGCAGGTCTTTACATTAACTATGACTGTATAAATGAGGGAAACAGGAAAGGTGATCGGATTGTTGATGTACACGCCGTGAGCCAGAACTCAGTATGCAATCAATCCCAGGGTTTGGGGGAATGACCCGCGCAACCTTCTGAAATCGGCGTTGTAATAGGAGAAAGCAATACTTGGACGACGCGCGGCAATGCCCCGGACGATTTCTGTGTACTTCATTAGCTGGGCAGTTTCATAAAGAAGTTTGGTGGTATACACTACTGAAAACTTGATAAAAGCTGACGCCCAGGATTATATGTTCGTTTTTTTTCCGTGCGCGGTTTAAGGGTTTAACGAAAAGTAAGAGTGATGTTCCAATTGTATTTTAAATTGGGTATTGGAATTAAATAAAGAAAAAGAGGGCAGAAGAGAAGGAAAGCCGGTGAATTTGTTGCGCAAAATGTCTTTACATATTTAACTTTTTATTTGGTTGATGATTGGCTAGTAATTGGGTCAGCGTATTGAATGTCATTCCCTGTCAGCTTGGCAGCGTGCTTGGGAATCGCTTGTTGAAAACAGAAAACTCTCTTGTTGAAACTCATTGGTGTCGGAAGCGTCCGAATTGTCCGATCTGAATGTTAAGTTGGAGAGGTTGAACCAAGTCACGGGTTGTGTGGAGTGTGTTCAGCATCCGGAATGTGTTGTTGAACATAAAAAAAGGGTTCCTCATGGAGGAAAAGTGAAGCGGCGGTGGAGGGTTGTTGACGAGGGACATGAAGAGGGTGATTTGTTGGATCAGGGGTGTCGCCAGCTTGAGGTTGACTCTGTCGTCTTGCAGAGACACCGGGCTCCTGCGTGAAGACTGGTAACAGCGGAAGAGTTTTGCATGCACTGAAGGTGCAAGTGCAGTGGTCAACAGCCGGAGTAGATTGGGGCTAGACAGTCGTTAACAAAACCATGAAAATGAATGATCATACAAGTAATGGAAGAGGTTCGATAGTAAGAACCAAATGTCTTCAGTTTCAATGCAAAACATGATGAGATATTGACTTAAATGTGGTTACATGCAAAACCTTACACAGTCTGTATTTTCTTTTACTGAAATCGTCAAATTTTACAAACAAAAACACAAGCTGGAAATAAAATGAATTATTAATTTACTAAAACAAATGTAGCAATAATTTTAAAAGGTTACATTAAACTAAATAAGTTAAAACTGTTCCAAATTTAGGTACTCCGAGGACAAAAATGGCAATCCTGGACTTGTGCAGTTAATAAGGTACCTTACATGCAGTTAGTAGTATCTTGAAAAATACCATTTATATAAACCAATTGGTCTTGAATCCTAGTATGCTGATTGAAATGGGTAGTTGTGGTGCAAGTCTAACTTAAAATATTTCAAAAATAGTGCCGTAAGTGTTCCGATTTAGGTACTCACCAAGAACACGGCGTGTTTGGACCAGAAGGCGCGTTAGATTCTGTATGGCGCACTGGTTTGTTTTACACGGTCAGTTAGGATTTACTGGAAAGTTTATCCGTATCACTATGAGCACCTACGTATCACTATGAGCACGTACGGTAATCGGACATACGCACAAACGTACCCAGTAAACTCCGATATCATTAGTGTTCGCAAATAAGCTCGCCAAGAAGTACCTTCGACATTTCTCGATCTAGTTAACGTCGATCAATTGTTATTGGACTTAGATCATACACGTAGCAATTGCGGTTGCACGGTGATGTCCGCGATGGCCGGAAACCCATCTTTCGCAGTCGACATTGCGTTAATAATAATAATAATAATAATAATAATAATAATAATAATACCAAAGGTTACACATTTAGAGATATGAAAACATCTATTCTAATTTCCAATATGGCCTTCAAAGTAAAGAAACAAATGAAAAAGCATTATTCTTAAAAATAAGTCACCTGTCAATGTTAAAACCAGGAGATACATTTACATATAAGACTATTAAACATTCTGTTAATAAATGCATTCATGCTTAAACATTCACTGACAGAAACTCAAAGGACATGACTATAAATTAAACATATAAATATGTTAAAGAAAATGTAAAATAACTTATCATTCACACAATAAATGAAGCTTATAATTTTCATTGAATGTTTTAAGGGTTTTCAAGGTACTTATATTTAAAGGAATATTATTCCATTATTTTTGCTATAATATGTGAAAGATGTTTAATACGAGGTGTTATCTGTAAGACAAGATCCTTGTTTGATACTGATCTTAACTGGTAGGTTTTATTGTGGTTCGCATATTATCATCACTCTGGTAAACGTAGACTGGTACCCTCTTCCTCTTTTTTCCAAACCTGTCTAGGTAAACGAGAATGAGGGGTATTTGCATCGGTCTGAAAAACGCATCCATTTTCAATTCTTCGAATAGCTCTGCCGATGGTGTTCGCATCGGTTTATTAAGTATTATTTTTGCAACTCGTTTATCTTATTCACATAGTTACTTGTTCCTTTGCCCCAGGCCGTACAACAGTCAAATATGGGCAATATATATATATATATATATATATATATATATATATATATATATATATATATATATATATATATATATATATATATATATATGCGTTCATTTCAGATGTGAGGTAATATATCATGTTCTTTAACAGGTCAATTTTGTTATCCAGTTTTTTACAGGCATAGTCTGTGCCAGGTGAGTTTATTGTCAACATAAACTCCAAGTAACTTATTGATGTTCAAAAAATATACACGCGATGATTGACCGTTTGAACTTGTGAACCTTTCTATACATCGAATTTTATTTACCTTGATGAAGTCTTAAGAAAAAGTATTTAAGAAATATATTTTTCCTCCAGAATTTAGAGACGTTTAAACTGGCTTATATGGCACCTTATGAAGTTGGCGCCATTCAACCAATGAGTTTTGTCCAGTAGTTTTGTGTTAAATAGACAAACGGTCAACGATTTAAGACTTGTTTTTGCGATATCGTTTAAGGCCGTTTTTGTCGATACCAAACTAGTTTCAGTTTGGGTTTCAAGGTGTTCGGCGGTTTGAACCCGTTTAGAAACGGAAGTAACAAACGGATTGGTTTGTGTACATTTCCAACAGCAGATGGTTGTTCGCATGTTTTATCACAATGGTGTTTCAACACACTGTCCTCCATGTTGTTCTTTGAAAATGATCTAGTTTCGGATAAAACAAACGACGAAACTGCCCCCGGAGGAGGTTTCGATAGTTCAATTTTCGTTTGAAACTGTAATAACAAATACACAGTTCGTGGAACCAAAAAAGTTTATTATCAAACAAAACGCCCATACTGTTTTGTATGAATCGTGCGACAATCCAATTGAATCAAGGGTATAAATGCATCATTGGAAGGACTAGAATAGCCCCATTTCCTAGTTGTGCCATCTACATGTTTTCCCTGTTTATATATATGTATGATACTTATTATCGAAAATAGCTTTCGTTTTATGTGTTCATGTAAATGGTTTTATTATCAACTTAATAAACAACAAATGGTTATGGTTTTATTATCAACTTAATAAACAACAAATGGTTATGGTTTTATTATCAACTTAATAAACAACAAATGGGCATAAATCCAGAATATATATATATATATAGGTGCTGATGATACATGAACCATCAAGAAATCTTCCCATTACTAAACACATCTTTAAAAGACATCACCAAATGTTTTAACCGAAAAACTTCCCCATAATCTGCCTGTTCATCCCTTGTTAATTTAGGCTTATTCCTAAACTCCACAATTTCCTTAAAATTCTCTGGCAAGTACTGATCACAGTCATTGCAAATACTCTCTATCTCCCTATCAAAACCGTAAGGCATAATCTGTCTATGTAACATAGGTACAACCAGATTATATCTGTGGACCTTGTCATTTATGTCATTAAGATTGATTTGGAACAATTCCACATGCTTTTTCCAGAAATTGTCATCCTCCACTTTGTAAGGTGGGTCTCCTAACAGTTTCCTCTCTATTGCCAGGCGCTCTCGACACTTCTGTAATTCTTCCCTGAAAAACAAAGACAATGCAATATTTATGTGAAAAACTACAGAAACAAGCTCAGTAGCAAAACGTTTAAACATAAACCCGGTTTAATGGCACAGGGTAAACGCCAAAGACATAGAACACAAGAACAAAAAATCACAAACAAGAAACATGAAACAACAGCACATAACTCTTCAATCAACACAGTATTTTCTAGCTTTACTTTAAAATTTTCTTTATAAAATAACACTGACACAGGAAATGAACCAGGAAAGGATTTCAGTCAACAGTCTTTTTTTGTAACAGAATCTATGTTGAAACTGTTAAGCACTGGTAAACTTGTACTGGTTTAAAAAACTGGACAGGTTCATTGTGTTTTGAAATTGAATGCTTCTGATAATTTGGTTAAATGTACAAAATAAAATGGTACAACTTGCATATTTCCATCTGGGTAAATATGACGCCGCAAAAATATTTGCCATTAAATTTTTTACACTAAAGCCAGAAAAATTAAAATGTTCCTAAAAAATATTGTAGATAGTCTTAATTTTGTAAGTCAGAGGATGTCAATGTTAACCCCAGCCAAATACTAATTTACCATACTTGTCAATGACTAAAACCAGTGGGGTGAATTTTAAATTCAAAATTAGGCAACATAAAAAAATGCAAATACATTTTCAGTAATGATCTCACCTGATTTCCTTCTGTATCATGATCCACTCTGGCTGACAGTTATTGTCTTTTAGGATCTCGTTGAGTTTCTGTGTGATTTTATCGGTGTGCGGGTTCTCCCTACTGTAGTTAAGGGGCTTGCCTGACCCTTCTAGGTTCTGGAAATCCCCTTTAGACATGGACTCCTGTATCAGATCCTCAACTAGCCGGTCCATGGAACTCCTTATAGTAACATGTAAACAAGAGATGTTTGTCAAACATTATGCCCTCCTGAGCACCATGTTGTCAGGATTATATGGACAATTGAATGAAATATGCATGGACCGAAATGACAGCTGATTTGTCACTGACTTTGGATGCCGTTGAGACAGTTTTAAGATTATGACCATTCAAAGTGTGAGGATAGAGTGTGTTATGACCATGACCTTTGATTCTATGACCTCAAAATCCATAGGAGTCATTAGCTGGTCACCAAAAATCTAAATATCAAGTTTGAAGTCCATGGGTGCAGGCTTTGACAAGTTATCACACAGACAAGCTTTTTTCGCTCAAGGTCACTGTGACCTTGACCTTTTACCCGCTGACCCCTAAATTCCTAAGGGGTTATCTACAGGTCAGACACAACTTCAAGTCAAGTTTGAGGGCCATGGGTGCAGGCATTGTCGAGTTATCACTCGAAATATTTTCGCTGTGAACTTGACCTTTGACCCAATGACTCCTAAAATCAATAAGGGTCATCTCCTGGTCAGGCCCAACTTCCATGTCAAGTTTGATGATCATAGGTTCAGGCATTGTTGAGATATCACTGGAAGATTTGTTAACTTTTTATTGCGTTAAAGGTTACTGTGACCATGACCAGATGCCCCCAAAAGTCAGGAGGGGTCATCTACTGGTCAGGCCCAACCTTCATGTCAAGTTTGATGACCATACGTCCAGGAATTGTCGAGTTTGCTTTCAAGGTCACCGTGACCTTGACCTTTGAACCCCTTAAATCAATAGGGGTCATTTACTGGTCAGGCCCAACCTCCAAGTCAAGTTTGAGGGCAATGGGCGCATTATTGTTGAGTTATCACTCGGACAACCTTTTATCATTCAAGGTCACTGTGACATTGACCTTTGGCCTAATGGCCCCTTAACCAATAGGGGCCATCTACTGGTCAGGCTCAATCTCCATGTCAAGTTTGAGGGCCATGGGTGCAGGCGTTGTCGAGTTATCACTCCGACAACCTTTTACCATTCAATGTCACTGTGAACTTGACCTTTGGCCCAATGACCCCCCTAAACAATAGGGTTCATCTACTGGTCAAGCCCAACCTCCAAGTCAAGTTTGAGGGCCATGGGTGCAGGCATTGTCGAGTTATCACATGGACAACCTTTTACCATTCAAGGTCACTGGGACCTTGACCTTTGGCCCAATAACCCCCAAAAACAATGGGGTTCATCTACTGGTCAGGCCCAACCTCCAAGTCAAGTTTGAGGGTCATGGGTGCAGGCGTTGTCGAGTTATCACATGGACAACCTTTTACCATTCAAGGTCTCTGTGACCTTCGCCTTTGGCCCAATGATCCCAAAAAACAATAGGGTTCATTTACTGGTCAGGCCCAACCTCCAAGTCAAGTTTGAGGGCCATGGGTGCAGGCATTGTCGAGTTATAACACGGACAAACTTTTACCATTCAATTTCACTGTGACCTTGACCTTTGCTTTGGCCCGATGACCCCAAAAAACTATAGGGGTCATCTACTGGTAAGGCCCAACTTCCATATAAAGTTTGATGACCATAGGTGTAGGCATTGTTGAGTTATCACTCGGACAAGCTTTAAAATTATTTTACCATTAAAGGTCACTGTGACCTTGACCTTTGACCAGATGAGCCCTCAACTCAATAGGGGTCATCTACTGGTAAGCCCAACCTTCATGTCAAGTTTGATGACCATCCGTCCAGGAATTGTTGAGTTATCACTCGGACAAGCTTTGGTCTATCAACGGACCGACCGACCAACATGTGCAAAGCAATATACCCCTCTTCTTCGAAGGGGGGCATACTAAGATACAAACTATTAGTTAAAAGTGGGTTGACAAAATTAATTATCAATAGTATTTTAAAGAAATAGTCATTTTTTTATAAGAGGCATACACTTATGTTTTCTGTGAAAAAAGTAATAAAACAAGAGCGGTCACAGACAGCTATATCCCCCGCCTCATGGGGGCATTTTTTGTAACGAAAGCCAATCAATGGTAAGGGTAGTTTCTCAGGAACATAAGATATGCGTAAAATTAAGAAAGGGCAATAACTCTTTCAAAAAAGGTCAAATTGCAAAAGCCTGACAATATGCGCTGCATCACTTTATAGTCATAAACGTAAGAGGAGTTGCGAAGAAACCAATTTTAAATGTAAAATAAGCACAGAGCAATAACTCTTTAAAAAATGGTCAAATCAGGAAAGCCCGACAACATGCGCTGCTTCACTTCATGATCATCAATCTGTGAAAGCTTGGTAGAAATCGCATGAAAAACGTAAGAGGGGTTGCGAAGAAACCAATTTTAAATGTAAAATAAGCAAAGGGCAATAACTCTTTCAAAAATGGTCGAATCGGGAAAGCCCGACAATGTGCGCTGCTTCACTTTATGATCATCAATCTTTGAAAGTTTGGTAGAAATCGCATGTAAAACATAAGAGGAGTTGCGAAGAAACCAGTTTTAAATGTAAAATAAACAATGGGCTATAACTCTTTCAAAAATGGTCGAATCGCACAAGCCCGACAATATGCGCTGCTTCACTTTATGATAATCAATCTGTGAAAGTTTGGTAGAAATCGCATGAGAAATGTAAGAGGAGATGCAAAGAAATGAATGTGGGACAGACGGACGGACTCACACGCACGCAAGGAATCGCGCCTACCATTACTATATCCCCTCGCCATTTCAAGGCGAAGGATAATAAAATGCTTGGTGGTACAACATTTCTTTTCAGTTTTCATATGGACAGATATCTTGACAAAGACCAAATAATATTGACATATCTTTCCCTCTAACGGCACAGAAGGAAAATAATAATTGTTTCGGAGCAATGCATATAGTTCAAAATAGTGCCAGTTTTGTGTAAATGGCATAATTAAAACAAACATGTAACATGTATTGAACACCTCAACTGCTTTACTCAACAAATCTATGTAAATTTGATCATATTCAAATATTACAAATGCACCTAGTCATCTTCTTGCTTCTGGCATACTTCTTGTCCTTCTGAACCAGGGCATTATCATCAGGTGAATCAGAGGTCATCATTTTCTGCTTTAGCTAAAATGTTATAAAATGAAGGAAAATGATATAATCTTAAAATACATCAAGAACATGTACAGGGTGTTTCATAATACCTGTCCCCTTTTGAAATCCTTCGTCAAGTACATAGTTCATATACACCGAAACAAAGTTGAAGGATTACAGTATATAAACACATTAGAACAGGAAAACATTGACGACATTAATGATGTCATTTCTTATGGGCAGTGTTTTAAAGATGGCCCAATCCAGAGAACAGTTTAACAAAGTGATAAAATTATATTATATAAGAAAATCACCCATAATTACAGTTATCAGAACCATGACAGAGAAGTATCCAGATTAAAAGAAGTTGAACAAGAAACAAATACACCAATTAATTGAAGACTTGAAGATACAGGGTCAGTGGAAGGCTTGAAGATACAGGGTCAGTGGAAGACTTGAAGATACAGGGTCAGTGGAAGACTTGAAGATACAGGGTCAGTGGAAGGCTTGAAGATACAGGGTCAGTGGAAGGCTTGAAGATACAGGGTCAGTGGAAGACTTGAAGATACAGGGTCAGTGGAAGGCTTGAAGATACAGGGTCAGTGGAAGGCTTGAAGATACAGGGTCAGTGGAAGACTTGAAGATACAGGGTCAGTGGAAGGCTTGAAGATACAGGGTCAGTGGAAGGCTTGAAGATACAGGGTCAGTGGAAGACTTGAAGATACAGGGTCAGTGGAAGGCTTGAAGATACAGGGTCAGTGGAAGACTTGAAGATACAGGGTCAGTGGAAGACTTGAAGATACAGGGTCAGTGGAAGACTTGCAGATACAGGGTCAGTGGAAGACTTGAAGATACAGGGTCAGTGGAAGACTTGGAAGATACAGGGTCAGTGGAGGGCTTGATGATACAGGGATAACCAGGAAGACTTGAAGATACAGGGTCAGTGGAAGACTTGAAGATACAGGGTCAGTGGAAGACTTGAAGATACAGGGTCAGTGGAAGGCTTGAAGATACAGGGTCAGTGGAAGGCTTGAAGATACAGGGTCAGTGGAAGACTTGAACTATTTTAAAATGTGCCAAGTAAAGGTCATCCGACAAAAAAGTGCTTTCAAAACTGTACTCATTGTCAAAATTTCATTTCTGTAGCTTTAAGAATAAAAAAAGTTGGTCAAATGGTCAAGGTCATCCGAGGACAACATTGATGCTCGTTGCAAAACTGTACACATGGTCCAAATATCATTGCTGAAGCTTTAAAAATAAAAAAAAGAAGGTCAAAAGGGGTGGGCCAGCTTTGGGGCATAATTTCAACTGTTTTGCTAGACAGTCATCACATGATGCTCCACAACAAATATCAAAGGTATGAGCCTTGTGGTTTGAAACAACAAGATTTTGAAAATATTTCTTAAATAAGTCTCTAGGAAACTTGAGTGCCAGTTTTTACCCCAGGGGCATAATTTTAACAATCATGGTAGCAGACCACTAAATTAAAATTTTCCAAGATTCCCAATTTAAGTATACCAGACCTGTGAACCCTGGGGGATGGCCAGTAATGACCCCAGGGGCATAATTTGAACAAACATTCACAAGCAATTGTACTTAGATGGATGCGCGAACACACAAAAAGATTTTCAAACATTTCTCAATTTAAGTATACCAAACCTGTGAACCCTGGGGCATGGCCAGTAATGACCCTGGGGGCATAATTTAAACAAACATTCACAACCAATTTTGTTTAGATGAATGAGAGAACTACAGACACTTTGGCCAATAGAGCTAAAAAAATGGCCTTTGGCATTTCAACAAGAACAAGGCAAAGTAATTCACAAAATCAACTGCAGAACTAAAAAAGCAAGCTGTTTCCTTTCACCCTAGACTTGACTTTACATGTAAACTTGGCTAAAAATAGACAAATTCGCTCATGCAGACTTGGCTAAAAATAGGTTAGCAAAAAATAGCATTTCTTTAAAACTTTCAAGGCCCATAATCTAGGCATGCATGGGCTGATCTGGCTGGTTTTAGAAAGAAACCAAGCTCTGATGGATATCTACATACTGTACAAGTTTTATTGAGATACAATGAAAACTGAAGACTGTATTGTGTTCACAAGCAATTGATTACAGACGCACTGACGCACGCACGGACACACATACGACGTACACATTACCATCTTGGTCAGTAGAGCTAAAAACTGCAGATATTGAGGAACTAAAAAACAACAAAATAGGCCAGACTTAAAATATTCCTTGTTTCCGGCCCTGTGACCTAGGTAGATATGGTATGAGTCAGTCAGTAGATGAACATTTTTTTATGCTTATCTATTTCCACAGATTAGAGATACATGTAACAATGTCTTATAAATGTTTAATGTTTAGTTCAATCTTCTTTGGAATTAATTATATTAAACATAATTTTTAAGCCTATGTCAGACAATGGAAAAAATACTGATAAGAATGTTTAGATAACATTCTTAACTGGATTTGAAATTTAAAAGCATGTCGTAGAAAAAAATTTTTTGGTAAAAAACAATACACACTTCTGGACATTTTATTAAATAGTTTGCTCTTAAGTGGCCGTTGCTGCCTTTGAGAGACTGGTTGGGTCAAACCATAATATAGTTTTGACTCTGATTATAACCCTGTGCAATTCTGTCATTTCATGGAGGAGTTTTATGTTATAAATGCAGGCAGGCAGACAGGCAGCTAGTTGACATGCCACCCTTTGGAATAAGTCCTTTTTTTTATACATACTTTATACTTGTAAACGTTCTGTTGGGCCCTGGATACTTTTATCTGCTCATACTGCTTCTGTCTTTCTGTCCTGGTACCAGTACCAAAACCCTGTAAATAAATGTAAGTTGAGTTTAAAAGATGAATAATATTGAAGTACTGTGAAATCATTAATGTTCGTGGGCATGAAATTTCGTGGTTTGCCGAAAAAAAAAACAATTTCGTGGGTACTTGAATTCGTGGATTTTCATTTTTGAAAAAAAAATCGAAGATGCGATCGTCCTAGATCGTCTGCATAATATCCACGCGCTGGCCCGTGATTTCCACCTTCTACGTCACTCGGTTTATGACACTCGCTAATGTGGTACGACATGCCAATTAGTGCATATACCCATGTCACTTATCGATTTAATTGGGAATAAAGGTAATAAAAGAAGATGTACCCTGATCATAAATACAGATAGGGGAAGCCATTGAATGCCAATTAAGAATTTTGCAAACTGTGAAAACACCGAAAAGGTGCGTATATTGTCACGTTCGGTGCTTAGTAACCTTCAATATACTAGTAATCGATTAATTATTTTATTAAATAAAAAAAATCGAGTATGGACACTCATCACGCAGATCTTGTAAACTTGGAGATTTTCATTAACAGCACACGTTTAAACACGTGCTTATAACTGTCATTTGCTGCATAAAACACATGTAATTGATTTAGTTCATTATTTGTTAAAGGCAGTTATAATATATTAACAGAATAATGATCGTAAGTTATACAGTGAGACAGGTGTTAACACTGTATACTGCGACCTCTGTAAATAATATACTAGAGTATGAACATAACAAGGCAATTGAAAAAGTGAATAAAGGGTTTATATTTCGTGGGATCTTGAATTCGTGGATCACCCAACCCACGAAAACCACGAACATTAATGCCCCACGAACATTAATGATTTCACAGTATGTATCCAAAGACAGCAGTGTAACTTATATTAGAAAATACGTTTACATGTAGCTGTCTTTCAGTTTTTAACAAGCAAATAAGAAATGACACTTAACACATTTACCTTTGTAATGTTACTGTAAAAAAAAATAGATACAGTTCTATCATAAAAAGGAAATAGCAGCTATTGTGTATAAATGTATTATCAAAACTCACATATGTTAAACTATATGACGGTTCTCAGTAAATAAGGCATAGAAATCAGTGGTGGACAGAAACATCAACACTTTAGTTCAATGTAAAATTGTGATAATTTGACTTGAAAATTAATCATATCTGTTGTGGAGTAAATGAGAAAAAACAACAGATTTGGAAGGGGAAGAGGTGATTTTTTAGGAATTTGCCTATTTAATACACAAGGTAAAGGAGCTGGTGGTGGACATAAAAATCAGTATTTTGTTTTGGAAATAATTCAATGAATATATATGAAAAATGGCTATATTAACTTTGACACCTAAGTTTGGTCTTAACATTGAAGGTAAATGGCTGGAACATACACTCTGTCTGTTGTCTCCATGTGGTGTACATTCATCAATTGAGGGGTTATAGGGCGTGCACACAAAACTGCTACATGACCTTTGACATTTAAGTGTGACCTTGACAATGAAGATAGGTTCTGCTCAAAGATTTTACAGGAGCATAAAAAGTACCTCATTATCCAAGAACTGTCTATGTTGTGGTTGCTGTCTTTTAAATGAGTCATCATCATCATCATCATCATCATTGTATACTGAATGCTTGCTGCCATTTTCAGCATTGAGCTTGGACTGAAATACAAAATATGATACTACATTAAAAATCTTACTCCAGTACTAGAATAAAAAACTTGACACAGCCTCAAATGCATCTCAAAGGGTTACTTCAGCTTGATATAACAAAATGACCATAGTAGCAGAGTAACATAAGTGACATCTGAGTAAAATCTAAATCATGTAACATTGACTCCTGGCTGCCTGCGCAACACACATTTTTATATCTATGTCAAGAGCAATTTAACATTTGAATAATTTTTCATGACTCTGGCTCTCAGACTTTTGAGATACCTGCGACGCATTATTTTGTGATGGATGTACCGTATGATATAGGCAAACCTATAAATATTATGACCTTCCCGCTTTTTTAGTAGGGGTATTAAAATGTCCCTGACAGCTTTTTATTTCAACTTTAAGAAAGATAAAGATAATACCTTGATAGCTTTATATGCTTCTTTGACCTGGTTGAACTTTCTTGCGTCTGCTGTGGAAGACTTGCTGTCTGGGTGGTACTCTCGAGCGAGTTTAAAATATGCCTCCTAAAATTTATTAGAATTGGTACAAATATAACCTAATTTTTAATCATTTCAATTTGAAATTATTTATTTGTCTGCTTTGTATCTACTGTATTTAGTTTACTGAACAGGTCAAGCACAAGAGAGCTATTAGGATTGCTTGGTGTCTGAACTCGATCGTGCTTCAACAGATTGCATATAAAAAATATTGACATTGACCAAGCGTTAAAAGGCCATCACAGCTCTGTTGTTTTTCTTCATAGAAGAAAAACAATGTATTTTTTGTGATTAAGGCAACACATTTTAGAATAATAGTCAGATTACTGTCAAAAATAAAAACATGCCTATAAGTTATGCATCTTCAAAAACCTGCTTATACGTATAAAACAAATGTATATACTAAAAATTGAACCAACAAGTACCAATGACCCATGACATTTTATTAAACCTAAACAAACAAGAGGGCCCTGAAGGCCCTGTATTGCTCACCTGATTCAATTCAAGTGTGAAATAAGTGTTTTCAGGGCAATGCAAAAGAGACAGAGGGAGAGAATAAGTGTTTTTCAGGGCGATGGAAAGTGCAACGAGAGGGGACTTTATAGTAAAAACAAATTTAAGACTACCTAAAGATTACAAAAATAACATTCTGATCAAGTTCCATGAACATATGGCTGGTTTTTTTCCATATTTTGGGAATATGACCTATACCCATGAGATTGGGAAATTTTGGCGTCAATTTTGGCAAAATTTGGAATTTGTGATAAATAATTATAAAGAATAAAATTTATATAATATTAAAATGAATAGTATTGGTATTTTCAACATATTATTCACTGACTCTGTTAGTACCTAACATTGTTTAACCCCTTGTTTTAACTCTTTGAAATAGTCAAAAGCTCAGAGATCTGTCCACATGATGATGCATATAATTCTCATCGATGCATCAAAATTACTGAGGAATCAGGCGGGACCAGGATACTATATTACACACCATATTTTTTAAAAGCTCCACAGGAGATTTGTTTAGAACATCTGGGCATTTGGGTCACATACCAGGGGATTTTCATTATTGCCATGAAGTGCTATGGGACATGTGCCAATTGGATACAAAATCTGATATCTATGAAAAATAAACAGAGTTGTTTGCAACTGATCAAAAGCAATTCAATATTTTTTTTAAATTTCATCAGCTTGTTACTGAGTTGTCAACTTTCATTTTCACTTCTCAGTTCTGTCATATTCCGATAATTTGGCAATGAAGGTCAATGTCATGTATGTGAGGCATGACAAAGAACTGCATTGTCTATTAGTTATCTTAATCCCTTTCCGCTCGAATAATATACTGACAACTTTAAATTATTAATCCATTTGTTAACTAGCACATGCACAATGTGAAGAACTCTTAATTTGGTACATGCTCTCTGATTGGATATAAAATATTATTCAACCAATGAAAATCCACCTTTCATGGTGACCCGGATATTACATTATTGTATGTTTCTGTGAATAGACGCTTGCATGTAGGGGAAATAACTGTTTTGTTTACATTTTCATTGTCATTTTTCTCTTTTTTCTTTCGTAATTTTTGGAACTCCAGATTCAATGGGAAAAAAAGATACTTTTTGCCTTTGGGAACATGACCAAATACCAGCTATAAAAATTGCTGTATGGTCATAAATGTGGCCTCTAGTGTTAACATGTTTTTCCTATGATTTGACCTAATGACCTAGTTTTTGACCATACATGACCAAGATTCCAACTTGGCCTAGAGCTTATTAATATAAACATTCTGACTAAGTTTCATGAACATACAGTCATAAATGTGACCTCTAGAGTGCTAACAAGCTTTTCCTTAAATTTGACCTGGTGACCTAGTTTTTGACCGCACATGACCCAGATTCGAACTTGACCTACAGATTATTAATATTAACATTCTGACCAAGTTTCCTGAAGATACAGTCATAAATGTGACCTCTATAGTGTTAACAAGCTTTTCCTTTAATTTCACCTGGTGACCTAGTTTTTAACCCTAGATGACCCAATATTGAACTCATCCAAGATTTTATTGAGGGTAACATTCTGACCAAGTTTCATTAAGATTGTGCCCAAGTTGTGACCTCTAGAGTGTTAACAGTCAAATTGTTGACGACGGACGACAACTACGACAGACGACGGACACAGTGCGATCACAATAGCTCACCTTGAGCACTTTGTGCTCAGGTGAGCTAAAAATGACACAAAAATCAAGCCTAAACAAATTTGTTAAAGGGAAATATTATATTCTGTTACCTTTAACTCATCAACTGTACAGTCCTCTGGCACATTTAGCCGATTGTAGCAGTCACTCAGATTGTCTTTGATTTGGTATCCCACCCTGCAAGTGGTTGATGACGTAATCCTTGCAGAAAGTGTAGCATGCAGATTTAGTTTACCTTGAAGCGGCAAATCGCTGATGATCTGGTAAGTCAGCCTTACTTGGTTACACAGCGATTGCCGAAGGATGACAGAAAACATCTTACCCACAATTTACTAGCAATTCTGTCTGAAAATTTTGAATGTGTATAAAGAGGACTAGTACTCAAAATAGGTGTCTTGCTAAAATGCTACCAATGTAAGAATAATTAAAACATTTTGCATTATAACATACTTTAAATGCATCTCTTGCTGAAATACTACAAGTGATTTTAAACACATAAACAAGAGTAACAGACAGAACACTTAGTTATTTAATTAAGCTAAAAATGCAATCAGTAAATATGTTATGTACAAATACTACTGGTTCTACAATATTTATCTTTCATGAACAACATTAATTATATATAAATTGAGATGTTATAACTATTTAATGTCACTTTGAAATCAGAGCAAGTTAAATTTGAAAACTTTGTATATATATATATATATATATACATATAATATAGCTAGGATATCTAATATCATAATACACACATTTATTATATCTGCCTACCAATTTCTCCTTACATATCTGACAGTGAAAACACATCTCGCCATGATAATGTAAAATCTACATCATGCTACTTCCATATCCTAAAAACATAATCATGGTTATTTGACTGAATGTATTGTTAATTTTAAAACATCATCATTGCAGGATCTTACTGTATAGTATATATATATATATATATATATATATACGGAAAAAAAAAGGAAACAATATGGTGACCCCACTGCCCACCATATCGTTTCCTTTTTTCCCCCCGTATATAAATGATATCCCATATCGGGTGCCCTACTAACCCCGCAACTTATATAATTACTGGGAGCAAGACAAATCGGCCCTTACCAAATCAACCTACTACCAAATCAGCCCCTGAGACGTTTCGGCCCTGCCATTTCGTCCCCTTTAAAATAAATGACTCGAGACTTTTCGGCCCTTTACTGATTTTATCAGAGACATTTTGGCCCCTTAATTAAGTTTTTATTTTAAATATAATTAAAACAGTAGAAATGTTCAAACACTATTTTGATATAAGTTGTAATGATTTGTAGTTCCACATAAAAAACATAATATATTAAATTCACTGCAGTGCTCCAGCTAGCCCGTTTTTCAATGGCGCAGCGCCCGTGCCCCTTTTCTTACCGCCCTGCCCCTTTTTTGAGTACTGCCCTTTTCACAAATGCTCTATAAGCGCTAATTATCCCGTTAGTGCCCTTTTTACTATTGAAATCATTATTAAAGATCGGCAGCCGCTGTCATAATTGAGTCAAATTACGTAATTATTAATATTTATGATAATAGTGTTCCCGCTAGGTGTCACCATGCTGCCCCATTGCCGACTGCTTAAAATATGCCGTACTGCCCTTTTATCTTCCCATGTGCCTTGTCCAAGTCATATGACAGCTATTTGTGTAGTGAGCAGACGACATGTGTTTTCATAACCGGTCATCTTTTAATCCGATAATTAGGAAAAGCCAACTAGGGAACATCGGCAGGAGGCGGAGCTATTGAAAACCAGCCAATCAGAATATACATTGAGAACTCGTTTATTCAATGATGAAAGTTCGTAAAATGCGATAGAAAATGTGAGGGGATGGTGAAAAATGTTGTCAAGCACAATTAAATATTGTTAAATAATTGTTTATTGTATTGTACAGACGAGACTTGCCATTTTAAACAGTGTTGATTTGAAGCAGACGGTCACTGCCGATTTATAAACACAGGAAAAGTGGCGCTAACACAATCAAATACATCACTTATTCAGTAAATGTTTTGAAAGTTTATTTGTAAAATATTGATGATGAAAATTTCTTTGTAACCCACAAAAATATGTTGATGCTTTATCTAGTGTTTACCTATCATGTCCACGATCTTGTCAAAATTCGCCGAAACCGCCATTTTGTCAGACCGAATTTAGGAGTTATTTTATCAATGTTTTATAAGTGACTTTTTAAGAAAGGGCAGTGATTTTAATTGTCATTTTATTCTAAAACATGAGCATATTAAACATTATTTTACCAAAGACAATTAAATGACAGCCAGGCTGAATGTAACATTCGTACCCAATCCTGAACGTACCAAATTAAGATTCGTCCCTTACATAATTTGTTTTTTGTGTATTTATTTATTTGATTGCTGTCTTTGTTTTTTTCTTCATTTTACATGATTTTTAGGAGAAATATGTGACATTGCACTAAAGAAGACTCCAGTCAAGTACAATCACACTATACCACAGACAATAAGACAAATTTTAATTTTGATATTAAAACACACCCTTCTAAATTTTGAGAAAAAGCCCCATTTTGTTCAAGTCTGAAAATCATGTAAAATGATTTAAAATGAGTATGAAAACAAAACAAATTCTAGGGTGAGACCTCCTCCCCCCCCCCCCCCGAAAAAAAAACCTTGTAACAGGGGTGGACCCCTCCCACAACCACCCCCCAATCGCCCCTACACGACTCATGTAGCTTGCCCTTTTCAAAACTCCACCCTGCCCTTTTCAAATCCTGGCTGGAGCACTGTCACTGTACCAACTGTCAAACTATACTGAATATCAACACCTATTTGCCGCTGTAGATGGTTTATTCGACCTCGAATGGCCTTGAAGTAATCTCCTCTGGAGAAGCCTATTAAGGTGGTTATGAAAATACAAATAAAATAACAATTGCAATTGTGTATACCATATCGCTAAAGAACCCTACCCTATTTCTCATTATGTAGTAATAGACATTAAGAAAATTTTCCCAGCAAACAGTCTTTGGTGATTTGTCACATTCCAAACAAAGATGACGGGCATTGGAATTCGTGACACTTAACATATTTACAAGTTTTTTCATCCACACTCATGACAAAAAGAGCATGAGAACACATATGTCTGTTTTATGAATTTGCCAAAATATCAACATTCAGTAAAATTTGAAATTTGTAAAAACACAAATTCCAAAATACAGGCATATATGCAGTTTTATTAGTTTTATTTAATGTAAACGGAAATATGAACGAGTCCCTTTAATACAGCTATTTAAATCATATACATTACTAATAATACCATGTCAGATACATGTTTATTTTATAATGCCGACAAATGACATAGGGGTTTATAATGCCGACAAACGCAGAGAAGCATCTTTTAGTGCCACAGCATGCGTGAGGGGACGACAAAAGTAAATATTTGACATATTGGGTAATTTTAATGACAACTTTGATGCTACCTCATATTGTTTTAGTATCATATATGTTTAAAATCTAAAGATAAATGGGGTTACCATTATTGGTAAGCTCACTTTTTGTGGATCGGCTGGCTACCTCATATAGTTTAATCTCTAAGAAGGAATTGGTAACTCACTTTCCAGGAATTATTTAACATTAAATTTGTTTAATATATATATACTTGAATTGAGACTGAACATACATGACCATTTGCATGATGTCTATCTACTCAAATCATCTTTAATTACCTGTCAAACACATAAAGAAATTAAAGACACTAATTCATTCACATGTCTTTGAATGCCTCTTGTTCACACTCACAACCCAGTTGAGTATGGTTTGCCTGACAAACGATGCCTTGATCAACGACCATTTTTCTTTTTTTAATTAATCTACAGTAAAACTGCGATCACTCGAGGTCGCCAGGGACCGAGCCAAAACCTCAAGGGAACCGGTGTTTCGAACGACCCGATTTTCAATTTTCCAGTTTGATATGAAATATCTTTCAGTGTATTTTAAGTTTGAAGTCGTCAAACAGACTGTTTACTAAGACACGATTATGTGCTGCGTTGTGGAAATCGCTAATATGTTGACGTCAACTAAATGTAAAACGCAAAAGAAAAAACAATAAATGAATAAATAGAAATGTTAATTTTAACAATAAAGCACATTTTCGTAACAAGCAACATTTAAATGACAGATCATATTCTGGCATAAGTCAAATTTAGGTTTCACAAAATCAAAGATTGTTGTTTGGCGCATCTTGTCGGTTTCGCGAAACTGTTCAATCGTAATGTGACGTAACAGCGTACAGAGTGTCTGAAGATCACGGTCAGCATCGGCAGTAAATTCAAAGAACCTTTTGACCACATCTAAAGCGATAACTTCTCGTCACTAACTTCTCATTTAATTATCATCTCAAATGCCCATATCAACTCATATCGGTGATGCGTTAACAGTGAAAAACAGTTTTTCACACCTTATCAAATTGCCTTTCAACTGTCATTGCAATTTTACTACTTGCGAAAATTTTAACACCTAGCAATTGTTTGTTTATTTTGGAACACGCTTTCGGGAAAAAGTGTGAAATTATGTCCTCGAGGGAGCCATAAGGTTTTGTGCACGATTTGTGTACTTGGGACCGAGGATATTGCTCGACTGCTCGACATAATTAGGTTTCGATGCAGCGTGGGTATATTTTATATGAAAATAGAAGGAAAAAAGTTTGGGACCAAGCTCCGACCTCGAGGGAACCCCGGTTCTTGAACGACCGCTTGTTTGAGGGAACGCAGTTTCACTGTACATCTATTTAACAGTTTTAACAACAAGAGCTGTCGTAAGACAGCGCGCTCCACTACGCCGCTTTGACTTAGAAGTGAATACAATTACGATGTAATATGTGCCTGTCAAAAGCAATAAAACAATCAAATTAAAAAGTGAACAAGAATCGCGATGTGACTAAACCGGGTTTTTAATGATTGGCAGAAGAGATTCAGTTTCAACTGCTTTCTTCTATTTTTTGTAACAGTGACCTTGATCCTAAGGGCCCCAAACACAATCCCATGGAAGTCCTCCATAATCTCTTCCTACATATCAAGTTTGGTCACAGTCCATCAACCATAACTAAAACAGTAATCTATTTTTAGTAACAGTGACCTTGACCCTAGGGGGCCAAAAGGCAATCCAATGAAAGCTCTACATAAACTTGTCCTATATACCAAGTTTGGTCACACGATGTCAACCCTTTCTTGAGTTATTCAGTACTAACCATATACCTATTTTTTTTAGCAACAGTGACCTTGACCTAGACGTTAACTCTCCGGGCCAAAAACACAATCTCAACCCTTTTTCTATTAAAAGTAACCTTGACCTTGATCCAAGGGGCCTCTAACGCATTCCCATAAAAGGTCTCCGTAAACTCGTAAGTCTGGTCTCTTTATGTCAAACCTAGCTAAAATTATTCGATACATAAGGTGACTTTGACGCTGCCCTCCAACCAGCCAGTCTGAACAATGAATAGTCATTCAAATAACTTGTTTTCCCTTTATGAAAATGTGGTTTAGAATATAAAAATGTGCCTGTCAAAAGAAATCAAAAGAAAAAAAAAAAAAAAAAATCATGGGCCATAATTTGTATTTAGAGTTAAAATGGAGTTGTGTGACCTTATTGTAAGATGGTTGTCATTAATTGTACGAAGTAATAAGTGCATTGAATGAAGAGTATAGAAGTTATTCTGTTAAATCCCAACTTGCCCTAAAACTTCAACCTGCCCTAAAACTTTAACCTAAGTCAATCAGGGGCCATAACTTTTAACTCAATATAGAGTTATGTAACCTCATTGTGTGATGGTCCTGAACAACTGTGTGAAGTATTAAGTCAATTGAATAAAGGGTATTGGACTTTTAAGTGAAAATCCCAACTTGCCCTTAAACTTTAAACGGACGCCGACGTCGGGGCGAGTAGGATAGCCCTCCTTATTCTTTGAATAGTCGAGCTAAAAACGTATTTATATTCCATGTAACATTAATAAAGAAAACAAGGGCCGAAACGTCTCCGTAATCAGAGGCCGGAATGTCTACAGGGTGGGGCTGATTTGGTAAGAGGCCGGAAAGGTTACCGTTTAAACTACATGTAGGGGCCAATTTGGTAAGAGGCCGATTTGTATGCTGGTAGCCTTATTACTTATAATGATATGTATAATAAGTAATAACACGGACCTTTAAACCATGGATTGGCAACTTTCGATATCAGTGAAACAATAAGAAATAATAATTTACCCACAATTCTTAGCCCACGCTTGGCAAATTCCGCCGAATCTCAGATCAGAGATTAACGGCAATCTTCTGTATATTATAATCAGTTATTTTCGCCAGCTCTGCTGATAATTATTTTTTAACACCGACATGTCGCATGCAATATGTTTGTAGTTTGTCGTTATTGTATTTTCTCTAATTATGGAACAATTAATCAGGACCTAATATGTACCTGATTAAACTAATATTTAATAAGGATAATTGATGTATCGATCATTATTTAGAAATCAAATAGTCGTCCTGTTAAAGCCAGTACGTCTTCAAACGGAGATACCTATAATCAACCTCACAGTTATGTCTTGTTCTTTATAGATTTAATTTTAATTGATAACTGATTTTAATCAGATTCCATTGGACTATTATCAACTCAAATGAAAGTATTCTGCACTTGAGTAAATTTTAGTTAATGTTTTCCTACATGTACATGTATATATTCGGCCGATGTCGGACGTCTCGAAAATGACCACACGGTAAGATCTCGGAATGAAATCGCGCTGCATGCGTGATTTTGAGCTAATCGCATTAACACAGACGAATGTTGCCAATCCATGGTTCATAAGGCCCGTGTAGTCATTCTAAAATGCCGTCCAGGCTTTTTTTTTTAATGATGGTTAGCCTGGAACGACGTCCAGGCTAACCATCATTAAAAAAAAAAAGCCTGGACGGCATTTTAGAATGACTAAAGGCCCGTGGTAATAATATTTATTGAGAATTGCTTTTTTTTTTGGACTTTTGGGTTGATATTTAGGTTTTTGTGATTCATGATCGTATTTTTACCCTGGTTAATTACATGTAACCGCAACGTACAAATTACGTAAAATTTCAAACGAGCCACACTAACCTGCCGTAGCGTAGGATATTTGGGATAAATGACAACGGCTGTCAAACATGTGAACATCTATATATAAACAGTAAGTCACAATACTGTAAAGAGTCTTCCTTCAAAAAATAATATATTATTTGTTAAAATTAGTGACTTTAAAAAACAAAAACAACTGTCAGGTCAACTAGGCGGTGCAAGTTAGTCCTCGGGAAGGATTTACAGTCAAAACGTCCCCAGGTCAAAACGTCCTATGGTCAAAACGTCCCCATTTTGGTCAAAACGTCCCCAGTAGCTGGTCAAAACGTCCCCAAGAACGTCCCCAATTTTATTTTTTTTAATTTATACATCAACTTCAATGTTCCTGAAAGATACAATACATTAATACCTTTATGTACATACAGATAAAAAAGATACAATACAATAATACCTTTATGTACATAAAAATAAAAAAGATACAATACCTTTATGTACATAAAAATATATTTTTAACGACGTATTTAAACATTAATATACATAACAAAACTATAACTTTTGATTTCATTTAATTTGATCTCATTTACACTTACTTTCACATTATATGTCTAGCCGGCCGTGTCACAGAGGAGGTCGCGCAATTTTCTGGAGCAATTTAACATAAATGATATAACATCCTATAGTTGTTCTAGTGTCGTTATAAAAATAGAAATATAGCTAAATTTGTTAGTATAATTACATTAAATAACAGCAATTCAGGTATAAAAGGAAATAATTTATTGATATCTGCGTACCATGTTCATTTATGGATTAAACTATTATCTCTCGTTGTTGTTGTTGTTGAGTTTATATAGGTCTGCCCGCGCCCTATAATGGCTGCATTATGGCTTGACCCCGCCACATCCCCAAGTGTGACTTAAACAGAATTTTGAAGCCAAAAGGGGAGTTTTACCCCCATCGGTTGATGGGATATTCGTCAAAGGAGTAAATTTTTACCCAAAATGCCGCGAAACCTGCGATGAATGACATCTAGGGAGGTCCCACAGCTCTGAATATTGGATATGGTTTCATTTCTCCAGTCTTGTATCTTAAAAAACATTTACGTGTAAGAATGGTATTTATTTGAAGGATGGGCAAGACTCACGGTCAGTTCATTGACAAGAAAGTGTTGTGAGAACAGGACTTTTTGCCCACTATATGTATTAATATTTCTAATATATATATGAACTGATTACTTTGTTGTCGATGCCCGACTATTGCCTCACTATTTTATTTACTTATTGGAAATTCTTCAAGACCAGAGAGTGCGTTGACATTACTTTGCCTACATGTTTTTTAAATGTACATGTACATATATAGAGAGGGTTATTATGGTTGTTTTAAAAATAATAATAATTAATAATATAGTTTTTTGTTTTTTTTTTGTTGTTTTTTCCCACTGCCTGCGCCCGATTTTTTCCATTTTATTATGTATGTGCGGGATAAAAAAAATACATAGTATACTTTCTTTACACAGGTATGTAGCCCCTGGTCCAGTGCCTTCTCTTTTTTATCAATAGGTCGTAACCATGTATATTTTCAAAATTTCAATAGAATGTGAATGAATGAATTAGGGCTAGGATTAAAAACTGTTTTTCCTAACAATAAACCTGGACCAGAAGCGTTATATTACAACACCATCACCATAGCATGTAAAATCATCATGGACTTCTAATAGCACTATGGATGTAACGGTTTAAATCGGTAGAATTGTTAACTCAAAATGTCTCTATACAGTTTATACCGATATTGGTTTTCTTTCTTGACAACTTCGCCCGAAAAATAATTTGGTTTCGTTTTAGGTTATGGTGACTTGCATTTAATAATTTATGGTTAAATCGATGTATATCATCATACTCCTTAATACCTCATCCTTTCATGTGAAAACGAAAGAAGAAAAGAAAAGAAATGTTTTGTCACCATAATGTAGATTGAAAATCAGTTATTTATAGCTACTAAAAGTACGCGTCCAATTTATACGCGTTCATCTCATAACTCCAGGAATGAAATGTTTGTTTATCGGACTTGATAATAATGGATAGTCGATTTGGTATTCATCGTTCCAAATAACCTGCGTAAATCCATGAATTCCATTCGTATGTTTCGGTAATTCCAAAAGGTAAAATATGTAAAGCAATAAATATTCTATATACATTTGGCTGTTAGCTTAGTATTTCGTTCATCGTGTGAATCACTATCGTGTGTGTCGCTTAAGGTGCCGGTTACCGTTTCGTTCCCTCTGCTCTTTCTTGTTCAATATAATATAATGTGTTTGTAGTTGTCAGGTAAACCTGCCATATTTGTTGTTTGTAATGAACGTATCTCTTAGCAAGGCGCCGGAGGGGATCGTGATGCCCCTCACTAAGATAAAGTTTTACTTATAGGGAATTATTTTATAAGCTTCATTAGGATGTTTGAGCAGTCATTGTATTACCACCCTTTTGAAAAGGGCCCCAACAACAGGTACACGGCGTATACAATGAACGTGCTTTATATTTTATTTTGTTTTATTTCTCAAGTTATTATTAATGTATGTTTTTTGCTTCCTTGGGATGTTAAAGCAGTCATTGTATTACCACCCTTTTGAAAAGGGCCCCAACAACAGGTACACGGCGTATACAATGAACGTGCTTTTTATTTTATTTTGTTTTATTTCTCAAGTTATTATTAATGTATGTTTTTTGCTTCCTTGGGATGTTAAAGCAGTCATTGTATTACCACCCTTTTAAAAAAGGGCCCCAACAACAGGTACACGGCGTATACAATGAACGTGCTTTTTATTTTATTTTGTTTTATTTCTTAAGTTATTTTTAATGTATGTTTTTTGCTTCCTTGGGATGTTAAAGCAGTCATTGTATTACCACCCTTTTGAAAAGGGCCCCAACAACAGGTACACGGCGTATACAATGAACGTGCTTTTTATTTTATTTTGTTTTATTTCTCAAGTTATTATTAATGTATGTTTTTTTGCTTTCTTGGGATGTTAAAGCAGTCATTGTATTACCACCCTTTTGATAAGGGCCCCAACAACAGGTACACGGCGTATACAATGAACGTGCTTTTATATTTTTTGAAGATTATTATTTATGCTTTGTGCTTATTATTGATGTTAAAACAGTCATTGTATTACCACCCTTTTCAAAAAGGGTCCCAACAACAGGTACACGGCGTATACAATGAACATGTTTTGCATATGTTGTTTAATAAGTGCTGTGCTATTTAGACCCTATTTCTTATAGAAACTTTTGTTTTGTGTCGTATTAAATTTTGTTTAGGTAGTTTATTCCCGACAGGTATGCAAACACTGCTTCCCTTACCTTCTCTGTTATATCAGGTTCGGGAAACAGCAGATGATACCTGTCGATGACTGACATATTTAGTTTCAGAAGTTCTATTTTCAGGCTTTCTCGTTGTTCCATATAAGTTGGGCATTTAAAGAAAATGTGATGGAATGTTTCTTTGTCTCCGCATTGGATACAGCAGTCAGTATTTGTATAATTCTCAGCAGCTAGCATACTGGTTCCTAAACGAAGTCGTGTGTATACTTTATCTTTTAGTGTATTAGTACTATATGTTTTGATTGTAGTGTTAATTTCCCCATACTCAAAATTGTGCTCAAGTTTATATACTTCAAAGTCTCTTACAAATTTGTTTTTTGTTAGTTTCTTTATCCAGCTGTATGCTTCAGGGACGCTTAATTTGATGTTTGTTCGTGAACCTTGCCTTGATGCTTGTTTTGCAATTTTATCAGCCATTTCATTTCCTAAGATGCCTATGTGACTAGGAATCCAGACAAATGTTATTGACACTCCTAGATCATGAAGCAGTGTAGTATTATTAAGTATTTGCTGTAAAATTTCTGGTCGTGACCTAGAAAAGCTTGTTTTCATTGACATGAGTGCACTTAAAGAGTCTGATAGTATTGTTACTTTGTTGTGTATATTGTTTGCTTCTGCTTGCTGGAGCAGCATTTTTAGTGCAAGGTCAATTGCCGCCAGTTCACAAGAATAAATAGAAAGCCTGAAGTCAAATTTTAACCCACATTCAAAAAGGGGTGTCATTCTATTATCTCTCGAAACAATAACTTTCTATATATACTATCATTGGTACCCTTCCAAGTTCTCCGTATAACGCAATTGAGTTTGTTGATTTTTTTACTCCAAGTATATAGCGAAAAAAAATCACATGAATCATTTCTATGTCGGTAGCTGGATTCATACCCCAGATAAGAACTGAAGAAATTATTAAATATTTTATATAATTTATACAGTGAAAAAGATGCTTGTTGAGCAATCAGTTTTTGAGACTTATTGAAGTTGCCATTTTTAAACAAATTGATTCCCAAGTAATTAAAGGAATTAACAACTTCTATTGGGTTACCATAAATCTGTAAGTCTATATGCGTTGCACTTCCATTTTCAAAAATCATTCCATTAGTCTTTGATACATTTATTTTTAATCCCCACCTGTCGCAGTAATTTTCAACGTCATTTAACATTAATAGTGAATATCACCCAATAATAACCCATCCTTGTCCATGAAAATAGGGTGTGACACAGTCCAAAGGTGTCAAAAGTGACACTATACAATAGTGGCCTTGTAAACACAATGACAGACACGTGCCTTAACAAAAGCAGTTGTAACTCCCAAATAACGTTTAATATAATTTGGTATTAACCAAACATATTGCTTGTAGTTAGCTATCAAATTATCGGTTGTAAAGCGCCTTTAAACGTGTATATGAAAAGTGCGCTATATAAGTTTAGTAAATAATAATAAATAAAAGTGGTGCTCTAGGTCAAATTAACACTGTAATTAAGCATTGAACATGGCCTATGTCCATCGTAACACTGTTCTTTAAAATAAAATTGAGAAAACTAACTTTCTTGATGTTTCACTAGATGTTGCATTAGTAGTTCATTTTGTAAAATAATTAAATTTCACATTTAATACATATCATATGCATGTTGTAGTATTGTATTACATAGACATTATAGTAAAGATCCTTTATCTCAAATATCATTACGAAAGATTGCATTACAAAACTAGCTAAAAATAAAAAATAAATACTTCAAATCGAAGTTGAACTCTCTCAAAAACATCGATCTTTCCATAGTCCAAAATTTCAGCTCCATAAAGAGTATATTGGTTTCATAGTTTATCAAAGATTTCAGTTTGTAAGTCTATAGTTAAAGAAGGCAATTTGCTTTCCGTAATAAACTGTACATTGCTCTAATGTAGCCTGATTAGCAATATGTACTTAGTATTTTTGAAAAGATCTGGTTCTACTGAAGTATATACCGAGGTATTTATATTCATTAACTATATATCCAAATATACAACAGTGATGAAGGTTTCTCAATCTTCGACAGGTTATCGGATACTCCATTCCTCACAGCTTTCACACTGGATCCCATGCTGATTACGTCGCACGTTGTTCCCACATGCGATGCACGGGAAATGAGACATTGTCAAACACAAATAACTATATTATGTCCAGATATACAACACATTTACAAGATACAATTTATATTTTATCCTTTATAATTTCAATGATAAATCACGTGAATAATACTGTAACGAATGGTCATAAGTGGTATGACGCCTATCCCAAAGAAGGGATTTATAAGGAACATATTTAACAATTGTCACACTTATTGCAGCAAACTGCTGACATACTTTCCAATTAAAGGCCACGAAACCTAATTATTGCAACAAAATAATTCACACTTCTTTAATTTAATCCAATTATGTACATCAAACACATCGGCTACTTTCATTCAATAATACATAATTATCTATAAGGTACATATTATTTATTACTTATTTTATTAAGGTACATCAAAGAAATTAAAAGAAAAAACAAACAAAGTAAATAAATCGTTTATTTCATATATAATACAAAAAAAGAACAGAGCCTGGTGTGTCGCCCATGATAATGGCCTGTTGTGTCGCTCTTGACAATCCACTAGTATGTCCCAATCACATGTTTTGCTGAAATATAAAACATAATTCATTTATTAGTTTTATTTTAACATAATAATACAATAATTCTGGTGGGGACGTTTTGACCAGCTAATGGGGACGTTTTGACTTTTGGTGGGGACGTTTTGACCAAAATGGGGACGTTTTGACCGTAGGACGTTTTAACCTGGGGACGTTTTGACCTGCAACCCTCGGGAAGAGTTCGATTTCCGCTTTTAGTCAAATCGGTAATAAGGAATAAGAGAAATGAAATACTCTTTGAAATGCCTATTTAAATATATGTAAAAGTAAAGCCGTTATAACTAACTTGTAAACATCAAACATCTCAACTGATCATGATGAAACTCATGCTTTGCTGAAACGGATTTATATCGCAAATGGCTAGACGAAGTGCACAGATCTCTCTCAAACTAAGAGATAAGTTTGTATTTCAAAACAAAGCCAATGTACAATGGTTCCCAGGTAAGGCAGAGTGTTATTTTTCTGATTATCCCATCCAGTAAGTCGGAATACTGGTTGAGAAGCAGTTTCCGACATCCCAACATCCCTAACATCAATTTTGGGACGGAAATATGAAAATCTACGATCTGATCTTTTGTCAGCAGTTTTCATCTCTGGTTAGCAGATATTTTCGCAAAAAATTGCTAATTCCGAGACAAAAATTAAAGAAATTGGAAAAACGGTAAATCTGTGAGAGTGCAGCTTTAAAACTTCCAAAATTGATTCTTTGTAACTACAAAAACTTCCATAATTTTGAAGAAACTTCCAAAGTTGAAAGCTTGGAAGTTCAGAATATCAAAACATTTGTCAATGGTAATTTTATGGTCACAGTTTCAATCGGTTTAACTGTTTCTAAGTAAAACAAATTATTATAATATTATTATATAAGTCTAGGAATTTGGCAAGTTAAAATTGCAAATTATTTGATTTTTAATATACTTGTTCAAAAATAGTTGAAAAAGATCTCGTATTTTGGAGGCTTAAACTTCCACATTTCAGTGAAAAACTTCCATTTATAATTGATTGTCATGAAGTTCATACTTCCAGTTTCAAATTCTTAATTGAAGCCCTGTTCGCTATGGAGGCTACTGGTTGACGGTACATTCCCGAACAGGGCACAAATCCCGAACACCGGCTAAAACATGCGTTTGTTTACAGTGATCGATTATTCAATGATCTAGATTAATACAGAGGCTTGCCTTGGTCACACTTGCGAAGTTTCATCATGTTTTGTTAAGTATTTGGCTAAAAAATGCCATTCAATGTTTATACGCTTAAAGATCAAAATGTAGCACATGGGGGAATGACGTCAGAGGGCGCACGCGCATCCTTAGGTTTTGCAGTTGTTGACCTACATTCAAGATATTTATAAATAGAAATCATGGTTTACATTCGAAGCGAATGTTTTTCAGAAACAATAAATCACTTTGCAGCTAAGTGTTTATTTAACCCTTTACTTCATAGATACGCAATTTTACTTATCTATCCATAGCTTCATAGATACGGATCTTAACGTTTTATCCATAGCTTCATAGATACGTAATCCTACGTATTCGTAATGTAGGGCCATTTATTTTCATACCTGATGCTTGTTTATTTGCTATAAATTCATATTCATGAAGTATAAACATCGATAAATACAATGCACTAAAAAAAACACTATGTTACTATTTAAAGAATTTCGGAAAATCGCGAAATAAGGTCACTGGTATCAAAGATGCGTAAAACGTTGACTGCGCAGGTTTGTGGGCATTCCTGTCTCGTTTTCCTCGTGGAAATTTAAACAATACTGCAAGTTATAATTAACTACCAATAATACAACTATATTTTATTGATCACGCGCCTGACGTCACAGGTCATGGTTCGAAAACGTGTCAAAATGTCGGCCATGTTGGATAAACAAAAAATCATCTGGCTTGTATAAACAAAGGCCATAAATCATTATATGGGACATATGTGTCACTTCTGTTTCGCTAATCCGGTCATAAAAATGCGCATCTGCTTCTACAAATTGAAAGTAAGTACAAAAGTGTTATAAAATAATGACTATCCCTATTGTTAAACTTTGACATGACCCAATTTAACATCGATCAGCTGTTGAAACACGTGTTTTCGAATACACGAGAATGCAATGAAGAGCTAATTTCTGGCCTTGTTAACTTCAGTTTAAAACAACATTGCTGAATAATGTCATTTATATTTCAGTGTTTGTCTGACGAATCGGAACATTCTGGCTTCGATTAAAATGAGTTTGAGTATGACGTCGAGATGGCGAATTCGGACCTCGGCGTCACGCACACAAGGATACGAGAAATGAGGATTTTTAAAATCAAACCCAAATGACAATACCTGGACATGCAATAAACGATATAAATTTAGTAAACAACAACATGCAGGCCTCATTTAGTAGTTGAATAATAACTTTATTTGTGCATTGTAGTGTTTAATAACCGAAAGTTACTGTTGATTAAACTTTTTTTTCTTCTGTTTCATATATATATATAAATATACCGTGCTTCTTTGTTGTGAATTATTTTTTAATTCTGTCCATCTTTGTTTCAATTCAGGTTGCTTTAAATGAATTATAAAAATATGTTGTTTATATAATATTTTGTGTTATGTTTGATAAATAAAAGTGTAAAAAAATCAAATTTGACATATTTTTCTGTTTATTTATGAATATCATGCGGAAATAATTTAGATAACAAAATAAAATTTATATGACTGGATTGGAAATTTAAATTCTATAAACTTTACATTGATGACTTATTGATTAATTCAAAAGAAATACTAAGAAAATAGGTTTGTAATACATGAGGGTTAAAATTCCAATAATATCAATAATCTTCTATGAAGTAGGGGTACTGATATGAACTGATAAGCCATGCACTGGCAGCCTGAAATGGTTTAGGTTTACATGAAGTAAAGGGTTAATATAGCATACTTTTTAATTATAATTGTATGACTATGTATTTTCGCTTTTCAAGTGTTCGGTATTTGTGCCTTCCATAGCATAATTTAAGGGGTGATTTACTGTCCATAAAATGAACGATTTTCGACATGAAATTGATGAGATCATAAATCTGTACTTTTACAGCTGTTTTCACATGAACCAAAGATGTTTCATACAAAATTTTAACTTACTACAACAAAAACTCTCCAAGATAATTGTAAAAAACCTCAAAAAGTGTTCGGATTTGTGACCTTAGCCAGTATTCGTTTCCAAAAGTCCAGACTTGTAATTCCCACAATGTGCTTCTTTATCGTACTAAATATCTCTTACATTTGTCAATGTAGACGTGCTACTTGTTGTTTCTATTCGTCAATTTTTCTGTATTGATTTGTCATTTGTCATTATAGTAGTCAAAATGTATATTTGTCAGATCTAACCTGTATAAACTCACTAAAACATAGATCGTATAACTTGACTTTAACAATATGATGATGTAATTTAGAAAGCCGAATCATGCATATGTAAAACTGCAATTCTACAGTCCAACAAGACTTAGTCCAGGTTTACAAAAGGGAATTGACAAGTTCAGAATTACAAGGATAGACGATTTCGCCTATACCTTATATGGTAAATGTCACCGAAAGAAACGAAGGTGAATGGGCGGAGTTAACGATTCGGATTTTCTTTAGTTTATTTCCGTCGAATCAAGCAAGGGAGATAACATCTTCGCCTACTTCCTGTATATTCCCGGTTGTAAGTCCGAGTACTCTCTCTTTATTTCACAATAAAAACTAAAATTAACTTCATCTTTTATTTTATTTTGACGATCAATGTTCCTAAATGGATTATAGATCACCATATTATTTAGTCAATTGCAGTTGGGTGTATCTGAGCTGGGCTCACGGACCCAGATTTATACTGCCACTGTCAGTTTTTTTTTACTAATATACCCAAGCAAGCAAAAATTGTTCATTTATTTTATTTTCAAGTGGCAACCCCCAGTTGGCCCGCAAGTAAACTTAAAGGTTAATTTTTTGTCAATATTTCTCAGAAAAAAGTACTTAATTACGCCATAACGCACCAATTTAGACTAAAAATCTTTAAAATATTCTAGGTGGAGTACCCCTAAACCCCACTTCCCACATTTTAAACATATTAATGTCATGCCCACTCGAGGGATCATGTTCAAAAAGTTGTGCCCCTAAGTAACGCCCCTCTAACGCAAGTCCCTGTTCAAAACCGGCTCCAGCAAACCCACGAAACTTTTGATGGACATCATAATGATATCCACCTAGTTTTGTCTGATGTTATACATTTACTATCTTAATAAGCATGTATGGTGTAAACGTGTAATTTCAATACATCATTGAAACAAAATATCCATGTGGATGGAAGAACAGCCCTCCAACCCACTTGTGTCCCCAGTTATGAATTACGGGATCTGCCACTGTGAACCATAACAATCAAGTGGGGGATTTCAAGAACATGAAAAAATAGATATTGTGAGTCTTAGATTAGAAAAACAAACTCGCGATTTTTCCCCTCCAAAAGGGCTAGGGCCGCTTCACCTAGATGTGAAAAAAAGCCCTGACTGTTGAGTGTGGGTGGGGTATAAAAGGTAACAGCAAGTAATGATTGTTTATTAGCAATAAATTGACTTCATCATTGAAATACTTTATTACTTATAAAATAATATTCGTTACAGTATAATGTACGAGTTATATGAAGTTGTAATCTTAGTGTATTTTATCCATACAGTTCCAGCTACCATGTAATAAACCTCTGGGGGCATCTTAGAGAATAATTTCAACTTAATGAAAATTTAGATTTTTTTCTTCGTAAATTTTTAATTATCTAATATTACTTGTAATCTTAAACATTGCAAAAAGGCAAGAAAGTGTCCTCTAATGGTAGAATTTAAAATAGTGTTTATAGTAATTTAAAGCTGCACTCTCACAGGTTGAAAGTTTTGACAACCTTTTTTTTGTCCAAGACTCGGCTGATTTTGGCAGCAATGCTTTCTATACAAATAATAAGATTACTTACAATAAGTGACTGTACAATATGTGGAAATAATGACATAGAAGATGAATTCCACTTTGTGTAAATTTGTCCTCCATATAGGGATTTACGGGAACACTATATACCAAAATTTTATTGGGGAAAACCAAGCATGTTTAAATTTGTAAACCTCTTAAATACGACAAAAAAAACAATTATTACACAAATTAGCTATTCCGCGATAATTGCGGTTTACCATTTTGTATGCTATGATCGTATTATTGTTATACATTCCATTTTCATGCATGTTTGTAAGTATATTTTGTATGCGATAATAAGCTGTATATGCTTATATCGAAATAAATCTTATGTTATGTTAATAAAACAGATCTAAATTGTTTGGAAAACTGCCGACATTTTTCATTTTTCTTAAAACGTTACTGTAGTATCACTTTTAGCCATAAAACATTGCGAACGTAAAACTGAAAAACTGTATCTGATCTTTTGTCAGCAGTCTTATACCACTGGTATCCAGACATTGACGCAAAAATTGGCTAATTCCAAAATAAAAAATAAAAATAGTTGTCAACACGATCAATCTGTGAGAGTGCAGCTTTAAAAGAAAAATAAGACAATGGGACTTTTCATTCTTGAAGTATAGTTTTATGCTAATGACTTACATTTTGTTGTGCTTGAGTCATTTTGCATACATTTCATTTCATGTCATATGTGCGCATTAATTACTATTATATAGACAAGAACATGTTGTAATATCATATATTATTTTATTCGACATGAAATAATTTATAATCCATCCTGTTTCCAAATCATAGTCCATAGTGTCATAATATAGATAATTCCTAATGTCCATAATAAGGTTCGCAATGTCCATGGTCCAAAGTATCCATAATTGGTTTAAATAGAGCCGAGGAAATTTCCGAAAGACGTAAGGAGGAGTTAAGACATGGTTAAGGTGGAGCTATCTATAAATTAAATTAAATTCATCTCGTAAACATGTTCAAAACTGCGAATAAAGTCACCACCATACAATGTACTTTGTAGAACTAAGAACTGAAATCTGTCTTTTACACACCGCAATGTAACACTCGGCATGTGACTTTCACAGAATGACGTGTGTTTACCATACACGACTTTATAAACACGACTGAATCGTCTGTTGAATAGATGCAACAAGAATAAAACTCCAATCGGTACAATGACAAATGAAAATGTGCAGTGTAAAATGTAAACATACAACCGATGAGTTGGCGGTTGTAAATTGTAAATTGGTAAATCATCAATGTTACAAACCTAAAATACACACATACACGTCTGGACTTTTGGCAACGAATGGCCTCCATAGTTTGCTGCACATGATGTGCAAGTTTGTCTACAAAATGAAAAATAAACATTAAGTAAGTTATTTACATGTCTCTGTAAGAACTTCAATTTTTGATTGCCTAGTAATCATATAATTGAATTGCAGTACCTGCTTTATGAAGATCTAAAGAAAGTATGCGAAAAAAACAATTGTCAGAACAATTAATCATACAATAAAGTCATTATCCTTGACTTATAGATTAACTTTTGAGGTCAGTAGGTCAAGGGCACAATCAACAGCCTTCTAAAAACTTTGTCCACACAATAAAGTAAAACTTTAGTGGTTTAGTGGTTAATAGGTCAAAGATTAAAGGGCATGGGCAACAGATTTATATAATCTTTGTTTGCACAATAACTCTAGAATGATTTGACCTAGGACCATCAAGCTTCAATGTTAGGATGCCTGCCCTTAACCAGTAGATAACTCTATTGATTTGGAGTGAAAAATTCAAACATTACAGTTTTACAAAAAATCTTCCCACAGTTCAAAGTTTTAAATGTTTGGCTTCATGAAAATCAGGGATGATAAAATTCCGGATTAATCCAGAACTCCGGATTTAAGGCCTCACGGATCGATATTGAGATTAATGTAAATCTGTTGAGTTTTTTTCTAGGGGGGAGGGGTACAGGGAAGCGATACGAGCTCAGTTTGAACAATATGGGTACGGAAAGGTGAGTTTTCCGGAAGTGAAAAGCCGGAAATTAACGAACGTATTTCCGTCTTGGCAATCGAGCTAAATGATTGGTTAAGATAGCATCAGGTGATTACGGAAATTACCGATGGGACTAGAAGACAGTATTCGGATAGTCGTATCTGGATATGACAGACGACGAAGACGAATAAACGGGTATTGGAAAATTGGAAAAAAACAACGACCACCACCAACTTCTAAAAACATCGATTCGTCGATTTTAAGGGTATATTTGCCATTTATTTTTAAGAGAAATTCCCGAAACATTTCTTTTTAAGTTAATAGAAAGTGATCAAACTGAGAATGAATTTTGCTCTTAATAAGAAGTGGCTGTTGACCATAATGGGAAAATTGGTTTGGTTCAAATTAAAAAAAAAAATGAATAAATATTTTGTAGAGGCAGTCATTTTATTTTCTATTTGAGATAGTTTAACAAAACTTCTTGAGGACCCAGTTTGATTGAGATTTAAATTCTATAGTTGTTATTTGTATTTCCAGGTATGTTGATGGTTACAAAAGTCATGGATGAACAGACACCTCAGCCAGTGCATCCAGTTGTTGCTGTCAATGACTGACAATTCAATCCAGAGGCCATGATACTTGGATTTATGGCTGAACATGCTCCCTGGCACCACAGTAGTGTGTCTTACTTAAGACACTTGCCAAAGATACAAAAGCTCTCAGCAAATTAAAACGTAGGTGTACAGCATCATACAAGATGACTTACGGAGTGGCTAGCCATTTCAATGATGAACATGTGGAGGAGTTAATGGATCTTGGTTTTGTTTCAACTAAGACAAGTCAACAAACACAAACAATGAGAAAACTGTTGCAGCTATTTTTCTGCTATAGAGAAAGAAATAGTGTTGAGACATTTGGCCTCCTTAAAAATCACAAGGGCTGATTCTGAATCAATTTTCATAGAATTTGAAAGCCTGTTTGAGAGACTTACAGTGCCGTGGGACAATTTAGTTTGTGTGCTACTGGACTCATGTACACCATGAGTGGAAAAATCTGGCTTGGGGACCAGAATACGTTGAAGTCCACCATGTCCACAACGGCTACGCTGCCAAAGCATTTAAGTCCCGTATTGATATTACTTGGAATAATATATACATTGTATAATAATTAATAACATTATATTCTCATCAAATGTGCAGAAAATGGAATAAATACTCTTATGATACATAAAATTTGAATAAATAACACTTTTACAATAAGCATTTGCAAGCATGATAATTGACATGTTGTTCATTATTATAAATCAAACATCCCACAGTGTAGACTGTTCATACACAGGCATTTGATCATAGCCAGTTGAGTTTTATGGGAAGTGGACAACTGAACCAAAATGTCAGGAACATGTCTTATGCCTGTGACTTCAAGTAAAAAAAAGAAAATTTAACTTTGTTTAAAGACAATGGTGTTAAACTTCACTGCTAAGATTCCTGATAATTGTTCTGATTGTGGATGTCTCATGTTGAACATAATTATATCAACCAAACCGAAAGGTGTACTCCTTGAACACTATTCTAACGCAAAAAAGGGTATTAGAATCCCTGAAATACGAAAAGCTTCGGAAAGCCCCCCTTGTCCAGGACCCATTGCGGGCCTTGAGCGGCCCCCTGAACCCCAGGCAGACATTTTCAGGATTGGCAACTTGGCTCTGTTATCATCCCTGGAAAATATTGTGCAATTATTATTTACTAATGCATTTCTTCTTAAAACACCTTTATTTAATCTTCGACATATTTCTTCCAAAGCAGCGCTTAAGGTTCATTGAGATGTTGTTTTTTCTTATTATGTGAATACAATGTTATTGTTAACGTTTTTGCTTTTAGGTCATATGAAGAAAGGTGTGGAACAGATCCAAGCCTCGCTTCACAACATCGATGGAGTGCTGGAGATCCATGATGCCAGAATCCCTTTCTCAGGCAGAAACAATCAGCTGCGAGATGTCTTTCACGTCAGGCCCCATGTTTTGGTTCTGAATAAGAGTGACTTGGCTGATCTGTCAAGGAAGAAGGAGATTGAAGAGAAACTATATAGCCAGGGCATAAACCATGTCCAGTTTACTGCTAGTTTGGCAAAGGACATATTCAAAGTTATAAGAAAGGATATAGTGCCGATATTGTTAAAAGATATTCAGTCACGTCCAAGGTTTAGGCCGGATATCCATAACCATTATAACATTATGGTGATTGGTGTTCCAAATGTTGGCAAGTCAACCATGCTGAATAAGTTGCGTGAGTCTTATACAAAGCAGGGGAAAGGTGCAGCAGTTGGGGCATCACCAGGAGTAACTAGATCTGTGATGAACAAAGTGCGTGTTAATTTTGATCCAGACATGTATGTGGTGGACACTCCAGGAATTCTCAGCCCAAAGATTGGTAGCGTTGATACCGGCATGAGATTGTGTCTTTGTGATTCAATCCCAAACAGACTGATGGGAGAAGATCATATTGTCGACTACATGCTCTACTGGCTAAATAAGCACCACAATTTTAAATATGTGAAGTACTATGATTTGAAAGAGCCATGTGATGATGTGATGGATTTTCTGGCTCAGATTGCTATTAAGAACCAGTTTGTGATGAAAACTAAGGAACTTACACACTCCGGTGGCCTTCAGTATCGACTGAATTTTGTGAGAGCAGCTACATTTGTATTGAAAGACTTTCAGAGGGGCAATTTGGGCAAGATAATGTTAGATGATGATTATTTAGATTTTTGAAAAACGTTCATTGAATATCAAATTGCATTTCCGTTAAATTATATATATATATATATATATATTTTTTTTCTTGTTTATCAGTAAATATCATGAAGTATTTAATATCACATTCAAGATATTTGTATGATATGCCTTTGGTAAAATTTGTAGATATTTAAATTTAGTTTTTTTAGCTCTACTGGCCAAAGGCCAGAAGAGCTTATGCGATGGTAATGTGTACGTAGTATGTGCATCCGTGCGGTCGTGAGTTCGTGCGTCTTGTAAACAATTGCTTGTGAACACGATACAGTCTTCAGTTTTGATTGTATCTCGATGAAACTTGTACAGTATCCAGATGTCCATTAGAGCTTGGTTCCTTTCGAAAACCAGCAAGATTCGCCCATGAATGCCTAGATTATGGGCCATGAAAGTTTTAAAGAAATGCTTTCTATTTTTAGCCAGGTCTGCATGAGTGAATTCTATTTTTAGCCAAGTTTACATGTATATGTAAATTCAAGTCTAGAGTTAAGGGAGACAATTTGCAAGTCTAGGATTTTGAGAGACAATTTGCTTTTTGCTTCTGCAGTTGATTTTGTGAATTACTCTGCCTTGATCTTGTTGAAAGCCTAAAGGCCATTTTTTAGCTTTAAGTTCTGTAGTTTGCGCATTCATCTTAACAAAATTGGTTGTGAATGTTTAAGTTATGCACCTGGTGTCATTACTGGCCACACCCAGGGTTCACAGGTTTGGTAAACATAAATCTGGAAAGGTTTGAAAAAAATCTTTTTGTGTGTTCGTGCATCCATCTCAGCACAATTGATTGGGAATGTTTGTTCAAATGGATCAATGTTGTCCAAGGATGCCCTTGACTTTGACCTTTTGACCAACTTTTTTTAACTTTTAAAACTACAGAAATTTTTACTATGAGTACAGTTTTGAAAGCATTTTTTTTTGTCAGATGACTTTTACTTGGCACATATTAAAATAGTTCATGCAACTAATCTGCTTACAATACTTTCTGGGCTCAGATGTTGAACGTGCTACAATTTCAGGTAACCCAAACACAAAACATAAACTATATGTCTGTTGCCTTTTACCCATGCATACATGCTCTTGATTGATATGACCACAAAAGCCATGCCAGTAGAGCATAGGCCCTTTTGGGCCTCTTGTTTAAATAGAATTATGCAAAATGTGCACACAAAGTTTGAGGACAAGTCTTTCTTAAGTTATTGATGGAAACCCGTTTTCTGCTAAAGGTAACCCTGACCTTTGACACAGTAATCCCTGCGTATACCATGCTTTAGAGCCAACATTATAAATCCACACATATCAATGTCACCCAGACAATACAATACATACATCTTCTGCTGCGGCTTTCGATGTGTTTTGAAGAACATTGGTTCCAAATTTCATGAACTCTGATATCTCTCACGACCCAGTTCCCTATAAAAGGTCATGATAAAACTACAAGGTCACTAATGGTAAAACTACAAGGTCACTCATACTACAAGGTCACTCATGGTTAAACTATAAGGTCAAATTAGGCAATTGTGTGTAGATTGGTTGACTTAGACTTGGACCTGTTTTAAAACTAGATATTGCCTAAACAGTCATGTTTTATATGATATTTAAATTTTATTAGTTTATTTTATAAGCATTGTTCAAATTTTAGTGACAAAAAATGGAATAAATACAAAATTAGAGCAGTGTTTACATTATTATTTTGTGTAAGTATTGAACCATTGTCATTTTAAGCTCGACTATTCGAAGAATAAGGAGAGCTATACTACTCACCCAAGCATCGGCGTCACACGTTGGTCACGGTTTAGCATGTAAGCACCATTAAGTCATTATCTCTGTAAATACATCATTTATTGCATCGAAACTTCTGATATGTATTCCCAACTAAATTAATGAAGTTAGATAACACTTATTTGAATATAATGCAAATAATGGGCCTTTTTTATTTGACTTAGAAATTCTGGTTAAGGTTTTGCATGTAAGCACACATAGGTTAATATCTCAGCAACAACTTGATGTATTGCATTGAGACTTTTTACAATGTTACTCAACCACCCAACCTACTTAAATAACCATGTTAGATAACTGTATTTTGCAAATAATGGCCCATAAAATTTTGCATATAACCACATTTATGTTAATATCTCGGCAAATACATAATGTATTGCATTGAAACTTTAAACAAGGGTTCCCAGCCATTGAACCTTCTTAATTAATCAAGTAAGATTATAAGTATCTTCCATGGCCGAGAGTGTAAGATAGGTTCATTCCTACCCGAGTGTAGGGTGTTTTGCGGAAACGAGGTTTACCGAGTTTCCGCAAAACACCCTGCGCGAGGGTCGGAATGAACCTATCCTACACCAGCGGCTATGGTAGATACTTTTTCTCCCACCTCAGTTAAACAAAATTAAGTAAAAATGTATTTGTTGCTGGAACTCTTTAGTGCTTAGTGAAAATAATTGCGTATGGATATGCAATAGCACGTGGTTGTCATGGATATGCGCGCAATGATCCAGTTAATGTTAATTGTCAAATCGGTCTTTTTAAATAGTTCTAAGGTCAAGGAGAATGAAGCATTATTTCTTGAATGGTGCTTGAAAACTGTTTTATGGTGACATTTGAAGCGATAAATAATTAATTAGCGTTCTAAATATTGCCACCAGACAAGGTTTCCATGATGCGCTACAGACGACAGTCTACAACAAGGAAGGTAATTACAATGTGGTGACCATTAAAAGAAGTTCCATTCGGGCATTTTATTTTCGCCCGTGGGCAAGATAAGAATTTCTAGCATGGTTAAATTAATGGATCTACTTATCTGAGGTGGGAGAAAACTATATCTTGCATATAATATAAATGTTGCCCCTTTATTATTCGACTGGTCAAGGTTTTGCATGTAAGCACATATTGGTTAATATCTCACCAACTACTGGATTTATTGATTTGAGACCTAATACAGTGATCCATGCATGTAAATTAGCCAAAACTTTTCAATCCTTACACTGAAAAGCGGCGGAATAGTTGAGCGCGCTGTCTCTCGTGACAGCTCTTGTTGTATTGACTCGAAATAAGAACATACACTACTTAAAATTTACAATAATATTGAAACACTGACAGAAATAAATTCTACATGTACGTTGATGCTTTCACATTGTAAAAAGCATCAATCCTTTGGGATTTTTTTGGAGTGCACTACCTCACTTCACCCATTGTATTTAAAAACTATTAATCTCCCGCCATGGAGTGGGGAGGGGATTATAGGAATGCACTTCGTCCGTCTGTCTGGCTGTAACATTTTGTGTCCGGGCTATAACTTACTTATGCATGGATGGATTACTATATTACTTGGTACTAATGTTGTCCTCATTCAGACGATGTGCAGTGACCTTGACTGGGGTCCATACCTCAAAGGTTCAGGTCACACGAGACATTTAAAGGTCAGAGTACACATGCTCGTGTCCGTGCTAAAACTTAATTATGCATTGACGGATTACCATATTACTTGGTACCAATGTTGTCCTCATTGAGACGATGTGCAATGACCTTGACCCGGGTCCATACCTCAAAGGTCAAGGTCAAACGAGACATGTAAAGGTCAGAGTTCACATGCTCGTGACGCGCTAGAACTTACTTATGCATTGATGGATTACCATATAACTTGGTACAAATGTTGTCCTCATTGAGACGATGTGCAGTGACCTCGACCCGGGTCCATACCTCAAAGGTCAAGGTCACATATAACATTTAAAGGTCATAGTACACATGCTTGTGTCTGGGCTTTTTACATTTAGCAGTGTAGGCATGTCAATTCTTACTGGCTTTATCGACCTTATACAATTCATGTTCTTTTAGCAACAATAACTGAATTGATGCAAGAACTCGAACCAATTGCAATTTGTGCCAGTAATCCATCATTACCTTTTGGGTCCATATTATGACAATGCTAAATAGAGGATAAGATATAAATGTTAATTGAAAGTGTTAAACAAGTTGCACAGATTGATACTTAGCACACTCTACCAAGCATCATCATTATGTGCAACAAGCTTAATATTTAAAAAAATGGACACAAATGTGATAATATATTTATAACATGTGTATTCTCTTCAAAAGCAGTAAAACAATGTTATGACGTCACCACAATATATATGTATCACTTTATTGAAAATACTTAAGGCTTGCTTTTTCATCGATGTTATAAATCAAGGACTCATTTTCCTTCCTATGTTTAGCCAAAATAACCTTGACATTGATCTTACCTACAACATGTACACTACACACAATATGAAAATCTTTAACAAATATCCTTTTGTAATATGTTCAAATATCCAAGAATATTTAGGTTACCGATCAAACAACTTGTATTTCTATATTCCCACTCTTGACCAGTGGTTGTGTACAATTTTGGTCAGATTCAACGTACCAGTCAGAAAAACAAAATATACTAAAAAACAACGGCGGGGGATATAGCCATCCTTTGGACTGCCTTGTTCTATGTTATAATACAACCTACATTTACAGCCAATGAAATTGCATATTGGCATTCATTAAGTACTAGGCTTAATCATTAAGAATTTCATTTTTCGCAGGTGTTTAAAGGTCCACCAACAGCCACTCATGCGATACACTGGCAATCCTAAAATACTTCAGATTTTGCATTGCAATGTGTCAGCCAATGAGGTAGTATTCTAAGTCGGTGTAATGTCTTGAATTAAAACCTTAATGATTAAGAAAGGCCATGTTCAGTTTGCTTACATCATCCATTCTTTATCATTAAGATTTTAATTCAAGACATCTAACTTTTACGTAGGTCATTGTATTGAAATAAAATTTGCATATATATATATTATATATATATACATATATATATATATATATATATAATATATATGAAGGGCAGAAAAATGATGCTCCATTTTTTTTTTCAATTCTATTAGATAAAATATGTAAAAAGCCTATGAACTTAAAAAGCTGTCATATATATGAAATATGAGGCCTAAAAAAACACATTTGGTTCGGGTTCCCCGACCCTACCTAAGAAATTGACGACAACTCTACCATTTCTATAGTCAGTTGTTAATAATATATATATATATATATTTTTGTGTTTTAATATGTAAGCTTTATACAGAAGAACACCATTCTCCAATGATGACAATAGCGTTCTTATATAAAGCCTTATAAAATAATAAATAAATAAACAATATATGTTTGTCAAACATTATGCCCCCCTGAGCGCTATGTTGTCAGGATTATTTGGACAATTGAATGAAATATGCATGGACCGAAATGACAGCTGACTTGTCATTAACATTGGCTGCCTTTGAGGCAGTTATAAAATTATGGCCATTCAAAGTGTGAGGATGAGAGGTACAGTTTTTAATCATGTTCAGATAATGACCGATCCTCTTAGCAACAGGAAATAAGTAAATATGACATAATCTTTAATGATGTACATGAGTCATGACCTTTGACTCTATGACCTCAAAGTCATCAACAGGTCACCCAAAATCTAAATGTTGGGTTTTAGGGCTATGGGTGCAGGCATTGTCGAGTAAGAACACAGACAAGCTTTTTGCCTTCATGGTCACTGTGACCGACCCGATGACCTCTACAATCCAAAGGAGTCATCTTCTGGTCAGGCCCAACCCCAAAGTTAGGTTTGAGGGCCATGGGTGCAGGCATTGTCGAGGGGTCATCTACTGGTCATGCCAAGCCTCTATGTTAAGTTTGATGATCAAAGGTCCAGGCATTGTGGAAATGTCACTCAGAGAAGCTTTAATCCTTTTGCATTAAAGGTCACTGTGACCTTGACCTTTGTCCGAATGACCCCTAACATCCATCAATAGGGGTCATCTATGGGTCAAGCCCATTCTTCAGGTCAAGTTTGATGACCATTGGTCCATGAATTGTCGAGTTTGTTGTCATCTTCTGGTCAGGCCTAATCTCCATGTCAAATTTGAGGGCCATGGGTGCAGGCACTGGCAAGTTATCATGTGAACAACCTTTTATCTTTCTGATTCAAGGTCACTGTGACCTTGATCTATAAAATCAATAGGGGTCATCTACTGGTCAGGCCTACCCTCCATGTCAAGTTTGATGACCATAGGTCTAAGCAGTGTTGAGTTATCATTTGGACAAGCTTTTACCATTAAAGGTCACTGTGACCTTGACCTTTGGCCCGATGACCCCCAAAATCAACAGGGGTCATCTACTGGTCAGGCCCAGCCTCCATGTCAAGTTTGATGACCATAGGTCTAGGCATTGTTATCACTCGGACAATCTTTGACAACCTTTTACCATTAAAGGTCACTGGCCTTGACCTTTGACCCCCAAAATCAATAGGGGTCATCTAGTGGTCAGGCCCAACCTTCATGTCAAGTTTGACGACCATACATCCAGGAATTGTCGAGTTATTACTCGGACAAACTGATCTACCGACTGACTAGTGCAAAGCAATATACCTCCTCTTCTTCAAAGGGGAGCATAAACATTTCTTGCATACCGGACGTGCGTTTCCGGTCACGTGACCAGTGCTGGAAAAACCCATCTTACATACCCCATGTAAGATGAGCCACGCGCAACAACGCGACACTTTTGATTTCTTTTATTGTATGGTTTATGAAAAATATATTATGCCATTTCAATAAAGCGCAATCAAACATATATGTTTGCAAGACTTTTAATTAAAATTGAAAATAAATAATCGTAAAAAAGCGCTATTTTTAGTTATTATAGAAAATCCGACCCTCGGGCACGCTGCGTGGCCGGTAACTCGGCAAGCCTCGTTACCGGCTTACACATGTGGCCTCGGGTTGGATTTTTCTATCCGTACCGGAAACACATGATAGATACTTATAACTGTGACTCTGCAGGAACCATTCTCCTTTTATGTAAAGATCGAAAGATGAGATGAATGCATGCTTCTTCATTCATAATAGGTTAAATTACAGATACAGGTTTTGTAAGAATAGAAGATTTAACTTGTTAAAATTTCCTCCCATGTTGTTGGTAGCTAATTTTGTATACATGTAGTAACAGTACTTGTACAGCTATCACACTAACAATCTCTACAATATGGTCACAAACATTGACTTCTTGAAATGTTATCAATGAAATTGAAAATGGGTAGCAACAATTACCAAAGACCTGAAATAGTTTTTGCTTTATTACAATCTACAACATTACCAGTATGTAACAATGATCTGAAGATCTCGGTTAAAACAGAGCACAGACATGTTAGGATTGAACGTTCTAGATAGCCAGAAGATATCTCCATATATACATATAGACTCATAACACAACAACAAGCAGACTTAAGCACATTTACAGATACAAATCTCAATGATGTTGTACAAAAATAAGTGGAAAAGCTTCAGTTTTATAAACAAAACTCTGTGCATATAATCACAAAGGAAAAAAAACATTTACATTCTTTATAAATTAAATGTGCAATTAATCATTTGTCTAGAGCTCACCCACTTTTAGGCAAAATAAATGTAGCTCATTTGCAATTAACAAAACTAAGAAAGAAATTTCCAAAATAAATATAGTGCGAGTAATAGTGATATAAAATGGTTCAAACATGAAAACAGAGTTAAAAATCTGTTGCACAATTTGTTAATAACACATCGAGTTCATAACTCACAAGTGTTTTATTTAATATGGCCTTCAAGTTACATCATTTGCCTATCATTTAAATTTTCATCACACTAAGATTTGTTGAATAAAAATGAAGGCAAATTTGACCATTTTTATATATTTTATAAGAATAAAGATAGCTGTAAGCGTAACACAAGATATGAGGCATACTTCAAACACAATGAGGATGAATATTTGATGTAATTCATTCCCCAAGAACCATTAAAAATGCTATCTGAAATTGATTTATATAGAATTGTTCACAATAACGACCCTTTTCTGATTTAAAATTATTATTTTAAATTCTTCCTAATCTTTAATCTATTTGTTTGCGGATTTGGTAGCAAGTTTCTTCAAGTGTGGTGTGTCGAAGGACTTTGGTCGCTCGATGGGCAGCCCGAATGCTCGGTCCCAGATGAGGGAAGCACAGCATCCCAAGGCTCGAGACACCCCAAACAACACTGTGTAGTAGTTCATCTCTGTCATGCCATAGTACTGAAAAAAACACAGCAGATATTTCAACATGTCTTCAAATATAATGTGCTTATTCTTATCTGAAAATAAACAGTACTACCTACCATCACTTAAATCACAAAACGCAGTACAGTCGAGCCCGTTGGCTCGAACTCACAGGAACCGGCGAAAATACTTTGAGCCTCAGAAAAATCCAAGCCATGGGTGATTTTTTTATCTTTAACTACAGTAAATGACTGGTTATAAGACGATAGTGGTTATTAAATGCAGGCAAAAAAATCTGTGAAAACTCCAGAAAACCAAGAGGCCCTTTTCAAGAGGCCCAAAAGGGCCTATGCTCTACTGGCATGGCTCTTGTGATCATTTTCAATCCAGAGCATGTACGTTTGAGTAATAGGCAACAAATATATAGTTCACTTTTAGTGTTTGGGTTAGCTGAAAACGCTGCACGGTCAACATCTGAGGACAGGAAGTGTTGTAAGCAGATTAGTTGCATGAACTATTTTAATATGTGCCAAGTAAAGGTAATCTGAGGGTAAAAAATATTTGCTTTCAAAACTGTACTCATCATCAAAATTTCATTTCTGTAGCTTTAAAAATAAATAGTAGGTCAAAGTCAAGGACATCCGAGGACAACATTAATGCTTGTTTGCAAAATTGTTCACATGGTCAAAATTTCATTACTGTAGCTTTAAAACTTAATAAGTAAGTCAAAAGGGGTTGGGCCAGATTTTGCCCAAGGGGCATTATTTCAAATGTTTTCAATTGCATCATATGATGCTCCACAACAAATATCAAAGGTATGGGCCTTGTGGTTTGAAACAAGAAGATTTTGAAAATATGTCTTAAATTTAAATGTCTAGGAAAATTGTGACACCCAGGGCAGTGCCAGTTTTGACCCAAGGGGCATAATTTGAACAACCATGGTAGTGGGCCACTAAATAAAGCCTTGTTCAAAATAGCAAGGATTTGCATAGTGGTTTCAGACAAAACATTTCCCAATTTAAGGAGGGGGGGGGGGGGGGAGTCCGTCCCTTACAAAGAAAAGAGAACTCTTCCCTGGGCCTCTGCCAACATCACGGAGGTCGTTTGCATTTGCCACACTGGTCCCTTGTGGGACAATCTCCGTGGGGGTGGGGGGGGGGGACTTTACATGTAAACTTGGCTAAAAATAGACTTCACTCATGTGGACTTGGCTAAAAATAGACTTGGCTTAAAATGGATTTTTTATACTTTCAAGACCCATAATCCAGGCATGCATGGTCGGATCTGGCTGGTTTTCGAAAGGAACGAGCTCTTATGGATATCTAAATACTGTACAAGTTTCATCGAGATACAATCAAAACTGAAGACTGTATCATGTTCATAAGCAATTGTTTACAGACAAACTGATTTTTTAATACTTTCAAGGCCCATAATCTAGGCATGCGTAGTCGGATCTGGCTGGTTTTCGAAAGGAACCGAGCTCTAATGGATATCTAAATACTGTACAAGTTTCATCGAGATACAATCAAAAATGAAGACTGTATCGTGTTCACAACCAATTGTTTACACAATAGCATTTTTTTTATACTATCAAGGGCCATAATCTAGGCATGCATGGGCGGATCTGGCTGGTTTTCAAAAGGAACCGAGCTCTAATGGATATCTAGATACTGTACAAGTTTCATTGAGATACAATCAAAATTGAAGACTGTATCGTGTTCACAAGCAATTGTTTACAGACGCACGGACGAACATACTACGTACACATTACCATCGCATAAGCTCTTCTGGCTTTTGGCCAGTAGAGCTAAAAACTTTGAATCTATGTAATGGATTATATTATACCTTACATAAATGTGTCCCTTCTTTGTATATATAAAGTCGCTCGTTCCGTTTATCACTATATTTTGATAAAAATCCAGTTGTATGACGTCAGAGGTCCATTTCATAATTTTGGCTGGTTCGGACTTGCCAAAAAATGTTATATGGACCGCTGACGTCATACAACTGGTAAGTGTGGCATTTTTTATTATTAGCTTTGTACAATGAAACACATCTTAAGCGCTTTAAAAATATTGAATGGTAATGGAAAATGTTTGGTATAATATAATAAATATTTACACACCACTGAGGGTCATATGGCATTATAAGGACGGTCCAGTCAGCCCCTGAAGGTGAATGGTCCTCGGCTAACGCCTCGGTCCATATACACTTTCGGTGGCTGACTGGCTGGTCCTTATAATGTCATATGACCCTCAGTGGTGTGTACTATTTCTTAAATAGGACGCATTGAAAAAATGTTAAAATTGTCTGCCACCATGTTTGTTGACAGTGACAAAAAAAAAATTCCGTGAAAATGGCGATGGTTATTTTAAACCATGCAATACTAATATAATATTCTTTCTGACAGTGTATAGTAAACGATAACCTGTCGAGATTGAAAGGTTTTGTAAAGCAAAAACCTTATATTGTACGTGTTTGTTCTAAAAATGTCGACACCTACAGGAAAGTTTAAAGAACATGGTAAAGTGCAAATATATTGGCCATGATTTTAAGGTTCTCAGACGACGATTATTGATTATTTTTTTCTGATCGAATGGTACGTTTTCACCAACCTAGATGCAATCTTGGGAGTAAAATGTGATCATACGGTAAAGACTGACCCATTTTATTACAAACCATTGCCACGCGCCTTTGATCTATACACAGCTCGTGCTGTGACGTCACAAATTGAAGCGTTTGACCTGGGGCCAACAAACATGATACACTCCAATTCATGTGTTAATAAGTTAAAATTTCTCAGGTGTTGTTTGGTTTGCAGTTGAATGGACTTTAATTAGGAGATAAATATAACCTTTGATGATTGCAGATTAATTAATTTGACGATTAATGAAAGGTGTATTGAAACCTGCTAGTTAGTCTGCATGATATACGTAAAGCCTAATCGTAAGGAGAACGTAAGTTTTATTTCGGACATGGAAAACATAACACAGTGAACAATACCCAAAAATGTTATTATAATGGCAGAAACAAGTGTCTCCTGTGATACACAACATGTTTGGACCAATAACAAGCGTTTGCCAATTAGAAGATATCGAGTGTTCATCGTAGAGAAACAAAGCAGATGATCATCTTAATCTGATGGGTGTGATCTTGTCACTTTTATTAGCATGTCATCAACAGACAATAAATCGGTCAGTCCTATACCGTATGTTGAAAATTACTGATTCTGATTCTATATTTCTTCTGAATTTCATATGTCTAAAGAGCCAATTTTGGCTTGAAAAAAATGTCAAAAGCTTGTTACTGGTTGTAAGACACAGGCATTTTTTTTACATCGAAATACTGTGAAATCATTAATGTTCGTGGGCATGAAATTTCGTGGTTTGCCGAAAAAAAAACAATTTCGTGGGTACTTGAATTCGTGGTTTTTGAAAAAAAAATGAAATCGAAGATGCGATCGTCCTAGATCGTCTGCATAATATCCACGCGCTGGCCCGTGATTTCCGTCTTCTATGTCACTCGGTTTATGACACTCGCCAATGTGGTACGACATGCCAATTAGTGCATATAACCATGTCACTTATCGATTTAATTGGGAATAAAGGTAATAAAAGAAGATGTACCCTGATCATAAATAAAGATAGGGGAAGCCATTGAATGCCAATTAAGAATTTTGCAAACTGTGAAAACACCGAAACGTTGCATATATTGTCACGTTCAGTGCTTAGTAACCTTCGATGTACTAGTAATCGATTAATTATTTCATTAAATAAAAAAATCGAGTATGGACACTCATCACGCACATCTTGTAAACTTGGAGATTTTCATTAACAGCGCACGTTTAAACACGTGCTTATAACTGTCATTTGGTTCATACAACACATTTAATTGATTTGGTTCATTATTTGTTAAAGGCAGTTATTATATATTAACAGAATAATGATCGTCAAGTTATACAGTGAGACAGGTGTTAACACTGTATACTGCGACCTCTGTAAATAATATACTAGAGTATGTACGTAACAAGGCAATTGAAAAAGTGAATAAAGGGTTTATATTTCGTGGGATCTTGAATTCATGGATCACCCAACCCACGAAAACCACGAACATTAATGCCCCACGAACATTAATGATTTCACAGTATGAGGGAAAAATGTGCATCTAATAACCAGTCATTTACGGTACTAAGAAAATGAACACTTTACTTTGTGTCAACTTGATCACATATGACTTCTACATGCATTACCTGAAGCAGTACACCGCTGTGTGCGTCGACATTTGGCCAGGGGTTAGCTGCCTTGCCCTGGGCCAGGAGAATGTCTGGCACAACCTTGTACAGCTTGGAGACCAGCTGGAACATCGGATCATTGGGAAGCTTCTTCAGAGCAAACTCCCGCTGGCACGTGTAGCGGGGGTCTGTCTTCCTCAACACGGCATGGCCATAACCTGGCACAACCTGTGTACAGATCATACATTCAAGTACATGTACTAACTCACAAAGAACATAACAAGAGCTGTCGTAAGACAGTGTGCTCGACTACGCTGCTTTGACTTACAAATAAGGATGTATTATGTGCCTGTCAAAAGCAATAAAACAATCAAATTAAAAAGTGAAGAAGAATCGCGATGTGACAAAACCAAGTTTTTAATGATTGGTAGAAGAGATTCAGTTTCAACTGCTTTCTTCTATTTTTTGTAACAGTGATCTTGATCCTAAGGGCCCCAAACACAATCCCATGGAAGTCATCCATAAACTCTTCCTACATATCAAGTTTAGTCACAATATGTCAACCATAACTGAAACAGTAATCTATTTTTAGAAACAGTGACCTTGACCCTAGGGGGCAAGTTTGGTCACACTATGTCAACCCTTACTTGAGTTATTCAGTACTAACCATATACCTATCTTTTTAGCAACAGTGACCTTAACCTAGACCATAACTCTCGGGGCCCAAAACACAATCTCAGGAAAGGTCTATATAAACTCTTCCTATATACCAAGTTTGGTCACAATGTGTAGACCCTTACTTAAGTTATTCAATTCCAAGCCTTTTCCTATAAATAGTAACCTTGACCTTGATCCTAGGGGCCTCAAACGCATTCCTATAAAAGGTCTCCATAAACTCTTCATATTTACCAAGTTTAATCTCTTAATGTCAAACCTAGTTAAAAAGCTAAAATTATTCGATACATAAGGTGACTTTGAAGCTGCCCTCCCACCAGCTCGCCCAAACAATGACGCAAGTCATTCAATATGAAAATGCTGTTAAGAATATAAAAATGTGCCTTTCAAAAGAAAAAAAAAATCATTCAAGGGCCATAATTTGTATGTAGGGTTAAAATGGGGTTATGTTGCTTGTTGTAAGATGGTCGTCAATAATTCTGCGTAGTATTAAGTGCATTGAATGAAGGGGTATGTAAGTTATTTTTTATTAAAATCCCAGCTTGCCCTTAAACTTTAACCTGCCCTTAAACATGATCCCAACCTTCCCTAAAACTTTAACCTAAGTTCAATAGTCAAACAGGGACCATAATTTGAATAAAAGATAATATGGAGTTATCTAACCTCATTATGTGATGGCCCTGAACAACTGTGTGAAGTATTAAGTCAATTGAATGAAGGGTATTGCACTTATAAGTGAAAATCCCAACTTGCCCTAAAACTTGAACCTGCCCTAAAACTTTAACCGAAGTCAATCAGGGGCCATAACTTGTATAAAGGATACTATGGAGTTATGTAACCTCATTGTGTGATGGTCCTGAACAACTATGTGAAGTATTAAGTCAATTGAATGAAGGGTATAGAAGTTATTAATAAATATCCCAACCTGCCCTTAAACTTTAACCATAAGTTCCATAGTCAATCAGGGAACATAATTTGTATAAAGGATAATATGGAGTTATCTAACCTCATTATGTGATGGCCCTGAACAACTGTGTGAAGTATTAAGTCAATTGAAGGAAGGGTATTTGACTTATAAGTGAAAATCCCAACTTGCCCTTAAACTTTAACTGGACGCTGACAGTATGTTTATATTCACTTTTGTGTCAAAAGAGCAAACACTGTTTGGAAAACAACAGATCTCCCAGTGATCAATTATCGACTACAAATACTAAACAATTATCATCTCATACATTTTAGGATTGAAAGATCTAAAGAGATCATGCTTTTAAGTTGCTCTACCTGTCCAAAATATTTTTCTGAAAGACCAATCATTATGGTGCCTTCATAATTCATACTTTAAAATTTCATAAATTTTTCTTTAAACACTAACGATTACTAACTTTACAATTTTTATCTCCAATTTTTTCCCCCTGAAAAATTCATTGATAAATATTTTACAATTTTTTACTTCCAAGATTTTGTGTAAAATAGTGAAATTTTAAGGAAACGTGTAAAGGTGAAATTTTGAGTAAAAGCATTTGCAAGGTAACAAATTGCTCAATGTGAATTGGTGAAATAGATAATCTTATCTCCAAGCATGGCATTGTGCAATTGTGACCACTGGTCTTTCATAACTTATAGACAAATTCCATCATATTTTTTTTCTGTAACAGACCTCTTTCATAATGAGAGCCTGTTCTCCTTACTGAGAAGCAAATCAATGTTATATTCAGTAGCTAGATCATAAGATATGAACCTGTCCAGACTTGAGTGTGTCCCAGACAAACTTCTTCATCTGTTCCTCTGTGATGTCATCTCCCACCTGTTCTCGCACCTTCGTCAGCCAAATCAGCACTTCCTGTACACAGATGGTAGAGGGAACAGTGAATGAAAACAGTTAAAGCAAGACTGAAGTGCAAATGGCATGTTCATTGTTCGGTTTTCAGACATCACGAAAAATGTCGGTCCAACGGTCCTGACTTGGTGTGACCAAATTTGTGATGGGGTCGGTCTGTCTGACGGACAGTTTTCATGGTCAGATGTAAAAAATAATGAAGATTTAATCTTTATCAATTATCAAACACCGCTTAAAAGTTTTAAGTATAATTTATTTTGTTTAACAGAAAATCATGTTTTTATCAATGAGATTGTCAAATAACCATTTGTTTACGAATCCGATGTCATTTTCCTGTAGTGTAGATGTCGGAATGCGTATCACACTAAGTCAAACACCATGCAGCATTTGCCTCCCTTTGCAATACATTACCAAATAATGTGTATATATTGCGTGATGTTTTGAAATGCTAAAATGATAAACTTTTGTCATGAATGTTTTAAATGATAGTTCCAAATGTTCCAAACAATAATCTTATTTTCTCCTTTGGAACATGTTATTCGATTACAAAACCAGTACTGGTACCGGTACAGACCGAAAAATACAAATTGCCAGCAAATTTACCAATCAGAATTTTCATTACGATTAAGCGCGAGTGTCAAAAAATGGCTACCTTAAAATTAAGCTGGTTTAATAATAAATGTCAAATAAAGCTCTGTGAACTGGTATTTGTGTTCAAGTTTAACTGGTTAATATCTTAATACGTTTTTATTTCTTGTAAATGTAAAATTAGCAACAAAGGCTTTGAAATGTTTTCAAACAAAAGTTGTCGGACCGGCAAATTTTCGTTCGGCCCGACAAAATATCGGAGGCTATCGGTCCAAATTACCAAGACTTTTTCTGAACTATCGCGATGTCTGGGTTTTATGTTGAACTCACACAGGAAATCCTAAGCCTGAATGCAACTCTTTTACATACAAGTTCTGAAACGCTTGAAGGTCCATGGGAACTTTCTGAGTGATAGATGTATCTACCAGTAAGATTTTTACTTAAAAGAAGAATTTAATACTTTGACAAAGCTTTCTTTCAAATATTTCAATAAAGGAAACATTCAGTTCATCTCCGAAATGTGAAGTCAGCCATGAGAATCACTGAATTCTACATTACCTGGTTAGCAAGTCCGTGGAGGGGTCCAGCCAGTCCGTTCATACCGGCAGCAAAGCTGAGATAGGGGTCAGACAGTGCACTTCCGACGAGATGAGTGGTGTGGGCGCTAACGTTGCCTCCCTCATGGTCACTGGAAACAAGGGGTACATTTTTATACAGTGGTTATTTGGGGTTGACTTTCAGATTTGCCAACAATAAATTGAGTGCTGCAGAGTGAAAGTCAATGCTTGTCTGTTTTTGTTTTTTATAAAGCTAGAGTTGTGGGTCATGCAGTAAGTGGACCAATTTCCCATACATTAACAGTTAACTGTTATGGGGTAACAGGCTTTCATGTGACCAATAACAAGAAACTAAAGATGTCTCCCCTCCTTGTATGCCAACCATACATGAACTTCACAAATATCCTAACTCTACGTCATCAGTAAGGGCAAAGTCTTTCTGAATACTTTATGTATAATAATCAAAGGACCAATAATGATAATGAAGTAAAACTCAATATAAAGTTTTCCAAGCTGAATGTGCTAATAATATGCACAACTGCATTCAGTATCGGAAAGTGCTGTGAAGTGTCAATAATTCCTGGTAAGTGGTTGCTGGGAAAAAGTGTTGCATACAAAAAATAACAAAGGGAGAAAATTAAAAAATAATGATGGTAAAATTGATTCTAATATTTCGTATTTTTTAAACTTAAGGAATGCAAAGTTCGTTTTGGTGAAACATGCATGAATCACTGTAAAATTAGATTACCATAAATGACTGGTTATAAGACACACTTTTTCCCCTCAGTTTTCGATGAAAAAATGCCTGCATCTTACAAAAAGTAACAAGCTTTTGACATTTTTTTCTGAGGTCGTTTTCAGGCCGAAATTGGCTCTTCAGAGCAATAAATGGTGAAAAAACTAGTTTGTTTAGATTTATGAAAAAAGGGATGTCACTCACATCATCTCGATCGAGTTTATTTGGGTTAAAACTGCAGTTGAAGATCAGGATATGGTCAGTATATTTTGTCAGTGTGAAAAACTTGCACTGCCTTTAAAGCAGTTTAACATACCAATAGTGTAAGCTGTTGCGATAATGGTCTTGTTTTTTCGCACTTTGCCATGTTCTTTATATTTTCCTGTCGGTGTTGACATTTTTTTAACAAACATGTACAATATCAGGCTTTTGCTTTACAAAACTTTTCATTCTGGACAGGTTATTGTCTATTATACACCGTCAGAAAGAATATTTTGCTTTGTATTAGTATTGCATGGTTTAAAACAACCATCGCCATTTTCACGAAAAACAAAACAAAACGTCACTGTCAACAAACATGGTGGCAGACAATTTAAAAAAAAATTCAATGCGTCCTATAACCCATAACATAGATTAAAAGTTTTTTCTCTGAAGTTTTTCACAGATTTTTTTGCCTGCTTCTTATAACCACTATCGTCTTATAACCAGTCATTTACAGTACATGCAAAACCTTAACCAGAATTTCAGTCCAATAATAAACAACCATAATTTGCAAAACAGAGTTATCTAACTTGATAGCTATGTAAATAGGATGGTTGAGAGGCCTTGTAAAACAAGAGCCGTCGTAAGACAGCACGCTCGACTATGCCGCTTTGACTTAGAATACAATAACAATGTAATAATACCAAGTTTGGTCTCTTTATGTCAAACGTAACTAAAATTATTCGATACATAAGGTGACTTTAATGCTGCCCTCCCACCAGCCCGCCCAAACAATGACGCAAGTCATTCAAATAACTTGATTTCCTATTATGAAAATGTGGTTAAGAATATACAAATATGCCTTTCAAAGGAAATTAAAAAAACAACAACAAGAAACGCCGCAATGCGACGAAACCAGGTTTTTAATGCTTGACAGAAGAACTTCAGCCTGCGTCTGTTTTTCTATTTTAAGTAACAGTGACCTTGAACCTAGGGACCCCAAATGCAATCCATTGAAAGGTACCCATAAACTCGTCCTTTATACCAAGTTGTGTCAGGATATGTCAACCCTAACTTAAGTTACTGTGAACTCATTAATGTTCGTGGGCATGAAATTTCGTGGTTTGCCGAAAAAAAAAAAAATTCGTGGGTACTTGAATTCGTGGATTTTCACTTTTGAAAAAAAAAAATCGAAGATGCGATCGTCCTAGATCGTCTGCATAATATCCACGCGCTGGCCCTTGATTTCGGTCTTCTACGTCACTCGGTTTATGACACTCGCTAATGTGGTACGACAATTAGTGCATATACCCATGTCACTTATCGATTTAATTGGGAATAAAGGTAATAAAAGAAGATGTACCCTGATCATAAATACAGATAGGGGAAGCCATTGAATGCCAATTAAGAATTTTGCAAACTGTGAAAACACCGAAAAGGTGCATATATTGTCACGTTCGGTGCTTAGTAACCTTCAATGTACTTAGTATTTCATTAAATAAAAAAATCGAGTACAGACACTCATCACGCACATCTTGTAAACTTAGAGATTTTCAATAACAGCACACGTTTAAACATGTGCTTATAACTGTCATTTGCTGCATAAAACACATTTAATTGATTTGGTTCATTATTTGTTAAAGGCAGTTATAATATATTAACAGAATAATGATGAGTAAGTTATACAGTGAGACAGGTTTTAACACTGTATACTGCGACCTCTGTAAATAATATACTAGAGTATGTACGTAACAAGGCAATTGAAAAAGTGAATAAAGGGTTTTTCTTTCATGCTTTACGATGAAATATGGGGTTTTAACAGTGAAATAACAACAGTGAAAATATCAATTTGATATTTTCACTGCAAAATAAGGAGTGAAAATATCAACTTTCAGAACTACTTTTTTATTCCTTTGTTGTTACATGTCGTGATCATAAAAAAACTACATTTTTACTCGTGGCTTCGCCACTCGTGAAAATATGTTTTTCTATGACACTCGTGAAATAAAATACGATCTTACACTGTAATACACAAATATCCTCTATATATTTCGTGGGATCTTGAATTCGTGGATCACCCAACCCACGAAAACCACGAACATTAATGCCCCACGAACATTAATGATTTCACAGTATTCAGTTTCAACCATTTTTCTATTTATAGTAACAGTGACCTTGACCTTGAATCTAGGGACCCCAAACGCAATCCCATGAAAGGTATCCATAAACTCTTCCTTTATACCTGGTTTGGTCAAGATATGTAGACCCTGACTAAAATTATTCAGTTTCAACTGTTTTATTATTTTTAGTAACAGTGACCTTGACCTTGAATCTAGGGACCCCAAAACACAATCCCATGCAGGGGTCGACACTAACCATTTTTCCAAGGGATCCCGAAGGGACACCAACATTTGAAATCAGGTGTCCCTTCCTGAAATTAGGAGTCCCTTCCACTTTTTACCTTTTTTTTCATTGTTGAGCCTGTTTTAATATTAAATTCAACATCCTTTTACTTTTCAATTTGTAATGCAAGTATACACCACCATAATATACATGTTTTCAGCAGCATGTAATGACAGGTTAGTAGCACTGAATGGCAGTGAGGTATATTTTGGTCTTTAAGTTGTTAGATTGGGTTCAAAAGCGGGAGAATGTCTAAGTCCCTTTTGTTTTCAGTCAAAAACAGAGATGGATACAATGTAAACAAAAACTTGGATGTTGTTACTATTTTTAGATTTTTGGAAAATACGCATAAAATACATCATGGTTCAGGGTCTTGTCAAATGTCGGTGCTTTTCATTAAGAAACAGTAGGAATATTACATCTGGCTTGTGAAAACTCCAATCAATATTTAGTAGAGCTGCTGATAAATCAAACAGACTGCCCAACAGTTGTAGTGCATACTGAAAGAGCAGACGACCAAAAATTGTGTATACATGTTAATTTTCGCGCCAAAGAGTCATAAAATTTTATAAATTGATTGAATTAATGAATAAAACCCTGCAAACTTTATTTCTATTATTTTTTTATCAAAGCATAAAATATATGTCTTTAAAATTAACAAAGAATATTGATAAGTTGAATGCCAATTAATACAGAATGCTGAATGTAGGATGCTGTTCTTTTGTGTCGTAAATGTTACTGTACATACTCGAAGGTCGTATCATATTATATAAAAGGTATCACTAGAGTTGGCATCTTTTTTTGGCGGTTCTGACACATAAGCAAAACAATTCCACATAAGTATTTTACCGATAATAAATCTCTGTCAGCTATGACCTTGTTTAAAATGTAAACAACAAAACGGAAGCGTTAACCTGCATGCGCCTTGTGAAATGACCTGTTTATTTATAGATTCATGACGTAACTATAGTCAAATAGTCAGCTATACTTTCGCTTTGATGAGTCCGATAATGATAATTAATAATATCATTTTCACATGTGCTGTCAAGAAATTTAGGGGAGCCCGAATTTAGGTAATAAATTAATTAAATGCTACTTATTTATTAATATTTAGCGTTTATCAGTCAAAAATTAAGTGTCCCCACGGAATACCGGACTTTGAAGTTCAGGTGTTCCTCATGAAATATTGGTGTCCTCGGGATCCCGGGACCCCGTTAGTGTCGAACACTGCCATGAAAGTATCCATAAACTCTTCCTATAGCCCAAGTTTGGTCAAGAAATGTCAACCCTAACTAAAGATATTCAGTTTGAACCATTTTTTCTATTTTTAGTAACAGTGACCTTGACCCTAGGGACCCCAAATGAAAATCCATAAAAGGTATCCATAAACTCTTCCTATAGACCAAGTTTGGTCAAGATATGTCAACCCTAACTGAAGTTATTCAGTTTCAACCGGTTTCTATTTTTAGTAACAGTGACCTTGACCTTGACCCTAGGGACCCCAAACGCAATCTCATGAAAGGCATCTTTAAACTCTTCCTGTACACCAAGTTTAGTCAAGATATGTCATCCCGAACTAAAGTTATTTAGTTTCAAACGTTTTTCTATTTTAAGTAACAGTGACCTTGACCTTGACCCTAGGGACCCCAAACGCAATCCCATGAAAGGTACCCATAAACTCTTTCTATAGACCAAGCTTAGTCAAGATATGTCATCCCTAACTAAAGTTATTCAGTTTCAACCGTTTTTTCTATTTTTATCTTAGTTAGGCCTTTTTTATTTGATTCTATGTTTTACGAACACCGCCGCTCAAAAAAACTCTTTTTTGAAATAAAAATAAAATTTTAATTTCGTGTTTTGTTTTTTTTTCCGCCGATGAAACTTTATCGCGGCAAATCATTAAAAGCAGAGGACATCGCAATAGCTGTAAAATATTGGTGTAAACATTTCTGAAAAAGTTTAAGCCAATGAAAAACATTCATCGGATTTGCAGGCTGGTGATAAAAACCTGGTATCCGGTACCTGGTATCCCCCGGTATCCGGTATCACTGTCTTATACCGAATTATGTTGATATCAAGGTTAATATCAGATGATAAATCCAAGTTTCCACGGTCCGTTATTAATTACTTTTTGACAACCAATGCATACTTTAAATAACACGGTATCAACATAATCCGGTATCATAAATTAAATGATAAACTATGATAACGGCTTTTCTCTATATCGATACCTGGTACCGGGTTTTAGCTCACCCGGATAATCCTTTGTGGCATGGTGACTTCCGGTTTATTTCCGGGTTATAACGAAGTATAATAACAGCGATAAATATGGACTAATTATCGTTCCAGGTTTGTTATTATTTATTTATTTTTATTATATTTGTCATTTAAATGAGTTTATATTACATTATTGTGATATAATTTGAATGTCATGAGCTATAAATCGCTTGACTGTTTACCTGGACAGTTTAGTTCTGGTGGGTGGGGTAGATGGAAAAGACTGCGGTTACTATTCTTATTGGAGTATTATTAATAACAAAAAATATCATCTATTCTTAAACATTTGTTTTGAAAATTAACACAAATAATACATTAGGCTGTTTTACTATCTGACAGTGATAATCTATAATGAGGAATCTGTATGTTCATTACCAGGTACAGTATAACTATGTAATAGTCTTATGAATGAACATATATAAATCATCATCAATATAAATTATGATATTTATACTGCTCTGTGTGTTTTATTACAGTTATAAAAATTTTACTTAGAAAAGAGTAATTATGTTATGCTGTCACCTTTGAAGTGTTCTCAGCTTCTGATACTAGTTACTACATGTAGTAAGTTATGTTTAAACATTATGATGGCCACCGGACTAGTCACATACACCCAGGCCTGGAATTAAATCGGGGTCCAGATTGTCTTAAAAACCATCTATAAATAAGTCTGAGAGTAACTTATTTTTTTTATAATAAAAAAAATATACTTTTAATGTTCCATTCCTTTCTTTACAGATATGATATGCTGATGTTATCTACTGAGACCATCACTTTCAATGAAGAACATCACTACAATCGTTTGGGCTGCTAGATTGGTAGCAACATGATGTAAGCTAGTGCCTGTTGAAACACTATTGTTGGTTGGGCATCTATTGCTTACTGGACGGCTATATTGGATGGACCATACGTGTTGGTTGAACAACAGTTACTATAAATGGTTGGACCGGAAGTGTTGGTTGGACCACCAGTGTTGTTGGGACTGCTTGTTGGACAGAATGTGTGATGGACAATTAGTACTATTTGAATCACTGTTGGATATACAGCTTTTGTTTTATCAGACAGCTATAATCAGTCCAAGTTCCTGGATCGTTAGTTCCTGGCGGATAAATATTCCCTGTATAGAAGGAAACAAAAAAGCTCTTTTGCTAACTGTAACAATGACATGGTTGGTGAATTGGTATCAGACAATTTGCAGCCAAGACAACACAGTGAAGTGATAGCCGATTCCTTAAACTCTAAATGGCAAATAAATATACCGAAAATAGTTGATTTCTTTATGTCACTTGTCTATTATAACATGCATTTACAAAGTATAAAGAGTGATTAATGAAAATATGAAGTGAACTTGTCAGATATAGGAAAAAACAAATTTGCACACACTTACATATTGAATTGACATTAAAATAGAAAATCATAGAGAATACATCATAGCTTTTGCTTTTCTGGGTGTTTTTTTTCCCGACCAAAAAATAAAATTCCAGAAATGTGATTTTATTTTTATTATTATTTCCTCCTCCTCCGACACTTCACAACTCTGGCCGTTCGTAAAACATATAACTAAAAAAAAAGGCCTTACTTGTTTCATTACAAGTAGGTTCGATGCTTGAGTACAGTTGTGAAAAATTCTGAGCCATGTTATTTTAAAATGCATGGGCAAGCTACAGGTTGGACAAGCCAAAATAAAAGGGATTTTTACCAATAAACCTTGAGTGGGACCTTGACCTTTGACCTACAGACATCATCGGTCTTGCATGTGACATACCTACTTTTTATACTATATAAGTAAATAGAAAACTTGTATACCCCTGGGGCCTTATGGTTTCAGAAGTAAAGGTTTCTGAAGTTTTAAAATGTTGAAGCCGGACATAGGGCTCAGGTGAGCTAAAAATACAGGTGTCCACAAACTGTTTTGCCACACATCATATGTAAAGCAAGGGCCATAACTAAGTGACATATTTCCCAAACAGAGCATGCTGATGTTTATGCAATGTCTAGGTTAGTACTTTTTCATTCCTGTTAGGAGTTTCATAAAAATAATCTCATTTATGTCTAACCAGTGGGGAGAAAGTATTCATTTTAAAATCTATGAATATCAATGGAAAAACTAAAGAAAGCAGAGCTCTTTACTTATTACCTTTTACTTTTTCGAAGCAAATGACCTTTCTGCCAATTTTAATGTAAATGTGGTGCACAGTTCTATTTTTCTCTTGAATTGGTCCAAACATAAAAGTTGTATATTAAGCTGAGGGGATTCAGGGGCAAGCCCCTCTGATGTTTTTATGAAAATGAGTTTATTCCTGTATTCCGGGCCATTTTGAGGGCATTTTAGAACAAATAAATATTTCACAAACTATTTCCCCACATGATGGCTCTGAATCGCTCACCTGAGATGTGAAGACTAGGAATTAAACCCTGATTGAGTATTGTCAAATGTTGTAGTGGTCAAGGTCATCCAACCACAACATCAGTATTTGTTTTAAAAACTGTACACATGGTCCAGACATTGCTGTAGCTTCAGAAAATAAGTACGTAGGTCAAAAAGTCACAGTACACCTAATAAGGACAACACTGATATTTGTTTGCAAAACTGCACAAATGGTAAAAATTGCATTGCTGTAGCTTCAAAAATAAGACAGAAGGTCAAAAGGTTAGTCAAGGTCATCCAAGCACAACATTATGTTTGGTTTCAAAAATATATAGACACATGGTCAAAATGTTATTGCTGTAGCTTCAAAAAATGTCAGAGTCTAGGTCATCCAAGGACAATATTATATTTGCTTGCAGAACTATACACATGGTCCAAATTGCATTGCTGTAGCTTCAAAAATAAGAAAATAGGTCAAATCGTCACATCCAAGAACAATATAGATATATTTGTTTTCAAAACTGTACACATGGTCCAAAATCTGTAGCTGTAGCTTCAAAAAGAAGAAGACCAAAAGGGGCGGGGCCAGCTTTCACCCCAGGTCCATTAATTGGAACAAACTTGGTAGAGGGACTTCATATGATTTTACATCACAAATATCAAAGGTCTGGGTCATGTGGTTTGAGACGAGAAGAATTTCAAAGATTTCCCAATGTAAGCTTATAAGAAACTTGTGAATCCCAGGGTATAGCAAGTTTCATTCATAGGGGCATAATTTAGGACCACTGTATGATTCTACATTCAAACTGGTAAGTGTCCGGGCCTAATGTTTTTAGACAAGAAGATTTTCAAAGTTTTTCTTATACAAGTCTATAGTAAACTTGTTAACCTGGGGTGGGGCAAGTGTTGACTCCAGGGGCAGAATTTAATTCTATACAAGTCTATAGTAAACTTGTTACCCTGGGGTGGGGCAAGTGTTGACTCCAGGGGCAGAATTTAAACAAACTTGATAGAGGACTACTTTATGATGCTACATACAAAGTATCAAGGGTTAGATCTGAGCGGTTCCTTACAAGAAGATTTTCAAAGATTTCCCTACTTAAGTGTGTAACAAGACGCCAATGCGGCAATGCCGCATTAAAGCCGGATTTTTATTGGATGATGCAATTTTGCAAACTGAGGATTGGAGCTAGTGACCTAGTATTTTTAACGAAAAATACCCATATTTATACTGTGTATGTATGTAAAGTAACCAAATGTCATGAAAATTGAAAAAAAAATAATTCAATATCCTGCAGGAAAAAACTGTAATTTATGCTTAAATTCTATTATACTTTAATGTGACTATGATATCCTGGAGAAAAAAAATGTAAAAGTTTCTTGAAAATCTATTATACTTTAATGTGACTAAGATATCCTGGAGAAAAAAAAAATGTAAAAGTTTCATGAAAAAATATTTCCTATGATTTGACCTAGTGACCTAGATTTTGATCTGAGGTGACCCATATTCACAAATGTTTAAGACAACAAGTAGACGGATATTCTGAGCAAGTTTCATAAAGATTCTGTAATTGGCTGAAAAAGAATTGCAGTTCCTGTACATTACACTTCCTCTCATTATGATCTATCACTGTATGAAGTTTGATTAAATTCCATCCAATAGTTTTCAAGTTATACTCCGGACAAGAAAAAAGAAACAAAGGGCAGTAACTCTGTACTTAGGTGAAATAGAATTGCGGTTCCTGAACATTTCACTCCCTCTCATTATGATCTATCACTCTATGAAGTTTTATTAAATTCCATGTAATAGTTTTCAAGTTATGCTCCGGACAAGAAAAAGTAACAAAGGGCACTCACTCTGTAATTGACTGAAAAAGAATTGCGGTTCCTTTACACTGCACTCCCTCTCATTATGATCTATCACTGTATGAAGTTGTATTAAATCCCATCCAATAGTTTTAAGTTATGCTCCGGACAAGAAAAAAGTAACAAAGGGCAGTAACTCTGTAATAAGCTGAAATAGAGTTATGGTTCTTGTGCACTTCACTTCCTCTCATTATGATCTACCACTGTATGAAGTTTTATTAAATCCATCTAATAGTTTTCAAGTTATGCTCCGGACAAGAAAAAGTAACAAAGGGCACTAACTATGTAATAAGCTGAAATAGAATTGTGGTTCCTGTACACTGCACTCCCTCTCATTATGATCTATCACTGTATGAAGTTTTATTAAATCCCATCCAATAGTTTTTAAGTTATGCTCCGGACAAGAAAAAAGTAACAAAGGGCAGTAACTCTGTAATAAGCTTAAATAGAGTTATGATTCTTGTGCACTTCACTTTCTCTCATTGTGCTTTACCATTGTATAAAGTTTTAATAAATTCCATTCAGTAGTTTGCAAGTTAATGTCTGGAAAAAAAATTGACAGCAAAAAACAAACAAATAAAGGGCAATAACTCAGTAATTAGTTTAGGTAGAGTTATGGTTCTTGAACACTGCACTTCCTCTCACTGTGCTTTACCATTGTATGAAGTTCCAATGAATTCCATCCAGTACTTTTCAAGTAAAAAAAAATAACAAGGGGCAATAACTCAGTAATAAGCAAGAAAAGAGTTATGGTTATTGTACACTGCACTTCCTCTGACTGTGCTTTACAATTGTATGAAGTTCCAATGAATTCCATCCAGTACTTTTCAAGTTATACTCCGGACAAAAAAAAGTAACAAGGGGCAATAACTCAGTAATAAGCAAGAATAGAGTTATGGTTATTGTACACTGCACTTCCTCTCATTATGCTCTACCATTGTATGAAGTTTGATTACCATTGGATAAAAACTCTTAATTTTATTGCATAAAATGAAAACTTTAACGCAAAATTGTTAACGCCCGCCCAACCGCCCGCCCGCCCGCCTGTTTTTCGTTATTCTATAACCCGTAATTTTTCGATGAAAAATCCGGCTAAAAAACATGTGGCCCCCCTGGGCAGGGCAAATTTTGACCACAGAGGCATAATTTGTTTGGTAGAGGACCACTATACAATGTAACACACCAAATATCTAAGCTCGAAGCCTCATAGTTTTTGTCAAGCAGATTTTTAAAGTATTTTGTTTTGGTTGCCATGTCAACCAGAAGGCATGGAATTCATTTCTTTCAACAAATTTGAATGGGCTCCATCCAAACAGCATCCCAGTGAATTTTTATCTAAATTTGCCAGCATGAAAGCCTGGGGTTATGGCAAAAGTTATTTTTGCACAATGCAGGCTAAGACAAAGCAACTTTATTCTTTGAAAAAAGAAATGGTCCTGAATATGTGGTTTATATATACTGACCATGTATATGAAACTAACCATCATCAAAACAAGGACGACATTTCACATTCAATTTCTGAATATGGTACAACCTTTCTGTAAAGTCTCTAAGAGCCAACATACAATAACGTAAACATACCTGTGAATGGTAAGGTATAGCCTCATGAGCTCCACAAAGTCTGGGTTGTCGTATCCCAGCATGGCTGCCATGTTCCAGCTCCAGTCTTTCTTCATGTCAATGGGGCTGACGGCCGAACCTTCACGGTACAGGTTCCTGTAGATGATTGCTGCAACTGTGGGCAGCTTTGCTATCAGGTCCATGGAGTCCTCAAAGGTGTACTGAAACAGACATTAATATTGAATATCACATTGCTAAGGTGCAAGAATCTTCTATGAATTATAAAAGCTATTTATCACATATTAAAACTCAAATAGACTGAAATTGTGTGCCTCACTATTTATTGACTTATGAATTTTTATTACTATTTTTCATAGATCCAGATTTTGAACATTATTTAAGGTCAACAAACACTTTTTGCTATAACAATGCTCCCTCAATCATATACATGTATACATAAATAGATACCGTTCAACCAAACAGGTATCTGAAAACATGCGCCCGATCATTTAGACTTTCTGTTATAACTTCTGAACCTTTTGCTATATTTGAAATTTAAGACATAAATGTTTATATTATACCTTACATAAATGCATCCCTTCTTTGTGTATATAAAGTTGATCGGTCCGTATATCAATGTATTTGAATAAAAATCCAGTTTTTATGACGTCAGCGGTCCATATCATGTTTTTGGATGGTCTGGACCTTGCCAAAATTATAATATGGGCTGCCGACGTCATAAAACTGGCGAGTGCTGCTTGCAATTTTCACAACGACATTTTTTTCCCAAGTAAATGTATTATTAGATTTGTTCAATAAAACACATCAAAGGCGGTTTAAAAATTATTAAGTGGTAAAAAAAGTATTCGGTATAATATAAGAAATATAACACACCACTTCGGGCCATATGGCATTATAAGGACCGGCCAGTCAGCCCCCGACGGTGAATGGACCTCGGCTAACACCTCAGTCCATAAAAACCTTCGGCGCTGACTGGCCGGTCCTTATAACGTCATATGACCCTCAGTGGTGTGTAATATTTATTAAATATTAAGACCTACCTCCCAGTACTTTGTCTTTTTCACTCCATCAGCATATGCCTTGGCAAACTTGCTCTCTGTGTTTAGGGCTGTGATGGCAGCACTGAACTGTGACATCGGGTGGAGGTTACTGGGGAAGTTGTTCAGCATCTATAATAGAAGTTTATACATCAAAGAAAAACAAGAGAAAAAATGAAGACAATTCAATATATTTGATGCCTTTTTTATGTAAGTAGATCTTGATGAGCAATGAGAGCAAATGCTGTGAGATTCATGCATAATGATGCAGTCACACTATGACACTCTAGAGAAACTTATATCTAGTGTATGTAAATTCATAAATTAATGTCAACAGGTCAGCTAGCCCCAAAAAGCATTTCAAATTTTACAGATGAAAAAAAGGGGCGTATTGACATATACATACTGTATATCTAATCAATCAGTAACCTATAACTAACCTTTATAATAATCTTCTTACAGCGTATCACTGCCATTTGGCTTTTTACAAAATCTGAATTACTGCGTGCATATCGATAACAACCACGAAAATTTACATATTTATACGCAAATTGTTTTCACAATGCACAAAAGAGTTCCAGCGAAAATATACATTTCAACTTCATTTTGATTAACTGAGGTAGGAAAAAAGCACCTACCGCTTGTTTAAGATACTTTCATCTTAACCCTCCACATTTTGTCTTTGAAGTATGAAATTGACTGAAAGATCATGATCATTCAATGATTCAAAACTTTGATTAAGTTATGTTCATTTGCACACAGCAGTAGGTATTAGTCTCTTGTGTTGGCATAAAGTTACACAAGAATGAAGTCTTGCGCTGTGGGGGACATTGGTTGTACCATGAGGAAACCCACCTGTCATGCTTTGTGACCATCAACAAAACCTGCCCCAGTGTGTACAAATTTCTAAGTGAATAACATCATTTGAAATGGCAGCACTCATGCCACTCTAGGATCTTCAGAATCGTAGGACTATTTCTCCCAGGTTGCACAATAGAATAAGCCCTGCCTGTATGACCCTTTATTATACACAGAAATGCGAACCTCTAGCAGTACCAGAGAGGTGGATCTGAGTCTATAGTGAAGTAGATTTGGGGTCCCACATACCTGTATGACATGGTTGGGGATGGCAGCACGCTCGTTCCACTCCTTTGACAGACTGTCAGCCTGCTCCTGTGTGGGGATCTCTCCAGTTACCAGCAGCCAAAATAAACCCTCTGGTAGGGGCTCTTCGCCAGTACCTCCATTACCTAGAAACACACAGAGTGATGGATAATAGACAGTGGTACATAAAGGGCTACAGGTGCAGACACAAACAGATCGGGAGAACACTTACAATTGAATACAGACAGATGGACACCAAAACAGATAATGGAGTTTGCAGTAGCAAAACATCATTAATCACTTCTCCACATAATATGAGCGGAAAGTTGAACAATGTGTAATAAATGTAACTTCCCAAGAGTAGGAGAATAACATGTAGTTACCCCTGGGAAGGAGTTTCTGGCACTCAGGAATACTGTATCCACGGAAACGGATACCCTCATCTGGGTCAAGGACAGAAGTCTCCGTCACCAGGCCTCGGATACCTCTCATACCTCCGTACATCTGGAATAGTACAAAATGCATCTATAAGCTTAATAAAACACAAAGTTATTATTAACAAAAACAAGAGCGGTCACAGACAGCTATATCCCCCACCTCATGGGGACATTTTTTGTAACGAAAGCCAATCAATGGTAAGGGTTGTTTCTCAGGAACATAAAATATGTGTAAAATTAAGAAAGGGCAATAACTCTTCCTAAAATGGTCGAATCGTGAAAGCCCAACAATATGCGCTGCGTCACTATATAGTCATCAATCTGTGAAATTAGGTAGAAATCAAATGAAAAACGTAAGAGAAGTTGCTAAGAAACCAATTTTAAATGTAAAATAAACAAAGGGCTATAACTTGTTCAAAAATGGTTGAATCGCAAAAGCCCGACAATATGCGCTGTGTCACTATATAGTCATCAATCTGTGAAAGTTAGGTAGAAATCCCATGAAAAATGTCAGAGGAGTTGCGAAGAAACCAATTTTAAATGTAAAATAAGCAAACAGGGCTCTCAATAAGAGCCGGGGGCCAGGGATGCCCCCCGGCAATTATGGCCGTATGACCCGGCTATTGTCAGGTTAACAGCTGCCTTCTAAATTAGTAAGATGTCATGATTTTGTTCTTAAAATGTCCCTTATCATACATAAAAATAATACTATGTCTATACCTTCAATAAGTTTTGAATTGAAACGAAAAAATATGATCAATTTGATTTTAAAGTACGTTCGATTGCGATGGTGCAATGACATTTTTCTCTTTCTACTTTCAATTTCACTTTCAAGTTTCGGATGCCAATATTCCTATAATTGTTCTTTAAAATAAATGGCAAAGTAACTCAAAGGTAATAAAACCTTACTGTACTGTAAACTGACAATGATTTAACTATATCCAAAAATTCTCCTTCCACTTGGATTAAATATGTCAGGAAGTAAACAGGCACCTGTTTCCCGCGCATTTAAGACGATGTAAAATGTTATTTTTCTGTTACACATTAAAAACTTCTATCTTTTAATTTAAGCTAATAATTCAAATACAATTAAAACGAAATAAATAAAATACCAATTTTGATATTGATATTTATCAATATTAGCATTGTTTTTTTCACAGCCGTCGTAAGTAAGCAAAAACTGCTGAAGTTATCTGTAAATAAATTTACATAATGGGCGGAGTTATTGACGTCATTGAGTTTGACTGCTGCTAAAATACGTTACTGCCTAGACACGATCGATAATCACTTGTCACTTCGGGCGTTAATTACTTTTGACATTTGTTTGTATACATTAATTGAATAGGCAACCAATCAGCACATGGCTTGCAGTCCTGAATCGCAGAGCAATAATCTTTTTGACCATCGTAAATTACGGCGAATCTGACTTTGATTTGATCTTTCTCGTTGCCAAGGCGACTAATCACCCTAGTCGCCTGGTAGGACGCATTCTTGAATAATAAGCGTTTAAAAACAAGACGCTTTACACGTTTAATTGGCATATATTTTTTTTAATCGCATAAGGAAAAAAACAGGTGCCCGGTCGGGCTAGTTTCTGCGTATAACCGGTAGCCCAAGCTGAAATTCGGTAGCCACGGGCTACAGCGAATTTCGAACACTGGAAAAGACGATGGTTAACAAAGAACACTTGAATCGTTCTTTGTCTCTAGGTAGGTATATGAATGTTATTCCAGTTTTATTAATGGCGACTCAATAACGGCGTAATTATGGCTTTAAAGATGTGATTGCAAAACTACACATATTTCGGATACGATTATTTTCGACTGTGTTGATATTCTTATGAAAGACCCAATTTTCTGTCACAATGACTGCTTTAAGCTGGTTTATATTTTCTGCAAGGCGTTTAATATGCCATGTGTTGATGACTGATCAGGAGGATGAATATTTTGATTGAAATTTCCTTTTATGAATAAAAATTTGTATGTTTTCGAACTTAGGATTATATTTTTATGCCCCCACAAAGTGGCGGCATATAGGGTTGCCCTTGTCCGTACGTACGTCTGTCTGTCTGTACGTACGTACGTCCCAAAGATTGTTTCCGATCTAATTCTTGAAAACCGTTTGTCCAATCCTCACCAAACTTTAAACACATGTTTGTGACCATAATATCTTGATCAAGTTCGATAGTCATGGCAATCGCTTTAGTCATTTAGGAGTTACGGCCCTTTTTTGCCAAAAATACTTCAAAAATATATGTTTCCAATCTAATTCTTGAAAAGTATGTGTCCAATCCTCACCAAACTTTACATACATGATTGTGACCATAATATCTTGATCAAGTTCGATAGCCATGGAAATCGCTTTTGTCATTTAGGAGTTACGGCCCTTTATTTGCAAAAAAAGACTTGAAAAATACGTCCCGAAGATTGTTTCCGATCTAATTCTTGAAAACTGTTTGTCCAATCCTCACCAAACTTTTAACACATGTTTGTGACCATAATACCTTGATCAAGTTCGATAGCCATGGAAATCGCTTAAATCATTTAGGAGTTAGGGCCCTTTATTTCCCAACAATACTTAAAAAATATCTTATCCGATCTAATTTTTGAAAAGGATTTGCCCTTGTGCAGATTATCCTGAATAATCATTATGGCTTATTTTCTGTGACAAAAAATCGAAGTGGGGGCATCCAAACGGTTTTCAAGAATTAGATCGGAAACAATCTTCGGGACGTACGTACGTACGTACAGACAGACAGACGTACGTACGGACAAGGGCAACCCTATATGCCGCCACTTTGTGGGGGCATAATAATAAACAAAGGGCTATAACTCTTTCAAAAATGGTTAAATCGCAAAAGCTCGACAATATGCGCTGCTTCACTTTATGATCATCAAACTGTGAAAGTTTGGTAGAAATCGCATAAGAAATGTAAGAGGAGATGCAAAGAAATGAATGTGGGACGGACGAACGCACACACGCATGCACACACACACACGCACGCACGGAATCACGCCTACCATTACTATATCCCCTCGCCTTTTCAAGGCAGGGCATAATTATAAAGAATCAAATTAGGCCACAATCAATATGTGTTTTTTTGGTGCTTCCAAACAGTCTCACAAAAATACTCATGACACTTAGATTTTATGCATCTCCATTGCATTGGTAATAAAAAAATAACAAGTAAAAAACAGCAACCCCAAAACCTTGCTTAGTACCAACACCTTAAAATGTGGGTGGGGAAATGTCATATAAACTGTTGATTAATTATGGCTTTATGAGGACTTTTTGCATTACCACAATAAATTTATCATTCGAAGCTTATCATAAGTACTAGAATGTATCAGAAAGATAATGGTTAAACAATGAAAGAATGGCAAAAACAATAATCAGTCTAAAACAGATCACAATTCCAATCAATTGAAACATATTGTTGATCTATTAATACAAAAGCCCATGTTAAGCTCACCATGTCCACTGTGACCTCGCCGACCTTGGTCTTGCCATGATCCTTACGGAAGGCCTTCACCTCCTCTTGTTTCTCCGGAATCTGAGCGGCCAACACGTCTCGCAGGCTCTGGAGAGGGTAAAGCAAAAATAGGATAAAAATGTCCAATAAACAAAATTCATCTGTTGGGCCAAAAGGTTAAGTATCAGGGTAAACTTAAATTGTCAGTAAACTGTATTCTAAATGCACTTTCAATTTGAAAGCTCAGTGTTACAGATAAGTTTTCCAATGTGTTTGAGTATTACTCAACACTTTCGAAAATAATTGGGTTATTACAAATGAGTATTTCAAGTTTCTTTTATCCCATCGTTTTGATTTTAATTAATTGGGTAACAACAATGAACAATTATTTTATTAGTGTGATTTGAGCAATAACTGGTAAGAACTTATAGTTAAAAATAAGTGAAGCTGTTTAAAGTTGCTGTATAGCATATAGTTCACATTACAAGATAAACAAGAATTTCAAAACAAACATCAAAGTAACAATGTGGCCTAAAAAAAAAAATTGTTTGGTTAGGGTTACATGCTTTTCAAAAATAGGTAGGGTAGGTAGGCTTTTTTTTTTTTATTTTTTATTAGGCTTTATATAAGAATGTCATTTTCATCATTGGAGAATGGTGTTAAAGTTATATTCTATATAAGCAATTAAGGTTTTAAACTACATATTGAAAAGCAAAAAAAAAAAGATTTTTTTTTTATTTTTTTTTGATTTTTTCAATTTTTTTTTCAAACCGACTATAAAAACGTTAGGGTCGGCGCCTATTCCGTAGGTAGGGTCGGGTAACCCGAACCAAATGTATTTTTTTTTAGGCCTGTCTAGAACAAGCATGTATGAAATAAACAATCTGATCAATTATTGACCCTACGATGCCTTTACCACTGCACGATAGCACTGATTCTGTAATGTGTCCCCAAATATCTTCGAACAATGATGGTGGGTTCAAATAATACGTTTGACAGAGTTGGTAATACCTTTTTTGACCACTGTTTCTTTCTTGACATATTCGTGGGAAAGCTTTCATATGAACATGTGAGTTTCTGCCTGAATCCGTCTATAATCGTATACCTTGTATTTACTCGTTAATACAACAGAAAGTCAAACCCCGAGGGCTTCGATTATTTCCCGCTTGCTTTCAGGAAAATGATCGGCCAATTACGGAAACCATTATCTATTTTTAACTGAGTAAAATAAATGGACCAAATAGATTCTGCCAAATTAAACAAAATGAGTTTCCAATTCTCCATTTTATTTCATTACACGTCTCTTGAAAATTAATTGCGAATTCTGCCTTCTCTTATGCTTTTTGTTACTCATCGATTATTAAAACAATTGCGTTTTCTATGATTTTAACTGCGTTTACGCAAATACACAGCTTATCTGTAACTCTGAAGCTGTCTAATAGGAACAAGTTCTACTACCAGCTATATTTGCCAACACAATTCCACAGAAACAGATTACAATCAAAAGAATCCTTCCTTTCATAACCTGTTTTGTATACTTACTGATGATGGTGCTGTGGCATATCTGCAGCTGCCAAACACCTGAAATATGCAAGCCATTGTATTGTTACTCGGGGAAAACAAAAGGTGAATGGCATAATAAACTACAAAAAAAAATTATAGTGTAAAGAAATGAATTAATGAACAGAACAGAACAGAACAGAATTTATTCGATTTAAACCATTACGGTTTCCCATCATAAAAGGGCTTTTTCACCTTCTTTGATAGGGGCCGAAATTAGGCTGCTTCACAATAGGGAAAAATGGGATATTTTCCCAATTTCCTGATATTTTTTCACAATTCCCAGATATTTTTCCCAAAAAGGAAGATCTTACTTCAAAAATTAACAATAAAAGTTTATTCTGTTTGAGTAAATTATTCTTTTTATCTTTGAAGTTGACATAAGAAGAATGCTGTATAATTTAATCGTAATTCGAGGACCAATTAGTCCATACATATTGTTATTTATTCTTTCCCCTCAATTTAGAATCAACTCGATGAAGATTAAAACTAATCTCTCTTTCTCTCTAAAGGTCATTACATCATGTTGAAAAAAATCAAAGTCAAAGACAGGATTTCTCCCCCAGGGCTTTCAAGCTGTGGAGTGTTTGTACACATTTCATATTAAAAAGGTCATAATTAAAAAAAATCAGCTAATAGTAGCCTTACAGGAAGATATGAGCGTGTTTTTTGTAACATGAGTTCCAAGTTTCATATGGATACCTTGACCCAGGGTTCTCAATAAGTTTTGGTTGAACCGTCTCAAATAGTTACCGTATTATATCATGCATAGGACGCACTTTTTTACCCCCAATTATCGTCTTAAAAATTGCCTGCGTCCTTTCTATGCAGGGTTCGAATTTAACTTTGAGGAGCACTCGCAAAATTTTGCGAGTGCATTTTGAGGCAACTCGCAAAATGACAAATCAACTTGCAGTTTTATTATTTGCTTTATTCCCTTATAATATTGTCTAATTAAAGTAGAAATTAACACCTAAGACATATTATGAATATTAAAAAGTATCAATCTTGAGTGACTCGACTACTAGAACTTGTTGATGGCTTATTCTATTTGGGGGGTATGGAAAGACTCGTCTGATGCTGGCAGCTTTTTGATAACAAAGCTGTCCAATAATTTGACATTGTTCACTTTGTATATTTACCCACGCCATCGGGTAATTTAATACCCATTCGACAAGCACGCTACAGATTTTATTAAGTCTCTAAGTATTAAAAACAATAAAATAATAAATTTAAAATAAAAAAGCAACAGTAAATGTAGCGTAGATACTTTGGACCATGAAATATATCGATCAACGAAGTCTATTCCTTTTGACAGTTGGGCGGAAATATATTAAAAGGATGATGGGGTTTACATATAGTGCGCAAAAGCGCTAAATTTAGCCAATGATTGAGCTAGGTGATTACATCATTCGTATTTACTTTGTATTATGCACGCCTCGGAGCATCCCGGAAAGATTCGAGATAAAACTCGGCCTTTTCCGTATTTGTTCTATTTTTGAAAACCTACTAGAGCGTGACTCCGTACTGTCTTCTTTATACCGGCAGTGTAAACATGCCACTTATAGGCTGTTTACACTCGACTACATAGTGGAAGTAAGTTCATGTTTATTCTACTTTCCTTTTAACATTTTGTGGTCTAGAAAAAGCCACTCGCAGAATTTTGCGAGCTTGAATAAAAGTCACTCGCAAATTCCAAATGTCGCTCGCATTTTACGAGTATGCGAGTCTAAATTCGAACCCTGCTATGCTATTAGAATTTCATCTGTTTTTTTCCAAGTCCATTTCAGGTCGAAAATATCGGACCGGGGAAGAACGCGGTAATAGTAAGTATCTGTACTGCGTCACCGAAGAGAACAACTGACATAGGTAAAATCACGCAAGTTAACACACGCAGAAATATATTGAATGTTTACTTTAAAATGATTTATTGAGAAATAAATTGAAAACAAACACTTTTGTTTACTTTTTTACAAAAGGGACGCTACTCACAAAAACTCGATGTGAGACAGCACTTTAACTGTATTGAGTTATAACGGCAACGGAAAATCGGGAAAGGAGGTATTTATCAATTAATCGTTGTTCATGAATTTAATGTTTCAATATTTTACAAAACATTTTGTTGTATGTTACTGTTTTAAAAAATTAATAAAGGAATGTGCATAACGCAAAGTAGCATTATTGTCACTATCAAATCTTTTCAAATGTGCGAAGGTGTGAGAAACACCCGCTGTCTGTCATTAGAAAAACATCAATAGAACAAACTATTGCAATGGTAATACCGTATTGTTGTTTGTTCGCACTTTACCCGAGGTGCCTTCTGCTGGCAACGCTAATTACCGACACGCAATACTTATGCTGACATGCTTTAATCCGCGCAGCGACAAGCCTTATCAAAACAATCATTAGTTTTGACAATACACAGTTTTGCAACGGTTGCAACGGTTGACCGTCATTCAGAAGGCATGTCGGGAGATGCAACGATAATTATCGAAATACACAAGACACTTATCGAAATATGCCTTATATACAATTTTTGTTTGTTTTTTTACTTCAATATATGTTATAAATACTTTCCCAACCTCAATTTTTCGGCTCCGATTTTGACATTTTTCCGCTGCGTCCTATCTTATATATTAAGGGGTTTTACCCGTTTTCTCGACATTTTTTTTGCCTGCGTCCTATCTATGCTAGCGTCCTATACATGATATAATACGGTAAGTTACTGACCAGCTTCTACTTTTTCTACTGAAAATTCATTTAGTTTTCCAAATCTGAACCGGCCCATTTGGCCAGCAGCCAGTTCTTATTAAGAACACTGTTGACCAATGTTTAAAAGTTGTCTTCAATCATCATAAGTGGAATTTCCCATTCGAGAGTCGTTTCAGCATTTAAAATTCTCAATCTAAAGAATTTCACGCGTTTAAATTACCCAAAATGAAAAGGCTAGGCCTCTCCACAATTTTTGGTGAAAAAGCCCTGCATAAAGATATACAATATAGATAAATACAAATTTTAAACAATAAGCAATACAAGAGTATGAGTTGCTACATATTAACAATGCAATATTATAAGAGATAATTAAATATTAAGCAGTACATGAGCTCATAAAGATGAAAACGAGAGAACAAATTATAATATTTCATCACATCATGGATATATATTATGCGAAGAAAAAAGATCATACAGTGTTGTTTAATATGTTATTTTTAATTTGATACGCATCTCTTAAATAGGTGGCAAGATTATTAAGTTTGTTTCTTCTTTTAGAATTAAGCAGTGAAAGCATTTTGAAAACACTTGGATTTCTCCAATAAAAAGTTTTAATGTGTCTTCTTCTAAGATCTCCATAAGGTGCACATTTAAACAAAAAATGGAACTCATTTTCAATGTCATTTGAGTTGCACACTTGGCATACATGTTCATGTCTTTCAATATGATTTTGTCAGTATCTTCCGGTTTCTATTCTTAACTGATGTGACAAAGTTCTCACCTGAAGGACTAAACGTCTCTGAATTCCTCATGACGTCCAAATATTGCTCGTATATACAAAGATTAATTTCATATGTTTATACAATAAGGATAAAATGATGTTATTTTCTAAATACCTATGGCATTCCTGCATGAAATTGTTGATCATGGTTTGTTTAAATTGCACAATTAAATTATTGCAATTAATAGATTGGGGATCGTCCAGCACATATGCATAGTCATATCTGCATAATAATTTGATAACCAATTTGATTTAATTACCATCAATACAGTCTTGTAACAAACAGTTATATATGGCATTTATAACACAATTTTTACTCTTAACCACTTTAAACCATACTTTATAATTCTCGAAAATCTGTTTATATACAATGGGTATCGTTGCAATTCTCCATAAATAGTGGCATTGCTACACGATAATTTAACACCTAAAATGTGTTTACAAAACTTCAAATGTATGTGTTCGAGAGTGAAGTGTTTTGTTTTTGTGTCAAGGAAAACCTTACATTTATTATTGTAGATCATGGTGAAGAAAATAAGAGCATGTGAAAATGTTTTTTTGATTCCCCCCCCCCCCATCCGATAATAAATATTAAATGATGTTTTAGCTAGAAATTTGGAGACCTCCTGGAGACCGGAGTATGTGCACCCTCCTGCCTTAATAGAATTAAATGCTTAAATATTTCTTTATTTGATTATAACTTAAAATATGAAAACATTCATACAAACTTTACATAATTGGCAGTTGGAACCAAATATTTACTTCAATTAGGCACAATTCCTAGCATTTACGGTCAAATTCATAAGACATAATTCTTTTCATAAGACATAATTCTTAACAGCCCGACACAATGTGCTTTTTTCTCCCTTAGCACCCTGTCCCTTTTCTGCAACACCCTCCCTTTTATATAACCTGGCTAAAACCCTTAATATGTATACATATTAACCATCACAAAATGATCAATATTTAGACAATCTAGACATTTGTATTCAGCTTTCTTCCTGGTAATTATTTCAATCTTTGCCCCTCACAGTCGTCAAAGCAGGAGATTTTTTTTTTTTTAGAAATAAAACCAATAGGAGGAATATATACCAAAGCATGCTTGGCAGCTATAGATTATCCAAGCAACCTAGCTTTCATGGACAGTATGCCCTTCATTTTCAAGGCTGTCTCAACTCCATCTTGACCTTGAATAATACAGATGTATCAAATATGCAAGGCTAATTTACTCAATATGGAGAGCATTCTCACTGCTGTTATAATAGAAGTGATGTTACAATAAGCGTGCTTTAAAAGTTGAAAGTCAAACAGGGAGAATTCATCAATGCAATTTGGTGTCAAAATACTCGTTTAAAATTCTTTTTTTGAACAAAATACCAAATTAAATACTAGATATCACAAAAGTTCTAACATTGCTTTAATAAGAGGAAGTATTTTAAAGCTATTCCCAATATTTTCCTGTCTGTTTTTTATCTGTACACAAACATGTGTACCAATTCACCAAGTTTAAACCATAACAAACAATATATGCAAGAGTAAATCATTATGAAGTGATGGATAATACGATTTTTTACTATCTTTATTGATAGAATAAATATTATCTGCCTTAATATTTATTCTATCTATTTTGTTACAAATCCCACAACCTTCAAATGTCTTACAATAAACAGTCATTCCATTGGTTAAATTGACACCATAAGGCCACATTTTCCTCAACAAAATTGTAGTTTGTGCATTATTTGCTCTGTTTTATAAAACACAAGGATTCAAGAGTGCCAAAAAATATTGAATGGTAATGGTGGTAATAGAAAATGTTTGGTATAAGAAATATAACTCATTGCTTTGGGTCGTATATGCATGGGTAAAAGTTGGGAACAATCATTAGGCCTGAAAAAAAATGCTGGGGGCAGTAGCCTCCTAAAGCCACCCCTTGGTCCAGGGCAAAGCACTGGTTTGGGTTCCAGGACTGGTTGGCAAAGCCCCCCTTGAAACTCTTGAAAGTTATGTTTTTTGAAGGTATTGTAAAGAAAACATTTCCATAGTTAACCGAAAAACATTTGGCTACAGGGATCAAATTTAACTTTTTTAAATTCATGTTTGTTAACAATGATTTTTTTTTGGTGCAATTTACTGCCTTTTAACGGCTGTTTCTCCTTGCAAAAAATGTCCATTTTTACCAATTAAAAAAATTGCAAAAAATGTCCATGTTTACCAATAAAAAAAAAAAAAATAAAAAAATGCAGATTACATGTATGTTAGTGAATAAAAAAGCAATGAATTTCTTGAAAAATAAACAAAATCTTGACAAGGCTAACTCTTTCACAGCATAATGTATGCATAAGAAGGTTAAAACATGTATATTTGCAATTATATTTGCTTGTTTGATCTGGACTTTTTTCACAATTTGCAAGGCACTGGTGGTATAAAATTCTACTATAACTTTAAAAAATAATTCAGCTGAACAAAGCTATCTTTGACAGGTAGTGCATTCTGTTTACAATTGCTCACATGCAGTCTTTCCGAAATTGTAAAAATTCTGCCTGTCCACCGGACAGGCAATTTGGAAGTTTTTCCCTGTCCGAAAAAAATATTTGCCTGTCCGAACATAGTATACATAAAGAGTAAAAAAATGAATGTCAACTGTTTTTAATGCTTTCCTGATTTAGTTCACAAAAAAACAACAACATATAAACTTTACATTGACATGAGTTTAGTAAAAAAACACTTGGTCTCGCAAAAAAATATTTAAACACCGCCGCCATTAAGGTGCTTTCTGGTTTTTCGTTCGTTCAGTAATTCCACCAACCGCCACCATTTTGACAACAGACGAAGTAAATTGAGTGCCGACGATTTTGATTTTACTTTGTTGCAAACCAAGAACCAATCAAAACTTTTGTAATAAAATGCCTTTACTGATGAATCGTATTTACTCGTTTATCCCTGGGAATCAACATCATGATCGCATATCGAAAATCTGAAATGGCTGACTTTTGGCGATGTTATGTGACGTCAATATCAGTATGGGATCGACTAACTACCGCAAAGGCAAATAATCAGCGAAAGTTTTTATAGACATTTTGCTTTCAAATACCTTTTCGCTATTTAGTCGTCTCAAAATATGTCAGTCATCAGGACCGTCATTTTCGGAAGATCTGCCAGATCTGTACAAAATTTGCCAGACATGTCCGGCAGACCGGCACATTTCGGGAAGACTGCACATGGTTCAGAAAGAAGAACGGTCCTATGTCACCTTATGCCAAGCTGATATTGCAAAGTCTTTTAACATTGGCAAAACATATCTGACCGATAAAGCATGTCTGTGTCTCATTGCGGCGATTGCAAAGACTGCCACAAAAACAAGATTCTGTAACAAGATTCTGTATTTAATAATGCTCTGTTCATTGCCTTTATATTGGATGGCTCGACAGATGCTGCCTCACAAGAGTATGCCAGATCATCAGTTTTGTGCAAAATAACTTTTCACTTACATGGTAAAATTTGCATAAATAAACCTTTAGGCCTTTTTTTAATAATATGTTTTACGATTTTCTATTTGAATGTCAAGTCAATATGTAAGTGTGCACATTTGTTTTTGTTTTATCTGACAAGTTCACTTCATATTTTCATTAATCACTCTTTATAATTTGTAAATGCATGTTATAATAGACAAGTGACATAAAAAATTCTATTATTTTTGGTAAATTTATTTGCCATTAAGAATTTAAGGAATCGGCCATCACTCCACTGCGTTGTCTTGGCTGCAAATTGTCCAATACCAATTCACCAACCATGTCATTGTTACAGTTAGCAAAAGAGCTTTTTATCTGTTTGTTCCCATCTATACAGCAAATAGTTATCCGCCAGGAACTAGCGAATATTTATCCGCCGGGAACTCACGAACCAGGAACTAAGGGGGCAGCCATTTTATCAATGACGATGCAAGCTTAAACCCTGTACCAGGTATCGATATCGAAAAAAGCCGTTATCACAGTTTATGATACCGGATTATGTTAATACCGTGTAATTTAAAGTATGCATTGGTCATCAATAATCAATTTATAATGGACTGTGGATACTTGGATTTATCATTTGATGATAACCCCGATATCAACATAATCCGGTATCGGAAAGTGATACTGGATACCGGGGGATACCAGGTACCGGATACAGGGTTTTTAGCACCAGCCTGCAAATCCGATGAATGTTTTTCATTGGCTTAAACTTTTTCAGAGATGTTTACACCAACATTATTTCAGCTTTTGCAATGTCCTCTGCATTTAATGATTTGCCGCGATAACGTTTCATCGGCGGAAATAGAAAAAAAATGAAATCATGATTTTATTTTTATTTCAACAATGAGGTTTTTTTGAGCGGTGGTGTTTGTAAAACATAGAATAAAAAAAAGAAGGCCCTATTATCAATTTCATAAAATACTTCACTTAATACAATTTCAATATTTTTCAAACACCCCCGGTTTTCGCACAATCCCGTTTAGACCTTAGGGATTGGAAGAATCCCGTATAACACGTCTATTATTTAAGACTAAGTAAATGATATAGGCGAATGTTACACCGTCATTTGACCTTGCTGTTCACAAGAAACAACTTACAGGCTGCACAAATGAAAGCTTTCTTTCAATCTAATTTATCTGTAAAAGTAGACTTATATGTTTAAACAAATAGATCGGCATTTTCATCGTCATGCTTTAAATTAAGGGTTGACACATACCCCACCCACTTTTGTTTTTCAGCTGTGGGTGTGACGAAGGTTCTGTCCTTGGCCTTGACATTTAAATAAGACCACCGAAACTGGATGAACAGCAATCACAACATTACAGATATAGCATATAGAAAACGAAATTGCTATACCTGCTTGGTTGCCACTAGGTGCAACAGCTTATTCCGAAATAATGCCATTTGTTATAGTTGGTAGCAGCGTACACTAGCGATACCGGCAAAGAGGAAGTGACGTAAGCCGCGAAAAGTCACGTGCTAAGGAATGTTCGTACTCATTATATTTCGATTTTATAGATATTATTCCCGAGACAGCTGCACCGGAATGTTTCCTACAGGGAATATTATAATTGTTCTTATTGACCAAACTATCTTTAAAATAATTAAACGCAATGTAATATGAAATAATATATATTGCTGGCTATATAATGGGCGATACTATTACCCGGTCCCGGTCTCCTCCGCGGTCTCCTCCGGTCTCTGTTTTCAAAATTTTATAGTTACTTTCGGGCGTGACCGAGGTGTGAATGACCACGGGGGGTAATAGGATAACCAAGTTTTATTTTTTCCAAGTTTTATTTCAAACAACTCAGTTCATGTGACATGACAGCATGAGCATGTGAAAAAGAAATACATAATAGCAACGAGGCTGTTGTAAAAAGTTAACATTCAAAGAGAGGTACAAAGCAAATAAAACGGGAGAGACATATGTTATACAATGCTTTATATGAATATGTCGAGAGTTATAGAGTATCGGATACATGTGTTATTGTACAGTACAAATATATTAACATTTAGAACAGTTTTACTATTTCCTTCACAAATTTACACAACTTTTTGTATTTCGACATTTGAGTGTTACACATACACATTAGAGATTTAAATTTGATGACATTTGGATTGATATAGTATTTTTTATCAATAAATCGCTTTCTGCTATTGGTTAAAGCTTTACATTCAAGTAGATAGTGATATTCGTCTCCAATGCTACTGTTTGCTTGACACAAAGGACACTTCCTCGATGACATATCAAGTCCAATCCAGCTTCCTGTCTCAATAGGAAGACGATGGTTTCTGGTTCGAAATTTAATCATAAACTTTAACAATTTGTAAGGTGAAGTTTTTAGATAGTTCTCAATTCCGAACTCGTTCTTAAACAATTTATAGTTGTTGCATTTACTGGAAGTGTTAACAATGCTATACCATTCATTTAAAAACAAATCTATGAGTTTCTGTTTAACATTGCAAGTCAACCATTTATGATTTGGAAATATATGTGAATCCCATATATTATTAAGACCACATTTTATGAATATTTTTTGACAAAAGAAATCCATAAAAAAGTATTGCTACGTATGTTTACATCAAAGATATAATTACTTAACATTATCGTATACATAGTTGTTGCTAATTTTGGGTACAATGGTGATACAAGTTTTGTCCAATATGAAATCATTCTAGTCTCTATGTCAATTGATAACGGTTTGACGCCTGTTTCACCGTATACTATGCAAGACGCGGTGCTTGACTTAACACATAAAATATATTTCAAAAATTTAAGTTGAACTCTTTCTAAAATTTCATTATTGCCATATCCCCAGCATTCACAACCATAGAGAAGTATAGGTTTGATCATTTTATTGAACAGATCTATTTGCATATCAATCGGCAGAGCTAAATGCTTACATTTGCTTAGAAGGCAGTACATAGCTTTAAGTGCCTGCTTTGATATTTCAACCTTAGCTTTATAAAAAGAGCCACTGTTGCTAAATACTAATCCTAAATATTTAAAACTATCGACCACGTCCAATGAATTGCCTTTATACAGAAATTGATAATCACGTCTTCTGCCTTTCTGAATAACTAGAATTTTGGTTTTAGAAGTGTTGACAGTCAGTTTCCATAGGTCACAGTATTGTTCATAAAGGTCAATAGCATTTTGAAGATCATCAGCTGATTCGGATATGATGACAGTGTCATCTGCATACAAAAGTACAAATAATTTCAGATAGGCGACCAAATTATTATCTAATGGGTGAGTATTACTACTGACACCGTACAAAACTGTACTATTTCGAAAATATTCATGCAGATCATCTAGATAATAAGAAAACAATAATGGCGATAAATTCTCGCCCTGGCGTACACCAATGGAGCACGGAAAGTAGGTTGAATGATTTCCATTAACAGACACACACGATTTTGCATGATTATACATCGATTTCACAACATCCAAAAACAGGCCGTTGATATTGTATGACATTAGCTTGGACCATAGTAAAGATCTATTTATAGTATCAAATGCACCTTTGAGGTCTATAAAAGCACAGAATATTTTTTTTTTATGCTTTTGTAACAGTTCAATTATACAATTTAACACAAACATGTTATCAACAGTAGAATAACCCTGTCTAAAACCGGCCTGGTATTGATTAATTAGATCGTATTTGTCACCGAATTTCTGTAGTCTCGAATTTAAGACGGAGGTAAAAAGTTTTCCTATACAGCTTAGTAAAGTAATTGGTCTATAATTCGTAGGATCGTGTATTGATCCTTTATTTTTATATATAGGGTTAATAACACCAATAGTCCAATTTCGAGGCACAATACCAGACTTAAAAACAATATTAAACAATTTTACATAAATATCTTTCATAAGTGGAAATGAATGTATAATATGCTCATTCAAAATATTATCAATTCCACTAGCTTTGTTGTTTTTCAAAGATTTTACAGCATTTCTGATTTCTTCTTCGGAAATATCACAATTCAATAAGTCATTGTTTGCATCAGAATGGATATTTCGTACATTATTTTGGATACCTGTAATATTATTGGTATCGTCCGCATTGACATTTCTAAAATGTGTTTCTAGATCGCTTAAGCTAGCAACAATATTTGCTTTCTTTTTACCGTTTAAAATTTTCCAAAATTTTCTAGGATTTGAGGTTTTCAACGACTTTAACTTTGTAACATTATGATTTTGAAACGTTTTGTAAGAACTTCTTAGTGACTTTTTGTAACATTTGCTTGCTTGTTTTAACACACTCTTGTTCTCGTCACATTTTTGTAACTTGTATTGATATTTTGCCTTATGCAAATTCTTTCGTGCATGACTGCAGTTCTTATTAAACCATTTTGGCACCTTTTGACTATTATCACTATATACATGTTTTGATTTCCTAACAGCAAAACTTTTACTGCAACTCGTATGATATACGTCACAAATACTTTCTACAATACTATCAACAGCTTCAACTGAGTACATATTAGTTTCATCTAAGGCACATACATTATTGTAAATGTCATTAATTTTGTCTTCATCAATATTTGAAACGAAAATATTTTCTTTCCCTTTATCCCAGTAGTTCACTTTGGGGATATTTACATTCAGATGCGTATTAATAACTCTTCCAAAATCAAACACAACTTCGATAGGGCAATGTACATCTGAAAGAAGTGAACAAAAATCTAAAACTTTTAAGCTTATAACATTTTGAAATAAAGACGGCGAACACATAAAATAGTCCACTGTGCTGCTACCTTTACATGTAACATTGCCAGAGTTATCTCCCTTCACTCTGCCGTTAAGTATATATAATCTATTTTGATTCAAAAAGTCTATCAGCTTATAGCCGTGATTGTTAGTCATATTATCACGATTATTTCTTTGCAAGTTTAACCCAGCTTCAAAGAATAAATGTTCGTCACTAATTAATTCGTCATAAACGTCTAAAAGATTATTTTCACGGAAAATATCATAGTCTGGCCTAACATAGTCTTGTAATTGTTTTGTCCTCGAGTTCCAGTCACCAAACAAACAAACATTTGAAAATCTATGAGATAACGAGTCAACTTCGTTCTGAATTTCAATAAATGCATCGTCGTTATAATAAATAGAGCCCTCTGGCGGCAAGTAGACTACGCCATATAATACATCACCACACTTTGTAAATTTGTTATGTAGTTTAAACCATAATATATATCTACTTGGTGTATCAATTACAGAAACAAGAGTATCTAAATGTTTTTTGACAGCTAAGCATAAACCGCCTGATTTTCTAGACGCAATAGTTTTCCTATGTTTGAAATGTAAATTGAAATTCTTAAATTCTAGAATGTCTAAGCTATCACTTTTTGTTTCCTGAAAGCCAATGATATCATAATTAGCAATAAAACTACAAAACTCCGGATCGATATGTTTTGATTTTAAGCCGCAAACATTCAATGAAATAAATTTGAGACCATGACGTTGTAAACACACATTTTCACTGTGGTATATGATATCATTTAGGTCACTATTCACGGTCAAGTGCTCTCCCTGTACGTCCTATTGTGTTTGTCCACGAGGACCGTTGGCTGACTGGTCAGGACCGGACTGGGTTAAATCCAGAATATTATCCTGAGGCCCGTCCTCACTGTGGGAAATGATGGGAGTTTCGATTTCGTCACGAATGCGTTTTAACTCCGTGTTGTCAAGGGGGGATCGTGGGGATCGTTCGTATACAGGTCTTCTTCGCGGGGGGTTATCGATTTGTTGCTCGTCACCAAGAGTCGCAAATCTATTTGGTGTTCGAAAGTCTAGCACTTGTGTTTGCTGCGGCGGCCGCCGGTCAGTATCACGCGCCCAGTTGAACTGGCGTGGTGGCGGTCGTGGTTCATATGCTGTGCGAGATGATGTCCGAGGCCTAGGGTATTCTAACTGGTCTGTATCAAGGTTATAGATTCTGTTCCCTACGTATAACTGATCACGGACTAAATTACATTTAGCTTTGACAAAGGGGTCATTTCTGAACTGTCTTAGAATAGGGATCAGCTTGCGGCGCCGTTCGTCCATTTCCGGGGGAAAGTGTTCATTGATATAGTGGCCAGACCTTTTCTGATTTAACATAATTCCGGCCTTGCGGATAATTTCTCTGTCACTGTATTTTTCAAATTTTGCGATCATTGTTCTAGTCTTGCCGGTTGGGTTGGGGCCTCCTGGATTGCGATGTACTCTGGCAAACTGAATATCGGCAACATGTATGTCACTGTTTTGGTTTATAGTAGGGTCATTTTCTAGGTGTTCGGTTAAAAAATTGCGCAATGTTTGTTCACATGTGGCAAAATTCGTATCGGAATTGGTTTCGCTTGGAATTTGCAAATTTTCGGGAATACCAACAAATACTAAGTTGTCGCGCATACTGCGCCATCGAAGATCTGTTACATTTTCCTGCAGGACAGCATTGGATGATTGAAGAATGTCAATTTCATGGCGCATATTCTGGTTGTGTAGCCTAAGATCATTTATTTCCTTTGAACTATTAGTTTTGTGCGACCGGAAGTCGTCCACTACATCACTCACGTATTGACTGTGCGATTCCATCTCGTTCATCTTGGAGTGGATTGACGTATTGTCTGTCCTTAGAAAAGCAACGTCGGATTTTACGTGCTTTATTTCAGCCTGCATTGAATCAAGCTTCGACACAGCAATGTTTATTGACTGGAGTTTACTGTCGAGATTGTTGATTAGGGAGATAATCATGTTTGTGTCATTCTGTGGGGGCATCTGCGGCCGACTGTGGATGTATTGCTGGTATTGCTGGTATGTTGGTGGAGCAAAATTGGGAGGACCGAATCCTGGCGGCGTCATCTGGGGTGGTTGGTCGCGTGCGGGGGAAAATGGCTGACTTCCGGTGCCTAGGTGAGTGTTGTATTGAGTGTTGTACTGGTCATGTTGAGCACGATGAGTTCGGTTGCCGTATGCACCCAGCGCACTAGTATCGTAGTCTTGGTGTGTATTCATGTTTACAGTTGACGCCGTATTTGATGAAAATGGTGCGGGTGGTCCAGGGGCAAGGATCTGGTGGGTGGGGGGTGTGGTCGTACCAGGGCACTGCATCATCGGCGGTGGGTGTCGTCCCTTCTGACTTATATTTGTAGAAATCCTACTATTTGTCTGGTGGGAGGGGGTTGGGGTTGTGACAAGGCACTGTGTCATCATCGGTGGATGCCGTTCATTTTGGGTTTTATTCGTGGAAATTCCACTCGTTGTCTGGTTAGTTTGGCGACTGTCTACATTGTTACAATGAGTCTCATAAAATGTGGCGAATGGCTGCGATCCACTTTCGACTTCAAGTCCATTGTTCGGTTTGGCGCCAGTTTTTTCTTTCTTTTTATTGTTGCTTTTTTGCTTATTTTGAGCCTTTGACATGGTGATTCTATTGGACTATGTAACTATATAACTCACCATACAACATAAATGTCCTTAGTTATCCAATTAAACACATCTGATTTTAAATTAATTTTCAATCTCGGAGCTCCGAAAAAACGCGTCCGACATGTTTGGCCTCGTTTTGGATAACAAAATATTACAGTTGATTAAAACATAAGATATTTGATGATAATTATTTCACTATTTATTTCATATTTTATATCATTAAAACAAAAAATAAATTTAAGCAAAGATAAAAACATAAAATTAATGCCATGAATAACAAACACATTGCTGTTGTTTTTCGTATTAAATTCAGTTATAAGTATACTATTGATAATAGTAATAGAAATAGAAACAATTCATGAATACATGTAAATCAAATTTGTAAGTTAACTCAGTACTTCAGGAATTCTAACATTTTTGTTTTGTTTAACTATTGATTTTGTTGCAGGAGATGCACTACACGACCAGCTGTCTTATGTATTTCTGCCAATTGATCGTCTATTTTTAATAAACTATCGACATATTCTTGCATTTCACATGAACAGAATGTTTTTATTTAGAAAGTCTAAGGGATCGCGACTTTTCATGTTCTTTACGAAACGAATATTTTTTTTTATTTTCTAGACAGCTTACTAGATGTTCCCTCAGTTCACTTTCAACGAAATTGGCATTTGTATTTACACAGCCATTCTTAAAACAAAATTCTACGGCATTCGCAATTGCAAAGACACCACAGGCATGAACATTTGGTTGTTGTTGAACTGGCGGAATTTTAATCATCATAAGCTGAGATTTGTTACTTTTAATAAATTTGTAGCATCGTAGTTCCAACGATCATGACGAGTTTAAATAAAGATTCTTGTATCTTGTAAGTTATATTTCATTTGTAAAATAGCTTTCCGAATATTTCAGAAGTTTATTAATTATAATTATACTTATTATATTTTGTCAAGGTACTCTTCAAAACAGGTTTATGACAATACACAATAACCATGAAAGGTGTAAATGCATTATACAACGCGTATCAGAGATTAGCGCATGTCCCTCGTTAAGGACATGATAAACGGATTAGCTAGTTTTATTACACACGCACGGCTACTGTTCGGTTCATACGTTTAGTCTATACCTTTATTTTCTGAAATTCATGTTCAGCATAAAACTATTGTTATTTATTATAAAGGCAATTTTATAGAATAAATAATATAATCAGCATCAGATTTCTTAAACAGTTAGAAATTTATAGCAAACTTCAAGTTGACAAACAGAATATATTCTGCTAAAGTTGCGTAATAATGATGAATGTATTCGAAGTTATTCAATGTTAGCGAATAGCACAAAAATTATAAACGAACAATGGAGACGTAATGTGTTCCTTACTTAAGAATGGCGCAACTTCAAATAAACATATATTGGAGGAAATAAAGATTCATTCAATTCATTTAGTAGCTTTAATGTATTAGCACCAGAGTACAAACACACAGAGTAACTCCCTTTACACAAATACTCACTAAGGAATTTAGTTTGACTGTGTCCTACAACAAGAGGCATTGTTAATCTAAATTATCAGTTTAATCAAAATGACATATCAAGTATTGAGAGCAGACGACTCAAATAATAAAACATATAAAAATAAAAATTGGGCAACTCAATTCAAAACTATTTTAAATGACCATGGTTTCTCCGATATTTGGTTGACAGAAGCTATCGATAATCAAACGTTGAAGATAATAAAAAGAGAATATTAGATAAATACTATGCAAGCATCAATAATTCACCAAAATTAAGAACATACGCTTTATTCAAACACACATTCAATAGAGAAATATACTTACATATTATCCATGAAATTAAATTTCGTACCGTTCTCTTAGGATTTCGCGTTTCTGTTCATAGATTAACGATTGAGGCGGGTATATGTACCAATACTGTCACGTGGTTTTGAATGGAGAAGTACACTGTTACATGTGCTTGATCAAAATTAACTAATTTAACTGTTTTTTCACGGACATGAACGTACAATTTTTCGGACAAATAGTAACTTCAGAGTTTAGTGTTCATGTCTCAAAAGGATTTTTCAAAAAGTGTTAAAAAACAAGGATCTTATAGACGAAATAAAAAAAACGAAAAGTGATATCACCAATTTCGGACAATACGAGTTCCTCGTGCAAAACGGACAGTGGTCAATCGAAAAAGAAAAGTAAACAAGTAGACTCGGACATTTATTTACAATCAGAAGATAACGGTGAGGACTTTTATGACTTTTATGAATATCTCGCTGCAACCATGTCATACCCTCAACCCCCCTTCATGCCCGCGTTCAGCCCCCCGCCCTCGGGCTCGCAATTCGGTTATTCGTTTCAACCACCATGGGCAACTGAAATGATGAAGGATATTAAGGAAATGAAGTCAAAAATGAAAGCCATTGATCGCATAGAAAAAAACACTGAATAATCTCACGAACCAGGTCGCCGACCTCGATATCAAGGTCACGGATATAGATAAGCGTGTTTCGGATACGGAAACTGCCACCCAATTTGTAGCGTCCAAATTCGAGGAAAATGACTCTGACATTAAAAAGCTAAAGCAAAATTGCTCAAATCTTGAGAAGAAATGCAAAACTCTGCAATCGCAAAAGGATCAAACGGAAGAGAAGCTCGCTGAGCTTGAGATAAAGGCCATGCGCGATAATTTGGTGTTTTATGGTGTCCCCGAGGTACAGCCCGGCATGCAGGAGAACTGTTCCAAATCTATACATGGGGTCATTTCCACATACTTGGACATCCCGGACGAGTTCAAACTTGACGCCGCATACCGCCCGGCCCGGCGCGGCCAGGGCAACGCTGCCAAGCCACGCCCCTCATTGCGAGATTTCATAACGGTCAGGATCGGGAGCGGGTTCGTTCCGCCTCTTTGGACCCTACTATTAAGCAAAAACTTAAGGACGGGAATATCGGGATCGGTCCGCAACTCCCCAAGGATGTCCGTGACGCCAGGAAGCCGCTCTACGACGCCATGCGCGCTGCCAAGGACGCCGGGAAGGAGGTGAAGTTCGTCGGTAAGACGCTGTACATCAACGGCCGCCCGTATGCACCACAACCCGAAGGAGACCGCTAGGGACGTCACCAGGAGTATTCCATAAATAAAGCATCCTGGAACATTCATGGACTAAAACGCAAGTTAGCTGATAGTGATTTTATAAAGTTAATCCAATGTTATGACATTATCTTTCTTAGTGAGACTTGGATATCATCAACAAACACTCTCAATTTAGATATAAGTGATTACTGTTGCGAGCATATTTTCGGACGTAAAAACTCAAAACGTTCAGGACGATATAGTGGTGGAATTTCGTTGTATTATAAAAGCTTTCTAAAGGACTATATTTCAGTGATTGACAAAAACGAAAATGGACTTATTTGGGTAAAGTTGGATCATTCTATCTTCATGCACAATAATGATGTTTATGTATGTCATGCATATAGACCACCAAGTAATTCAAAATCGTTTACTGCAAATAATTTGAATGAATTTGATTTCTTTGAAACCTTAGAATCAGATATTGTTAAATATGATAATCTGGGCTATACTTTTTGCACGGGCGATTTTAATAGTCGTACCGCATAGTAAATGAATTCTCTGATCTATTGTTTACTACCGCGGACACGATATTTGGCAAGACCGTGGGAAAATCTAAAAGTACATATAAACAATCAAACAAAGATTGGTTTAATAAGGAATGTTTTGATGACAAACGAGAATTTAAGCGTCGGAGGAATATATAAAATAGAAATAAGACTGACGATAATAGAACAAACTTTATTGCAGCGCGCTCTAGATATAATAAAACCAAAAGGAAGGCATTTATGAAATTTCGAAGAGAAGAAGGTATAAAGATAAATAACTTGGCGTCAAAAAATCCAAGACAGTTCTGGAAAAAAATAAAAGGGAGATCACGCAAAACGAATGTACATGCGGATACTTTAACATTGGATGACCTGTATACTCATTTCAAAAACTTGGCCGGCGACGGCGTTTCGCATCCAAATAATACTCCGAGATACGCAGACCCTAACAGTTCTAACACGGCTCGAGATGTATTACTCGACACGGAAATAAATGAAACGGAAATAAGAAACGCCATTATGTCCCAAAATAATAATAAATGTGCAGGCATTGATCAGACACCAGCCGAAATCTTTAAAGCGTCAATAGATATAATTCTTCCATTTATGAAATCATTGCATAATCATATATTTCTTAATCATGAATACCCTGCATCGTGGGGTAGGGGTATAATTGCACCCGTTTTCAAAAAAGGAGATGCAAACGAGGCTAAAAACTATAGAGGTATCACCCTTATTAACATAATAGCTAAGATTTACTCGCAAATCCTACTTAACAGGTTAACCAAGTGGTCTGTACAAAATGAAAAACTTACAGAAAATCAATTTGGTTTCCAAAAGGGCAAATCAATCTCAGACTGTATATTTATCCTACATTCGATCATTATGAAGACTCTGAGTGAGAAGGAAAAATTATATTGTGTGTTTATTGATTATCAGCAATTTTTTGACCGAATTGACCACACCTTTCTATGGCAGAAGTTGTTAACTAAAAATGTAAGCGACCACTTTGTTAAAGCTCTTCAAGCAATGTATAACTGTGTCAAATCGTGCGTCAGATACCAATCGTCGTTGTCCCCCTTCTTTGAAACGACCGGACTTGGTGTTAAACAGGGGGATGCCAGTTCGCCTCTTTTGGCAATGTTTTTCATTAATGACCTAATTAACAATATTAACTCAGATTTACCCGGAATAATTACTTTGGAAGATATCAAACTTTTTCTTCTATTCTATGCCGACGATATGGTGCTCTTTGCTAAATCTCCTGAAAGTCTTAGAAAAATGTTACACGACGTTGAAACCTACTGCAACGCTTGGGGACTAAAAATAAATGTATCAAAAACTAAAGCTATGATATTCGAAAACGGGAGGGCCACGCATGTGAACTTGTATATCTACAATGAACCTATAGAAGTCGTTAATTCATTTAAATATTTGGGAATAAACCTTTTTAAGAACGGCAATTTCAACAGGTCTCAAAAAATGATTGCAGAGCACGCATCGTTTTCTCTTATTAAGCTATACCAGATATTTAATACCGTTGAATTACCTATTCATCAAAAATTAAAATTGTTTGATGTTTTAGTAGGCTCTATTCTGAATTTTTGCTCGGAAATATGGGGAATGAATCCCGCAACGGATATAGAAATGATTCATGTGAGGTTTTTGCGTTATATTTTGGGAGCTAAAAAATCGACGAATCTCAGTGCTTTGTACGGTGAATTAGGAAGGGTTCCTCTTTCTATTTACAGAAAAGTTAATTTAATTAAATATTGGAATAAGGTTATTTCACTTAAGGACAACAGTCTCGTTAAACGCACATATAAGCTTCTACGAAGGGACGATTTCGACAATAAGACATACAAAAATAAAAATTGGGCTTCTCAAGTTAAAACTATTTTGAACGAGTACGGCTTCTCCGATATTTGGATAAATGAGTCTATAGATATTTACACACTAGAAGTAATTAAGAGGAGAATAATGGATACGTATTGCCAAAGCTGGTATTCTGAGATAAATAATTCGCCTAGACTAAGAACGTATGCTATTTTTAAGCACACTTTTATACGAGAAAAATATTTAGATGTAATTCATGAATACAAATTCCGACATGCTTTAGCAAGATTTAGAATTTCCTCTCACAGATTGGGTATTGAGATTGGCAGGTATGCCAACACGCCATTAAATGACCGAGTATGTACACTATGCAACATGAATCAGATAGAATCAGAATATCATTTTCTACTTGTCTGCCCAAAATATAGAGACCTAAGAGTTAAATTTTTTAAACCATACTACTGTCACTGGCCTAATATTAACAAATTTGAAAATATTATGAATAGTAATCATAGAACAACAATATACAATTTGTCAAAATTTATTTTCTTTGCTACTCAGCGTAGACACTCTTTATTAAATTAAAAGTCTTTTTATATTTATGATAATGCCTACAAATGTTTACTGTTAATGTTACTAACATTTATTCAATTGTCGCAGGATGTTACATCTTTCCTGTTTGTTTATATTCTTGAAAATTTTCAATGTACATGTACATGTACTTTTCTCCATTCACTGTTTGTTTTTGCTAAAAACGTTGTATAATGTTTTCATGCAATAAACATATACATACATACATACATGTACCAATACAGATATAAATGAAAGAATTTGTGTCACATTAATTGTATTGAAAATTGCAGGAGACCTTTTTTATAATCATGCAGATTTTCTGTACATTTATTTACACATGCATGCTTACTATTATAGGATGTTATAACAACTGCAACCATTAGCTCCAGAAAATGTGTCTGTGTACTTTTCCTCTATATTCGTTGATTTACTTGTTTACATGCTATGAACATTGTATAATGTATTGCTCAATAAACATATCGTATCGTATGATGATGATGATGATGATGGTGATGATGATGATGATGAAAATGATCATCAACAACCAGCCTTAGTTCGGATAAAGAGTAAAGTTCATACGTTTATGCACCAAAACTGTGACTGAGAGTTGTTGTATTGGGAAATAGTTCGAAAATACAATTTTGACTGGTTGGATTTTTTGTATGAAGACAATTCATAAATCCATCTTTATTGTGTCAATCGTTGTTATAACAGTTAAATAAACAGCATTTCAGATCCATTCAAAATACATGATAAAATCTACATTTGCAGACATGCTTCAAATACACAAAATTACTAAAAGAAATACAGCTATTTTACAAGCTCGTCTCTTCAAAACACATTATTCAACAAAAAGTATCTTAACTGGTGCAGATTGTCATAGTGGTTAAGTGTTCAGAGTTTCATGCAAATATTATCAATTATCTATTTCAGTCATGTCATGATATACACTGGAGTATACACTTTATGTAGCATTCTGTGTTTATACACGAGACAGTCAAAGTAAAAATAAATGTATTCAGAAATATCAAAAAAGATGCACTTAATTTCTATAATAAGATAGTATGAATGTTTACATGATCAACCATGGTAATGTGTGTTTTATATATACATCACAGTTGAACCTGTATAAATATATATATATATATTTGGAAAATCTAATGCCAATGGCTTTTAAATGCAAAGTCAAACTTAAAAAATAAATAAGAAATTTCATTTCAAATAATGAAAGTTACAAATGCCTCACTGCCTATTTAACAGTTTAAAGTTTTATGTTGTGTTGGGATATGCAATTAATTTCAGGTTCTGTGTCAATATATCTGTAGTTATCTGCTGGGTCTGGTATCTCCAGTGTATGTAGGTATAAAGTACTGTTCTGACAAAGTCTCCTAAAACACACTGCAACCTTTAAGGTGAGTATCTTGAAGACTGACTGTGAGCATATTCTAAACCTTGTGATTTTTCAGTGTCCTGAAAAAGACGAAAAGTTATAAAATATTGTTTAATACAGCACAATATAATGCATTTATGAAAACGCCTTTTAATGGTTAAACAACAAGAAACACATAATTTTCATTCCCATTTTTCAACTGAAATAGTTGGATATTTTATGAAAATTATTGTCTTTTTAAAAAAATAAATAAGTAGGGTATTTAAGAAAACATGAAAAACAACATTCTGGTCACATTTTATTTCTTGTTTAATGTTCATATAAGTTAAATAACAATTATGCTATACCAGTTAACTGCTCAAAGTAAGATGCCCAACATTGTATCAATATGAAATTCATTTTATTGTATTATTGATAAAATCGGTTGATATCTTATTGCATTTTATCATTTCCTACCTACTTTTACATTTCCCTCCATTGCCAGCTTGAAGCATTCCTGATAGTTTTCTATCACCAGCCTGAAATAATTAACTTAAACAATATTTAACAAGCAAAAACACTAAAAAAAATAAACATAGAATATCATTAAGCATCCGTTCATAGCCTGTGCATTAACTGCAGGTACATAATATGGTTTTACAGTTTAGTTTCTACATTAGTCCTTATGACAATGTGTTCATATGTTGAATATACCTCCATTATTATTCATAAAACCAACATTAGAATTAAATTCCCTTTTCCATACCATTATTAAGCAATGAAGAGCAAGGCTTTTTCCACCAAGACCATGACACTTCTGTTGTCAATTTTCATTGTACACTTGGCATCAAATGGTATGACTGAAAAAGACAAGATTTAACCTTTGTCAGTTGAAAACTCACATATGTACATATATACTACAAAGTTCTACATAAACCATATGATACCTTACTAAAACAAGTTTCAATTACAAGTAAAGGTGAACTAAAATGATTACATTGTCACCCGATAGTGTTCATGGTATTAAAGTAGCCAATAATCAACTTATTTGTTGTGACAGTGTTGTTTACATTACTGTACAGTATCTATATTTACATATTTAGCATCGGTTTTAGATGTGTAAAATTAAGGAAAATAATTATGTTATATCATGACATGATAATATGGTAACACTGTTTAATAATTCACTGACTACATGCCACAAAGACCGGTAATATAACAACAAAATATATACAGGCATTTATTTATCCGAATATAAAACCATCCGAAATAGAAGAATTTCAAGAACATGTTTTACATGACATATTAAACAGCAATGGAACCAAATCAAATTCAACATCATATTCCATGTTTTAGATGTACTCAATATCAGCACATTAACAAAATATAACAAAAAGCTTACATATTCTACAGTTAAAATCCGTTTTTGACAGAACGGCGGAAATAAAACATTTTCGTACTGTTTTCAGCTATTTTTAGACATAGTTTGAAATTTCCACACCAGCGAACATGCTACACGTAATATTAAACTCTCAAATGTTAATAAAAAGTAAAAATATACTTTGATATGGAGAAAATCTTCGTCCGCCATCTTGATCGTTAAGTTAACGAGAGCCTCTTACCGGTCGTAGGTTTACGAGCAATATTAACGATAAAGCAGGTGCACGTTGCGTCTCTGAAACGGTGCGGATCGCTAATTTTGGTCGTACTACCAAAATCAGCTAACGATCGCCTTAACGATTGTCTCTGAAACGCACCCCGGAACTGCAATGTACGTAGAAATCGTACAAATCCAACACTTTTGTAGCATAGGCCGGCTACACTTGCTTCAGAAAAAGTTTAGCTTCCTGCACTTCCTTGAAGCGAATGTTATATATAACATTATAATATCGACGTCCATGTCCTTGTAAATATGAATAGAATGCTATAAATACACGGGTACAAATCTTTGCTCATCTGTCGGAGCATATCTTGGAGCCGAGGCGGTCAACACTCGGCGATATACCACCGAACTCTCCACCTCGCAACTTCGTTACCAAAAGCTTCAAATGCATACTGGAGATCTGCAGCAGCCAATTGTATAAAAGTTGGTTAGATTTAACCGCTGGTTAAAGTTGTCCAGCGGTTAAGTTTAACCAAGTTGGCCATTTTATCCAAACCGTTTATCCGTTTGTATAAAGGCAGAAAATGCGGCGGCTAAGTTAACCAACTTGGACAACTTTAACCTAGCCAAAACTTCATAAAAATACCCACAATGCACTGGTAAACAAGGTTCCGGTCAGTGCGTGTTTACCGCATTTTTCTGTTAACATCATAGACTTGTTTGGCATATACAACGACATTACGAAAAGGTTGTTGAATTTTAATGAAAAAAAAATACCCATCAAATCCATTACACATCCAATATCCATTAAGTAGCGTAAACATGTACCTATTACTTTAATATACACCAATATATAGGGCTTATGGTGTACCTTTGAAAATGAAAATGACAAATGAAAATCTAATATAGTAAACTTAGTACCAATTTAATAAAATCGCACTTACCTATTTCAAGTGCATATTTCCTCTTTATAGAATTTTGTGCATCGGCAGATTTAATGACAAACTTCATTAAATCTGCCCAGCATATTAAAATGGTAAATATTCAACCAAATACCTGAAAAAACTGTCAACAATGTATACGCTCCTTCTGTCAAAAATAGTTTGATAAATATTACACATGCAACATCTCAACGGATAAGCTCATTCCGGAAACAGGGGTATTTAACTTTTAATGTGCACAATATTGTTGATATTGCATCAAATAAAAATGCATGAGCATGCAAACATCATTCATATAATCTTCTTTAATATACCGTAACAAGTTTTAAGTGAATACCAGTGGCCAATAAATTGTATTTGCTAACCCGAAATAAAAAGTGTCACTTTCATTAAAATGCAATGGCTTCGTCCATTTAAGTGTGTGTGTTTTTTGTAGAAGATGCCATCTACGGAATGTATAGTCAGTTTCAACTTTGTCCTTGAAAAAATCAAATGAGTTTTGTATGGGACCATTCCTTTTGATACTAATTTAATATATTTATCTTGTTTTTTATATGTTGACATTATATGTTATTCAAAGTTGACATTAAAACGTTTAGTTTTATATGTTATTCAAATTAGTATTATTATTCAAATTTAAACTCATTTATATTATAAGTGACTTTTGGTATCAGTATCAGTACAGAGAAATTATTAGTTTACAATTTAACCCTCTCAGCATAATACAATGTATTATTAATAACTTATTCTCTATATGGCCTTAGATAAACCATTGCGTGAATTCATTTCCACTTACCAGGACCACAAAATCAACAGATATGAAATATAATTTATTTTCTTTATTTTCATAAAACTATGTAAATAAATTCAAAGTCAGTGTGTAACAACACACACATGTATTTAAGATTAATAAAATCTTTAATGTTAGTGTTGAAGAGACATGCAAATTTATTTTACAAACAACAAGTCAATAAAACCACACTCTAGCAATAATGTATTTATTTTATCATATTTGTTATAAGATTTTTTTTAAAACCAACCATTCATCATTTATACAAAATGTTCGTTACTATCCCCCCGCCCCTTCGAAGAAGAGGGGTATATTGCTTTGCACATGTCGGTCGGTCCGTCAGTAGACCAAAGCTTGTCCAAGTGATAACTCAACAATATCTGGACGTATGGTCATCAAACTTGACATGAAGGTTGGGTCTGACCAGTAGATGACCCCTATTGACTTTGGGGGTCATCTGGTCAAGGTCAAGGTCACAGTAACCTTTAACGCATAAAAGTTAACAAATCTTCTCCCAGTGAAATCTCAACAATGCCTGAATCTATGATCATCAAACTTGACATGGAAGCTGGGCCTGACCAGGAGATAACCCTTATTGATCTTAGGAGTCATTGGGTCAAAGATCAAGTTCACAGTGACTTTGAATGTGAAAATGTTTCAAATTCGACAATGCCTGCACCCATGGCCCTCAAACTTGTCTTGGAGTTGTGTCTGACCTGTAGATGACCCCTTATGATTTTAGGGGTCATCGGGTTAAAGGTCAAGGTTACAGTGACCTTGAACGAAAAAAGCTTGTCTGTGTGATAACTTGTCAATGCCTGCATCCATGGTCCTTAAACTTTACATTTATATTTTTGGTGACCAGCTGATGACTCCTATGGGTTTTGAGGTCGTAGAGTCAAAGGTCATGGTCAAAACACACTCTATCCTCAAACATTGAATGGTCATAATCTTAAAACTGCCTCAACGGCATCCAATGTCAGTGACAAATCAGCTGTCATTTCGGTCCATGCATATTTCATACAATTGCCAATATAATCCTGACAACATGGCGCTCAAGGGGGGGGGGGCCATAATGTTTGACAAACATCTTTTGTAAAAACTATTTTTACAGTAAATGCAGTCCTGTGTCAATATAATTAATGTCAAATACTGTTGTTTATTTTCCAATTCAGCCATTAACTGTCAAATGAATAGTTTACAAAGAAAATCATTAAGAGTGAAATTTAAATATAAAATGACTATTTTGGTACATTCCAATTAAAAACAATAATCAAACTAAACATTGTTTCAACATGACAAATGGTATTTATTATTTCTTTTATATAACACTCCCCATTAGTATGATAATTTGAATTGCAAGAAAAAGATCTAAGATATCAAATTTGATGGATAATATAATAATTAACAATAATCATTTTTTATTTAACCCTATCAATACAAGATAGGACGTTGACAATTAAGCCCTCTGGGAGCAGCAATTTGAAACGTTTTCTATTCCTCTCATGAACTTTTAAGTTCCTGTTTGTGGTGTTTCCTAAAACAGGAGTCTGTCAGATGAACTTGGTCATCAAGTGGCTAGTACCGCTACACTCTGAAGAATAGTAAAATGAATATTTTAAATCATAACAATCGTGTATGTGCGTTTAAATAGGCATTTGAACATATTTTAAAGGTAGATGAATGATATTTTGCCAATGAAGGGAACGCCCCTTTAAAACACCATGAAAACTAAACTATATAAGTTACAAGAACTGGAATGTCAAAACATGATTTTAATGCAACAGAATGCAATTTGGTCTCTATAGTACTCAAATGTTCAAATTTAAACTATTTAATAAGCAATAAAGCAGAAGTATAAAAATCCATGCTTTACATTTGAATGTTCCTGTAAAACTTTCCCTTAAGTGGAGTATTCAAGACAATTTGACATCAGGCAGTCAAACAGACTTACAAACAGATATTCAACATATTACCCATAACATGTGATAGGGTAGGCATTCTTAATAATTCCTATTAAGTATTGCTCTCACTTTATTTTATGATATTTATGTTCATTGTTATCAATGAAGGTTGAATTATGAAGAAGCCAATTATTATATATAAATATAAATGTATTTTCTTTTATTCAAATGACTGTACTGAGTATACTGCTATATTTACTGAAATATGTTTTCAATTTCACAATATAGTTTTGTTAACAATCTAACCTGATAATGCTATGTATATCCTTACTGCTCGTGAAGTATTAGATCTGGTGTTGGTTCCATTCCCTGCTGTAGCAGACATATATGTGTAGAACTTATCAACACTGGTTCTTCTGACTTTGGATGGTAAAACCACTCAACTGAAACATACATTTATTATATACAATAAGAGATAAATAATGTATCTGTCTTTTTATCTATAACATGTTATTTGCAGGATACAGTTAGGTCTCAAATCACAAATAGCTTACATTTAGTCATTTATATCACGCACGCAAGCACGCACGCACGCACGCACCCACCCACACACGCACACACACTTCTTTATGTGTGGTGAGAGTGGTCTAGTGGTACAGGTGTCCGCCTCTCATCCAAGAGGTTGTGGGTTCGATCCCCACTAGGGGTACTTTCTCATGGCCTCTCAAAAAGGACACAGTACTGGTTTCTGCCCAGGAAACGGACTCGAGAGTGATCTTATAAGCTATCAGCTTTCGTCTCAATCGAGCTAAAATAAATTAGTATAAACCAATAATATAATTACATACTACTGAACAGTAGCAATTATCCTCCTGTGTGCCTCAACCAGGGTGTATTGAAAGAAAGTTGGAGAAATAGACTTTAGAATGGGTAAGATTCCTTGAAAATGACGTCATAGCTGTCAACTTCTCAATGTTTACACGCGGTTTAGTTTGATTGTAAATATGTGGAAATGAAACAAAATATGTTTAAAGCGAGGGTGTATCTATACACAGTAAGGGCGAGACCTGCAAGCAATTGTTGGTCTCGACCCAGAGTCGTGACTAGTGTAAGATTATGGAATAATATGCACACAATAACAAGGTAAATATCGTTCTCAAAATGCAGCTTGTTGTCACTGTTTTTGTTTCAAGATTCCTTGGATAAGTTTTATGCATAAATTGGGTCACAAATAAGAAATTGTTTTTTTCTTACCTCTAAATTCATCACTGTCATGGATATCGATGTTATACCATTTGTTTTTTATTTAGGCAGAGTCCATGTGTCTGTAAAATCGTTGAATTAAGTTTGGAATCGAGCTTGTTTATGTCTGGTCCGCCATCTTTGTTTTGGATAAGTCAGTTAACCATACTCCCAGTGGTCGGTTAAATATTGTCCAAAAGTTAGCCGAATCACGCGCTGGTTAGGATAACTTATTTTTTATACAATCGGTTTACGGATAACTTGACCAAACCAGGGAGATAACCAAAAGATAACCGCTGGTTAGGACTTATCCACGTTTATACAATTGGCTGCTGGACCATATGCGGCATATATGGTAGGAATCATTTCATCTTGTAGACCTGGCAATCGGTTTGGCAGAAGATACTGTGTCGCGAAGTGGTCTTCATTGCTTAAAATGCGGGTCTCCATTTCCTGTATCAAATGGTCGAGGACTACATTGGACAGTGTTATTCTCCAATAGTCGGCAACTGTATCCACATCCGGGTTAGCGCGGTGATTTTGCCTACCAGCTCCTCTCGGTCTCGTAACCACACTACTTCGAACCAGCTCTATCAAATTCCGCGGCAACATTTGTAGCTTTTTCATAGAGAGTGCCCCACACGTCTGGGTCGTTTCGCTCATTGTTCATTAGCTGGGTGACGACCTTAGCCTCACCAATTGCATGCAATATATCGTTTTCTGCTTTTTGCTGGTTTGTTAATGCAACCGTGGAACTAAGCACATGTTCAGCCACTATCAATGCTAAAATGAAGCCAAAGCAAAGTATCCCTATCAGATACTGCCCTGCTTTGTCATCTCCGCCGTCATTAGTGTTTCAAGCGCATGGAATACAACGGGAAATGCGTTCTTGAACGTCGCCAGTGCATCGGCGGGACTCGACCACATTGTTTCGCACAAAATACGCAGTTTCGTTCGCTTCTCCACAAAGAATGTTGCAGCTGTGAACCAACGCTGATAACCAACGCGAGATTGGGCGTTGCAGTGTACGCATGCGGTGATCGTTCACAAACAAGAGCCTGAACTCCTCGATATTTCCCCGACATGTTTGATGCCCCATCGCAGCACTGCGCTCGAACTTTTAAGACATCAAGGTCGGCTTCCTGTAGAAATGACATAATATTGGAACAAAGTTCAATTCCTTTGACAGATGCACACTGAACGAAGCCCAAATTTCCTCTCTTACTGTCAACAAACCTGACACAGAGCGACAACTGTTCTTTAGTTGATTAGTCGGTAGCTTCATCGACAATTATTGCAAAGTATGGACAGTTCCGACAGTCGCTAAGAATCCTTTCCTTGACCTGTTCAGCGCAAATGCCAAGTCAAAGAGTTTGTTTTGGATGTCAGGGAAAGTGTACTTGGCATTATGTTGTGCTCTAGCTATGTGCTCCGACAGAATTTCATTGTGTGCAAATGCAGTAAGTATTGCGTAGAAATTACTAGTTTCCTATGTATGCCCTCGTAGTGGTATGTTTTGCTTTGCACAGAGAACTATTATTTCAATCGTTCTATGCAAGACATGTCTGTTGTTGTACACTGTTGTCCTAGCGGAGTCCGACAGTTTCTTGCTAATAGACTCACTTTTTTCAAACTGTATGTCTTGATAACTTTCAGCTCTAGCGGAAGCATTAATATGGCACGTTTCATTTTCATGACGTTTAACCAACGATGACAAGTTCTTGCATACCGGATGTGCATTCGGGCACGCTGCGTAGCCGGTAACTCGGCAAGCCTCGTTACCTGGCAACGCAGGTGCCCTCGGGTCGGATTTTTCTATCCGGAACGGGAACACATGACAGATATTATTATTCTTGCATACCGGACGTGTGTTTAACTGTTTGATACACTTGTATCATCTATTCTACATTTTGGTAGTGAGATATTCGGAACATATGAGTGCAAGGATCTTGAACTTATACATACTTAATTTTTGAGACGAATTCTTTGTGTAAAAAAATCGACAAATCTTTCCGCACTATATGGGGAATTAGGAAGATTACCACTGATTGTTTTTAGAAAAATTAGAATAATTAAATATTGGATTAAGATATTGAAATGCAGCGAAAATAGCATCTTGAGAAAGGTTTATAGTATTCTTGAATATGATGCAAATATAAATAGTACATACAATGGCACAAACTTGGCACATCAAATTAGAAAAACGTTACAATAACTTGGATTAGAATGTATATGGATTAACAGATTTGATAATGATATTACTTTTCTTGTCATAAAACAAAGATTAATAGACATGTATTACCAACATTGGTACTCAGATATCAACAATTCTCGAAAATTAAGGTCGTATTGTTTGTATAAACACGAGTTTATATTAGAACCATACTTTGATAACATATTTTGAAATATAGAATCGCCTTAACGAAATTTAGGGTGTCTGCTCATAATTTAGCCATTAAAACAGGGAGATACAATAATACCCCTGTAGAACAAAGATAGCAAGTAATAGTATCAGAGTATCATTTTTATTAGTATGTCCAGCATATAGAGATTTACGTTTGAAATATTTTAAGTCTTATTATTGTAGATGGTCTTCTTTATACAAATTTGAAAAAAAATAATGTCTTAAATATCAAGACCGGCTTTAATCGGTATTTCGAAATACATATATTTTGCAATGAAAAGAAGAACTTGACTTGGTTTTTTGTGTACAAAACTTATTTTACTTTCTAAAATGCATTGTATCTTACACATGCTAAATGTTATACTTTTACTACCATCCTGTTTGTTATCGCTATAAACTTTGTATGTTTTTTATGCGAAATAAACAACTATTGTATTGTATTGTATTGTATTGTTTCCGGTCATGTGACCAGTGCTGGAAAGACCCATCTTACATACCCCATGTAAGATGAGTCACGCGTAACAACGCACCACTTCTTATTTCATTTATTGTATGGTTTATGAAAAATATATTATGCCATTTCAATAAAGCGCAATCAAATATATATGTTTGCACGACTTTTAATTAAAATTGAAAATAAATAATCGTATAAAAACGCTATTTTTAGTTATTCAAAATTACTGCGCTCTATGACGTCAGTAAACAACGTCGCACGCGCTTTTTGGTGTAATTGTACGTAAGTTCGTTTACAACGTCATTTTTTCCACAAATTAATAAATTTAGATATGCAAGAAAAAATATCTATCATGTATTTCCGGTCCGGATCGAAAAATTCGACCCTTGGGCACGCTGCTAGGCCGGTAACTCGGCAAGCCTCCTTACGGGCTTTCGCGAATGCCCTCGGGTCGGATTTTTCTATTAGTACCGGAAACACATGATAGATACTTATAATATTATCAGAGTTCGAATTATTTTATGTCATGCGCTGTTCACACATCGCAAGGTCAGACGCATTAAATTTAAAATTATAAAACAGAAATGCAGTAGGCATACCGGAATGATCGAAATGGGTAGGACAGACAAGACGACCAGGTTTCAGTCAGAAGACGTCGCTTCGTTTTCTCATCAGTGGCACAGAAGCAAAACCGCCAATATACGGATATGGAGGGTCCTGGTCGACCATGTCAAGCGGTTACAATTTTAATGTTAATTCCTTGGTTGCTTGGAAGTTTCGTTACCACACTACTTCGAACCAGCTCTGAAAACCTTCGATTAATATTTTTTTTAAATAGTGTAACTATTTAAATACGGATTTATTTTCATATTCGATGGGTTCGCTACAGATCGACACTATACCCCTTACCCCCTCACCATTCAATTTTTAATGCATTTTTGAAATTTTATTTTTTTCATTTTTGAGAAAAAAAGTGTAAGCACGTGCCTACAGTGCCTAAAGGAAGCTACGCCCCTGGGTGACCTGTATATTCAATATCGTGTCAGACTGGTATTGATCTATATGCGCGTAGCTTTATTTAAAATACGATTATTAAGAAAATCGGTATCAAATATTCGCGGCCCCATTGCCGTTACTAGCCAGAATATTGCGGCCGCGGCCGCAGCCCCAGCTCCTACGCGCCTGAAGTAAGATGATGAATAAAAGCAGTTAATTGTTATTATGATGAGGATTGTCCATGAAGCGTAAAAAAGAGCACATGTGTATGTAGTGCAAAACAAAAGCAAAAATGACATTAAATTATTACTTACGGTGTGACACCTAAAATATATAACAACCTCCAGAATAGTATCATCTTAATTATCGTGTGTTTTTTTTGTCACGATTTTGAGGGAGGGGCTCAAGTAAAAAGATTACGCCCCTAAGTTACGGCCCCTCAGGCTAACGTCGTGTCCTGGAATCGCCCCTACACATATATCAACAGGACCCGTATTCACTAAAGTCTCGAGTCTGAGTTTGAGACTTAAACTCAAACACATGTTGTTGTTTTTTTGTTTATTTTTTTATACAAAAGTCATTAATATCACTCCTATTGACAACAAGATGGCCATATATTTCACATACTGGTAACAATGATTGACATCAATGCTTTACTTATCACTATTCAAATGGAGCATCAAGATTTGCAGTTTTGAGCCTTGAATTTCAGGCACAGTCTCAAAGCGTTAGTAAATACTGATTCTGTATGCTCCAAAAAAGTGTTGTCCGGGCGAAATTTCCACCCAACAGTACAATCGCGGATTTAGAGGGGGCGCACCTGGCTAATTTTACATTCATTTCAATATGGGAGAACAAAAGTAATGAAATACGCAAAAATGTACCATTTCCGACATTTCTAAAAAAAATATCTTGAGGAAGTAACCCCAAAACCACATGCAATTAGTTTATGCCATATATGTCCGGTTCTTAGGTAGGGGCAGATTTCAAAAGTTTGCGCCTCAAAGTAGCTCCCCCTCTAACTTTAATTTCGGGACCTGTAGTACATGTGAACTTAAAACCGTAAGAACATATGGTTGTTTACATACAGATCATCGACAATTATAACGTCGACATGTACATATATGTAGCCATTGGGAATATTGCGCTTTATCTAAGGTGGTATTAAACCGAGGGTCGTTCTTTTGTACGTGCATTCGAGATATGTTAAACTTATTTACTGTTAAAGCAATGCCTTAGAGTCCAGTTTTATTCAAATTTCTCAATCAACATATAAACAATCCATTTTTAAAAAGGGGACACGAAAAGGGGAGTCAATTACCTATAGTTACACCTCAACTTCCTTTCCTTAAATGAACTGCCTTTCGGCAATTGCGTTTATCAATCGATGTACGCAACATCTTCGGATATGTTCGGATCGCAAGCCAATATATATATGAAACTATTGATCTTATTATTGTTTGTATTGGGTCAGCAGGTCCCGTTAAATATAAATCAACATTTTAAAAAGTGTTAACTTATTCTATTTTTAAATGTATTGTTGCCGTAAGTGTTTCAATTTTACGTTTAAAAGTGATTTCAAGGTGTGGATCTTTCCCCGCGTTATTGTGACGTCACTTGAAAAATTTGTTTCCGGTTACAGTCGGGTCGTTCTATTTACAGAATGGGTCAGAAAGGATTATTGAAAGGTTTTCTTAAATGAAATGAAGTACGTTTTTAACAATTCTTCAATGAAATAATGGTGAAAATATCAGTAATGAATTGCGGGGTTGATGTCATTATCGGGGATATGAACGCAATTGGGCTGGTCGTTCGGACTCCACACACTTTAACCAGCCCAATTGCGTTCATACCCCGATAATGACATTACCCCCGCAATTAATTCATTAATTAAAATGGTATGCAATATGTTAGTAAAACTATATTGTGTTTAGACAAACAAGCACAATTCAATGTCCTATTCTCGTCTTTTTCTTTAGTCGGAAACTGTGAATCTAGAGTTTTGGCCAAGTGAGACTGTGGTGCTTGGAACATCTAGAGTTATGGCCAAGTGAGACTGGGATGCTAAGTACATCTGGAGTTTTGGCCAAGTGAGACTGGGTTGCTAAGTACATCTGGAGTTTTGGCCAAGTGAGACTGGGTTGCTAAGTACATCTGGAGTATTGGCCAAGTGAGACTGGGGTTGTGGGTGAATCTAGAGTATTGGCCAAGTGAGACTGGGGTAGTGGGTGAATCTAGAGTATTGGCCAAGTGATATTGGGGTGGTAGGTGAATCTAGAGTATTGGCCAAGTGAGACTGGGGTAGTGGTTACATCTGGAGTATTGGCCAAGTGAGACTGGGGTTGTGGGTGAATCTAGAGTATTGGCCAAGTGAGACTGGGGTAGTGGTTACATCTGGAGTATTGGCCAAGTGAGACTGGGGTTGTGGGTGAATCTAGAGTATTGGCCAAGTGATATTGGGGTGGTAGGTGAATCTAGAGTATTGGCCAAGTGAGACTGGGGTAGTGGTTACATCTGGAGTTTTGGCCAAGTGAGACTGGGGTGGTGGGTGAATCTAGTGTTTTGGCCAAGTGAGACTGAGGTGGTGGGTGAATCTAGAGTTTTGGCCAAGTGAGACTGGGGTGGTCGGTGAATCTATTTTTTTGGCCAAGTGAGACTGGGGTGGTGGGTGAATCTAGAGTATTGGCCAAGTGAGACTGGAGTGCTTGGAATATCTAGAAATTTGGCCAAGTGAGACTGGGGTGGTTGGTGAATCTAGAGTATTGGCCAAGTGAGACTGGGGTGCTCGGAACATCTAGAGTTTTGGCCAAGTGAGACTTTGGTGCTTGGAACATTTAGAGTTTTGGCCAAGTGAGACTTGGGTGCTTGGAACATCAAGAGATTTGGCCAAGTGAGACTGGGATGCTTGGAACATCTAGAGTATTGGCCAAGTGAGACTGGGGTGCTAGGTACATCTTGCGTTTTGGCCAAGTGAGACTGGGGTGCTGGGAACATCTGGAGTTTTGGCCAAGTGAGACTTGGGTGCTTGGTACATCTAGAGTTCTTTCAGAGAATAACAAGAACATAAAGGCAATTCATGAACACCTAACAAATTTAAACTCTTTGTTAAAGACTTTCTTGTGAACAATTTTAGTTGATTATGATAATTATTTAAACAGTTATCGCAAACTGGCAAATGGAAAAACAGTCTTTTTTTAACAATTATTGACTGGTGTAAAATGGACATAACACAGTGAGAAGACTCTGAGGTTTCTTTAGTTGCAGTCCACAGTTTTTATCCAGAAGTTTAATAAAAGAAATCAATGTCCTCTAGCAAAGACATGAATTGTGAATTTGAATTAGGGTTAAAATGTATATATGTATGTCACTGGTAGTTTCAACATTTGTTGCACAACTGTTAAGGGTCTTTGCACTGATTTCTTTCAGACCAAAGTTTTATGTCTGTTTTTCCTGTGTATGTCTTCAAGGGTGTTCCACTGTTATGGCCAGTGACAGTGGTGATATGTCTTGTAGGAATGCGGGCCTCACTCAGGACGGTGGTTGTAGCCCAACATCAGTGATTTATATACTTCTGCAACAGCCCTGCCTCTTCACTGATTGTTGCCAGGTTTCCCAGTCTGAAAAAAATAGTTATAACAATATTTGCAAATGTATAGAGGATATTTGTTTATTTCAGTGTAAGATCGTATTTTATTTCACGAGTGTCATAGAAAAACATATTTTCACGAGTGGCGAAGCCACGAGTGAAAATGTAGTTTTTTTATGATCACGAGTGAAATTAAATACGATCTTACACTGAAATAAACAAATTTTCTGTTTCTTTTATGCTTATTTTCGGAGTTTTATTTGTTTTTTTATTTATTTCTGAATTACCCTCTTTTTTGAAAAGGGTGGGCTTTACGCCGCTACCCGTGGGGCGCCCCTCATGCATAATTATAGCTGTCAACTTTTCTACTTTCGGTTTGCTGAGAAATAGTTCTCTGCTATTCATTCTTATAGCTTAATATTCGCTCGTTTTTTATTGCAAAGCTTTATGAACAGTAAACAATGAAGTATTATTAGTGCACATATGTTCCAAAAATAATGAAAACACTTTTATTTTAAGATGGACATGAATCATAACCAAATTACTACGCCGCTATTTAAAGAATGAAAATTTGGAAGGTCAAATGTGTTAGCAAAACAAATGTGGATACTCATTGGATTTTATAACCATTTTTCTTAGTTTAAGGCTGCATGTACGCGTGTTTTTATAGTAAGTTAATATTCAGTCATCTTACTGTCAGAGACCAGTCTGTTTCGCTTTAAAATGTTTGTTTTCCAGATATTAAAAGAGTAAATGCCACGCTAGTTTGGATCTATCTGTAAATTGTTGTGTGAATTCTCCAGGAAGCTCATTTTACGTACTACAATGGTTAACAGTTCAAAATACATTTGAACGATGATATAAAATTTTATTTATGTTCGAACAGTTGTTTTTGTCTGTAATTTGTTTGGTATGAAAGCAAATGTTCGAACATTCAGCTTCAAAGATCAGTAAAATGTTTGATAAACGGGATAACCGGTAATAAACGGTAAGTTGTTAATTTCCAATTATATATTTATTTAACATTTTTTGACATAATTTACTGAAGTCCAATGTTCTGTTTTGATCAAGGCAAGTACATGTAACAACAAAGGAATTTAAAAGTAGTTCTGAAAGTTGATATTTTCACTCCTTATTTTGCAGTGAAAATATCAAATTGATATTTTCACTGTTGTTATTTCACTGTTAAAACCCCATATTTCATCGTAAAGCATGAAAGAAAATATAATATTTTGAAAAGATATTGATATCCTGCATAATGATATTGCCTCCCTTTGTGATATGATCTTTTTTATATGAACACATTGTAAGGAAGTCAATATTAAAAATAGAAAATATATATTTTAAAGTCATAACATAAGAAAACTTATCATGAAAATAATATCAGAAATGTAAGCAGTCCACATTTTTCATAAAGACAATCAATCTTACTTGATGTGTCCTAGTCAGATATTGTTGTAGTAGATCTTCTGTAACAACTCTGGTCTCTTGAAACTGGAAGAATGCTGAACATAACGGGTTAAGATCCTGTACTTAATGAAGGACTTCCCTGGACAACAGTCACGGTCTAAACTATAATTAAAAGATCTTTTCATCAATGAATATGATAGTACAAACAATTTGACATTTTAAACCAGTACCATGAACAGTGTGTTGGCAACAATATTGCTTTAAATAATTAAAAAAAAATCATAACCCCCACATCCTCATAGATTATTTGTAGAATCATGGTGAAAGATCTAAATGTATTTTACTTGTGATTATAGTCAATTTTATTTTCACTCGTAAATTGGTGTAATTTTTTTTTCTTGATCAATCAGTGAAATAAATTATGATCTTACACCAAAATTCAACACAAGTTCTCTATATATCTTCCCAATATGTCATATACTTTTCATAATGTTCAGTAGTACATTTAAGAATGTAAATATACAACTTTTCAAAGGGGAAGCGTTCTTTTGACTTCATACATCTGGCCAACAGGTGACTTTTGAGTGTCATTTTAATGTTCATGCCACTTATTTTATTCCATCCTCACCAATCAATCCATGCACACTTACACAAAAGCTATGACATCCTGTAGATGAATATTGCAGTTAGGTTGCTGGGTTCTGTCTTTACTAAAATGTCTCGAACAGCAACTGCAATTAGAAAAAAAACCTTCAGCTGTTTACAGTTTCTGACTCGAAATGATGATGATTCACACAGCTTATTATTGGATAAAAACATCCTGTTGGACCATCAGCAAAACACAATGTGCAGTGCGTGTCTTATGACCTGCTGATTGGGAGCACTGAGGATCTCTGTAACGGAACTAACCAGAGCCTGGATTGTTCACACAGCCGGTCAAAACAATCAAATCTCCATTTGCATGCTGTGTACTAAACACTTTCAGCTTCCTATGACACCGTTCAATAAACTTATCAATGACTAAAATAAATGATCAAATAACTACCAGGAAAGAAATGCAAATAATGAAGTTTAAAACTTCATAACTTTTTTAACTAAATAAAAAATCATATTACAGTCAAATTGGCTGAAATATCAGAAAAAAATGTGTCTTCCTGTACGAAATTTTCCGGGTGGAGAATTTTTCCAGGCGTACTTTGAATAATAATAAAAAATAGTGTTTGAGGCAGAACCTGGCGGGGTCTTGGGGCGAAATATTTAAATGAGGTTGGGCGGAAATTCAAATTCCGGACGGAATTTCAGGCTACGGACAGATTTTCATATTAAGCTTGAATTTTAGTTATACGGGCGGAATTTCAGATTACAGGTGGAATTTCAAAATTAGACGGAGTGTCAGTTACGGGCTGAATTTTAGTTTACGGGCGGATTTTCATACAGATGTCACATGGAATTTAATTAATTTTAATTTTATGTGCGCAATGATTTACAGGCAGAAAATATTTTAAATAAATATAATTAAAAAGGCAATGTGAATAACCATACTAAAGCTTGCTCAATTTATTCTGCATTTCAAATATTAATAAAAGTTACACTATATTATCATATTGGCTATAAAATATAATTCCAGTCACTAGTACACTTCACAGTAGAATGAGTACTTCCCTATTGTTCATCAGTCTATTATTTGTGAAACGTTATTGCACATACGTGTTCCTTTCAGTGGTGGCCTGATTTAATTCTACTTCAGGGAACGTCATGGCAGCATTTTCAGTCACATCACATACGGATACTCTAAAAACAAGACATTATTTTTTTTTATTCAGCGGAAATTACAAACTTTCTTATCATAAGAAAACCAAAAGCATTTTTTTTCCAAAAAGAAAACGCACTTATAAAAGGCAGAGTTATGAGAAGAGTGCTATAATGCTGAACTCTGTGTATGGTAAACTAAGTCTTTGGTAAATTATTTTGCACAATGACCTGTAAAAGGGTAACCATGAGTCTTGACTTCTGTCTAATGCTTATATTTTAGGCAGTCATACCTAAAATGGTATTTTTTAAACAATATGTACTTGTAATATTAATGAGATATATGGAAAGCTTACATGTAGTGGATATAATGTTTAATCATTCTTCTCATGAAGAATGTTCTCGCACAACAATGCAAACTCAAACGCTGTTTCAAAAGCTACATTTTTAAGAAATGAATTTTCTAGAAAATTACATAAACGAAGATACACAAAGAGTGCTTATATTATTCACATGAAAAGTGGGCAATGATATGTTATTTTGTAATGCATTTTAGAAGAGACCACAATGTCAATGTATCAATAGAAACCTATGAAATTTCAGTTTCAACATCAAGGTAATATAGTGCTCAGATTTAAAAATTTAAGTTGTAAGCTGTGTTATTTTTTATCAAAAGTAATAAGAAAATCTAAGTACATCAATATATTACCTTATTTCTTGGCAAATGGTAAAAATATTACATTTTTTTAAATATAACATCTTATGCCCCCATAAAATGATGATTTGCCCTTGGTCGTCCGTCTTTCTGTGATTCCGTCTGTAAGTAGTATGACAACTTGTGTCACTCAAAACTCGATTATATCACCTAAAGAGTAAAGTCAATAAACCTCGGGCACTATTTAGGTAATGACTGGGCCAAGTTTAGTTCAATTGCTATAAGTGATTGATGTTGTAATATCCCAACAAGTGTCATAAATAACATTTAAAGTGGACTTTAAGCTTCATAAAAACTGAGTGTAAATTTATATCATGGGGTATGGTTTTTTTCTTTATGTTTTTGACTCCCCTTTGTACCGGGTAGTTTTATATTTTTACTGCATCTTTTATTTTACAAGGAGTATGCAGTGTACAGATAATAACATGAGAGATGTTTACCTTTTACTTCGCTATGTGAAATGTAAATGATAAAGGGAACACAAACAATTCAATAATTTCTTAAGACATTTAAATGATTTTGGATTTGTTTTGCTGAAAACATTAGGCTAAGTAAGAAATTACGCTTCACTTAAATGTTAAAGTAGGATATTCCGCCCCAAAGGTTGCATAGAAAAACAGAAGTACGAAATTCCGTGTCACACAAATGTTAAAGTGTATAAAAACGCCCGTAATTTTTTTACGCCTGGAACTTCCAATAATTTTTAGCCCAGAATCTACAAGAAACATGAATTGATATTGGGCGAAATAATGATTCCGTCCATACTCCAGGCGGAATTCACTGATTCCGTGCCAATTCCGCCTCGATTCCACCTCTTTATTTCATACAGGTTGTTTCTTTTTTCTAGTTGCAAGTTCAAAGACCCAAAATTCTTGCACATAGTCAGGGGCAGACCAATCATTAAAAAAATAAAATGCCAACTTTTTAAAATTTTAAATTAAATTCAAAAATCACAAACCTTATTTTTATTATAAATCCTATCAGAACCTAAACCCATTGTAACTTGAGTGTGACATTTCATTGCTGCACACTGCATTAAGGCTGAGATATATTCCAAAATCTGTTTTCTAAGCGCTCAAGATTATGTCAAGGACACATTCTAACCAAGTTTCAAGATTACCTGAAAATAAGGTACTGATACATATACTGATGTTTTTTTTAAAACTGGAAAAATTTGCATAAACTGCAAAAGATAAATGTGTCGTAAGCAATGTGATACATTTATAGTAAGAAAGATACAAACAATGTACACAACAATATCTATTTATATAAGTTTTTGACAATTTTCTTTTTTTCTTTCATTGGTATCAGCTAGTGTGTCTAGTTCCTTTAAATGCAATTTTACTATACATATGTTTATACCATCAACGTCATAAAAATAACTCTCCCCTGAGCTAATGAAAACAGAGTCCACCAGAACCTCCCCCTTCTACCTCAATCCTTGTCTGGTCAATGCACACTTGGAGGAGGCAACCTTGGTGAAAGAAGTCAAAATTGTTAAGTTAACATTTATCTGAGCCGAAAGCAACATATTCTTAATTAATCTAATGTAGATCGGTTTAATTTTGCAACATCCCTTTTCTTCAATTTCTTGAAATCTCCTGTTTTGGTGAGGTCTAAAATTTGCGACACCACTAAACTATGAATGAGAACCGTTTGTAAATTGAAATTTCACTAGGTTTTGAATTTACATCCAGATTACAACTTTCCACAAAAAAAGCTTATTTTAACAATCTTCAATATTTGTGTTAAAACTGTTAGGAAGTTTAGCACAACATGTTTTTTTTACACTCCTTTAGTGTGACATAACGGTACATCGAATGCAAAAGTTACCTGATACAGAATAATGCTGAAAATCATTTAGTTCAATAATCATGATTAAAACATTGCACTTTAATAATCTTTTTTAAACACGGCGGGTAATCATTGGAGCCATAATATTTTGTTATGTGTTGAAAATGCTCCAATGCGTCGTCCTTTATAGTGCCAATGAGTGGAATATGGATGTAAACAGTGAGTATGGTTTTTTATTTTTTATTTTTAGAGGTTTATACGAAATAAATAAAAAAAAAATGGAGAATGTAGTTCCACATAGGAATGGCCATGAGTTGTTCTAAATGTAAAAGTTCTGAACAAAATTTAATATCTGATCGTCTAGAACTTGCATTACTTGCTAGACGTTAGTGTCGACAACGTAAAAATCTAGATTTTCATGAGAATTGTTCTCGTACCTTAGGTTTAAGCATTATATTTACATGTGTATGGCTTTTTTTATTGACAAAAGGCTGCCGCATTACAAATTTTAGAACTTTATTTGTTATACTTGCTGCACTATGCTCGATTTTATGAACGTTGTGGTGCCAATGAATAGGTTGTGGTGCTCATGCATAGTAATTTAGTAGGAAACGAATTGTGAAAAAAAACACTAGCAATTTCATAACATGAAAATTAACAATTAACGGAATTAATATCATTTTCGATCTTTTTAAAGTATGACCAACAACCACACTGCTTCGCGAACTTTAAGGTTCATTTTATGTCTAATAAATTAATACTTAAAAGCAAATGGTTGTCGTAATTCCAATTCTGTATTTCCAGGTATTATAAGGAAAAAATCTAACGATTGTGTTTATATATTTTCAGATGGGTGTCTTTAAAGGGAAAAAGAGGCTGAGAGAAAATACCTTTTCTTGCAAATTTTGAGCAACGGAGTCATTTTTTTCTTGACATCAATATACTCGTCTCATTTTGGCTCCTGGGGCCCTTTTCGCCCCGTACTGCTGGACTCGTATATCATCTGATTCCTAATGTGCTTATATTCAGATGCTCTACTAGTCACTGGCTTTCACCCAGTATATCATACTGCTGGGGGAAAACTCGTTAAAGGCTGTGACACACGTTCAAAGTTGACCATACTCACCCCGCATTTTGGCTCCTGGGGCCCTTTTCGCCCCGTACTGCTCGACTCGTATATCATCTGATTCCTAATGTGCTTATATCCAGATGCTCTTCTAGTCACTGGCTTTCTCCCAGTATATCATACTGCTGGGGGAAAAACTCGTTAAATGCTGTGACACACGTTCAAAGTTGACCATACTCACCCCGCATTTTGGCTCCTGGGGCCCTTTTCGCCCCGTACTGCTCGACTCGTATATCATCTGATTCCTAATGTGCTTATATCCAGATGCTCTACTAGTCACTGGCTTTCACCCAGTATATCATACTGCTGGGGGAAAACTCGTTAAAGGCTGTGACACACGTTCAAAGTTGACCATACTCACCCCGCATTTTGGCTCCTGGGGCCCTTTTCGCCCCGTACTGCTCGACTCGTATATCATCTGATTCCTAATGTGCTTATATCCAGATGCTCTACTAGTCACTGGCTTTCACCCAGTATATCATACTGCTGGGGGAAAACTCGTTAAAGGCTGTGACACACGTTCAAAGTTGACCATACTCACCCCGCATTTTGGCTCCTGGGGCCCTTTTCGCCCCGTACTGCTGGACTCGTATATCATCTGATTCCTAATGTGCTTATATCCAGATGCTCTACTAGTCACTGGCTTTCACCCAGTATATCATACTGCTGGAGGAAAACTCGTTAAAGGTTGTGACACACGTTCAAAGTTGACCATACTCACCCCGCATTTTGGCTCCTGGGGCCCTTTTCGCCCCGTACTGCTCGACTCGTATATCATCTGATTCCTAATGTGCTTATATCCAGATGCTCTACTAGTCACTGGCTTTCACCCAGTATATCATACTGCTGGGGGAAAACTCGTTAAAGGCTGTGACACACGTTCAAAGTTGACCATTCTCACCCCGCGTTTGGCTCCTGGGGCCCTTTTCGCCCCGTACTGCTGGACTCGTATATCATCTGATTCCTAATGTGCTTATATCCAGATGCTCTACTAGTCACTGGCTTTCACCCAGTATATCATACTGCTGGGGGAAAACTCGTTAAAGGCTGTGACACACGTTCAAAGTTGACCATACTCGCCCCGAATTTTGGCTCCTGGGGCCCTTTTCGCCCCGTACTGCTCGACTCGTATATCATCTGATTCCTAATGTGCTTATATCCAGATGCTCTACTAGTCACTGGCTTTCACCCAGTATATCATACTGCTGGGGGAAAACTCGTTAAAGGCTGTGACACACGTTCAAAGTTGACCATACTCACCCCGCATTTTGGCTCCTGGGGCCCTTTTCGCCCCGTACTGCTCGACTCGTATATCATCTGATTCCTAATGTGCTTATATCCAGATGCTCTTCTAGTCACTGGCTTTCACCCAGTATATCATACTGCTGGGGGAAAACTCGTTAAAGGCTGTGACACACGTTCAAAGTTGACCATACTCACCCCGCATTTTGGCTCCTGGGGCCCTTTTCGCCCCGTACTGCTGGACTCGTATATCATCTTCAGTTGAATTTTGTATTAACAAGCCGTTTTTAAAATCAATGAATTTTATACAAATTTTCAATATCTTAACTAACTAATAGGGAGTTTAAGGAAAACGGTTATTATAGCCTTTCTTTTAATGTAACAAGTACTGAAACGTGGAACAAATGCAAATTGGTACATCGTGTGTTGAGATTCTAGAAGGTAAAATATGTGCGTCTTTTTGTACAAGGTTAGCTGTGACATATTATATACCTGAAAAGTACTCAAAAGTACTAGTACAAAAACAAATAGAGTATAAACGAGAATGGTTGGTGCATTTAAAGAAGAATCATAAGAATCTTTCTAGAGATTCAAATACAGCTACATAACAAAATGGCCATCTTATTATCAAGTGATAATATGTGAAATTGTATGCAATAACCATCTATAACAAGCACTGCAGTCCGTGGTTGACTTCCATTCACAACATGTTTTTCTGTAATCATTTCAACATGAAGTAGTCATATATGTTGTCGTCTTTTCAACAAAGTGAAAAAGTGATATAGTCATCAACTATGAAGTCCTTTTTCAGGCTAACTTTATCTATTATTATGTTACTTGATTTCTGTATTTTCATTTTAACGTTTACGTGTTAAAATATTTGTCACTATCTGCTTTAATCATTACAATTCACGACTTAGAGCTTAGATATCACTGCCAAAAGCCGATATATTATATATAATGTTCACCCAAGTATAATAATAATTAGAAAAAAAACTTTTGAAAGAAAATAAGCCTAGAACGTTTTCATAATTATTAAATTGATCTTGAAATGCATAACGAATTTGTACGATATGCAATTTCATTTAATAACAAGGGAAGTAATAACAAAATAAATATTGTTTTTATTTATTTATATAAAACTGGCATTCTTTCCAAAAGAGTATAGATTAGTTTACATGTAATATACTTTAAAAAATTATTTGCATTATTGTTTTAATTACATGATTCTGAGTATATGTTTCCGCATAGTAGTGTATTTACACTGCTGTACTGCCAGACTGCTAGACTGCTAGCTTCACATCCATGGATATTCATGTAGTTAAACCCGATAAACTCACTCGCTACGTATGAATTTCTTGTGCTTCATTAAAAGAACATACAGTTAGCTTGAATTGTTAGGAGAACTATTTTTATTGGATGTTTTCATTGTAATCAGTTCTGGTACTACTTTGATTATTCAAATTCGCTAACGGCAATCCAATCAAAATACAGCGTATGAATACATTACGTCAGTGAATCCCGAGATGCGGCTTGAAAATGCAGATAGCGCGATTATGGCTATGAACTAGGCCACAAGTGCCCTAGTCCAAAAATTAACTGAACTAATCCTATCTAGATCCAATCATGGCTCATGTGATAGTTATGCTAGATAAAACGAGATAGATCTACTTGAACAGGATGAGGGTCAATCGAATATACAAGAACCTCTGAAATAATTATTTTATAGTTTTGTAACATTGGTCAACATTAAAATAGGAAGAAGTCTTTCGAGTAGTTTTACATTGAATGAACGACTTTTCATTTTTAAATTGCCCACATATTTCTGACTAAACAATAGTTACAAATTTAAGCTATCTGATGTATTTATGAACCATACCAGGGGCGTAGCTAGCCCTCTATTCATATGGATTCATAATTGTGCCATGGAGGTGCATCCTGGGCTTTCTGAGCTGCTTAATTTATTTAGTACTGGAAAGTGGACAGTTTTAGGAACACATGCTGATTTTTTTTGGTCAGAATCATGTGGATTCTGCCGCGTACTCGCGTATAGGCAGCTACGCGCCTGCATACATGTAGTATATTCAAATTAGATGTACACATTTGTAAATTAAATCTAAAAAGACGTATGTAAAGTTTAAAAAAATATTACATTAAAAATCACAAAAATGTGAAATGAAAATTACTGATCCCTGAATACCACTATGTAACATGTATAACCTCCTACAGAAATCAACAAAATACTTTTCAATGGTATTATTTTGGAAGTCTCAGTGAAACACTTGGGAAACCGATGAACACATACAACATGAACTTGCAACATGAACGAAGTATGTCTAGGTAACAACATGTCCAAAAAATGAAGCTTACAGACATGGTCGACGGGTTTTAACTGAGATAAAACCCTCCTTCTGGGGAAAACTCAGAAACCTCTGCCCGTTTGTCATCCAGATTTACAGGTTTTGTCTCGTACCACTAGATGTCGTGCCTCATCACCCAAAAACTTATCAACAAAGATGTATAGAAAACATATCATTTGCATGATTCATGTATACATACGTACTTTATCAATTTGTACAAACGTATTTTATATTGCTTTGTTCTTTGAAGACAAATGATAACAAATTGATCATTCATTTAATTCTGTAAAATTTCACAATTAAATGAATCGATGTGAATGCATCGGTTCCCCAAATCTGAATACCTTTGCATTCATATGCGCACGAATTACTCGTGCTTATAATTCGCCACCTGGCGGTTATTTCATTTTCAACAAGAGAAAATAATTTCCTTCTTATTCGTTTAACTCAAGCGTTGGAAATTATATGAGATTTAACTATTCTTGTCACGTAGTTGATATTGTTTGTTGTGTGTTTAATTTATACTAAGACAATATGACATGCATGCCAATGACTGTGTCGGGTCAACTCGGCCCATTTACATTTTCGGCCTGGTCCAGTTCGGCCTTTTCCTTTTCGGCCGACCATTGACGCTCATTTCACACATACATTTAGGTGTTTATGTATGACTAAATGGCATATTTTGAATGTCACATTCAAAACACGTGGTAAGTAATACACAAGCCATAACATGTGGAAAAAAGATAAAACGTTGCTAATGGGATTTTTAGAATGTCTTATACACTATTTTTTTCAATTCACAAATATGTTTTATTTAGGAATTTCCCTCGCTGCGTATCGGGAGGCGACAACGACTGGGGCGGGGTCAACTGTGGTTGGTCAGTCAATTGGTCAGTGTCAACTGTGGTTGGTCAGTCAATTGGTCAGTGTCAACTGTGGTGTGTCAGTCATTTGGTCAGTGACTGTGGTCGGTCAATCCATTGCAATCTTCCTTGTTCGGATCATAATTTAAAAACCGCTGGATAGAGTGAATTTAAACTTCATTCAATGAACATAAGACATGAAGTGCAGTGTACATGTACCATAACTCTATTTTAGAAAACTGCAGGGTACATTCTCTGGATAGGAAATGACCAAAAAAGCCATGCCAGTAGAGCACAGGCCCTCGTTGGCCTCTTGCAGGGACGGGCCTTATGTTTGATGTATGCTTTTGAGGGTCTTAAAGATGAACACATTTGAAAGTTTTAAAAATTACCACATTTTTATTTTGTTAACATGTTGTTGTTTTTTAAATAAACATAGTATATACAGGTTACATTTGGTAATTTAAAGTATAAACACACATCATGTTATGTTATTTTAAGATAAACATAGGTATTTTAACGATAAGCATACACAGGTGATGAAAGAACATGGTATACCAATGCCGGTATTAGGTGCACACCCCAAGTACCATTTAATTATTTAAAACCGTTTTAGGAGGCTTAGTTTTATTCCCAATGATGACTGGAGGTTGGTTTTGTATCAAGAACTTGTCATTAAATCTAATCATGAATCATACATGTCATCTATTTGAAAGGCTCCCCAGGGGATTTTTTTCAAAATTCCAGGGTATTTGAGTCCCATACCAGGGGATTCTCATAATCGCCATTTTCATAATCTTTAATTCTGGAGGATATTCATCCCCCACCGGGGAACCGGGTGATGGTTCGAAATTCCGGGGAATTGCCCCCCCCCCCCGCCGGGGGATATGGCATGTATGTTGAATGATAAAATTCTCTAAATCATCATTCAATTTGAGCTAATTCGTCAGCATGCTACATGCTGGGAGGAGAGTTGCGATTTCTTCGTTATATTTTTGAAAACAAAAAAAATGTACATTGAAACTGCTTTAGTAATTTAGTGGAATGACAACGTATGATCAAATAGATAAAACTGACCCAAAACTTGCAACACAGTGAACCCTCAATAATGTCCACGCGCACCGCCACAACCAGAAGACGTACGAGTACGCTTCAATATAACGTCTAGCACTCTCAGTGTTGGAGGCGTGCGTCGAGCAGACGCGGTTAACGCAGTAGTGCCAACGCCTCGCAACCGCGTCTACGCGTTAATGGAAAAATTGACAAAGTATATGACGTATTTTAACGTGTTCACGGTTCACTCGACGATCATTTAATAATTCAATACCTTTCATCGCTTTAAAATTACTGTAAAAGTGTTTTGTAATTAGTATTATTTATTAATCTACTACTAGACTCGAATGTGAACTGATGCAAATAGCTTCCATTAAAGGCAACCTTTAACCAGCTTACAAACAGAAACCATGAAACTGACTTAAACAACAGAATGGCATAATTCGTAATGTTGATACTTTTCAGTAATCAGTCAATAAAGTGTTGTTCGTTTAGCATAGCTCTTACTCTCACGATTTCGTTAAAGTTCGTACCGGAAATCATGACATGGTGACACTGACCATCTCGACGATTTATGGCACTGCCTTTAAAGCTTACCATTACGTGTCTACAAACGCTAAATGACATTTGTATACGCCGTTGCCACCTACGACGATGTCCGAAACTTTGCTAAAGAAATAAGCAAGGATGGACACTCGTGATTTCTAAATTGTATGCGTGTGTTGCATCTTGCTGCAATCTTCAGTATCGTAGTGTATTCATAAAGGTGGCCTAAGATTATAAAATAAAATAAAAAAATAATCAAACGTTTTGTTCTGACAGATGATTCTTTTCCTTTTTAGTATATGTATATTAGGGATATAAAATGATTGCTAATTGTAGTTTCTAGCTCTAATGGCCAAAGGCGAGTATTGCTATCGTTATCATGCCAATCCTTTTTATTTGCATAGCCTTCACTAAAAATGGATGTGCGTGAAGTTAGCACCGTAGCACCGTATCACCATACCACCGCGGGGATGCGGTGCTAGCACCGTATCACCATCAAAATCAATACAATAAGAGCATTAATCTCGAGAAAACATGTAAGGCTCGTTCTCGCAGAAACGAGCAAGGGGACCATAGGGACCTATGTCACTGTGTGTTAAAGGTTTTCCTTGTTATAACTTGACAATGCCTGCACCCATGGCCCTCAAACTTGACTTGGAATTGGGCCTGACCAGTACATGACCCCTTTTGTTTTTGGGGGTCATCTGGCCAAAGGTCAAGGTCACAGTCACCTTGAATGGTAAAAGGTTGTCCGAGTGATAACTCGACAATGCCTGCAACCATGCCCCTCAAACTTGACTTGGAGAATTGGCCTGACCAGGAGATGACCCCTATGGTTTTTGGGGGTCATCTGGCCAAAGGTCAAGTTCACAGTGACCTGGAATGGTAAAAGGTTGTCCGAGTGATAACTCGACAATGCCTGCACCCATGGCCCTCAAGGTTGACTTGGAGGTTGGGCCTGGCCAGAAGATGGTCCCTATTGATTTTAGGGGCCATTTGGACTAAAGGTCAAGGTCACAGTGACCTTGAATGATAAAAGGTTGTCCGAGTGATAACTCAACAATGCCTGCACCCATGGCCCTCAAAATTGACATTGAGGTTGGGCCTGACCAGTAGATGACCCCTATTGATTTTAGGGGTCAAAGGTCAAGGTCACAGTGACCTTGAAGGCGACCTCGACAATTCCTGGACCTATGGTCATCAAACTTGACATGAAGGTTGGGCCTGCCCAGTAGATGACCCCTATCGACTTTGGGGGTCATCAGGCCAAGGTCAATGTCACAGTAACCTTTAACGCAAAAAAGTTAACAAATCTTCTCCCACTGATATTTCAACAATGCCTGAACCTATGATCATTAAACTTGACATGGATGTTAAGCCTGACCAGTAGATCACCCTTATTGGTTTTAGGATTCATAGAGCCAAAGGTCAAGGTCACAGTGATCTTGAATGGTAAAAGGTTGTCAGAGTGATAACTCAACAATGCCTGAACCCATGGCCTTCAAACTTGACTTGGAGTTGCATCTGACTTGTAGATGACCCCTTATGATTTAAGGGGTCATTGGGTCAAAGGTCAAGGTCACAGTGACCTTGAACGAAAAAAACTTATCTGTGTGATAACTTGACAATGCCTGCACCCATGGCCCTCGAACTTGACATTTAGGTTTCTGGTGACCAGCTGATGACTCTGGATTTTGAGTTCATAGAGTCAAAGGTCATGGTCATAACACACTCTATCCTCACACTTTAATGGTCATAATCTGAAAACTGCCTTAATGGCAACAAATCAGCTGTCATTTCGGTCCATGCATATTTCATTCAATTGTCCATATAATCCTGACAACATGGCGCTCAGGGGGGGCATAATGTTTGACAAACATCTCTTGTTTCAGTCATGTTTTTCTGGATAGTACTAAAATTAGCCATTAGCGGTTGGCCTAGGGTTGAATTCGATTGATCTTCGATGGAACCAAGTAAGATATGAGCAAAAGGCAGATCCTTTGATAATCATTATCCAAGTCATAGGGTCATTCTAAACATATGTGAAAGCGATTGACTATTCCGTCTATTTCCAATCAGAATATGTAATCGACACCTGCCGGGTAACGGAAACGAAGCTCCAATGAAAATAAACACTATGGCATTTTGATCACTTAGTAGCAAAAGATAGTAAAAATGAACTAAATAACTAAAGGGATGAATTTATGTTGGTGGGGGCCATTGTGTTACAGTTCGATCATGATAATTATACGCTTAGAATGAAAACTCTTGTGAACATAAATGACTGTGTAGGGATAAACAGTTATAATATATATATAATGACCAATCTCTCCACCAGGTTTGAGGACTGTACATTTAGGCATTGTTTTTAGGTTGATCAGAAAAGGTTTTTGTGTTCAAGCTCACTGTGAGCTTGACTTCCATATTAAAAATGAATTATTTGCAAGTCACGACCAACCTTCCATGTTTGATGATCATAGGCCAAAGCACACTCTTGTTATCAATCGAACAAGCTTTTTTGTGTTTAAGGTCACCACAACTGCAACCTTTCACCTACCGACCTCAAAAACAAAATCGGTCATCTGCGGGTCATGATCCCGACCAAGTTTGAGGACCGTAAGCCAAAGCACACTCAAGTTATCAATCAGACAAGCTTTTTGTGTTCAAGGTCACCACGACCATAATCTTTGACATACTGACCTTAAAACCAAGGGTTCATCTGCTGGTCATGACATTAGTCCAACCAAGTTTGAGGATCTTAGGCCCAAGCAATCGGCCAAGGTTTGGTCTGCAGACTTATGGACTGACATATGCAAAGCAATACACCTCCACTTCTTTAAAGGAAGGGAATATAATTATATACTGGAAAAAACATGATTATTGTTCATTTATTGTAAATACAAAAAGGTATTGCTGGGATCCATCGCTAAGCAATGATCATTGATATAGTATTAAACAAATGAGGATTATAACAGTGATTGTTCATTTAGTTAACGACAAATTGTTATTAAAACATGGTTCACCATACCCAATACTGGAGTATTTTTAGTGCAAAAACAAACTTTGATTATATGAGCATTATTAAGCTACAACAATCATCATTCATTTAGGGTAAAACAAATGGTGATTACAGCGAGGGTCATAACTACAGGGATCATTGAAGTCCATTCCAATCCAATTATCCTCATCTTCTTCCTGGTACATGTACTGGTCTCCCTCCTCCTCGGTTTCATAATGCAGGTTCTCTCTTAGTCTGAGAACTGGTAAAGGCGCTGGGCTTATTACTGTGGGCTTATCAGCAAAACGTCCATACTTGTGTGAGTGGATGAGCCTCACAAATGCAACAAAGCCTACTAATATTATGGCTGCAATGAGGGCTACAAGTAGGACTATTGTTAGGTCACAGCTACAGTCATTTGAATGCTTGGAGGCTGAAACAAGTTTAGAATTAGGTCTCAATATTAACAAGAAAAAAATTGATGCATAGCATCAAGTCGGCGCAATAAAATTAGAAGAAAAACATGCATGTAGATAACCAAAAAAAGTTGTTATTTATTTCAATAATAAAATGTTAGGTATACATATGTTCAAAGGACATAGTGGTTGATAATACTGTTACAACTGTATTTGTGCTTTTAACACACTTTACTGTTATGAGTAAATAGAACATGGATAAAAAAGACAATACATTATGAGGGAATAATCCGGAATTCATTCTTTCGAAAGACATGTTTAAAATGAAATAAATGTGAAAAAATGTTACCTCATTTATGTTAATTAAGATATTATCAACATCAAGACATTGAAATGTGTTCATATTCCATGAATCTACATAATCCAGTATCAATGTATAGTTACATGTATGTAACTGTCAGTACTGGAATATTTATAATGAATAGTAACAAAACAGTGCCTCAAATATAATGACTTTCATTTATTCAAAATAAGCATGTATATTACTGAACTTCAAACAGTCTGGTAGTTCATCAATAGCTATGCATCATAAGCTTAAATATTCTCTGAATATATACTAATCCAAATTTAAGTAAATTTTGAACTTGAACAGGTTTGCTCGAACTCTTATCCCATGAAAAATAAAGGAACATAACATTCCCCCTATAAGACTCGTACCATTTTCTGTGATGACAATGTTGGTGGCATTTGTTCTTTCCAATTCCACTGTAGGATCATCTAATCAAACCATATAGAGACAAAAGAATGTTAGCTTGGATTCAAGATCAGAGTGTTAACAAGTCATCATTTAAAAGTTACTTATCATTTTAATACTCAAGTGTTTTACACAAACACAAATGCAATATATAAAATGAATGTACCATATTAAATGTTCATATATCTATTACATCTTTATGTCTTTTATGCCTTGGACCTATGTGGCATGGACAATTTATGATGACATTTTAAAATTACGTTACAGGTCCAAGTATTTTTTTTTCATATGAATTTTTAAAAAGCTTAGGATAATTTCATTGTGCTGTTTTGTGCAAAAAAAATCCTTGCATTGTTTCATTAAAACATTGAGCTATATTAAAAATAATGTTTTAAAATGACACACATTTCATGTGACAATCGGTCAAAATTTTGTATATAAAATTTATTTAAAGGCAATTTATTTGATCAAAATTGCTTAAAGATGTACTGTTATGCATAAATAACTGAAACAACTACATTGCTTTTAACATTTTCATTGAAGCTTTCTTCAGTTGCCTTAATTTAACTTTAAACAGTCCCATCTGTAAACATTGCTTCTCTTGGTTCACTTCTACTCTATCATGGACATAACATGTTTATAGGTTTTGTGGTGGTTTATTCCTTAAATAATTTAAACATACTTTTATTTACATTTTCCTTATATTCTATGAAAGTTGTGTGAAAATATTGTATGAAAACTCTATGTCCAATCTGTTGACACTATATCACATACGTAGACACTATGTCCCATCCGTAGACACTATGCCCCGTCTGTAGACACTATGTCCCACCTATAGACACTATGTCCCATCAGTAAACACTATGCCCTGTCTGTAGACACTATGTCCCATCAGAAGACACTATGTCCCATCAGTAGACCAGTAGACACAATGTCCCATCAGTAGACACTATGTCCCATCCTAAGACACTATGTCCAATCTATAGACACTATGTCCCATCTATAGACACTATGTCCCATCTATAGACACTATGTCCCATCTGTAGACACTATGTCCCATTTGTAGACACTATGTCCCATCAGTAGTCACTATGTCCCATCTATAGACACTATGTCCCATCTATAGACACTAAGTCCCATCAGTAGACACTATGTCCCATTTGTAGACACTATGTCCCATCAGTAGTCACTATGTCCCATCTATAGACACTATGTCCCATCTAAAGACACTATGTCCCATTTGTAGAAACTATGTCCCATCTACAGACAAGTATGTTTAATCTATAGACACTATGTCCCATCAGTAGACACTATGTCCCATCTATAGACACTATGTCCCATCAGTAGACACTATGTCCCATCTATAGACACTATGTCCCATCAGTAGACACTATGTCCCATCTATAGACACTATGTCCCATCAGCAGACACTATGTCCCATCAGTAGACACTATGTCCCATCAGCAGACACTATGTCCCATCAGTAGACACTATGTCCCATCAGCAGACACTATGTCCCATCTATAGACACTATGTCCCATCAGCAGACACTATGTCCCATCTATAGACACTATGTCCCATCAGCAGACACTATGTCCCATCTAAAGACACTATGTCCCATCAGCAGACACTATGTCCCATCTATAGACACTATGTCCCATCTAAAGACACTATGTCCCATCAGAAGACACTATGTCCCATCTATAGACACTATGTCCCATCTAAAGACACTATGTCCCATCAGTAGACACTATGTCCCATCAGCAGACACTATGTCCCATCAGCAGTCACTATGTCCCATCAGCAGACACTATGTCCCATCAGCTGACACTATGTCCCATCAGCAGACACTATGTCCCATCAGCAGACACTATGTCCCATCTATAGACACTATGTCCCATCAGCAGACACTATGTCCCATCTATAGACACTATGTCCCATCTAAAGACACTATGTCCCATCAGTAGTCACTATGTCCCATCTATAGACACTATGTCCCATCTAAAGACACTATGTCCCATTTGTAGAAACTATGTCCCATCTACAGACAAGTATGTTTAATCTATAGACACTATGTCCCATTAGTAGACACTATGTCCCATCTATAGACACTATGTCCCATCAGTAGACACTATGTCCCATCTATAGACACTATGTCCCATCAGTAGACACTATGTCCCATCTATAGACACTATGTCCCATCTAAAGACACTATGTCCCATCAGTAGACACTATGTCCCATCAGCAGACACTATGTCCCATCAGCAGACACTATGTCCCATCAGTAGACACTATGTCCCATCAGCAGACACTATGTCCCATCTATAGACACTATGTCCCATCAGCAGACACTATGTCCCATCTATAGACACTATGTCCCATCAGCAGACACTATGTCCCATCTATAGACACTATGTCCCATCAGCAGACACTATGTCCCATCAGCAGACACTATGTCCCATCAGCAGACACTATGTCCCATCAGTAGACACTATGTCCCATCAGCAGACACTATGTCCCATCTATAGACACTATGTCCCATCAGCAGACACTATGTCCCATCTATAGACACTATGTCCCATCAGTAGACACTATGTCCCATCTAAAGACACTATGTCCCATCAGTAGTCACTATGTCCCATCTATAGACACTATGTCCCATCAGTAGACACTATGTCTGATCCTTAGACACTATGTCTCTGATAAGGTGTTGACACTGTGTGGGAATGGACACCGGATATAGCTAAAAAAATGATCAATCGATAAGTGTTTGATTTTGACACATGGTCAGTTATCTATTATTTTTTGTATTTTATGTTGATATATTTAACAAAATCGAAGAGTTTTGAATTACTTGATACTGTGCAATATACGACTATGATGGAAATATGTATCCTCTTTTGTATAATAGCACAATTCACTCCGAAAGTTGCATGATCGCTCACAAATGTTAATTTATGTGGTACGATTTCAAACAAAAATCAACAAATTAAAAATAAGAATAAAAGCTGAATCCAGTGATTTCATTGTAATTACATAATCTAGTAATGTGTAAAATATCAATATGATATGTTTTGTTGTTAAGGAGATATTCATACCTTTTGATGCCCTGGCAGTGTACTGGGGATAGATGAAGCAAATAAATAACTGCACAGGGGATAGCTATTAATCGGACTGAGGATAGTAACGATGTATTTAGAATAACGAGACTGTGATAATGATTACGGCTGTTTATCTATACCCGAGCTCGAGGGAAATTGTTCGATGTTGTCCATATCGAGGGATGAGAGCAAAAGCATGTTGTTGTTTTTTTGTATCTGTATGCACATAAAACTGTTTCATTCATACATATTAGTTAACCATGATGTGTTTTTCACAAGCATCAATATCTAAATATTTGAAATACGTCGGTAATCAGATTTATTGAGTAACACAAAAAATATGGCCGTATAATTTATGTGGTGTTTGCATTTCATATATATAGTATTGCTTTGTAAATCAAGTAGGTACGTTTTTGCACACAGCAAGTCACCAGTAGGGAATGAGATATTGTGATCAAATTTGGAACACGTAAAGCTTTTTTCTTAGCTTGGGTCGATTTTGGTATAACTTAGAACAGAATAATGGTCTCTGTTCGTTTATTTTAGTGAGAAAGAATGTATTGTGACCAACCCTGATATTTACACAGCGTGCATATACGTTCGTTTAGGAGAGCATGGATCAAACTCATTGTTAACTAAAGTTTGCTCAATAATTTCTTATCAAATTGTACTCTCACTTTTTGCAGATTATTTGAAAGTTCGAAATAGACATACACATGTATATTGTATATTAACAGTGTCACTATCAATTTTTGTCCCATTTTATATGTTATCACCAGGACACAAATTTCTCAACTTTGAAACTATCCCCAGTACATAATACGGCTATCCCCAGTACAGTACTGTGAACATTTCTAAGGGCATATCTTTAACAGTTTAAAAGTTACATTGCCATATCTCACAATAAAAATAGTTGCGCTTATGCTAGTGAAATCCTTCGATTCAGATTTTTTATTTATTCGATATGTTTCCTAAAAATAACAATACTAGTTGAAATTCTGTAAGTTTTGAGGTGATCAGCTCAGATCCGAAGAAACACTTTATGAAGTCTGCTAAATCGTTAGCACTTTAAAGTATACCATAGGCAAAATTAAGCATTCAGCTATTAATTCAAACACTTGCTTCATTTGTGAATACGGTAGATATGTGATTACACAGCAAGATCTAACCTCTGGTTTAGAAAAACAACTGCATACTTGTCTGTTTACTAATCACTTTTTGAGCTATATCCGGTGTCCGTTCCCACACAGTGGTTTAACGAACAATCAAAGAAATACAACAGAATCTTACCATCATCTATGACCAGTGGAATAGTGTGGTTGTCTGTATTCAGTTCCAGTACAGTGATTGTGGAACCAACACTTATGTTGTACATGACATGGTCAACAGCTGACCTTCTTCCATATCCTGGGTGGCCATTCATACAGTAGGTCTGCAATATATATATTTTGTATGAAGCAGTTCTATCAGGTTTCACAATTATATCCACACTTAAGTTGTTTTATTTTGTGAACAGAGGCAGTCTGAACAGCAGTTTGAAAATATCAATTACACAAGTTTATGAAATTGCTTTGCCAACATAGGGTTAATTTAAGACGCCCCTTTGCCGACCTGGCATGAGAACATCCTCTCAATACTTCAATAAATTATGACTGATTCGAGGACTACCATTTTGACAAAGATGGACACTAAACCTGTGTAGAATCCATTCACCACCTATGCTGAATACGCTCATACGCCTTGTCCAATTAGCGCACTCCCTTCTCACCAATGGTGCCACAGATTCGATTCCTGGCCTGGGCACAATTTTTTATTGTGAGTTTGATTGGTGATCCAGGTCCCCCACAACACAAGTCCACCCTCTTGCATAACATTGTGCCAACAAGAGTGATTTATTGTAAGTAAATTTAACTTTCTTCACAATTGTTGTAAAAATAAATTAAGTTAAGAACAACGCCTATGCTGATCTCCCTTGATGACCATTGTGAGTTACATATAAAGAAGTAAGAGCTGTGTGGTGTTTTTAATTAATTAAATTTTACATTTACTATCAAACCCATCATAAATGTATATGTAAAATACATGTTTGTTTGCAATTCAATGTGCCAGTACACTAGCAAGTGACATCACACTTTTTTGAATGAAACCAAGATGTAAAATACACTTAACAAAAATATGTAAGGTCATTATCAATACACATTATGTAAAAGTTATTTGTATCTCTGACCAGTGCCTAAAATAAAAGGAACAAACACAACCTACCAAACACTTACCGGGTTACACGGACCTTTGCAGACCTGTAGTGTGCAGGAGAAGGTCATCTTCACAGCCCCACCCCGTAGTGATGTAGTTCTGAAGGCTCCAAACTCAGATTGTAGCTCTCCTTGACTGGAGTGGGTAAACATGGGGAACAGCTCGGTGTTGGTGGCACAACTTGAGGGACAGCAAGTTTCACATTATAACATGAATGACAAGTATTTACTTGATAATTTAAACAAAATATCAACCAGTGCAATGCTAGATAAACATGAATAATAAATTGGACTCCAGTTATAAAGCCTAAAAAAAGGACTTCTGCAAAAGATTTGATTTTAAAAACAATACATCTTAAATCAGTTTGTTTTTTTGCATCTGAATCCCAAAAGTACTCTTTTTCATAAAGATAAACCTCAATCCTACCCCAATAACCATTTCTTTTTATCTTATAGCAACTAGTACATATATATTTATAAGAAATCTTAGGCTCTTAAAATGCTTCAAACCCAAGAGAATAAATACTGAAAGGTGGAAAACACACACTGATAACTGAAAAAAAATACTATAAATTTACTATTTTTTACCTTGCTTAACTTTAATTTACATGTATGGTTGATATTGTGTGACCCAGTTCCAGATAAGAAAGTGATAAAAAATCCTAAGCCTATCTTTTAATTCTAATAATAAAATGGATTTGCCTGATTTTGACTTACAAATTGGAGACAATCAAGAAAGTGTCTGCAACACATCTTCTGGCTTTGATGTCAAACATCTCTAAAAGAAAAACAGTGAGATATATGAATATGTGATTTTTGTTTAGATGCAATTTTTTACACAAGCAATGAACTCTTGCTTTACCAAGACTTGGACTTTCTACATGTAAAGGAAAATGCATTGTAAACAGCTGCTGTAAGATATTTCACAACCATCTTTTTGACCATTGAGTGAAGAATAAATTTTACATTTCACAAATTTGATTACTATGAAAATGAACCTGAGAATCCATCATCCAGTGTGAGGACCATCGTGAGGGTGTCCATCAGTGTGACAGTCTGCCCTCCTACACTGCTCCCATCCTTGTACAACCTCATAGTCGCTGTAGGCTTGATGGTTTTGTTCAGGGCTGTCTCATCTCTCAGAGGTCTGAAGAGTTTGTGAGAAATATGTTGCTCTGATAAAATACCACCACTTCAGAAATCAATGAATTTATCAAAACAAGAATTAGCTCTTCATAAAGCAACTTTAGGTACCAATGCTGGTTTAGATATTAAACAGGGAGAGACAAGTTCTTCAGGTACCCCAGATTTACAGGATTGGCCACAGCAATGTCCGATGTATCAGCTATACAAGTGACAGGGAACTGCTTGTCTTGTCCAGTCTGGTAGTCAGCATGTCCCTGTATCACAACTCGAAATGTCCTCTCCTGGATAATTGCATATCAAATTTATTGCAATTTTGAATAACTTTATTGAAAAAAGTAGTTTTTAATATAATGAAGAGCATTAACTTAAAAACTGATAATAACAAGAAAAAAGTAACAAAGGGCATTAACTCTGTAATTAGCTGAAATAGAATTGCGGTTCCTGTACACTGCACTTCCTCTCATTATGATCTATCACTGTATGAAGCTTTATTAAATTCCATCCAATAGTTTGCAAGTTATGCTCGGGACAAGAAAAAATATTAAAGGCCATAACTCTCTCATTAGCTAAAATAGAGTTATGGTTCTTGTGCACTGCACTTCCTCTCATTGTGCTTTACCATTGTATGAAGTTTCAATAAATTCCATCTAGTAGTTTGCAAGTAAATGTCTGGAAAAAAATTGACAGAAAAAAACAAATAAAGGGCCATAACTCAGTAATTAGCTAAACTAGAGTTATGGTTCTTGAACACTGCACTTCCTCTCATTGTGCTTTACCATTGTATGAAGTTCCAATGAATTCCATCCAGTACTTTTCAAGTTATACTCCGACAAAAAAAAGTAACAAAGGGCAATTACTCAGTAATAAGCAAGAATAGAGTTATGGTTATTGCAAACTGCACTTCCTCTCATTATGCTCTACCATTGTATGAAGTTTAATCAAATTCCATCCAGTAGTTTTTAAGTTATGCTCCGGACAAGGTAAATTGCAAGAAAAAAGTAACAAAGGGCAATAACTCTGTATTTGGCTGAAATAGAATTGCGGTTCCTGTACTCTGCACTTCCTCTCATTATGATCTATCACTGTATGAAGTTTTATTAAATTCCATCCAATAGTTTTCAAGTTATGTTCCAGACAAGAAAAAGTAACAAAGGGCAGTTACTCTTAATTAGCTGAAATAGAATTGCAGTTCCTGCACACTGCACTTCCTCTTAGGCCTAAAAAAAAAATACATTTGGTTCGGGTTACCCGACCCTACCTACGGAATAGGCGCCGACCCTACCGTTTTTATAGTCAGTTTGAAAAAAAAATGAAAAACTAAAAAAAAAAAAAAAAAAAAAATAAAAAATATTTCGTTTTTTTTTTAATTGCTTTTTAATATTAAGTTTTAACCTTAAATGCTTGTACAGAAGATAGCTTTAACACCATTCTCCAATGATGAAAATTATATTCTTATATAAAACCTAATAAAAAAAAAAATAAAAAAAAATAAAAAGCCTACCTACCCTACCTATTTTTTTTAAGGATGTAACCCTAACCAAACAATTTTTTTTTTTAGGCCTAGGCCTAAAAAAAAAATACATTTGGTTCGGGTTACCCGACCCTACCTACGGAATAGGCGCCGACCCTACCGTTTTTATAGTCAGTTTGAAAAAAAAATGAAAAACTAAAAAAAAAAAAAAAAAAAAATATTTCGTTTTTTTTTTAATTGCTTTTTAATATTAAGTTTAAACCTTAAATGCTTGTACAGAAGATAGCTTTAACACCATTCTCCAATGATGAAAATTATATTCTTATATAAAACCTAATAAAAAAAAAAAAAATAAAAAATAAAAAGCCTACCTACCCTACCTATTTTTTTTAAGGATGTAACCCTAACCAAACAATTTTTTTTTTTAGGCCTTATTATGCTCTACCATTGTATGAAGTTTTATCCAATTCCATCCAGTAGTTTTTAAGTTATGCTCCGGACAAGGTAAATTGCAACGGACTGACCGACAAACCGACCGACAGACCAACCACAGGGTGACTCCAATATACCCCCTTCAAACTTTGTTTGTCGGGGGTAAAATAAATCAGTAAGGTATTGGAGTAGCTTCATATAATGCACTTGCTCTATATAAAAAATTCAGCTCTAAAAGATAACAAACCTGTTTCTCTCATTTTCACCATAAAGGGGTCATGATGAAAAATGACAAAGGAGTAGGCCACCAAAGCGAATATTACCCCACTCCCACCCACCTCAGGGGAGATAACAAACCTGTTTCTCTCATTTTCACCATAAAGGGGTCATGACTCCTGACAGGATATTCCAAAATGAAGGTGGACGGGTGAATTTGACAGTCTGCCAACCCAATTTCTGTTTACCCACCCCCACCACCTCCCCCCCACACATGAGTACCAAGGAAATAATACAGGTGCACAAAATCACATATACAAAGGTTCACATCATGGTCATGGATAGCTGAAAGTTTGAGAAAAATATATTGAAAAATGACAAAGGAGTAGGCCACCAAAGCGAATATTGTAACAAATTTAAGGCCTGTATGCACCTAACTTCAGGACTTTTGATGGTCTTTTTAAGGACAAAATCAATTAAAGGTCTTTTTAAGGCCATGCAAACATTCTGATTAATACAGGTGCACCAAATCACATATTCAACAGTTCATATCATGGTCATTGACATCTGAAAGTTTGAAAAAGATTTATAGAAAAAATGAGAAAAAATGACCAAGGATTAGGCTAGACAAAGCTGTATAATTTTTGCCTATTTTAACTTATTCAGGGGCCATAATTGGAGACATGATCATGTGATTCCAACCACAATCACAGGGGCAAATGTTCTCACCATGTCTAAAAGTTTGAAAAAGATTCATTCAAAAATGACGAAGGAGTAGGACGAACAAAACTAATTTTACCCAATTTAACTCATTAAGGGGCCACAACTCCACTCAGGATCATGTGACTCCCACCAAATTCATGGAGGCAAAGGTTTACATCATGGCCATTAATATTTGAAAGTTTGAAAAAGATTTGCTCAATAGCTTCAAAGAAGAATCCTGGACAAAGCTAATTTTGCCCAATTTAACTCATTAAGGGGCCACAACTCCACTCAGGATCATGCGACTCTGACCAAATCCACGGAGGCACAGGTTTACATCATGGTCATTAATATTTGAAAGTTTGAAAAAGATTTGTTCAATAACGACAAAGATGAATCCCGGACAAAAAAACCGGACGGACAGACGGACAGACAGACGGACAGACGGACAACCCGATTCCAGTATACCCCCCCCCAAACATTGTTTTGGGGGGTATAAAAACTTTGTTTTGGGGGGTATAATTATATTGAATGATCTGCTGGTGATTATGTTTTTCATACTCAGAATGTTCTTTTTTTTAAATTAAGTATGGCATATAAAGAAAAAAAATCTGCTCAGCTAGTATTTCATGGCTACACAATTACTCTAAGCAAATGATAAAAGATTAGGTTTATATTACCCAATTTATTTTGTTTGCTTGCAGATCAAAAATATAGACTCCTGATTCTGCAGAGGTGTAATGCTGGCATGTGTCTGCACACCCCAGAATGTAAACAACCCCGTGGTCTGATGCTCCATGGATGCTGACTTGCAGGGTTTGCTTCGTGCAACTGTCGATAAGCACTGCAAAGCATTAAGTACACCATTTGTATAATAGACTAATGATGCATATTTTTTAAAGAATCACACTCCTTATTTTTAGCTCGACTATTTTAAGAATAAGAAGAGCTTTTCTACTCACCCTATCGTCAGTGTCTTGGTCAAGGTTTCGCACGTTTAAAGGTTACAGAGAGTCTAGATAGAAGCACAAAAGAAAAGAATCAATTTTAATGCATTATAATGTTTAACTAATTTGACTTTAATGATCAAAACAAAAAAGCATATGATTTTGTACAAAACAACCCCACATTACCCATATCTTGGCTCTTATTTTACTGGAGAATTTGTGGCCAAATAGCTTTTAATTGAAAAACCCATTTGTAAAGGCTTTTCATCTCTAAGTTAATTATTATATCAATATCCGAGAAATATTTAATATAAAACAACAGAACGCCATTATTCTGACTGAATAAAGCCAAAATATGGAGGAGGGGCACGTTCAAATTTGTGCCTATTAATGCCAAATCCCGGACCCCCCATGATAATCTTTTGAATAAAGAAGAACTTGAACAGCAGATTTTTTTTGAAATTTTAATTGTAAATTAGCTATGATAATGGGCTTTCTGGGAAACTTTTTTGATCATTTGGATTTTTTATGTTTCCCTGTAACGCCCAAAACACATCAGATTCACAAATACACAAACATTTATTAACCCTGCCATGAATACAGCTTGTGTCACCGTAATTATTCCTGTATTATCTGTAAAAATTGAACTGAACGATAAATTCAGAACAGTTTTAAAAATGTCTTCACTGTTTAAATTTTGTACTTTTTTGTAGGTAAACCTTATAACAGATTTTGAGAAAGGCAATCCGACGGCGACACTAAGCCCCTGCACATCTTTCCATAAGCTATTTTAGATTTTGATTTTAATGTTTTTACCATTTAGCCAACGGATCACTCATAGTTAAAGAACTTCAGCAAAACATTATTTTTTAACCCTTAGGGATGTGTTTAACACAGCAAGCATAAAAAATATATATAAATTATAGCTATGGAAGCCAGAATTAGCTCACTCAATGAAACAAGAGTCTGATATCAATTTAATCTTAGAATATATACTGATATTGTTTAAGTCGTGGTTAGAATTGACTCAGGTGCATTAACATCAGTTGAAATTAAGTCAATACTCAACATCACATATGTGTTAGAACTTGTGATGCCTGTTATCATTATGCAAGTGTGGTTTTAATGGGAAATTTTGTTAAATCCTACATCCTACAAACATGTACCAAAAACTGGATAGTTTTTGTCAGGTATTTAAGTTTCACTGTACAGTATGGTTTCCTAGCACTTATGCCACTGTAATTTTAAGGCATAAGGTTCTTCAACTAAATGGAGGACTCAAGTAGCATTTAAAGAAAACAATTTTTTGCTCCAAAAATTTGAGCGAGCCCTTTTAAAACCACTGATTTTACTGAATAATATTGATTATTAATATACTATAATGATATCCCTGAACAACCTGTTTTCGACCGCCTAAGGATAATTTAGTTTTCAGTCATAAATAAGTGATTATAAAAGACAAATGTTTGTGTGAACCTTTTAAAGCAATCATTCATCTTTGAAAAAATAAAAAAAATTAAATCTGTTTCAATCGTCTGTTGTTTACATTTGCATCCAAAATGGTGGCTGTCACATGTTGTATTTGACCTATATACATTGTACAACCTATTTCGACCATGACCTTTAACTATACTTCACAATAAAAGTTTGTGGACAGTATAATTGTTCATGTTAATTTGTATTACTTGTTTTAACTGTGTGAAGTATTTTTTTTTTAAAGTAATAAAATGTTTAACAGCAACATCCCTTCTAATGGCTTTCATATGGGTACAAAATGATAATTTCACCCATCATGAACCTTGGTATCACTGAACCAACTCTGAATGAGCCTCATAATACCTGCCTAGGCTGCAATATTTATAATTTTATGAATCATAAATGAGAGATCAATTATAATTCAATATAGTTACTTTTAGAATAAGCAATATACCATATATTGATGCTCTTTTAATTTTGTGCACTATACTTAGAAAACGATAGGGCATAGGTTTTAGGCTCTGGTAGATATGTAAAATCTGGCAGACAAAAACAACATGAAGTATTTTACACCTGAAATCATTCTAACTGAAGGGTTTAATTTGGCATTAATTAAAAATGACCAATTGGTGTTGTTTCAAGTAAAACTGAAGTTGTTTTTAGCTGGACTATTCGAAGAATAGGTGGGCTATACTACTTGCCCCGGCGTCGGCGTCCGGTTAAAGTTTTAGGGCAAGTTGGGATTTTCACTTATAAGTCCAATACCCTACATTCAATTGACTTAATACTTCACACAGTTGTTCAGGGCCATCACATGATGAGGTTAAATAACTCCATATTATTCTTTACACAGATTATGGCCCCTGATTGACTATGGAACTTGGGTTAAAGTTTTAGGGCAAGTTGGAATATTTATTAATAACTTCTATATCCTTTGTTCAATTGACTTTAAACTTCACACAGTAGTTCAGGACCATCACACAATGAGGTTACATAACTCCATATTATCCTAAATACAAGTTATGGCCCCTGATTGACTTAGGTTAAAGTTTTAGGGCAGGTTAAAGTTTTAGGGCAAGTTGGGATTTTCACTTAAAACTCCAATACCATTCATTCAATTAACTTAATACTTCACACAGATGTTCAGAGCCATCACATTATGAGGTTAGATAACTCCATATTATCTTTTATACAAATTATGGCCCCTGATTGACAATGGAACTTAGGTTAAAGTTTTAGGGCAGGTTGGGATATTGTTTAATAACTTCTATACCCTTCATTCAATTGACTTAATACTTCACACAATTGTTCAGGACCATCACCCAATGAGGTTACATAACTCCATATCCTTAATACATGTTATGGCCCCTGATTGACTTAAGGTTAAAGTTTTAGGCAAGTAAAAGTTAAGGGCAAGTTGGGATTTTAATAAAAAAAACTTCTATACCGTTCATTAAATGCACTTACTAAAATTCAAAATTATTTACGACCATCTTACAACAAGAAACTTAACTCTGTTTTAAGCTTAAATATAAGTTATGGCCCTTGAATTTTATTATTATTATTTTTTTTTTTTTTAGATTTCCTTTGAAAGGCATATTTGTATATTCTTAAGGCCCCCCAAAAAAAGTTTGTTTAGGGTATCCCTCCCAAAATTTCAAGGTAGGGTAGGTAGGGATTTTTTTTTATTTTTTAAATATTTTTTTCAAAATCTGTCATAAGTTCAGAGTGTTTTCTTGCACATGGCAGTCTTTCCTACATTACTGTCATTGCCTGACTTTGTTTTATCTTATAAACAATAATTCTGATTAAAATCTGCATTTATCCGCCCTTTGTAACTCTCTATTCGCTAACAAATATTTTTTTTGCTCAGAAATGGAAAAAAATAGTTAGGGTCGGCGCATTTTTATAGGTAGGGTGGGGTTACCCGAAACAGACATATTTTTTTTAGGCCTAACCACATTTTCATACTGGGAAAGTTATTTGAATGACTTGCATCATTGTTTGGGCGGGCTGGTGGGAGGGCAGCATCAAAGTCACTTTAATATGTATCAAATAACTTAAGTTAGGTTTGACATAAAGAGTCCAAACTTGGTATTATTACATCGTTATTGTATTCTAAGTCAAAGCGGCGTAGTCGAGCGCGCTGTCTTACGACGGCTCTTGTTACACTAGCATTCCCATTCTTTTTCAAAAGAAATTTTCTGACAGTTCTACTGTTATGGTTAACAATTGGAGCTTATTTTGACCGGAAGTGACTCAAAATAGAAGTTTTTTACCTATATTTAGAGGGCGGTCGAAAATAGGTTGTCCATATAAACAGACACTTCAGAGTCTTTGATGATATCTGTTTTGGTGACTCTATGCGTCCATATCCCACTTGTTGTTTTCCTAGCCAAGAATGACAGATCCCAACGCTAAGTATATTGAACAGAAAGATAACGGGCACCTGAGTGCTAGATAGTTAAAAATTGGTGATACTTTGTTGACAGATCGATCTAAATTTGTGTTTCATAAAACACTCAAGTGTAATTAGAGAAAGCTATTGGCTGAAAATAATATATATGTTTAACTTTTGAGTTTTTATTTAACAATGCAGTGTTAAATATTGTGGAGTTACAGTTGAAGAATATATTTTACATTAGTATGAATCAGTCGACTTGTGGCGTTTCGGGAACAAAATGAATATCCAAATGTTAAAAAAAGTTCTCTATACTATGGAAGGGATTATCTGCCAGTTAATACATGCTGCTTTATGACATTTCTCATTTTAAATTGCATGTGAATTCGTCTAAATGGCAGGTGCCTTCGTTCAATTGTTTTGTACCTATTTGTTATTGACAAACGCATTTGTCTAGATGTTTACATCTTCAAGTTGCCTTCACTTTATTGGTTAGTGTTTACGTCTAAACGACAAATGACATGTGTCAAGTTCTTACATTTAAATAACTTAATAACTAAATTGTGTACAAAACTACAACTTAACTATAAATACTAAATAACTAATAGTATTTATATACTGTAATAAGACCATTTGTCAATAAGCATATAGACAATACACGAATGCATCTAGACGAACGCAACTAAGCAAATGGAATTAGAAGGAAACCAGTAAATATTGATATCCTGCGACAGCAACATTAAATGGGAATGAAAACCAAAGGCTGGTACCCTTCTTATCCACGGGAGAGCACTCTCACGACTTTTGCTACGGTTGCAGTCAACAGGAGCTGTCAAAATTATATCTAGAAGAGGTAATGTATGACATTATCTGACCCTAAAAATTTAATACTGCTAGATGCTATTTTCTGCTGATTATTTTTTTCCTGGATGTTTTTATTCGGTACCGAGTTAGACACATATCCAAATTCTAATCTGCGTTTCGGCCTGAATTTGAAATGTTTTGTCTGCTAGGCGTCAAAAATGCGCCATTTCGGACTAGAAATTGTTAAAATGATCTTGGGGAGTACCCCTAAACACCCCTGCCCACACCTTAAACCAAAATTTTTTTACTTAATGTGACAGACAATATCCTCGGGGCGGATCCAGGATCTGACTTTGAGGGGGCATAACTTATTGGGGCATTGTTTTTTTTGGACATGCGCTCTTCCCTCAGAACCATTTTTTTTGTCTTATTACATTATATCAATATTATGAGTAATAATATTTGCTGTTTAATTGTACTCTTGTATTTTAATTTGTACACAATAGTCAATTATAAGTAAAAACTTGTCATCTGTCATTTATCATTTAGACGTAGACAATAAGCAATACAATGAAGGAAACTAAAAGTTGTACACACAGACACATGCGGTAGTCCATTACAAACACGAACGAAGCAATTACATGAAGGCACTTACGATTTAAACGAATGCACTAGCAATATAAAAGGAGAAATGTCATAAAGCAGCATGCATTAACAGGCGGATAATCCCTTCCATACTATACGCGCATTATTGTGGCTAGTTCCAGGATAATTCGATTCTGTCTTCAACTCTTGCATAAATAAACTTACATGATGGATAGAAGTCGGCACCGACAACGAGAACAGTGTATGCAATTATATTTAAGGAACACAATGTGTTAATTTTGTTCGATGTGGTAGACATCTTAAATGTATTCAATTAAAAAATGAAATGCAGACGAAGTTTTCGAAAAGTTTGACAGCCGGACTGTTGTTTTCGATAAAAATGGCCGAGGAGTTCCGAATGGAGTAGAGTGCGTGATTAGGTTACGTTATACCGTACAACCTCCAACTCAAAACAGCAGTAGCTTCCCTTTTCCGGGATTGTGTAAGCACGCATAAAGCAATCATTTTTTACATTACCAAAACACATATTCAACTAACACCGTACAGATCACTTCGTACGGAAATGACGTACTGAGTACTGTAAAAGTTCACTAATGAAATTACGTCAACTAGGCGCTCGTATGCTAGTATAATTCAAAGTATTGCCGCCTTGATATTCAATACATTTTCTGTTTCAATCTACCCACTTATTAAAATGTCTGCGTACCATCCCCTTTTTTAGGTGCTTACCGCCGACCTGACGGCAATTTTCATTTTTTCTTCCGATTCAAATCCGCGACGTCGTAAGTCGGCCTTAATCTCGGAAAACACAAAATTCAGAGTACTACAGGCGGATGTTGAAGTCTTTCATACCCCCCCCCCCCCCCAAAAAAAAAAATAATAATAATAAAATAAATGAATAAAATAGAATAATAAATAAATATTGTTAGTGAGTAGCTAGTGTCTTCAGCCCGATGGGCAGGAACGTTGTCTTGATAAAAGATCAAATTTTCAATTTCGCAGTCCGTTTCTTGCTCAATACATTCGTGAGATGTCTCTGCACGACCTAAAATGCAACATAATTATGTTAACTCAATGAACCCAAATCGTATTATACGAAGTATCTGGAATCAATTAGAAATAACTATTCAATTTCTTAATACTATTTGTGATCATAATTTATATGTTAATGTAACCTACTTTTTGATAGTAATCTGTATCGATTGTCTGTCCGCTAGGTACTTCATGCTGCAGGAGCCTTCCCTGGATGTCCATGAAGAAATGGTACATTATCTTCTTTGATGATTTGAATCTCCTCGCTTTCTTAGGAGGACGCGAATAACGTCTTTTCCACACCATAGACCCCATCTTCGTTTCAGGGTCATACAAGTTCACACAGGTTTCCACACCATAGACCCCATCTTCGTTTCAGGGTCATACAAGTTCACCCAGGTTTCCACAACATAGACCCCATCTTCGTTTCAGGGTCATAAAAGTTCACACAGGTTTCCACACCATAGACCCCATCTTCGTTTCAGGGTCATAAAAGTCCACACAGGTTTCCACACCATAGACCCCATCTTCGTTTCAGGGTCATAAAAGTTCACTCAGATTTCCACACCATAGACCCCATCTTCGTTTCAGGGTCAAAAAAGTTCACCCAGGTTTCCACACCATAGACCCCATCTTCGTTTCAGGGTCATAAAAGTTCACCCAGGTTTCCACACCATAGACCCCATCTTCGTTTCAGGGTCAAAAAAGTTCACCCAGGTTTCCACACCATAGACCCCATCTTCGTTTCAGGGTCATAAAAGTTCACCCAGGTTTCCACACCATAGACCCCATGTTCGTTTCAGGGTCATAAAAGTTCACCCAGGTCTCATCGGTGGTAATGATACGAGCTACTTCCATTTTCTACCGCTGTATTCTCAGATGGTTCTATCCTGGTTTCATATTTCCTACAGTCAAAAGGCGCGGCATCCATCTTGCTCGATCGATTTCCGCCAATCTATGGAAATGACGCGCTGCTCTTTGTCGATACTGCCGCTATCCTGTTGTCGACTATAATTTGTCGACCGCTTCTCTTACTGTCACTTATGTAGTCACGACCGTCGTTCTAAACGTGATTACTACATATTCAAGGTTTAGTATCTATTCCATCGGACCATTCTCCAAATCAACCTTATACGGCTAAAGATGGGCTATTGAAACGCAAAAATAACAGACTCAAACCCTGAAGGAACGTATCTATTTGGTACAACGTATTTAGTTTGTAAATTTCAAAATATAACTAGTTCTAAAGCACATATTTCGGACATTGAACGTACGTTTAAGCTAAAAACACACAATTTTGAAATTTACAAGTGTCTCAGTTATAACTTTTGGATTTTTATGGGCAAATAAAATAGCACTGTCATCAGCTTATATTATCAATCTACATTTTAGGTCAATGCTAATTGTCCTATCATTCACGTAACAAAGAAATAAGGAACACCATATGCCTTGAAGTACAACACATGTTAACGGCTGATAGTCAGAAAATACACTGTTAACAGAACATTTCGTTAAAAGTATATCGTTTAGCTAGGACATGAACAAATATGTCAATTGAAATCCCATCACCTGTTGTTAGCCACGTAGAATATCATGATCCACCGTGTCAACGGTTTTCTGTAAATCTAACATAGATTAGTAAAATATATATGGTTATTATTAACCTCTTTCGCAACATGGTCAGGCACAAACGGTTTGATAGACAATAGCACAATGGAATCTTGTGGAAGATCATATGTTTGGTTTCAAAGGGGAAAACAGTCCATATAAAATTGGTATAAGAATAAGCTCGTCGTGAATCACCTCTTTAAGGTATCTCTCCGTAATTAAGTCAATGTTGACTAGCTTTTAGGTAGCCCTTGACTTAACCTATTCGCTTCGAGTGACATCATACATGTTGGTGCAATTACCATCTGTTATGACGTCTGATTGTTTCAAAATAAACTGAAATGTATGAAACGTATCTGTTGTTTTTGTAATAAATTAAGGCTGTATCTGTAAATGCTAGGCATACTAATTTGAAGTGATCATCTTAAGTATTCTAAAAGCGTGAATATATTGGAAGTAAATTGCCATAAGTTGGACTATTCATCTGCTTGATATCTTGAAATTGAAAGCTCTCGCCTACACTTTATAGCAGAGTAACGTATCTACCGCGAACTTTGCCGACAGGAATAAAGCATGCATGGTTGAAATATTTCAACCGTTGAATGCCTGTGTGACATTAAATAAGAAATTACTTGAATTGTGTGAGAAAATTAAGGCAAACTAATTTCGGTGTGTTCCCTGTTTCCCAACCGCTAATATTTCCGATAGAAATTCACCGTTCTTAAAAAATATTATCAGTAAAAAATGTGTACTCACGGCTGCCGACAGCGAAACATATGCATTTGTTTTTCTCTTAATCACCGAATTCAGATCGAAAGTAAACAACAATATCTTTTAGGTACATTTAGATTGAATTTAAGGGCGCCGACATGAACACAATTTGGACCTATATTTTTAGAATGGACGATTCTCATAAGATGGCAATTGGAAATAATGGACAAACGAAAAATAATAATCTAAGATCATTGTTACTCACATTTCGACATATATCAATCTTAAGAGCTGCTGGGCATATGATCATTGTAGTAGTACGTAATGGCTCAACGGTCGTTCATTTCGCTCCGCATTCCGGTCCATATGGTTGCATTTTTATTAAATAATGTGTACACACCACTATGCTTGGGGATCTCAGTACCAATGGTTTTAAAATTCATGAGACTAAGACTTAGTATTTAAGTTGATTTAAAAATGAGCCACTGGGTAAGTTCCGGTCAAATACTTCCATTCTTGCTTACAGTTCTTCTTCTTCTCTTCACCGATGTTTCAAAGTAAACGCGGAGTGTGAGTTTGCTCGTTGTACTTTTGTCCACATCTCTCCCAAGAGGTAGTTTGTACTTGACACATAAAAGGCACTGCTTATGGTCTCACAAAATAAACACCAACACTGAATCACGCCACGGCGTGTTTCAAATCAGATAAATTAATTATTGTCGGCAGTTGTACACAGTAAGTATAGTGTATACACTAAAAGTTAAAACAAAATACTTGCCAACTTAGTGCTTGACTTTTCTGTCAACAATCCTAAAAAAAATAATATAAACACATTTTTTGAAAACGAGTGCAAAATACTTACAGACAGGGCTGTAATTATCTCCAATAGAGCATTTCATACACACGATAAATATCAGAAAGAGTGTAAGCTGGCGCATACTTGGGCGCAGGCATACGGTATTTTAACGGGAAAAAGAACGATTTTGTGACATTGATTATTCACTGAACGAGTTCGTCTTATGGAAGTATCAAATTACATAAAATATATTAGGTTTCAAAACTTTATTGATAAAACGGAAAGTGGCTTTTGTTTTATGGATATTTAGATTTTTTGATAACAGTTATTTGTACACGCAAAACAACCCTTTTTAAATTTAATAATTGTTTATTTTTCTATATTCGTATAACAGCATATTATTTAACTATTTTTCTGCAACTTTTCGGGTAAAAAAATGTTGCAAAATAATGAAAGTCACGTAGTTTGTGTTACCGTTTAATATGTAACAACATATGTTTTTATTTTCAAAGCGTCCAACGATAATACACCTTAAAGAAGACGCTTTTGAGAGTTATGAATTGAGACATTATTGATCGAAAAGACTGCTTTTAATATGAACCAAAATTAAGAGGTGCAAGCCCACGACACACAAATATATTTAACCAAGATTAAAATTACAAACACGACCGTCGCACAACTCAAGGACAACACTGGAACACGATGTTCTTGCTAGTTTTAAAAATGATGAAGAAGGACGGTCGGAAAAAAGTAAGTAAGGCCTCTTTGTGACGCTGTAAGGTTACTCGATCAGCATTAAAACTAAAATTCTGTTATCAGCTTGGGTATATATGTCGAAATTGTTCTTTCCAATAACCTGTCAGATTACGGTTGACGCAGTTTAACAGTATTATCGCCGACGATGACCGTGTGACTCGGAGCTTCGTTGATGATTAGTACTGGTTATCACACAGAAATGATAAATGTTTCTCAATCACATGCACCCTTAAGCTACAGCCTCATCCGAACCACGTAGGCTTAGCGCACACGTAGAGCAGAACATTTCCATAAAGTTATATTTTTTCTACATGGGAAAAGACGAGGGGGGGGGGGCAGTAGCGATCACAGGGGCAGTACATGCGTCTTGCGGGCGTAGTACGTTGGCGCCGCGGGGGTGGTGCTACGTGGGTGAAACGTGGCGCAGCATCGCTTCCGTACCGTTTTTAGACTATCTGCGCTTGCGTCGAAACCATAAAAATAGATTAGTTGTATAGCGGTCCGAGTATGAGTTCTTGCTTGTTCGGCTATTTCCGCGCTGTATTTCTGTATCCCGGCGTTTTATTTTTAGCAGAATATTACTATTTTTAGATCGTTATATTTATCAGATTAATGTGGGTCAAATAATGGAGGCTCTGGTGGGAAGGTAACATACTGATATTCACTCTGAGTTTAGCCCAAGATGTTCTAGAAATTATTACCGACCGCAAGTGTCCCATCGCCTGCAGGGTTTGTTAATATAACCTGGTGTGACCCTGAGGCACGCTTATTTGTAATAGTGTATTTTTGATATTACTTTTATGAGATAAGGAACAAAAATATGATTGTCTGAAAGTCAAAATAGTTGTATCTCAGGTTTCGCGTTGCTTATGCTTCAAATACTATGATTTGCCTGCTATACAATAACAAAATAATATTCATTCTATGATTTTTAGGCGTATACATTTCTAATAAGATGCTTTAATTCGTTTGCTTAATAGCTTTGTTCTGGTGTATTCTTGGCATAGTTTTGGACATAAGGCTTCTAATTTATTCTAATGCACCAGTCATTTGTAACCACGGCCCCACTAGGTCCGGGGAATAGCGGGGACTTTGACTTTTGGTCTAGCCCAGCCCGGGTAAAATCCCCGCCCTGCGGGAACGAACTGGAAGTAAAATCACCGCCAAATGCCCCCGCACCCCAGGAACCCTAGGTAAGGCTCATTCCCCGCTGTATTTAGTGCGAAGACAAACCCACCGCATTCACCCGGCACTACGGAGCCACCGGAAAGGTAAAAACAGGGCCCATTCCCCTGGTTATCCCTGGTATACCCCGAACCTTAAGGGCCCGTGGTAACAATTGACTGGTGCATAACACACATGCCCTGATACGACAGTGAGTTATGCATACGTTTGATGTAGTCCAAATAATTGTACGTTGACGGATTTTTTTTACGATTTTTGATATGGCAAATCCTTCACATTTGCAATTTAATCAATATTTTGTAGATATTTGTTTCATAAACCTGGTTTTTGCGCTAAAACCCACGGAATTCAGACTTATACGGACAATGTAGCACAGAAACTAAGCTCCGAAAAACAAAATAACACGCAAGTAAACTGCGTTACAATGCGGGTACTCTGCACCTATCCTACCTTAATGTTCACCATCCGTAAATGCCGAAATTATACGTTGAAGCGGGCGAATTATTCGCCATCTTGTTCGGCCGATGTACTATAGCTATTACGTGATACTCCCCTGTGCGATTGAAAGGGGCATGCATTGTAACTTTAATACATGAGGATACGTCAACTGAAGTGATAAGCTGTACATTTTAAATGGAATTATTGCTGAAGTTGTTTGTAAAAAATGATTTTCCTTAAACAAAACGTGTATGTTCATTAAAGGAAATGATATATATGATGTACAGTCGAAACTCGTTGGCTCGATATCTCATGGCTCGATATCCTCGTTGGCTCAAACTAGATTAAAAGGACCGATTTTTTTACTCTTTGTTCATATACAATTCGATCGGATGGCTCGATATCTTGAGGGTCGATATTTCTCCACGCTCGAAGTCATTTTCGCGGTCTCAAGAAAGAATATATTATCAAATTTAAATGGTTTAATAGTTTGATTAAACATGCTATCACTTTAAGTTCTAATTGTTATCCATCTTTAAATGTCTATGGATTTTGATATAACTTATAAGCTATGTTTGTGTTACCCACTGTTTAAAATTGCTTGTTTGTTGTTTTCGCATAACTGTATTTTTATAATAAATAAAAAAAATCAAATGATATTTTCTAAGTATCGAAGAAGTCATGTTACGAATTTTACGATGTGTAACTACATCTAATTAATAATCTTCTCTTCTCTTGTGGAGATAGCGTAGCCAATAACAAACGATGTAAACAAGACTTTTTGTAACGAATAAAAAAAATAACATTCTATAAGCAATCCCGCTTGGCTCGATATTGTCGAGGCTCGAAGTATTTTGGCCGGTCCCAAGAATATCGAGCCATCGAGTTTCGACTGTATTGTATTTTCTTATCGTATGATATCTAATCAAAGCAACGAAAAATCTTTAGAAATGATTTAAAGGGGCATGCATTATAACACTAAATACAGGGGGATGGGGGATTACGACGATTGAAGTGACATTTACATAAACAAAATGACACAAGACGCCATAAAATAGATATAGATATTGTTGTTTCCTCGCATAGTGTGGGCACAAGCGCTCTTGGCCTTTGGCACATTTTTCACCTTTATCTATGTGCCCTTCACCCATTCCCATAGTTCAAATTAAATTTGCAACTCTCACATATTTGCCCGCAGATAGTCTTTCAGCACCTCGCGCTTTGATTATAAAAGGGCGAGAATTGCTTGTCACTCAAGTTGAGACTGCTAAAGAGATGGCGGCCGCAAAACCAAGAGTCACACTGCAGCGAAGGGAATGGGGAAGGCGTAGCTTTTCTCTAGTGTATACCCTGCAAATAACGAGGAGCAATTGCAAGTTCTACCCACGTACCCCGGCACACCAGTCACGTGGTAGTCGCGACAAATCATCGCCAAATGATGTGCTTGTCCATTTTTTTCCCCACGTGGGAAAAAGAAGGCTACACGGCGGTCATGTACCTTGAAATTACTTGCGAAGTGCACGCAACCCATTGAGGACCACGCACGACCTCAAAACCTCTACGTGGACCCTATGCTGCGCCTTCGCGGGTCGGATGAGGCCATGCCCTTAGACAGCGAGTTTAAATCAAAGTACTGAAAGTACAAGATTCGGCTCTAGAGGAGAAGGAACGTTGAACACGCGTCCCCTCCCCAGGAACAGAGGGGTATTTGGTTTAAATATGAGTAGTGGGTCTTTTAAAAGCGATATATCACTGTCAATAATATTAGAACTACGTCTGCTTTATGGTTTTCATCAGTTTTCATCAGTTTCATACCCTCTTACTTTTCAATACCCAATCCTCATTGTATACGAAATATGGTGTGTTTATTAAACATACAGAGTATATCATGTTCTTGTATAAACGCTGTTCAGAGTCGAGCCATGAGGTTTTTTGTTGGTACGGGTAGATACACGCCCGACAATGCTCTCTATAGGAAATTTGGTTGGCAGCCCCCACAGGTGAAAAAGTGGAGATCTGTGTAACAATGGCATAGGCTTAATCGAATGGTTACAAATAGAGTTAATTATAAAATTTTCAAATTCTGTTGTAATAAGAGTAGCAATAGATGTAAAAATTGGCAGTTTCAATATAAAAACCATCTGTCATAAATAATTTATATTACTTCACTTCAACATTTGGATAGATGTGAAAATATGTCCTCAAAACATTTTTGTGAAAAAAAATACAATGGACTATGAACAAGTTCATTGAGGAATGGAGAGCCAGTATGAATAATGTAATAGGCCCATCTGATCAAGAAAGAAATAAACTTAGAACATATAGGCTACTTAAGGTTGAATATGAAACTGAAAACTATGTTATATGCTCCAATAGAACTAGAAAGCACAAGTCAGCAATGGCAAAATTTAGGTGTGGAGTTGCTCCACATAGGTTGGAAACGGGAAGATATGAAAACATCCCTGAAAATCTACGTTTATGTCCTATATGTAAACTTGCCATAGAAAATGAAATTCATGTCTTTTTTCACTGTCCTTCTTACCAGATTTGCAGAAATGATATTGTTAGAAACGCCATTGAGCTTGATGTATCATTTAGTAATGTGTGATCAAGACAAATTGAACTTTGTTCTCTCCAACGAAAATAAGTGCCATTATTTTTTACTTGATTCTAAAAGCCAGAACTGATCTCTTGCACAGGTAGTGTGTGTATATATATAAATACAAACCAACACATACCAACATGATTTGCTATCTGCTGTTGGTATTTTGAATCAAAAGTTTAATTTAGCTGACAGCACATATCAAAACACTGTGTATGTGATGTTTAGCTATTTTAATTCATAGATAATTTTAGAATTTATGTAGATAATATCTCCCTTTTATAAAAATAGCTTAGTCACTTTCTAAGTCATATGTAAAATGGCTTTGCTAATCCGACCACAAATGATCTGATCATATTTCGTATCTTAATCCTATTTCTTATTTGTGCATTAGTACTAATTTACACTATCAGAATTTTGTTTTCATTGTCTAAAAGCAGTTTTTAAAAAAGGATTAGCAACCGTATTTTGCTCATATCTGTATAAAGATATATTGATATGTGTCTTAGTTGTATATAAAATTGATAGTCTCTTATAACTCTAACTAGAGTGGCAATGCACTTGTATGTACTGTTTGCTGAATGTACTTTTATTCATGTATGTACAATGCATTGATGAGATTGAAATAAATAAATTAATATACAGAAAATAGACATAAGACGAATGGCTTTTCGTCGAGAGTATGCACTTAACACACTGAATTTAGAATTGCGAGATACCAGCGAGTAAAAATATCTCGGTATGAAAGTTTCAGAATAAACGCTTTCATGTTTTGTGTACGAATACATTATACATATACGTTCAGAAAAGTCTTTTTTATTTTTTGTACATTTGTTAACATTACTGTAAAGTTGTTTCCGGGGTATGAGATTTCAGCGGATGAATCAGTTTTTGTCAGAGTCATAGCTAGGCCTCTTTGACCTTACATTCGCTTCAATGGTAAGTAATCTCCAAGCTATGAATTGTTAATTAGTATCACACTGAAGGTTTACCTATTAGTTTACTATTATTTGTTTTATTATTAAGTTTCCTGAAGTTAATACACTCTTTGATAATATCTAGTTTTTTTTTTTATTTACCATTTAGGTTTTTACCTTATTCGAAATTGTTGGGATAAGAGTGAGGCGGTGCACACAAACTAGTTTAAAACCCCAGTAAATTAATATTATACTGACCGTTCCAAGGCGATACCTAACACTCCTTGATAAACACTCCTAGTTTTTTTATATATATTATATATATATATATAGTGTGTTGTCTGTGGACCTTTGTAGTGTTGTTCCGTGTTTTTGATGTGTGATTGTTAGTTTTTGTGTTGTCTTTGGTGTTGACCCTGTGTCATAAAACGGGGATTATGTTTGAAGATGCGCTTTTACTCCAAATAAGATTTTTAAGAATTGTTTTAATTTACCGAAGGGTGAATAAATATCGAAAACAATGGTTCTTATGAAGAACCGAGTTTAATTTGAAAGAAAGGTGCAGAAAACACGGTATTTCTACCCTTTGAGTCAATAGTAGATCATTGCAAATCTTTTAGGACTCATCAATTTTAGGACTCACCAATCATTTAATATTTTTGCGTTTTCAGCTATTAAATACACGGTTACAAATGTAACTGTTATCAGTAATTACTATTTTCATGCAATGACTAGAAAGTAGTATGTATTTATTTTTAATAAGAGTGTCACTTTCAACTTTCGACTACTGTACTTGTCGCTGTAGTTTTTCATATAAATATTGAACTCGCACACTTTTTTGAAAATATGTATTGACACGGAGGACTATACAGTCACCAAATCAAAGCGCTTAAAGCGTTGAATGGCTTTCGGTCTGTAACGTTTTGTGAGTATAGTCTTGTAATTGTAAAACATAATTATTAACATAAAAATTTAAAGATAGTATATGCTCGCTCATAATTTCCTTCGCGAACACTTTTAGAGTTTAAAGTTGATTCTCAATGAGACCATGCAGTATAAGTCACTTGAAATGTGGACTACGCCAAACCGTTACTTATAAAGTATTGAGTAATTCTCAATATCATATTAAACCCTTAATGAACAATGCACTGCCACGGAAAAGGCATTAAGGAAATTTTAGTAGAATCTACTCTACACTTGAAACTTGACTTGGACGTATTTAATTTACTACCAGGGTATGCCAGCTAAACCAAATGCATCCCAACAAAATGCATTGGGCATATTAATTAGTTTAATGTTTAAGCCTTCTTTCTACAACGCCAAATACCTCTGGCTCGAATCACCCACATACTATTTATTTCCTGTATGTTTGATGTACATACATGTATCTTGATTATGCCCTCAACGTATATCACTCGTGGATAAAATGAACAGATTTACTTGAACAGATTATATCAGGTTTTTATTTTTTTTTATATGCATATGCATCATGCTACATGCTCAAAATATGGACTGAAATTACTGAGACAAACTGAGAAATATTTACATACTTTCCGTTCGGCATTACATGGCTATGACACAAATTGTAGCAGGTCGATAGCCTGTCAACGTTTTACGCCATTTAATTTGAGTGGTAAAAGTGTATAATATTCATTTATTAATGGTTAAAAGGTTGTTAGTATGTTCTTAAACAAGATAATGGTTTTATACGACATACATTTTACAAACACAAATATAAACTAACAATCTCAATAAAAAATGTCAAGAAATTTAAAACATAGAAAATGTACTCATGAAATAACTAAATCCCCCCAAGATAATGATTGTAGGATAAAATGATGCATTCATTTAAAATATTATGAATTTATATTAAACGCTTAATTAAAATTGCATCATAATATGATCTATATGTTTTCCAGGTTTTGACGACTTCGCAGAGTTTATTTCCGGGGAGTACACCTGTCCGAATACGATGACCCACATTCTATTTTAAACTACAGTGTACATGTAGATATTATCGGTCTGCTGCCGAAGCAAAATCGAAACAGAGGTATATAGGATTCTGCTTTTTATATTGCGTTCTGTAACTCGCCGATATTAAAATAATTGGTTATTGTACAATTAAATTGCGTTATATTACGCAAAACGCAGCTTATTCGAACTGTATTAACCGCATAACATAGATTAAGGACTCATTACAGCGTTATTTATAGCAAGCTTATTAATATGCAGAACGCAGTCCGTAGCTATTGCCTACGAGGTATGTTCGATGTGAATGTAAATGTAAATTAGGTCGGTGACCACCGCAGTTTAAACCGCGCTGGGGTTGATACGCCCGTGCGCGCATTAATTCGCCAATAGTGAAAAATGTTATGTCGATCTGCCGATGCGATATCCGAGATACGGTTATAAAAGTCTGCAGGCCTAGCGGCCTACAGCCTAAAAATGTTATTTTTCCGTCGCTCCAAGCACCACAGGGCTTGTCTTAAATGTTCATCATTGCGACGTAAAATAAAAATTACCTTTACCGTTGTAAGTTTTCTTTGGGCCTTTTATACAAATGCTCTAGATTTCACTGTTATATATCAATGAAAACAAATTACATTTACAAACAAAGTTCGAAATATAACCCATACAAAGAATGACTTAGCATAATCATAATACATGTTGCAAAAGATGCGCCATACAAAGCAGAAAAAATATAATTCAAACCGCAGATATGGTAATATAAACTAATACGTACACGACAAGAGCTACAAGTGCTAGAATATTCGAAACTAGGACCTTTGCACATTGATGAGTTTCAGATCAGAATGTTTCACAAAAATTCACACATGCCTACCTTCTAACCTTTTAATATCGTTTCAGTTTTCGTAATAACATCAATCATTTTGCCAATAATTATCAGTTTAATATGTTAATGCTATAATACACAGGCACATTCATATCTTAGATGTGTTTACATGTAACCTCAACAAGAAACCATTGATAAAACTTTGACAAAATAATATGTCAAACGTTACAGAACCTTAAATTTCAATTGTGATTCCTTTTATGATCTTTACATTTATATTACATTTAGTTTCTTTTATCGTTCATTTATTTCTGTTTTACGATATGATATTGCCCTTTTTTACACTTTATTTTTTAACCTTTCTTCTTTTTACAATTTAGAAATTCTGATGATTTTTTTTATCCTTTACACCTTTCCTGTTCGTTTTAGTTCTCATTTTTCACACTTTCGGTTTCCCAGGAAGTGTCTCTCCGTTATCAATAACGCCCTCTTCACTGTCGGTGAAAGAATCTTTTGGCTCGTACTGTTTACTTGTGTTTTGTTGCTTTTCGAGTTTCCTCACCATGTCTTCTCGTGTTTTTCGCTTGAAGAAGCCACACTAAAGCAGAAACAATGTTTGCTAGTAGAAGAATGTTAAGGACATTTGTACCAACATTGATCGTCATGAATTCGGGGTCAAGTATGGATTCATAATCAGTTACAAACTACAAGCGAGTTCGTATGAACGCCGAATCTTTTACATTTTTATGTTCACTCATTGGAAATTCAAGAAGAAAATATACTTAAAACATGTATAAATCATGTACTAATTCGTAAGCATGTCATGTTTTAAGCAAACTTAGATTAATAACAAATATATAACAGTCTGTTTCCTTTAATAAAAAAGGAATCTACATGGCCAAGCCAAGTAGCTTAACTCTAAACAAACACAAAAATGGCACCTAGGTTTCAACAAGGAATGTAAACAATATTTTGAGTTGAAATTTGAAGTCACAAACCTTATACAGAATGAAAACGAGAATTCCTATGAAAATGATTCCTCCCAAGATGCTGAGGAGTATCACCCACCATTCCACTTCCTGTTTTAACGGCTGCTTTGGGACTACTTTTGTGATGATCTGAAATAGAACAGAATCGTGTAGAAGAATGTAACTTTAATCCACTCGCTTCAAATAATGTATGGTCCATTGGCGAATGGTTTTCTGAAAATATAAATGTTCGTGAATCGACCGTTATTAAGATTTTTTTTCGATTTCAGACGTGTTAATTTTTAGGTTGTAGACCGAATGCAGACTTAAATACCGCAAATCAAAATCAGGTATCGTAAGATCTACTTCGACATGACATAAATTAAATTAATGCGCCGGAGTAACAAAATGGGACTTATGGTGTTATACGGTTTAAAAAAAGTGCAAATTAAAGGGCCACTTTAAGAAAATACGTTAATTTAAGGAATGAATTGCGGAAGTGATGCCATTGTCGGGCAATGGACGCAGTTGGGGTGGTTAAAGTGTACTTTGACCAGCCCAATTGCGTTCATATGCCCATCAAAGCATAAAAAAACGAAAATATGTTGACTAAAAGACCCTACCTTACATTACCTATTACACAGAGTGAAAAAGTCCTCAGCCAAGATCGGGCCTCATTCAATTAACTTTACACCAACAATTAACTTGCGAGATAAAATTAATATGCATACATTCTAGTAAATATAGGTGTATTAGTTACTGTTATGCAACTAACTACTTATCTAAAAAAACGATTTACATTCCATATTCTTAGATAACAACCGGTACAGTTTGGGGCCACTCAAAATATGTTTAATTTCGATTTCTATTGCTAGTAAACAGAATTGTAAATCAGTAAAATCATGCTTGTAGCGCCTGCCACACATTGATATAATATATTATAATGTGTGCTCGTTTTGTGCTAACAAAGGCCGTCATACTAATAATAATGAGATGACTGTTTGTTTTTCACCGTACTTTATTCACGTTTTCAAGGCAATGTTTTATCTTAATGACAATGTATTAGCTAGATGAATTGATAATGGCTAAATTTCGTAATCTACCTATACGCACATAAAATAACTGGCACACTAGCTCCACCGTTTACATCTTTCCATCTCCATCTCTCTTCTCGATTTTACTTTCTATCTTACACGCACGCACGCACGCACGCACGCACGCACGCACGCACGCACTCTCGTTCTCCCTCTTCTCGCTCTCCCTCTCCCCTCCATCGCTCTCCCTCTCCCACCTCTCTCTCTCTCTCTCTCTCTCTCTCTCTCTCTCTCTCTCTCTCTCCTCCCTTTCTGTCCCTCACTGTCCCTCTCTCTCTCTCTCTCTCTCTCTCTCTCTCTCTCTCTCTCTCTCTCTCATACCTTTGCCTCTAGTTCTGGTTTGCTAGTCCCTGTGTCTGTTGTGTTTGCCCGAGATAAAAATGGTATTGTCTGCCGGGTCTGAAAGATATAACAAGTCTTGCACATTTTTAAAATTATCTGAATAACAATTTCATTTTTGAAATACTAGTAACAACTTTTGACAATCATTCAGTTGAATTTAACTTGTATTTTAAATTCGGTTCTTTATTTTTGCAAGGGTTTCGACACAGTTTTTATCAATTGAAATAAACAAGCAATGTATGCAAATGCGGTTTTAATGTCAAAGCTCCCGACCTTTGCTAGGGTTCCAAATAGCTGAGATACACTGAACTTCAGAATGACCACCATACTGTTTTCAGGTCGGATGTTTTTTGCGGAGCAATAAAGCGATGTACACGTAGACGTACTGCAATCCTGCGAAAAAAAAACAACAACAATGCATTCAGATGTTCAGATTCAGGTACAATGTATATAGTATTTATAAAGATGCAATAAAAAAAACAACCAGTCGTCACTAGAATAAAAAAAAAAACTTTTTTTTTTTTTTTCTTTATAAGAGATATTGCAATAATGATCAGGTCACACGTAGTTGCTGGTGTGAAAGTGAAAAAAGTGTACTTGTAAAAACGTCATTTCGTGACTTGAAGATCATTAAGGTAACGCAATCCTGAAAGAAAGACTATTTTACTGCAGAGGCGACACACCGTCGTGACATATGTACTGGCATGGCTAACTGTACCAGGTGATTTATGTCCGGCAGGGCTGGGTCCAGTTCGGTTCTGGTGTTGTGAATCCATTGTCGACCAATCACATCCATGAACACATCTGGGAACACACTGCTTCCCTGTAACTGGCATTCTACTGAACAAGGCGAACTACACCTGACGTTAGTCCTGTTCAACCAAAGAAGGGCTTTGCCGTCCCTCTGAACTTGAGGAATATGAACTGAAACCGCAGCATCTGGAACTTGGCTCGGTCCAAGGTTACCAAAGGCGAACGTGTGTTCAACAGTATCTTGAAGTTTTAAATCGCTTATGAATATTGACTCCAGAGATGAAACACTGAAATATAATTAATTTGTAACCGTCATGGTACTTAACACAACGGAATTATTTCTGCAATTGAGCTTAAACCTTTTCTTGCGTGCAAATATATTTTAAGAAATTTTAAGGATTCAATACAAACCTTTTTGTTTATAAACTACCAATCTGATTTACTGTTAATTTAGCAATCCAACTAATGAATATTTCACGAAATACGTCTTTTATGAATTCATATGTTAGTTTACAACATGTATATGCAACTCATACATTACCCTGACAATTGTGTTGTATATACATGCTTCATTTTGATTTCAAGCATTTCTTCGTTGTCAATACCATTCAGTTCTTCACTAAGAGATGTTGCAAATGTGCGAACCTCAAATCTATCTGTCGTGATGTGGCTTGGTAGTTTGTATCGAACAGTGACCTTTACCCCGCTGTCATTGTACATCGGATTACCAAATAAGCACATCAGAACAGAACTTGTATCATTTTCTTCTGTAAAGTTTGTTCGTTGTAAAAAACCCAACCACTCGTACCGACTTTGTGGACCAACATTACTCCCTTTGGTGATCAAAGAGCAGCTTACTTCACCATCGCCCATTTGTTCATTTACTCTCACATAATTCAAAAAGTTCGGTACAAGCAGGTAGAAAATGGAGCCATAAGAAGGATCTCCGGTCTTGGTAATGTAGACATCCACAGAGAAATCAGGCGTACCGATTACAAGAAATCCATCTGCTCTTTGATAATGAGCTTTGGTGGTCAGATGGAGGTTCGTCTTGCAGATATTGTTTGGACAATCTTTCCTGAACTGAACCTGAAGATTAACATTAATAATTACGTAAGAACACATGCATTAATTGTATATATTTTTCTTTAAACCAAACAAATCATTGTAGGTATTATTGCGTTATCATGTGATTTTTTTTTCAACACGAATGGGTACAAATGAAAAAGTATATGATAGTGAGACCTTACCCACTCATTGAGTCATGTTTGTTTATGCTAATGTTTATCATAATTGGGTTTAACAGAGATGTTTTTTTCAATGTTTTAATCTGTAGTTGATATTAGTTATTCAAAAATCTAAATCATAGTTATGTTTATTTACTATTTATCAATTCTGTCTAACATACTAGGCATACATAGAATCTAGAACTATCATTACAAGCAGTACTCTGGCTAGAACTCTGAAGTTTGAAATGCGTATTTCATACGAACGTGCATTTTCAAAGTGTTTCACATACAACAGTGCCCCTGTAATGATCTATGATTTCCCCTTAAAAATGCTTCTTCCCTTCCCGAGTGATTGCCCCTTCTTTTAAATAACCTAGCCAGAAAACTGACATGTATATAAGCTACTAAAACGGAAATAAAAAAGCAGCAAAGAATGTTACCAATTGTTGCATCTGAAACAGATTGAATAACAAAAACTCAGAGAGTTATTTGAAGAGCATGCGTTATACAATCGTAACATAAAATGTAAGAATCAAATACTCATAGAAGAAAATGAACATGACTATTGAGATCAAGATGCAAATTTACTAAGATTGATGCAAATATAAACAAAACCATCACGAAAATCGATATGTGAATTAATGATAGACGAGCCTTATAGATTTCATTACGTGTATGAAATCAAGATAATACAACAACAGCATAACAGATTAAGGCCATGAACTATATGTCTTGCATTTATGAAGCATGCCCACATTTGTTTTTTACGTTGTGGCAGACTGGGGTTTTTAATGGATTTAGGGGAAATGGCAAACTATTAGAAATTTAGATGTTGCTGGAAAAAGAAATTTAAAATACTTTAATATTCATTGTAAGAAGTTGGAACTATTAAGTTTAAATGTAACACTGAATGTAACACAAAGAAGCTTTAAGAACCCGGTCCAGTTTAAATGTAACACTTAGTTCCTTTATGAATACCGGTCCAGACAATAAGAATATTGTTTTACCTTTTGCTCTAACAATAGCAAGGGGTCGCCTGGATTGTTGCCATCAAATTTCTTTATTGTAGGGCTAATATCAGAGGAACAGAGTATTTTGCTAATCTCGTACTCTGCTTCGATCTTTATTTCGCTGACAAGATCATTAGGTGACTGGAAATATAAAAACAAAACAACAACATTTTTTGATGTTTGAATATATGTATTGTACTTGTAGTATAATACATTCCATTTGGAAGTGTTTTTACAAATCGATAACATTTCGATAGGTTTAGAACAGTGGGATATAAAATGTGTGATAGGCTATTGGTACTGCACTTATAAAAGCGAGTATTTATTTTGTAGGCGTAGCGCTAACCAAGTGGAATCCGAATTTGAAAAAAAATAAATCGAATAGGACCACACTGATCGAAGTACAAATCGAAAACCTGTCATAGTAATGTACACGTTTAAAGCCCAGCAGACATCACATTATAGACTAAAGCTAGAAATCACATTAGTCACTTCAAAATTAGTCAAATAAAATAAATGAGTATCGGAAATGACCTCTTTAGATCCCTGATTGTTTAAAAGTTGAAGAATCGCGAACGATTTTTCGAGAAAAATAAGGGTAAACACAACGAGACAAACGCTAGAAATAGTATACACATTGTTTAAGGACTAAATTGTTATTGGTTTACAAAAACGTCATTTCGGCTCGTGCTAAAGTGCAACAATACGCTGACGATATAGAACTAGAGGGATACTGCTGATCAATTGCTGACCATACAGATATAGAAGGTGAAATGAAAGTAGTATGAGTTATTTTATTTTTCATAATGTACTATTAGTGTATAAAATTGTAAAATTAATTTTATAATGATATTCGATTAAAGTTGATATTTTTAAAGAGCGTTTAGTGGCAAGCCACAAGCAAACTGGCTTACCGCCTTCAAAGGCAATCATTTCAGTCTAAACGAACGTTTTAAAGAGCTCAGTTCCTGTTGGCCATATAATATGACGCCATACAATAGCTCCATGAATACAACTCATGGCGTTTCGTTATATTTTTAGGGGTGAAAACATTCCTGCATTGAAAATAAAACACATGCTCAGTCAAACATTGCAATACTATGTTATACTGTGTATGGTTTTGATATTTCTTTAAAAAACTGCTATTACTCAGGAGTTACCCAGCAACAATTAAACAAACAAAATCTTTAGCACATGTCGAACACTCAAACCATTCGGACACAACTCATCCCGCTGGTTAACTACGACCGAGTATCTTTTTCTCAAAGGTATTTCTTGTTAATTTTGTAATAATTGGGATACGTGTGAAGTTGTGTACACATGCATTTGTTTAAATCCCAAGTGATCTCGTGCTCCAGTAGACTCGTTTTTCACTGACTGATTATCCCATGATTTATTGACAATGTTATTCTGGTGCAGACGTGGTTTGTTTGTCGTGTCTGTACGTTGTGCGCGCGCGCGCGCGCGCGTGTGTGTGTGTGTGTGTATCTCTCTCTCTCTCCCTCTCAGAGCCGCTCTGGCCCTGGCCTTGTGCCTTGTACAGAGTTTATATGTATGTTTTACTGCTGGTCGTGTTTCTGTAGTTTTAATGTACTACTAATTGTATTTGCACCCAGGAACAAAAGCAGTAGCATAAAATAAAGGCTTACTTTTGTCAGTAGAAGGAACTCGTCAGTGTATGTTATAGTGCACTTTTCCGTGTCAGAAAGAACAGTTACGTTCGCGCCAGCTTCCGAAGACCCTGTCCTTTTGAACACTACCCGTTCCCTCTCTGGCTTTAAGGTGTCAAGTCGAAATACCACACCAACGTCTCATGGAAAAGACAGGTTTATATACGGAGCATTGACAGTGTTGCGGCTATCATTGCTGTCGATGATATTCTCAACAAACCTAGGCTGCTCAAAACTTTCTCTTTTAAATATTCATGTACTCAACAAGACACACACGATTGTTTTCAAATACAGTTAAAATGCAAACAATATACGATAACTTGTCTTGTTATTCATAACATGTCTTAAAATTGGAACAGGTACCAAAGAAAACACAGCTTTAACATTGTAGAAAATGACATATTTGAAAGTTGTTCTGATAATAATCTTAATAAAAAGTATCGAACATGTTACAGTAAATGTAGAATGACATTTAAGGATTGTTATAGTAAGTCTAAGATTCTTGTTAAGATTGACAAAAAGTCCAGTTTTTAACTTTTCTGAAGTCACAATGCATCAAAAAGATATATCTTGTAGTATAGCATACATACAGATTTTATAGCACATTGGGTATGTGTACTTGAAGCAAGCCTTTACTTTCACATTGCTTGTATTCTTGGTGAGAAACTGAATGTTCTGCTCATTACTGGCATCTAAAACACTCAGCTTAGCTTCCAGACTAATCACTGGTTGGCCGTACAGAACAACTGCTTTGTCAGACAAATACGACCCGACAATGGTATCTACAAATATATGTTCTTATTTACTGGTACTGGGTTCATAACATCATACGTTTGAGTTAGAAACAATATTCAATGATCTTTACTGTTAGTGTCAAATCTAAAATACCCTTTTTTAACATACGAATAAGCATCCATTCCAAAGTCATTGTGCAACAGGGACGAACTTATGATTGACGTAATGGCAAATCAGTAAATGTCGGATTGCTGTAGTTTTGCCTTTTCATGAAGAGACATAAACCTTGACACATTGGTTTTCACACGCACACACGCACGCACGTATGTACGCACACACACGCATGCGCGCACACTCACGCACTCTCACACACATAATGTATATTAAAACAACAAGACAACCTTTTATTCCATCACCGTTCAAGTCTGCAGCTCTGGCAATAGAAGCGCCAAATCCAAATAGTGAAAGCCCATTCGGGAGGGCAATGGCCGCGATCCTCTGTGAAAACGTGGGCCAAAGCCCCTTCTTGTAACCATTGTAGATATACACTGCACCGTGCAGATCATCTTCATATGGGGCCCCAATGGCAATGTCTGAAACAAGACTATGCTAGGAGTGATCCATTGGTAAGTATTCGCTCCTCATTCGACAGCCCATCTTGTCGAAATATAGCATAGGAAATGTAGAGGTTAAAAGAAGGGCATTTCAAATTGAGTACATGCCGGCTAAAAACTCCGGAAACATTCAACCAACACGCATTTTCACTTGTGTATTTTACAATTTATTCCGAAATGACTATATGTAGCGAATAAGTATCCCCGGTTGACGGCGCATAACATATTGTATAATAATCAACTGAAGTTTAATACAAAATATTGAAACGGCTTTACTTTTCTCCGTTTTTTTTAAATTACCTGTATATCCGTCTTTACTGGTGTCATAGAGTGATGCAATAGCGGTTCCAAATTGGCCACCCGACGCCCCTCGGCCAATCAACGTCAGGTTGGGATAAAAGGGTCGTACAGTCTGCTGCAAGTAACATATATTTACTTTCATTTGAATAGTAAATATACTAGAGGAATAAAGAAACCTTAGCCATAAAGTTTCGAAGATGATATAATTCTGCAGGTTGGCAGATGATCTAAATGAGTATATGACCGAACTCAGGTTAACCTCTCTCACTCACACACCAACCACATTCACGTGAGGGATACTTAAATGGGACAAACTGGGTGACACTCAAGTGATCTGATCGCATTCATAGGCATCGCTAACACTCCACTTCATCAAGTGACCGATACAGTACATATATATGTTTATATTTTCATTATCATATCGGATCTCTTTGATTGTGGGGTGTATACAGTATACAGTGTAAACATATGTTTATTTGAGATGTGTTTTTCTCCCACCTCAGATAACGATAAGTAGATCCAATAATTTTACCATGCTAGATATTCTTATCTTGCCCAAGGGCGAAGATAAAATGCCCGTATGGATCTACTTTTTAATGGTCACCACATTGTAATTAACTCCCTTGTTGAAGACTGTCGTCTGTTCAAATGTCACCATAAAACAGTTTTCACGCACCTTTCAATAAATAATGCTTCCCTCTCCTTAGAACTATTTAATTAAAGACCGATTTGACTATTAACATAATCTGAATCACTGTGCGCATATCCATGACAACCACGAATTATCGCATATCCATACGCAATTATTTTCACTAAGCACAAAAGAGTTCCATCAAAAAATACATTTTTACTTAATTTTGTTTAACTGAGGTGGGAGAAAAAGCATCTACCATAGCCTCTCGTGTAAGGTAGGTTCATCACTGTCCTTCGCTCGGGTCGGAATGAACCTATCTTACACTCTCGGCCATGGAAGATACGTATAATCTCATAGTTAGAAATGGAGACAAATAAACGACAATAATTGTCTGAAACTGAAGTGAACATTTTAAAAAATGGGTTATAAAATGATTTTGGAGTGTATAAACACAGATGCAAAATGCATTATAATGCATGTTTTTTTAATATGTAGCCGTTTTCCATTGTTTCACGTCATTTAAATACGTATTTGCATATAGTTTGCCTTTGTAGTCAGCATAAAGCGGATCTAAGCATTCGAAAATTGAAAGTTGAAAACACTTAATAAAAAAATAGCACATGGATAGAATTAGCGAATGAATCTACTTCTTTTTGGATAAGAAACGCTCGGTGTAAGACGTCAGCACGTCGCGATGCTATAAAGGATGACACAATAACTACAAACCAACCGACTGTAGGCTGGGAAACACCCTGATATGAACCTTTAGCGAAGAACCTCAAAGCTGCCTAACTTTGCAGCGAAGGATGAATTGCAACAGCCCAGTTTGCTGGGCATTCACGATCATCACGAATAAAAGAAATATGTAATTGGCGAATCCTTTTGAAAATCAGCTTTCTTTATAGAAGTCCAAGGTATTGGAGTACTCCAATGGAGTATCTCGATCTCTTACATATTGTCTGGGAACGCGGATTTCCCTTATTTTTTCCAAATCTCCGATATATTCCATCTTTTCTACTTGTCATGTACATCTTACACTCACACTCATTCAATTGGTATTTACAGCAAGTCCTCAAGAACGGTTCAAGTGGCCTAGCCGAGCACTCACAAATGTCCCACTCACGCAAAACACTTGAGTCTCACTCACACCTGTGAATACGGATATACCTTTCACTCAAAAATATCTGAACCGAAAAAATGTTTTGTAAAATGCAGTTATTACTAAATAAAGTGTGGTAAATCATTAGGAGTATTAAAACTAAGATACAAAAAGCGGGAACACCAGCAAATGTTGATTTTTGCTCAAATATCGTCTTTGAAGACCACAACTTTCATAATCGTTATAAACGGCTTAGTTGATTGGCATATATATCACGTGATATTATCAATATAATGTTAAAATGTCAAAATATCCGTCATTTTGTATATGGCCAAGTGGTTAAGGCGTCGGTCTATTTTTTCGGCGTTTGTTCGAACCTCACTAAAATCAAAATGCTTTTTATACTATAATTGTACTTTTTTTTCTGCAGTCTCGATATCATAGAGTAAAATTAATATCAAATAAATATTGTCGAATTTATTTACGGCGAAATTAATTTTTGGTCCAAAAGCATGCGGGAGTTCCTATAAGGTAAAATATATTTTCACAAGTTTCTTAACATGATCAGATTCCCTTTCCCGTTGTTATATTACACGCAAAGAAATATGAAAAACAATGTTTTACAGACACAGCATATTATATAGATATATAACCATGAATCTAAGGAATTGGACTCCCAAATATAATTTTCTACAGAACTGATAAAACAAACAAAACATAAACGCCTGATGGAATTAATGGACATATGTGAACTTAAATCAAACGAATAACCAAGAAAACATCTCAAACAGCGAAGTCTAGAAAAGTAACTAATTTTCTAGTTAAAAAAAATAAATGTAAAACAAACATTAATTTACAGTTCGCAGATCATATTGCAAAGAGAATAAACTACAATAACCTGATTAGGACTACATTGGAGCAAAATGTTCTATATTTGCAAACATATAAAGAAGACACACCCAGACTACAGTCAGCTTGACCCCAAAGGGATACACAAATGGAAATCCTACATCGATGTAGAGGCTTGAAAGCACCTTCCATTTCTTTTATATAACATTCTATTAAAGTAAAACATTACAAAAAAGAACATAGTTACATTGAATGGTCCCATGTACAGATACACCGCTCCTACATCGATGATGAGCCTCCCATCTGGCCCCTCCGGGCTGTGCAGAGGGGCCCCTACAAAAAGATCATCTGCTCCGTCACCGTTCACGTCAGCCGTGCAGAAGGATGCCCCGAAGTAGGAATTCATTGGCAAAACCTAAAGTATCAAAATAACACGTAACTATGATACCGTTTATTAATACAACCTTACAAATAACATTCGTCAAACTGTCAAGGTCATACACACTCGATTCAATTTTAATATGATTATACTATCCCGTTTGAAACTAAGGTATACATTGGCTTCGGTGACACAATTATTTATCCTGTAAATTCCTATACATTCTAAGTCTTTACCGACATGTCTTCTCCCTCTACGGGATCGATTTTCAAGGCTGGAACGTCGAAATTGTATTGATTCTGCTCGGCTTCAAATACCAAAACCTGTTGATTGAACATATGATAGTTTTAGACATGCCAATTCGAGATTTTTTGGAAGGAATGAGTCGTTGAATATATATATATATATATATATATATATATATATATATATATATATATATATATATATATATATATATATATATTGTAAAATTATTTGTTTATATTTTCAATTAACAGTTTACATCTTTGTCAATCGAACATGCTATTTGAAAACGCTATGATATTTCGTAAGGGGATAATCATATTATTATTTCAAACGACTTATACGTTGCAGAGTTCATTCTCTAGCATAATCAGTATGAACATGCTCATTATTTGCCAAAGCTGAATTATTTCTCAACCAGGAGCTGTTGAAATGATATGCTTCCTTATTTTTTTATTCATGATTATATCAAATAATGATTTAAAATAAACAAACAACAACCAAACAAAAACACGTTGTGGGTATATGTATATTTCGGTTGGTTTTAAAATTCAAAACTATCTTTTGCTACGAAATAGTAGTGTTTGTATAAATAATGTATATGTGATTTTGAAATAAATTACATTAAACAATCACGATATTTGGCTGCATTTTTTATTTCAATATTTCTGTCAAAAAAGAGATAGTGAAAACATCTCTTCAATATTTACTTATCTGAACTCATTTTTGCAACACATCTCAGCTGCCTTCAATTCCTTTGTCTACCAGAAATGTCACGGCTTTCAACATAAGATTACATCTAATTTAAACATATCTCTTCTAGTTAATTAGGCTATATAATTGATTTTGATGTTTGAATTTTCACTTAAAGTTATCACAAAACACCCCGTAATTTAACATTTTACATGCAAATAAATCCAGTTCATATTATAAGCGCAACACGTATGGTAAGCACTCGGATGACGTCTTTCGGCCAAATGTTTTTACAATACATTTCCCCTATGTTTGGTGGATTATACCTTTAATCTTTCAGAAGATATGTACAGCAGGGTATCAGATTAAAACATGCCAACAATCACAATCTTTTAGTACCATGACTTCGCGCAAAAGTAGCGAATGTAAGCAGTGGCTGTGTTTTTTTTGTGATATTCTTCAAATAAATTGACCAAACTGAAAATCTGAGGACCTATAATTAGGATAAAAACATGACACCAGCGACAAGACATCGACTGTCACTGACTATGTCGTAACCAGGATTCGAACCTGGGTTGTCGCGGCCACAACGGGAAGTACTAACTACTATACGATCACGGCTAACGCGGTGTCCTGATTTAACATTTTTGTAAGTACTAAATATTTGCAAACCACTCGCATTAAATAAGTATTTTTTTTGTTTGCAAGCCAACAAACATATTTAATATGTATCAGCACATATTAAGCAACTAAATGTGAGCAATTGGTCTGCCTAAGCTATGTTAAGGCCAAGAATAATTTGATAAATTTGATTGACCTTTAGGCCTACACATTTTTCAGAAAATTCAAAAATAAAAACAAAAATGCCAAATCTGCAATAAAAATTAAAGACATAGTGGGGATGAGGGACTACAATATGAAATTCCAACAAATTCACCTTGATATATCGGAAATCGAGTATTTCAAATCTATGGTTTTCCTCTGCTCTAAAATACATTTGTACGCGGCATTAATGTTCCGTATATAATTTATCGAACGTTGTATACCAGTAGTCTGCGCTTTGACGCCGTTAATTAAAAACATTTCTTATCGGCTTCGTAAAAGTCTGCGGGCGCTTTATTATTTGATATGGTAAAGCAGGCTGGTGCAAAAATGACTGAACATAGTTTTACGTATCATGATTTTGGATGCCTTCAATAGATGAATATACCAAACAACAGCTAGATCGTGCCTCCAAGACCGGTTTCCATCCCGGTTAGATAAATTGTTTATAAATAAACATACTTCTTGTTTACTTTTGAATGATAAATCGAATATTTAGTGTGTTAACTTTTTTTCTGGGCATTTGGAGCCAAAGGTAAACAGCTAAAACTAAGCGGAAAATGGTTGATAGAAACACCTTGGTTAAGCTACTCGACGATAAGAGACGCGTCGTACTGTGTTTGTTTGGTGGCACGGACGGAAAGGAGAAAACATTTACGGCCGGAATGTTGGATTGGAAGAACATTTCATTGCTTATAAAACGGCATGCCAATGAAACGCACCGTCTCGACGCGTCTGCTGGTGCCGACTGCTGTAATCCAGTCTGGGAAAAGTGGGTCGATAAACAGCGCTTTATGAAACGGCGAAGACGTCAGGAAACAAAACTCGGCATATCTTGCCCAGAATCATTTAAATAATTGTACTTTGTGCAAAGCAGAACAAACCATTGCGTGGTCATCTGGAAAAAAATAGTAACTTTATCACAATAGTTCGGGCGCATAATGATTTTTTGTCTGATATTTAGCGAATCCACAGTATAATGCTAAATTCTCTTCTCCTGACATACAGAACGATTTTGTGCGAGCCAAATACTAGTATTGAAGATCAGATCTCAGCGTAACGACGGTGCCACCGAGCACGTAAAAGAAAGCAAGGGATCTCTTTGAAAAACAGCTAGGGTATCGCACCCGAACTTCCTTGTATCCCACCACCTTCTCTTCCGCGTGCTGTCCCTTCAGCAAAAACAAAAAGTACCCCGTTGCTTGCACTTTCACGGGTTATCCTTGACCGCATGGTCTAAAGAAATACAACTACAACATCAAAGCTCTCCTGCGTGAACATTCGGCGCATGCAAACTATGTGCATTGCAAGTCGCGTCCCTTGAAAATAGCGTTTGTCCACAGTTCGAACTTTCCCTGTGTCTGAACTATGATGGCAAAAGTTCACGACATTGGATTCATGTTTGATTATTCAGCGAAACGGCTAGCAGTGTTCCTTTTTGGAGACGTCACAAGGAAAGAGGAAACGATAAATTATCTTCGCTCGTTGTGTCAAACACGGTGGTCCAGTTGTGCGGACGCACTCGAAACTTTTCAAATACGTTTCTTCATAGCGATCCACGTACTTAATGTAGACGGAGACGAGAAGGCCAGCTAGTATTTGACATCTTTACTGCGCTTTGAGTTCACAATCTCACTTGTAGTGGCGCAACACATTTTGGGTACTACCGTGAAGCTGACAAATCTACTTCAGAAGGAAGACAATGATCTACTATACGCTGTTGAAGTCATTGTCAAATTGTGCAACGAATGGAGGGCTGATCCTGATGTATGGAATGGACTTTACATGAAGGAAAAGGATAAAAGCTCAGGCTTCGACATTTAAACATTAATGCCAAGGAGAGTTGGTCGACAACAAAACAGAAGAATCCTGAGGTCCAAACACCATCTGATTACTTCAGAATAACCTTGTACAATGTCTTCATTGCTCATTTAGTACAAAAAATGGAAAGCCGTATCCTGAGAAATGAAGACAGTACAATGCACAGCATGTGTTGCCTTCAAAACTGGACGTTCTGCAGGACGACATGCTGCCATCAATTTATGCTGCTTTTGTCCCTGATCTCCAAAAATCATTTGACACTTTTTCTTCTTACCATGCCACCTACATCAGCCTCTCGTGAAAGGTTAATGAAATGAAACGAGTACATCTTTTCTTAAGAACGACAATAAAAAGCAACAGGTTGTCTTCCTTGGCCCTATTCCACAACCACAAGAGCATGATCATAGACGTCGACCGCGTCATCAATGTGTTTGAGTCGCAAAAATGCCGGAATCTAAAGTTTTTTTAATGACCCCGGAAAGTGTGTTGAAGAAAGCGACATAACAAGACGATGACATTGTTTGCGCATACACATATGTGAAGCTCTGGATTTGACATAAACATGTATTAATATTGAATGGATATTAATAAAAATATAAATATTTTATTTCTATGACCTGTCTTCTTCAGCTAAGATAAATTCGGTTTAAGGCAATGATATATGAAAAAACATATTTTTGCTCATTAATGTTTTGCAACTACGAAATATACGCCAAAATGCACCTTCGACCACAACGCGAAAACAAATTCGGGGGGGGGGGCATGCCCCGGACCCCCTAGAAACTGGCCTCCACATATATTTTAGGCCATGGAGAAGTTTGCGTTTCAGTAAATCTTGCTTGTTTTCTGTATCCCATTACGTTTTCGGTGCTAAATTCTAAATTAACTTTAAATTAGTGTGTGTGTGTGTGTGTGTGTGTGCGTGTGTGTGTGTGTGTGCGCGCGCGTGTTAGTGTGTGCGTCTATATATATTATAGTACATTTTTGATACTTTGATTTGATTTTAATTTATACACTGAAACCTTATCAAACTCATTAAGAAATATCATACATAGATTGAGCAAATGGTACCTGTCCTATAAGATTTGCTCTTGGAACACCTATGACGTAGTATTCCACTTGACCGCCGTCGTAAAAGCCACTGGTTACTGCCGAACCTGCGAATGATAAGACAACTACTCTTCAATCCAATACGTAAATACCTGCTAGTTTTAACAGTGTTTTCGATTAAGGAATGCTATCTTTGTCTTATATGATGTTATATTATCCTATTATCCGTTAGCACAGGGCATTCGTAGATGATTGACTACCGGGCCTTTCCCTTTAGTTAATGTAGTAGTATGAATACTATATAATTAAGTTGGCTTGTTTCACTCGAGCTGTACTGTGTCATTACACTTAAACTACAGTTTCAAAGGTTTCTTTTCATCGAGGGTAATACTTCATAGTTTTGTTCTTTCATTCCAGTTAAGTTATCATTACAGGACAAGTCTCAACAATGAGCCTTGAATCATATCTGTTACTTTTTCACGATATGAAGGATAGCTGTTTTATCAGTGAAAGATTGCATTTTATTCCACCGAGGACCAATAGTTATATTTCACGAGTGGCGCTTATGGTGCGATTGTATTGTGATCCTACAGTGAAACATATGCCTTTAATCGAAATATATGACACTTAATAGACTATTTTAAAACAAACGTACCAAAAGCGCATTCTTTTTTTTAAACAGATCGTTACTGCTGGCAGAAAGTAGTAAATTCGATTTGTTTTTTGCTCTCAAAACATGATTGAACTATACCAATACGTACCAGCTAAAGAAGACAGTGTCTCTTTGGTTAAGCTCGGCTTTGTTTCCATGACATTTGCCGTGTCAAGGAGCGAGTCCAGGTCAACGAAGCCACCTAAAACAATTATGTGAATGATAACATGATAGCAGGGCATTGTTGGAAAGATGTCCTATGTCATGTTGCCTGGTGAGGCAGATTGAAATATGTCCATGCCTTCTTTGTATGGATATTTTTTTCCCGAGGTAATGAAATGATCCATTATATTTATATACTGATAAATAACGTGTGATCGTTGTTCAAAATGTAGAATATATATATATATATTGGTATGATTGGTGCAAAACATCCACACTTTTTCTGGGTAATAAAGTTGCATCGTACGAAACATCCAAGTTCCATAGTTATTTTGTTCAGAGTAGATACGAACTGTTCAATCCAACACACGTTAATGGCACACATATTCAAGATAACACTGAAAAAGTGCCGATAATCCAGACACTTTTGATTTTTATGTAGCGTATGTTCAATACGAGTACAAAAACAACACAATTCATGGGTACACTTTGTCTAGATTGTTTAAATATGCAGAAGTGTGAAAGAAAGTGAACATTCGAAGTGTGGTGAATATTAATAATTTGAATTGTTCAAGGCATTTTGTTTTGAATGGTTATTCTGACTAAATTAACTTTCTGCCCCAGAATAAAACAAAAATATTATTATTAGACTTTTTAACAGTTTAATTTCCAGGTGTGATTTTGCACGCGCAGTCACGTTATCCCAATAAACTAAGTATAAAACAAAGCTATAAAGGTTTAAGCTACAGTGTTCCTCTATTATTATATCCTTCAAGCCTTTGGTCATGTTGAAGATACTTACAGATGAAATGAATATGATTGATACTGTCGCCGAAATAAGGCGATATATATAGAGCAATACAAAATTACCCAAATGATACTTGAACTGAATTTGGCAAGTCATCCATTTGGGACGCAGAACATTATTCAGAATAATGTCTGATGTTCATAGGGATAGCTCCATTTAAGAATCTCACGATGTTTTTCTAGTTATCATATGGAATTTAAGAACAATACAACTATTGAATTAATATTCATAATTGAATGATCCATATACCAATGTCATCCATACTATATAATAAACATAAATAAACATTCAGAACAGTATTAGAATGGCTCCATGATATGAATAAAATTCTGTCGAAAAAGAGAGTCAAAATGCAATTTTCATAAAACAAATCACCTTCCAGCAGTACTTTTAGTACTTTGATTAAGTGCAGTAAATGTATTTACCTGTCCAGTATTTCAATCCTGGCGCTCCAAACAGTATATGCTTCATCTAAAAACAGATATTAGGTATTGAAACAGTATTACTTTACAACAAGAGTATTACAATTCAAATCAATTACAAACTATTTTAAACCTCATTTATCAATAGCAGCAGCTGGGAATAAAATTGCAATTAAAGTAATGACAAGCATGCTACAAATTTCAACGCTATCAACTAACACACCTCTTTCGTATAGTGGGCATCGAATCCGAGCCCAGCCATCCCCCAGTCATACTGTTTATTATTCTCGTCCATGTCGTACGTGGCTCTGCTGCCATTGACCAGTAAAGGAAGTTTTTTAATGTTTTTTACCGTCAAATCACGTGGTATAATGTAACAAATGCCATTCATATACCAATCTATGTTCTTGGTGTTGTGCCATCGAGGAGCACATGTCTGAAATTATGTAGACATCTTCTTTAGCAATTATGTATAGCTTGTTTGAATCATTGACATTTTTGTTTAACTTTTTCTTATTTAAATGTACAGTTGTAAACCCAAGCCAATATAAATAAATCCAAGCCAATAGTAATAAAGACTAAGCCAAAAAAATTGAAACAAAGCCAAAGAAATTATTCGTCTTGAAATCGTTAGTGAAAAGACAAAAACCGTAAGTAATCCAAGAACTATACAGTATACCATGAATTATAACACGAACATATGTATGTTCAGCTTTCACAAAATAGCATATTAAATAATGAAAGTAATGATGATGGAGCACTTAGACCAAATAACAAATAATAGCTGGCCAGCATTTGTTCAAAAGAAGCTTTAACAAACTACTAGTGATACACCTTACTCTTGGAAAATTCAAATATTACGTAAACATAACATTTTCATTGTAAATTTATTATTTATTCTTTCTTTATCTTTATTTGTTTTTTATTTGTTTGTATATAGTTTGTCGCAATGACTATGCTTGAAATAATCACTGGTAGAATCATTGCCGACTCTGCCTTCGAACAACATGCTCCCAATTTACCACGATGCCGGCTGGGGAGTTGGGGTCCGAGGGTAAATCTAAACTGGCGCCCAACCATTGACCGTCTTTGCCATGAGTGAAATATTTAGATACTCCATTCGTCGTAACTTTGTCGCCGCCGAGTGTGTCTACAATGAACACAGGTTTTAATTTTATAAAAGAAAATTGATCATGCTCATTAGTTGAATAAAGAGCACTGACGTTGGTGTGTGGCTTGTATGCATGCTGTGTTGTGTAATTCTAAACAGGCGGACACTTATACAACTTCATTATCTCCGTGTGTGAATGCTCAAGTCAGTGTTGTAGTGCATTATATCTTGTATAATGATGATCTTATATCTTGTATATGTCTAGTTTATTTAGACCCTTACAGCAAGCCTGTCACAAGAGTTTTCTGTTATCATAAGAAGACAGTTTGTTAACATGAATTGAATCTAAACCTCATATTACATCGTTGTACAAGGAATATGTGTATCAAAACATAAAGTTTTGCATGAGATGAAATATATTATGGCTAAATAACAAAACAATACAGTTCACCGAAGAAACTTTAACTAAAGGATAATTGTCAATTGTCGTCGACATCAATTCTATATTGATAGTCGCAAGTAGAGGTGAAACGATTAAAAAAAATCGATTCGATTCGATTTCGATTTTTGTTAGCACGATTCGATTATTTTCGATTCGATCCAATTAAAGTTTGCAATTTAAAAAAATGCATTGACAAAGTTGTAAACATTATTTGTTTTTGTAATATCAGTAGAGTAATGCACAAACAATAGTGTGAACATACTTTTGTGAGAAGCCAGAGCAATGAGAGTATCCTAGTCACAGTCTTAAACAGAATGTATTCAGGAATAACTTTTGAAAAAGAACTTGAATTCTTCAGACCTTCAAATCTGAATTATTTAAATTCGTTTTTAAAAACAATTACATGTCCACATTGTCACTCAATAAGCCTCAGGAAATTGAATCAAAAAGCCTTTTTCTTCAGTATATTTTTCATTCATAAGATTTATTAACAGAAAGTAACAAAAGCAAATGAAGTGCTGACATAGTGAATGGACAGAGGCACATTCTTTGAACAACCACTTCACCTACAGGAATAAAGCATTAAAATGGTCCATTTGAATACTTTATTCATTTAGGTCAGAAATCTTAAGATTTTTTTTTCAAAAAATTAGCATGTCCACATTGTCACTGCTCAGTGTGCCCCTCTGTGCATTCACAATGTCCCCAGCAGTTGAGAAAACCCGTTCACTAGCAACAGATGTTGCTGGGATGACCAAATAGCTGCTAGCGAGCTTGGAGAGGATAGGATAGTGACCAGCTCTCTCTTTCCACCACTGGAGTGGATCTGACTTTAAGGATACCACAGGCTCCTTCTCATAGTCTGCAATTTCACTGTCAACCCTCTGGTCTAGAGATTTTGCAGGCTCAACACATGTGACAAACACATCACCAAACAAACTCTCTAGAGCATTTTCAGAGGAATTTGGCTCTGGTGACAATCTGGGCTTTAGCTCCGGTGACAATCTGGGCTTCTTCATAGCTGGTTCTTCTTCAGGTTCTTCTGGCTGATCAAGGGGTTGGCTTCGTAGTGCTTCAAGAGCTGGTAAGGCAGGCATTACAGCTGTCCCAGTTGAACTGTCCTCTGGACTGCTTGGCTCATCTTTAACTTTCACATCACTCTGCATACTCTGAAATAAATGATAAACTGTTCATGTTTTTATTAAATTATTTTAACTACTATTTCAAATATGTGTAATATGTAGGATACATTATTTCATGACTTAGTAGTATGACTTAGGTAAACATTTTTGTATAATGCTGATGGTATTCTACCAAATACATATATGTTGACCCGACCAGGGCCGACCTTATGTCTTGCCTAGGACTAGATCAGCATTTTTGTTGTGGTATCAAACAGTTGATAACAGTAAGCTAGTAACCGTACAGCTTGCATATACTTACATCAATGGCCATTGCCTTTTTGCTCATAGACTTGGAGATGTCATTTCTGTCTCCTTCCGGAATGTATGGCAGAGATTTGAACCTAGGATCTAGGGCAGCAGCTACATGCAGCATGTCAAGTAGATCTGGCTCTGTGTACCTGTAAATATACAAATGACTAGTGTAAGCATTTATTTTATTCATTGATCAATTTAACCTGTAAAATCTTATATTTAATGCAAAAATATAGAAAGCTATGTTAAAATTTACTTTGCCCATTAGAATTTAAGTCCAATAAGCACAGTTAACCCATATCAGACAGGACAGGAGGTGCTGTCTGATAAGTTTCAACTGTTTGCTAAAGCTATGAATGTTTCACAGTTTGTTAAAAAAAATATCCAAACTTATTTAAAAATTAGCCCAATTAATTTTCAAAGAAAGATTTGTCTTGCAAAATATATTTTCTAGTATGAAGTTTATTATTATAATAATAACTATAATATAATATAAAGCTTCATACTAGAAAATGTGATATCTCTAGTTTGATTCAAAAAGGGGGATTTTGCATCCAAATTATAACTCACAAAGAACTGATAAATACCTTGGCAGGAGATTTTTCACAATGGCATCTTTGACGGCTTTGACGAAAGCATTGTCTCCTGGCATAATCTTCATTTGGACCAAAAGCATCTCTTTCATGGGATGTATCAGTGATACAGTTGGGCTGCTGTCTGAACATAGCAGATTTGTAGCCGTGTTGATTGGTCCAAGGATTTTTAATGCTGCTTCGAGATTTTGATTGTCTGTATCCGACAGAGTGACTACATCTGCAATGTTTTTCTTGACATCTTTGTGCAGTAAAGTGGCAAAGATGGCTGCCTGCTGCTCTAGATACCGCTCAATCATATGGAAGCTAGAATTCCATCTAGTTGCAACGTCCATGAGAAGTTTGTGCGTAGGTAAACCAAGTTGAGACTGCAATGACCTCAGAACTGCGGCTGCTGTTGTACTGCGATGAAATAGCCCAACTATTCGCCAAACTCTTCCTAACAAACGGTCCATCTCTTTGATTCCAAGCCCTTTCTGTGTTGCCAAATTGAGAGTATGGGCAAAACAAGGAATGTGCTTCAGCTCTGACAACCTCACAGCTTTGACAATGTTCATTGCATTATCCGTTGTAACTGTGGGTCCTTTTTCATGACGCTCCAAATTCCAACGTTTTACAGTGTCAACCAGAGAAAGTGACAGATTCTCTGCTGTGTGGGATTCTGAGAATGCCTGAGTCTCCAAAGTATAGCTAGAAATTTCCCATTCAGTGCTGATTGTGTGAGCTGTTACAGTCAAGTAATTCACAGTTGCCCTTGACGTCCAAGAATCAGTTGTGATTACTAATGATTCACAACATCTAAGCTCATTCATTACCCTATTCTTTACCCTACTATTTATACCTGGGAGTACAGTGTTGGCAAAATGAGTCCGGCTAGGGAGGCAATAGCGTGGCTCAGCAATCTTCATGAGGTATTGAAAACCCTTATTTTCAACTACGCTAAAAGGTCTCATGTCCATAGCTATGAATGCTGCCGTTGCCTGAGTCAGTGCTTTGTGGCGGTCATTTGAAGTAGATAGCTTTTGTTTCATGTTAAACATGCCTGGTATTTTAGCATTGGATGACTTATTTGCTGATGGTTTGCCTACCGGGGAAGATTGCGGACCGGAGGTTGCGCTCGAAGCAGACGAAATGTCAATACCGTGTTTCCGTTTTAAGTGATTGGACATATTAGTCGTGTTCCCAGATTTACACAGAATATCTGCGTAGCAAACTTTGCACGTCGGCTTATTATCTTCGTCTGACGTTCCATCTCTGAATCCAAAGTATTCCCACACTTTGGAACGATACTTTTTTGGAGCGGCTCGTAATTTTACAGTCGGTTCCGACATCGTAATCAAGAATGAACACGCAGACGCTTGCCGCAATACAAATCAGATAACAGTAAGCGCCTTGACGATCAATAGTAGCGTCGTGAGTTACGCCCGATACGATTGGCTGGAACAGAAGTATTCAGCCAATCGTTGCGCCTCTATTAAAATACTCCCGATACCGTTTATTTTGACAGCTGACTAGAAATTTACATCGGAATTTGAATGGTTTGTTTCGACAAGTAAATAATTATATTGAGAGCTATTTGACAGTAAAAAATCGAACCGAAACTGACACCTTACGGATCGAATCGAATCGAATCGAGGCCAAAAAATCACAGTTCAATCCACATCGCGATTAATCGTTTCACCTCGCAAGCACTCTATTGCACTTGAAGTGTGCATAGCAGGATACTATATACTTGATAAGTGTTCTTATTACAGATTCATATCAGTTAAGTAGAAAATATTCTGTTTCCGCTTTCCGAATTCACGCTGCAAGTGTAGATTGTTAACTACATGTACTTGTGTTTCAAAATGATAATCAAATTGTTTATTAGAAGCAAATACATGTACTGGTAACAACCTAATGTTCTGTCGAGTGAATGTATCGATACATGGCTATGTAGCGATACATGAGCTGATGAACATTTGACAACTACGGTATCTAAGCTTCACCGTAAATCAGAAATATAAACACCCTGCACGAGGGTTGGGATGAACCTATCTTACACGAGCGGCTATGGTAGATGCTTTTTCTCCTACCTCAGTTAAACAAAATTAAGTAAAAAAGTATTTTTTTTGTTGGAACTCTTTTGTGCTTAGTGAAAATAATTGCGTATGGATATGCGATAATTCGTAATTGTCATGGATATGCGCGCAGTAATTCAGATTATGTTAATAGTCAAATCGGTTGTTTAAATAATTCTAAGAAGAGTGAAGCATTATTTCTTGAACGGTGCTTGTAAATGTTTCATGGTGACATTTGAAACGAGAAATAATAAATTAGCGTTCTAAACATATCCACAAGACAAGGTTTCCATGATGCTACAGATGACAGTCTTCAACAAGGGAAGTAATCACAATGTGGTGACCATTTAAAGGGAGTCACATATTAACACATTTTATCTTCGCCCGTGGGCAAGATAAGAATTTCTAGAATGGTTTAATAATTGGAGGTGGGAGAAAAAGCAATATAAACTTCATGAGATAAAGCAAAGAAAATTTCAGGAGATACAGCAATAGAAACCTCATGAGATAAAGCAATACAAACTTCATGAGATTAAACAATAGAAACTTTATATGACAGAGCAAAAGAAACTTCAGGAGGTAAGGCAATGAAAACTTCAGGAGATAAAGCAATGGAAGCATGAGAAGATAAAGCAATGGAAGCTTCAGGAGATAAAACAATAAAAACTTCAGGAGATATACAATGGAAGCTTCAGGAGATAAAGCAATCGAAGCTTAAGGAGATAAAGCAATGGAAACTTCAGGAGATAAAGCAATCGAAGTTTCTGAAGATTAAGCAATTGAAGATTTAGGAGATGAAGCAATCGAAGCTTCAGTAGATAAAGCAAAGGAAGCTTCTGGACATAAAGCAATGTAAACCTCAGGAGATATACAATGGAAGCTTAGAAGATAAAGCAATGCAAGCATCGGGTGATAAAGCAATGGAAGCTTTAGGAAATTAAGCAATGGAAGCTTCAGGAGATAAAGGAATGGAAGCATCAGGAGGTAAAGCAATGGAGGCCTCAGGAGATAAAGCAATCGAAGCTTCAAGATATAAAGCAATCAAAGCATCAGGAGATAAAGCAATGGAAGATTTAGGAAATTAAGCAATGGAAGCTTCAGGAGATAAAGCAGTTGAAGCTTCAGGAGATAAAGCAATGGAAGTATCAGGAGATAAAGCAATGTAAGCTTTAGGATATTAAGCAATGGAAGCATCCGGACACAAAGAAATGGGAGATTTAGGAAATTAAGCAATGGAATGTTCAGGAGATAAAGCAGTGGAAGCTTCAGGAGATAAAGCAATGGAAGCATCTGGAGATAAAACAATGGAAGCTTTAGAAAATTAAGCAATGGAAGCCTCAGGAGATAAAGCAATGGAAGATTCAGGAGATAAAGAAATCGAAGCTTCAGGAGATAAAGCAATGGAAGCTTCAGGAGATAAAGCAATGGAAGCCTCAGGAGATAAAGCAATGGAAGATTCAGGAGATAAAGAAATCGAAGCTTCAGGAGATAAAGCAATGGAAGCTTCAGTAGATTAAGCAATGGAAGCATGAGGAGATAAAGAAATGGAAGCTTCAGGAGATAAGGCAATCAAAGCTTCAGGAGATAAAGATATGGGTGCTTCAGGAGATAACGAAATGGGAGCTTCAGGGGATAAAGAAATGGAAGCATCAGGAGATAAAGCAATGGAAGCTTCAGGGGATAAAGAAATGGAAGCTTCAGGAGATAAAGAAATGGAAGATTCAGGAGATTAAGCAATGGAAACTTCAGGAGATAAAGCAATGGAAGCTTAAGGAGATGAAGCAATGGAAGCCTCAGGAGATAAAGCAATGGAAGCTTCAGGAGATGAAGAAATGGAAGCTTCAGGAGATAAAGCAATGCAAGCTTCAGGAGATTAAGCAATGGAAACCTCAGGAGATAAAGCTAAAGGAGTTTCAGGTGATAAAGCAAAGGGAAGCTTCAGGAGATAAAGCAATCGAAGCTTCAGGATACAAAGCAATGGAAACTTCAGGATATAAAGCAATGGAAATTGCAGAAGATTAAGCAGCCATCAGATCATGTTTAACGAAACAAGGATCAAGTAAAACATACACGAAACGAGAGACTTACAGTCTATTTCGAACTTGTCACAGTTGGCTGGTTTCCCATGAACCACTGGGCACTTATTGACGGTTCCGGGCTCATAGACACTGGAAATCTTACTGTCATTTGCCTTAGGTGCTCCTATGAATACGCTGAAAATAGTCGAATAGGATTTAACTAGCCTTTGCTGACAGCACGTCACTAATGTTGACCTCTCTCTTATCCAATTTTTGTTAAATTTTAGATAAAAAAAGCAGTTGGACTACGAAGCACAGTACTTAGTACTGTAGGTGTATGTGTCATTATGCAGTGGAATAGCGTTCTGGTCACATTGGACACTTGGTGTACCCAGGTGCGTTACACCTTACGTTATCATTATCTGTAAATTTAACATACGTGAGAGATAACAAATCTTTCAATAACATGCCCACACTTTCATAACAAAAGTTAATGGTAGCGAAGCACAGCACTTAAATACTTTAAAATTGTGCCAGATTTAAGACACACGGACATTCCACACTAGACAGACAACGTCAAAATACAACGAGAAACACTCAACATCACAATACAACGAGAAACACACACCATCACAAAACAACGAGAAACACACACCATCACAAAACAACGAGAAACACTCAACATCACAATACAACGAGAAACACACAACATCACAATACAACGAGAAACACACAGCATCACAGGACAACGAGAAACACTCAACACCACAGGACAACGAGAAAAACACAACAACAAAAGACAAAGAAAAACACCACAATACAACGAGAAACACACAGCAACACAAGACAACGAGAAAAACACAACACCACAGGACAACGAGAAACACACAACACCACACAGCAACACAAGACAAAGAGAAACACACAATACCACAGGACAATTAGAAAAACACTCAACATCACAATACAACGAGAAACACTCAACATCACAATACAACGAGAAACACTCAGCAACACAAGACAAAGAGAAACACACAGCAACACAAGACAAAGAGAAACACACAATACCACAGGACAATTAGAAAAACACAACAACACAAGACAAAGAGAAACACTCAACACCACAGGACAACGAGAAAAACACAACAACACAAGACAACGAGAAACACTCAATATCACAATACAACGAGAAACACTCAACATCACAATACAACGAGAAACACTCAACATCACAATACAACGAGAAACACTCAACATCACAATACAACGAGAAACACTCAATATCACAATACAACGAGAAACACTCAACATCACAATACAATGAGAAACACTCAATATCACAGGACAACGAGAAACACTCAACATCACAATACAATGAGAAACACTCAACATCACAATACAATGAGAAACACTCAACATCACAATACAACGAGAAACACTCAACATCACAATACAACGAGAAACATTCAGCAACACAAGACAAAGAGAAACACACAGCAACACAAGACAAAGAGAAACACACAATACCACAGGACAATTAGAAAAACACAACAACACAAGACAAAGAGAAACACTCAACACCACAGGACAACGAGAAAAACACAACAACACAAGACAACGAGAAACACACATCATCACAGGACAACGAGAAAAACACAACAACACAAGACAAAGAGAAAAACACAACACCACAGGACAACGAGAAACACACAACACCACAATACAACGAGAAACACACAACACCCCAAGACAACGAGAAACACACAACACCACAGGACAACGAGAAAAACACAACAACACAAGACAACGAGAAACACTCAATATCACAATACAACGAGAAACACTCAACATCACAATACAACGAGAAACACTCAATATCACAATACAACGAGAAACACTCAACATCACAATACAACGAGAAACACTCAACATCACAATACAACGAGAAACACTCAACATCACAATACAACGAGAAACACTCAACATCACAATACAATGAGAAACACTCAACATCACAGGACAACGAGAATTACTAGCTCTCCTCATTTCGTATATTATCTGGGATATTATTTCATACCTTCATATTGTAGTAAGAAAAGGTATCCTTTAAATTATTAGTTAGTTTTTTCTTCTTTAAACCTAAGTCATGTTTTGAGGCCGATATTAGTGAATTATGATCATTTACTAGAACAAATACATCACAGAAACACAAAGCATCTCAATGCAACAACACAATGTTTTGTCGTGCTGTTCTTGTTTTTTGTGTAAGTAATAAAATACACACAGAATAACAAGACAGGGAAACATATTGCATATATTCGAAACTGTGTACCTGTCGTTTTCTATGATGGCAACAGAAAATCCAAAATAACTCCCATTATCACCAGATAATATATGTGCATTCCGTTCATCAATGTTAAAGCCTGCTACCTGCAGAAGTTTTGTGAAAATACACAAAAAAACTAAACACTGTTTGGAACAGAAACGCATCTTGCTTGTTTTTTTCTAAACTTGAAAACACATTGACAGCGTGGGTTGAACAGAAAACATCGTTCTTATTAAGGAAATGATTACATTTGCGTGAGTACGTTTAATTTATATTACAATACATCCGTTGTAATGTTAAGCGAAGGCAGTAGTTATAATATGTTTTGTTTGTCGATTTAAACATGAAATAATAATGTTGACTAAGTCACTGAATACCTGAGAACACGAAAAACATTTGTAGTTAAAAGTTTAAACCATTTAATAACGTTTTTGCTATGATTGTGTTTCTCGGGAATAGATTGACGTACTTTACCTAATATTTTGATCAAAACACAAAATTATTTTTGTAGCCTTACTCTAAACTCCACTCACTAGTATGCTTCACATTTAAGGGTGTAGGATATCACTTCCGATAGTTGAAACAGGGACAATGTGGTATACAGTACTAACGACGAACTGAATCATCCATACAAGTGTCACCGTGACAATCGCTTTTGCCAAATGTAAATATTGTGTTGGCCTCTTATCTATATCTTTGTTCCCTTTTTAACTTTTACTTAACTAAATTAAGAAAAATAATGATATCAATTTAACTTTAGTTTTAGCGCTTTTTAAGTATGTGAAAACTGTGACAGCAAGCACATGAACATCTTCCTATGACAGCAAGCACATGAACATTTTCCTAATAAAACGCTCGTAGCTGATAGTTAAACAAAGAGCGGGGTATGGTCGATCAATCGCTTTCCAGCCAATCAGCGTCCTCTATTAAATCATCCTTAACGTTTGACGTTCTCTATCTCTTTTATTAGCCCACGTTTCTTAATCGATTTATTTGTCAGGGTTCAGTAATGAACTACATGTATATGCGAGTTCAATAACTAATTAATCGTTGTCAGTCCATTGGAATAAATTTGTTTTATTTTTCAAACATGAAGTATGACTACATTTTCATGGTATCATTACTTGTAGTTATCGTCAAAACGCAGGTAAAACTAGTATGCATTGTGCCGCAACGGAAAGCGATCGATCGACCATAACCCGGTTTACATTTCACTAATTGAAGACTTACGGGCATTGAAAAATAACAACCCTATGGCTCATTTCACAGGATGGCGTGCTAAATAACATCACACCAAACGAGCATTTGATGCTGTAAAATATGTCTCACTTTTTATTACAAATAAAGCAATAAAAGGTATGGAAAAAAACATTACCAAGTGCAACTTGCATCATTATGCCCAAATCATCCACACTTTTATCATGTGATTACAAATCAGAACCTTACAACAGATTTTGTTCCGAAATCAATTTTTATATTTTATTTCATGAATTCACGGGAATATGAGTCATTTTATGGACACTTCCATGATGATATCGAAGTGCAGATTCGCCATCCAGATCACATAAATGTCCTTTTAAAGTGTAATTATTTACCGTCGCCAGTATAAATGAATTTGTTTTACGGCTTTTAAAATACTAGTTTGTGATATAAAAACACAAAAACGCTTCATAGCTAAAATATGACTTTAAATCGTTTTGAGAACAGATCGTTTTTATTTTCGCATTACTTCATAATTCAAGTTAGGGTTGTGGTTAAATTGCTATACATATTAAAGATATACTCTCGACAAACAAAACAAAAACAAAAAACAATCGTATTGATAGTAAGGAGTGTTTTTTTTCTTTCTACTAAAATATCCGTAGCTGATGCCGTGATTATTTTTCATTTTGTTACTATTGTGTACAAGTTGTTTTTGTTATTGTACTACACCTTGACCAACCACTAATCGGATTAATGTATTAAAATAAAGAGCGGTCCCGATATTTTGCATTAGAGTTGGGGTCACCCTTCCCATAATTTCCAAAATAATATCAGTCTTAAGCAGCGTTGGAATTCTGGGAACCTCTCCCGTGATTATATGAGCTCAGATCTGCTAATGACAATGTTTAGTCAAATCCAGTGACTAATTGGCGAGTAGTATTCAGTCTTTGATTTCTGTCAGTATCCAAACAGAATCAGAATAAGCGTGCTTTAAAGCTGCATTTTCACAGATTAAACAGTTTGACAACTTTTTAATTTAAGTCCTGGAACGAGCCATTTTTGCGAAAATCCATGGAAACCCGCTATAAAAGACTGCCGGCAAAAAAATATATTTAAATTCAAAAAAGTATGTTTCATGCATTTTTTTTTTAAATCGTTAGTAACGGTTTTAAAAGTTGCGCTGATAAAAGTTTATGCACGTTGAGCCATCCGAGATGGATAAATTCAATATGTGCGATAGTTTCAGGTCATCAGATGACTTAGCAGACTAAATAACCAATTCTCTGTGCATGACCATCCTTAGTTCATGGGGCATCCAGATAATCTGTTCAGGCATAAATGAAAAACAGTAACCCTGTGTTTGTCATGGCAAAATTAGTTCACATCCTATATTCATCCATGGTCAGTCCTCAGTACATATATATATACAAGTGCATAAAACTCTACTGTAATTATATACATGTCACAGTTGAACTTAATATGATATTACATAAAATACTTGTAACAAGGTTACATTGTAGGGTGGGTCATCGGCCAATATCAAGCGTCATTGCGAAGTTTCAAAATATAGCATTGAGCAAATATTGAACAGAACACGTTCTTTTTTATGAATGTGTGTTGATTTTAAAACAAATTTCGAAGACGCTTCATGCATCTGTTAACATTTCCTGACCTGAATTAAAAACAAATTGTTTGTTTACAATACCCAAACCCTACATTAGCGTTTTATACTAGTTTCAAGAATGTCTTGTTTGTTTAATTTCCAATACAATTGAATACAACGCATACAATTCTGGTATATATCTTCAATTAATTTAAGTTTATTTTTTCCGTTTTTAGACATAACCCGATAACGCTCATTTCTATCAACCGATTACGCTCATTTCCATCACCCAATTACGCTCATTTCCATCACCAAATTACGTTCATTTCCATCACCCAATTACGCTCATTTCCATCACCCTCATTTCCATCACCCAATTACGTTCATTTCCATCACCCAATTACGCTCATTTCCATCACCCAATTACGTTCATTTCCATCACCCAATTACGTTCATTTCACTCAACCGTTTACCCTCATTTCCATCACCCAATTACGTTCATTTCCACCACCCGATTACACTCATTTCCATCAACCGATCACCCTCATTGCCATCACCCAAATACGCTCATTTCCATCACCAAATTACGTTCATTTCCATCAACCAATTACGCTCATTTCCATCACCCTCATTTCCATCACCCAATTACGTTCATTTCCATCACCCAATTACGCTCATTTCCATCACCCATTTACATATATTTCCATCACCCAATTACGTTCATTTCCATCACCCAATTACGTTCATTTTTATCAACCGATTACGCTCATTTCCATCACCAAATTACGTTCATTTCACTTAACCGTTTACCCTCATTTCCATCACCCAATAACGTTCATTTCCATCACCCGATTGCGCTCATTTTCAACAACCGATCACCCTCATTGCCATCACCTAAAAACGCTCATTTCCATCACCCAATTACGTTCATTTTCATCAACCGATTACGCTTATTTCCATCAACCGATTATGCCTATTTTCATCACATAATTACGTTCATTTCCATCAACCGATTACGCTCATTTCCATCAACCGATTCACTCATTTCCAGCACCCGATTACGCTCATTTCCATCACCCGATTACGCTCATTTCCGTCACCCAATTACGCTCATTTCCATCAACCGAATACGGTCATTTCCATCAACCGATTACGCTCATTTCCATAAACCGATAACGCTCATTTCCATCACCCGATTACGCCCATTTCTATCACCCGATTACGTTCATTTCCATTACCTTATAAGGCTCATTATATCACCCTATTACGCTTATATCTACTATCCAATTACGCTCATTTCCATCAACCGATTACTTATTTCCATCAACCGATTACGCTCATTTTAATCACCCGATTACGCTCAATTTCATTACCAAATATCGCTCATTTACATCAATCGATTACGCTCATTTTCATCACCCGATTCCTCTCATTTACATCACCCGATTATGCACAATCACATTACCCGATTCAACTCATTTCCACTACCCGATTCCGCCCATTTTCATCATCCGATTCCGCTTTTTTTAATCAACTGATTACGCTCGTTTTCATCAACCGATGACGTTTATTTTCATCGCCCGATTCCGCACATTTTCATCACCCTATTCCGCTCATTACCATTACACGATTCCGCTCATTTCCAGCACCAGATTCCGCTCATTACCATTACAAGATTCCGCTAATGTCTATCACCAGATTCCGCTCATTTTCATTACCCGATTACGCTCATTTTAATCTCCCGATTCCACTCATTACCATCCCCCGATTTCGTTCATTTAAATCACCCGATTCCGCTCATTACCATCACTCGATTCGGCTTATTTCCATCACCCGATTCCGCTCATCACTTTTATCCGATTCCGCTCGTTTCCATTACCCGATTCCGCTCATTTCAATATCCCGATTCCGCTCATTTTCATCACCCGATTCCGCTCATTTCAATATCCCGATTCCGCTCATTTTCATCACCCGATTCCGCTCATTTCAATATCCCGTTCACGCTCATTTTCATCACCCGATTCCGCTCATTTCAATCTACCGATTCTGCTCATTGCCAACACCCGATTCCGCTCATTTCCATCACCCGATTCCGCTCTTTTCCACCACCTGATTCTTTTTCATCTATTTTATGTCTTAAGTGTCTTATTTCAGCTTCCAATTCATCAGTGCCTGCGAGATAAGGGGAAATCAACACTTCGAGAAATATGTTTTGGTATGATATATCAATGATTTTGAGGAATAGCTCAAAACCTATCCCTTTTAATAGTTGCAAGTTTAACTATATATGATTAAGTTTGCTATAACGAACGCATAAATGTGGCCACAATTGTGTTGATGATCAGTGAAGTGTTCAGTTAAACTATCAATCTTGAATGTTCAAAACTCTTCAATTAACTTACTACATTTGCTAAATTCGTTTTCACAAATCGGGTGAAAAGTGCTTTAACAAAGGGAAACTTATATAGATTTAATTAAGGTATTAAACACCCTAAACGAATAGACGTAGTTTTAATACATGTGTCATCAAGTCATCAACCTTTTATACCACCATGTGACAAAGTCCGAGCTAAGATATACCATTTAACTAATTTTATTTAAAACAAGCTTAAAACGAATCAGTAATAATAATATATAACATTTGGCACTAATAACGAATCAGTAATAATAATAGCAATTATGTTTGCATAAATATAATTCAAATTATTTGCTAAGAAATAGTTTTACTTAGCTACATGATGCCGTTTCTAAGGCATTCGGATACATTTGCATGTCACCGTTATCAAGGTCACGTGATTTTATTCATCACGTGACGAGATCTCGCGATAGTTCTTTCTCTTCGGCGATACTGTAGCGGCCGCTACAATTCAAAAACTCTTAACAATATCTAAATTAATCGTAGTATTTTGACAAGCATTCAGCGATGCCGGGACGCGGAAGAGGTGTGAAGAGAAGACGGCACCAGGTCGACCCGGACAGGACAGCTGACGTGCCTGAACAACGCGATGACGGAGGTAAAGATATCAATGTAACCGCCCCAAGGATCATTGATTTTGAATCCATTATAAGGGAATCTAACATAATAAATGGGTGTGGTGAGGCAGTTTGTAACGTACAACCATTACAGGACACTGTGTCTAACATTACCAGTCCCACAAATCCCACCCGCAAAACTCTTGTGTGCAATTATTTTAATGCGGGTCATTGTCACTGGGCGAACTGCAAATACTTACACTCATGTGCTAAATGCGGGGAAGGCCACCCGGCGGCCCATTGCCCTAGGCCACACACGATACAAAATATCCCCCGTTACCCTGCGGGAGCGACATTTCGTGCCCCCCGACCGAGGCGACCAGATCAGGCCCAATATAACGGTGGTCGACACCAGATTCGGTATTCTTCCATGTAATTTGAATGCGACTGAAATTGCCCCATCCCCCATCAACCTTAACACACTGTCAAAACTTCTTTTAAATTACAACGAGTCTGAGGCCGAATATTTGTTAAAAGGTTTCACACAAGGTTTTAGCCTACATTATCAAGGCCCTAGACAGGAGCGTATGTCAAAAAATCTAAAATCAGCAATGTCAAATCCGCATATAATACAGCAAAAAATTAACAAGGAAATCACGGAAGGACGAGTCGCGGGACCGTTTACATATCAGCCACTGCCAGACTTTATAGTGTCGCCTATCGGTTTGGTTCCCAAAAAAGCCCCGAATGAGTTCAGAATGATCCACCATTTATCTCACCCTCATGGCACCTCGGTTAATGATTTCATAGATCCTAATCTGACATCTGTGCATTATACCAATTTTGATAAGGCGGTGGAGCTAATACAAGAGCTTGGCCAAGGTTGTCACTTGTTTAAGATGGACATAAAAAACGCATTCAAGCTCATTCCAATAGAACCTCAAGATTTTCCGCTATTAGGTTTTCATTTTCAGGACTTCTTTTATTTTAATAAAACTTTGCCTTTTGGTGCGTCGATCAGCTGTGCAACATTTGAACGTTTCTCAACGTTTTTAGAACATTGTGTTAAAAGTCGTTTGTCATCGGGTTCGTTGATACACTACCTAGATGATTTCCTGGGTGGTGATAGGTCAAAATCCGCTTGTTCGCAGGTGATGAACACATTTGAAAAGATCATGCATCAACTTAATGTACCCATGGCTTCGGATAAGACGGAAGGCCCAGCGGAAGTTCTGGTTTTTCTGGGTCTGGAATTAGACACTAGGCAAATGGTGGTTAGGATCCCAGGGGATAAAGTCAAGGAGGTCATATCCAAAATCCAGGCTATACTACAGAAAGATAAGGCAAAGGTAAAGGAAATTCAATCCCTCATTGGCTCTCTCAATTTTTGTTGCAGGGCCATTGTGGCCGGGCGCCCTTTTTGCAGACGTCTCATCAACGCGATCTGTGGTTTCTCCAAGCCATTTTATTATGTCCGAATTAAAAAAAGCAGTGAGGTTAGATCTGGCGATGTGGCTCTGGTTCTTTGAGAGATTTAACGGCGTATCGGTTTTTCACGACCGTTTTTGGTTGTCGAATGAGGACGTTCAGTTTTTCTCTGATAGCGCAGGAGGGCCAGGGCGTGGTTTTGGTTTGTTTTTTCAGGGTCAATGGTTATCAGCGGCTTGGCCTGAAGAATGGCATAACGAGGGTATAACAAAAGACATCACAGTCCTGGAAATATTTCCTATTTTAGTAGCTACATGTATCTGGGGCCCACGCCTTAGGAATAAGCGCATTAGGTTTAATTGCGATAACTCGGCCGTGGTACACATTTTAAACACGCTAACATCGAAATCTGACAGAGTTATGTCCATTGTTAGAACGATTACTCTGAAATCCCTCCAGTTTAACCTTCTTATTAGGGCCCAGCATATAGCCGGCAATAACAACGGAATATGCGATGCTTTATCCCGGTTTCAGATGGACAGGTTCAGACGCCTAGCTCCGGAAGCAGACCTGGAACCGCAGCTTCTTCCGGTACATCTGTGGAACGTCTTCAGCGTGGAGCCGTCGACCTTTTGCGACATGCCATTGCCCCTAACACACAATCAACATATAGAACAGGGTTAAATGCACTAAGGGGTTTCCGTCGGAAACTCAATTTCGACGATGTATGGCCAATTCCCGAACATCATATAGTAATGTTTATAACATACTGTTTTCAAAACAACTGCAGTGCAAGTACGATCAGGACATACATGGCCGGCATTAATTACTTTCATAAGTTGCAGAATTTTAAGGATTTTTCTACAGTTTTTGTTGTAAACAAACTGTTAGAGGGATGTAGCAGGGCAGGTCGACACCCGGAAGAAGCCGACAAAAGGCGCCCAATCACACTCTGTATTCTCATTTCAATAACGGAGGCACTTCCTTTGGTGTGTTATGATGCATTCGAATCTAAATTATTCAAAGCTATTTTTACGTTGGCATACTTTGGGCTTTTCCGCATTAGCGAGCTAGTCGCCCCTGCAAACGCATGCGCAGGTAACCAAATACGCGGGGGTGATTTGTTCTTATTTGAGGACGGAATAAGAATAGGCGTACGCTTGGTCAGATCCAAAACTAGTCAACGCGGTCCGCCTATCACCTTTAAAATACCCAAACAAAGCATTGGGCCATGCCCGGTTAAAGCCGTTACTGATTACCTGGCTGTAGCGCCAATGTCCCATACTGCCTTTTGTCACATGGACGCCGCACCCGTTACTAGGCAACAAGTTACTGCAGTCTTAGAAAAATGTATTAAACGCGCGGGACTTGACACAAGCGTTTACAAAACGCATAGCTTCCGTATAGGTAGGGCTACTGATCTCGCGGCACATGGGTGTCCTCATGATATGATAATGAAACTTGGTCGGTGGTCGTCGGATTCGTTCAAGCGATACATTAGAATATAGACACGCCGAACTGAATATGCCATTGAGGTCATTACTTGAGTATATGTATTTAATAGTATGAGGATTAGGACACGTTGAATTAGACGGCCCGGGGAAATAGGTTAGGAGATAAAACCTCATATACATAAATAACATTACGGATACATATATAAATATATATATATATATATATATAGAGAGAGAGATAAATATATTTCGCAGACATATGGGTCCTGGGAGATTCAATCCCGCGTCGGGCCGGCGAGAGAGCACGATCGAGGGGTATACCAGATCTGAAGCTTCCCGCGTCAATTTCCTGGTGGGGAGTCGGCGGCCTCACCTGGCCTAAATTCAGGAGGTCGTTCGAAACGCAGGTTCTCTTGTGTTCTCCACCTAAGATCATAGTCATACATCTCGGGGGAAATGACTTAACCCAGGCTCCTGGTAACGTAATTTCAAACCAAATCGCAAAAGAAATCCGCTATCTTAGAGCGGCCTTTCCAAACGTAATAATAATTTGGGTTGACATTTTGGACCGCATGGACTGGCGCACACAGTCTTACCCAAAAAAAATAATTAAAGCCAAAAGAAACCGCTTAAACAGACATGGTAGGAGCTGGGTTAGGCTTACGGGCGCGTTCGATGTTCTGTCGATCGATATTGACTCTACTACACCGGGGTTTTATCTGTCCGACGGGGTACATCTCTCGGACGTCGGACTAGAGTTTTATTTAGATTCAATGAAGGACATCCTTAAAAAACATTTCTAAAAACAACCGATCATTTGTGTGGCCTAGGCATCAGAATTTTGGAGGATAAATTTATTTCATTAAATTTATTGTGGCGTAAAATTCTGTCGGTTGGTTGACCGTTGGCACATAAATATTAATAAGTTTAATATAATAAATCATTTATTGACTATAAAATAATGACTACTGGATTTTTGACCTCTACCAGCGTTTAGCGTGGCTCCGGTCTCATGTCCTTTACAATGGTTTAGAGGTTACAGTCCACCAATTTTTAAATATAGTTAGGAAACATGTTGTACAAGTTAGTTTAGTCTTGCATGGCCGTCGGGAAGGTCATTCCTGATATTGTACCATGTGTCAAGGCTAACGTTGTTTTGTCAGAGCCAGTGCCGGCTCCCGAGCTAGTGCCAGCTCGCATAAATATTAGTTTGAGCTAGTGCCAGCTCGTGTACAACTGTTAGGTTTAACATCTGTGAACAGTTTTTCTTATTTTACATTTACAAGCATTTAGGATGCTTCAACCGGCGGTCTTACGACCGACGGGATTTTACGTCACGCTGCGGTCAAAACTTGCCACTACTTAGGTTTTTGATAAATATGGTTCATACATATGTATATATGTATATGTCTAAAGGTTTCCATCAATAAAAGTAAACATATACCCACGTTTTGTTAGTTTTTATTTCGCATGATATAAATAATATATAACATTTGACACTAATAACTAATCAATAATAATAATAATTATATAAAAATTTGGCACTAATAACGAATCAGTAATAATAATATATAACATTTGGCACTAAAAAACGAATCAGTAATAATAATATATAACATTTGGCACTAATAACGAATCAGTAATAATAATGTATAACATTTGGCACTAATAACTAATCAGTAATAATAATAAATATATAAAATTTGAGTTTAATAACGAATCAGTAATAATAATATATAACATTTGGCACTAAAAACGAATCAGTAATAATAATATATAACATTTGGCCCTAATTACTAATCAGTAATGATCATAATTATATAAAATTTGGCACTACTAACTAATCAGTAATAATAATATATAACATTTGGCACTAAAAACGAATCAGTAATAATAATATATAACATTTGGTACTAATAAAGAATCAGTAATAATAATATATAACATTTGACACTTATAAAGAATCAGTAATAATAATATATAACATTTGGCACTAGTAACGAATCAGTAATAATAATACATAACATTTGGCACTTATAACGAATCAGTAATAATAATATATAACATTTGGCACTAATAACGAATCAGTAATAATAATATATAACATTTGGCACTAAAAACGAATCAGTAATGATAATATATAACATTTGGCACTAAAAACGAATCAGTTATAATAATATATAACATTTGGCACTAAAAACGAATCAGTAATGATAATATATAACACTTGGCACTAAAAACGAATCAGTTATAATAATATATAACATTTGGCACTAAAAAACGAATCACTAATAATAATATATAATATTTGGCACTAATAAAGAATCAGTTATAATAATATATGACATTTGGCACTAAAAACGAATCAGTAATAATAATGTATAACATTTGGCCCTAATAACGAATCAGTAAGAATAATATATAACAGTTGGCACTAATAACGAATCAGTAATAATATATACATCTTTTGGTACTAAAAACGAATCAGTAAGAATATATAAAGCACTTGGCACTTATAACGAATCATTTATTGGCGCCGCACTGAAGTGCGCGCCTATTATGGAATGGGAATTTATTTTATTTAGTGGTAGGAGCGTTTTTTTTTAGTTGATTGACAGTTGGGTTTTACTGTTATTTTATTATGATTAAAAAATGCAAATGGATGGCGACTGCATGGGTGTTAAAAATGCTATTTATGGTTGAATGGATTGTCTTCAATTTATCTTCAAAACATTATATCGGAAGAACGACAAATAAGTTTAATAACTGTTCCCGATTCGTTTACGTTTTCCGATTGGTTACCTGTAATATCATGTGCCGGAAATGTAAACATTCGGAGGAGTTCCGAATGAAATGTAAAATGTGTGGACCGGTCATTATGTGAATGGGAATAATTATGTTTTATGTTGTCTTGTTATGTTTACTGCATTAATAAACCATGAGGTAAGCTGTTTTCTTTAATTTAATCGATATTGGAATTAAATGTTCACCTAACTTTATTTGTTAATGTGTTGAATGTGACATTAGTAAAATTTTATTACGATTGGCCCCGAGTTGTTTTATTTTTAGAACACTACACATATCCGGATGTTGCTATTTTTAGAACCAGAAGGTATTTACCCGCTATTCATAGGTCAATAATGGAATTTTTACATCGTCGATTAATAGTTGGAAACTCGGTGAAGTTTTCTCATGAATATACGTTTAAAATAAATAAACACTAAAAGTGCACACTGACAGTTGATTACGATACATCTAACAATTAGAGTCATTACAGTAATACATGGATTATAAGTGAATTATACGCGTAAGAGAAGATTTTCTGTCGAAAAAACTAATGTCAACAATCAGCATGGAACTGGGATATTCGTATCAAAGGGCTATTCATGTAAGTATCCTTGAATAGTTGTGTACGTTTTTGTGTTCAAAAATGTTTGTTTTTTAATTTATCTTTGGAATTCTTAAATCATTTTTATTTGCTAAATGTTAAGACAGCGTTTTAATATTTCTACATGTACTATAAATATACATGTTACATACTTTACATCTACTTATAAAGCACCAGTCAATTGTAACCGCGGCCCCCCCAGGTCCGAGGAATAGCTGGGACTTTGACTTTCGGTCCAGCCAACCCCGGGTAAAATCCTCGTTCTGCGGGGACGAACTGATGGTCAAATTCTCGCCATATGCCCCTGTACCCCAGGGAGCCTAGGTAAGGCATATTCCCTGCTATATTTTGCTCAAAGACAAAACCACCGCATTCACCCGGCACTGGGAGGCCACCTGAAAGGTTAAAACACAGCCCATTTCCCCGGCTATCCCCGGCATATCCCCAGACCTGGGGGGCTGTGGTTACAATTGACTGGTGCATTATGTACATGTTACATATTTTTAAATGTACTTATGTGTATGATATGAGTATGTAATCTTTTATTTGATTGTTTTATCTTAGAAAAATATAAGACTTAAAATACCCATTATTTGTTTACAAACTGCATATTTTCAAAATAAACCTGTATTAAAAGATGTACATGGTTTCGGGCTGGAAGCCACGACAGCTTGGGCACAAGCGACATTCATTTGCTTGGTGTAGGTCTCGTTGAACGCCATACTGTTGTGAATCATTATCAACCATATGCACAACAACTACACATTTGTGCCTACCAACCCTTACTCTTGGCTAAAACGGGTATTAGAATGTATTATTAATACATGTGCATTTGTATTTTACGGTTGTAGTTTCTGTTGGTTGATAATCAGAAGTCTAATTTCTTTCAGGCAGGAAAATGACTGAATATTACTATTATATGAAGAATTCCAGCCTGCATTAAATATTTAGTTGGATCATTGAGACAGATTTGATATCCATGTCTATCCACAATGAAGTCACATCTGATAGAGATGATGTGAGTATTTCATATAAAACATATTTGAGTTTGTGTTTGTTGTTTTATAAACTCACTGTATTCAATAATCCAATGGTGGTGGTGGTGGTGGTGGTGGTGATGGTGGTGGTGATGATGAATTTTATTGGTAAATTTAGTAATTTTCTTTATATTATATACATGCATGTATCAGCTTATTGTTGTTGTTTTTAAATAATGTATCTGTATGGCAGTATTATTATCTATACAAATTAGTTAGAAAGTACTTTTTTTTCTTTTACAGCACTTAACATTCTACTAGATGGGTAAAGAACCTGAAGGGGCATGAAAACCAAATCAGCATTGACTCAGCATTGAGTAATTATCATCTGTGCACACACTACAAGTACAAACGCATGGGAACAAACCAAACTTCAAATGTTGAAGAGTGAAGAATTATTGTGAAAAATTCTAAATGTTAGAATACCATTGACTAAATAAAACAAATAGACATCGATTACCAACAGAGACTGTTTACATGTTATAATATTAAAAAGACATTAGTTGAGAACTTTCACTCTGACATTTTTGGAGGGCCATTACCGCCTACTTAGTGTTCTTGTTTCTTTACATATTTTAATTTAAAAGTACATTCATTGTTTTTAAATCTGAATTCTGAGTTAGTATCACAAGTAAAATTCATTTATTTGAATGATTACATTTTATGAATAAGTCCAATTAAGCTTTATCAATTTTTACAAGAAAAAGGTTGATTTTTAAGCGTTTTATTAGTTATAAAAATGTATAGTTACATGACATTATGTATATTTTCTTCAAAACTGAATGGTAAACAATCATAAATTATCTTTTAAATTGTTCATTAGACATCATAGGAAATATTTAAAATGATTTCAACAGGTTATCCTATTATTAACTATTTTTTATGAATTTATAAAACTGCTATATATTTTCAAATATCGAAATACTGCTCTGTTCTGAAGACTCACAAGATCAATCAAAATGATTTTTTTCCATGTGTATCAATAATTTGTTCGGTTGAACTTAATTTTTCTGTTAACTGAAGTTTATTTTACCAGTAAAAAAATCAACTAATTTAGACAAAATATTTTTAATTCACGGTAAAAAATCTTCAAAATTTGGATAAAAGTCCCATAGTGTACCATGATAATAACTATGATGTCGGTAAAAGCTTTATAAAAGTATGTATTACTTATTCCTTAATTCAGTTTAAATAATTATGGCCTTTAAGGATTTGTGTTTTCATATAGATTTCCTGTTATATTGAGCTTTGTAAATTTTTGTTGTTGTTTTGTACAATTACTTCTTCTATTTCCTAACTTTTGTCTCATTTGTCAAATTGAATTGTTACATATTTAAGTGAAAAAAACACACAATATTTTTAAAGATGCACTCTTACTCCCAAATAAGACTTATCACAATTAATATTATTGTATTATTGTTTTGATTTTTTTGAAAATGGGTTGATAGATGTCAACAACAATGTTTCTAATGAAGGATTTTGAGTTCAATTTGCTAATAAGAATGAACATAAAACATGGTATTTCTGCCGTGTGATACTATAGTAGACATCAGTAAATCTTTTAGCAATCACCAATCATTTAATATTTGTCATGCTTTTTGCTGTTATAAACAGGGTCACAAGCTTGTTATCAGTAAACAATATTTCAGTAAATGCATTATTAAGTAAGTATTTATCATTCAATTTGATGTGTGTTATAAATACAATTATATGTATTGATTTCAAATAAGAGTTTCACTTTAAAGATGCTCATTTAAAGATAATGAACAGACACACAAAAACTAGACACATTTGATACTAATTATATGAATGATTATTGTTTAGGTGACCTCTGATTTGTTTTGCAGATATTCATAAATGGGTGTTATTATTTATTGTCTTCAGTTTCTTATACATTTAAGGATTTTTATAATTGCTTTTCTGGTATATATTACAATGTAATTTAATGCAAATGAAAACACACTTTAAACTAGACACATTTGATACTAATGATATAAATGATTATTGTTTACATGTACTCTGATTTGTTATGAAGATATTCATAAAGGGGTGTTCTTCATGTTATTATACATTTTGGACTTGATTTAGTATTGCTTTTCTGGTATATATTCATTTAATGCACAAAGAAATTATTTTAAGTGTTCAGTATCATTTTCACACATTGTTTACTATTATTTTTTTGCATATTTGGCCTATTTATGCTTATATGTGCATTGTTGTATTTCAAAACCTTTGTGAAAAATAGAAACAGTATTATTTCTTTCATACATAGTCTGATACATATTCAGTTTAAATGCGTTATTTTTTATCATATTTGAAAAATTTGCCATTGTCCAATATGACACATGCTGTTTTTGTGTTAATATCAACTAAAAACATATATTTTCAACTCTTCTTTAGTATGTAAATGAAGAAGTTAACATTATAACTCCATTGACCAGATTTTTATGCAATTTTACATTACAATTTAGTATTATTAAACAGCTAAAAACAAGGCATGTTATGTTATAAATGCATTTCATCTAGTAAACAATGTTCACTTTTTATATAACAGTTCAATAATTATGTTCTATTTATGTTTGCAACTTTCAGACGAAATGATAATGTTTATTAAAGTACTACAAAAAATGTTAAATTGTTATTTTATATCATTTCGTCATGATGAATGAGGTAACTTATTCTTCCCTACAAGTTGCCATCCAGCATGGTGACGTTGCCCCCTCCCCCTATATGATTAGAACTGCAGTGTACATGAACAATAACTCTATTTCAACGTATTGCAAGAGTTATTCCCTTTGTATCTTTTCCTGTCCAGAGCATAACTAGAAAACTACTTTTTTGGAATTTCATTAAACATCATTCAATGGTATTTAGCACAACGAGAGGAAGTGCAGTGCACAATGACTATAGCTGTTTAAGCTAATTACATAATTATTGCCCTTTGCCGCTTTTTCTTGACCAGAGCATTACTTTAAAACTACTTATAGTATTGAAATAAAACTTGGTATATGAGTAGGTGGCCATGACAAAAAGTGCAGTGCACAAGCACCCTAATTCTGTCGTGTTCCTTTATGTACCCCACCCCTTATGAAATGTTCAACTTGAAACTCTTCAATTTCAATGCTTTTGCCTATGTTGTCAAGCAGAATACTACAAATATTTTGAGAATTTCATAGATGCGGTTCAATGCACCATAATATGCTTGTTGGCCTTGACGTTCCTTGTTTTTCAACATATAACAAATGCATAAACTATTAAACGGCGCCCTTTGATGCTTTGCATCAATGGTCTTTCTTGTAATATATATAGTATAGTGCAGGAAATGAGGGCAGGGGTGAGAAATTACTTTTCATGCATTAATCAGAAAATTAACGATGTTAATATATCTCTGAATTAATTGAAGCTGGAAAACGAAGATCTTAAGGCCCAAAATAATGTGTTACGGAGAGAGATTGGCTCTTTGAAAACTACAGTTGATAAGCTGGAATCTCATTCTCGTAGAAACAATTTGAAATTCACTGGAATCGAAGGTACATTTGATGAAAAGTGGAGTGATACCGAAGAGAAAGTGCGATCATTCATTCGTGACGACCTTAGCATGCCTGAGTTAGAGCATGTCGATATTCAGCGTGTTCATATACTGAAAACCCGAGATCGCCAGAAATGTATCATAATCGTAAAGTTCACCAAGTTTAAGGATAGAGAGGCTATCTTTACGTCTGCAGAAAGACAGCTGCGAAATTCTACATATTCGGCGAATGAGTACTTTACTGAAAGGGTCAGTACACATAGGCGTGAACTCGGAAAACGATTGGTCAACGAACGTGCACGTGGTAACTATGCGGTCATGAAGTATGACAAATTGATTGTCAACAGCACGGTGTATGGATATGATGATAACAAGCAGACGATATACGAGATCGGTCGTGCGCGTGGGAGGCCGGGACGGCGGGCGGAAAACAACGAGGCCAGCGAGCGGGAAACCGGAGATGTCAGAGCGCGAGGCGAGGCGATTGGTTGGCGAACGGGGCGAGGATGACGAAACGACAGCCGAAGTGAATAGTGACTAGGGACTTGGTCAAGGCTCAGTGGATTTACTACAACCACGTGCTTATATTTATAAACACTAACATGATAAGCTGGAATGTATACGGATTAGCTAAATTGAGCGATGACATTCAAACAAAGAAACGTTAAAATAGATTTGATATTATCGGGTTATTAGAGACATGGAGTAATTTTAAATCGGAGTACGATTCGTTTCTTTCATCTTACTGTCATTTTGACTGTGTACGAGAAAAGCATTATAATGCAATTAGAAATAGCGGGGAAGTTAGTGTTTTTGTAAGAGACAGTTTGATTATATCAGGCTTTATCAAGCAGATATGCACAGATTTTAAAGACTGTATAGTACTTTATATGAATTTTAGTGTTTATGAAAACATGAAGGATATTATCATATATTTTGCATATATCTCACCGGAGGGATCTACCAGTTACCATTCTCTTGGAGAGACTAATGGCATTTTACTATTTGAAAGTAATATTACGACATTAAAAGATAGATTTCCGGACGGTTATTTGTATTTCGCCGTCGATTTTAATGCTCGAACGAAAGATCTAAATGATTATATTATATCAGATAACTTAAATTATTTGTATAATATGGAAGTTGATTATGGTCAATATGAATTTGACTTGCCACGTAAAAGTAAAGATACGGAGGTCAACCGTTTTGGTATGACTTTAATTGATGTATGTTGTACACATAATATACACCTGGTAAATGGTAGATTACCCGGCGAATGTGATGGCAATTTCACTTGTATTGCAAACGAAGGCCATAGTATTGTTGATTACCACATAGTCTCTTCAAAATTATTTGAATGTATCGCATTTTTTAATGTTGAAACCTATGATATATCTGACCACTATCCATTATACTCGAAATTAGCATTTGTTGAGAAGCAGCCAATTGATGGCGCACAACAGGGGGATGATACTATAATGTTTGATCGCTACTTCTGGCGGGAGCGTGCGTCGGATAATTTTAAGCGAATATTTCAAAACAATTTTGATACTTTGAAAGATAATATTATACATTCAATAAGGGGGAATATTAATGATGCGGTAGCTATAATAGTACATTTATATACGATGTCCGCTGTGAATTTGGGTGGTGGATCGGGAAAAAAGTTTGGCTGTTCCCAACCAGCATTGTGGGATTTAAGTTGTTCACAGGCAAAGAGGGATAAATATTCATCTTTGAGACGTTTTCGATGGACGAATAATAATACAGATTTTCTTAATTATAAGGCGCGAAGAAAATCGTTTAAAAATCTATGTACGGCAAAAAAGTTGTCTTATAAGAGAAATAAACGCGCCTCACTTATACGGTCTAGAGATAATCCTAAGACATTTTGGCGGTTAGTAAAATGCTCAAAAGTGCATTCATTGGAGAGTAATGTTATTTCACCTAACGACTGGACAAAGTACTTTAAATCTTTATTATACAAGGAAAATAAGGTACCGATTGAAAATATTAATTCTGATAGTATTCCAAACGCGACCGCTGCCATCAACGACCATTTAAATCGTCCTATTTCAAATGACGAAATAGAGAAAAGTTTAAAGAAATTAAAAATAGGCAAATCACACGGTAAAGATGGAATATGGGCAGCATTTTATAAAAACACTATCCCTAGTATAACACCGATTTTCAATATGTTATTCAATCGCATTCTAGACACAGGTGAATTTACAGATTCTTGGAGTGAAAGTATTATTGTTCCGATCTTTAGATCAGGTTGCAAGCAAGACCCAAACAATTACAGGGGCATATCATTAATAAATGTTATGTATAAAGTATTCTCAAGTATAATAAATGACCGCATATATGCTTGGGCGGATACTCAGAATATTATTGAGGAATCACAGGCGGGATTTAGGTCGGGGTCTTCGGTCGTGGATAACTTATTTTGCCTACAAAGTATGGTTCAAAAGTATATTACAAGGCCACGTGGTCGTTTTTATGTTCTTTTTATGTTCGTTTGATTCATTAGTACACTTTAAGTTGGAAAGGTATGAATGGCAAATTATTAGTAGTACTGACATCCATGTACTCGAAACTACGTGCACATGTTGAAATTGACAGAAATACTATTGCTCAAGGATTTTTATGTAATATAGGCACTAGACAAGGTGAATTGAATTCTCCGATAAAAATTTCTCTTTTTATTAATGATTTAGTTGCATATATAAGAGAAAAATGCAGGAATGGCATTTTCATTACAAATAATATTCCAGATATTTACTGTCTCATGTATGCTGACGATATAGCGAACTGTGCGGATACAGCAAATGACCTTCAATTACAACTCAATGCAATTTCAAGACTTTGCCATGATACCGGCATGCAAGTAAACCTAAAAAAGACAGAAATTATTGTCTTTAGGAATTGGAGGCCATTACGCAATAACGAGAAATGATTTTTAAACGGTGAAGAAGTCAATACTGTGTCAATTTATAAATACATGGGCTTATTATTTACACCAAAATTATCATGGACCGCAGCTAAAACAAAATTAGCATCACAGGCTCGCAAGGCTAGCCTCTCTATCAGACAATACCAAAAACCATTTATATATTTTACCCATTCCGATATTTTTAAATTGTTTGATAGCATGGGCACCCCAATCCTCACCTTCGGGTCTGAAATATGGGGCTATGAACACAGTGAAATAATTGAACGATCACATGTAGAGTTTTGCAAATACTTTTTGGGTGTTAATTCTAGTATAAATAATAGCATGGTATTGGGTGAATGCAGACGTCTTCCACTTTGCACTATATATTATTATAAATGTATCAAATGTTGGTGTACATTGCTGCAAATGCCAAACCATAGATTTCCAGTAAACTGTTATTTAATGTTGAAATCCTTAGACGACATTGGAAGACGAATATGGGCAACTTGTATTAAAGATTTGCTGTTAAGGTTTGGGTTTGGATATGTTTGGGTTGCACAAGATGTCGGGGACATGACCATGTTTTTATATTCTTTCAAACAGCGCGTTACAGACTGTATGGTGCAAAGTTGGCATAACGATATCGATAGCTCTTCGCGCTGCGATACTTATAAATGCTTTAAATCGTTATTGAATCCTGAAAAGTACTTATTCATTGACATACCATTTCAGATAAGGCGATCACTAGCGCGATTTAGATGCTCTAACCATAAACTAAATATAGAATTAGGCAGACATTATAATCATATATTATAAATACGTATAACGTAATGATCGCATCTGTTTTTATTGCCTCATACGTCTGAACGTACAGATCATTGAAAATGAGTATCATGCCTTTTTTGAGTGTCCTCAATACGGGGAAATAAGTACAAATTACCCTTTTAATTGGTTCAATGGTCAGACATGTCAGTCAACATTTATTAACTTAATGAGTACCCAAGATGCATACAGCATACTTTGTTTCAAAAATAATGATTGCTATTGAAAACCGATAGATAATCGAGATAACAAGGGGGCACTGTTTCAATTATATACTATTTACAATGTTATGTTGCATTCTGGGCCGGAGGCCTTTGTTTACAATAAAGCATAGTTGAGTTGAGTTGAGTATAGTATTTAGCATTTGATACTTATAATCTCAGACAGAGATCAGGGGAACATATTCATCAATGATATAATTTGTAACGAATAAAACCAGTTTTTTAGTATTTTTTTAATAAAACAATATTCATAATCATGTCTGACGTTCATTCCATCTCTCTGACGTCATCTTGCAGTACATTGTAATTGGCTTATAACATTTAACTCTCCACTGAGTTCAGATAAGGAAGTGTTCAGCTGCAATGGGAATGGGATTCAAAAGGAAACAGTAAGCAAACGTGAGTGACTACTAGCGTCTGTGCACTGGACTCCGTGTAGGTGTCGTGTCTGCGAAACCAGGCACCGGTCAATTACACCTGGACATCTCATTCACGGTCTTTACAATCTGATAAGTTTCATCTGCCGTTTTGTCATTTTCACTTGTAAAAGTTAAAGTTATACCCAAAATTCATTTTACAACGTTGTGTTGATGTAGAACCTTCAGAAGATATGAAACTGTAGAGTAACAAACATATCTTATAATGGTGAATATTCTCCCTTTAAAACTTGTACCAAGTCACTGGCGAAAATAAGAATCAATCGAATTTGAATGTTTCGTTTCAGAATAGGGCTATCCCCGCGACGATTTATTTTAAAATTCAAAGGAAACAAATGGACGATCCATGCAGCAGTCGCTTGACTAAAGGCATACGAATATATGCCCAGCGACACTAAACAGGTAACACAACACCACAACACAGCATCGGCAGCCCTACACAGAATAATTTAGCTCTTCTGATTTTCGAAAAAAAAAGTATTGGCAAAGTGTTGGCGTCAATGTCGGTGTTAACCTGGGGTATAACTTAAAAAATGTTCAACATATCCAAATGAATCTTGTTATACATGTTGCCAAGACATTACGCACATGTACGGCCGAATTTTTAACTATATATATAATAATAATCTATAAAATTCCGAAAAATTACGGGCGTTGGCGTTTGCTCCGCGGTGCTTTTGTTTCAGTTCATAGTTATACGATTTATATTCTGTATAAAGCTCTGTATTTTAAATTGTATATTACTCAGACTTTTCATCCTTATAATTACACGCATTACAACGTGGTGCTATTCGATTGATCTGTAGAGAAGTAATTTAAGGCATCTGATTGTGAGTGTTCAGTACAAATGTCAAACACTTGTTGCGCAGGTGGTGTCAGAAGCAGATGGTATCTAGCTGATAGCCATGTTCTTCAATACAAGAACAGTCATCCGTATGGCGGAGTGCAGTGGCTAAAGGGTTTGGACAAAACTAATAGGCAATTTCATCCAGATGCTTGTACTTTTCACAAAGATGAATGCAACGACAACATATAGCCGTGATAAATGGACCAATGAGTCAGAAAGAGGGAAAAGTTCATGCAAGTAAAACAAGCAATGGAGCCACATTCAAGGGCGTTGCTGTGGATACCAGGATGCACACACCAGCACATGTTTTCCTTGGCGCTTCCCTTACATAAATATACCACAGGTTTAATATATTTCTAGTCGTTTGCCAGAATCCCCCTCCCCCCGTACGATAGGTAATATTAAGAACCTCCCCCTCCCCCCGTACGATAGGTAATATTAAGAACCATCCTTTTATAGCTCGTAATGCATCACGACAAACACAGCTGAAGCGTTCTTCTTCTTCTTATTATTAAAATAACGTTTAAGAATTTGTGGATGAAACAAGGTATACACTAAAAGCTGATCGATTTTTAATATACGCTTAGTTCGACCTAAGTAGATACATTATCAAGTTACCACAGATACTTTAACTCTTCGTTATCAAATGAAATACGCTACTTGTATAATTTCCTTTATGATGTTATGTTTACTTTAAAAATTACAATTTAAAATAAGATCACAAGACCATAGGCAGTACTTGAGGGGCTTTAGAACGAGATAGTGTTCTTTGAAAGGATAATCGTAATTATCTCGGTATATGGAACATAAAGTGATACAGGAACTCGAATGACAGCATGGTTCATGGAACAAATTATACAATTACCTTATTGAACCATGTACATAGTTCTGTTGAATACGAGTCAAAATGGGGTAAAAAATCAGACAAAAGAGCAAATATGTCAACAGGCAGATACGTATATTTATCAAATATATACATTATTAATGATGGATTAAATGATCAATAATCATTTCCAGCGCAATCGTATAAAATACTTTTCGTTTATTTCCATTTCACTTCGAGATCCACACAGAAAATAGAATATACATACAGGATGCCAATCCAGATGTTTAGATGACGTTAAGAAAAAGAATAACTTGTATTCATTATCAATATAAACAATATACCAGGGTGTCTTAAAACTCAGTGACAAAATGGGATTTTAAGATTAATTTGACATAATAAGATTTTAATGAAAACTATTCATGAAATAATAATTATCGTGGTACATTCTCGCACGATTTAAAGACAAAAGGCCACTAACGCAGAATAAATATAAATTAACATAATAAAAGGTACTGTAAACCGGCGCACGTAAACATTTTCGACTTCAGTTGAATACATGTATGACTTTAAATGATGTACGTGAAGTTAGCGGCTTAGCGGCCTAGCAACGTGAAGTTAGCGGCCTAGCGGCGTGAAGTTCGCGTCCTAGCGACCTAGCGGCGTGAAGTTGGCGGCCTAGCGGCCTATTTTTTTCTCTATTTCAAAGCAATTGTTTTTTTATTCACATTTTTTAAAATATGAACTATATTCAATAAGTATAATTCTATGAAGCAAAGTCAAATTACAAGTTAAGAATTTCATATCATAATATCTTACCAAATATGGTCAAAACTCATTATAACTATATTGTGTCTACACTTTTACTTGTGTTTATTATTTATGTTTTACAAAAGCATGATGTATGTTTGACAAAAGCATGATGTATGTTTTACAAAAGCATGTTGTATGTTTCACAAAAGCATGATGTATGTTTGACAAAAGCATGTTGTATGTTTCACAAAAGCATGATGTATGTTTCACAAAAGCATGATGTATGTTTCACAAAAGCATGCTGTATGTTTGACAAAAGCATGATGTATGTTTCACAAAAGCATGCTGTATGTTTGACAAAAGCATGATGTATGTTTTACAGAAGCATGTTGTATGTTTGACAAAAGCATGATGTATGTTTGACAAAAGCATGATGTATGTTTTACAAAAGCATGATGTATGTTTGACAAAAGCATGATGTATTTTTGACAAAAACATGATGTATGTTTGACAAAAGCATGATGTATGCTTGACAAAAGGATGATACATGCTTGACAAAAGCATGATGTATGTTTCACAAAAAGCATGATGTATTTTTGACGAAAGCATGATGTATGTTTCACAAAAAGCATGATGTATTTTTGACGAAAGCATGTTGATATTTCGCAAAAGCATGGTGTATGCTTGACAAAAGCATGATGTCAAGCGGCATGTCTAGTTAAGTATTTCCTTTGGGGTTCACCTCGTGCCTTGAAACAGAGTCTCCCTAAGAATGCTTGACTTCTGCTGGGCGGGACACTTCAGTTTCAAGTGTATTATTTTATAACCATGATGTTCGTTTTATTTCTGACGAGCAGAAAAATACTTTTTAGGGTTTCACAGTCCCAAGATGTATTTGAGATTTTTATAGAACACAATAGTTCGAATACGATTCATTCCCATTAGAGCATTGTTCAGCAGCAACTTAGAATGTATCCCTCGATATAACTTCAAATGAGGGTTTATACAAAATTACAGAGTAAGTAATGGTTTTGCCTTTCATTTGGTGTTGTTGACTCTGTCCAATGAGACGTTTAGGATTCTCGGAAGGACATAAAATAATCGAACAGAAGGAGGGCGTAGTTTCTCATGACCATGATGGCGATTATTTCATTGATATAATTGTTATAATTGCAAGAGAAATGTGGTTTTTTTCTGATACTCATTGCCACATTCTGAATTATTCAGGATAATACGAAGAGAAACTCATTGGCGGTCTAGATAATAATTGACCGTATTGCATGTAAGTTTGCACTTTTTTTATGACAAACTCCTTTGGTAAATACAACCAGCCCTAAACGCGTTTCCTTTAGAAACTACTATAAAAACTACAGAACCAACCAAGAAGACTACCATTAAATGAGTAACCTGCTTATAATCACAATAGATCAAGGCTTCATAGGCCTTTAACGAGAAACACACGCCACAATACAGATGACGTACACATTAAATAGCATTAGAAATACGTATTAGAGTGACCGCAATGTCCTTATATACATTCTGAACGTTATTCATAAAGTCCAAGTGGTACTGTCTTCAAAATGCAACGAATTCATACTACTGTGGGTGAAACGGTTAGATTGAAATCTCAGCAACAATATAGTTGTGATTGATTTAACAGAAGTTCAGAACCTTTACGATTATACCATTATCAACGATTGTATTATCCATGCGTAGAATTGCTTTAAATGACCTTCTGAAGTAATTTTATCAAAAACAAAAATAAAGAAGAAATGCTTTTAGCGTTTTGAAAACACATGTTGACAGCGTATTGAATGAAACTGTGATACAATTTAATACCATTGCTGAAATAATTGTTTCCGTGGGCGCGCGATCAAGATTTTTAATTCACTTTTTATTTCTATTTGGAGAATATTATCATACTTTTCATTACATTTGAAAAATTGCTAAAACATAGGACACCATGTGCAGGGGGTTGAGAGTACTAAATAATCTTTTATAAATAGCTCAATAACAAGACGGTAACACTAACACTAATCTAACTCTAACACAGGTCAATAACCAAGACGGTAACACTAGCACTGGTCAATAACCAAGACGGTAACACTAGCACTGGTCAATAACAAAGACGGTAACACTAACACTGGTCAATAACCGAGACGGTAACACTTACACTGGTCAATAACCAAGACGGTAACACTAGCACTGGTCAATAACCAAGACGGTAACACTAACACTGGTCAATAACCAAGACGGTAACACTAACACTGGTCAATAACCAAGACGGTAACACTAACATTGTTCAATAACCAAGACGGTAACACTAACATTGGTCAATAACCGAGAGGTAACACTAGCACTGGTCAATAACCAAGACGGTCACACTAAAACTGGTCAATAACCAAGACGGTAACACTAACACAGGTCAATTACCAAGACGGTTACACTACCACAGGTCAATAACCAAGACGGTAACACTAACAGTGGTCAATAACCAAGAAGGTAACACTAACATTGGTCAATAACCGAGACGGTAACACTAACACTGGTCAATAACCGAGACGGTTACACTAACATTGGTCAATAACCAAGACGGTAACACTAACATTGGTCAATAACCGAGAAGGTAACACTAACACCGGTTAATAACCAAGACGGTAACACTAACACAGGTCAATAACCGAGACGGTAACACTAACACTGGTCAATAACCAAGACGGTAACACTAACATTGGTCAATAACCGAGACGGTTACACTAACATTGGTCAATAACCGAGACGGTAACACTAACATTGGTCAATAACCAAGACGGTAGCACTAACACAGGTCAATAACAAAGATGGTAACACCAACATTGATAAATAACCAAGACGGTAACACTAACACAGGTCAATAACCAAGACGGTCACACTTACACAGGTAAATAACCAACACTGTAATTCTAACATTGTTACTAACCAAGAAGGTCACACTAACACAGGTCAATAACCAAGACGGTAACACTAACATTGATCAATAACCAAGACGGTAACACTAACATTGATCAATAACCAAGACGGTAACACTAACATTGGTCAATAACAAAGACGGTTACACTAACATTTGTTGATTACCAAGACTGTAACACTAACACAGGTCAATAACCAAGACGGTAACACTAACACTGGTCAATAACCAAGACGATAACACTAACACTGGTCAATAACCAAGACGGTAACACTAACACTGGTCAATAACCAAGACGGTAACACTAAAACTGGTCAATAACCAAGACGGTAACACTAACACAGGTCAATAACCAAGACGGTTACACTACCACAGGTCAATAACCAAGACGGTAACACTAACAGTGGTCAATAACCAAGAAGGTAACACTAACATTGGTCAATAACCGAGACGGTAACACTAACACTGGTCAATAACCGAGACGGTTACACTAACATTGGTCAATAACCAAGACGGTAACACTAACATTGGTCAATAACCGAGAAGGTAACACTAACACCGGTTAATAACCAAGACGGTAACACTAACACAGGTCAATAACCGAGACGGCAACACTAACACTGGTCAATAACCAAGACGGTAACACTAACATTGGTCAATAACCGAGACGGTTACACTAACATTGGTCAATAACCAAGACGGTAGCACTAACACAGGTCAATAACAAAGATGGTAACACCAACATTGATAAATAACCAAGACGGTAACACTAACACAGGTCAATAACCAAGACGGTCACACTTACACAGGTAAATAACCAACACTGTAATTCTAACATTGTTACTAACCAAGAAGGTCACACTAACACAGGTCAATAACCAAGACGGTAACACTAACATTGATCAATAACCAAGACGGTAACACTAACATTGATCAATAACCAAGACGGTAACACTAACATTGATCAATAACCAAGACGGTAACACTAACATTGGTCAATAACCAAGACGGTAACACTAACATTGGTCAATAACAAAGACGGTTACACTAACATTTGTTGATAACCAAGACGGTAACACTAATACAGGTCAATAACCAAGACGGTAACACTAACACAGGTCAATAACCAAGACGGTAACACTAACACTGGTCAATAACCAAGATGGTAACACTAACACTGATCAATAACCAAGACGATAACACTAACACAGGTCAATAACCAAGACGATAACACTAACACTGGTCAATAACCAAGACGGTAACACCAACATTGGTCAATAACCAAGACGGCAACACTAATACAGATCAAAAACCAAGACAGCCACACTAACACAGGTCAATAACCAAGACGGTCACACTAACACTGGTCAATAACCAAGACGGTAACACTAACAAAGGTCAATAACCAAGACGGTAACTCCAACACTCGTCAATAACCAAGACGGTAACACCATCACTGGTCGATAACCGAGACGGCAACACTAACACTGGTCAGTATCCAAGACGGTCACACTAACACTGGTCAATAACCAAAACGGTAACACTAACAATGTTACTTTATAATAGTAAGTTGTCTAACATCGCCAATACAAACTTATTATTAATGTGCTAAATGCGTTCAGACTTGAAATTATAACAAAATCATTTTAAAGTAGGGATGCAAACGAATATTCGAATATTCGATCGAACGTTTGGTATTCGAATGTCAAAATAGGTATTCGAATAGTCGATGTTTTTGTTGAATTAATAAATTAATTAACTTTTTGCCTACAACTGTCATCTTCGTCTGTCTTGTTTTTACAACGATGGACCCCTAATGCCAGAGGTGTGAACTTGATGACACTATACACGCGTCATATCGGATATATCGCCGGGAACTATAAACAGTCCCCGTAATTTTACATTTACTGGTTGTTAAACAAGTGACATCAAACACATTCTAATTATTTTGGGTACATTTAAATGGCCATGCCAATTAGGGTTTAAGAGATCGGCCTTTATACCAATGTTTTGTCTTCACTGCTAATCAAGCTTGGCGATATTGCTAAAATCACCTTGATGATATGAAGGACATGTGCTAGTTATGTGCTTTAAACTGTTTTCCAGGTTTTCGATATATCCCTCTTGCGTACAAATTAACTGTATGGTTTTACGTTTAAGGATATATGTCCTGTATTGTTGTACAATACATCAGTCAAAATCGACGTTTTGCCATGGTGTCGTTCTCTATAATTATAGTTCGTAAACATCAATCCCAGAACGAGGATGCAAATCCGGGAAAATACGCAATTACCTGATCTTATTTTGCATTGTTTACAAAAATGAACGCAGAGGAATTGGTATAATTCGTTTTTTTTTATAAAGATATATCGCTTTTTCTTGGGATATATATCTTGAAAATAGGGAAATTCAGAGGCTAATTTGTGGAACAATAAGGGTCCGTCGCGTGTACCGTATACGACACAGAAGGGTAACAGGGCCCCGGCTATTACGTTAGTGAATACTAGTTTACTACAATTCTTAAAGGTTCATTCTGGTATTCGAATATTCGAATATTCGATCGAAAGAATTACCGAATATTCGAATATCAATTCTGCCATTCGAATGCATCCTTATTTTAAAGAGATTTTATAATGGCATGAGATTGTATGAGGATTGCATGCTTAAATCTGTAACATAACGTAAAAAATACAACAAGATGAACAGTGATATGCGCTGTAACGTGTTTGTCAATATCAATTAGGTTATGCGTTTGCCATGTAAGGTGCTTGATATAAAAATAATCGATTAACAGGTTTACAAAGGGTTAAACAAGAAGAGCTAACGATTAGTCACGGTCACAATTACCGGCTTACGACAAATAATAGTTACATTTCTACTGTCATCAGTGATAATGCAGGGAACAGTCTAGGAAGTCATTTGTGTGACTACGCATGCCAGAGATGACCGAGTAACTACGATTGCGAAAGTTGACAAAATATCGTGTCCGCACCAATAATGCATCGCTATTTTGTCATGTCATAAATCCGTCAAAGATCGTATATTTCCGTGTTTATTCGGAATGTTTATTAAATAATGCGAGGTTTTTATCATTGCTAGTCATTATTGATATTAAGATCATGGTTGTTATGTAAGAATTTTGCAACAGCTTCAATAAAACCAATTCAGCCGCTCCTTTGATGCAACATTCTTGTTGTAATTTAGAAAGCAATTACAGGCTAATAGTGTTTATTCATGTTTTATTACTTTAATCGAGTCATTACATGTTGTCGTTATTTGTTTTGTTCTGTGTGTTTTGTTATGAAAATATAATGTGTTCTCGTACAAATATGCGTATTACTCTCGAGTGACTTTTGATTGGTATCTGATTGCAAATAATCATGAATAATTAATGCTCATGTTCTGATATAATTTATCAATTGGAAAATGACATCTTTTATTTATACTTGTGGTTCTCAGTAATAATATCTACCTTGAATTTTTAAACCAGAATTTTAAAATATATGATTTTGTATTTGTTTGTTTTCTGATATCCTCATGCGATTATTATTGATTAAAGCCCATGTTTTCTGTTGCAATTTATAATCGTATATGCATGGTTGCTGTAACTGTTGTTGTTGTTGTTGTTGTAGTTGTTTAAATTGTAAGCTGTTGTTGTTGTTGTTGTTATTACTGATGCTTATGTTGTTGTTATTATTGATGTTATTGTTGATATTTTTGTTGTTAATGTTGTTGTTGTTATTGTTGTTGTTGTTGTTGTTGTTGTTGTTGTATGTGCTTATTAAGAAGGGCGCCGACTATATTGATATTACTTTAGAAATATTCCAACTTAGGGACTAGTTCATAAATTGCAGAACAATGCTTTCAAAAGTTTCCACGTTGCATGATAAAATATGAAGTTTAGTATGTTTTATAAAACTTTACACTTTAATTGATAATGAAACCTTAAATTATAATAGCCCTGCTTATCATTTTGAAAACTTTGATTTAAAATACCAACTCAATCATAACAACTCGGCCATCTCCGAGATAGATACACGCCGAGGTGTTCCGATTGATATCAACTTCTGCCTAAAATAGATGAAGGTTACACGGTACTATTACCAATATCCTTTATGTTTGTAAACCTCCTACGCAGTAATCTCCCTTGGTGACGGCAAAAATGCCGAGTTTTTAAAAATTAACCTTGAGCTTAATTGTTTGTTTTGAAAATGTCGTTCTAAAGAATGAACTCCAGGTAATTCCCTCTTGATGTATAGTATTTGTATCCCCGTTCTTTATACTCATTTGAGTGAAATATGTTACAAAAACTTATACAAAATATAAAGCAAGGAATTCACATAACATGCCGGTACAAATAAAAGGTGAATTTCATTGTATTGAAATCTATGTATTAGACCATTGACTCTATTTCTTCCGAAGAAACGTATGTATATTTTTGTTATAATTTAGTTTTAACCGGAGAATTAGCTTGACCCTCCCACCCCATAATATCTATAATTGCGGGCTTAAACTATTGTAACAATATTATTAACCATAATGTCCTTCGAGCATATGTACACCCAACATCAAAAAATATTATCATTGAAATAATAACCATTTTTGGTTAACTGCATGCACGTTTTTTTTTCTATTTTCATTGCGCCGACTTGATGCTTTGCATCAACTTTTTTCTTGTAGGTATATGAAACAGTACGGAACTATATTTATGCCGCGGTACAGTGTATATGGTCCCCGGCAGCAGATCGAGATTCCTGCTGTCGGCGCAATATTTATATAAATTTATTTCATGTTATAACATATCACAGTGATATGTTCGTAAGCGAAAACCTTTGACATTTGATAACATCCAAACTGCAGCAAATTAATAAATATAATGACGATTCCACTTATAACGTTTATTAGACACTGAAAAAGACACTAAAAAAGGAAATTTAAGATAAAATCCAAACAGTATTTAGGGAAGTACTAATAACCAGCCTAAATTGACGGTGAGCAAGCTGTGAGTATTAATTTTGTTAAAAATTCATCATTCATTACGTACAAGTTTGTTCGCATCGTTACGATGATGATGATGATGATGATGATGATGATGATGGTGGTGGTGGTGGTGGTGGTGGTGGTGGTGGTGATGATGATGATTGATGATGATGATGATGATGATGATGATGATGATGATGATGATGATGATGATGATGATGATGATGATGATGATGATGATGATATTCCCATAATGAACTGAAACAATGATGGAAATTACAGGGACAAGCCCAATACCAAAAATTAACCAAGCTTAGAATACAACCTACGTTTTTAGCCTAGGCACTCATTAATGATAAAGAACGGCTCGTTTGCTACGCTCACTCCGCTCATTCACTACGCTCACTCCGCTCATTCACTACGCTCATTCCGCTCATTCACTACGCTCACTCCGCTCATTCACTACGCTCACTCCGCTCATTCACTACGCTCACTCCGCTCATTCATAACCATTTAGATTGTTCTTTTTGTTCTCAAACTACTTTAAGGGATCAAGGAAAACATACACCAAGATACAACACAGTAAATAACATTGCAGGGATTATGCGAGGTGCCTATATCTGAAATCGGACACATCTGGTAGATAGCAATAAAATATATTAAAATGCATATTTAAACGTTAAGATTGTAAAGGGGCTAGTTTAGCTTGATAAGCTTTTTTATTGTCATCTTATCATTGTCGTTTGTTTTTGATTGTTCTCAAATCGCATGGTGCGACAAGAGTGAAACTTGTATACGGTAAATCTAGTTTCATATTTCGGTACACACTACCTTTGCCTCAATGTATTTCACTGTGTTCGCTGATAGTTCCAAGAAAGTAACAGCATGCATGGAAAAAAATCAAACTACGTGTAAGATGTCGATGTATACGGCACATATTGTATTGTTTGATTCTTGTTCGTTTGTCTATACTTTTTCTGTTTAATTTACATTGAATTATGTGTATCAATTTTTTGTATCCGTGAAGATATTTCAGACCTGGAAATCTTTTATATCAGTGAAGACCATTCAGACCTGGCAGTGATTATATCAGTAAAGATCAGTCAGACCTTGCAGTATTAATATAAGTGAAGACCATTCAGACATGGTAGTGATTTTATCAGTGAAGACCATTCAGGCCTAGTAATAATTATATTAGTGAAGACCATTCAGACCTGGTAGTGATTATATTAGTGAAGACCATTCAGACATGGCAGTGATTATATCAGTGAAGATCATTCAGACCTTGTAATGATTATATCAGTGAAGATCATTCAGACCTGGTAGTGATTATATCAGTGAAGACCATTCAGACCTGGTAGTGATTATATCAGTGAAGACCATTCAGACCTGGTAATGATTATATCAGTGAAGATCATTCAGACCTGGTAGTGATTATATCAGTGAAGACCATTCAGACCTGGCAGTGATTATATCAGTGAAGACCATTCAAACCCTGCAGTATTAATATAAGTGAAGACCATTCAGACCTGGTAATGATTATATCAGTGAAGACCATTCAGACCTGGTAGTGATCATATCAGTGAAGACCATTCAGACCTGGTAGTGATTATATAAGTGAAGATCATTCAGACCTTGTAATGATTATATCAGTGAAGATCATTCAGACCTGGTAATGATTATATCAGTGAAGATCATTCAGACCTGGTAGTGATTATATCAGTGAAGATCATTCAGACCTTGCAGTATTAATATAAGTGAAGACCATTCAGACCTGGTAGTGATTATATCAGTGAAGACCATTCAGACCTGGTAGTGATCATATCAGTGAAGACCATTCAGACCTGGTAGTGATTATATCAGTGAAGATCATTCAGACCTGGTAGTGAGTATATCAGTGAAGACCATTCAGACCTGGTAGTGATCATATCAGTGAAGACCATTCAGACCTGGTCATGATTATATCAGTGAAGATCATTCAGACCTGGTAGTGATCATATCAGTGAAGACCATTCAGACCTGGTAGTGATGATATCAGTGCAGACCATTCAGACCTGGTAATGATTATATCAGTGAAGATCATTCAAACCTGGTAGTGATCATATCAGTAAAGACAATTCAGACCTGTTAGTGATTATATCAGTGAAGATCATTCAGACCTGGTAGTGATTATATCAGTGAAGATCATTCAGACCTGGTAGTGATCATATCAGTGAAGACCATTCAGACCTGGTAATGATTATATCAGTGAAGACCATTCAGACCTGGTAGTGATCATATCAGTGAATACCATTCAGACCTGGTAGTGATTATATCAGTGAAGATCATTCAGACCTGGTAATGATTATATCAGTGAAGATCATTCAGACCTGGTAATGATTATATCAGTGAAGACCATTCAGACCTGGTAATGATTATATCAGTGAAGACCATTCAGACCTGGTAGTGATTATATCAGTGAAGACCATTTAGACCTGGTAGTGATTATATCAGTGAAGACCATTCAGACCTTGCAGTATTAATATAAGTGAAGACCATTCAGACCTGGTAATGATTATATCAGTGAAGACCATTCAGACCTGGTAGTGATTATATTAGTGAAGACCATTCAGACCTGGTAATGATTATATTAGTGAAGACCATTCAGACCTGGTAATGATTATATTAGTGAAGACCATTCAGACCTGGTAATGATTATATCAGTGAAGATCATTCAGACCTGTTAATGAGTATATCCGTGAAGATATTTCAGACCTGGTAATGATTATATCAGTGAAGACCATTCAGACCTAGTAATGATTATATCAGTAAAGACCATTCAGACCTGGTAATGATTATAACCGTGAAGACCATTCAGACCTGGTAATAATTATATCAGTGAAGACCATTCAGACCTGGTAATGATTATATCAGTGAAGACCATTCAGACTTGGTAATGATTATATCAGTGAAGACCATTCAGACCTGGTAATGATTATATCCGTGAAGACCATTCAGACTTGGTAATGATTATATCAGTGATGATCATTCAGACCTGGTATTCTTTTATATCAGTGAAGACCATTCAGACCTGGTAATCTTTTATACCAGTGAAGACCATTCAGACCTTGTAATGATAATATAAGTGAAGACTATTAAGACCTGGTAATTATTATATCAGTAAAGACCATTCAGACCTGGTAATGATTATATCAGTGAAGATCGTTGAGACCTGGTAATGATTAGTGAAGACCAATCAAAACTGGCAGTCATTATATGAGTGAAGATCATTCAGACCTGGTAATGATTATATCAGTGAAGACCATTCAGACCTGGTAATGATTATATCAGTGAAGACCATTCAGACTTGGTAATGATTATATCAGTGAAGACCATTCAGAACTGGAAATAATTATATCCGTGAAGACCATTCAGACCTGGCAGTGATTATATTCGTGAAGACCATTCAGACCTGGTAATGATTATATCCGTGAAGACCATTCAGACCTGCTAATAATTATATCCGTGAAGACCACTCATACCTTGTGATGATTATATCAGTGAAGAGCATTCAGACCTGGTAATGATTATATCAGTGAAGACCATTCAGACCTGGTAATGATTATATCAGTGAAGACCATTCAGACCTGGTAATGATTATATCAGTGAAGACCATTCAGACCTGGTAATGATTATATTAGTGAAGACCATTCAGACCTGGTAATGATTATATTAGTGAAGACCATTCAGACATGGTAATGATTATATTAGTGAAGACCATTCAGACATGGTAATAATTATATTAGTGAAGACCATTCAGACCTGGTAATGATTATATCAGTATTGTTTTTATTTCAGTTGAGGTCATACTTGGTAGTATTTATTTAATACTCGGTCGAAGACAACGTGACGGTTTGGATTTTGTAAGTAACCAAACTCTCATGTTTTGAAAAAATAAGAATGGAACCTAAATTTACCAATAATATTCACGAATGATTTAATGTCTTTAAAGCAAAAAGGCTTAGTCACCGTTTGTATTTTGTTTTGTTTTCATTCGATGGGTGGCTCAGGTTCGCAGTATCCATAACGTACATAAATACTTGCAGTATTGTCCTCACATGAGGGCAAATGCAATTAAAGAGTTCATTTTGTTCCTGATTTTGTCGCAATGATTATAAACAGCATTCATACAATAACTCCTGCATTATCCCGAGAGTAAAGACGTATTGATTAATGGATGAGGTTGGCTTACGAAATGTGAATGCTTGAACAAATATTTTACATCAAATTAAGTCATAAAACAGTACCATTTTAAGGATCTGAGGATTGTCTGAACTGCTGCTTTCAACATACATTCTTGAGTAAACCTTCTTCGTTAAATAGTATCAAACAGAAACACACAAGAAGCGACCGCAAGAAACTGGAGTAAACGTGCCATGTGCCAAAACTGATATGTTTAAACCGCCAAATTATGCTGAAGTTCCGAGATATCTGCATGTGCAGCAAATATATCTCACAGACCTACACTCCGAATGCCAACACGGCACAGTAATCTCTGTCGGTTATATCAAACTTTTAACAGTTGAGTCCGATTGCTATAAGTTTTCTGCTCAATGAAGCATCACATTTTCTACGATGCAAACGTGCTGACTGTTTGGCAAGACAAGCCCGTCTCGCCCACGAGGTATTCCTGTGTTCGCCCAGAAACGGTCTGTCAAACAGGGTTTATCACGATGAAGGGAAGCATCGATAAACGAACAAAAAACGAGGAGGTATTTCGGACATGTAATAGACAACAAACTTACAATACCAAAAGTACCTACTATTACAATCAATAGACGTTTAATCAGTCCTGCTTTGATTATAAGCCTCATTTTCAGAAAGCCCGTAGTAACACGCCGTTCGTCCGCGTAACGTTTCTAAATGTAAATGCATCTACACCAACTTGCATTTCGCATTTTCATATCAATGAATGGCAATTTTTAATGTTTTCAAAATACACATTATAGACAACGCGGTTTGGTATTGTTAGTGTAATAACGCTTCATAAATGTTGCAATCAACTCAGTTCTTAATTCCAGTTTAGCTAACTGATCCAAGGCCATGGTGGGTATATGGTGCACTGATCCAAGGCCATGGCGGGTATATGGTGCACTGATCCAAGGCCATGGCGGGTATATGGTGCACTGATCCAAGGCCATGGCGGGTATATGGTGCTGATCCAAGGCCATGGCGGGTATATGGTGCACTGATCCAAGGCCATGGCGGGTATATGGTGCACTGATCCAAGGCCATGCCGGGTATATGGTGCACTGATCCAAGGCCATGGCGGGTATATGGTGCACTGATCCAAGGCCATGGCGGGTATATGGTGCACTGATCCAAGGCCATGGCGGGTATATGGTGCACTGATCCAAGGCCATGGCGGGTATATGGTGCACTGATCCAAGGCCATGGCGGGTATATGGTGCATTAGCTAACTGATCCAAGGCCATGGCGGGTATATGGTGCACTGATCCAAGGCCATGGCGGGTATATGGTGCACTGATCCAAGGCCATGGCGGGTATATAGTGCACTGATCCAAGGCCATGGCGGGTATATGGTGCACTGATCCAAGGCCATGGCGGTATATGGTGCAGATCCAAGGCCATGGCGGGTATATGGTGCACTGATCCAAGGCCATGGCGGGTATATGGTGCACTGATCCAAGGCCATGGCGGGTATATGGTGCATTAGTTCAGTATTATTTACTTCTATGAGTTAACTCAGTTTATGCTGCTGTTTAACTGTTTAACTGTTTAACTTAACTGCTGCTGTTTATACTTACATTTTGGATTATGCAATTTGTATGTTTGCCTTTTACACGAGTTCATATTGCTGGTTTGGCCATACGTATATGTTTTACATAAAAAAAGATAAATGCTTGTTTTAGTGTAAGATCGTTATTTATCACATGCTTTCCGATGGTTCAAATATATTATTCAGTGAATTAAAAATGATATTTCACTGTTTCAAACAGTGAAAAAATCAATTTGATATTTCCAATGTTTTAAAATTTGAGCCCATTCTCACGTCCAGATCAAACATCAGCGCGCACAGTGCTTGGGCACAATTTCAACGACGTTATTTCAGAAATGACGTTCCATAAATTTCGCAAACAATTTACGCGCTTTCTGAAAAACTACAATAAAATGTCATTTTATATCCTTTCTAGCATATAATAAAAAGAAGAAAAAAACAACACCAAAATGATTATCAACTTGTGAAAACAAAAGAAAATAGCTTCTGCTGCTCACTCGGTGAAATACATTACGATCTTAAAATGAAAGAAACAAATCTCCTCCTTACTTTCGTTATTTTAAATAGTTCACCGCGTGAACACCAAAAGAAGATATTTATCTTATGGCTACGCCACTCGTGAAATGTAGCTTTTGGTGCTCCCTTGGTGGAATATATTGCGATCTTACACTGAAGCACACAATTATCCTCTATATATTTCACCGAGTGAACACTTAAAGCTATATTTCACGTTGCAATTGTGCCCCAGCCCTGGGCTCTCTGCCGTTTGTTTTAGACGTGAAATAAGGGGGTAAACATATCAAGGTCATGCTTTCACTTTTTAAAACAGTGCAATATCAATTTAGATTCAATAGTCAATCTCTCTAAACCACCGGAAAGCATTTAATAAAAGAGCGGTTCTTATCATATAAACACCGCTAGGAAAATGAAGTCATTCAACTTTGAATATTTTTTATTTTTTTTGTAAAATACAGAGGATCTTTAGTATTAGCGTCAAATCACCGTTTGGAGTCCCGTCATGAGCTTATAGCATTTACTTGACGTTATACACTTAAATAAGTTTAACAATATTCCTTCAATTTAGATTACAGTGTTTCACATTAATTTCCGTTTTCTGCTTTTTTGGTGGAGTAGCTTTATTGATAAATGATGAATTTATACCACCGAGGATGAATGTAAAGTACTTAAATATGTGATTAAAGACTTCAGCCAATCATAAGATATTTGAAATGCGTTAAATTGCCATCGTGATATTGTTTTACTCTGTGTAAGCGCACTTTTACCAGGTGTTAAGTGGGCGGTAAGTGCAAAACCTCCTATATTTATAAAACCCACACAACAACAGGATATTAAATGCTGTAATAGATTAATAATTATAATTTAAGGCATTTTATTGGACAACTTTTAAAGAAGTGAGTATGCTGTAATTAAGACTATTTAAAGTTTCCTTAACTTTTTGAGCACGTCATAAAGACATAACTAATGTGCGCTTTTTAATTATAATTAACTTAATAATAATATAATGAACACTACAGGGACAAGCCCAGTAGCAAAAACATTCACGAAGACCCTATTTTGAGAGACTATGTGCCTGATACTAACAGATACTCAACGCGACACATGCAGCGTCACAAACAACAAGAACACATTTCAAATGCATAACAATATCTTTACTAAAACACATGGCTCCCGGAGGAGACACAGAGACCCGTACATAGAGCAGTATTACTGCGATTTGTAGAAGTGGAAGAGGCTGATAAATTTTATTCTAGCTGTAATTTGGTTGTCGTGTGTTATTTTCTACTTATTTTGGTAATTCGCTGTGTTGTTGCCTTGGATGTATTCGGGCCACTGAAAACAAATATATAAGAATTTCATGTACGTGAAGTTTTGAGATATTGTCCTGTATTCTTGAAGATGTGTACATACAAGTTAGGAGGTTTGTTGTTGCAAAAAGATTTTACTGAGTGTTTCAAGGCGGTTACCACAATTACTATTTATGGACGTCATAGACTGAAGTTAGCCATATTCAAAACACATTTTAAATAATATCAACAATTTTGTAATAGTTCTATGATCTATGAGAAAATCTAATATATTGAAACGTGTAAAAATAATTCTCAATTTGATAATCGGTTGTATATCTCGTTCAAAATAAAACGGCTTCGTCACCTCGAGATATTGTGTGTTTAAGAGAGGAATAATAAAACTGACATTTACCAGGTCCTACTTGTCAAAATCCAACAACATCCTCGTATTAATTCGAACCAAATCATCATCGTAGGTGACATAAATAAAGATCAACTCAATACTTCAAATCATAAATTTAAGGATATTCTTCTTTTAAATAATTTGACAAATATAATTAATGCTCCTACACGAGTGACAAATACCTCTGCAACACTTTTGGACCCAATCGCGATAAGCAATAACATAAAACTGCATCACGCTGGCATACTTGATTCAAATAACTCGATCAGTGATCATCTAGGTACTTTTGCATACATTGATTTTAACTTTCCGGAAAATAATACTTACCAAAGGCGAGTCTGGAACTATAAACGCGCAGATTTTACTAAACTAAATGACCTAATTAATAATTATGATTGGTCTTCTTTACACCCGCTTGATATAAATACAGCAACACGTAAATTTACAGAAATATTCATAAACTTAGTCAAACAATGTATTCCAAATTATTTAGTTACTATACGATCCGACGACAAACCATGGTACACAAACGAGATTTGAAAGTTTTCAAGACAACGCGACAGGTTAAAGAAGGTAGCAACCGTAAGCGGTAAAACATTAGATTGGAATAAATACAAAACTTTTAGAAACAAAGTTAATAACATGAAAAAGTACGCTAAAACAATTTTTTATAACAACATTGAGGAGTCTTTAAATGATTTCAAAAACAACAATCAAAAACAATATTGGAAGACCGTAAAGCTCTTAACTAAAAGCAATACAAACTGTGACCAGAATATACCACCACTGCAAAACAATGACCTGTCATTTTCATTTACTGACACCGATAAAGCAACTACTCTTAATAATTACTTTTCGTCAATATCTACTGTTGATGATTCAACTTCTTCTCTTCCTCCATTTGCCTCTAAAACCAATTCCTCTTTTACCAATATTATTATTAATGAACAAGAAGTCACAGACATTCTTAGTATTCTGGATATAAATAAAGCAACAGGACCTGATCAAATATCTCACCGTATGTTAAAAGAAACAAAAAATACAATTTGCAAACCACTCACAATATTATTCAACAAATCGTTAGTAGAGACCACTTTTCCTAGCGATTGGAGGTTAGCTCATGTATTGCCATTATTCAAAAAAGGTGAAAAGTATTTGCCCTCAAATTATAGACCAATTTCCCTAATTAGTTGTGTTGGCAAGGTTATGGAAAGAGTAATACACAAACATATCCATAATTATCTTATACAAAATAATCTCATATTCAAAAACCAATCAGGCTTTTTACCAGGACATTCGACAATATACCAGCTCGTAGATATGTATAATCAAATTTGTAAATCGTTTGACGATAAAAAGTCAACATGTATTGTATTCTGTGATATTAGTAAAGCATTTGATAGAGTATGGCATAAAGGTTTATTATTTAAATTAAGACAATACGGTATCAATGGTGATGTTTTAAATTGGCTTTCAAGTTACCTTCAATGTAGATCTCAAAGGGTTTTTGTAAAATCATCATTCTCTCAAAAAAATGTCAATAAATGCTGGAGTCCCCCAAGGGTCCGTGTTAGGCCCTTTATTGTTCCTTATATATATTAACGATATAGCTGATCCGTTATTAAGTATAACACGCCTTTTCGCTGATGATAGCTCGCTAGCTGTTACTTCAACTGATGTTAATTACATTGAACGTACATTGAATCATGATCTTTATAAAATACATCGTTGGGCAGAGCAATGGCTTATAACTTTTAACTCTGCTAAAACGCAAGTTATGTTCTTCTCAAGAACCAATGATAACCGTCCAACTCTTATTTTCAATAACAGCCAACTCAACTTTGTTGAACACCATAAACATCTCGGAGTAACACTTAGTGACAATGGAAAATGGCATGAACATATTAACTCTATAATTAATTCTGCATGCAAAGTATTGGGCTCTATGAGACTACTTAAATATAAACTGAAGCGGAACACTATTAACCAAATATATATTTCATACCTTCGTCCAATTCTAGAATATGGGTCAATAATCTGGGACAATTGCACTAAATATGAGAAAGACATGTTAGAAAGAATTCAGTATGAGGCGGCAAGACTAGTCACTGGACTTACCCGTTCCGTCTCTATTAACAATTTATTAAATGAAATAGGTTGGGTATCTTTAGCTGATCGAAGAAAAATGCAAAAACTAATATTGATGTATAAATATAAGGAAGGTTACTTGCCACATTATTTAATTGACGATATGCCTCAACTTGTTAGAAATAATACCCCATATAATCTTAGAAATAATGATAACCTTGAAACACTTGCAAGAAGAACTGAAATGTATTCTAATTCCACGATACCATCCTCAGCGAAATTATGGAATGATCTTAACCCAGAAATAAAAATGTCTGACACACTAGCAGCTTTTAAATATCAGCTTAAAAAGATGTACAAACCCCCAACAGTCCCAAACTACTACTATCATGGTGAGAGATTAATGCAAATTCAACACACTCGAATAAGAAACAAATGTAGCAATCTTCATGCAGATCTTTTTAACAACTTTCTACGTGACGATCCATTTTGCGAATGTGGCAATAGTTATGAAGATGCTGAACATTATTTCTTCAGATGTCCTTTATATGAAAATGCGAGATTAACTTTATTTACAAAAACTAGACCCTATCACCCTTTAAGTCCTGATAAACTCCTGAATGGTATAGACAGTTTAACTGATGACGATAATAGTAAACTCTTTCAACAAGTCCAAGCCTTTATTAAACATACAGGAAGATTTCACCAGCAAACTACCTAAGCGAGTATACGAAATAGTAAATAGCCATGTGGAAGCATAAGCGCTGTAACATTTGATGTAACGCTATGTGAGGGTTGTGCTTGGGGTGGTGCTTTTGTCTCCTTTATATGTTTTTCTCTGTCCTTTTTTTCTCTCGTCAGTTTCTTTTTCTTCTTCTATATCAATTCTTCATGTTCTTGTTTGATACAATGTTGTTTTTCTTCGCTTTTTTCTAATAATATAACGAATATTACTTATACACGCAAATTCACAAATTAAATACATTATATACTTTTAGCATATTATGCATTATGCTCTTTTTAGCATATACTACTTTTCATACCAATCATCTTGTTAACTCTAACGAAACTATAAGGGGAGGGCCGTAACTAATGTTGTTGATAACTTGTGGCCCGACCCTTTTGCATACAACTTTGATAACATTTATTTCAAACTTTTCTATATACATGTATGTAAATATTTTGACAATTGTAATAATGTTTATAATTATGCAATAAAATATTATTAAATATTAATTCGAGTTTGGTGTCATCGCAATAACATGAGCTGTTTAAGGCAAACCATACAATGTAACAGTGATCGACACTAGCGCAGAGGGAAATTATTTAAGCATCAAACGAAAGCTGTTACATTTCCTAAGTATTGCTTGGATAATATTATAATTTCTTAGTCCAGTTTGCCATGAGAGGAAACTACAGCAGGATTTTAAAGATATTCTTATTTTTCTATCAAACAAAACATGAACACATTCATTACATGGTAAGATATTTTGAATGTCATTGTGAAATGGCTGTTTTTTTCTATCAAACAAACGCGCGGAGTATTTTATTACATGGATAATGCAGCACTTCTGCGAAAGAAGCCATTATTGTAAATTTAAAATTGAATTAATTCCCTAATGAGAAATAAAGGTGCAATATTTTCTCTGAACCATCAAAGGACGGTTTTCAAGATTTAATTCATTACGATAGAGGAGTCATTAGCGTTTGTTATGAAGAGGGATTGCTTTTCGTCAAGCTCAACAGGCAATGCATTTCAGTAGGTCTACAGTTAAACGGATGTAAATGAGATTAGAGGGAATTGAACGTAAATATTGTTCAAGGATGATTCAAATAGCTACTGGATACATCTCAAAAGCATGCATTACAGTAAGTTAGTTTATATTATAATATGTAGCAGGAAATCAGATGCCTAGATTAATGAAATACATTCATGATCTTAAAGACAATCCACCTATTTTGATAACGATTTAATATATTTCTGGCTTTACATAAACGTGTTATTGATAAGGATCTTTATAAGAGATATGCACAGTGGGCACAATGCACATTCAACACATGCAAATAGCTTATTAGACTATTTTTGACACGAGTACAGTCATATTTTACTCTCGAAAAACCATTAAATTAAAAATGGTGACTGGCGATGAAAAGGGGCAATATGTAAGTGGCGGTCACGCGATAAACAACTGTAAAAAATGAAGATACATTAAAATATTTGAAAGAGCTGTCCCGGTTGGATTGTAGCTGTGTATTCACTTAATCAAAAAAAAAAGTGTAAACTTGTCAGCGCCCTCTCTGCACCCTCTGCTTCTACGGTATTATTTTGCATGAACTATATATATAACCAAGTTATGTAAAATGATCCCGGAGGACCAGAAATTAGATACCATCTTCCAGCTGACACACAGAGTAATTGAACCAATTAAATACCCTTTTCAGGACAAATACATGCCATTTATACCTCTTCCAACGCATGTTGCGAATGTTAATGAACTATTTTAGCAAAGGTATTTTTAATTTGTTTTTATCTTAAATAAGGACAACAATTTTCTTTTTATAAAGCAGTTGAAAGGTGGTTCACCCTCTCTTGTCAGATATATTATTCTATTTTTGTTACAAAAAACACCCAGCTACAATACACAATATCATGTTGCGTATGTATATTTATACTCATATATCGGAATATATATGTATATGTGTTATTTCAAACTATCCTTCCATGTTAAACGTTTTGACACTTTGACTCTAAGGATGCGAGTAAATTGTTTAAACGTATCGAAAGAAATATACCTTATGTTTGAGGAATTTAAATGGGCATACTCATATTGCTTGTACATGTACCCAATGACCATGTAAAATGCTTATAGCAAATTTTGTCGCGACATGGAGTGATAAGGATATTCAGCAATTACTTACTATAAGATTGATGTAACTAGAGCTATATATTTCACTTTTGAGCTTGATAAAGTTATTTGGGAGGGTATGAATTTATTGTACTAAATACTCCCTTTTTTGGAATACGTTGTTGCTAACCGGCAGTCCGTGGGAATCCAGTTACGTGCTGGTTTGATCGCCTATGATGTAGACTGTTGTTCCTTCGCCGGCTTGTGGAAAAAAACCTTCTTAAATATCATTTTTTTAAGTTTTATTTTCTTGCGTTTATTCCAATCAATTTATTACCATTTATTAGTCAACTTGCATGCATTAATGTATGCTTCTTATAATGACAATAAATGCGCGAACTCTTGTAAGATGAACAAGGCATACACATATTGACCAAATTCCACAGGTAAAAATTTACCGAATGAATATTTGAAAATTCAAAGATGTTAACAAAACAAATGTGGGTTAAAATTGGATTATAAACAATTGTTAACACGTTTTGGAGTTGGTTCACGCTACATAGATATGAATACACCCTCACAGTCAAAACTCAGTTGTATATGCATGAAGACAGGTCGTTTCAAAGTTGGGGTAAATACCACGCTTCGATCTTGACAATTCGAGTTATTTGACGTTTAGTTTGGTTGGGTATTTTAATTTATCAGTTAATTGCTTTGTGAATTTTCCGCGAAGTTTGTATTACAAAGTCTGACAGTTTGAAGAGATGTTAAGTAGATGATATAACATCGAATTTATGTTCGAACATTTGTTTGAGTCAAATGTTTTGTACAAAAGAAAATGTTGGGGCATTCAGCTTCATAGAAAAACTACGGATATCCATTTCCCTAATAAACGGTGATTTGTGTTTATTTAGTCTTTATGACACATATGCATTTTTAAGATCAATTTTGACATAATTTACTGATTCAAGTGAGGTACTCAGTTTTTTTTAAAGGGAAGTAACTACCAATGATTTCAAAAGTAGTTCTAAATGTTGATATTTCGACTCATTAGTTTGCAGTGAAACTATTTCCACTGCTGTTATTTCACAGATTTAACTCCATATTGAAGCGAAAAGCATGATATATATAACCTACATCTATGAACATACTTGTCAGTTTGGTAAGTATTGGGTCAGAAATTATAAGGGGCATACAAGGTGAATTTGGTCAACTTTTAACAACTTATGGGCCATAACTCTGGAATAAAAAATAAATAATTGATATACAGTCAAACCTGTATTAAGTGGTCACCTTTGGGAAAAGGTCAAAGTGGCTGCTCATGACAGGTGGCCACTTAATCAAGGTTGGAATTTTCCGACACTTTGGCTTTGTTCAAACAGAGGTCGATTATGTATCTTAACCATCACCTCACACCACATTCAGTATCAGCAGTACCATGATTATTAAAGAAGGTTGAATACAAATGTAGAAAAAATAATTTTATTGCAAAATTATAAATACAATGCAGTAGATAAAAGCTTATGCATAGCATTTTCGTTACTCCTGTCTCTAATTCATAGTGCATTTACATTGAGCCGACATTTTCATGCCAAGCACGTCACTCTGTGAAACCAGTTCAATGAGTTCCTCGTTTCCTGTAATTTTCCTCTTTTAGCGTTTGGATTGCTAGCATAATCATCCAGATGTTCACGCTTACGCTCTAGCAAAAATTTACTTGAGTCCGTCCACACTTAAATTCCTTGGCAGACTTCTTGCACTACGTCCGTTTTCTAATAATGTCATACACTCGACACGTTCTTCTAGAGTCAAACACATTAGATTTGTGTTATTGTCAGCCATAATCAAAATTAAAAAGAATATCAAGAACAATGCTATGTAAATATCCGTTCGTAGAAATATAAATCCGTGCACCTTCAAAATTATTATGGAAATGAATACACATCGTTACTTGTTTCGCACAGTATGTAATATCCCCATAACCATGTCACTCCATTTGCTTTAAATTGGACAACAAATGCTCCGGTAAGAGAGAGGACAAAGGGATTGGGATTAAATTTCGACAATGCACTGGTCATAACTTTAGACTAAACATTGCTATCTGACCTTAGTTTAAGATTGCATATTTTAGAGAGCGAGGACGATGCCTACGACGTCGCCGACAACATGTGCATGCTAGCAAAGCGACATGAAAACCTAACACTACATAAAGCAAACACAAATTCCGACTGCTACATGATGAAAGTGAAGTATCCCAGTGTTTTACCGGATTGTAAATGTTTCTTTCAATAGGAGTGCTGGACACCTGGATACACAAATGAATGGTCTTGAGTGATTCAGAAATGAAGGTACTCGTAGAATAACATAATTATATTACCGTAGAAATATAGTTATATATATATCTCCGCTGATGTTTGGGTAGATAGGAATCACTTTTCTCAATGAGAGTTTGTTTAAATCAAATACTGAAACATTTATCAACACATAGGCGCATATGGGCTAGTAGTGTTATCAATATATGTTTAACATAGAATGAACACAAGAACTTCAAACAAACACATACACACATCAAAGTATATAAAAGAAAGGGTTAATCGGGGTTGTGAGGCGAAACTAACACGTCATTTATGGTAAACATCTTATCAAAATAATTATTATGCCGTTCCCTTCAATCATAACATATCATTAAAACAAACTTGAATGGTTTGAGAACACAGAAGAGGAAACCAAGCATTCTATCCTAATTATGCACATGCGGTATCATGCGTGTACGATCTTGTTCTATTCTGGATTTATGTTTGCTATTTATACAAACACGCAACATTGTTAACGATCTCCTTCTGTTTAATCAAAATAATAACAACCATTATTTGCTCACTGATTATTTTTTTAATCCGAATTCTCAAGAAAATCTCCGTTTGGTTGAGTAACAGTAACAAAAGTTATCTGCTATAAATCAAGGTTGGTTACTGAAAACCTAACGCATATATCAATAGATGTGATCACATCAGTTCACCGAAAGTCTGGTAACTCCATATTGATGGTTCACGTTTTATAACTATATCAGCAACCATCGCCAATGTTGCAACTAAGTCAGTTAAACGGTACAACAAACTATTGGGTTATCATTCATTACCGACACTGTGGTCATTTCATAGGATGCGTCATTCATTACGGACAGTGCGGACATACCATAAGATGCGTAATTCATTACGGACAGTGCGGTCATATCATAGGATGCGCCATTCATTACGGACATACCATAAGATGCGTGATTCATTACGGACAGTGCGGACATATCATAGGATGCGTCATTCATTACGGACAGTGCGGACATATCATAGGATGCGTGTTTCATTACGGACAGTGCGGTCATATCATAGGATGCGTGATTCATTACGGACAGTGCGGTCATACCATAAGATGCGTGATTCATTACGGACAGTGCAGTCATATCATAGGATGCGTGATTCATTACGGACAGTGCGGACAAACCATAAGATGCGTGATTCATTACGGACAGTGCGGTCATATCATAGGATGCGTCATTCATTACGGACAGTGCGGACATATCATAGGATGCGTCATTCATTACGGACAGTGCGGTCATATCATAGGATGCGTGATTCATTACGGACAGTGCGGACAAACCATAAGATGCGTGATTCATTACGGACAGTGCGGTCATATCATAGGATGCGTCATTCATTACGGACAGTGCGGACATATCATAGGATGCGTCATTCATTACGGACAGTGCGGTCATATCATAGGATGCGTCATTCATTACGGACAGTGCGGACAAATCATAGGATGCGGTCATTCATTACGGACAGTGCGGACATATCATAGGATGCTTCATTCATTACGGACAGTGCGGTCATATCATAGGATGCGTCATTCATTACGGACAGTGCGGACATATCATAGGATGCGTCATTCATTGCGGACAGTGCGGTCATATCATAGGATGCGTCATTCATTACGGACAGTGCGGATAAATCATAGGATGCGTCATTCATTACGGACAGTGCGGTCATATCATAGGATGCGGTCATTCATTGCGGACAGTGCGGACATATCATAGGATACGTCATTCATTGCGGACAGTGCGGTCATATCATAGGATGCGTCATTCATTACGTACAGTGCGGTCATATCATAGGATGCGTCATTCATTACAGACAGTGCGGTCATATCATAGGATGCGTCATTCATTACGGACAGTGCGGTCATATCATCGGATGCGTCATTCATTACGGACAGTGCGGACATATCATAGGATGCGTCATTCATTGCGGACAGTGCGGTCATATCATAGGATGCGTCATTCATTACGGACAGTGCGGACATATCATAGGATGCGTCATTCATTGCGGACAGTGCGGTCATATCATAGGATGCGTCATTCATTGCGGACAGTGCGGTCATATCATAGGATGCGTCATTCATTGCGGACAGTGCGGTCATATCATAGGATGCGTCATTCATTGCGGACAGTGCGGACATATCATAGGATGCGTCATTCATTGCGGACAGTGCGGACATATCATAGGATGCGTCATTCATTACGGACAGTGCGGTCATATCATAGGATGCGTCATTCATTGCGGACAGTGCGGACATATCATAGGATGCGTCATTCATTACGGACAGTGCGGTCATATCATAGGATGCGTCTTTCATTACGGACAGTGAGGTCATATCATAGGATGCGTCATTCATTACGGACAGTGAGGTCATATCATAGGATGCGTCATTCATTACGAACAGTGCGGACATATCATAGGATGAGTCATTCATTACGGACAGTGCGGACATACCATAAGATGCGTGATTCATTACGGACAGTGCGGTCACATCATAGGATGCGTCATTCATTACGGACAGTGCGGACATACCATAAGATGCGTGAATCATTACGGACAGTGCGGTCATATCATAGGATGCGTCATTCATTACGGACAGTGCGGACATATCATAGGATGCGTCATTCATTACGGACAGTGCGGACATATCATAGGATGCGTGATTCATTACGGACAGTGCGGTCATATCATAGGATGCGTCATTCATTACGGACAGTGCGGACATATCATAGGATTCATCATTCATTACGGACAGTGCGGTCATATCATCGGTAGGGGTCGACAGAAATGATCTTAAATCAAAGCTTTGGGAGGTAGTAGTCGAGAGGAATGATCTAAAAGCAAAGCTTTGGGAGGTTACGGTCGAGAAGCTTGCTTAGGGTGAAAATGGTCTTGAAGTATAAACTTAAAGCACAGTTTAGGATGAGGGTGACCCAGAGAAAAGAACTAGAAGCTTGCTTAGGGTGAGATTGGTCGAGATGTATGAACTAGAAGCTTGCTTAGGGTGAGAGTGGTCTTGAAGTATGAACTAGAAGCACAGCTTAGGGTGAGATTGGTCTAGATGTATGAACTAGAAGCTTGCTTAGGGTGAAAGTGGTCTTGAAGTATGAACTAGAAGCACAGCTTAGGGTGATATTGGTCTAGATGTATGAACTAGAAGCTTGCTTAGGGTGAAAGTGGTCTTGAAGTATGAACTAGAAGCACAGCTTAGGGTGAAAGTGGTCTTGAAGTATATACAAGAAGCTTGCTTAGGGTGAGATTGGTCTTGAAGTATGAACTAGAAGCTTGCTTAGGGTGAAAGTGGTCTTGAAGTATGAACTAGAAGCTTGCTTAGGGTGAGATTGGTCTAGATATATGAACTAGAAGCTTGCTTAGGGTGAGAGTGACCTAGAGGTAAGAACTAGAAGCACAGCTTAGGGTGAAATTGGTCTAGATGTATGAACTAGAAGCTTGCTTAGGGTGAAAGTGGTCTTGAAGTATGAACTAGAAGCACAGCTTAGGGTGAAATTGGTCTTGAAGTATGAACTAGAAGCTTGCTTAGGGTGAAAGTGGTCTTGAAGTATGAACTAGAAGCTTGCTTAGGGTGAGAGTGACCTAGAGGTAAGAACTAGAAGCACAGCTTAGGGTGAAAGTGGTCTAGATGTATGAACCAGAAGCTTGCTTAAGGTGAGAGTGGTCTTGAAGTATGAACTAGAAGCATAGCTTAGGGTGAGATTGGTCTAGATGTATGAACTAGAAGCTTGCTTAGGGTGAAAGTGGTCTTGAAGTATGAACTAGAAGCATAGCTGAGGGTGAGTGGGGTCTATATGTATACACTTAAAACATAGCTTAGGGTGTGAGCTGTCTAGATGAATGCACTTAAAAGCATAGCACAGGTTGAGAGTGTCCTAGGTGCGTAAAGTAAAAACATTACATAGTAGTGGGTGGAAAACCTTATGATAAAGCATCAAACATTAATCCCTTATAGTGCTCAGTAATAGTATTGATATTGTCAACCAGCGTTGTGTATTGTTTGGACAACAATGAGGCTCTTCGAAAAATCAATCGATATTTTGGGGATGAGCGATCTGAGTCGTACTGGTGTGTGTCAATTAGGTAGTTTGCTCTTCTAAAACAAAACATATGCGCAAGCAGCAATATATGTGGTTACTGACGTTAGTTATGCTGCTCTTTGTTTACACAAAATAGCTTTCAATAGCGTATATGTTATTAACAAGCAAGCATTTTTCGTATTTCCATTGTTATTGAAAAAGGCACAATCCAACATCATTAACTATGGAGGTGTGCATACCAGGCTCTTTTCAGGTGGTAAAATCCTATCATATAACTATTAATTTCTAAAGGAGGTGATCTGTGTTTTTGTTGATTGATATTGGAGGTCTTAACAAAATATTATGTTTATGGTTTACATCTCTTAGATATGCCTGTCCTATCGTTTAATGAAATTTGTGCAATACTTTCATATGGACATTATCTAATGTTTGTCTATAAAAAAACCTTGGTATGTCCACTTCTATATATTTGTTTTAACCGAATATATCAAACCATAGCAACCGTTGTTGCCTTTTATTGTCCTCTCATTCTCATGGTGTTCATAAATATCAAAATATATAAAGCCGCGCGTTACAGAATAAGGAAAAACATTTCGGTTCTAAAGACAGGAATACCTCACTAGTTGAATGTGATATCAACGCCCTCGAGTGGCCATCGTTGTAAAGCGATGCCGAGGAGCATATATATTAATGAATGTTGGTATATCTAGGGACGATAGTTTGACATAATTTATATATGTGTATATTTCCAACTCAAAACTTTTAACAAAAGGTATAGGCGATAGAAGACCACTTGCACAGAAAACATTGTACGTACAACTAATTAAAACATTATATATACATTCCATCAAATTCCTGACAAAATGCACAAATTTAAAATGGAGATTATAAAGCATAACTATGACAACGTTTCACGAGTTCTAACCATTTAATTAATGAAACATAAAGTTATACTTCCATAGTAGAAAGTAATGTAAATAATTGAATTACGGTTGATATAAAAATAAAATGAAAGCGTTTCTATTAAAAATATAGGTCATTTTATTTATACTGGTTTCATAACAAAATTAGTTAATTGCTTAATTACAAAATACCAATTATTATGATACAACAAATGCTGTTATGGTGATTTTGGGAAGCATGTGAATTCACAGTGAAATATTGAATATATAAATTCTGGGGTTGATTGAGGCTGTTCATAAATAGTTGTGGTAGGTTTTCCATTGTCAACATCTCATTGCCTCGACCAAATCGGTATTCTATGTAAAAGTATTTATTTCTATACTTTGAACATGGCTGAGAAGAAATAATTGCCCAATGGAACCTATCGTATGATTGCTATAACCAGAACAATCTTATACAAACACAACACGTCTGGAGATCGATTCTATATAATTCTTCCATATTGTCAATAACGTCTTCATTACCCGCTTGGGGGTGTCTATTAATATATAGTCAAAAATCATTAACGCAAGTGATAACTATAATTCCGAAGGGATCTCAAACCAGACGAAAATGCCTTTATTATACTAATATCAAAATCCTATGTCTTGCTTCGCGGTTTTGCTCACATGCAATGACGATAGTTTGACAGTGGCGTAATGTTTGTTGTCAGCTATAGATTGGTACTTGTTTGACCTTTAAACAGGATCGTCGTTTAATGTCAGCATACAGGGCTTGCCCCGCTAGTTCCCACTGAGCGGGAAAAACAAAAACATCTCTAAGGAATGTTTTGAAAAGGATGAAATAAAAACTCTACTTTTTGCATAAACCAACCATAACAATAGATTATCGGGAACACTATGTGCAGAAATAAACGCCATTTGCCTGCATGCAGCTTGCATCACTGTTACAAAATCAGAAAGACATTAAATTGTTTATTTTAATTTACCATATTGTGTGATTAAAGATAAATTCCCCTAATAGTATACCCACTTATATACAGGACAATTTTGAATATCTATTATCGGAGAAATGTTTTTTTTTTAAAATATCTTACATACGGGTGTTTTTTTTAATCTTTGCCCGAGTGTATATTTGACACTTTTTATCTTGGATGGAATAAAAAAATCGATTTATAAAAAAGAAACGGTATGGCAACGCTAAGCATACTTTTGAAAGGAAAACAAATAAAAACAATAGATACACAAGTCAATAAAAACAGTTTATAAGACGCATGGAATATTTTCACTGTTTTCGTTGGGCGAGATGTTGTCATGTGACAAACCAGAGAAAGTGATAGTAAAATGGTAAAACATGATATTAAATTGCAAAAAGTGATCTTGAGTGGCAAACAGGAATTGAATAACAAAGAAAGGATTTCAAATGACAATATGTTAGGCCACAACAAATTGATCATTTGTTCGTCGGATTTGCCGCACCTAAAATTCGAAAAACGAAAAAAAAAATAAAAAAACTTTTTTTTTTGCGCCCGCATTTACTATTTGGCCGCGCATATTATGTATTTTTTTTACTTCTGAATTTCCTCTATTTTCTGAATTTTTTTACTTAAAATTTGAACCTGCAACGTCGACTTCGCCTTTTTTTGAAGGTATTTCCATGCTTTACATTCTCCGCGAGCAAACTTTCCTCGTGTCAGGACAAAATCAGCTCCGGGTAACCGCAAAACAGCCGATATTTGTTGACAGTCTTTTTTTGTCGGGAATATTTTGCAGGACGCACCGTTGTTATCTATTTCCGGTATTAATTTGCAGGATACTTTCAGTTTTCGTTAATGTAAAATTTGAAAATCAGTGTCATAGTCAATGGATTATAGTCTTCAGTAAACAACAACAGTTTCACAGCGTCGAAGGCAATAATTATTTATGTGTGTTTTAAGTAATTCATTGTTTTGTACTCAAAATTTAGTGTTTAATAATAACTAAATCAGATTTTGAGTGCAAAGCTTATATTAAAATACACGGACACTCGACTTACAACAAATGAACATGTTTTCGTGAGTTATTTTTTAAATTCTAAAATGCATTTCTCAGTTTTATACTCGTAATTGATAAAAATAAAAGGACTTGTAAATGTTTCAGAAACAGTCTGTATTTATGCACCATTCAATTGTAACCATGCCCCCCCCCCCCCCCCCCCCAGGACCGGGGGTATACCGGAGATAGCCGGTGAAATGGGCCGTGTTTTCACCTTCCCCCGCAGTGCCGTTGGTTTTACCCGGGGTTGGCTGGACCGAAAGTCAAAGTCCCCGCTATTCCCCGGACCTTGGGGGTCGTGGTTACAATTGACTAGTGCATTACACATACATGTACAGTATAAAAATAACATCAGTAAAATCAGAAAATAAAACCTTTTGTAAGTAAAATGACTGTTTTAATTTTCTCAATTCTTTGTTCTTATCCACTTGTTTTCTTTGATCGATTTGTAGTAAAGTGGCCTGTTATTAAAGTGGCCAGTTTCTTACGGGCATTGAAGCTATGGAGGGTGTCATGTTTTTTTTTTCAAGGCACAGACCTATTAACCATTGGTTCGTGGTAAAGGCGAGGTCTTGAAAGGGAAACATCTTTATTCCACCACCTGCTCTAATATAATGACCGGTGCCACATTTGCAGATTTGTTTAATACTGCTTCAATTGTGTTGTCCCGCAATTTAATCGGCAGTGTCTTAAGTAATAGTAAAGCACTGGATCTTATTGCCATTTGTTATATATTGAGACAGATTTTCATGTGATACAATCAAAACCTTTTCATTTATATTTAAACTAAGAACCTATGTTTGCAATTAAAAAGCATTTCTTGACATATTGCATGATAAATTTAGTAAGAAATAAACTTTTTAATTTTTATTTTATTTTTCGCCTTGCGCTCGCCTCTGAATTGCCTTAAATTTAAAAAAAAGTATTTTTTTTTTTTTCGCTCGCTCGCTCCTACCTTTTTTGGGCAAAATCCGTAGAACAAATGATCAATTTGTTGTGGCCTTATATAAATGTTAACATAGTGTGTAACGCATTCCTGTATTAATTTATATGAGAAAACAAGCAACCAGTTGAAGAATGAATGTCAGTGACGTCAGTTTCGTTAGCATTATACTTTTTATCGTTGTAAAGGGGGTTTTAAGGGATTTCTAGAATGAGTATTATCAAAGACAGATTGATAAAGTCTGTGTTTTTCTCCTTTGCAATGAATGAATAAAGCGCTATTCAGCGTTAATGTCACTTACTTATGTCCATACAACGGATTATACCTCTAATAAATGAATGTCTAATCTGTACAGTACATGTATCTGGGTAATCGCCTTTGAATGGTCACCGTAAGCATAAAGCAAATCATTTCTGGGTTATGTTGTTCATATTTAACTCTTAAATGAAACGAACACAGTTTGGCTAAAGCCGTATTATTTGTCTGGTACCTTCGCAACCAGAGCACCTTGGCCGTTTCCACTGAAAACAATATAGGATGTATTTAGACGGTTTACAATTTCAGAATTCATTACATTAAACAACGCTGCAATAGATCGCGTAGTAATTTCAATTTAGGTGTAAAGTTTAACTCCAAGGAATCTGAATTAGTTATAACGCTATTAAAAAATTCACTTTGAATAGATTTGAACTAAGTTATAAAATTTTAATGTCAGCATGCTACAATTTATTATTAGTATCATTAGCTTACATTTTACAAACTACGTTTAATATTAATGCTCCAGAATACAGCCATATGGCGGATATGGCCTAGGTGTTCCGATTGGGTAACTCCGCCTTAACATTCCTGTATTTGTTCAGTTTGACTGAATCATAATTTATAAAATACATACAAAGTCTCAACTTACTGTTTGGTCAGACCGTAAATACAATGGTGTCAGAAATACTTGTACACAATGATTTATGATTCAAATCCAAATACAGACTGCTATTATAACACCCATCTTGATATCTAATACTCGGCTATCAGTGTATGCATGTCATTTATCTCTTCATGCAATATCAATTATTGCAACTTGCGCAAAATGTATCGGAAACAAGATCTCTGATATTTCTGAAGGATTCATTATTTAAACTGACAATATAGTTGGTCATACAATCAGGAGTGTATGAAATTTATATTTTATCCGCATCTGTCAGAAATGAGTAAACTCCACTTGTAATATTTAATGTATATGGTAAGTTTGCACTGTTTAAATGAATAGATGTTCAGTTGGCGTGCTCTGGATATATCAGAATATTACTGAAAGTCGTCCAATAATAGCTTTCCTTCTATTCTACTTACGTATATATGTATACCTTACACTGGAGATCCCGGGACAAGCACAGTAGCAAAGATATATAATATTAAGACCCCGTTTCGCCGTACACAGCCTTAACTGAACTCATGTGAGGTTAACGCCTATATCACATAACACAACGTCATAAAACAACAATGGCATATGCGTGCATTTACTAACATGCTAATAGACAATCAGACACACGTGTTTCAATTGTAATATGTGCGTCTATTTACACTTGCTCTACACACATTGGCTGAAGTCAGCTAAGACTGATTCATTGGCAGAGGCCGTTTCGGCCCTGAAATGACGATTTGATATGGTGATCATGTTAATATATATGGTGATCATGTTAATATTAATGGATGATAATCGAGCCCGTCCAGTTCTGTTTAATTGTATCTCAAATTGTGTTGTTTGTTCAGAATAATTTGATATGGTCATACATCTCGATGAACACTTTTCAAGGTCAATGTTTCAATGTCAATGTTTCAAGGTCAATGTTTCAAGGTCAATGTTTCAAGGGCTACATCCTTAGACTTATGCCATAGGTTGGATTTTATTTGCATTTAATTTGAAATTGACTTTTACGGAGTTGAATACAACAACATCAATAAAATTGTTATGTCTCTTTTTTATTGCCACATATTTTTACTTCAAAGCCAATACTTTGCGCATTTTCTGCATGGACCAGAAACATGTTGATAGTTGGCCCACATAAAAGCATAAACCGCCGAATCCAAGGCAGTTATAATGCATTGACCGCTATAGTGTCAGATGTTACCATTCAAATGGCACCCAGTTCAGCGGGCAAACAAACCATACGGCTCTAAAAGAAGTGATAAAGTCAGAACATTTCCTCCCCATCATTAAAATAATTAATCATACAGTTGAGCCATCACAGACAAACTCGTCAGTCAAAAGAAATCACCATTTTAGATGTCCAAGGCATAGCAGACACAAATGGAAATACATACAACCGGTTACTTAGATATGTATCCATTATTATCAATGAATGTTCGGGCTACCGCCTTGGGACATTCAGTAAGGAAGGGAATGGCTCGATTCGGTAACTAGTACTCTTTTCCATTCTTGTTTAAGTATTATTAGAAAGGAACAGTAGGAAAAGGAATCACCGTGTTGTTACTTGGTTAAAAATATAACTAGAATTTATTTCATTTTATTAATGACGGCTATTCAAAATGCTAAATCTTCCAAATGAAAGAATACCTTAACGTATGCAAAAAACTCATTGAAAAAGAAATTTCTAATAACATTCATTTTAATTACATTATAGCAAAGTATTCAAAGGTATTTCTCAGTATTTATAAAAATCAGGGCACTTAACAACCTTATACACGCAGAAAATCGTTCTGTTATAAAATGAGACCATTTTTAGCTATCAATTCTGCTTATAAAAAAAAACGACATCCCTTAGGATGCGGACTCTACACAAAAATACTACATTTCGAACTGAATCCTTCAGCTAACAATTGATCATCATTTGTCCTCCACGGGGATTTGGGACTTTTATAGCAAAAATACCGTCATAATTTTCCCTGCAAGTAACTTTTATCATTGAAGATACAATCAGGAATACTTTGAACACGCTAATTTCATTTGATCTAATGATGTCACTCTGAAGGCCACGAAGATTGTTTTCTTGCAATATACCGCTAGAAGTTTATGCCAACTAAACTACTTCGGAAAATACTTGTGGAATGATTATGCTTACAGAAAAATCATTCACCAAGAAGTGTATTATTACTGAAATTGTAGTTTCTTAGGGCCCAGCTTACTCTCAAAAATATCTTAAAATTTAAGATGAGTTCAACTAATCGCCGTCTACTCTAAAGATGATTGGAATACAACTTCATAACTTTGAGGTTAACCTGAGGCGAGAAAAATATATATCCCAACCGGATAATATTGCTCCAGCCAGGAAAAAACGATCCGGCTAACACGCGCCTCATTTATTTAATCTTTGTGTGTGATGTAAGCTTTAAGTATCGTAGTTTTACTAACTACAAGTAACTTTCAATATTTGAATCCAGACTCAGGAAAACATGCTTCCAAAAAGCGAGATACGAGCCAATCCAAGTCAGCTTGTAATTGCTCACTACTGGGATTGTCTCTGTAGTTTTTATGGTACTATTTGGAATGATGTACAGTTTGTCCCTTGCACGTTGTGGGTCGTTTTTACACTTCGGAATGTTAAACCCTATTGGTTATTCTTGTTACTCGTCTCATGTTTGTTAAACATTTCATACAGATATCTGGTGCTCATGCTAATTTAGTTGTGATATTTTCAGAATATATATGTTTAACACACACAGGAAAGAATTAACTTAAATGATATATAACGATATTCTATACACAAAATCCAAACTGCACAGGATAATAAACTGCAGAAAACACCCTTGTTTAAATTAAATTTAGTTTTTAAAAGGTTTGTAATGTTTGCTGATTTTCGATGAATGACTCTTTTTTTTCAACAAGTGTAAAGGAGCTTTATTTATGTAAAAGCAAAATAAAGTTCTCATCGAAATTTTGAAGCGAAATAGTTAAGTTCGGAGAAAAAAAAATCCTGGGCATTGGTGTACTAAAATCTGACAAATGGAAAACGACAATGAATTTTGACATTTATTGTTACCAAGGGCATGCGTTTTGCATATTTCAATAAACATTGTTTTAAGAAGATATAACGCTTTCTATTTAACGCAAGACACCAGCCCATTATACGCATTGACATTTTTAAGTAGTTTACACGTCTAGCCCAACTTTTTCTTATGCAAATGATTCGCACTAATGAACATGACATTATTTAATATTTTAATTACCACACATACAATAGTGAAACAGAAAGTAATGCCACAGAAAGATTACTTTTTAATATTTAAACATGACGCGTTTGAGTTATTTTGTATTCTGCCTGATTCACTTGTTATGTACGTTTCCGACATAAGTCAATACAGTTGTCGACTTCGATTCTACAATACGGGAGTTTTCTCCGAGATGCGTTCGATTTCGGAAATAAGCACCACGACCCATGTCACGCTGTCATGACTTTTCTAGAGACGTTTGAAAATACTTATATATCGTCTTAACTCCATGCAGTCTCGTTTAACAAGCGTTTATTGATTAAAACATAGGAGAGTTGTTCTACATTTTCCTGTCGATGTTACTAACCCGAATGAGGTACTGATGCGAGGTGCATCTGGACATAAAAAATCTGTACAATTATGTCGTAAGACAGTGTACTGACCTTGATTTATCTACGGGCCTCCGTAATAACTAGTTAGTTCATACCTCTTACCTTAGCTCATACCCAAAATGTCATTGACCGTTCTTAGCAGTTTTCAAAACACATTTGGCTAGTATCAACAGATTTGCAATCATTTTATGAATCATGAGACACTCTTAGGAAATGAGAATTGTGAAATTAATTCTCAATATGTTTATCGGTTTTAGATCTTACTAACATTTAATTAAATTCCACGAGAAAACGAGTTTTTATTTGTTGTCATGTCCCCTCCAAATAGCATATGTTTGCCGTCATGTCACTTCCAAATAGCATATGTTTGCCGTCATGTCACTTCCAAATAGCATATGTTTGACGTCATGTCACTTCCAAATAGCATATGTTTGACGTCATGTCACCTCCAAATAGCATATGTTTGCCGTCATGTCACTTCCAAATAGCATATGTTTGCCGTCATGTCACTTCCAAATAGCATATGTTTGACGTCATGTCACCTCCAAATAGCATATGTTTGACGTCATGTCACCCCCAGATAGCATAATTATGTTGAAGGGACTCATGTTTTTGGATATTTTTTTCACGGTAATGCATCTGAAAACACTAATTTTATAATTAATTTCTTAAAACACTTCGACAAACCTTTTCTCAATACGGCCGTCTGACGGAGCACTGTCAAAACATTATTTTGGAAACAGGTTTGTCGGAGTGTTTGATAAAACCAATCACCTTATCTAACTCCGGTAATAAAACGAAGGCGGGGCTCCTTAAGCGGTATAGACTGCCCTTTGTTTCATTTAAAATGGTGTAAAAGAAAAGTTATCTTTGTGTTAAGTCTTCATTTTAAGCAAAATGTTGCCTTCCGACGTACCATATATGACGTAATTTATCACGTGGTATACACACATTGGATACTGAAATTGCAGAAAAATACAATCAGAGTATTATAGTTTGGAGCGAACCAATGCCTGTACAAAAAAAGAGAACTGATATCAATACCGCTCGCCAAAGAGGCCTCTTGCATAAACTACGGATAAATTAACTTTTAACCGTTTGTTAAAAAAAAACTAACGCTATTCAAACGCGTGGACTTCAAAGACAGATTTTGAGCATAATTTGACATTTGTTGAAGGGTTCCAGTTGTCAGTATCTTAGTTTTAACAATCCTAATCATTTATTTCGTCAAAGAAAAGTGGATTTTGCAAAACATGAGCGAGTGCCTTTATGGCGATCAATAGAAGTGACATGTACCAGGTCCAACTTGTCAAAACCAAATATATCCTAACATTTATTCCAGTAAATTATCCGAACCAGCCGCGGGGAGTGTCTTGATGTACATCGAGATTATTGCAATTACATAAACCGTGTCGGTTTACCATAAACTCGCGATTTTAACAATATTGCAATGATTGTCGCTAGCTCAGAGGGGAATTATCAAAACAGCACATGGAATCTGGGACACTGAGTCTTCCTACACTGCTTGGATAGTATTCATAATATCTTTATCCAGTCTGTTCGGAGACAAAGTCATAAGATGAGACTACGGTAAGATTTGCTAGATCATTGTGAAATGCATATTATTCTATCGAAGAAAAGTGGCGAGTATTTCATTACATGGCAGGATATTTTTAAATCAATGTGAAAATGCCGGTTTTTCAATCAAACAATAGCGCGGAGTCTGTCATTTCATTATAGGATATTTGAGTTTCATTGTGTAATGCCTGTTTTTTTTCAACAAAAGCGCGGAGTATTCCATTACATGGTTGATGCTGCACTTGAGCCAACGGAGTCATCATTGTATATCTGAAATGGAATTAATTTCCTTATATTAACTATTGGTGCAATATTTTCTCTGAACAATCAAAGGATGGTATTTAAGACCTAATACATTACGATATAGAAGTCATTAGCGTATGCGATTAAGAGGGATTGCTTTTCGTCAAGCTGTTCATGTATTTCAGTAGGTTTACTATTGAACGGATGTGAAGAGATTTAGATAAACGTAAATATTGTTCAAGGATGATTCAATCAGCTACTGGATACATCTCAAAAGCATACATTACAGTTGGTAAGTTGATGCAGTAATATAAAACTGGTTATTAAATTAACAAGTTAGTTAAATACAGTATTGTACTTAAAGATCATTAACATGGTATGATACTGAATTACTTCTTATTCATAATGATCCTTAGAAGAAAGATGCAACGGGAGCAAAATGCACATTCAAATTATAAAAATAGCGTAAAAACAGTCACTGCTTTTCGGTGAATTATTGAGTTTTATCAGTGAAATAACGGCACTGAAATTATTAAATAGATTTTTTCACTGGTAACTAAGGAGTAAAAAATCATACTTAGGAAGTACTTTCAAATCAAAACTGACTTCCTCACTTTAAAACCAGTAAATAATATTAATAGTAATTTGATCTAAATTTTATTTTGTTAATGGTTGAATATAGATTTTTATCTTTTTAACTTATCGATTAGCGATATGGCGATCTCATTTAAAAAACTTTTTTTTGAAGCTGAATGCCCGAATATATGCTCTAACATAACACAAGACGAAAACTAATGTTTGAAAATAAATTCGATGTCATATCTCTAAACATGTGCATACTGATTTATTTATTAGTATTGCTGAATAGAAGTATTTTTTTTGTTTTTACACAGATTTCTTACTCAAGAATAATAATGGCACAGTTATAATTTTGCTAAGCATGTGCGTAATTACTCTGAGATGGTATGTGCCAAGTTTTATTTCAATAAAAATATATATAAAATATATACTGTATGTGGTTAAAACAAAAAAAGATGCACATCCAAGTACGCATCATGGAAATCAATATGGCATTAATCTGACTTATCAGAATGACACAATGCTTTGAAGTTATGTTGTTTAGTCTCTACAGTGTCAGAAATGATATTTTTATAGGATCAACAACAGCTTTTTTATACACTTTACAGTTTATTTTTTAGAAGTTTTGAGTTCATAAGATTGAAGAAGCTGTTCCGAACAGGAACATGGATTAATCGTCCGTTTGTAATTTATTACACGGACCATAAACAGTTCCGTGATAATACTAACAATCCATAATTTTGTCAACAAAAAACAGTAATGCTATTTACGAATCGTAGCTCGTAGGAACGACAACAGTGTTACTGTGCGTCATCGGCGATCAAAACTTGTGTTAGTGGGCTCCCACGGGTGGCCGGGTAGCAGAGTGTAATTAAAAAAGAGGGTATTTAGACAAATGAATTAAACACCAATAAAACTACGAAAATAAGCATATCAGAAACAGAAAATATGCTGATTTAAGTTTAAGGTCGCTTTTCATTTCGCATCCACATTGTTTCGTCGCTACCCGAAATATTTTGTTTATAACACTCGTGAAATAAAATACGATCATTGAAATTAGCAAAGTTTCTGTCCCTGTTATGCTTATTTTGGGTGATCTACTATAGTAATAATTGTCAGCCTGCCAGCTATTGCAGCATTAACTTGGGAGTTATTGACACTGCATTCTTTCGATCTACGGCAACGGTGCAAAACGGTATAATTATCAGCTCGCTGTAGAGGAAAAAGAAATATAGAGTCTGGACGTGAGATGTTTTGAAAACAGCAGTCCAAATAACATTTACTCTCTTCTGTCATAAGATGACTTAATGAACTTGGAACTTGATGACATAGTCCCGTTTGATTGGAACTGTTTATCTACATAATTATAAATATTTAATTGCAAAACATTTCAACACGCTCTTTCTACCTGTCTAAGCGGTATTATTTTAAGATATATCAACAAGTCATATAACACAAAACCAAGGACCTGAAATAGCATACCTACACACGCATCTTTCAGCTGCCATGCAGCTTTGTGTGACAAATAAATACCAATTTCAAAAACAATTGTATGCCGTTTATATATATTCCAACGCATGCGGAAAACTTTTATTTTAATATTCTACCAATGTTATTTGTAAAATGTTTTATCTTTAAAAGAAGAAAGTTACGTTCGCTAATAAATGCCATTTATATCCCTTCAAACGCATGAGGAGGCCGCTATTTCAAATATTTTTAGCATTGGTATTTACAAGATGTTATTTTTTTATTTCAAATAAGGAACTTTATTGTAGTTGAGAGCGGAGTAACCCACTCTGTTAGGCATTCATAATATAATCATATAACATATTCAGTCGTTTTGTTTCTTAAGTCATAAACATGTGTAAATAGAAAAGTGTATGTCCATTTATTTAACATAAAATTGTGTATTTTAACTGACTGTTTAATAAATGTAAATACTTATATGGCAAGTTTATGTTTATATTTTGGCAATATGACTTAAGAAAACAATTGAATTGTTTTCTGTAACAACATTCAAGATATGTCTGTAGAATTTAATTGCTCTTTCTCATATGTGTATATACTCCTTATAACAGAAGTGTCGAGGACTAGAATTTGTTTGGAACACGCACTTTTTGGAATGGAAAATGGAACAATTATTAATTTTAAAAAGGACCGATGTAACAAAAGCGATAAGTTCCATGTGTCAGTTCAAACATATACTGTAGTGTAATATTGAAGACCTTTTGCTGTTGCGTTTTGGTAAAGATTTCCTGAGAAAAGAATGATTGAGTGGGTTTGGCATTATTACCTGCCATAAACTCGTCCAATCATTTCAAATGATGGGCTTACACTGTAATTTTTAAAGGCTCTTAAATCTATGTAATTTAATCAAAGTTCATGTATTCAAACACCGAACGGTCTAACATTAAAAATCAATACAAACAAATGTATAATAAACATAGATTTTGACTGATAAACCTTTAACTACTTACTAAATAATGCATTTATGGAAAATATTAGTTACTGATAACAAGATTGTAACCGTGCATTTAATAGCAGAAAGCGCAAAAATATTAAATGATTGGTGAATGCTAAAAGATTTACTGTGGTCTACTAGTACTATAGTTTAATAAGGTAGAAATACCGTGTTTTATGCTCATTTCTTTCAAATTCAACTCGGTATCCTTCATAATATCCTCCATTGTTTTTGACATTTATTCATCGTTTTTGGAATATTAAACAATATTATTAATTGTGGACAATCTTATTTGGGAGTAATAGTGAGAGAACTATGATTCTGGGATCTTCATAACCAATGGAAAACCAGCCATTGTTTGTCTAATGTTTGCTGGTGACATAGCTTAAATTGCAACAACAATTAAATACAGTAGGTAACGTCTGTAAAACACAGGTATGTTAAGACTACAATCATTATCTTTAGAAACGGTAGACCGTTGTGTAGCTCGAGCTCAATAAACATTTTCGAAAACGTTTGATTACTTTCCAACAACGAAATTGTTTCAAATGATTGACTTTTGATTAAACCAATATTATGTTATTGGTCCCAGATCTTGTGTAACGAATTCAATGTTAATATTAAATATATATGAACATATTTTTGTAGGAGGCAATAGTGTGTAAATACAATTACTAATACGTATATGGTTCTTGCAGATTGCGGAATATTGCCATAATGTATACTTTATTATTTCTAATTTATTTGATTTGTATGCAAGCAATAGAATAAAAACTCATACATCAATTGTAGCTTAAAATCTTATTCAAATCGTTTTCTCGGACCTCAAAAGGTGGATACCTTAAAATAAAACCACAATACTAAATTATAATTTGCCTGAATCCTCGACGACATTAAGTGTCATGTGTGTACTTTCAGAAATTATACGCAAAATGTTCAATAAAATATCAATTAAAAAAACACATCAAAAGATCCATTGAAAGCCACGTTGTTGTCACAGTTGTATTACTTCAAAACGCTTTTTCGTATATACTTTGTATTTTAAAGGTTCCAATCCCATTTTTACCTTTAAAATATATTAATTATATTATCATCATAATTTGCAAGAGTTTGAAAGTATTGAAAATTTATTTACACACGAAAAGCCTACATGGAATTTGGACCATAGACAGTATTGAAATATTATACTGTAAGAGACAACAACTATGACCACTACCTCACGCTTGCAAGGATACTAATACTGTAAGAGACGACAACTATGACCACTGCCTCACACTTGCAAGGATACTAATACTGTAAGAGACAACAACTATGACCACAACATCACGCTTGCAAGGATACTAATACTGTAAGAGACAACAACTATGACCACAACATCACGCTTGCAAGGATACTAATACTGTAAGAGACAACAACTATGACCACAACATCACGCTTGCAAGGATACTACTACTGTAAGAGACAATAACCGTGACCGCCACATCACGCTTGCAAGGATACTACTACTGTAAGAGACAACAACTATGACCACTACATCACGCTTGGAAGGATACTACTACTGTAAGAGACAACAACTATGACCACTACATCACGCTTGCAAGGATACTAGTACTGTAAGAGACAACAACTATGACCACAACATCACGCTTGCAAGGATACTAATACTGTAAGAGATAACAACAATGACCCCCACATCAAGCTTGCAAGGATACTAATACTGTAAGACACAACAACTATGACCGCCACATCACGCTTGCAAGGATACTACTACTGTAAGAGACAATAACCGTGACCGCCACATCACGCTTGCAAGGATACTACTACTGTAAGAGACAACAACTATGACCACTACATCACGCTTGCAAGGATACTAATACTGTAAGAGACAACAACTATGACCACGACATCACGCTTGCAAGGATACTTATACTGTAAGAGACAACAGCTATGACCACGACATCACGCTTGCAAGGATACTAATACTGTAAGAGACAAAAACTATGACCACTACATCACGCTTGCAAGGATACTTATACTGTAAGAGACAACAGCTATGACCACGACATCACGCTTGCAAGGATACTAATACTGTAAGAGACAATAACCGTGACCGCCACATCACGCTTGCAAGGATACTACTACTGTAAGAGACAACAACTATGACCACAACATCACGCTTGGAAGGATACTAATACTGTAAGAGACAACAACTATGACCACGACATCACGCTTGCAAGGATACTAATACTGTAAGAGACAATAACCGTGACCGCCACATCACGCTTGCAAGGATACTACTACTGTAAGAGACAACAACTATGACCACTACATCACGCTTGCAAGGATACTAGTACTGTAAGAGACAATAACTATGACCACGACATCACGCTTGCAAGGATACTAATACTGTAAGAGACAATAACCGTGACCGCCACATCACGATTGCAAGGATACTAATACTGTAAGAGAAAATAACCGTGACCGCAACATCACGCTTGCAAGGATACTAATACTGTAAGAGACAATAACCGTGACCACTACATCACGCTTGCAAGGATACTAATACTGTAAGAGACAAATACTGTAAGAGACAACAACTACGACCACAACATCACGCTTGCAAGGATACTAGTACTGTAAGAGACAACAACTATGACCACAACATCACGCTTGCAAGGATACTAATACTGTAAGAGACAACAACTATGACCGCCACATCACGCTTGAAAGGATACTAATACTGTAAGAGACAACAACTATGACCGCCACATCACGCTTGAAAGGATACTAATACTGTAAGAGACAACAACTATGACCACAACATCACGCTTGTAAGGATACTAATACTGTAAGAGACAACAACTATGACCGCCACATCACGCTTGTAAGGATACTACTACTGTAAGAGACAACAACTATGACCACAACATCACGCTTGCAAGGATACTAATACTGTAAGAGACAACAACTATGACCACAACATCACGCTTGCAAGGATACTAGTACTGTAAGAGACAACAACTATGACCACAACATCACGCTTGCAAGGATACTAGTACTGTAAGAGACAACAACTATGACCACAACATCACGCTTGCAAGGATACTAATACTGTAAGAGACAAAAACTATGACCGCCACATCAGGCTTGCAAGGATACTAGTACTGTAAGAGACATCAACTATGACCACAACATCACGCTTGCAAGGATACTTATACTGTAAGAGACAACAACTATGACAACAACAACACGCTTGCAAGGATACTAGTACTGTAAGAGACAACGACTATGATCGTCACATCACGCTTTCAAGGATAATTGTACTGTAAGAGACAACAACTATGACCGCCACATCACGCTTGCAAGGATACTAATTCTGTAAGAGACAACAACTATGACCGCCACATCACGCTTGTAAGGATACTTATACTGTAAGAGACAACAACTATGACCATAACATCACGCTTCCAAGGCTACAAATACTGTAAGAGACAAAAAACTATGACCACAATATCACGCTTTCAAGGATACTAATACTGTAAGAGACAAAAACTATGACCACTACATCACGCTTGCAAGGATACTTATACTGTAAGAGACAACAACTATGACCAGAACATCACGCTTACAAGGATACTAATTCTGTAAGAGACAAAAACTATGACCACAACATCACGCTTGAAAGGATACTAATACTGTAAGAGACAAAAACTATGACCACAACATTACGCTTGCAAGGATACTTATACTGTAAGAGACAACAACTATGACAGCCACTTCACGCTTGCAAGGATACTAGTACTGTAAGAGACAACAACTATGACCGCCACATCACGCTTGCAAGGATACTAATACTGTAAGAGACAACAACTATGACCACGACATCACGCTTGCAAGGATACTAATACTGTTAGAGACAACAACTATGACCGCCACATCACGCTTGCAAGGATACTAATACTGTTAGAGACAACAACTATTACCGCCACATCACGCTTGCAAGGATACTAATACTGTAAGAGACAACAACTATTACCGCCACTTCACGCTTGCAATGATACTAATACTGTAAGAGACAACAACTATTACCGCCACATCACGCTTGCAAGGATACTAATACTGTAAGAGACAACAACTATTACCGCCATATCACGCTTGCAAGGATACTAATACTGTAAGAGACAACAACTATGACCCCCACATCACGCTTGCAAGGATGCTAATACTGTAAGAGACAAAAACTATGACCGCCACATCAGGCTTGCAAGGATACTAGTACTGTAATAGACAACAACTATGACCGCCACATCACGCTTGCAAGGATACTAATACTGTAAGAGACAACAACTATTACCGCCACTTCACGCTTGCAATGATACTAGTACTGTAAGAGACATCAACTATGACCACAACATCACGCTTGCAAGGATACTTATACTGTAAGAGACAACAACTATGACAACAACAACACGCTTGCAAGGTACTAATTCTGTAAGAGACAACAACTATGACCGCCACATCACGCTTGTAAGGATACTTATACTGTAAGAGACAACAATTATGATCACAATATTACGCTTTCAATGATACTAATACTGTAAGAGACAACAACTATGACCAGTACCTCACGCTTTCAATGATACTAATTCTGTAAGAGACAAAAACTATGACCACAACATCACGCTTGCAAGGATACTCGTACTGTAAAAGACAACAACTATGACCACAACATCACGCTTGCATGGATATTCATACTGTAAGAGACAACAATTATGACCGCCATATCACGCTTGCAAGGATACTAATTCTGTAAGAGACAACAACTATTACCGCCACATCACGCTTGTAAGGATACTTATTCTGTAAGAGACAACAACTATGACCATAACATCACGCTTCCAAGGCTACAAATACTGTAAGAGACAAAAAACTATAACCACAATATCACGCTTTCAAGGATACTAATACTGTAAGAGACAAAAACTATGACCACTACATCACGCTTGCAAGGATACTTATACTGTAAGAGACAACAACTATGACCAGAACATCACGCTTACAAGGATACTAATTCTGTAAGAGACAAAAACTATGACCACAACATCACGCTTGAAAGGATACTAACACTGTAAGAGACAAAAAACTATGACCACAACATTACGCTTGCAAGGATACTTATACTGTAAGAGACAACAACTATGACCGCCACATCACGCTTGCAAGGATACTAGTACTGTAAGAGACAACAACTATGACCGCCACATCACGCTTGTAAGGATACTAATACTGTAAGAGACAACAACTATGACCGCCACATCACGCTTGTAAGGATACTAATACTGTAAGAGACAACAACTATGACCGCCACATCACGCTTGTAAGGATACTAATACTGTAAGAGACAACAACTATGACCGCCACATCACGCTTGCAAGGATACTAGTACTGTAAGAGACAACAACTATGACCGCCACATCACGCTTGCAAGGATACTAATACTGTAAGAGACAACAACTATGACCACGACATCACGCTTGCAAGGATACTAATACTGTTAGAGACAACAACTATTACCGCCACATCACGCTTGCAAGGATACTAATACTGTAAGAGACAAAAACTATGACCGCCACATCACGCTTGTAAGGATACTAATTCTGTGATACTAGTATTTTGATTTGGTATTGTTTTGTTTTATATCGACTGTTTAAAAATGTGTCTAAATATCTTTTGGGAATAATTATAGTATGATATCTTTTAAAACAAAACCGACGCAGGTTTACAAAAAAAAAGTTTGGAAACACAGAAGCCGAAACCAATTACTATATGCAAATAGTTCTTTCCTGGTATCATGCGTGCACGATCATGTTTCATTCTGGATTTATGTTTGCTGTTTTCACAAATCACGCAACATTAATAACGCTCTCCGTCTGTATAATCATAATTATTGTCCTTTTTGTTCATTGATTTTAAGTTCTGAAATGCACATTGAAAAGTTAATTTTGATTTATACAGCGAAAGTTAAAAACGTGTTTGGCTATAAATCATTTCAGATAACTAAAAAAATCTCCCGTAACGATCAATGGTATTAAGGTTGTTCACCAATCAATAATAGCGCCTGGTAACACCAATTACTACACAATATAAATCATCAAAACTCCTTTTTTGTATAACGCATTGTTAGTCGCTCAGTGTATAGAGACCATATCTGTTGTTGAAATTGTTAAAGTATATTTAAACTATTATCAGATAGAGCGGTTGGAATTGCTTGGGGTAAGAGTGGTCTAGAGGTATGTATACTAAAATCAAAGGGTGAGAGTGGTCTAGAGGTATGTATACTAAAATCAAAGGGTGAGAGTGGTCTAGAGGTATGTATACTAAAATCAAAGGGTGAGAGTGGTCTAGAGGTATGTATACTAAAATCGAAGCAAAGGGTGAGAGTGGTCTAGAGGTATGTATACTAAAATCAAAGGGTGAAAGTGGTCTAGAGGTATGTATACTAAAATCAAAGGGTGAGAGTGGTCTAGAGGTATGTATACTAAAATCAAAGGGTGAGAGTGGTCTAGAGGTATGTATACTAAAATCAAAGGGTGAAAGTGGTCTAGGGGTATGTATACTAAAATCAAAGGGTGAGAGTGGTCTAGAGGTATGTATACTAAAATCAAAGGGTGAGAGTGGTCTAGAGGTATGTATACTAAAATCAAAGGGTAAGAGTGGTCTAGAGGTATGTATACTAAAACCGAAGCAAAGGGTGAGAGTGGTCTAGAGGTATGTATACTAAAATCAAAGGGTGAGAGTGGTCTAGAGGTATGTATACTAAAATCAAAGGGTGAGAGTGGTCTAGAGGTATGTATACTAAAATCAAAGGGTGAGAGTGGTCTAGAGGTATGTATACTAAAATCAAAGGGTGAGAGTGGTCTAGAGGTATGTATACTAAAATCAATGCAAAGGGTAAGAGTGGTCTAGAGGTATGTATACAAAAATCAAAGCAAGGGTGAGAGTGGTCTAGAGGTATGTATACTAAAATCAAAGGGTAAGAGTGGTCTAGAGGTATGTATACTAAAATCAATGCAAAGGGTGAAAGTGGTCTAGAGGTATGTATACTAAAATCAATGCAAAGGGTGAGAGTGGTCTAGAGGTATGTATACTAAAATCGAAGCAAAGGGTGAGAGTGGTCTAGAGGTATATATACTAAAATCAAAGGGTGAGAGTGGTCTAGAGGTATTTATACTTAAATCGAAGGGTGAGAGTGGTCTAGAGGTCTATATACTAAAATCGAAGCAAAGGGTGAAAGTGGTCTAGAGGTATGTATACTAAAATCAAAGGGTGAAAGTGGTCTAGAGGTATGTATACTAAAATCAAAGGGTGAGAGTGGTCTAGAGGTATGTATACTAAAATCAGAGGGTGAGAGTGGTCTAGAGGTATGTATACTAAAATCAAAGGGTGAGAGTGGTCTAGAGGTATGTATACTAAAATCAAAGGGTAAGAGTGGTCTAGAGGTATGTATACTAAAACCGAAGCAAAGGGTGAGAGTGGTCTAGAGGTATGTATACTAAAATCAAAGGGGAGAGTGGTCTAGAGGTATGTATACTAAAATCAAAGGGTGAGAGTGGTCTAGAGGTATGTATACTAAAATCAAAGGGTGAGAGTGGTCTAGAGGTATGTATACTAAAATCAAAGGGTGAGAGTGGTCTAGAGGTATGTATACTAAAATCGAAGCAAAGGGTGAGAGTGGTCTAGAGGTATGTATACTAAAATCAAAGGGTGAAAGTGGTCTAGAGGTATGTATACTAAAATCAAAGGGTGAGAGTGGTCTAGAGGTATGTATACTAAAATCAAAGGGTGAGAGTGGTCTAGAGGTATGTATACTAAAATCAAAGGGTGAAAGTGGTCTAGGGGTATGTATACTAAAATCAAAGGGTGAGAGTGGTCTAGAGGTATGAATACTAAAATCAAAGGGTGAGAGTGGTCTAGAGGTATGTATACTAAAATCAAAGGGTAAGAGTGGTCTAGAGGTATGTATACTAAAACCGAAGCAAAGGGTGAGAGTGGTCTAGAGGTATGTATACTAAAATCAAAGGGTGAGAGTGGTCTAGAGGTATGTATACTAAAATCAAAGGGTGAGAGTGGTCTAGAGGTATGTATACTAAAATCAAAGGGTGAGAGTGGTCTAGAGGTATGTATACTAAAATCAAAGGGTGAGAGTGGTCTAGAGGTATGTATACTAAAATCAATGCAAAGGGTAAGAGTGGTCTAGAGGTATGTATACAAAAATCAAAGCAAGGGTGAGAGTGGTCTAGAGGTATGTATACTAAAATCAAAGGGTAAGAGTGGTCTAGAAGTATGTATACTAAAATCAATGCAAAGGGTGAAAGTGGTCTAGAGGTATGTATACTAAAATCAATGCAAAGGGTGAGAGTGGTCTAGAGGTATGTATACTAAAATCAATGCAAAGGGTGAGAGTGGTCTAGAGGTATATATACTAAAATCAAAGGGTGAGAGTGGTCTAGAGGTATTTATACTTAAATCGAAGGGTGAGAGTGGTCTAGAGGTCTATATACTAAAATCGAAGCAAAGGGTGAGAGTGGTCTAGAGGTATGTATACTAAAATCAAAGGGTGAAAGTGGTCTAGAGGTATGTATACTAAAATCAAAGGGTGAGAGTGGTCTAGAGGTATGTATACTAAAATCAGAGGGTGAGAGTGGTCTAGAGGTATGTATACTAAAATCAAAGGGTGAGAGTGGTCTAGAGGTATGTATACTAAAATCAAAGGGTAAGAGTGGTCTAGAGGTATGTATACTAAAACCGAAGCAAAGGGTGAGAGTGGTCTAGAGGTATGTATACTAAAATCAAAGGGTAAGAGTGGTCTAGAGGTATGTATACAAAAATCAAAGCAAGGGTGAGAGTGGTCTAGAGGTATGTATACTAAAATCAAAGCAAAGGGTGAAAATCAAAGGGTAAGAGTGGTCTAGAGGTATGTATACTAAAATCAATGCAAAGGGTGAAAGTGGTCTAGAGGTATGTATACTAAAATCAATGCAAAGGGTGAGAGTGGTCTAGAGGTATGTATACTAAAATCGAAGCAAAGGGTGAGAGTGGTCTAGAGGTATGTATACTAAAATCAAAGGGTGAGAGTGGTCTAGAGGTATTTATACTTAAATCGAAGGGTGAGAGTGGTCTAGAGGTCTATATACTAAAATCGAAGCAAAGGGTGAGAGTGGTCTAGAGGTATGTATACTTAACTCAAAGGGTGAGAGTGGTCTAGAGGTATTTATACTAAAATCGAAGGTTGAGAGTGGTCTAGAGGTATGTATACTAAAATCGAAGCAAAGGGTGAGAGTGGTCTAGGGGTATGTATAATAAAATCAAAGGGTGAGAGTGGTCAAGAGGTATGTATTCTAAAATCGAAGGGTGAAAGTGGTCTAGAGGTATGTATACTAAAATCAAAGGGTGAGAGTGGTCTAGAGGTATGTATACTAAAATCGAAGCAAAGGGTGAGAGTGGTCTAGAGGTATGTATACTAAAATCAAAGGGTGAGAGTGGTCTAGAGGTATGTATACTAAAATCAAAGGGTGAGAGTGGTCTAGAGGTATGTATACTAAAATCAAAGGGTGAAAGTGGTCTAGAGGTATGTATACTAAAATCAAAGGGTGAAAGTGGTCTACGGGTATGTATACTAAAATCAAAGGGTGAGAGTGGTCTAGAGGTATGTATACTAAAATCAAAGGGTGAGAGTGGTCTAGAGGTATGTATACTAAAATCAAAGGGTGAGAGTGGTCTAGAGGTATGTATACTAAAATCAAAGGGTAAGAGTGGTCTAGAGGTATGTATACTAAAATCAAAGGGTGAGAGTGGTCTAGAGGTATGTATACTAAAATCAATGCAAAGGGTAAGAGTGGTCTAGAGGTATGTATACAAAAATCAAAGCAAGGGTGAGAGTGGTCTAGAGGTATGTATACTAAAATCAAAGGGTAAGAGTGGTCTAGAAGTATGTATACTAAAATCAATGCAAAGGGTGAAAGTGGTCTAGAGGTATGTATACTAAAATCAATGCAAAGGGTGAGAGTGGTCTAGAGGTATGTATACTAAAATCGAAGCAAAGGGTGAGAGTGGTCTAGAGGTATGTATACTAAAATCAATGCAAAGGGTAAGAGTGGTCTAGAGGTATGTATACAAAAATCAAAGCAAGGGTGAGAGTGGTCTAGAGGTATGTATACTAAAATCAAAGGGTAAGAGTGGTCTAGAAGTATGTATACTAAAATCAATGCAAAGGGTGAAAGTGGTCTAGAGGTATGTATACTAAAATCAATGCAAAGGGTGAGAGTGGTCTAGAGGTATGTATACTAAAATCGAAGCAAAGGGTGAGAGTGGTCTAGAGGTATATATACTAAAATCAAAGGGTGAGAGTGGTCTAGAGGTATTTATACTTAAATCGAAGGGTGAGAGTGGTCTAGAGGTCTATATACTAAAATCGAAGAAAAGGTTGAGAGTGGTCTAGAGGTATGTATACTTAAATCAAAGGGTGAGAGAGGTCTAGAGGTATTTATACTAAAATCGAAGGGTGAGAGTGGTCTAGAGGTATGTATACTAAAATCGAAGCAAAGGGTGAGAGTGGTCTAGGGGTATGTATAATAAATTCAAAGGGTGAGAGTGGTCAAGAGGTATGTATTCTAAAATCGAAGGGTGAAAGTGGTCTAGAGGTATGTATACTAAAATCGAAGCAAAGGGTGAGAGTGGTCTAGGGGTATGTATACTAAAATCAAAGGGTGAGAGTGGTCTAGGGGTATGTATACTAAAATCAAAGGGTGAGAGTGGTCTAGAGGTATGTATACTAAAATCAAAGGATGAGAGTGGTCTAGAGGTATGTATACTAAAATCAAAGGGTGAAAGTGGTGTAGAGGTATGTATACTAAAATCGAAGCAAAGGGTGAGAGTGGTCTAGGGGTATGTATACTAAAATCAAAGCAAAGGGTGAGAGTGGTCTAGGGGTATGTATACTAAAATCAAAGGGTGAAAGTGGTCTAGAGGTATGTATACTAAAATCGAAGCAAAGGGTGAGAGTGGTCAAGAGGTATGTATACTAAAATCGAGCAAAGGGTGAGAGTGGTCTAGGGGTATGTATACTAAAATCGAAGGGTGAAAGTGGTCTAGAGGTATGTATACTAAAATCAATGCAAAGGGTAAGAGTGGTGTAGAGGTATGTATACTAAAATCAAAGGGTGAAAGTGGTCTAGAGGTATGCATACTAAAATCAAAGCAAAGGGTAAGAGTGGTCTAGAGGTATGTATACTAAAATCAAAGCAAAGGGTGAGAGTGGTCTAGGGGTATGTATACTATAATCAAAGGGTGAAAGTGGTCTAGAGGTATGTATACTAAAATAAAAGCAAAGGGTGAGAGTGGTCTAGAGGTATGTATACTAAAATCGAAGCAAAGGGTAAGAGTGGTCTAGAGGTATGTATACTAAAATCAATGCAAAGGGTGAAAGTGGTCTAGAGGTATGTATACTAAAATCAATGCAAAGAGTGAAAGTGGTCTAGAGGTATGTATACTAAAATCGAAGCAAACGGTGAGAGTGGTGTAGAGGTATGTATACTAAAATCGAAGAGTGAAAGTGGTCTAGAGGTATGTATACTAAAATCAATGCAAAGGGTAAATGTGCTCTAGAGGTATGTATACTAAAATCGAAGCAAAGGGTGAGAGTGGTCTAGGGGTATGTATACTAAAATCGAAGGGTGAAAGTGGTCTAGAGGTATGTATACTAAAATCAATGCAAAGGGTAAGAGTGGTCTAGAGGTGTTATACTAAAATCGAAGGGTGAAAGTGGTCTAGAGGTATGTATACTAAAATCAATGCAAAGGGTAAGAGTGGTCTAGAGGTATGTATACTAAAATCAAAGGGTGAAAGTGGTCTAGAGGTATGTATACTAAAATCGAAGCAAAGGGTGAGAGTGGTCTAGGGGTATGTATACTAAAATCGAAGGGTGAAAATGGTCTAGAGGTATGTATACTAAAATCAATGCAAAGGTAAGAGTGGTCTAGGGGTATGTATACTAAAATCAAAGGGTGAAAGTGGTCTAGAGGTATGTATACTAAAATCAAAACAAAGGGTAAGAGTGGTCTAGAGGTATGTATACTAAAATCAAAGGGTGAAAGTGGTCTAGAGGTATGTATACTAAAATCAATGCAAAGGGTAAGAGTGGTCTAGAGGTATGTATATTAAAATCGAAGCAAAGGGTGAGAGTGGTCTAGGGGTATGTACACTAAAATCAAAGGGTGAAAGTGGTCTAGAGGTATGTATACTAAAATCAATGCAAAGGGTAAGAGTGGTCTAGAGGTATGTATACTAAAATCGAAGCAAAGGGTAAGAGTGGTCTAGAGGTATGTATACTAAAATCGATGCAAAGGGTGAGAGTGGTGTAGAGGTATGTATACTAAAATCAATGCAAAGGGTAAGAGTGGTCTAGAGGTATGTATACTAAAATCAATGCAAAGGGTAAGAGTGGTCTAGAGGTATGTATACTAAAATCGAAGCAAAGGGTGAGAGTGGTCTAGAGGTATGTATACTAAAATCAAAGCAAAGGGTGAGAGTGGTCTAGAGGTATGTATACTAAAATCAAAGGGTGAAAGTGGTCTAGAGGTATGTATACTAAAATCAAAGCAAAGGTTGAGAGTGGTCTAGAGGTATGTATACTAAAATCAATGCAAAGGGTAAGAGTGGTCTAGAGGTATGTATACTAAAATCAAAGCAAAGGGTGAGAGTGGTCTAGAGGTATGTATACTAAAATCAAAGGGTGAAAATGGTCTAGAGGTATGTATACTAAAATCAAAGCAAAGGTTGAGAGTGGTCTAGAGGTATGTATACTAAAATCAATGCAAAGGGTAAGAGTGGTCTAGAGATATGTATACTAAAATCAAAGCAAAGGGTGAGAGTGGTCTAGAGGTATGTATACAAAAATCAAAGCAAGGGTGAGAGTGGTCTAGAGGTATGTATACTAAAATCAAAGGGTAAGAGTGGTCTAGAAGTATGTATACTAAAATCAATGCAAAGGGTGAAAGTGGTCTAGAGGTATGTATACTAAAATCAATGCAAAGGGTGAGAGTGGTCTAGAGGTATGTATACTAAAATCGAAGCAAAGGGTGAGAGTGGTCTAGAGGTATATATACTAAAATCAATGGGTGAGAGTGGTCTAGAGGTATTTATACTTAAATCGAAGGGTGAGAGTGGTCTAGAGGTCTATATACTAAAATCGAAGCAAAGGGTGAAAGTGGTCTAGAGGTATGTATACTAAAATCAAAGGGTGAAAGTGGTCTAGAGGTATGTATACTAAAATCAAAGGGTGAGAGTGGTCTAGAGGTATGTATACTAAAATCAGAGGGTGAGAGTGGTCTAGAGGTATGTATACTAAAATCAAAGGGTGAAAGTGGTCTAGGGGTATGTATATTAAAATCAAAGGGTGAGAGTGGTCTAGAGGTATGTATACTAAAATCAAAGGGTGAGAGTGGTCTAGAGGTATGTATACTAAAATCAATGCAAAGGGTAAGAGTGGTCTAGAGGTATGTATACAAAAATCAAAGCAAGGGTGAGAGTGGTCTAGAGGTATGTATACTAAAATCAAAGGGTAAGAGTGGTCTAGAAGTATGTATACTAAAATCAATGCAAAGGGTGAAAGTGGTCTAGAGGTATGTATACTAAAATCAATGCAAAGGGTGAGAGTGGTCTAGAGGTATGTATACTAAAATCGAAGCAAAGGGTGAGAGTGGTCTAGAGGTATATATACTAAAATCAAAGGGTGAGAGTGGTCTAGAGGTATTTATACTTAAATCGAAGGGTGAGAGTGGTCTAGAGGTCTATATACTAAAATCGAAGCAAAGGGTGAGAGTGGTCTAGAGGTATGTATACTTAACTCAAAGGGTGAGAGTGGTCTAGAGGTATTTATACTAAAATCGAAGGGTGAGAGTGGTCTAGAGGTATGTATACTAAAATCGAAGCAAAGGGTGAGAGTGGTCTAGGGGTATGTATAATAAAATCAAAGGGTGAGAGTGGTCAAGAGGTATGTATTCTAAAATCGAAGGGTGAAAGTGGTCTAGAGGTATGTATACTAAAATCAAAGGGTGAGAGTGGTCTAGAGGTATGTATACTAAAATCGAAGCAAAGGGTGAGAGTGGTCTAGAGGTATGTATACTAAAATCAAAGGGTGAGAGTGGTCTAGAGGTATGTATACTAAAATCAAAGGGTGAGAGTGGTCTAGAGGTATGTATACTAAAATCAAAGGGTGAAAGTGGTCTAGAGGTATGTATACTAAAATCAAAGGGTGAAAGTGGTCTACGGGTATGTATACTAAAATCAAAGGGTGAGAGTGGTCTAGAGGTATGTATACTAAAATCAAAGGGTGAGAGTGGTCTAGAGGTATGTATACTAAAATCAAAGGGTAAGAGTGGTCTAGAGGTATGTATACTAAAATCAAAGGGTGAGAGTGGTCTAGAGGTATGTATACTAAAATAAATGCAAAGGGTAAGAGTGATCTAGAGGTATGTATACAAAAATCAAAGCAAGGGTGAGAGTGGTCTAGAGGTATGTATACTAAAATCAAAGGGTAAGAGTGGTCTAGAAGTATGTATACTAAAATCAATGCAAAGGGTGAAAGTGGTCTAGAGGTATGTATACTAAAATCAATGCAAAGGGTGAGAGTGGTCTAGAGGTATGTATACTAAAATCGAAGCAAAGGGTGAGAGTGGTCTAGAGGTATATATACTAAAATCAAAGGGTGAGAGTGGTCTAGAGGTATTTATACTTAAATCGAAGGGTGAGAGTGGTCTAGAGGTCTATATACTAAAATCGAAGCAAAGGTTGAGAGTGGTCTAGAGGTATGTATACTTAAATCAAAGGGTGAGAGAGGTCTAGAGGTATTTATACTAAAATCGAAGGGTGAGAGTGGTCTAGAGGTATGTATACTAAAATCGAAGCAAAGGGTGAGAGTGGTCTAGGGGTATGTATAATAAATTCAAAGGGTGAGAGTGGTCAAGAGGTATGTATTCTAAATCGAAGGGTGAAAGTGGTCTAGAGGTATGTATACTAAAATCGAAGCAAAGGGTGAGAGTGGTCTAGGGGTATGTATACTAAAATCAAAGGGTGAGAGTGGTCTAGGGGTATGTATACTAAAATCAAAGGGTGAGAGTGGTCTAGAGGTATGTATACTAAAATCAAAGGGTGAGAGTGGTCTAGAGGTATGTATACTAAAATCAAAGGGTGAAAGTGGTGTAGAGGTATGTATACTAAAATCGAAACAAAGGGTGAGAGTGGTCTAGGGGTATGTATACTAAAATCAAAGCAAAGGGTGAGAGTGGTCTAGGGTATGTATACTAAAATCAAAGGGTGAAAGTGGTCTAGAGGTATGTATACTAAAATCGAAGCAAAGGGTGAGAGTGGTCAAGAGGTATGTATACTAAAATCGAGCAAAGGGTGAGAGTGGTCTAGGGGTATGTATACTAAAATCGAAGGGTGAAAGTGGTCTAGAGGTATGTATACTAAAATCAATGCAAAGGGTAAGAGTGGTCTAGAGGTATGTATACTAAAATCAAAGGGTGAAAGTGGTCTAGAGGTATGTATACTAAAATCAAAGCAAAGGGTAAGAGTGGTCTAGAGGTATGTATACTAAAATCAAAGCAAAGGGTGAGAGTGGTCTAGGGGTATGTATACTAAAATCAAAGGGTGAAAGTGGTCTAGAGGTATGTATACTAAAATAAAAGCAAAGGGTGAGAGTGGTCTAGAGGTATGTATACTAAAATCGAAGCAAAGGGTAAGAGTGGTCTAGAGGTATGTATACTAAAATCAATGCAAAGGGTGAAAGTGGTCTAGAGGTATGTATACTAAAATCAATGCAAAGGGTGAAAGTGGTCTAGAGGTATGTATACTAAAATCGAAGCAAAGGGTGAGAGTGGTCTAGAGGTATGTATACTAAAATCGAAGAGTGAAAGTGGTCTAGAGGTATGTATACTAAAAATCAATGCAAAGGGTAAGAGTGGTCTAGAGGTATGTATACTAAAATCGAAGCAAAGGGTGAGAGTGGTCTAGGGGTATGTATACTAAAATCGAAGGGTGAAAGTGGTCTAGAGGTATGTATACTAAAATCAATGCAAAGGGTAAGAGTGGTCTAGAGGTGTTATACTAAAATCGAAGGGTGAAAGTGGTCTAGAGGTATGTATACTAAAATCAATGCAAAGGGTAAGAGTGGTCTAGAGGTATGTATACTAAAATCAAAGGGTGAAAGTGGTCTAGAGGTATGTATACTAAAATCGAAGCAAAGGGTGAGAGTGGTCTAGGGGTATGTATACTAAAATCGAAGGGTGAAAGTGGTCTAGAGGTATGTATACTAAAATCAATGCAAAGGTAAGAGTGGTCTAGGGTATGTATACTAAAATCAAAGGGTGAAAGTGTCTAGAGGGTATGTATACTAAAATCAAAACAAGGGTAAGAGTGGTCTAGAGGTATGTAATAAAATCAAAGGGTGAAAGTGGTCTAGAGGTATGTATACTAAAATCAATGCAAAGGGTAAGAGTGGTCTAGAGGTATGTATACTAAAATCGAAGCAAAGGGTGAGAGTGGTCTAGGGGTATGTATACTAAAATCAAAGGGTGAAAGTGGTCTAGAGGTATGTATACTAAAATCAATGCAAAGGGTGAGAGTGGTCTAGAGGTATGTATACTAAAATCGAAGCAAAGGGTAAGAGTGGTCTAGAGGTATGTATACTAAAATCGATGCAAAGGGTGAGAGTGGTGTAGAGGTATGTATACTAAAATCAATGCAAAGGGTAAGAGTGGTCTAGAGGTATGTATACTAAAATCAATGCAAAGGGTAAGAGTGTTCTAGAGGTATGTATACTAAAATCGAAGCAAAGGGTGAGAGTGGTCTAGGTATGTATACTAAAATCAAAGCAAAGGGTGAGAGTGGTCTAGAGGTATGTATACTAAAATCAAAGGGTGAAAGTGGTCTAGAGGTATGTATACTAAAATCAATGCAAAGGGTAAATGTGGTCTAGAGGTATGTATACTAAAATCGAAGCAAAGGGTGAGAGTGGTCTAGGGGTATGTATACTAAAATCGAAGGGTGAAGTGGTCTAGAGGTATGTATACTAAAATCAATGCAAAGGGTAAGAGTGGTCTAGAGTGTGTTATACTAAAAATCGAAGGGTGAAAGTGGTCTAGAGGTATGTATACTAAAATCAATGCAAAGGGTAAGAGTGGTCTAGAGGTATGTTACTAAAATCAAAGGTGAAAGGTCTAGAGGTATGTATACTAAAATCGAAGCAAAGGGTGAGAGTGGTCTAGTGTATTTATACTAAAATCGAAGGGTGCCCTTTAAAGTAAAAGCAGACAACCGAGAAGGACATGCGCCGACGCAGTAGAGTACGACAACAAGTAGGAGAACTGCAGAGAGGCCGAACGCAAGCAAGAGACATCTCTTGAACGATTGGTTTAATAAGAAGTGATCAGGAGACGAAGGATCGCGCAGAGAATCAGGAGCACAGGCCGAAAAGATGCTAAAAAAGAAAGGAGAGTTACAGGTAATCCATACGACGCTAAATACAAAAGCTAGTACAAGCGAGGGCAATCCAGAAGTACAACAGAAAGGACACGCAAGAACTCCTCCTGACCCCCCCCCTTTTCCTTATCAGCCACATATATATTATTGAAGACCACATTTTATGAATATTTTTTGACAAAGGAAATCCATAAAAAAAGTATTGGCTAGGTATGTTACATCAAAGATATAATGACTTAAATTATCGTATACTGGTTGTTACTAATTTTGGGTAAATGGTGATACAATGTTTTGTCCAATATGAACTCATTCTAGTCTCTATGTCAATTGAAACGGTTTGACGCCTGTTCCACCGTATAACTATGCAAGACGAGGTGCTGACTTAACACATAAAATATATGTCAAAAATTAGGTGAACTCTCTAAAATTTCATTATTGCCATATCCCCAGCATTCACAACAGATAGAAGTATAGGTTTGATCATTTTATGAACAGATCTATTTGCATATCAATCGGCCAGAGCTAAATGCTTACATTGCTTAGAAGGCCGTACATAGCTTTAAGTGCCTGCTTTGATATTATTCAGTGGGCTGCTAAAAAATATGGCATATTTATAAATATGACTGGGTGCTTTACACAGATTTTTCTAACTCAATACAAACATACAGCATCGTGGTTTATAAAATCATATTATATTTGAATATTGTGTCAAGGTAAAACGTCAAGAAAAACCCGGACAGTTCCGTTAATAATAACCAAAGCAAAGGAAAATGCATTAACAAAAATGAGGTTTTAATAAGAAATAGTGCACAGATTATAAACAGCAGATAATGAAAAATGTCTTGACAATTGCTAACCGAGTTAAACTATTTGGTAATACCTCATATGGTACTAAAACAAAACAGACAGCCACTTAGATAGTTACAACATTTAAACTATTCACTGGGCATCAATTCACCAAATGTGTGCTGTTATTAAGTATATACGCCTGTACATACATCGCAAAAATACATCTCTGGAAATGGAAAAGCTGAACAATGAAGTCTATTGGAATGTTTGACACTACTAAGATTCTTTCTATAAATCGATCTCTAATCCAGCAATGGAGTATAGTTTCTTACTGGCCAGTTTTAAAATAGTCGCGAGCAAGTTATTATTTGTAAAACCACAAAGAGCATCGGAATTACTTAAAATACAACAGCTACTGCTCGCGCATTTGTCTTTTTTAAGCAAATTACCTAATTAAAACAAATCTTACAGCACAGACGCCTCATCTTCAATTACAGTTTGATTTAGAAGATACCTAATGGGTTCTGTTTGTTCTAAACAAGCATATCGGTGGTTGAACCCAATTGTATTTCACCGTGTATTCCTGGAGATTGTGTTTGTTCCTTTAGTATTTCATTCGATAAATAAGGCTTTGCGATAGTTCCATATCTTTGGACCACCCTTAGGCCTATATAGTGTTTAGTTTACAACCCCTAGGACCGGTCTCGTCCACAGCTCTGCTTTATAGTTTTGCCTCTAGACCACTCTACCCTTTGTCTTTGATTTTAGTATACATATACCTCTAGACCACTTATCACCCTTTGCTTTGATTTTAGACATATACCTCTAGACCACTTTCACCCTTTGCTGATTTTAGTATACAATACTCTAGACCACTCTACCTCTTTGCATTGATTTAGTATACATACTCTAGACCCACTTTCACCTTTGCATGATTTAGTCATCACAATAACCTCTAGACCACTTCACCCTTGCTTGATTTTAGTATAACATACCTCTAGACCAGTCTCACCCTGCATTGATTTTAGTATAAATACCTCTAGACCACTTTCACCCTTTGATAATTTTAGTATACATACCTCTAGACCACATCTTACCCTTTGCTTATTTAGTATACATACCTCTAGACCACTTACACCTTTGCTGATTTTAGTATTACATACCTCTAGGACCACTTTCACCTTTGATTTTAGTATACATACCTCTAGACCACTCTCAACCTTTGATTTTAGTATACATACCTCTAGACCACTCTCACCCTTTGCTTTGATTGTGGATACATACCTTAGACCACTCTACCCTTTGCATTGATTTTAGTAACATACCTCTAGACCACTTTCACCCTTATTTGATTTTTAGTATACATACCCCAACCATCTCACCTTTGCTTGATTAGTATACATACCTCTAGACCACTTCACCTTTTGATTTTAGTATACATACCTCTAGACCACTCTCACCCTTGATTTTAGTATAATACCTCAGACACTCTCACCTTTATGATTTTGGTATACATACCTCTAGACCACTCTCACCCTTTGCTTTGATTTTGTATACATACCTCTAGACCACTTTCACCTTTGATTTTAGTTATACATACCTCAGACCATCTCACCTTTGATTTTAGTATACATACCTCTAGACCACTTCTCACCCTTCTGATTTTAGTATACATACCCTAGACCACTCTTACCCTTTGCATTGATTTTATATAACATACCTCTAGACCACTCTACCCTTTGATTTTAGTAACATACCTCTAGACCACTTTCACCCTTGTTTTGATTTAGTATACATACCTCTAGACCACTCTCACCGTTGCTTTGATTTAGTATACATACTCTAGACACTCTGTCACCCTTGATTTTAGTATACATACCTCTAGACCACTCTCACCTTTGCTTTGATTTTAGTATACATACCTCTAGACCACCTCTTACCCTTTGCATTGATTTTAGTATACATCTCTAGACCACTCTTCACCTTTGCTTTGATTTTAGTATACATACCTCTAGACCACTTTCAACCCAGCTTTTCGATTTTAGTATACATACCTCTAGACACTTTACCCTTGCTTTGATTTTAGTATACATACCTCTAGACCACTTCACCTTGATTTTGTATACATAACACTAGACCACTCTCACCCTTTGCTTCGATTTTAGTATACATACCTCAGACCACTCTTACCCTTTCATTGATTTTAGTATACATACCTCTAACCACTCTACCCTTTGCATTGATTTTAGTATACATACCTCTAGACCACTTTCACCTTTGATTTTAGTATACATACCTCTAACCACTCTCACCCTTTGCATCGATTTTAGTATACATACCTCTAGGACCACTCTTACCCTTTCTTCGATTTAGTATACATACCTCTAGACCACTCTACCTTTGCTTTGATTTTAGTATAACATACCTCTAGACCACTTCACCCTTTGATTTTAGTATACATACCCCTAGACCACTCTACCCTTTGCTTTGATTTTAGTTATACATACCTTAGACCACTCTTACCCTTTGCTTGATTTTGATACAACCTCTAGACCACTTTCACCCTTTGATTTTAGTATACATACTCTAGACCACTCTTACCCTTTGTTGATTTTAGTATACATACCTCTAGACCACTCTCACCCTTGCTTCGATTTTAGTATACATACCCTAGACCACTCTTCACCCTTGATTTTAGTATACATACCCTAGACCACTCTAACCCTTTGCATTCGATTTGAGTATACATACCTCTAGAACTTTCACCACATCCCTTAAATACTCTGACCACTTTCACCCTTTGATTTTAGTATACATACCTATACCACTTCACCCTTTGATTTGTATAAATACCCCTAGACCACTCTCACCCTTTGCTTCGATTTTACGTATACATACCCTAGTACTCACTCATTACCCTCTTCACTTGATTTTTAGCTATCATACCTCTAGACCACTTCACCTTCGATTATTATCATAACTCTAACCACTCTCACCTTTGCTCGATTTAGTATACAATACCTCTAGACACTCTCACCCTTTGCTTCGATTTTAGTATACATACCTCTAGACCACTTTCACCCTCTTGATTTTAGTATACAACCTCTAGACCACTCTCACCCTTTGCTTCGATTGTATAACATACCTCTAGACCACTCTCACCCTTTGCTTTTATTTTAGTATACTACTCTAGACCACTTCACCTTGATTTTAGTATACATGCCTAGACCACTCTCACCCTTTGTTTGATTTTAGTATACATACCTCAGACCACTCTTACCCTTTGCTTTGTTTTAGTATCTAACTCTAGGACCACTTTCACCCTTGATTTAGTTATACATACTCTAGACCACTCTCTACCCTTTATTGATTTTAGTATACATTACCTCTAGACCCTTTCACCCTTGATTTTAGTATACATACCTCTAGACCACTTCACCCTTGCTGATTTTAGTATACATACTCTAGACCACTCTCACCCTTTGCTTGATTTAGTATACATACCTCGTAGACCACTCTTACCCTTTGATTTTAGTTATACATACTCCTAGACCACATACTCACCCTTTCTTTGATTTTAGTATACATACCCTAGGACCACTCACCCTTTTGATTTTAGTATACATACCTCTAGACCACTCTCACCCTTTGATTTTAGTATACATACTCTAGACCACTCTCACCTTTGATTTTAGATACATACCTCTAGACCACTCTCACCTTTGATTTTAGTATACATACCCCTAGACCACTCTTCTCACCCTTTGATTTAGTATACATACCCTAGACCACTTCACCCTTTGTTGATTTTAGTATACATACCTCTAGACCACTCTCACCCTTCGATTTTAGATACATACCTCTTGACCACTCTCACCGTTTTTGAATTTATTAACATACCCTAGACACTCACACCTCTTGCTTCGATTTAGTATACATACCTCTAGACCACTCTCACCTCGATTTATATACGATACTTTATAAAATACCTCTAGACCATCTCACCCTTTGATTTAAGTTTCATACATACTCTAGACCACTCTCACCCTTGCTTCGATTTTAGTAAATAGACTCTAGACCACTCTCACCCTTTCGATTTAAGTATAAATACCTCTAGACCACTCTACCCATTTGATTTTAGTATATATACCTATAGACCACTCTTCACCTTTATGATTTAGTATACATACCTCTAGACCACCTATCACCTTTGCATCATTGATTTTGTAACATACCTCTAGACCAACTTTCACCCTTTGCATTGATTTTAGTATACATACCTTCTAGACCACTTCACCCTTTGATTTTAGTATACATACCTCTAGACCACTCTCCCCTTGCTTTGATTTTAGTATACATACCTCTAGACCACTCTACCCTTTCATGATTTTAGTATAACATACCTCTAGGACACTCTCACCCTTTGATTTTAGTATAATACTCTAGACCACTCTACCCTTTGATTTTAGTATACATACCTCTAGACCACTCTCACCCTTGATTTTAGTATAATACCCTCTTAGACACTACTTCACCCTTTGATTTTATATACATACCCTAGACCACTTCTCACCCTTTGATTTTAGTATACATACTCTAGACCCACTCTTCACCCTTGATTTTGTATACATACCTCTAGACCCACTCTCACCCTTTGATTTAGTATACATGACCTCCATGACCACTCTCACCCTTTGATTTTAGTATACATAGCTCTAGACCACTCTCACCCTTTGCTTCGATTTTAGTATACATACCTCTAGACCACTCTCACCCTTTGATTGTTTAGTAACATTACCTCTAGACCATCTCACCCTCTTGATTTTAGTAATACATACCTCTATGACCACTCTCACCCTTTGATTTTATTAATACCCCTAGACCACTCTACCTTGCATTGATTTTAGTATACATACCTCTAGACCACTCTCACCGCTTTCGATTTAGTATACAATACCTCTAGACCACTCTCACCCTTTTGATTTAAGTATACAATACCTCTAAGACCACTCTCACCCTTTGCTTTGATTTTAGTATACATAACCTCTAGACCACTTTCACCCTTTGATTGATTTTAGTATACATACCCTAGACCACTCTCAACCTTGCTTTGATTTTAGTATACATACCTCTAGACCACTTTCACCTTTGATTTTAGTATAAATACCTCAGACCACTCTCACTGCTTTGATTTTAGATACATACCTCTAGACACACTGCTACCCTTGCATTTGATTTTAGTATACATACTCCTAGACCAATCTCACCCTTGTGCATTGATTTTAGTATACATCCTCTAGACACTTTCACCTTTGATTTTAGTATACATACCTCTAGACCACTCTCACTTTCTTTGATTTTAGTTATACATACCTCTAGAACTTCACCTTTCGATTTTAGTATACATACCCTCTAGACCACTCTACCCTTTGGCATTGATTTTAGTATACATATCCTAACTAAGCCCTATTTCCTCCATTTTATTCTCCCCACCTCCCCTTCACTTCCGATTTTTTTCTCGTATATTTTAGTCCTTTAGTACACCTATCTCCTTCTTTCTTGCTTAGTACTCCATCCTTACCATTCTTTCACTTCTCTGCTTTGTACCACTGTATCCATCTGACCCCTAGTCACACCTCTAGACCACTTCACCCTTTGATTTTAAGTAGTACATACCTCTAGGACACTTTCACCTTGTTATTGATTTTAGTATACATACCTCTAGACCACTCCCACCCTTGCTTTGATTTTAGTATACATCCTCTAGACCACTTCACCCTTGATTTTAGTATACATACCTCTAGAACACTTCACCCTTTGCCTTTGATTTTAGTATATCATCCTCTAGACCACTTCTTACCCTTGCATTGATTTAGTATACATACCTCTAGACCACTTTCACCTTTGTGATTTTAGTATACATACCTTAGACCACTCTTTGCACCTTTGATTTTAGTATACATACCTCTAGACCACTTCTCACCTTGCTTTGATTTTAGTATACATACCTTAGACCACTCTTACCCTTTGCATATTTTAGTATACATACCTCTAGACACTCTCAACCTTTGCATTGATTTTAGTATTAAATACCTCTAGACCACTTTCACCCTTTGATTTTAGTATACATACCTCTAGACCACTCTCACCTTGCATTGATTTTTATTAGTATACATACCTCTAGACCACTCTCACCCTTTGCTTCGATTTTAGTATACATACCTCTAGACCACTCTTACCCTTTGCATGATTTAGTATACATACCTCTAGACCACTCTTACCCTTTGCATCGATTTAGTTATACATACCTCTGAACCACTCTCACCCTTTGCATCGATTTTAGTATAAATACCTCTAGACACTCTTACCCTTTGCTTGATTTTAGTATACATACCTCTAGACCACTTTACCCTTTGCATTGATTTTAGTATACATACCTCTAGACCACTCTTCACCCTTTGCTTTGATTTTAGTATACATACCTCTAGACCACTCTTACCCTTGCTGATTTTAGTATACATACCTCTAGACCACTTTCACCCTTTGATTTAGTATACATACCTCTAGACCACTCTTACCCTTTGTTTTGATTTTAGTATACATACCTCTAGACCACTTTCACCCTTTGATTTTGTATACATACCCCTAGACCACTCTTACATTTTCATTGATATTTAGATACATACCTCTAGACATTTTCACCCTTCGATTTTAGTATACATACCCCTTAGACCACTCTCACCCCCTTTGCTTTCGATTTTAGTATACATACCTCTAGACCACTTTCACCTTTTGATTTTAGTATACATACCTCTAGACCACTCTCACCTTTGCATGATTTTAGTATACATACTCTAGACCACCTTTCACCCTTCGATTTTAGTTATAACACCTCTAGACCACTCTTACCCTTTGCATTGATTTTAGTATACATACCTCTAGACCACTCGTCACCCTTCGATTTTAGTTATACATACCCTAGACCACTCTCACCCTTTGCTGATTTAGTATACATACCTCTAGACACACATTTACCCTTGCATTGATTTTAGTATACATACTCTAGACCACTTCACCCTTCGATTTTAGTATACATACCTCTACACCACTCACCCTTTCTTGATTTAGTATACATACTCTAGACACTTTCACCTTTGCATTGATTTTAGTATACATTACCTCTAGACCACTCTCTCACCTTTGCATTGATTTTAGTATACATACCTTAGACCACTCTACCCTTTGCTTCGATTTTAGTATACTACCTCTAGACCACTCTCACCCTTGCTTTTATTTTAGTATACATACTCTAGACCACTTTCACCCTTTGATTTAGTATACATACCCTAGACCACTCTCACCTTTGCTTTGATTTTAGTATACATACTCTCTAGACCACTTTACCCGCTTTGATTTTAGTATACATACTCTAGACCACTTTCACCCTTTGATTTTAGTATACAACCTCTACACCACTCTTACCCACCTTGCATTGATTTTAGTATACATACCTTAGACCATTTCACCTTCGATTTTAGTATACATACCCTAGACCACTCTACCCTTGCTCGATTTTAGTATACATACCTCTAGACCACTCTCACCCTTGCTTCGATTTTAGTATACATACCTCTCCACTTCACCCTTTGATTTAGTATACAACCCTAGACCACTCTCACCTTTGCTTTGATTTTAGTATACATACCCTAGACCACTCTCACCCTTTGCTTGATTTTAGTATACATACTCTAGACCACTTTCACCCTTTGATTTAGTAGACATACTCTAGACCACTCTCACCTTTGATTTATTACATACCTCTAGACCACTCCTCACCCCTTGATTTTAGTATACATACCCTAGACACTCTCACCCTTGGATTTTAGTATACATACCCTAGACCACTTCACCCTTTGTTGTTAGTATACATACCTCTAGACCACTTCACCTTGATTTTAGTATACATACCCTAGACCACTCTCACCCTTGTGATTTTATATACATACCCCTAGACCACTCCCCTTTGCTTCGATTTTAGTATACTATACTCAGACCACTTTCACCCTTCGATTTTAGTATAAATACTCAGACCTCTTCACCCTTTGATTTAAGTATACATACCTCTAGACCACTTCACCTTGCTTCGATTTTAGTATATAACCTCTAGACCACTCTCACCCTTGATTTAAGTATAATACTCTAGACCACTCTCACCCTTTGATTTTAGTATATATACTCTAGACCACTTTCACCCTTTGCTTCGATTTTAGTATACATACCTCTAGACCACTCTCACCCTTTGCATTCGATTTTAGTTATACATACCTCTAGACCACTTCACCCTTTGCTTGATTTTAGTATACATACCTCTAGACCACTCTCACCCTTTGATTTTAGTATATAACCTCTAGACCACTTCACCCTTGCTTTGATTTTGTATACATACCTCTAGACCACTCTCACCCTTTGCATTTATTTTAGTATACATACCTCTAGACCACTTCACCCTTTGATTTAGTTATACATACCTCTAGACCACTCTTACCCTTTGATTTAGATAACATACCTCTAGACCACTCTCACCTTTGATTTTAGTATACAACCTCTAGACCACTCTCACCTTTTGATTTTAGTATACATACCTCTAGACCACTTTCACCTTTGATTTTTAGTATACATACTCTAGACCACTTTACCCTTTGATTTTAGTTATACATACTCTAGACCACTCTCACCCTTTGATTTTTAGTATACATACCTCTAGCCACTCTATCACCTTTGATTTTAGTATACATACTCTAGACCACTCTCACCCTTTGCTTCGGATTTAGTATACATACCTCTAGACCACTCTCACCTTTGATTTTAGTATACATACCTCTAGACCACTTTCACCCCTTTGCATTGATTAGTTTTTTTTACATACCCTAGACCACTCTACCCTTGCTTGATTTTAGTATACATACCTCTAGACCACTCTTCACCCTTGATTTAGTATACAATACCTATAGACCACTCTCACCCTTTGATTTTAAGTAACATACCTCTAGACCACTCTCACCCTTTGCTTCGATTTTAGTATATAACTCTAGACCACTCTCACCTTCGATTTAGTATAATACCTTTAGACCACCTTCACCTTTGATTATTAGTATAATACCTCTAGACCACTCTCACCCTTTGCTTCGATTTTAGTATACATACCTCTAGACCACTCTCACCTTTGCATTGATTTTAGTATACTACTCTAGACCACTTCCATTTGATTTTAGTTACATACTTCTAGACCACTCTCCTTTGATTTAGTATACATACTAGACCATCTCAACCTTGCTTTGATTTTGTATACATACCTCTAGGACCACTCTTACCCTTCTGATTTTAGTATACAAACCTCTATGACCACTCTCACCTTTGATTTTAGTATACATACTCTAGACCACTCTCACCTTTGATTTTAGTTATACAATACCTCTAGACCACTTCACCCTTTGATTTTAGTATCATACTCTCTAGACCACTCTACCCTTTGATTTTAGTTATACATACCTCTAGACACTCTCACCCCCTTGCTTGTTTAGTATACATACCTCTAGACCACTCTTACCCTTGTGATTTTAGTATACATACCTCTAGACCACTCTCACCCTTTGATTTTAGTATACATACCTTAGACCACTCTCACCTTTGATTTTAGTATACATACCCCTAGACCACTGCTTACCCTTTGATTTTAGTATACATACCTCTAGACCACTCTCACCCTTGATTTTAGTATACATACCTCTAGACCACTTCACCTTTGATTTAGATACATACCTCAGACCACTTTCACCTTGATTTAGCTATACATACCTCTAGACCACTTTCACCCTTTGCTTCATTTAGTTAGCCTCTAGAACACTCTCACCCTTCGATTTAAGTATAAATACTCTAGACCACTCTCACCCTTTGATTTTAGTATATATACCTCTAGACACACTCTCACCCTTTGACTTCGATTTTAGTATACATACCTCTAGACCACTCTCACCCTTTGCATTGATTTTAGTATACATAACCTCTAGACCACTTTCACCCTTTGCATTGATTTTAGATATACATACTTCTAGACCACTCTACCCTTTGATTTTAGTATAATACCTCTAGACCACTCTCAACCTGCTTTGATTTTGTATAATACCTCTAGACCACTCTCACCCTTTGCTTTGATTTTAGTATACATACCTCTAGACCACTCTTACCCTTTGCATTGATTTAGTATACATACCTCTAGACCACTCTACCCTGCTGATTTAGCTATACATACCTTAGCATTTTACCTTGATTTAGTATACATACCTCTAGACCACTCTCACCCTTGCTTTGATTTTAGTATACATACCTCTAGACCACTCTTACCTTTGCATTGATTTTAGTATACATACCTCTAGACCACTCTCAACCTTTGCTTGATTTTAGTATACATACCTCTAGACCACTTTCACCTTTGATTTAGTATACATACCTCTAGACCACTCTCACCTTGCTTTGATTTAGTATACATACCTCTAGGACCACTCTCACCCTTTGACTCATTTAGTATAATACCTCTAGACCACTCTACCCTTCTTGATTTTAGTTATACATACCTCTAGACCACTCTACCCTTTGCATTATTTAGTATACATACCTCTAGCACCTACTCTCACCCTTTGATCGATTTTAGTATACATACCTTAGACCACTCTACCCTTTGACTCTACGAATTTTAGTATACATACCTCTAGACCACTCTCACCCTTGCATTGATTTTAGTATACATACCTCTAGACCACTTTCACCCTTTGATTTTAGTATACATACCCTAGACCACTCTCCACTTGCGATTTTATATACATACCTCTAGACCACTCTACCTTTTGATTTTAGTATACATACCTCCTAGAACACTCTTCACCTTGCTTTTAGTATAATACCCTAGACCACTTTACCCTTTTTGATTTTAGTATACATACCTTAGCCACTCTTCACTTGATTTTAGTCTACATACCCTAGACCACCTCTTACATCTTGATTTTTAGTATACATACCTTAGACCATTTTTCA